>NC_044905.1:64257164-65499748 GCF_001633185.2 Quercus lobata
AAGAGAAAAGACTCATTTTCCTTTGTTTGGTTAAAAGGAAAGAGGAGAGAAAGGAGATGTGGAGAAAAATGGTTTCCATAGGTCCCATCACTTTTTTATTTTTTACTTCTCTCTCCAAAGTCACTTTTATATCCTCATATGTAATTATTAATTTATAATTTACAAGGATAAAATTGTAAAATATTCTTTAATTATTGGAGTATTATTATTTTATTCCATTTCTCCCCTTTCTCTTCCCTTCTACATCCAAATACGCATAAAAAAAGTATTTTCTTTCCCCTTTCTTTTTCCTTTCCCTTTCCTAATTCTTTTCTCTCCTCTTCCCTCCCCTTCCACACAACAAAACATAGTGTAGAAGGAAGATATGAGGACAAATACAAGGAATGTCAAACAATTTAATCCAGAATGGGATCAAAGGACACGTCTAAAACACTTTGCTAAAGGGAGGGATTGTGGGAACCTTCCCTCCCCCCAACTCCTGACACTCCTCAGAGAGTATTTACATGCAGAATGTTATACAGCAAATACAAGCCTTTTGTTCTGTTTTCTGCTTTGCCTTCAAAACTTGGATAAAAATATATATATAAATAAGAGAAAAAATCTACATATACACAATATATCCAACCTATCATCATGAATATCATATGCCCCTTATACATTCCTTGTTATGGCATGTTCTTGGGAACATGATAGAATAAAAAACACTCAAACAAAAACACAAGACGATAAGATAATTATGTCCCTGCACAAATTTCATATTAACAGGGGCAGAACATAAAAATTGTTTTGTAGAAACAAGATGAAGTAGAAATTAGGCAGAGGCCTAGTAGATATTATGCCAACTATAAAATAACATTTTCAGCAATAAAACTCAACTTATAGAAACGCCTAGCACCAAATTTTAGGGGCGGATATAACAAGTTTCCTTTCGCCATTAGGCCCTTTGTGGGATTATATTTTTCATTTGTCATTAGCAATTGGACCAGCTTGCAGATCCTTAAACCAGGTACCAAGGAGTATATTCTCTATATCGAGTAATTTTTGGATTTTATAAATAATTAAATGTATGCTTTTCTTTTGCATATATATTTGGCACTGAATCAAACATTTAGTAAACAGTTGATTAGTTGAACCTCAAGTTTTCAACAGTCATACTTTTTAGTTATAAATCTCATTTTTGCTACAAAAATCATCTCAGAGTAACTTAGCTTCAATGAAATGTAGGTTTATGTTTCTTTTCTTCCAATGTTATTGCTTAGAGTAGTGCCACAGGTTCTTCAAATTTTTCTAGATTGAGCTTACAAACTAATGTGTCACCAATCACAAAAAGACAATTCAAATATTCATTTATGAAGTGGATGAGCCCACCAATCACATTCATTGCCACATCAATTTGAAAGCTTTATGTAGTTATACTTGTAGTACCTATAGCACTTTCCTCTCGCTTATTAGATTTGAAAGGAAATTGCTAAGATAAGAGGGGATTCTTTTGAAGTTGAGTTTGTACTATGTTTCTTCATAGACCAATTAATTAATTAGACGCAAGAGTGCAAGTGTGGCCATAATTGTTTTGACTTTGACAATATAAGAATGACTTTGACAATATATGAATGATTTTGACAATATGAGAATGATCTCTGTGTGTGTTTGTGTGTGTATGTGTTTAATAAGAATACATGTAATAAAAAGTGGTGAAAATCCGGATGAACTCAAAAAAGAAAAGAAAAAGAGACTGACATTGAAACATCTAAGCAAAACAAAGTTAATAATCACCTTCAAATTACATAATCAAGGGGTGGGCGTGTTTATTGCAATATGCATTGCTTCTTCAAATAATGTCTTCTGGATATGTAGTCTACTAAAAATTCTTCTAAAAAAAAGCTATCTTCTTTATAAAGATTATTTCTTCGAGAGAACATGTTATCTCTTATCAAATGTATTTTTCATTCACCTAGTGTCCTTATTATTCCAGTATACTTCATGATTTCCCTCCAACAATTCTGATGTCACATCAATTACAACCCAGCTGTTGGGCATACTTCTCTTATTGATTATTGAACCTCTTCTTGTGATATTGTTTCCAAATTAGAGCAATTTAAACAAAAACCTTTAATATTTATACATTCATATATGCAACCAGAGTTCATAATCCTTGATTGCACTGAAGTGAAATTATATTCTACACGAACAAATTAAGCTACTGTCTGGCTAGAGACCAAAATGTGTGCACAGGGCTAAAATAAAAGTGGTATAGGTGTGGCCAGTACTTTTCAGTTTCATCCACTTTCCTGGATGTATACAGATTAAACTAGTTTTATTTGTTGGCTGTATTAGTAATTTCAAATTTAGGTATCAGACATTGTCTTCATGTGTTCATGCACATACTGAAAAATGAGAAAGGAATATGCAATGCAACCATGAAAGAAAAATATAAAAATAAATGGAAAAAAAAATACCTCAGCCCTCAGCCTCTGCACTTCTTCCATGAGCATCTCATCTGGCTTAGATATACCTTTCTCTGCATTTAAGTCGCTGGAAGCAGCAGATACAGAATGAAGTGGCAAAACAGAAGATAACTGATTTTCTGCTAGAGGAATAATTGCTCCAGCATTTTTTGGACAACATGTTTTAAACAGGGGAGGGCATGGGACTTGCCCCCATTGTGGCAGCCCACCTGAAGAAGAAACAGGTTCTGAATGGTACTGGTTTTCCCCTTTGTTTTCTAATTTCTTCCTTCCACCATATTGGCTTCCTCTGGTACAAGATTGTCTAATTGACAACATCTGACTCCATTTGGGAGTTACATCTCCCCTTTCTTCTTTCTCATCAGTGAATACTTTTCGTTGGGTCAATAGTTGCCTTGGACTGCCACTTTCTAGTTTTAATAGCCTACCTGAATGTGTAATTTTCTGCAAATTAGTAAAACATGGATTACAGACTCGAAAAGCCTTGCTTGAATCAGGTGCCAGAGAGGCATTTGTAACCTTCTTACTACAACATGCACGGCAGAACAAGAGACCACAGTTATAACAGTTATGCTTCTTCCTTGTAAACCCAAAGGGCAATGTACATCCACTACAGGCTGATTGGTCACTAACAGAAACAGATTTGTGTAGGCAGATTGCAGCCGTGAAACTTGATCCACAAGAGATACTTTCCACCTTTCTGTCCCTCAAGGTCTCCACTAAAGTTGGTGAGTATCTATCTTCTAAATCACCTAATCCTAACTGCCCATTTGCACCTTTTCCCCATGTAAACACACTTCCACTAGATGTCAAGACAGCGATATGATTTGAACCAGATGATATCTCCTTAATAAACTCTTCTTTAAGCTTCCCTTCAACAACTGTGATTGATTTATCTTTGGCCTGTGGATTCCCTAACTGCCCATGAACCACACTTCCCATTGTATAAACTGTACCCAAATTGGTAAGCCCAACTGTCAACATTCTTCCACAAGAAATTTGAACAAAATCATGATCTAAGAGTTGTGTAACACATGTTGGTAAAAGCTTTCTCCCTTGAGTAGCATGCCCAAGCTTTCCTTCATCCCCATCACCCCATGTAAATAATTTCCCAACTTTAGCATTAAACTTGAAACGGTCAACCACGACATCAACAATAGCAGCTGTATGCCATGATCCACATGCAACAGATTTTACCCACAAACCTTTGAGAGATTCCACTTCTTTTGGTTGAGAAACACTTTGAAGATTACCATGCCCAAGAACTCCAAAAGTCCCATCTCCATATGTAAATAACTGCCCAGAAGTGGAAGCTATCGCTGTATGCCATTCCCCACAAGCAACATGTGATATATTTACACCCTCCAAAGGGCCAGAAAGTTTACATGGCAACCACGAACTTCTATTTCTCTCCTCACCCATTAAATCAGCACCACAACCATTATCACCCCATGTATATAGCTCACCAGAGTCTGTCACAGCACATGTTTGATATTCACCACAGGCAACAGATTTTACATGGAACCCTATAAGGGGTTCAACAATTTTGGGAAAGCTCACATCTATATTAATTTTGTGCCCTAGTCTACCCCCCTTCTCCTCACCCCAACAAAATACTTCCCCATTTTTGGTAACTAAGGCAGCATGTTTCCCTCCTAAAGATATGTTCTGCACATCAAACATCATGGTGGATTCCAACAATTTGGGTAATACAGCATCTACTTGCATTCCATCATGGTGACCAAACTTATCCACCCAACCACCAACAATCCCTCCTACTCCTTCACCCCAAATCATAACATCCTTCAAAATATTGTTCTTTTCTTTTTGCTGAGATCCACAAGGCATAACATGCCTATGAGGCACATTCTTTCCATATTCTGCATTAGCATGAATTGATCCTTTCTTGTTCATATTATCTGCTTCAATATACGGAGAATTTGGAACCGAAATAGCCATTGCATTTCGCATATTTGATAGGATCGACTCCGATGAATAAAAGCAATCAGAAGAATACGATAAGCCATCAGAAAAGCACCTCTCTGAAAGTGATAGACTAGGACTTCCACATACACTGCGCACCTTCAAGAAGCATAACAGTCATGAGATGATTGATACACGTCATCTTCTTTGGCTTGCCTAGACCAAATAATTCTTCTAAATTTGTGCATCACATTCTTGAAGATAGTTTAATCAAATATCAAAAAATAAAAATTAACTACACTCATCCATTTGGCATGTTGGTTAATTTACCATGCATGCCTATGTTATTTTGCATCTCAAGTAATGGGAGGACAAATGAGTTATTGTGACTTGCAAACAATCCATTTTCCCCCACTTATCCCAAGTTCCTCTATATACATGGCGGCTCTCACTTGTTCAGTTCAACATCTTATAGAGGCTTCTTTCACATCCTCTACAAGAATAGTAACAAAATCTTAATCTTGAGTCCTCAACAGACTAATTGAGGTCAAGCACATGTATTATTCTCCGATATTCTATCATATCCAAAATCACTCTTTCTCAACTCCTTAATTAACATTTACTTTTTTACTACTTCTACCAATGTTATTTTTAAGTCTTTTTCTACCACATTTTGTTTACTCACCTTGAATCAAATTACTCCTTACTAGTGGATAGAACTAGATGTGGAGTCAACGCCAAATTGGAAATTTTGAGGGATTGGAAAGGATGTTTTAGAATCTAAAAGCTTTTGGTTAAGTAGTACTGAAAATGAATACATGGAGTGTAAGTTAAGTAAAAATAAACCAAGATAAACCATAAATACAAGACCCCACAAGCCAGAACCATGTATCACGTAAGGGGAACTCCAAAATCCTAGTGGTGACTCAAACCTAGGATGTCTAGGTCTATAGCTCATCCCAAGCCTCCCACCACTAGGCTGCACCCTGATGGATACTATTTTAAATATATTTCTTTTTATTCCAGAACACAAGATCCATTTCTATCTATATAATTATATAATACACATATATGTTTACATATCCATGCAATATTGTTTTGTATATATACACATGCAATTAAGGAAATTTTAATGGAATGATTTACATATAAAACAACATGTCACATGGGATTTAATATTTAATATTATAGAATTTATATATCTTTACCTTCTGTGTCATTGATTCATGTACCAAATATTTTCATATCAATACATGCAATTTTTTATTTCAAATGGGATGAAGAACAGGAGCAAGTCAGAGACATTCACTTACAGTTTCTTGTTATGAAATTCAATCCAATATTAAAACTGAAGTTGATGGAACCCAAAGGATAGGAGGAAAGCCCAGTAGGACATGGAAAGAATCCATGAGAAGAGACACATATACCATAGACTAAATGATATGGACTTGAAACTAGGGCTTTGTTAAATGGAGTTGAATGCTAAATTTAGCATCTATAGAACACTTCATTACAAACTGTTTTTCACGATATGAGGAATTCTTGGCCAATTGAAGGTGCATATTATAACGAGTAACTATCAATTATTGTCCATTTATTAGGATAGACAGCTTGCCAAATTTGGAAAATCGTTTAATTGTTTTCTTGATTATCTTTTGGATTATTTGCACATTTTGTGATCACATTTTTTTTTTTCTTTTGGATAGGTTTTGTGATCACATTTAATAATTTACAAAACTTTCTTGCATAATTTTAAAAATTTCAAACTATTTTAGAAATTACTAATCAAGACTTTGTCTGGAAAGAACTATGGCAAGCAATAATTAGAAAGCTCAGTATTCAAAACCTGCGAAAGTTCAGTTGTATCCTCCAGAATTCCTAGATGATGCTTTCTCCGAAAAAAACCAGCAGGACTGTTGACACAAGTTTGTATCCCTCTGCGGCTCCTTGAACTGCTTAGCGGTCTTGGATGGTGAAACCTAGATATTACAGCTCTCAAGCCAACATACCAACAATCAGCCTGCAATTTGTCCTTGCATATCTATTTAAAAGACAATTAGAAAAAAAAAAAAAAAAAAAAATGAAGCAGTAAGTCTTAGCCTAAGAAGGATAACTCAAACTGGCAAAGTAAAATAACTTGTCATATATTAACCATGGATACAAAGATTACCAGATCAAGTGAGCGTTCACCATAGATAAGTGAAAATGACTGACATTCCTTTCCAGGTTGAAGCTGCCTCTGAAAGCTTACCTGTGACAAGCGGAGTTATCGTTTGAATAATGAATAGGGAAATATTTAATCCCCAAAAATCAAAGTATAACCAAGACAAACAAATACCCATTAGCATTTTGAACATACCTGTCCAGAAATTATGTCAGTAACAGAGCTCAATTTTAATTGTTTTTCCTTCTGGCTGGAATACCAAATCAAGTATTTCTCATCCTGAAATCCAAAAACAAATAGAAGTCCTGATTATCAACGACAAACAAAATTTTACTTGAAGCAGGGGAGAGAGAGAGAGAGTGTGTGTGTGAAGTAAATAAGATGAAACAACATGATAATCATATTTTTATGGTGTTTTGCATGGGAATTGGATGTTTTAGTTTTGGCTAGAGTACCACAAATATCATACAGAAATGATTTAGGCCAAAAAGGAAAACTAGCATTACAACTTTATTTTCCTCTGTTCCTCCAAAAAGTATGCTTAACTACTAAAAAGTTAAAAGCATGCTTGATTTTTTTTTTTTTTTTTTTTTAACATAACATTTCATTTCAACTTCAATGAATTGTATTTTGTTATAGCATATCAATTTTATATTGTTATTGCATATCATTAAATTATCAAATGTATGAGACAATTAATTAACCCTAGTTTATATGTCTTACTAAGGTTTATGGTTCTTATATTGGTTGGCCTGCATTACACTGGTATACGAGAACCCATGTAGAGCAAAACCACAATTATGTTCTAATAAGTTACATCTGCACTGCCAAGGCAAGAGACAAAGTTTTTGAAGGGGAGGGAGCCCCCAACCAACAGCCTCCCCAACAACCCAACAACCCAACAAATGGTTTTGCCAAGTTATTAAATAATTTGTGGTCCAGCCCACATTGAAACATTATATATATATATATATATATATATTCCACCAACAACCAAACAAAAAATTTTACATTTCTTAATTTCTTTCACATTTTTTTCTAATGAGTTACACTTATGCTGTTTTTAATGGGGCATCACTACATAAAAAATAAAAAATAAAAACAGAAACAAAAGCAGTTCATGGCATGGGTGAACTGCCAATTGTCATGAATAATACCTTCTTCTTTTTTAAAATTCAGGTTTTTTATTTTTTATTTTTATTTTTTAATTATTTTTACGATACAGCATCACCTTTTTAGGACTTTTTGTGCAACTTCTTAATAGAATCCAAAGTACTTCAAAATTTCTTAAAAGTTTGCAGGTATATTGTCAAACTTTTAATGATTGTACATTGATTTGTTTTCTTAATTTATTCTTAAGTAATCAAATTATCTGCATAAAGTTCTTACATTGGATTATTCTTTTAAGTTAATCTGTTGAGAAATATATGTTGATATTTTTGTTTAGATCTTCTAATTGACACTAGGCAAGAAACATATTAATATTTTTGTTTATATCTTTTAATTAACAGTAGGCATGATTTATACTTATGTCATATTTTTGTGTGAAAATTAAATTTTTATTTATTTTATTACTTATATTCATTTATATTTTCCAAAATATATTTTTTTTCAACCTTGTATTTTAATCTTGTCCCCCCAAACTAAAATTTTGACTCTGCTGTAAATACCTATGACAAATCATACATTTCATGAGCATAAACCCTACTTCATAAATTACATCTGCACTGCTAGGATATGCCATACATCTCAAGAGCATAAAACATACTTCCTACATAATAAACAACAAGAAGTAACATCAATAATTCTTCACTAAGAAACAAAGAACACAAGAGAGAAGCCAACTTTCTTATGCAGACAAAAGAAGTGACAGAAGTCTACATAATATATTAAATTTTAAGGATGAGTCATCATCACTTCATATCAAAAATTTGAGCATCATCAGTACTGTTGCAGCATCATCTCATGTTCTGCAAATATCTTACATCAACTCCAGATTGAAGTTATCCTGATAACGAAATTTATTACACATCTCTTGTCTTCATAATCTTTCTCAATTTTATTTTTTTTGGGGGGGGGGGTGTTTCTAAATCAGGAAGTTTGAACTACATGGAAGAACATTTCCTGGGTTGGCAATATCTAAGTCATGTCAGTTTTTAATAAAGCCATTGTTACCTGTATGGATATGTTACAGGACATTACTAACTATTTTGTATAATAAATCCCACACTTGGTTCAAGAAGCAAACTTTTAGAGATTGCAGACTATGACAAGATAGATAAGTTGGTTAGGTCGTTCACTCATACAGGACCATGCTGGTTGAACACAATTTATTAACACTAATCAAATAAATATCATTATTATTTAATGATGGAGTATTACAAACCTGTATTTAAAGTGAAGTACTCTTATAATTCTAAAAAAAGATACAGTGGCATGTGTACACACCGTGGAAAGTCTGAAAGGGCAAAGTTTGGGCTTCCCTCTTCTTCCACACTTCAAAAGGTGTGCACCCTTCTTTATGGATAAAATTGCCTGCACAAACTAGCACAATAAGGTTTCAGCAAGAGGAGAGAGAGAGGAACCATCCCCCAATTACTTAAAATTAACAGATGCCCTTCTTCTACCAAGCACATATTTTGGCAAAAATGAAAATTCTTTAAGTTTTGAAATCTTGGAAGACTCAGAAATGAAACAACCAAATAAAGCATCTCTATAAATTGGAGGGAAAATAAGGCATTTCAATTCCCTCACCTCCCCACCTCTTTAATTTTTTACATAAACTAACAGTAAGCTTTAGATCCTCTCATCTCAATCTCTCTCAATTCTGATCAAAAGTGGACTGTGTCAATTTCATAATTTTTAAAAATTATTGTGTGCACCTATAAGGCTATAACTAAAAAAAAATGACAAATAATTGGTCAGAAAATAAGTAAATACATCCTAAAAAAACATATAAACAGAGTCTGAAGTCAGTGACTGAGATTGCATCAAATTATACTCTTATGGTTGCAGATTATTTCATTCAATAAGAGGTGAAGCCTTCATCAATGATCATAATACTGTCATAAAAGTAAATTCTCCTGTGTGATCCCTGACTCCAGAACTGTTGACTGTAAGAATCAAGTCAAAGCTTTGGAAACCAGAACTATCAATTTCAACCACAATCTTTTGAAATATTAGAAGAGAAAATCCCAATTTTCTCAACCAGAAAAAAGAAAAAGAAAAAAGAGACAATTGCAATAGCACACGATCAGCATTTGATCTCTGGTTAAAGCTTCAGCAACTAAAAGAACACATCATTTTCAAAATCACCAGGAACATGTGAAATAATTAAGTCATTTAAACCAGCATTAGAGGATATAAAACAAAAAGAAGAGTACAGATTGTGAAATTACAAGTAGACACAGTAACAATGCACAAAATAAAAATCAGCAATATGGGATTAAACATAATTTAACATCTTTACAAATAATGCCAAAGCAATGCCTGATCATACAGACTCAACAACCCCCCATCCCCCAAAGAAAAACAAAAAAGAGAGAAAAGAGAAGCAATGCCTGTTGATCCACAAATTAGAAACTACTTTTTTCCAAAACAAAATTGGATCCAAAGTTTGAAACCAGTGATTGCCAACCAAAATTGGAACCACCAATGTGATCACAACTGCGAATTCAGTTAAGTTTGAGAACAGAGAATCTCATTACATACCAAAGATAATTATTTCATACAAAAATAATAGAAAAAACAAAAGATAAATATATACACTTTAATCACATTCAATAACATAACAATATTAAAAAACTATACCAACAAGATGAAAATTTTGAAATGATTCCAAATTAAACCAAAATGGGCATCATTTTTATTTATTTGTTTGGATTTCTCCAAGGGAAAAAAAATGTAAGAAAAGCCAAAGGAGACCTGTTCAACTGCTCTGTCAAAGGGTACTGTAGCTAAGGATGCTTCACCCATGTTTAGAAGAGAATTTCATGGCAGACAAAAGAAGCAGAATGGGAGAACCTTGGTTTCCCAACAAGGAAACCTGAACAGCAGAATGTGTGAGAGCTAAGCATGCAGTACCGACGAAGAAGAAGATGCTTCCTCTGCTGGTGCTTTGCGCAGAGCATAAATATTTTTGAGAGTATAAACTAGAAACTAGAAAGAAAGAAAGAAAGAGACTTTTCCTCTCTCTCTCTCTCTCTCTTTCTTTCTCTGGGGATACCTTTGTTTTATAATAAAGGGACTCTATGTAATGTGTTTATACTGCACTAGTAGTGAATCTGTTTCTTCCATCACTGTTTGTTCACTTCGTAAGTCGTGCAGAGAGAGAAAGAGAGAGACACACACACAAAAGGGGTATAAAATAAGTAAACAAAACCCATATGCACGTGTACTCCATATCACATGCGCTATTTATCTACAGTATTTGACAACCATTTTACCACATGCTTTATTGTCCTTTAGTTTTTACACTTTTCTTATGGATTTTTTTTTTTTTAATTTCCTAAAAATCCTACCCTTTTCTTATGTTTGTTCAATTGTGTTCAAAGTTTTTCTCAAAAAAAAAATATTCTTAAAAAAAATTAATTGCTTTAGAAAATATATTTAGAAACTTTTCATTTAGATTTAAAAAAAAAAAACTTTTTGACAACTTTTTTATATTATTCATGGAAGTATTATCAATTTTTTTAAAAAATAATTCATTAACAAATATTTTAAAGACATTCATTAACAAAATTAAAAAAAAAAAATGCAAGTATAATATTTATACATCAGAGCCTAAGAGTCAAGTTATTAATGATAGGTAAAAGACTGATAATAATTGTGAATGAAAACAAGAACCAATATCAGTTTGTATTTATGATTTGTTGTAAGACTATTGTGTGGATGGCACTACTAAAAAAAGTGTTATGTCCATAATATTTTCATAACAAATCTTATTTTTACAGGTTTTTAATTTAAATTCACCATTAAAATTAATTACTTGCCCATTAATAACAATCCATGACAACCTATCATCTAAGATTTGTTATAAAAATTGTTATCAACAAAAGGTTACAGTTTAATTTTTACCCTTTTTTGGGCTGGCCCTATGCACTGCTCAATGTACGGATGACCTTTTTTATATTATTACACATTGACTACTACAGTTTTGGAGGGAACTTAAGTAACTAATGATCCTTCTTATAATGATGAGCCAAAAGTTTAGGAACCCATAATTATAGGGATCCTATTTAGACATGAATAGGCAGAGTATATTTCGATGTAACATATGATTTTCATTTTATAAGAATAAAAACCCGTAATTTTGTGTTAGTAATCACAAGCACAACCTCCAAATATTCAAAGTGTGATCCTAAAGCTAGAGTCAAATCTACTTTCATGATTTTTCTCAGAGAAAAAAAAATCTACTTTCATGATTAGAAATTAGAATGTAGAAACTAGTTGCTGCTGCAAAAAACCAAAAAAATTAAATATGGAAACTAGAAAGTACTACTTGCTTCGAAAATATATTTTCATGATTTAGCATTATTTTCAAATAATTTGAAAAAGTCAAGAAACCTATAACTCAATTGACACTGCATAGTTTTTCTAACGTTCATAATTGAAATCTTTCATTTTTAACTATCAAATTATAAAAATAAAAATAAAAAAATAAAAATTGAAAAGGGAAATAGTTTTAAAATAATAAAGACATTGATACTTTTTAGATTGGAAAAGTTTCATTTCCTAATATTGCACCAGACTTTATTGTTCTTTTTCCCTAATATAGGTTTTATTATTATTTTGTGAACAGCAAGAACAACAAAACTGGTCCCAATATTTTAAATGTGAGAGTTGAAATCAAGCTATAAAATTAAACTCATTACAACTGACATTTAAATAATTTTTTTTTTCTCTTCAAAAAAAAAAAAAAACCCTCATTATAATGGGAAAATTTGTAGGTACTCTTGGAGTGACTATTCTCTGAGCTCCAAGAGTACTTAAAAATTACTCATTATAATATCTATAATGATGAAGATTTGTGAAAAAAAAGTCAATATATTTGGTGAGACTTGTAGAAGGATGATTCTTTATTCTTTATTTATGTATTTATTTTAAGAATGATCTTTATTCTATGAGATAAGTTCAAGTCACACACATGGTGTAACTTCAAAAGAGTTCTATCAATTTTAGGTCATCAATTTCTATGAGATCTGACGGTTAAAAAATGTCAATTATTCATATCATCATTAAACATTTATTGCTTACCACATCCTAGCTAAATTTATTTAATAAGTCATGCTAACAAGTGCTCTAAGGGCACTCGTTAAAAATACAGTTAAAGAAAGTTTTGACATCATTTTTATGAGAAATGAAAAAAGCTATCAAAATATTAATTGTTTTTTTTTCCTCCATAAAAACTTTCTTTAACTGAATTCTTAACCAATTCCTTAAGGGCACTCATTAGCATTTCCCTTAATTCAAAAGCTATTTTTTCCTCTGTCTACACATTCTTTATTACAATCTCATTTAAAGAGAGAAGATTATGAAATATTTATTACAACCTCTTTACATGTTTAGAGAGAGAGATTTATCACTAACGATTTTTTTTAATTATGAAAATATTAGAATCGATCTGTGTAGAAGATGAATTTGAATTAAAAACAAATGCTAATTACAAACATTGAGGAGTATATAGTTTTTTCTTCTCAAAAAACATAATAAAAAAAAATGATCATTTTTATCTTATCATAATATTTACAATTCGATCATTTATATCTTTATCTCTAAGGATTGGATTTGGTTTGAACTTTTTTTTAACGATTAAAATAATATTTAAGATTATTTCTATCTTTATCTCTAAGGATCAGAGTTGTGATTCTTTCTCAAAAAAAAAAAAATCAGAGTTGTGATGCTACACAATAGTCTCTATAGCAAGAAGGTTGGAATAAAAAAAAAAATCAAACCAAAACGATCCGGAGAAAATGTTGCTTAAAAGAACAATTACAATATATTCACAAAATCAATCCTAAATAATAATCAATTATTGGCTTATTGCTTGGACGGCTAGAACCGTGAATGAAATCAAAATCTAGACAAAAAAAAAAAAAAAAATTCTAATAGATGACCAATACGTACGTATTAAAAAAGAATAAGGCCATGCTAAAGAAGATCCGCAACTCAGAAAGGTTAGGAATAACACTTGTGCAAGGTCACGAATAAATTAATTACGGAGAGAGAGAAAGTAAAAAAATAATATAATATTTTCTAAAATTAATTCGGTTAGCTGTTGTGGCAAGTAATAAATGTTTAATGATGACATAGAAAATTGACCTTATTTAACCATTAAATCTCATAGAAATCTACTGTCTAAAAATCTCATAAAATATGAATACTTTTATTTTTATATATATATATATATATGTATATATATATGTATGTATATGTATATAAATAAAAGTATTCATATTCTATACTTATTCTTCTTCTTTTTTTGGTGGATTAAACTCTACTTATTCATTGATTGTCTTTCAATAACCTAGGGAACTTGACATAAAGAATCTAACCAAAGTTTGGTAATTTTAAAAAAAAAAAAAAATACTAAAATGCAAACTACACTCCTAAATTTTAGGGGTCTTTGGATTTTATACTCTAATTTGGATTTTATCCCTAAATCTATATTTTATTTGCATTAAAAGACCTTCTATCCAAATTTTTCGTTAGTGCCAAGTAAACTTGTCATATGTTCAAATTTTGAAACTTCAATGCCTATAATTAAAAAACTCCCAAACTTTAGAGCCGTATTTTGTGTGTACTTTGTAAAATGAATGATATTTTTCATTGATATAAAATCTGCTCCTCCAGTGCATTGAATGTGACTCGTCACCAATTTTAAACACTTATGCACTATACATCCCTTAATCAAATTTGGTAAAAATACATTTTGCTCCTTGTAATTATAGAGAGTCCACTTTACCGACTAGATTTTTCTAATTAATGTACACTTTACCAATGCAGATTTAGAGGGTGACTCCTAGACCATCTTAAAAGCCTTGTGCAACGGCAAGACCTGTTTCGCAAAGTTTGGCCATCTTATTAATGATGCTTTAGCTCTAGCATCATCCTTTCAATGGTTGCATTACGCCTATGTTCGCAGGCAGGGGAACATAACTGCTCACTCCTTTACTTAAAGAACAAAGTTTCATCCTGAATTTTTAGCTTGGTTAGATGATATTCCTCAAGATATTGATCATGTAATCTCTGTCGATATGACAGTTTTCCATGGAATTACGTGTATGCCATGTAATGTATGAAATAATTTAGGAACCCTAAGCCCTTAAACCCTCAATTAGTGGCTTTTCAAGACAAAATCAAACACATACAAGCAAAGTGGAAAAAAAAAAGAATTAGGAAAGAGTATTGTGGGGTCACACTTTAGAGCCTAGGCCCAACAGGTATGGGGTTTTGGTTCAAAGAGCCCCGAGACAATGAATTTATAGAGAGTGGACTATGAAACTAGGCCTAAACGAAGTGTATTCTAGCTAAAGTTGGGCCATAAAACGATTGAAAGTAAGAAAATCCCCTTCACGTCCATAGATTCTTAGTCCGAGGAGACGCGTGGAATGAACACGGGTCCTTGTTCAAAGACTATAGTTCTTGCACTGTTCTTCTGTTCTAGTTTCCTTTTTTCTCCGTCCTACTCTTCATGGGGACTTCCCTTTCTTATATAGTCTTCTCGAAGTCATCAGGACCTTACACTTGTTGATCATCTGGACCCTCACTTGAGTGCTTGTCCCATCGGACATCCCCCCCATCTTTCTGTGAGTTGTGGTAGCCAAGACAGCATTGTTCACAGGTCCTCTCCACATTAATACGGCCAGAAAAGTAGCTGCAATGCATTTAATGTGGCAGTTGCAGCCTCTCCTTGGACACCCTACGCTTCCTTCCTTTCTACGGGCTTGTGGGACTCATCCTTGTTACTAATGTCCGTTGGGGTGGGTCCTTCAAGCAGGCAGAGTTCATGTTTGAGCCATATTTGTTACGTCCGAGAAGACATTTCTCCTCGAACCGCCTTCTAAACATCTTCAGGCCCACAAGAGTTGGGCCGGGAGCCCTTTTGGCACCCACGTCTTCTCCTCGGACGTGGTCAATCTTCTCATACGGGGCCCAAAGCCCATTGTGTGATCTTGGGCCTTTGCCCTTACAATAGCCCCTCAAAATTCCGGTTTTTCCCTCTTATTCAAGGAGAAAATGTGGGATTTTGATACTTATGGGATAACTTATCATAATTTCTTGACCTACGCGTATGGGAGTACAGCCTCACATGCCTCATTATTGCCACTGGCGTTTCGTAGCCCATGAGGCACTATTAATTGCACCAGGCGGCTTTATGTCTTCCGCATCCAACAGTAGGGCATTTAATCAACGGTAGATATTTCCCCAATTTTTTGGGCAGGAGTAACCCTGTTCAGTTTCTTCTTGCTATATAAGGTTTTTGAGGGGAATTACTTCCTCCTTTTAGAAAAGGTACTCAAACATTCCAGAGCACTTCAGCATTTCCTCTCGCAAAACACTCAAAAGTCCATAGCCACTTCCGTAAGGATTTCTGGTGGGTTCTTGGAAAGCTTGGGAGGTTTAGGATCTGCGCTCCTGTAAGTGTTCATTTCCCCGTATTCCTTAACTTTTCTTCTCTGTTGTTCTTCTTGGCTTCCTTCCCTTAGTAAACCTTCTTCGTACCACCTAGGGTTAGTAGGATGGGTAAGTTTCAGAAACTGGTAGATTCTCCGGCTGGTATGGAAGGTTTCAGGACCAAATACCGTATCCCGTCGGGAGTGGGTCTAGAATACTGCTCCTCGGACCAGATCTTAACCAAGAGAAAGACGGGACAGGTCGTCATTCCTATGATCGCTTTCATAGAAGGAGGAATGACGGTCCCCATGGGAAGGATAACTAGAGATTATTTGCGCGGTCATAGGCTGGCCACCCACCAGTGCGCTGCTAACATGTTCCGGATCCTAGGGTGCGTAGACGCTCTAAACGAACAGATGAACCTCGGCCTCTCATGGCACGATGTAGTTCACTTGTACGAGTGCCATTGCCTCAATGAGTCGTATTACTTGAAATCCAGGTCCGACGAGTGAGGCTGATATCCTGCCTTCCCAAGTCCAACAAAGGCTTAAAGGACGACCATTTGATTGTCTCCGGAGCATGGCACGACGGTCTTCACTGCCTAGTTAGGGCAGGAACACTAGGTGGAGCACTATAGGGTTAGATCCCTCGGCAGGGATCTTAGTTCTGAGCTTTCCTTTCACTTATTTCGGTTTTGGTTTTGATTATTTGCCTTCTCGGACTGACATAACCCTCCCTTTGGGTATTTTGCAGACAAGGAACAAACAACTCCGAGGATAAGTTTGGTCAACGTCCAAGCCCTCAACTACCCTCTAAGGTCCAAGATCTTTGTGAGCGAGGACGGGCAATTACGTGCCACTCCTCTTATCTTGGACTACGAGCCCCTTTCTCGTGCTTTTGTGGACGTGGGTCAAGCAATAAGGGCTGGAAGTCCCTGATTAGCCCATATTGACGTCTCTAAACTAGGCTTCCTTGCTTGGAGAGACCTACCACCAGTCCAACTGCCCGTTCAGCATGTTCTCCAAGAGGTAGCCGCCCCAGGAGAGAGAATTGACTCCTCGCATTCATCTCTCGAGGCTGAAATCGACCACTTCCACTTCACCGAGGAGGGTGAGGTGCCAACAAAGCCCGTAAAGCTCTCAGATTCCGGTTCGAATCTTGATCATTTCTCGACGGCTCACTCTCCTAGCCTGGTAATTGCTCAGATTGACACGAGCCAAGAAGTCGAAGAGGAGGATATGGACTTGAAGCCAAGGTCCGGTCTGAGGGGGCTCTTATCCAATAGGAACAAGGGGCAGTCTTCCAAGGATGCCCTTAAGGAGTAGGTTCCAGTTAAACTCCTTCCTCCTCTTCCTCCTTCCACTGACCTTGCGCTACAACCCCTTCCCAATTTGAGGCAGAAGAGACCAGTGGAAGAGTTGGAGGAAGGTGAGGTCGGCCCTCAAAAGGCCAAACAACAGAAAAAGGGCAAAGAACCCAAAGACAAGAGGACAAAGTCCATCGATAGCCGAGAGGAGGCGGCTATTAGGAGGGAGCAGCGCACCTGGTCCCCCCATCTAGAGCTAGACGGTGCCCCTATCTCGTGGGACGCAACCCTTTGGGAGTCCCAGTGAGGGCAAGCGTCTTACCTTGCCGAGGCCCTGCAACAGCCCCTCCTTCTGCCTCGTGACATGGAGGGCCTCCGAGCCATTCGGCAACCGGACCTCTTCATGTCGTTAAAGAGAGATCTGGCCATGGTAAAATGAAGACTCTTCCTTGTTCAGGTTCTTTATTCCATACTCGTCTATCCGTCATTTTCATTTTAATGATTCTTCCATTACTCCTGTACAGGTCACCCAACAAATTTTTGTGGCTGAGAAGTGGGCGAAGAACTCATGGGAAGAGATGAACACTGAGGTTCAGTCCCGCCTTGCCGCGGAGAAGGCTGCGAGTGCTCTTAGGCTGGAAAAAGAGCACTTGGGCAAGGAGATCAAAGAGGCATTTAAGGCCCGGGACAATGCCGAGGCGGGCCTCAAGACTACAACGAAGTAGGCCGAGGACATGCGCCAGCAGCTTCATCTATCAGAAATAAACCTTGCGATCGAAAAGCAAATGGTTTCGGACCTCAAGGCATAGCTGCTACAGGCAAAAGAGACGGTTCGTTTGGCCAGGGAGGCGGCTGAGGCTGCGGTGGCAGCCTCCTATGAGCGCGGAGTGGCGGATACTGAAGCCAGGTTGAACGAGGAGGTGGCTGCGGTCTACAGAAACTATATCACTGTGTCCTAGGGGGTAGCCTTGGACCGGGCGGCAGTTCTTGCGGACTCCGACCTTAGGAAGATCGAGAATATCTTCTTCCCTGAGGATATTCGTGAGATTCTGGGTTTGGTTCCTCCTGAGGAGCCTCCTTCCGCCTCGACCACTGCTCCCGATTCCATCATTCCTGAAGGAAAAGGAGGGAACGAGGAGGTACAGCCACCAGCTAAGGACAAATCGCTTGAGGACGCCCTCACCATAAGGGACGTTGTCACGCAAGCCAAGGAGGCCGGACCCAAGCCCACGGCAGGAGGTGATCACCCCGAGGCAGAGGTCCCTGCAAAGAGCTCAGCCTAAGATAAAGCTTAGGACATTAGTGTAGGACTTTTCTTGTAGTTGTTTTGTTTTGTCTTTCATTTCCTTAACTTTTGTCAATGTTTGTAAGAAGATACATCTCGGAGCTTAATGAATGATATAATTTCTTCTTTGAATCTTGTTTTACTGCTTCCATTTTGCCTTCATTATCAATGAATTTCGACTATGTTACTAGATTTCCAAGGATAAACCATTACTCATAGTTTAAGTAATACGGCTAAGTATGAATGAAAGAATGGTGATTAATTTCCCCCAAGCCGGTGGTCCGAGGAGTCACGCAGGACTTGGGTTTTGTTTAACACTTAGATAAAAACTGCGTAGTGGTTAATTTCCCCCTAGCCTGTGGTTCGAGGAGCCACACTGAACTTAGGTTCTATTTAACACTTAGATAAAAACTGCGTAGTGGTTAATTTCCCCCTAGCCTGTGGTCCGAGGAGCCATACCGGACTTGGGTTCTGTTTAACACTTAGATAAAAACTGCGTAGTGGTTAATTTCCCCCTAACTTGTGGTCCGAGGAGCCACGCCAGACTTGGGTTTCATTTAACACTTAGATAAAAACTGAGTAATGGTTAATTTCCCCCTAGCTTGTGGTCCGAGGAGCCACGCGGGACTTGGGTTCTGTTTAACACTTAGATAAGAATTGCGTAGTGGTTAATTTCCCCCTAGCCTGTGGTCCGAGGAGCCACACGAGACTTGGGTTCTGTTTAACACTTAGATAAAAACTGCGTAATGGTTAATTTCCCCCTAACCTGTGGTCCAAGGAGCCACGCGGGACTTGGGTTCTGTTTAACACTTAGATAAAAACTACGTAGTGGTTAATTTCCCCTAGCCTGTGATCCGAGGAGCTACGCGGGACTTGGGTTCTGTTTAACACTTAGATAAAAACTACGTAGTGGTTAATTTCCCCTTAGCCTGTGGTCCGAGGAGCCATGCGGGACTTGAGTTCTGTTTAACACTTAGATAAAAACTGCATAGTGGTTAATTTCCCCTTAGCCTATGGTCCGAGGAGCCATGCAGGACTTGGGTTCTGTTTAACATTTAGATAAAAACTGCGTAGTGGTTAATTTCCCCCTAGCCTGTGGTTCGATGAGCCATGCCGGACTTGGGTTCTGTTTAACACTTAGATAAAAACTGCGTAGTGGTTAATTTCCCCCTAACCTGTGGTCCGAGGAGCCACGCGAGACTTGGGTTCTGTTTAACACTTAGATAAAAACTGCGTAGTGGTTAATTTCCCCCTAGCCTGTGGTCCGAGGAGCCATGCAGGACTTGGGTTTTGTTTAACACTTAGATAAAAATGCACAGTGGGTAGTACCAAGAATACGAGCTTTCATTAATAATAGTACCTTTTCAGATTATTTACATTCCAAGGACGTGGCACTAAATGTTTATCAAAATCTTCTAAAAAGTAGGCCCCTATGCCGGCCACCGAGGTGATACGATATGACCTTTCCCAATTTGGTCCGAGCTTTCCCCACGCGGGATTTTTTGCAGTGCCCAGAACTTTTCTTAATACCAGATCCTCAGGTGCTAGTGGCCTAGTTTCACCTTGGCATCATAACCTTGCTTAAGTTTGTGTTGGTAGTAGGCGAGTTGGACCATTGCTCTTTCCCTTCTTTCCTCGATGAGGTCTAAGCTTTTTTCCTGCAGCCCGTTGTTAGCATTAAGACAGAATGTGCTGGTCTTCAGCGTTGGAAAGTTTGTTTCTAGAGGAATGACAGCAGGACTTGAGTTCTATTTAACACTTAGATAAAAATGCACAGTGGGTAGTACCAAGAATACGAGCTTTCATTAATAATAATACCTTTTCAGATTATTTACATTCCAAGTACGTGGCACTACATGTTTATCAAAATCTTCTAAAAAGTAGGCCCCTATGCCGGCCACCGAGGTGATACGATATGACCTTTCCCAATTTGGTTCGAGCTTTCCCCACGCGGGATTTTTTGCAGTGCCCAGAACTTTTCTTAATACCAGATCCTCAGGTAGTGGCCTTAGTTTCACCTTGGCATCATAACCTTGCTTAAGTCTGTGTTGGTAGTAGGCGAGTTGGACCATTGCTCTTTCCCTTCTTTCCTCGATGAGGTCTAAACTTTTTTCCTGCAGCCCGTTGTTAGCATTAAGACAGAATGTGCTGGTCTTCAGCGTTGGGAAGTTTGTTTCTAGAGGAATGACAGCCTTAGCTCCATAGGTTATTGAAAAGGGGGTCTCCCCTGTGGATCTGCGCGGCGTGGTGCTGTACGTCCACAGGACATGGGGCAATTCTTCTACCCATCTTCCTTTTGCGTCATCTAACCTCTTCTTCAGCCCATTTACTATGACTTTATTGACGGCTTCGGCCTGCCCATTCCTCTGTGGGTAAGCCGGAGTGGAATATCTATTCATAATTCCTAACTCGCTGCAATACCTTCTGAAAGATTTACTATCGAACTGGAGACCGTTGTCCGAGATTAGGGTGTGAGGGACTTTGAACCTGATGACGATGTTCTTCCAAATAAATTTCTTGGCATCTACGTCTCTAATGTTTGCCAGTGGCTCGACTTCGACCCATTTTGTGAAATAATCAGTGTCGACGAGGAGGAACCTTTTGTTCCCCACTGCTTTAGGAAATGGTCCTAGGATATCCAAGCCCCACAAGGCGAATGGCCAAGGGCTGGACAGCGGATTGAGGGTCTCGCCCGGCTGATGTATATTTGGGGTGAACCTCTGGCATTGGTCTCACTTCTTCACGTATTCGTGTGCCTCTTTCTGCATGCTCGACCACCAGTAACCTTGGATTATGGCCCTATGGGACAAGGATTTACCCCCTGTATGGCTCCCACAAATTCCTTCGTGCAATTCCTCTAAGATAAGCTCTGTGGCATCTAGGTGTACACATAGCAAGTACGGTCCTGAAAATGAGCATTTATACAGTTTCAAGTCCTCGGACAGCCAGAATCGAGAAGCTTTTCTTCTAATCTTGTCGGCCTCGCTCCTCTCTTCGGGTAAGACGTCCTCCTTTAAAAACAGTATTAAAGGATCCATCCAGCTAGGCCCTGCCCTGACGCTGTGAACATGCATCAACGTGGCCTTCACCACCGAGGGCCTGTGTAGATCTTCCACGAGTATAACTCGAGGTAGGCATTGCGCCGAGAAGGTGGCTAGCGTGGCAAGAGAATCAGCATGGGTGTTTCCGCTCCTGGACACATGCTTTAGGCTAAAAGGGTTAAAACGCGTTTGCAAGTGCTTACCTTGAACCAAATACTCTTGCATTCTTTCATCCCTCGCCTCCAATTCCCCATTTACCTGTCCTACAACAAGCCTTGAGTCAGAGAACATGTTTATGGATTCCCGCCTAATTTCTCGACCATAGACATTCTGTAAAAATGTGCTCCCCCCTAGATCGAGGGTTTCCCCAGCGGAGTCGCCACTGTAAAAATGTGCTCCCCCCTAGATCGAGGGTTTTACATGGAGTCGCCACTTATTTAATTTAAAAGGAAAAACAAGAAAACCCTTAATGAAAAATACTTCTGTTGTATTAATGTATATGATAATTTACATCGAATTTTGTAACAAAAATTTACAATGCTTTTTGTCCTAGGTACAATCTAAGAAAAGTAAATTACATTGCTTTATTTCCTAGTTACATTCTAAAAAAGGTAAAATTGTATATACAAAAAAATTGTCTAGAACCCTTGATCTTGGTTCGGAGGCTAATTTACGAGATGGGAAGGGATTAAGCACCCATCTCGCCCGGTAAAACCGGTCTCCTAGGTTAAGGTGGCCAATGTCATGTCATGTCAAACAAATACAAAGAATATGTCATATAAACATGTGATTTGCAAGAAGTGTAAATAAATATATGTTAGAGGAATTTGACATGAAGAGAAATAAAATAAAATAAAACTTGTTAGATAACAAAAAAATGAAGGTAATGGCATGTTCATCCAAGAGATCAATATAAATAAAGAATTCCTAGCCTAGACATGTTCATCTAAGCATGTGAGGGAAAACAAAATTGTCATGTGATTTGACATCAACATAATTGCAAAGAGAAGCAAATAAAAATACAACCTTTAAGCATATTTGATCATCCAAGCAATTATGAAGAGAAGTAAAAGAAAAACCCTAGACATGTTTATCTAGGCAAAATCAAAATACTTTGACATGTTTGTTCAAGCATTTAAAAATGTAAAACAATTACCTAGACATGTTCATCTAAGTATTAAAGAGAAAGTTGTGTTTTAGCCTAGAAGTGCTCATCTAAGCATTCAAAAGAAAATTGTGTATTGGCCTAGAAATGTTCAACTAAGCATGTAAGAGAAAACCAAATAAAACATAGGCATGTTCATCCAAGCATAGCATAAAAGAAGTGAATAATGATTTGTAAGCATTTATTCTAGCATGTATAAAGAATAAAAAAAAAGTTAACTACTTACCAGCATAAATTAAAAGGGGAAATGATCATCTAAAGGGCTAAGGAGAAAGCAAGGAAGTACTCAACTACAACCAAAGTAAGAACAATGGTTGCTCAATAGTTTTTTTTCTGCTTTCTCACTAGCTCTCTAGAGGGAATTCGGGGTCCAGAGAATGGAAGATGTCTTCTCTATTTATAGGGGAAGAGATGGCTTAGCTTTAAAGCTAAATTATTAGCTTTCTTCTGAAGCTAAGGGAGGAGATAATCTGTTTAAATGAGCTGGGGACGGATTTGGTGTTGATCTCCATTCAAATTTTGAAATGATGCTGCACCTGCTTCGTATTTTGGCTCTAATTTTCCGCTCAAAATTCCAATTGATTCAAGATGGGTTTTTTTTGAAAGGAAATTCAATTATCTACAACTTTTTCAGAAATAGAGAAAGCCAAATTTCAACGTTATCCATGCCAAAAATGTGTTTCAAATTGCTGCTGAAAATAGTAACGTATTTTGAGCATTTTTGAATTTTTTCATAGGCTGTATCTGTTTCTTTACCCAATTTATTTTTCAAAAATATTTCTTCTGAAGCAAAGGGAAAGGATAAGTCTATTAGATAGGCTTGAACAGATTTGACGTTGAACTCATTTGGAATTTTGAGAGAAAATTGAAGATAATGCTGAATTTATGTTGTCTTCTGCACCTGTTTCGTATTTTGGCCATAACTTGCCGCTCAAAATTCCAATTGATTCGGGATTGATGTTTTTTGAAAGGAAATTTAATTCTCTACAACTTTTATAGAAATAGAGAAATCCAAATTTCAACGTTTTTCTGACCAAAAATGTGATTCAAGTTACAGCTGAAGATAATGACGTTTTTTTTTGAGAATTTTTTTCTCTTCTTTTTTTTTTAATTTTTCATGGATAATATCTCTGGAATTTTTTTCAAAAGAGCAGATAAGATGCCATAAAGAAAAACATTTTTTTAAAAAAATGAAATAAAATGAAATCCAATCAAAAATCACACTTGATTAATTTTAAATTAATTCTTGTGAGAATCAATCAAAATTAAGTGTTTAGAATAGGACGTGATCAGGCCCATCATGTAGGTAGGCCATGATCATTGAAAATTGCTTGTATGATAACTTTTGATCGGGTGGTCCGATCAAAACCCATGACATACCATTATGATCGTTAGAACATCAAGATTTGTTTTGTATCACAAATCTAAAGATCTACCGATTGGTTAAATGCAAGTTATAAAATTGGGTGTCTACACATTCCTTCCAACAGGGCCTCATATTCTGGCTCGTTATTCGTGGCTGAAAAACCCAACTTTACTGATTTCTCGATGGTAATCCCCTCAGGGGAAATCAGGACGAGCCCCACCCTAGAGCCTCTTTGATTTGTCGCGCCGTCAACGTATCCTTTCCAACAAGTGGGCCCTTACTAAGAGACTGTGTCAACCAGTTTTTCGTCTGTGCTTGATACCCCTCCCCTTTCTTCTAGTGAGGGTTTAGCAAACTCAGCTACCAGATTCGTGAGGACTTAGCCCTTCACAACGGTGCGAGGCATGTACCTAATGTCAAAGGCCCCAAGAATGGTCCCCCACTTAGCTATTCTCCTTGTGTAATCAGCACTTCGGAGTATTGACTTGAGCGGGAGTTGGGTTAATACAACAACGGTGTGTGCCTAGAAATAGTGGGGGAGCTTTCACGTGGCTTGTACAATCGCGAGGATGGCCATTTCCAGGGGGAGGTAACGGATCTCTGCCTTATGCAACGACTTGCTCACGTAGTAAACAGGCCGTTGTATGCCATTGTCCACCTGGATCAGCACCAAGCTCACTGCGTGAGGGCCCACAGCAATGTAGGCGAATAAAACCTTGTCGGCTTCAGGACTGGACATGATTGGCGGCCAAGCCAGATACTCTTTGAGCTGTTGAAAGGCTAAGGCGCATTCTTCAGTCCACTCGAACCTTTTCCACTTGTTTAATAAGAGAAAGAAAGGCCTACACCTATCCGCCGAACGAGAGATAAAACGGTTCAAGGTGGCAATCATGCCGGTGAGCTTTTGGACCTCCTTGGGGTTCCGAGGAGGCTGCATGTTGTGGATAGCTATAATCTAGTTGGGGCTGACTTTAATACCTCTATGGGTCACCATATAACCTAAGAATTTCCCTAATCCAACTCCGAACAAACATTTAGAAGCGTTCAGGCACAGTCTGTACTTTCTTAAAATTTCAAAGATATCGCCGAGGTCCCTCAAGTGATCGGACACCAACTTACTTTTCACCACCATGTCTTCTATATAGACTTCGATACTCTTGCCCATCTGTAGTTCAAACATCCTGGTTATCATCCTCTGGTAGGTGGACCCAGCGTTCTTCAAGCCAAAAGGCATCACCTTATAGTAGTAGTTTCCAACGGGGGTGACAAAAGCCGTCTTTTCTTGGTCGTCGGTAGTCAGGGGTATTTGATGGTATCCTTGAAAAGCATCTAAGAAGCTCATTCGAGGGTGTCCAACGGTCGAATCCACCAATCGATCTATCTGAGGCATAGGAAAAGGATCCTTCGGGCAGGCCTTATTCAGGTCTGTGAATTCCACGCAGACTCGCAATTTCCCACTCTTCTTCATCGCATCCACATGCTCTTTCAACGGTCGTCGAGGAGGTTGTTTATTAGGCGTAACGGCCGGACTAACATTAAGATGATGGCAAATGAAATTCAAATCGACCCTCAGAGCCTCGTAGGCGTCCCATGCAAACACATCTACATTCTCTTTGAGAAAATCAATCAGCTTTTCTTTCTCTTGGGGCGGCAATTCCGAGCCGACCTGAAAAAATCTTTTCGGATCGGAGCCCACAAGAACTCTTTCCAAATCCTCACAACTCGCCTCCTCGGCAGGTCCCCCATCACTTGGGGCCGGGGTTGTTAATTGCTATAAGCCATTCTCGGTAGAAGTAGAGGGCTCGATACTCGGTCGTCGCGAGATGGCGGACACCATGCATTGCCGGGCCATGGCTTGGTCCCCTATCACTTCTTTGACCTGACCCTCCGACGGGTACTTCACCCTTTGGTGTAAGATTGAGGATACAGCTCCTAGGGCATGAAGCCACAGTCTGGCTACAATGGCGGTGTAGGGCGAATATGTGTCCACCATTATAAAGTCCACTTCCACTATGTCTGAGCCTGTTTGTATAGGCAACCTAATCGGGCCTTTCGAAATAACAATTTTCCCTTCGAAACTTACTAAAGGGGAGTCGTATGCTGTCAGGTCTTCTGGTCTCAGTTTCAGCCCCTTGTACAAGTCGGGGTACATTACCTCTACGGCACTGCCCTGATCAACTAGCACCCTCTTCACGTTATATCCCCTAATCCTGAGTGTGATAACTAGAGCATCGTCGTGGGGCTGGATGGTTCCAACTTTATCCTCATCCGAGAATCTGAGTATGGGCGAGGCCATCCCTTTAGCCCTCTTAGACTCACGGTCGTCAACTTCAACGGGGAGTCGGGCCACTGACATCACTCTGAAAGGATGGGAGCCGGTTCTTCCTGGAGCGGCAAGAATGACATTTATCGTGCCAATAGGCGGTCTTAAGGTGCTTTGCCTTGCCTCGACGCTCGTCTACTTTTGTCGTCCAACGGGATGATGCAAGAGATGTCTCAGCTTTCCCTCTCAGACTAGCCGGTCCAAGTGGTTTTTCAAGTTTCTGCAGTCATCAGTGGTGTGCCCCGGTTCCTGGTGCTATTCACAATATAGGCTCTGGTTACGTTTCGCGGGGTTGCCTGCCATCCTACTTGGCCATTGAAAGAACAGTTCATTCTTGACTTTTTCTAAGATCTTATGTAATGGTTCTTGGAACATAGCGTAGACTGCCTGTGCCCCGGTGGATCCAGACCGTTCCGAGTAATCCCTTCTCGGTCGGTTATTGTTGCCAAATTGGTCCGACCTGAAGTCCTTCATTTCCTGAGGGACAACCTTCGCTTTGCCCTTTCCCGTCTATTGGTCCTCTTCGACCCTTTTGTACTTGTCGATTCTGTCCATGAGTTGGCGCACGTTGGTGACCGGTTTCCCAGTCAAGGACTTCCTTAAACCATGCTCTGTCGGTAGGTCTCTCTTGAAGGTGCTAATGGTGACGTCATCGTAATTTCCCTCTATCTCGTTATACATCTCCCAATACCTATCCGAGTAGGCCTTCAGGGTTTCTCCTTCTCGCATGGACAAGGACAGAAGGGAATCTAAGGGCCGAGAAACCCTGCTGCTCGTTATGAAGCGAGAACCGAAAGCTTAGGTTAGCTGCTTAAAAGAATTTATGGAGTTTGGCTTGAGGTTGTCAAACCATCTCATCGCTATGGGTCCCAAACTGGACGAGAACACCTTGCACATCAACGCCTCGTCTCTGGAATGGATGGCCATCCTCTGGTTAAACTGGCTCATGTGCTCTACGGGGTCCGTCCGACCGTTATATATAGCGAAAGTGGGTTGGTGGAACCGCCGAGGAAGTTTAGCCCCCTCTATCCTGCGCGTGAAGGGTGATTGAGAGATGCGGTCCAGGGCCTTACTCATGGCGTTGTTTGCTAGGCCCTTGTAAGACGGACTTTTATGGTCGCATTTGTGAGGTTGCTCTTCCTCATAAGAGAAGGTTTCACTTGGTGGGGTTCTCGACCTTCACCTGTACCCATTGTCCTCTTCATCGCTGGTGTCTGGACTGGGGGAAGGACGTCTTCGCTGCGCTCGGTGCAACTTCCTCTTCAGGTCGTCGATTTCTTGCTGTAGAGCCCTAGTATCGTCTCGCTTTTGGGATGCATGACCTTTCCCTTTCGAGCGACTTCTGCTCGTGTGGGAGGTATTCACGCTACCCTCTCGTCGCTTGTTTTGATCTCTTTCCCATTCGAGGTTTAGAAACTTGTCTTGCCGTTGGGAGTCTGCGGGTCCCGTTTAGCGCAGACTTGATCCTTCCATTTCTAACGGTCTCACTTGCTGAGGCACAAGTTCTTCCCACAAACGGTGCCAATTGTAGGGTCACAATTTAGAGCCCAGGCCTAACAGGTATGGGGTTCTGGTCCAAAGAGCCCCGAGACAATGAATTTATAAAGAGTAGGCTATAGAACTAGGCCTAAACGAAGTGTATTCTAGCTAAAGTTGGGCCATAAAACGATTGAAAGTAAGAAAATCCCCTTCACGTCCATAGATTCTTAGTCCGAGGAGACGCGTGGAATGAACACGGGTCCTTGTTCAAAGACTATGGTTCTTGCACTGTTCTTCTGTTCTAGTTTCCTTTTTTCTCCGTCCTCCTCTTCATGGGGACTTCCCTTTCTTATATAGTCTTCTCGAAGTCATTAGGGCCTTACACTTGTTGATCATCTGGACCCTCACTTGAGTGTCTGTCCCATCGGACATCCCTCCCATCTTTCTGTGAATTGTGATAGTCAAGACAGCACTGTTCACAGGTCCTTTCTACATTAATGCGGCCAGAAAAGTAGCTGCAATGCATTTAATGTGGCAGATGCAGCCTCTCCTTGGACACCCTACGCTTCCTTCCTTCCTACGGGCTTGTGGGACTCGTCCTTGTTACTAATGCCCGTTGGAGTGGGTCCTTCAAGCATGTAGAGTTCATATTTGAGCCATATTTGTTACGTCCGAGGAGACATTTCTCCTCGGACTGCCTTCTAAACATCTTCAGGCCCACAAGAGTTGGGCCGAGAGCCCTTTTGGCACCCACATCTTCTCCTCGGACGTGGTCAATCTTCTCATACAGGCCCAAGGCCCATTGTGTGATCTTGGGCCTTTGCCCCTACAAGTATAATTATTGAAAAACTGCAAACCTTGATGATTTGTGTTTATTTTGTCTTAAAAAGTGACCAAATCAAACATTTAAAGCCTCAGGGTTTCCAAATTGTGTCACATATGTGACATACACAGTGGTGGTGAATTTTTTTTTAGGACCAAAATGTATATAGTGTTGACAATATATATATTTTTTTCCTGTTAATTAAAGACAAAAAGAAAAGAAAAAGAAAAAGTTGTGGACATCTTGAAGATGTTGGACTAGACGGTGAATGGTATCAGATAATAAAACTTCATTCTATGCGACCCTTAAATGATTAATATGAGGAGGAGTATTAGAAATATGTGATTAAATTTATCATATCCCAAAAACTTGACAAACCCTATTCAATAATTGGAACAGTCGAAGAACAAATAATGAAGTTTTTTTAAAAAAAAAAAAAAAAAAAAACTCTAAAAAGGATACAAAAGTTGCTTAGCAAGATGGAGAAAATGAGACTTCATTGTGCAAGAGTAATACTACGTGCATAAAAAATTAACAACATTATTTATAATAGTTGAATTGGCAAGTTTATACTGACTTTTATTATTATTATTATTATTGTTGTTGTTGTTGTTGTTGTTGTTGTTATTTAATTTTATTTTAAGAATGGACTTTTATTTAAGTCCACCATTGATTTCATTTTTATATATCATTAACAACTTGCCACATTAGCACTTTTTTTTTTTTTTTTTTAATAGACCTTTTTCCTATGATTGCATTTAATTCTACGCGGGCTAACTAAACCCTTAGAAAGTTATGGAATCGTTTCTCAAAAAAAAAAAGAAAGTTATGGAATCGCAACAACTGGAATTTAGGTCTATCAGAGAATAAAGAAACGGTATATGCCTATATTATAAAAATAATAATAAAATTAGAGAACATAATTTTTTTTCTTAATAATTTATAGAAGTCTTACAAACTTCCATTAATCCAATATTTATAATGTGTCATGCATTTCGTTTCCCTCTTTTTTTTTTTTTTTTTTCTTTTTTTTTTTTTTTTTTAATTTGAAAAGCAAACAAGAATATACCAAACTTCAAAGTAGACTAAGTAGTCTCATTTATTTTCTATGTATGTTAGGTTGAAGTTAAAAGATCAGTTTCCTCTTGGCGCATTTACAATATTGATGACAAATTGAAATTATGGGTTATAATTAGCTTATTCAGTAAAGTTTTTTTTTTTTTTTTTTTTAATAAGAAAAGTATTTTATCTTTGCATAACAGATTTGAGGTTCAAATTCTGCCTACACTAAAAAATCAATTGGTGTGATTTAATGTTAGGTAACAATCATAATAGAGAGGACGCTATGTGTCTAAATTCTATCATATCTTTAAGAAGAAGAAGAAGAAGAGGAGGAGGCGGTCATCTAATGGATATCAAAACCATCACCTAAATTTTCTCCCAAAAAAAACCATTACCTAAATGGAAAGTACTTTAGGTAAAGATTGCTACGTAAATGGAATTAAAATAATCAAATGAGGGTGTTGATGCAGCGCACGAAAGGTGCTTTTGTTTTTTGGCTGAATAGAAATTTCCCAAAATAAATCAATAAATGGAAGCACTGCATGACAATATGAATATGGTGGGTAATCCCTATTTAAACACTACCCCCATATGAAAATGGAGGTGAACTTGAAAAGAACATGTCAACTACAACAGTTGTTTGGAGATGCAAATGTGGTTGACATAGTCAGTAATGAAACTTTTGTTTTTTTATTTTTATTTTTTATTACTCTCTAAATGTTTGTCATACCACACTCTGGATGTAGACATATATATTTTTTGTTAGTTCATTCAATTGACCAATTGAATAAAAAATTGCATGAACTGATGATGAATGATGATATTTCTATTGCATTTGAAATAAAATACTAAACGATTTGCATGTGGACTAGATTTTTTTGCCTTGGAGAAAGAGACATAAATTACTTATTAAACAACTGGAGATGACAGTTCAAAATTGTTATGGGTCTCATATACAGCTAAAAGTTGAGAGAGAGAGAGTTGGTGTTGTCTCACAATTTCAAATTCCCTCAGAAGTTAGGTTTACCAAAGTCAAAAGAGCCGCTGAACCCTGGCAATCAGCCGCTCATGTTCTTCCACAGTTCACATTGACTGTTAATCCTTCTTTCCCTTTCATTCTAAATTCAAAAGTCGTTTTCTCTTTAATGGCCAGGCCAAAACAATATGATATCTTATTATCAAAAATGAGAATATTTAGCATATAAGATAAGCCTGAGGACGATAGACTAATCCAAAAAGATTAAATCCAATAAGGACTTGGTATAAAAGTTGTCATTGACATCATTATAGACATTTCATTTGGCAACCTTACTTTAACTTCACCAAGGACAAAATTATCATTTAAGAATGTAAGAGTAAAATAGTAATTTTAACCTTTGAATTATTTAGTACTTAATTGAAAACAAATCTAAAAGTTCCAAAGATCAAAACGACATTTCTCATGCTTAACTTGGACCACCAAATTAAAAGTTATTGTGGAATCAAGATTTAACAGTCAATACATGTTCTTGTGATTTAGAGCAAACACATGTGACAAGGATGCACTAATAAGCATGAGATTATTTAATGGCAATGGATAATTAGATTATTTTTTTAACTTTAATTAAACATTTTAGAAATAAGATTTTTAATTAAAATAAAAAATTCTCAAAATATCCATTAATGTTATCTGATCTCAAGAAAGCTAAAATTTATGTTCCAAAGTCATATTGAAGTAAAAAATTGATCTAGAAAAACGTAAGTTGTGGAACAAATCGAAAATGAATCAAATCAAGACTCTAGGTCAAAGTGTTGATTGGCACTTTAACCAGATAATCAACTCTAACACATCAAAACTGTTGGTTTCCATAAGCCTATTGATTTGAACCATGGACAAATCTCACTTTGAAATCATTTTTTATATTAAAAAAATCATATCTTTTAAAGAATTTTTTGAAAATGAATTTTTTTTTTTAATAAAATATATTACTTTTTTAATTCCTGTAAAGGAAAATTATCTTCTTTAAAAGGGATTTTTTTTTCTTTATATTTTGAAATAAAATATATTTTAAAGTGGGTTTCAAAATCTCATGAAATTTTGGAGAAGGTATATTAAAAAAGATGCAATTTCTCATGATTTTTTGGGAAAAATGATTTTTTAAAGAGAAATTTAACTCTTTTGGAAAATTCTATAGAATTTGAGAAATACTAGAAAAACATTTTTTCCAAGGAAAAGTGAAATTCCTTATGTTTTAGAAATTTACTTTCAAGAGTAACAAATCTCAATTCATGAGAAAACATTTTCTAAAGGGGAAACCCCCATGATTTTTGAAAATCAATTTTCAAAGAGCAACCCCATGGTTTGGAGAAGACATTCTTTGGAAGGAGAAAATCCATGCGGTTTGGAAAACAATTTTTCAAGGGTCTCTTTAGAAAGCATTGCAAAGCAATATATCATGGGTTTTTGGGAAAAAGTGTTTTTAGTAATGAAAAATCCCATGAATTTCGCAAAATAACATAGTCAAGTAACCTTGCTTTTAGCCTTGAGGCAGCAACAACAACAGATTAAATGATTAATGCAGCGGTAGCAGTAGCACTGTAGCAGTCAATATATTTTTTTTGGACCAAACTGTAGCAGTCAACTTGATGCAGTCACAACTTGGAGTGTTAATCAGCATCAACTATTGGTTTAATCATGTAGTAGCATATGATTGTAAATTGTAATACTATCAGAAATAGTTATTTCTTTTAATAACAACTAGAGAATGTAGCTAGGACTTTTGTTACAGGATCTCAATTAATAGCCAGGGCTGTTTTTAGAAGTTTGTTCAAGTTAGCTAAATGGGTTAGTAGGTTGTGAGAGCTAGGTTGGTCTATCTAGGCCTAGAGCTATGTGTTGAGTTAGTTAAAGGCTAGGGTGGTTGGTACTTGATCACAACATGTATAAATAGTCCTAAACTGTACAATTGACTCAGTTTTGACGAGAATACAAATTCTAGGCTTTCTATCCAAAGTTCTAGTGTTCTTGAATAGTTGAATTTCCATTCTTGTGGTTCTAAACAATTTATCCTTTGATGTCATTTCAATTCCTGCTTGCCTTGCCTATTGCTTTTTTTGCATCAAGGCATCTTGTGGTTTCCTTGAATGGAATGATGCGAAAATGTCGATCTATTTCAATTCCCCTCTTAACTATTGAATCATTTTTTTACTTCTCCTTCTCAATTAAAAGACGGGTATTTTAGCCATTTTAGTATCGAACATAAAGCCAAGAGTATAAAAAAAAAAAGGTTCATGAGTCTTAACAACAAAGTGGATGACATTACACCATTTGTTTATTTCCATTACATTATTCTTGATCAGGGCACAGAAGATAGAAAATTTGGGCATGCCTAGCTTCACTTATATTTTAATTTTGCTTTGTTTTCAATCAACGCAGCACTGTACAAGGACATTCAACATTCCTTATCCATATTTCAAAGAAAGGACGATTATTCATAATTTGTTTTCTGTCTAGTTCTATTACAACAACCATATTATAATTAAAAAAAGTTAAAACTATATACATCTTATGTCATATTCATAAAAGACACCCGTAAAACACCACCTTTATGGTGCAATAATTTATAAATCAGATTGCGGGCTACCATGTAGGCCTAAAAAATCATTAACATGCTTACAATTGCTAGCTATAGCTTTTCTTCTTCTTATTATTTTTTTTTTGTTACGGCGTTACTTTAGGTAGCCGTAACACCGTAGCATGTGCGCGCCCACTGCCCAGCACAACATATTATTGTAATGTGTTCATCAAAAAATATATATTATTGTCATGCCATGAGCACTTATTTTACTTTATTTTTTTATTTACACGTTTATATATAAATTTGAGTAATATTAGCACTTTTGAGAGTTGAAGTGATGATTCGGAAGCAGTGACATATTTTGTGGTGTCTTATTTCTATTATTCAAATCCCGCTTAACTTATTTGGTGCAAAATTTTGACTGGTGCCTATTACACGCAAACCACAGTTTTGCTATGGATTAGTCTTCTTGTCCACACATTAGAGAGAAAAAAATCTGAGAGTGGAAAAAAGTTTAAACCACAATAAAGGTATAGCCGTATAGGACAATAGAAAAACTCTGTGAGTGGAAGAAATGTGTAAACCACAATAAAGGTATAGGACAATATCAATAAAGAGACGAGTACCAAAGTAGTTTTCATCACATGTGAATAATGGATAAGGTGCTTAGATTGTCATTGCCTAAAAAGTTAAGAGTTCAAAATGACAAAATTAAAGAGTTTGTTTGATTTGTTACAACTTACAAGTGGCAAATTATAAGTGTTTTTTTTCCTTTAAAGAAATTTTACCTTATTATAATTATTAAGTAATTTCTAATGTTTCTATATATATATATATATATATATATAAAAGTAGTTTCTAATGTAATTCTTGAAAGGAATTTGCTTTAACTCCCAAAATCCGTGAGAAGCAAAAATATATAAGAACACACAAATAACAATAACATGATACAAAAAATTTACATAGTTCACCAACATTCGGGTGGTCTAGTTGGTAAGATATCGGGCTAACAAGTCTCAAAACTTAGGTTCGAGCTTCAAAAAACTACATGTGTATTAGTGCTCCTTATATCCCATTTCTATCACAAACGGTTGACCTAAAAAATAAGTGAGTTTTCACACAGATCAAGAGTATGGGGTCTTGCCTGGGAGTAGTTAAGGTGCTACTAAAATCATACTTAGGTAATGAAGCCACACTAGTTGCCACCCTCTACTCATTTTTTATTTACCAAAAAACAAAAATTACATGGTTCACCACTAGGGCTACATTTAAGGAGTTGCATCGATTTTCACTATGTCAGCAAAGAGAATGATACGAAATAAATTATGGTTAAAATTATTGTTTAAGTTAATTAGATATAATGATTTTTGTTAATTAACTTATATATACAAATTATATTTAGCAACTTTATATTGTTAAAATTTATATATAATTTTTACAATGAAATTGATTATTTATATTATCAATAAATTAAAAATAATAATTTGATATTATATGAGCTTTTTTACAAACTTACACCATCTAATATAAAGTTTACATAAATAATTTTGTTATACATGTATGTACATAAACACGTTATAACATATATTATATTAAATCAAGTAGTTTGTTCACAAACACATATTATGATGATTGAACTTGACTCATGTAATAGTCAAGTTTAAACTTGGAGTTTAGCTTGACTATTTTGTTAAACAAACTAATACAAATAACTTTATTTACGAATTAAACTCAAATTATTCAAAAGCAACTTGATTCATTTAACATCCAAGATATAAGGAATACCCAAGCTAAAGGTTCACACACTCCTTGCATAAAAATTTAGTGGATTAGTGATTATTAATGCGAGCCCCAAACATATTTTGACTTCTTCTCTTTAATTTTCCTCTTAATAATCTTTGTCTGAGCTCAAAGATGTTCATTTAAGTTTAACCGAAGCATATAGGTCGAGTAGATCCACTGGTCCACTGGTTGAAGGAAAATACTCAAATAGCAAAGTTCAATGGCAAAAAAATTGGAGGACATTCTTATAGGGTTTGAGTCCCAAGGAATTAGCTGCTGTACATAAACTGAAACAAGTGCCTTTAAAAGTTCCTTGGATTAGCAAAACTCAAAGCAATACCATGTGAAGCTAAATCATTTTGTCCCATTAGTCATTACAGGAAGATTTTTTTTCAACTTTTTCATTTTTGAAGTATATAAATATGTAAATACGCGCTTCCCATATCCCGTACATTTGCTGTACATGGAAAATTTTAATTAAAGTTTGTTCATGGCAGACCGCTTTCATAGCAAAGTGATCGAGTTCTGAGTTTGGTTCTATGTTCCTTTTGGTTAAAAAGCAAATACAAAAGTGAAAAATAAACTGCTTAGGGAATCAAACAAGATTCTTTTTTCATTTTTTTGGTTTCATTTCTGTGTTTTGGCACAAGGGTCAACTTGATTCTCAATGCCATCATTTAAGACATAGCTAAAGTTGTTGCTTTTGGAAGAAAGGCCTTTAGTTTCAACCAAGACACTCGTGTTCTCGTAATTTTGCTATTTGAGGCATTTTTATAAGGTCACAAATATAGGTAAAGTTTTCTTTTTATGATCAAGGGTGATTGGACTGAAAAAGCATTTCTCTATAGAATATATTTTCGTGTGGATCTTGGAAGTAGCTGACTAACACAACAGTCCAAGATTTTGATTAGAACTAAGCATCCCCATTGATCAAGAAAATTAATTACAGGACTCATTAAGCTTGTCAACAGAAACGGCAATTGGGCTCAATCATTTAGAAAGAGAGAGAGAAAATTTTATTTGTATGAAGGTGGAAGTGGGATGAATGTGCTTCCTTGGACTAACTATAAGTTTTAGAATCATGCGGGTCCTCGAGTTCTTCTCTTTAATGTTTCATTGGAGAAAGTGACTTCTAGCTCTAATTTTTTACATTGAAGTTAAGTTTAAAGAAAAATAATACTATCAATGCATGGTGGGTAAAGTTTCCCAAGCTGAATTAAAAATTTAACATGGTATATATAGAAATACAAAAGTGTATTTTATATTAGATATCATGCTTATATGAAACCGTTTAATTTGAAGTCTCAATCCATTTTCATTATTTTGGACAAACCATTGATGAATCCACTTGGTAAACAACTTTGATTTTTGGTATAGAATATTCTTTTTAAATTTTTTTTCATTCTAAGCAAAAATTTATCTCTCTGAATGATTTTTTTTTTTTTTCTCTCTGTCTTTGAGGTTTAATAGCTGCCGAATTGATTTTTGAACAAGTCTTAAGTGAAACACAATATTTTATCAACACTTTCACACTATCTATATGCTTCATTACTGCCCAAAATAATGATGATGAATAATGAAGATAGGCAAAAGCTCCAAATTGAAATGATTTCTTAAGTTTAGGGTTTTAATTGACAATATTAAAAACCTGAGACCTAATCTAAAACTTGATATAAATTCTAGACCTTTTATGCAGTTTCTCCAAATAACTATTACAAATTAGAAATTAGTATTATTAGGAATGACATTGTTATTTTTATATATTCACTAGATGAAGGCTCATGTGTTGCATAATTTTGGTCATGAACTTATACTATATTTAATTTATTGACTAAAATATTGTATTTGTCTTTAAAGTTTGAATGAATTTTGTTTTTTGTCCTTAAACTATTGAAAATGTTTCAGTTTCTATCCTTAATGTAGAGGTATTGGGCTCAGGAGCTTATTATCTATGTATATATTGGGCCTAAGGCCCAAGTTGAGAACTAGAGGTTGTCTGAGGAGGAGTAAACATTATCAAGGAAGTCTGTGTTAGTAGATGAAGAATTCAGTTTTGGTCATAATGACATAAGAGGGTAGGCCGAGGACAAATGTCTTCTCGGATAGCCAAAGCTGAGGTTTGAATAGGTGGTCTGCCATCCAAGGGAATGTTCTAGGGAGTTTTATTGGTATGGATAAGCATTGTAGAAACATAGGACAGGGGGGAATCCTAAGATATTTAAGGAGAAAACTGCTACCACCGCATTAAATGCTCTACAACTAACTCTCTGGCCACGTTAATGTGGAGATGATACCTGAACAGTGGCTTTCAGCCTTACAACTACTACATAAAGACTTTAGGAAGGTGTTGATGAGACAAATATCAATACCAACCATCTGACTTGCACGTGGAGGGTAGAGATGAAAGGGGAAGATAGTATAAAAGAATGAGGAAGCAATGGGAGAAGGGGATCGAGAAATTAAGAGAAAAAGACTGTAGCAATCAAGAACTGCATTTGTAACCAAACTTAAGTGAAATATATAAAAACTGAACTCCTCGGACTGTGCTGAGGACGATTTTCTTCAATATAAATTTGTCTATCTTCATTCTCTTGTCATCTGAATCCACTTTAGAGGTTGTCTGATTCATTAAAGCCTAGTTTTCTAACCAACTCTCTACAAATTCATTGTTTTGGGCTTTTTGGGCTTAAGTCCAGTCACCTTGTGGGCAAGGGACTCAAACCTGGTCCTTACACTTAAAATTTAGAAAATATTTTTATCCCATAACTTTTGAAAAAAGTTCTTTCTTGTTCCTATTTTTGCCCCTAAACTATTGAAAAATATTTTTACAAAGTTTAGGGATAAAAAAGAAAATTCATGCAAACTTTAGAGATGAAAACAATATTTTAGCCTACTTTACTTGATAAAAAATAGCTAAAAGAATAATTATTATATAACTTCAAATTTATGGTATTCCGGAAGTACACAATAATTTCCCATCCAATGTACTGATTGTCACGACTCACAATGACATTGTGGTTGCTAGTAACGAAATTTTTGTATTTAAATTATGTATCTAATATAGCTACAATATAATGAGTTTTGTAAGAAAATTGTGATACATTCAACTAGAGACTTAAATACGTGTGCCTGAGGGTGTGCTTCATATGACCTACGTTAAACCTCAAATGAACTAATCTAAGTTACAATTGAGCTCCCTGTAGTTCTTTATAAAGCATTTATCAATCTATTATATACCCAATGTGGGACTTAGCAAACACACACGTAACTAATTCAATTTAATATCCAATCAATCTAGGGCATCACAATCGGGATTTTAAGGTGTGATTTGTCAGTTTTGTCTAATCAGTTTATTTAATCCTAATGGAATAGAAAAAATCGGGTTGTGAACATAGAGCCAAATTCAAAGATTTAATTATGTGGAGAGAATTCGTATGACAACTGTTACCTCCCTTTGATTATCTCTTGTGCGGTCTGCATAATGACTTGTAAATCAAACTTGTTGATAGAGGTGGATGTTCCAATTTTATTACACACATGTCAAGAATGATTCAGGTAAGTTGACGCCATTGGTTTTGTTAAGAAACAAATATTATCAAATTTCGTACTCCTAATTTCATCCTTTTGTCATCTTTATGTTTTTTAAAGCTTCAAGTGTGTCAACAGTAAAATACATTGGATATGACAAAATTGCCCACCAAAGTTGAGGTTTGGTTTTGTTTGGCTATGTTCTAGATCTCATTATCTTACGCAAAGACCTTATAAGCATAATAATGCAATTTGTTGTATAGCCACTTGGATTTTTCAATTTATTTGTGGGGTATTTTTATGATATAGACGTATCATCATGTTCATGTATATGCCTAATTATTCTCTATTCGTCCTTTTGTACGCATTTAATGCGTGGTGCCATATAAATACCACAATGCTCTACATGAGCTCATGCATGGGTATGGGCTTTCTTTATAGTCACAAGACTATGCCTTCTTACGTAGGCCCACTCGGGTTAGTTGTCTTCCCTGTGTCCACATGTATGCACTGCCATGAAGTTATAAGCAAAAGTATTTGTGTTTTGTCTAGTCCCAACCATAATAAAAACATGTATGGTAGTAATCACTTGGCCCTCTAGCCAGTCTTTTTATGTTCAGCCTTTAATATATATAGGGCTTTGAGTTGGGACTATCTACGAAAATTACTAGCTAGGATGTTGATCAAGATCGATGTGATTTCAAAGTCAATGTCTGGCAATTACGTACTTTTTCTATTTGGTTTTTGTTCAAGCCATCTACTGAGGTTGATACTTGATAGTTGATAGTACTAGAGCAGCATATTGCATATATGTGGTCATAAGAACATTAAGACAGTGAGTGGATTCAAACACATCGATTATATCTCTATGAAAAAATATATTAGGAACCTGGAATAATTCTGGTGAGGAATTTACGTAACTTCAAGCTTGAATTTATCACCAGCATATTAGAAATAAATGCTAGTTCCAATAGTCAAATTTGGAATCAATCATTCATAAAATTGATGGTACGCACTTTTGACATATCCGAAGAAGTTGAGAAGTTTATGAAAATGCTTCTTCTGAGGATAGTATATTTGCCTAACTGATAGCCTCTAATAGGTTACATCTGATGCATTAAAAAAAAAGTGTAAATGATTGTTAATGATCATCCTTTTCCTTAGATTCATATCTATCACGTAGGACTCACTGTATACGATCCACCATACATACAGCCCCCTCTGACAATAACCAGACAGTCATTTCAAGAATTATATAGGAATGCATTTTATTTTCCTTTTGGAACTTCACAAATGTCTATTACTATTACATGCTTCTGGTTGGTAAAACAGACCAAAGAAATAACAAAACAATAATGTGGAATGTGAGTCCAATGATGCAAATAATAACTAATGACACTGATTGAAGAATATATCTAAATAATTAGAATGTTAATTGCATATTACATTTGATGTTCCACAACAACTTTGTCAAATTTGACAAAAATTGTCTTTCTTTTTCATAAGCTTCCACATTGATTAGAAAATGGAAAATGTAGCATGCTATGATTGGAAGCATATGTTAAAATAATTTGGAATTTTACGTATAACCTTCCAAATATCGTAGGTTGGCCTCATATGGCGCATAATGACAGCAATTCCATGAAGCGAAAGTAGTTTTGGACCCATTTGAATGGCCTCTTTGTAGAGAACATGGGTTGAGTGAGTTATATCGATTGAAATCAAGAACATCATGGGGCAGATGTGGGTCATTGTGAAAGAAGTGATTTTACACTTCCCCAAGGGCCACCGAGCTAGTTTTTGACATTTCCATTCAACATGTCCACATGCCTATGGAAGATGTTGCAAAAAAACATTAGGTTTCCTAATTGACAAGCAGTACGAGACATGTTAGAAAGCTGCTACACCATCAACCATATGCCTTGTACTTGACCGCATGCAGAACCAGATGATCCCTTTGTCAAATCTTAGGTGAGTCCTAGCTGGGGTCTATGACTGCAAAATTGTCTGTTGTTGCATGACATTATTTAATCCCCTTAATCGCACCTCCTCCACTTTCATTGCGTTCATAGGGTAAAATATGAAAAATCCTAGGATCATAATCAATTTTACACTCATTTTCTTAATTATTTGATGTAGCTGATTATAAGTAGTGGAAAAAAAAATGATAAATTCATATACGAAAGTAACAAATAGTTAGTTATAGTTTACCATATAGAATAGTTGTAAAAATAGGTGTGAAAGTGATTGTAGTTCTAAAATAACTCATAAAATATTTTTTAATCTGGATAGTAAATTTGGCTTGAATGAGATTGAGAACGTGTGTTCTTGATTTATGCGTTCAATGATCAAAGATTTGGTATTATCTTTTTTTTGCTAAAAAAAGATTTGGTATTGTCTAAATTAAGAGAACATAGACCAATGAATAATGCATAAAAAACTTAGGCGTTTGTTTTGAAGGAAACATTCATTAAAAGATGACTTGTTTTCTAAAATACATTTTCTAGTGTTTGTTTGTAACTTTAAGAAAAGCTTAAAAACACGCTTAGAAAAAATTCTATAGGCATGGCTTTACTCTTCCTTTATATGTACTCCAAAATAACATGATCAGTAATTTAGCAATCAACACAACGGACTAAAAATTCACAATTTTACAATGTATGTGAGTTTCAGTTAGCTTGCTAAAATCTTTTGTCATCCAATAAGAGATATAAAATTCAAATGTCACCTACATAATGATCTTACTGGTATATTAGTTTGATGATAAAGACCAGTTATTAATAAACAAATGCATAAATTTATATCGTATGTGTAGGGACTCAATTTGTAATGACCCAAAATGATATTGGGTTCGCACGTAAAAAAGCTCAAACAATATCATTTGTAGAGCGTGAGTTTGAAAGGCTAGGTTTTGGTCACCAGACGGTGGTTAGTCGTGGTGTTCATACAGAATTAAACTATGTTCGCTCGAGGAGTCTTTCTCCTTGAGGCGGTCTGGGAGGCTTTGGTTCTTGGCCTTTTTTCCCCAGCCTCCTCTCTTTTGGCGCATCAACCTTCACATTATATAGCTCTTCTTGGTTGATCCTAGCCCTCCACTTGTTGATCAGGCAGGTGCCTACTTAAGTACCCGTTCCATCAGCTGCCTCCCCTTACTTTTTGTTAGTTGCGATGACCGAAGCCACCCTGTTCAGGCGTCTTTTCTCATTAATATGGTTAGGACATTTGCGGGCGCATTTAATGCGGAGGGGACATATTTACCTTGGACCAGTTCCACACCGTAGCCCCACGTGGGTCTCATTCTACTCGCCTCTTCTTCAGGGGGCTTTTTGGGGGCAGCCTTCAATGAGATGTTGCTCTTCCCTTTGAAGTCTTGGAATGCCGAGGACAGGGTCGTCCTCGGCTATGCCCCTAGGCATTTCGGCCTTTCCCTATTCGTCCTCAACAAATACCTTCCTCGGCACGGGCCCTGGGCCCTAGTAGAGCGTGGGTCGGATCATAAGTTTTCTGGCCCCACAATAGCCCCTCAAAATCCTGCTATCCGGCTCCTCGGACGGATAGGAGGGTTTTGATGACATCAGACATCTGTCAATGCCTGTCAATCCTTATCACTTATCGGTTCCCGAGACTTTTCGTCTGCCCGAGACACGTTCCTGGAGACTTTGGAAGGTGAAATGTGGCCTTATTAAATGCGGGCGGCTCTGTGTTACCCACGTTCTACGGTGTGATGGAGATCTAACGGTGGGGATTTCCTTGCCTTTATGGGTGGGAAAATTCGTGCAGTTACTCTCAATGGGAGGCATAAATGATCTTTGGAACGGATTTGTCTCTTCAGTTTTGCACTTAAGAGTTCTAGCGCATATACCCTGGGTTCATCTGAACTTTCGTCCAAACTCAAGTCTATCTCCAGCACAAAAAGCCTGTCCGAAGCACCTTTCCTTTTTTCTGTAAGTTCCCTGCCTCCATTAACTCGTGCTTTTCTTTTCTGGGTTTATTTTTCTCTGGTTCCCTTCCTTCTCCCATCACTGGTTGAGTTTGTTTAGTAACACGTAGAGATGGTTAAATTGAGACTGAGGAAATTGGTTGATACTGAGGAGGCGATGGAAAAGTTCATCGCCGACTACAGGATTCCTTCCAACGTGAGTCTGAGGCATTGTAAGATGGGGAAGTGGCACTTTCTGAGGAGAACGGGTGAGGTGGTAATTCCTGTCCTCGCCTTCATAGAGGGAGGTATGAGAATCCCTATGGGGCCGGTAACGAAGGGTTACCTTAAGCATTTCCGATTAGCCCCCACCCAGTGCACCGGCAACATGTTTAGGATTCTGGGTTGTGTGGATGCCTTAAACGAAAAGATGAGGCTAAGATTGACCCACCACGACGTGAATTGGTGCTATAATCTCCAAAATTTGAAAGGGAAATCCTATTATATGAAGACGAGAGACGAGAGGGTTCGACTAATTCAAAGCCTCCCTGATTCCAACAAGGGGTTAAACAAGGATTTTCTTATCGTATCCGGTGAATGGCATGATGGTGATCCGTGCCCCACGGTAGAGGGAGAACTAGGTGGGGTATAGAGAATGGAAGGGTGCCGATCCTTTGTGCCATTTTAATTTGATGTGGTTCAGTAACTAACCATGCGCATGTGTTTTTCTTGCAGATCCACACACTTTTCACTGACATTTTCACCTAGTTAACCGGGTGGACTTAGAGATTGTTCTTCAAGCGGCAGTTTTCGTAAACGACGGGGATGGTCAAGTCCGAGCCGCTCACAAAATCTTAGGGTACGCTCCCCTTCAGAAGTCATTTGTCGACCCTAGGCACGTGATCAGCGCCAGCCGTCCTCGGCTTCCAAAAATTACCGTGGTCGAATCAGGATTTTTAATCTCCGAAGGATCATCTGTCCCAGAGGGCATCCCATTGGTGGACCTTTCCTCATCTCACTAAGCAGTGGAGGACGAAGGCGAGTTTGATCAATCCGAAGAGGGATTTGGGGTATTTGACCTAGTCGACCAATCCGAGGATCCTTCTGGTGATATAGGTGACCCAACCTTGTCCGAGGCTGAATTGTCATCAGTAGGAACATCTTCCCAAACCGAGATGGGACTTAAGAGAAAGCCCCCGACCAGCTTATTCGACCTCCTCGAGGGTCAACCGGGGAAGGGTGCGCAGGGAACACCGCAGTCCAGCGCTCCGTCTCCACTCCCTCAGCCCCAGACCATCTAGACTAGGTCATCCTCCACAAAGTCGCAGCCACAATCTCCCCGCGCCAAACTTCTTGCTCCTCCCCAACCAACTCTGCCTCTTTGGCCGGAGCCCACTAACTTAAAGAGAAAGAGGAGTCCCAAGGGTAAGGAAGTCATGGATGGGGGAAAATCCCAATCTTCTAAGGAGAAGGATGAAGCCCCGCGTGTGAAACAATTAAAGATTGGACACCAAAGTAAGGGTAAAGAGACCGAAGCCCAATCCGCCCAAAGCAAGGAGGAGGGGATCGAAGCCCAATCCTTGCCAAACGCCTGGCTTCCCGCCCCAATGCTCCACGGGGGGCCACTGTTGGAAACCGCGTCCATGAGGGACCTTGGAGATGGCGAGGGCAGTTATATGGCAGACGCATTAGGGAGAACCATGCTACTTCCCACCGACGTGGATGAGTTGAAGAAAATGAGGATGCAGGAGTTCTTTCTCAGTACGAAGAGGTACTTGAGCATGGTAAGGCTCTTGAAACTTAAAACTTTATTAACTCTTGCTCCCAGTTTGTCACTCACGATGTATTTATCTCACTTGACAGGCTCTCCAGGCCATCTATAGGATGGAGGAGGAAGTTAACAAGCAGAGTAAGACCATCGAGAATGAACGCTCCAAGCGCATAGATGCCGCGCGGACTCTCAAAGCTTCCGAGGACGACCTCGCAAAGGTCAAGGATGCCTTAAAGGAGGCTATCCGAGATAGGGATAGCACCTCGGCGGGTTTAGATGGCGCCCAAAAACAGGCCGAGGAATAGACAAAACGTCTACTCGAAACCGAGGATCAGTTGCAAATAGCCAAGGAGCAGATCAATGATTTGAAGAAAAGACTGATCACGGCAGAGAATGCTAAAGGTGTGGCAGAGTATGCCCGAGACCATCGAGAATGAACGCTCCAAGCGCATAGATGCCGCGCGGACTCTCAAAGCTTCCGAGGACGACCTCGCAAAGGCCAAGGATGCCTTAAAGGAGGCTATCCGAGAGAGGGATAGCACCTCGGCGGGTTTAGATGGCGCCCAAAAACAGGCCGAGGAATAGACAAAACGTCTACTCGAAACCGAGGATCAGTTGCAAATAGCCAAGGAGCAGATCAATGATTTGAAGAAAAGACTGATCACGGCAGAGAATGCTAAAGGTGTGGCGGAGTATGCCCGAGACGAAACCTTAAGGGCCAAGCAGGAGGCTGAGTTTGCCAGAAACGAGGCTGAAGCTGCTAGGGACAAGGCCGAGAATGAGGGTTACAATACGGGGGTAGCTGAAACCTAAGCCTCCTTTAAAGTCCAAATTCCCGGGGTGTGCAGGCTATACTGCTCCCAGGTTTGGGAAGAGGCTTTAAAGCGAGCTGGGGTGGATGCTTCGTCTGATTTGTGGAAGGCGGAGAGCATATTTTACCCTCTAGCCATCCGTGAGGCCCCCTCTGCCAGCTCCGAGACAGTAAGCGATCAACACGAGACAGGAGTTACTCAGTCAGAGGCTGCACAGATCGGCGTCCCTCCTGGCGAGTCACTTAAAGAGGGAGAGTTTCATGATGTGATAGAAGCACCTGAAAGTATGGATCCCGAGGTACCCAAAGAGGATGCCGAGCCTATGGTCAGCACTCAGATCCCTGATGCCGAAGAGCTAGCCATACTTGCCCAGCCCCTGCAGGCAATTCCCCTTGTTGTGGTCCCCAAGAGTACCGACACCGATCCTGCTCAGTCTTCCCCAGAAGGGACTGTCCTCCAGGGCGTCGAAGCTGGTCCTATTCTGCCTTCCCAGGATGTGGCCGACACAGAATTGAAGAAGTAGAAACCCCGGCCAGCCTCCGTATTTGTTTTTAATTTAATGATTAACTAGTTTCTTTTTTATTTTGAAAACTTTGTAGTCTGCTTGTACTTTGAACCTGTTGAACACATATATGAAATTCTTTTCTTCCTCTTTCCTTTTGATTACTTGTTAGTTGCCCTCGTCGATACTTACTATTGTTTATGATTTTTGAACTAATTATCTTAACATGTATGAATGATTGTGCATGCGATATATTTAGAATCATGTTTCAGAACGTTAGCTTACCCGCACCTATAGAGCCTTGAACTCTTGTCTGAACCTCCTTTAATGGAGATATAGGCATCATCCGAGATGTCCCGTGTATTGTTAGGTCCAACTTAGTATCCAGATTTCCTTTAAGTAGTTGGCTTCCTCATAGGTTTGAGTCCGAGGACCATGCAATATCTTGGTTCTGTCCAAAACTCGGTTTTTAAGTAATTGGTTTCCCCATAGGTTTGAGTCCGAGGACCATACAATACCTTGGTTCTGTCCAAAACTTGATTTTTAAGTAGTTGGTTTCTTCATAGGTTTGAGTCCAAGGACCATACAATATCTTGGTTCTGTCCAAAACTTGATTTTTAAGTAGTTGGTTTCCCCATAGGTTTGAGTCCGAGAACCATGCAATATCTTGGTTCTGTCCAAAACTTGATTTTTAAGTAGTTTGATTTTTAAGTAGTTGGTTTCCCCATATGTTTGAGTCCGAGGACCATGCAATACCTTGGTTCTGTCCAAAACTTGATTTTTAAGTAGTTGGTTTCCCCATAGGTTTGAGTCCGAGGACCATACAATACCTTGGTTCTGTCCAAAACTGGATTTTTAAGTAGTTGGTTTCCCCATAGGTTTGAGTCCGAGGACTATGCAATACCTTGGTTCTGTCCAAAACTTGATTTTTAAGTAGTTGGGGGAATTAACCCCTCGGCTATGGCGTGGGACATTGGTTTAGGGGGATTAGCTCCTCGGCCAAGCCCCTAGAACCATCCGCGCTACTGACGCTTCGAAGTGTAACCCCTATTGAAGAAACGTAACCCTTAGTGGAATTTTATGCTAGAACACTACAACTGGCTGTTGGAAATGATGGGGGGACTGTCTCAACCCATCGCCTGTGCCAACACACAAGCCTTTTCTACAGACGGCGCCAATTGTAGGGACTCAATTTGTAATGACCCAAAATGATATTGGGTTCGCACGTAAAAAGGCCCAAACAATATCATTTGTAGAGTGTGGGTTTGAAAGACTAGGCTTTGGTCATCGGACAGTGGTTAGTCGTGGTGTCCATACAGAATTAAATCGTGTTCGCTCGAGGAGTCTTTCTCCTTGAGGCGGTCTAGGAGACTCTGGTTCTTGGCCATTTTTCCCCAGCCTCCTCTCTTTTGGCGCATCAACCTTCACATTATATAACCCTTCTTAGTTGATCCTAACCCTCCATTTGTTGATCAGGCAAGTGCCTACTTAAGTACCCGTCCCATTAGTTGCCTCCCCTTGTTTTTTGTTAGTTGCGATGACCGAAGCCACCCTGTTCAGGCGTCTTTTCTCATTAATATGGTTAGGACGTTTGCAGGCGCATTTAATGCAAAGGGGACATATTTACCGTGGACTAGTTCCACACCGTACCCCCACGTGGGTCCCATTCTACTTGCCTCTTCTTCAGGGGGCTTTTTGGGGGCAGCCTTCAACGAAATGTTGCTCTTTCCTTTAAAGTCTTGGAATGCCGAGGACAGGGTCATCCTCGACTATTGCCCCAGGCATTTCGGCCTTTCCCTATTCGTACTCGGCAAATACCTTCCTCGGTACGGGCCCTGGGCCCTAGTAGAGCGTGGGCCGGATCATAAGTTCTCTGGCCCCACAGTATGTATTACAAGAGAAAAAAGAATTCACCTATTTCATAATTTTAGATCCAAATGCAATTGTAATGTCTCAAAAAATAAAATAGAATAATTTCAATAACCTAAAATAAATAGTAAAATAATATCCTATTATTATGGTCTCCATTGTTCAATATCTCTTTCAATCCCATCTCTTCCTATTCTTTCCTTAGACATCGCACCCATCTCAATCTCAGCCCCTACTTATCAATTTCTTTTGGCAACGTTCATTTTGTTTTTCCTTTTTTTTTTTTTTTTTTGGTTAAAGAAAGAAAAGAAAATTGCAACAAAAGAATAGATCCTTTGTTCACAAAAACCACCAACGTAGGTGGTTTTTATGAACAAAAGGATCTCTATGATCAACCAATCCTTCACGATTCTGCTCTTGCATGCTCTGAGTGAGAGAAGAGAGAGCGTACCAATTGTCTTGTTTTCCGGGGAAAAAAAACTTGAAAATAGGTAAATAAAAACACATTAAAAATTTTGTTGAGTTTTTCGTGAACTTATATTTTTCAATGTTACCAAACATAAACATAACATGTTTTCCATGAAAACAAACAGAACATAAGTCAATCGAAATCAAATGAGAGATTAATTAAACTAACTCAAGCGAAATTTAACTTTGCATAAAAGTAAATTGAGCAAGGAAGTAAATAATTGGAATGAAATTTACTTGAAATCAAATGAGAGATTAATTAAACTAACTCAAGCGAAATTTAACTTTGCATAAAAGTAAATTGAGCAAGGAAGTAAATAATTGGAATGAAATTTACTTGAATAAACGACACTACAAATGAGGTTTTACTTACTTAAGGAAAGTACTAGAAAACAAATAAGCAGAGTTTTGGTGTGAGTTGATTCTGACCACTACTCGAATTTCATGGCCAAATTTTCCAAATAGCACAATTTTAGGAGAAACGCATCCTAACAATGTTATTTAATTGTGTAGTATATTTTTTGAATTCAAGTATGTCAAACTCAAGTTTCAAAAAATGTGTTACATAACTAAATACCTTTTTTTGGATGCTTTTTTTTTTTTTTTTCTAAAATTTTGCTAAAATTGTGCTATATGGAAAATTTGGCCTGAATTTCACCTTACTTTTATATAGATATATATTTGTGTATATATATATATATAAATATATATAAGTTTTTATAATTAATGTAAGTCTGTTTTGGACATGTGCCTCCCCTTCCTAGAATCTCGGGTTAATTCCTTGAATATTGGTAATTAATATGAGATGTTGATCTCTCAAGTTTTGGACCAAACTCGCATAGTTTTTAAGCTCCATACTTACTAAGAAATGGCTTCAAATTCTTGTTACGACTTAATTAAGTACTTGGGTGTTTTTTTAGAGAGAGCTTCAATATATAGCGTCCGCTTTTGATGATTGCTCTTTTAAGCTAACTGGAACCTATAATACTTGAGTATTTTTGGTGAAGAAGGAAAATTAATTTGGTTATTTTTGGAATTTACTTGATGTAGAAGAAATTTTATATCTTGATATGAAAAGGAAAGTCTTTTTCTTGCTAAATAAATAATATGTATTCTTTGATTAAAAAAAAAAAAAAAGGTAATATATTCGTTGTTCCTAAAGAAATAGGAATTAAAGCATTATATATAGACAATAATGCAAATCATTTGATGGTCTTGCAAAAGGCATCCTCTATGGGGAGGGGTGAAGAATCTTGAAATTGAGTGTGAAGCCAAAAGACAAAAAATGGATTTTTGATTGGGAGAGAGACAGTTTTGGGTTTTCTCCGAGGTTAATATAAAGTGCAAGAATCAATCAATGAGAAATTGTGAGGTTTGGATTAATGCAAACAAATGAGTAGAAAAAGAAAGGTCTTGCGTGTGAGAGAGCAAAGAAAACAATGGTACTTTTTTTTTTTTTTTAACCATGAGACATGCAAGAGAAGAAAAATATAGATTTTTTTAGGAAAACAAATTTTAAGTGTTGTGACCACAAAGGGTTGCAATGTTTAGAGCGATTGAAGATTTGAGATGAATAATATATTTATACTAATTATGAGATAATTGCTATTTCCATATTTATGTGGATTTTAAGTTAAGCATAATTTTAGAAGATATTGTAACAATTTTGTTATAGTTAGTGATTATATTCAAAGTTGGTCTCGGAGTTTTCTCTTTAAGAAAAAAAGGTTTTTCACATTTCTTTTTGATAATAAGGTTTTTCACATATATATTTTTATGTTTTCATGTCTGATTAATTCATATCTTATATTTTGTTGATTTCGTAATTTTGATAATATTTTAATCAAAACTTTATTATTAGATTGATTAATTTACATAAAAATAGATTTTGCCAACAAAACCAATGTAATTGATTTCCCATCTACACTGTGTGCCTACCAAAACAAATGTTCAGACTTCAGAGGGTCGTTTGTCATGCAACCGCCAATGTCTGCTAATCTGATTCGAATAACTCTATATCTCTCCTACCATGTGTCAAGCAATGATTGGCTATGATTTAAATATAGTGTAAAACACATTAATAACAAATTATCAATTTTCATTGATTACTTCTAAAGGGTGGTAATATATAGTGCACAGAGTAAACATTATCAAATTGTGGTTCCAGTTAAAATTGTGAAATTGTGTTTTTTAGAACACAATTTTCACAGAAGTGTAGCCTTTTTACTAAATTTCTTTCTTGTTGTCAGAAGACTCAAAACTCAGAAGGCATTAGAGTATCATGAGAACCACAAGTAGTGACAATACCAAAAGCTCCATTCACATCATTCATAGTAATAGTATAATGTTATAATGTGATAATACTTACACAAGGTTGGTTTTTTCTCTCTCTTCCTACTAGCAATGAAGTTTATCCAAAGAATTTTGAATATTAATTTAATACCAAGGCATTGTTGACTAGAAAAAGGAAAATGCCGCGCAATACTATGAATACATCCATGCAATAATGGCATAGCTAGGCAAGTTCTCAAGCTAACTAGACCAACTCAATTCTCAAAAAACAAAAAACAAAACAAAAAATCCTTGACCAAACTAAAGAATGCTTATTGATATTTAGTTAATAATTTATATGAGATTACAAAAGACCCATGCAATAATTTTTAGTCGAGAATTTGCAATCAGTAGAGCAGAGAATAATATTGTAAGCAACATCCCTCTACCCCTGCCCCAGCCCAATTTGTTTTTGCATTAATGGGTTTTATAAGTCCTGGCCCAATCTAAGGTTGTAAATAGATTGAGCTTTTAGAACCTCTAACGCAGTTATAAACTTATTAATGACTTCACTTATGGTCTATTTGGATTGTGATGATGTCAAAAATCGTCAGTGAGCCGCACGGTCCTCACATGCTCTAGACGGAATCTGCGAAACAGAAACAAAGAAGACCTTGTAGAGAGTACCGGTGTGGTACCAGCCAAATAACCTCCGAAAGTTAAGTTCAAGGGCATGGCCATGAATTTTTACATGGGGGGCCAATTCGAAGTATTAATATAAAAAAACATAATTTATAAGTCTATTGAATATGAAATTTCAATTTTCATATATCTTAAACATTAATGAACATACAAAAACTGTCTAGGTCACTATAGACATATACAAAAATATCCACACAAAAAAAACATTTCACATCAAAATCATGCTTGATGACGATTTTTCATGGAATAGAATTCATCCATAATCATTTCCATGGTGAAATTCCGAGCAATTTCCTTTTCTATATAAACTATCATATTATCAGTCAAAAGTTCATCCTCCATTCTATTGCGAAGTCTTATTTTTAATAATTTCATAGCTGAAAAAGCTTGTTCTGTAGTTGCTGTAGAAACTGGAAGAGTCAACACAAGACGAATCAGTCTATCAATTAAATGATAGAATTTAGACTTCCTTGAAATTTCTAATCCCCTACATAGCTCTGATATTGTACCCATATTTTGAAAATCTGGATGTTTTGTTACGTCAAGCTCATAATGTTGCAATTGACGCTTCAAAAGACAAATTTCCTGCTCAGTGAAATCTTGAGGATAATAATTTTCAACCAAATTGCAAATATCACCAATTTTGAATGATCTAAAAGGATCCTTATGATTTAATGCTGAACTAAGAGTGAGAAGATCTGCTGTTAGCTCACAAAATCTACTATTCAATTTTTGCAATTGAAAATTTATTGCAACTGTAAATATGTCAATTCTTAAATGATGTTCTATTGTTGTCAAAGCTTCATCTTGATGATGGTATCTACCTCGAGCTTTAGTGTAACGAGCATTTAAATCAGGAATATCAATTTCATGTTATCCACAAAATGATGTAACACTAGCAAGTAAAGGCTCCCATCCATCATCTCTCAACTTTTGAATAAGTGATTTTGTAGTTGAAACTAAATGCATGACATTTAAAAGATCTTGAGAATATTGTTGCAAAGCTTGGCAAAGAATATTATTAATTCCCATAATCTCTTTCATCATATGCAAAATTAAAACAAATTTAAATGATGTCAATACCTGATAAGCTTCTTCGGCATCACCACGTTGTTTATAATTAGCCCCTTCGTCAAAGATAGTATTCATAACTTTGCAAGTTGCATCAAACATTTTTATCAAACTACAAATAGATTGAAAATGAGATCCCCAACATGTATCTCCAACCCGTTGCAAAGTACCAATTTGGTTTGCTCCTCTTCCAGTCTCGATTTCATTAGAAGCAATCATATTCTCAATTTGTTCCCCTTGAGCATATTGCAATTCATCATTACGCTTACTAGAACCAATGACAATATTGATAATATTAGTCAAATGATCAAAGAATTGATGAACAACTTTTACTTTTCTAGATGTTGTAACTAAAGCCAATTGCAACCTATGAGCCATGCAATGTACATAATAAGCATATGGACATTCTTTAAGAAATAAAGCTTGTAATCAATTCCATTTACCACGAATATTACTAGCTCTATCATGCCCTTGACCTCAAATATTCTCAATATGGAGGTTGTAACGAGAAAGAACAGTACATATCTCATTCTTTAGGATCAACGCAGTAGTATCTCTAACATGCACAACATGAAAGAAACGCTCTTTAATGAAACCATTTTTATCAACAAACCTCAAAATGATGGCTATTTGCTCTCTCTTTGACTCATCCCAAGCTTCATCAATGAGAATGCAAAATTTTGCAACCCCAATTTCTTCACGAATAGCATTTCGCACATTACTAGTAAGAATATGCAAAATCTCCTTTTGACTTGTGGGTGATGTACATTTGGCATTTCGTGGAGCATTTTTCAAGACAACACTAGCTACTTTGTCATTGAAAGTTGATGTGAATTTTATCAATTCATCAATAAAATTACCTCTATTTTTTGAATCAAGGCTTTCATCATGACCTCTAAAAGCATAAGCTTGGAATGCTAGCCATTGAACACACTCTATTGAGGTTTTGAGCCGCAATTGATTATTCTCTAATTCTTTTGACATTTGTTTCTCAATTAGCTTCTCAATATGTTGTAAATAATTCTTTAAATTCTCACAACATTTCACAGCAATTTTATGTGAGGAGTTTGAATATTTCCCTAAATGACGAATTAAAGGACAATTCATTCCATCATTCACCTTTTTCCAATTATTAAAACCTGTTGAAAGGAATGCATCTGATTAGGGACGACTTATTGGTTTCTTACCAAAAAGGTAGCAAGGTAGACAATATATCGCATCCATTGAAGGTGAGTATTCTAACCAATCCCTATGTGATTCAAACTATGAAACTTGAAATCGACGACAATGAGTATCATTGTTGTATGGATAATCTATATTTTTAGGTTGATATGGACATTCTTTGAGATAAGCTCGTCGGATTTCATCTTATTTGTTGATAGGAAATTCACATACTTGTTTACATGATCTTGGATCACAATCTATTTCTTCAGATTGAATTCTTGAACATTTGGAGGGGTGTTCATCAGGCATTGAAGTATCAACATTTGTTTCTACAGCCACAGGTGTCCTAATTTTTGAATTACTAACATCTTTTTTCTTAAAGAATGTATTAATTGTTTTTCGTTTGCTCATAATTCTTTTAGCTTTAAGAATATGACTCAAAAATTAACTTGAAAAGAACTTTAAAAAATAAAATTTTAATTAGAAATTTTTACTTAGTTATATGGATGTTTTCATATTCAAGAAAAAACAAAATTTCCACTATAATTTAAACAGTCAACCTATCATCATTCCTATTATTAAAATTTTCCTGTATTTTAATTTTTTTAATGCAACTTTAATTAATAATAACCCCTCAAACAAAAACAAAAATCAAACGCACAACATAAACCAAACAATTTAACAACACCCACAACCACATGATATCTAACTAATCAAAAATAGGTAATAAATCAAAACAGATTTACCTTAGAAACTTTGTCTTCACAAAGTGCAAAGATGGGTGTGGACCGTGTGGCAATGTCTACAACTGTAGATCTTCCCTTTAAGACTCATCACAAACAACCTCCCCACGCCTTCAATCATATATTTCTCTAAAAATCTATGAAAAATTAAAGAGCATGTGAATATTTAGGTGTAGATAGTTGAAAAAAAAAAATAAAAAAAAAAAACACTAAAGAGAGATGAAGTTCTAGTGCTTAAGAAAGAGAAGAAAACTCACCAGTCACCAAGTTCCAAATCCTGAAATTTGACAATGAAATATGCTGAGTGATTTGTTTTAGAAAGCAAGAAGAAAGAAAAAATTGGTCTTTTTTTTTTTTTTTTTGGGACTGTGAGGACTAATGCTGAGTTTTGGGGGATGGTAGTGGTACCAATGGGCAGTGACAGTGTACCACAGAAGAGAAAAAAAGAATAAGAAGTAAAGGGATTCCATGGGGTGAGTTTTTTGAGATTGAGAATGGGTTGATAAAGTTAAATTTTGCTGTGAAGTGTTTGGACTTTTGGGTATTTAAATGTAAGGTGGGCCATGTTTTTGATTTATTTGGAGTACAAAATATAACTAAAGCAACTTGAGACTTAGGAGAATAGTGGAGATATGGGGTATGGGGGAGCTGAATGGTCTACATTGGGGGGGCCCAATTAATTTTCCTATATACTCTAATGGACTTTTTTTTTTTTTTTTTTTTTTGCAGGGGCCACGGTCCCCCCAAGGGACTACGTGGCTCCCTCCGCCCCTAGTTAAGATAGAGAACTTTTACAACTTTAGAGTGCCAGGGCTATGATAAATTATGTGTACCTTGGTTTGTGAGAGTCTTGGGGTTTTTATAGTAGTGTAGAGTTGATATTCGTTTCTTGGCGGGAAAGATCTTTCCTTGTAGGGAAGATCCTCATTAATACACGTATCTCGCAAGATCCTTTCCTTGTGGGGACCCTCGTGATTAGGGTTAATCGTGGGGTGCAAGATATTTTCTTGTATAGATATCCATGGGGGTCAAGGAAGGCCATGCAGGACCCGTCACGCCTTTTATTCTCATTGGCCTCTTCTTATTCTCGTCGGCCTTCTCTCTTCCTGTCGTCCTGTGTAGACATCGTCAGGTATGGAAATGGGATCATCGGCCTATGACATCGTCATTTTCATACTTTCTTACGTGCTTGCGAAGTTGATGGGCCTAATGGGGTCATCAGCTTCTTTGCATGTAGTGGGTTTATCCCTTTATAAAAAAAACACTCGTTAGATTTAGGGGAAGGGGGAGTAGAGTAGAGTAGAGTAGAGTGAAATTGGCTCAAAATTAGTCTATTTTCAACCAACTCTACTCTACTTCCCTCCACTCCTTCTCCCTCCCCTCTCAATCCAAACAGACCCTTAGGTAATAGAGGGAGAATATCCCCTCCTATTTAAATCTTTTAATTCCTTACAACTTCTGAATAGATTTAGCATGGTATTTATTTGATTTTGTGTTTAAAATTATTGAATTTTATAAATGCTGCTTATCTTTCATCTCGCTAAAACTAGGAGGGAATAAAAAAAAAAAAATAGTGGGAGAGGATCCTTTGAATTGTTTAAAAACACAATCTTGGTATTGGTTAGTACTGATATATAGTTTTGAGTATATATACTAGGGAAGTTAATATTGTACTAGTATTAGTACTTTCTTGAAATGTATTGGATAAAATATTGAGTTGTATCAAGTGTACCAAAGATATTTTTTGGTGTTTTGAACAGTATTATAAAAAAAAATTAATAATTTAAAAAGTTCAACCAAAAAAACATTATAAAACATGTTATTTAAACTAATATTTTGGGTTGATGTACTTAGGCTAATATTTAAGCTTATAATATATGTGAATTTTAAATTATATGTTTATGAACATATAAATAAATATATGAATATATATTTGTATGTATAAATATAGATAACCTTAAAACAGTACACTAGTATTAATCGATATCAAAATACTCCGACCCCTAGCCAAATCGAAGTGGCTTTTGAAATGGTAAATTCCCCTGATATATATATACACGAAAATTACATTTTAAACCTATAGCTATAATTTAGAGGGTGTAAAATTAGAATCTATAGTTTCAAAATAATAAAATAAAACTCAAATATTTTCTTTCGGTGTTATGGTTGGTCACCAGAAACGATATGATTAGAATGCCAAAGTTTTGAGAGAATATCAATAAAATAAAAAATAAAAGTTTTGTGAGAACAATGCATGATGACAACTATGCTGTTGGACAATGAGATTGCTGAGAAAAAGATGGTGAATCCCTCTCCTATTTTTTAACATATTTTTTTCATGGTCTCATAGTCGAACAACTTAGCTATTATCATTGAGAAAGCCACTAAAGTTGAGTTATCTTTTCTTCTTCTTTTTTCCTTTATTATCTTTTGCCAATGACTGTCTTTTCTCACCTACTTTCTTTCCTACACTGACACAAATTCTTTTAGTTGAAGAATCACATGAGAGTCTGATAGTTTAAGTGTTCAACTCACTTCTTCTTTTATTGTAATTATTGAATAATCGGGTTTTTCCTTCTCCTCTCTATGTAGGAGCTTTTCTCTCTCACTCCAGGTGAGCTTTTTTCTTTCCACGGGGCCCAGCCACTATGGAATTTCAGGGAACATAGAATGGATTCAGACTTCATTGAGAGGCTACAAAAAATACAACTCACAGAGGAAGATGGCGAAGTAGTGCAAATAAACTTAGCCCACAGAGAGAAGACTATTGAAGAATGTTCATTCACACTGTTAGGCATATTTCTAACTAACTGACCATACAACTAGAGAGCATTAAAAGCATTACTGCAATTTGTGTGGAAGCTTGGGAATGACTTAAGGATTATGGACGTGGGGGAAGGGCTATTTCAATTCCGATTTAAGCTAAATAGCCAATGAACTTGGGTACTAGATAATGGCCCTTGGAGTTTCGACAACAATCTTTTGGTTCTCAGAAGATGGGAGAAGGGCATGACAGCTAACTCGGTCACTTTCTCAACCCTTCCTATATGGGTTCAAGTGTGGGGTTTACCTTTTGACTTGATCAATGAAGAGGCGGGATGGGAAATTGGCAAAGGTTTAGGCCATGTGTACGAGGTGGATAACAAGACTTTTTAGTCAGATCAAGCTTGTTTCATCAAAAGTCGGGTCGGGATCTCTCTGGAATATCCAATTTGTCGTGGGGGAATGGTTGCAAATCCTGAGGGTGATCAGGTGCAAGTTGGCTTTAAGTACAAATGATTGGTTAGATTATGCTACCAATGTGGTAAATTCGGCCATGAGGTGAAAGACTGCTTCGACCAGGGGACCTCACAGCAAGCCGAAAAACCATATGGAGATTGGCTGAAGGCGGGTTTTCGTCGGAAGGATATAGGAGCAGGACGGGCCAAAACCAATGTGCCACCACCTACACCAGCGTCGGAACCACCCTAGAGAGCTACGGTTTCAATCAATTCCATGATAAGGGGGCGGGTAATAATGATATTAATGATATTTATGGGAGGAAGGATAACGACTCAACACATAAATACCCGCATCAAACTCAAGCAGCGGATTTTCAAGAAAATCGAGATGGTGGTCGTGAGGAAGTAATGAAGGAGACTTTAATTGGTGCGAGAATCTCGGAATGAAACCAAATTAATGGGGATATTGATAAGCAAATGGAAATCATGGGTATGGAGATTACCGTTGCAGATAATAGTGATTCACATGCGTTGAAATCAACTCTCATTAACATGCCTGTCATTTATGATGAGCTAAACGCACATGTTGATCACTTAATTCACTTAACACAGTCACGTGAGGAGTCATCTGATATGGAAAAACAGAGTCAGTTACATGGGGCACTGAATAACGCAACATGGAAAAGAATTCAATGCACCCCATGCTCTAAAACAAACCTTAGCCACCAAAGCTCCTACGGTGCAAAGAGAGCTCAACCCGGAGTCAATATCTGTGATGAAGAAGAGATCCAGAATGCAAAAAGAAGAAAAAGAATGGAAGAAAAAAAGAAGAAGAAAACCTCAACAACTCAACGGTGGAGGTTGCTAGGCAGCCTCGTCGAGAACAATGAAACTCATGAGCTAGAATTGCTGGGGGCTTGGGAACCAATGTGCAGTAGATGTACTCTCACACTTAGTGCGGGTAAAAGCTCCCAAAATTTTGTTTCTAATGGAAACAAAACAATCTTTAAAAGAGATGAAGTGGATTCAAGTTGACTTACCCTATTGATGTATGTTTGTGGTACCTAGTATTCGACGCAATGGAGGCCTAGCACTTCGGATGGAGGGGATTGATTTGCACATTCAAACTTTCACCTTAAATCATATTGATGCTCTTATCAAGGATGACCTAGCCAAGCTATGGCGATTGACAAGATTCTATGGTTGGCCAGAGGAACATAGGAAACAAGAATCATGGCAACTCCTAAAACATCTCCACTCCAGACACTCTGCCCCTTGGCTCTGCCTTGGGGATTTCAATGAGATCCTTAAATCAAAGGATAAGAAAGGTGGGCTGCCTAAATAATTGGACCCCATGCAGCAATTTCGGGAACTCTCTTGCATTGTGGATTGGTGGATTTGGGTTACTGAGGTAATATCTTTACGTGGACTAATGGGCGTGATGATTTAGTGCAGGAACGATTGGATAGGGCATGCGCCACAATTGAATGGAGGGATAAATTTGCTCAAGTGCAAGTCACTCATTTAGTGGCATCCTATTCAGACCACAACCCAATCCTTGTTACTACTCACATTCGGCCACGGCTCACCATAAAGAAGAAAACACCACATAGATTTGAGGAGAGATGAGCCACTCACTTAGATTGTGCAAACATCATACAGATGACTTGGGAATCAAATGTACCTCATGGAAGCCCAATGGCAAGGTTGTTTGAAAAAAATAAAAAGATGCAAATTTGCCCTTGTAGATTGGAGTCGACATACCTTTGGACTCTCAAAACCACAATTGCAAGAAAAACAAAAGAAATGGTGGAAGAGTTGTGCTTACAGAATAGAGCCGAGAATTTAAGCTCCATCAAAGACCTCAAAGCCAAAATTACAAATATCATCCACCAAGATGTGCTTTTTTGGCTACAAAGATCCTGATCAATTTGGCTACCTACAGGGGACAATAACACTTTCACAACCGAGGCAGCCAATGCCGACAGAAAAATCATATCTCCAGAGTGTTTGATACTGAAGAGAGGTGGTGCACTTCAGATGAGAAAATTGCCCAAGTAGCCAAATCATACTTCCAGGAATTGTTCTCTATGGCCTACCCACAAAACATTGAGAGTGTCTTACAATCAGTTCAAAGAAAAGTCACAACACACATGAATGAGAGCCTCACATGTCCGTACATTGCTGATGAAATCAAATTAGCCCTTTTTTAGATGCACCCATCAAAATCACCCGGACCGGATGGTATGTCCCCTATTTTATTTGTTTCACACTCTGGCCATATGTTGAAAAAAAAAAAATGAACCACACACATATTGTGTCACGCCCCAAACCCGATACCCGGATTTGTGACCATGACCGGCATGCTAATATCAAGTTTAAACCTGATATTAACAAGAACCAACTTAAACTTTTACAAAACTTTTCCAAAAGCTTCTCTTTTTATTTTCAAAATAATTTTGTTGTTTCATTACTTCTTGATATCACTTTTCACTTCATAGTCAGAGCGTCTATACTGTACTCAAATTGTAACATAATCCACCAATCATTTAATTTCCACACTTTCACAATATACATCTCTTAATACTTTAAGGTACACAACTTTCTTTAGATCCTAAAATACACAATACTACAAAGCTAAACATAGAATTGCTAATTTAGGATCTATACATATCAAACTAAAACTAGCTCCTTCCAAAACTCGACTAAGGCTCCCTCTGCTCCAAAATAAAACCTGTTAACTGAAAGAGTGGAAGGGATGAGCTACACAGCTCAGTAAAGGTAAGATATATGAGAATTCAATAAGGATGCATGTAAATCAAATCATTTCATTCTATGCATAATCAAATAGGAGAACAGCTTTCCATGCATAGTATTTTATACTATTCAGAATAATAACTTATACGCTTTTCATAGGAAAATAATTGTTCTCCTTTTTCTTATCAGCTTGATATTACCAAAACCTTTCGGATTAAACTTCTATCATTTTCTACAAAGTCACCACATATATTCTCATTACAAAATAATCATTTTAACGTAAATCAATTATTCGGCAACTTTGTATTAAACTAGAAACATCTTGACCCAATAAGAAAACCTTTTTTTTTATAAACCTCTTCTCATAGAATACTATAACTTTCATGATCAGAAAACTTAACGTTTCATAAAAACAGATATCTGATACTTTTAAACATAAACTTGTACTTTTATCAGAAACTTTACTTTTATAGCATAACAGAACTTCAGAAACTTTTATCTTTAATGAACAGCTTTTCTTTTCATTAGAAACTTCTTCTTGCCATGAGAGCTTTCACTTTTCACAATGCATCTAAACAAAATAATTCTCTCATGATTAATAACATAACATAGCTGTTCATAACATATTGGTTAGTCCATGTCTGATAAGCTGTACAGAGAAGGCCTCATCACATTTGGAAAACCTCATGTGCATGATATTGTCCCCTTTGAGAGGCCTGATGGCACATCTCCTCCAGGTTTTGTTCCTCCCCGCCGTCCGTACACATTGGGGAGAAGGCCTTAGTCAGATTAGAGTTACGGGCAACCCCATTTCCTCTACTTTAAATGGCCTAGAGTTACGGGCAGCCCCATTTCCTCTACTTTAAATGGCCAAACAGATAACATATTTCCATGGAAAGCCAATAATTAACCCCTACTAGCCGAGTTCAGATTACCAGAGGACATAACCCGAAAACATTTCATATTTTACATCATACTGAAATTTCTTCTTTTGCATAACATTTCATAATAATAGCATTTCCATTCTTTTCATTAAACATCATGTTCGTGGAATAAATGATAGCATCAATATGCTTAAATCATATACATAAGTTTTTCGAAAGCTCACGAACATATCATTGTCAGAATAATGATTACATGCCATATCTCTAATCAAAAACATTTTAATGCATAACATACTTTAAAATAACCTCATGACTTACCAAATGCTCATATAACTTATCCCTTACCTGAAAGCAGAGGAACCGAGAGCCTAAAGTCGAAGGAGCTTAGACTTGGATACTGGTAACACCTAAACCATAATTCAAAGCTTATTATTATCCATAATTCCTTGTCATAGACGTACACATTCATCTCAAAGCCTATCTCTTAGGATCAAGGAAATCCTAATTCCCATAACATAAAGTTCCCCAAAACATATGATACAATCATCAAACACATTTGCAGCCAAACCATAGAGAAACCAATCCATAAAATTTATATATGCTTTAAACATACCAAAGGATGAGCTTATTAAATTATAGCTCAAAATATACACCCTAACTCGAGAATTAAATCTACAAAGTCGGGTGTAGCATATGTTGTTCACTGCTCATTCCAGCAGCATATGCTCTATTTGAAAAATACAAACGAACTGTCTAAACACATCCAATTGTCATGAAATTTTATATAACTACTCCCCTGTATGTCCAGTATATACCATAAAAATTTCGGAGTCAAAGAACAAACCCATGATTTATTAAAAATCATATAAGACAACGTACTCAAATCTGTCCTGACAGAATTTCATGCAACTTATAAATTAAACCATTATTTTTATATTAATCCAAATGTTGTGAGACCAATTCAATAACAACCATAAGTGTCTTAGGTTTCATAGGAATTATCCCTAGCATCCAAATTCACTATATACAATTTAATACATAATTTAACATACACAAACACAGAATCTGTCACAGTGACAGCTTTGCAACGTTTTTCTCGTAAATTCACAACCAATTATCAAAGAATGGTATTTTCATATGGGGATTTTTATACACTCATAAGACATGTTATAAAACACTTACATACAGTCATTTAACTATTTAGGGCAAAATAAACACAACCAAAAATCCCAGCAGCAGCATCAAAAATACTCATCATAAATTTTTTCATTTAACTATTTAGGGCAAAATAAACACAACCAAAAATCCCAGCAGCAGCATCAAAAATACTCATCATAAATTTTTCTTACTTCCTTAATCATATAAAATCATTAATTAGTAAAAACCCTAATCTACCTTCAACAAACCATCAACACAATTTCAAAGCTTCTTAAAACAGCATATATATATATATATATATATATAGACTTACAAATACCATTACTAAAATTATTTAAAGGAAAACATGGATTCTAAGTGGAGAGTAGTTAGAGCCCTTACCGAGTTTATGTTTCTTGAGGGGAAGAATAGACATAGAACCACTCATGAAAGAATGGTAGAGAGCTTGAGAGAGTTTTCTGGTTCCTTAGAGAGAATATGAAGAAGAATTGAGTTTTCTTTTGATGTGTGAACCTGTGGACTTGAGGGAAGACTCAAGGGAGCTTCCTAGCACTTTCCTTAAGACAAAAGAGAGAAAAGTGAGGTGCAAATTTCTGATTTGCATTGATCCGTGGAAATGGGAGCAAAAGAGCTTCTTGAGTCTTCTTTCTTTGAGAGAGTCAAAGAAGAGATAAAGGTGCAACCAATAAGAACAAAGAAGGAATAAAACAAAGAAGGAAAGCAAGAATGACGAAGGAAATTTCTGGTGCAGCCAAGAAGTCTAGCAAAATATCTTGGGTGATTCACGTGTAGTGCTAGGAAAGAGAGGATAACTTACCTTTTCCAACTTTTAGTATTTATACCTTTCACCCTCCCATAGTTCTATATTCTAGAAAGGCCCAAATAACAAAATAACTTTGCATATAAACCCTTACCTTTATACACTTAATTTTCTACAAAAATAATATCACTTTGCATACACATACATACAAACATATATATATATCTAGTAACTTAAACCACTTAATATAATTTTGTATATACTTAGTATATATTTAAAATACCGATAGCAATTCAGTTATGTATAATTTTTACAATTCTTATTCAATGGCATTATGAAATAATATACTTATTAAATACTCTTATATTAATTATAAAAAGAAAGTGGCTTAAAATATTAAATAATACTTAACCACTTAAACCCATAGTTTAATATAAAAAATTGGGTCGGGGTGTTACATATTGTTTTAATCCCAAAAAAGAAAGACCCCAAATACCTGGCAAGCTATAGACCCAATAGCTTGAGTAATGTTGTATCTTTGATAATTTCAAAGGTTATTGCTAATTGATTGAAGCATATCTTGCCTAATTTGATTTCTGACTCTCAGAGTGCCTTTATGCCAAATTGTCTTATTACTGATAATACAACAGTTGCCTATGAGATTCTGCACAGAATGAGAAACAGAAGAAAAGGGAAAGTGGGCCATATGGAGATTAAGTTAGACATTAGCAAAGCCTATGACTGGGTGGAGTGGTCTTTTTTGTAGGGTATTATGCAGAAAATTGGGCTTTGATCCAAGATGGGTGAAATTGGCCATGGAGACAGTCACCACAGCCTCTTATTCAGTCTTTATCAATGGGGAATCTAAGGGCTGGATCACTCAATCTAGGGGCATTCGGCAAGGAGACTCACTATCTCCTCATCTTTTCCTCCTATGTGCTGAAGGCCTTTTGGCACTACTAAATAAGGTAGCTGAGAATCGTGTGATCAATGGAATTATGTCTAGCCAAAATGGGGTGTTCATCTTCCAGATTCTATTTGCAGGCGATAGTTTACTATTTTGCAAAGCCACAGTTGGAGAGTGTCAACAACTATTAAGCATTCTTGGCCAAAATGTGGCAGCATCGAGACAAGTAATCAACCGCCAAAATACTTGTTTTTTAGCAAGAACACAAATCCCAAAATAAGGAGATTGATCCAACATCAATTAGGGGCTAGAGTAATGATAAACAGTGACAAATACCTTGGTCTACTAATGACATGTGGTAAATCAAGAGTTAACACCTTCAAAGAATTACAAGAAAAAATTCTCAAGCGTGTGATGGGGTGGAAGGAGAAGTTTATATCAAAGGCAGGTCAGGAGGTCCTTATAAAAACAGTGGCACAAGCGATTCCCACATATGCCATGAGCCTATTCAAGCTTCCCAAATCCATGTGTGACTCCATCAATTCCTTGCTAGCAAAATATTGGTGGGGGCAAAACAAAGAATAAAGGAAGATCCATTGGGTTAATTGGAAAAAACTATGCACAAACAAGACGGAAGGAGGGATGAGTTTTAGAGACTTGCATGTTCAACTTGGCAATGCTCTCAAAGCAAGCATGGAGACTAACCCAAGACATAAATTCTTTGTTTTACAGGGTATATAAGGCGAGGTACTTTCCTAATTGTTCATTCATGATGGCTCAATTAGGTAGTAACCTGTCTTTTGTTTGGAGAAGCCTACTTGCAGTAAGGGACATCATTTACAATGGGTCTAAGTGGCGTGTGGGAGATGGCAAGACAGTGGGGGTCTACTTTCATAAATGGTTATCACACCCTCCAATACCACTGAATGAACATGCCAAAGACATGTGAGTCTGTGAACTCCTAGATGAAGAATCATAGTAGTGGGATAGAGGAAAAATTGAGAAAATGTTTGCACAGAGGACACGGCAGGAATTCTGGCAATACCATTGGACCATCTGAACTCTCCTAACACATTGATATGGATAGAAAATAAAGCTGCAAAATTCATAGTAAAAACAGTTTATCGGCTTGCACTTCGCCTGGACACGCAACCTTGGGCAAAGCATTCATCAAGTCATGCTTTTAAACCAGCTTGGAGCAAAATTTGGACACTCAACGTACTACCCAAAGTTTGAATGTTTTTATGGAGAGCTTACTTAAATTGCCTCCCAACTAGGGAAAACCTCCATAGACGCCGAGTACAAGTGGCTACCAAATGTGAATTTTGTCACCAACAGTCCGAGAATAGAAGTCATATCCTATGGGAATGCCCATTTGCACAAAATGTATGGGCACTGATGAGCAGCCAAATCCAGAAATGCAGAAACATTGCAGAAGACTTCTTTCATTTATTCCGACAAATGCATGACAAGCTTAGCCAACAGGAACTTGAGTAGTGGGCAGCTACGGCATGGTTGATTTGGAATGCAAGGAACAAGTTTTACTTTGAGCATGTCCAACTCCAACCAAAAATAACTGTTGAAGTAGCAAGAAGCCTACTGGAGGAGTACCAGCACCTCATGGCCTTGCAGTGACAAGCTAGATTTTTTGTTGTATTTGTAACATGTTTTAAATTTTTGAAACCCCAACACATACACTGGGGGTCACTATTGTACTACAATTCTTTACACATTTAATGAAATTTCAATCGTTTTGGATGTCAAAAAAGAAAACAAAAAAAAAAAAAGAAAAAAGAAGAAGAAGAAGCTATTATCATTAATCTCTCAAAACCTTGGCATTCTGAGCATCGTTTTGAGTGACCAACCATAACGCTCGAAAGATTTGATGTTTAATTTACTACTTTTAATTTTATTTTATAATTTTAAATTTTAATTTGTTAATTTTGAAATCATAGGGTTATTTCGTCCAATAGGCCTACAGGTGTCAATTCATCCATACATTTTTTTTTTTTTTTTTTTTTTTTTTGGGATTGGGGGTGGGGGAGTGGGCCAGGGGAGTGTCATTTTGTGAAACCCATTATAATTTATATGCTTATTAATTTGATGTATGTATTAAATAATCTGTCTTATATTAAATATATATATATAGGGAAGGGGACGCACTGCTGAAGAGGATGAGACGGAAGCACAGTAATATTGTAAATGGAAATAATGTAAAGAACTTGAAAGTAAATAGCTTGAAAGTAAATAGCTTGAAAGTAAATAACTTGAATGTAAGAACAATAATAAGGCGGTAGAACCAGCCAAGCAGTATATATCAAAATAATTCAAAGTAAATAAGAACAGTAGTTTAAAATAAATGAAAGCAATTTAGAACCATCTAATGTGGCGGTAATCCGTCCAAGGTGGTGGTAGCAACAAGTAAAGTAATGAACATAGAACTGAAAATACTTCTTATTGAAAGTAGGATAAACACTTACAGTAGTAGTAGTGAATACAAGATCTCAACAGTTACAGGTTAACGGTTACAAAGCTTGAACTAGTCCTAGTTACAAGGTTTGTAGGATTACAAGGCTTGTAGTGAACAAAGGTGAACAAGGTTGTAGTAGTAGTAGAAGCAAGTGGGTTCTCCTTCTAAGAAGGCTAGTTCTAAGGGAAGAGAAATCAGAACTAAAACTTTGCTTGAAAAACCCCAAGGGACATCCCCCCTTAAATAGGCAAAGCTTTGAGTAAACAGTACTCGTGAACAGTAAAAGTTAACAGTAAAAGTCACGGGAAACACGGAGAATCAACTTTTCAGAACATTATCATCAGGAGTGGAAATTAATAGTGAAAGTCCACTAGTAAACAGTGTAGCATTTGGCCTTTATGCAGGCTAGACAAATAAGCTCAATCTTCTCGAAGATCTGGAGTGTTATCTTCATCATGTCCAAACAGCTCCTGGTCATATGGGAAATAGGGGTTGTGAGCAACAGATTCTTCAGAGGAGGCTTTAGATTCTTCCTGATTAGCAATAACTTCTTCTGCCCATTTGAGTAAAACTAGGAGAGCATCAGGATTCTTTCTCAAATTGTCAATAGAGGAGCTTTTAGTCTGAACATTTTTGTCGGAAGAAGAAGAGGGAGCATCAGCAGGAGCAGGGGTTTGAACAAGGGAATGATCTTTTGCCATAGGCAAAGCAGCAGCAGATGAAGATTCTCTGGAAATAGAGGCAACAGCGGTAATGATCTTTTGAGTGTGAGGGAATTTTCCCCACCATTTTACATACCAATGCCTAGAGAGAACATCACCATCTTTCTCATATTGCCATTTCAATATCCAAGGGATTTTATATTTTTTAACAAAATGAAGCAAAGCAGGAAATTTGGCTCCATAAGCATCACACCTATAACATTTCTTGAAACAGTTGAAAGCATCAAGCAATGGTGCAGGAAATAATTCAGTAATAGGACCAAATTGGGCCCACCAGCGGTTGAACCAAAGGGGCAAATCACCAGTGAATTCTTTATCAAAGTTAACAAACCAGGAATGAGACATGTTTTCATTTTGGTGCAGCATGAATCTTGACCAAGCCATGATATAATCATAATATGAATAGGGAATGGGGGAACTTGGCATTGTTCTGGTAGATGTAAGAGAAGAGCCCCATTGTTCTTCAGAAATAAAATTGACCAAGTAAACACTGTGGTAAATAATTTTGGAAGTATCTTTGTGATTAGAAATGGTGTTAATAATAATAGATCTTTCATGGCGCAGAAGATCAGAATAATAATTTAAATTCTTTTCCCTACGCTCCGGAATCCAATGAAACTTTGGAGGGAAATAACTCCTAGCAAGTCTGAGAGGATCAGAAATAGAGGCTCTGTTAGGTTCAATATAAAACAGGTGTTGGAAATATTGTTTTTTGAAGTATTGAGGGGAATTTTTTGGAAAAACAGTTTTGATGGGCCGGTTAACAGGGGTTAAGGCATAAGGATCATAAGATGAAGCAAGAACAGTGGAGTAATTAATCCTAGGGATGGTTCCTAGGGTGGTCAAACGGTTGGTAATTTCAAGGGGAGAAGCAGGTTCTTTTTTAACAATTTGTTTAGAAGTTTCAGCAGGAGGATTATCTTTTGGTCTTCTACTTGCCATGGTGACACTGCAGAAATTCACGGGTAAGGAAATCAGGGATAGAATTTTGAGATCCTTTAATATATTCAATATCAAAATCAAAAACGCTTAAAATAGCTTGCCATCTAGCGAAAATATGTTTTGAAGCAATATTTTCAACATCTTTTTCAATAACATATTTAGCACTTTTGCAATCAATACGTAACAAAAATTTTTGGTTTAACAAATCACTTTGAAATTTTGAAATACATAGTACTACAGATAAAATTTCCTTTTTAATAGTACTATAATTTAATTGTGCATTGTTCCAAATACCAGAATAGAAACGAACAATTTATTCAGATGACTCAGGAGAAACTCTTTGTTTTAGAATACCACCATAACCGACATCAAAGGCATCGGTTTCAACAAGTTTGAAAGCACCAACAGTAGGAATACCAAGACAAGGCAATGTCTTAACATGAGTTTTGATTTGTTTAACAATAGAAGTATGAACATCAGACCAAGGAGGAGGATTACTTTTTAACCGATCAAACAGAGGTTTGCATTGTTTCCTCATATCTTTGTAAAAATCTGCAACATAGTTTAATGACCCAAGAAATCTTTGGAGCTGTGTTTTGTCAATGATAACATCAGGAAACTTATCGGCAAACTGGATGGCTCTATCTATAGGACGAATCTGTCCTTCAGAGATATCATAGCCAAGAAAACGAACTTTGGTTTGGAATAGTTTAACCTTCTTGGTTGAGACAACAAGACCATTTCTTTTGATAGTATCTAGAAATGAATTCAAATGTTTCCAGTGTTCGTCAATAGAGCTAGAGTAAACAAGAACATCATCAATATAAACAATGGTGAAATGACTAAAGGAGTTAAAAATATCATTCATGATATTTTGAAACTCGCTTAGGGCATTTTTAAGGCCAAATGACATAACATTCCACTCATAATGTCCAAAAGGAGTGGTGAAAGCAGTTTTGTACCTATCATTCTCACTAATCTAAATTTGCCAAAACCCAGATTTCATATCAAACTTAGAGAACACAACAGCTTCATTCAGCCTATGGACAAGGTCATTCTTGTTGGGAATAGGATACCGAATCCATTCTAAAACCTTATTCAGGGGTTTGTAGTTAATGACTAATCTTGGGGTTCCTCTTTCAATCTCAGCATTTTTTTGGACATAAAAGGCTGAACAAGACCAGGGAGACTTGCTATTCCTAATCAATTTTTTCTGCAATAAATCATGGATTTCTTTTTTGCAAAATTCAACAGTTTCAACATTCATTTGGATAGGACGAGCTTTAGTGGGAATATTTTTCTCATCAAAATCTTTGACATATGACAAATCAACAATATGTTTCTTCCTATGCCAGAAAGCATTAGGAACATCAGAGCAAACATCATCAATCAACATTTTCTGAAAATTATCAATTTTGGATTGCAACAATTTATCAGAAATTTGTTCAGCAATTTTCTTGTATCTAACTTCTTGCTGAAGAAATTTAAGATGTTTAATTTTAGCATGAATCATGTTTGAAGCAGTATTAGTATCAATATCAAACTTCGAAGCAAATTTGAACTTTACTTTTTGTCCAAAAGGATCAGTAGTAATTCCATCATGTTCAACAAGAAAAGGATATAAAGCATTTATAAAAGGCAAACCAAGAATCACTTTATCAGTCATATTTTTAACAAGAACAGAAGGAATCTTGAAACAGACATTAGCATGGCATACATGAGCATTATTCAATTCATACTTTATTTGCATCTGAGAACCATTAGCAGAAACTAATCTTTCAGTAGATTTTTCAAAGTATTTTGAAGGAATCAGTCCTTCTTGGATACAGTTCATATTCGCCCTTGAATCTATCATAGCAATAACAGTGAAATGATAATCAGGAGAAACAACAATTTTAACTTTTGTAAACCATTTTGGAGGAATTATTTTATTAACAAGAGCAAGTTGAGAAATAGTGACATTATCAGGAATACCTTTACCAGAAAGAAGAGCTTGTTGACAGGATTCATCTCCATCTTTATGCTCAAGTCCTTGTTTAAGATTATTTTTATCACCTTTAATATCTTTAAAATCATGTTTTAATTCGCTTATCTCTTGTTTAACAATATTAATTTCATGTTGTAAATCATTAACAGTTAGTTCTTTAGATTTCTTTTTATTAAATTTTTCCAAAGTTTTATCCTCTTTACTCTTGGTGAGAACATTGGTTCGAATAACATAGCAAGAACCTCTACTACCAATATCAGAAGAATTATCAATATTTAGTATGTTAAATTTGTTTTTTAAATTACTAGGTTTTCTTTTACAATTTTTACTAAAGTGTCCAGATTTTCCACAGTTAACACGTCTCTTCTTAGCATAGAAATCATTAGGTTTAACAAAGCTATTTCTGTACTTTGATTGGTGTTTTAACAATTTTTTATCATTACACCTATTGGTACCAAGTTTTTTAATAGTGCTGAAAATATCTTCATAGGTTAAATTATCATAATCAATAGAATCATTTTTACCCATTAACTCTTGTTTTACCTTATGAGCAAAGATAGGAGGCAGACCGTCAATAAACTTTTCTTTCCAATAAAACTTATGACAGTCTTTCCGGAGCATGACTCTGGAAATGAAAACATCTTGATACCATCTGTATTCAGACATAGTTGGACAACTCAAATTATTTAAATAATCATGAGATGAAATATTTGATGGAGTACCAACAAAGTGTTTGAGAATAGTATAGATCAAGGTATTGACACCATTACAAACAATTCTTTCATCAAGAATAGGCAAACATTCATCATTCTTTTTGACAGCATGTTTAATAGACTCTCTGGATTCTGCAGTGATATAAGAATCCCACCATCTACGAAGAGTACCAGAAAAACCAGTAACAAGCAAGTTAATAATATCAGGTTGACTAAGATCATGGTTATTTTGATAAGCAATACTAACCATAGACATGTGAATCATTTTAGCAACGAATTCCTGTTCAGACAAACCATCAATATTCCATTCATAAGGCTTATCAATAGAGACAGAAAACTGTGTTTGAAAAGATCTCTCTTCAAACTGCATATCAAGAGGAGTAGGTTTTGAATACCAGTTTTCAGTAAAAGACATGGGTTTGGTGTTTCCAACAAATCTTTTAATTTCTGGGAAATCATCATCAAAGATTCTTTTAGCAGGAACAGAAGAAACAGTATCAGATTCTGTATTTTCAAAAACAATTTCTTCTTTGGAAATAGTCCGAGCAGCTGAGGTACTTGTAGAAGTACCCTCAGTTTTAACTTTTAAATCAGAAAGCATTTTTTCAACAATTTCAAGAGTCTTGGACTGAGAAGTTTTAAACATAACGTTTTTTCTTTGATTGGGTAAATCAATCAAAAGTTTCTCAGTTTTAACAGGAACAGATTTTTCAAAAACAGAAATAGATTTTTCAACAATTTTTTCTTCAATACGGTCAAGCTGTTGACCAATAATATGCAAAGATTGAGTAGTAAAATTATTTTGTTCAATAAGGCTAACAATAGGAGTTTGATCATCAGCAATTTTGAAAGGAGAGGCCTTCACTTCCTCTTTTGTCACTTCATCATTCTTAGTAGTTATTAAAATTGAATCAAGAGGTGGATGACTAGACCTAATAATGGTTTTATCAATCTTAACAAAATTTGATTTCTTTATCACATTTAAATGTTGTTTTGAAACCTCATTATTTGGAACATAATGGTTTTCAAGAAAATCAAAAAACAAAATATGTTTTTTCAATTGATTCATCATTTCCAACCATTTTCTTTTAACACGGTCTTTGTCAGATTGAGCAAAATTATTTTGGAAATATTTTCTCTTGGTTTTGTTTGTTGCAAGCATAAACTCATTGTACAAAGAATCCCAATCAATTTCAAAATCATCATTTAAAACAGTCAAAACTCTTAATTGATTTTGGTAAACAGGGGGATTTTCAATAGGAGAATCAAAATTAGATGGAGTAACAGAAACAGAGTCTTCCTCATCTTCATTAGCAGTTTTACTAAATGGAGTGGAAGTTTCAGGTTTAGTTGAATGGTAAACAGAGCTAATTTGGGATTTATCACTTGAAATACCTTTTAGCTTTAAATCAGAGGATGTTTCCAAATTCTTTTTCAAAAATTCATTGATCTCTCGATCTCTTTTTGAAATACTTTCAGATCCAGCAAAGGAATGTCTTCCTTCATTGATGCTCAAAGGTGGATTGTTTTGAAAACTTATTTTAACAGTACCATCAAGATATTGTTGAATATGGGTGAGATCAAGCTCATCAAAAATGGGTTTAGCAGGAGGGGTTTCTTGTTCTAACAACCAATCATTAGGAAGTTTAACATCTTGCCATTGAATCATTTTTGGAACTTGGATTTTAGCATCAGGAGTTGAACATTGATGATAATGTGCAAGAAGAATTATTCAAAATCCTTGAATCAAACACCCCGTCTGATTTAAAAATCTTAAATCTAGCATCTCTTAAACACATGAGAACAGAAGCATTAATACCCTTTCGGGTAAGCGATTTAATAGCAACTTGAACCATACCAATATGCAAATAATAGAATTTTTTAGCAGCAAGGAAGTCATTAATATTCTTTTTAATGAATAGACAACATTTTTCATGAACTCTCGAAATAGAGAAAATTTGTTCAACAATTCTAGCTTTGTAAGCAGAATGAAAAGTACTTTCAACATTCAAAATTATTCAGAATCCTTCAGAATCCTTGAATCCTTAAATATATATATATATATATATATATATTTATATATATTTATATATAATTGGGGGTGGGGGAAGGGTGGGGCCGGGGGAGTGTCATTTTGTGAAACCCATTATAATTTATATGCTTATTAATTTGATGTATGTATTAAATAATCTGTCTTATATTAAATATATATATATATATATATTCGTTATTTATTTTTTTTAAAAAAATTCAATGTGAATTTTTATAAATAAAAATTGACCAATTTGATAAATTGAACCCATTTACAGGTTTCTTAGCCAGTGCAATAATTCAACTAAGAAGCCGGCCATTTCAATTTGATTGAAATAATAATTCATTTTAGGGATGAATCAAATAAAAGTTTATACTAGTCCATGGTTCACTCAGTTGATCAGGTCATTCAGTGTGGTTTTAAAAGTTTATGAAAACATCCCAGAGAAAAGAAAGCACCTAGCCCAGTTTATTTAGCTAACTTATTTGTTGTCAATTTATTTACTCAAAGGTGAGACAAAAAGTAATTTGAAACAAATAACTCAAAAAAAAAAACCCTTATATAATTAAAGCAAATAAGTTCAACCAAATGCATAGTTATGACCTTGTTGCATTTCGCCACAACGCTCCATTGAGACAAGCAAAGTCATTGAAAGACCAATTACATTACAAGTTTTATTTTCCTTGTACTAGTTTCTTAGAAAGAGCAATAGAAAATCAAAGAAAATGATAATTTTCCCTTATTTGTAATCCTCATGAGGATCTAAGACCTCTAAAAGGACAAAAGCAACAAGTTCCAAATGAGATAAGTAGCCAGAAAATTGATAAAGCACCAGCCAGTGCAATAGTCATGGACTGCTTTCACTATTCAATGCCATGCATCTTCCTTAGTGTGATGACAAACTCATAGATCTTCTCTGGGTCTGGAAGAACTTTGGCTACAGTCTCTCTCTGCATGCACCTCTTCATCTAGGCTGAGAATTTGGGACAGTGATCCTCAACCTTTAACCCTCCAAATTTTTCATAAGCCACAAACCAACTGGTTAGACCAATTGCTATGATGTCAACGAAGCCAAAGGCATCACCACCATAGAAAATTTTGTCTCCTAATTAAGGCTCCCTCTAGCGCTGCTTCAATATCTCTATGAAATCTTTCTTGGCTACCTCTTTTGCCTCTCCTTCGCTTGTCCATATTTCTCTGCCAGCTTCAAATACCTTTCCAACATAGAGATAACCATTATGAACTCACACATGCATACACATATAAAAATGATGGCCAAATGCAATGGCAGAATGAGGATTTTACTTTAAGATTTAGGAAGCCAATGGAGAACTAATAAATAATAATGATAAATATTAATTTAAGAAAAACAATAGAGATATAGTTAACTAATATTTTTATCAACATACTGTTGCTTACTATATAAAATGTAAAGAAAAGTAAATTCACGTTCTTAAACTATTAAAAGTTACAAGAAGGAAGTAAAGAAAGAAGCATTGTATATATAAAATGGAGCCAATGCAATAACATCACTAATAAACACATTAAAAAAAAAAAAAAAAAAAGGTTCCTTCTATGAGATTTAATTGGTATAGTTCAATTCAATTGTCCTCAGAGAAAGATAACACTTTTTATACATATGGTTGAATTTAATTGAATAACCTAATATACATCAATTAAAGAACTGTTTATAAATTTTGTCACATAAAAAAATGCAGGCAATTCTGAAAAAATAAAAGAATTCTTCCAAATAAAAAAATAAATAATAAAAGAAGGAAATATATGGACTGGGTTAAATTTAATTAAAAAAAATTATGCAAACAGTTCTGAAACAATAAAAGGAGGAAATATATGGTATTATTGAATTTAATTGAACAACCCAATATACCTTGAATTGTACATAAATTTTTTCAAATAAAAAAAATGCAGACACAGTTAACAAAAGAAGATTAAAAAAAGAAACAATAAAAGAATGAATTATATGGACTGATGTAAGTTATTTATTTGTCGAGTAATTATTGTAACACACATGCATATTTCTTTGAACTTGGTGTGTAACGAGATTTAATATTAATTTGTCCAAATAGTGAAAGCCCAACCTTTTTGTGGATAAAGTCAGCCCAGAACCGGGCTTGAGTTCGTTCATATGGGCAAGGTGGGAGTAGTGGTGTGGAGCTGGACCAGACCTCATCGATGTAGCCCACTACAATTGTCGACTCAGATATAGGCTTTCCATTGTGCAGCAAAACTGGCACCTTCTGGTGAATTGGGCTTGATTTCAGCAACAACTCACTCTTGCCCTCAAATAAATTCTCCTCTCTACGTTCATGTTGTACACCTTTCTCCTTCAGTGCAATCTTGGCTCTCATGCAAAATGGACTAGCCCAGACACAACCTCTCCTTTTGACATCTTTACTGTGATCTTCTTCTTTTAATCTTCCTCTCCTTCCTGCTTGGCTGCTTCCTCTTTGTTTTATGCTTAACCAAATGAGCTTGAAGTTTATATTTATAGGAGAAAGGAAGTCATTGTGGGGATGAGAGTTTCAATATAAATGTCTACAAATCCTATGGGGGTCTTCTTGTTTGACCTTCAAGACAATAATATTGTTGGTATCATATGTGAATTAGGTAGTAGCAGATAGTGTGCTTGAAATTTTTGGAATATGCGAACAAAACGAGATGAATAATTTGTCTTTGAGTATAGAGTCTATAGGCATTTTTCTTGTGACAGCCGGCTCAATCTAGGGAGTAAAATAAACTGGTGGTGGAATCTAGAATTTTGATTGGGAGTAAAATAAAAATAATAATATTAAAGCATAATTCAGAAAATGTTAAATAATACAATTAAATATACTTAAATAATTGTAAATAAAAATTAATTATCATATGAATATATTATAACTGTAATTGTGATGGTAAAAAAAAAAAAAAAAAACTATTCTTAACTAAGGATTCACCAGGGAAATTTGAACAAGATTTGGATGAAAGAAAATGTTTGGATTTCAATTTTTAGTAAAATTAGCTTGGTGCCCCCTTATATGCACTAGCATATTTGAAAGTAATTAAAATTAGATACATATCAAATGTTCTTACCTAGGCTAAATATTTGTCGGCAATAGAAAAAATCTTGTAAGGGTATGTATGACTTGTTAGGACATACACATGTGATTCTCCCTTTGAGAGTATGCCTTAGCTAAATGGACCGAAGACAGAGGGTTAGGAGTCACTACCTGGTTTAGGTCCAAGAACCAAATTGGGTCTCTTGAACCCCTTACAAGTGTCTGCACACCAAATATTGGATTCAAAGATCACATAATAACAACAGAAAGGAAAACATATTAAAACCCAAATCAAGGACAAAATTGGCCTCTGTCCTTTTTGGGTAAAATAAATAGCATTCTACCTCCTTTCCCAAACTAATTAGGGAAATGCCTTTTTTTGAAAATCGACTTTCTTAAAATCGAGTTAAAATTTTTTTTTTTTTCCTGAAACCCTATAGTGGCTGTTTAAGGAGCCTATAGTGACGTTTTAATGACCTGCGTTTTGTAACTCGATTTCCATGAAGTCGAGTTACATGCAATTTTTTTACCTATAACTTTTTTACCTATAACTCGATTTCATAGAGTTTGAGTTAAAAAACGTCATTATAGGTCCTTAAAAACGTCACTATAAGACTTAACTCGATTTTGAAAAAAGTCAATTTTCAAAAAAGGGATATTTCCCTAATTAGTTTGGGAAAGGGGGGTAGAATACTATTTATTTTGTCCGAAAAGGGCAAAAGCCAATTTTGTCCCCCCCAAATCAAACAAATTGTACTAAAAAGGAAAATTAACAATTAAATCAAACACATAATTTCTCAAGAAAGATTTTGTAAAAGAAATTCTTAAGTACTCCCAAAGCACGAAAAATGGTGCTCCCTCCTCTCACATTTATGGCGGGGTCCACCATAAATGTGAGAAGAGGGAGTACCACTTCACTATACTCTAGGATTACCTAAGAATTTTCCTTACAGCACCAAATTGATTTTGAATTTTATTAATGAAGTAATGTAGTGACATCTTATAATAAAAAAAAAGAAAGAAAAAGGAATAGCTAGTTCTTGAACTTCCCATAGGTACACAAACTATAGAGATAAAAGGAAAGTCCAAAATACATAAAAAGATTGATTAATGTTAGAATGTGTGATCCTAAAACAGCTAAACTATTAGCAAATTTATTAGTTTCACTGTTTATGTGCTGGATAGAGTTCCGCCAAGCTCTATTGAAGATTCTCCATAATTAATAGATTTTTTTTTTTTTTTTTTCAAGATTGAAACTTATTTTGGGTATAGGATATCTATGTGAGGAAAATATCGAGATTTGAATATTTAAGCTAAAGAGAATCTAGTTGTTTCCATAAGTGGAAGGTTGCCTTCACCAAGACATGCAAACTTTGCTCCGTTTCATGGACAATATCCACCTTAACCCTAAAAGGATGCCACAACAACCAAATACCACTGAAAAACCACGAGGTCCAACCTTAAGAGAGCGGCCGAAACCCAAAGCAAAAATAACTTCATCAGCATTGAAGCCAGAGATTTTGGGCACTAGGATAACAAAATTTTAGGATTATGCATACAAATCAACTCACAAGTATGTTGAAGAACATCATCCATCAAAGATAATTGACATCAATGAAGAACATCTAGCACGCACTGGCAGCTCCACATGCAAGCTAGGGTGGTCACAAGACCACCCTGATTTGCACCTGACTTAAAAAAAAAAAATGTATATACACTTCCTAAAAAAATATTATATGTTAAACTAACTTATTGTGACTACCCTAATAAAAATGTTGAATACCCTGCCTTCAGAATTACAAAAATTTGGGTTCAACAAAAATAAGAGTAATATTACATTCACAACATTTTTACAATAATTTCACAACAAATTCAATGTAGTAAGCTGTTACTAATTCTAATTTGACCCAAATATCGATATTATTTTTTTACCCACCAATAACAGTTTTTTTTTTTTTGGCATAAGATATGATTTATTATAAAAATATTGTGAATGTAGCATTACTCCAAAATTAATTTCCCCCCCCCTTCCCCCCAAAACATAATTCTTAATCCCTTTTATAAATTAAAAAAAAAAAAAATAATAACAATAAATATTAGCCCAAATAACAACAAACATAAACCAAATAAAAATAAGACAAGACCGAACAACAATAAGTGAACAAATTGTTTAACAAAAAGCCTATTATAAAAAAAATAAAAAATAAAAAAAAAATCGCTAATCATTTAAATTTGTAGATCATTCAGCCTATTCAATAAAAAAAAAATCTTTAATTTCATTTTTCCTTAAAAAATGGTACTAAGAAAAATATTGTGGTTGTGAGCTCTCTTTGATGTTGACGATAGTTATACTCTTTTTGGCTTTACAATCGCAACAATTTTTCTCTTCTTAGTGACTTGACTTACAATTGTAGGAAATATTCAAGTTATCGCTTTATTAGATTTTGTATAATTTAAATTTTTTAGTAATCATCCTAAAAAAATTTCTAAAGCCGCTGCTGACACGATGGTTGTAGATGAAATGGACTCCCCATCAACATGGAGCCATTAACCATATTGAGCGTTAATAGGTGTATTCAAAGCTGATAAACTCAAACGTAGTTACAATCATTATTCCCACGACCAATGCACCCACAATAATAACAAAATAATGGCAATCTCTCATATTTCAATCTCACCCATGCGAATGGTAAATCTTTGATGCATACTCAACACACTAGCGTTAATGGCTTTGTCAGATCTAATAAGACTTGAACGTGTAGGCATTTGCCTTACCCAATACTATCGTTTTGTATATCAACCTTGATTAGCGTCCCTAAGGACATGTTTGGTACGTGTATTTAAACAACAGTTTTCAATTTTTTTGAAATTACGTGTGGTTAAAAAAGTGTGTGGAAATACATGTAATGTTGTTTAAAAACTAAAAACATGTGTTTAAATTTGCGTACCAAATGGGGCCTAAGTTTCTCACTCATCTCCAACAACATATAATAGATCACGATAAGAACAAAGTTTCATAATAAGAATAAAGTTTCTCTCCAAACTAATTTGGTCAGAAACCTTTCAAAATTCTCTTATATTTTTATATTGAGTATGAATTTTGAAAATTTAACCATTGAATTGCATGTTTTTATTATATCCTTCATATTTACAAAAAAAAAATTCAAGAAAATCAAAGATCAATTATTGTGTCATCAAACAAATGTTAAAATTTCTAGTGTTTATGATCTAAAATTGTGCATAAAATATAAATTTATTGATCGAATAATAAATAACATCTGATTTGAATGAAATTTTATATAAATGTTAAGAACATAAGGAACATGAAATTCAACGGTTAGATTTATAAAATTCACACCCAAAAAAGAGTTATATGAGAAGTTTAAAAAGTTTTTCTCTAAATTAGTTTGAAGAGAAAACTTTGTTCATATTATAACACACAAATCTAAAGAGGGGAAGTATTAAAAAGGACCAAGGTTAGTGAATTTTTACTATCAAAATAAATCAGAACATGATACTTGAGTTCAAATCTTATCTACATTGAATCTTATCATAATCCCAAAAAAAAAAAATGTTGAATAAAATGAACCGTGAGCCATGTAAATTACTAAAACAAAAAATGCTACGTCCATAATATTTTCTTCTCAATCATAAATTATTATTAATTTTAATATGAATTTACCAGTACCAGTACTAGTAAGTAACAGTTCCCATTTAGGATTTGCCGTGAAAACCTGCAAAAATCTTTGCTTTTCCCTTGCCAAAAACAGCGATAGCAAAGGAAGGAAGTAGAGCAGCCAGGTGGCATTGGGGTGAGAAGGGGTGTTTTTTTAGCGCACGTTAGAAAGGCATGGTAAATGATTGACTAACGTGGGCCACCAACCTAGAAGACTGGAATCATCTTCTTCAAATATCCGGTTCTGTAGAATCAAAAGAATGTTTGAATCTTCATCTTCACGTTCATAATTAAAAACCAACAATGCATCACCGCATACACACGCACACACACACAGGCCGTTGCCTGCCGTTGTTGTTACATTCCTATCATCAGCAAAAATAACTGCCTTAGTTTTGAAGCCATAACCAAAAAAAAAAAAAAAAACCCTCTCACCTTCACCCACTATTTTTCTTTCTCTATCAAAACACCAACTTCTTCCTTTAACCTTTGTTTCGAAGAAAAGAGATTTTAATTTTTGAATGATTGAATAATGATAACACTAGGAGCGATCCAATTGGGAGTGATGGCGGCGTGCGTGGTGTTGTTGGTGCCCATGGGAATGGCGGGGTGGCATCTCAGCCGCAACAAGATGCTTTTCTTCAGTGGGGCCCTCTTCATCACCCTCGCCGTTGGGGTCCACCTCACCCCTTACTTCCCTTCCATCTCCGACTTCGCCTCTTCCTTCGTCGTCTTCGACTTCCACCGCCACTCCTGCCTCTCCCTCCTCCACGAAGTCGTCTGGGAGGACCCCATCAACTCTTCTTCTGCTACTTCAGATGGGCCTTGGCGGTGGTCCTCCTCGAGAAATGTTGTGTCTTGTGACTTCCGGCGACTCTCTCCGCCGGACACCTCCGATTTGCTCAACGGCTCGTGGGTCGTCGTCGCCGGCGACTCCCAAGCTCGATACGTCGCTCTCGGATTGCTTCAGTTGGTCTTGGGCCAAGATTCTGACCGCATCCCATCTGTCAAATCCGATTTGTTCAAGCGCCACTCCGATTACCAAATCGTTCTTGACCCGATTGGGTTCAAATTGGATTTCATTTGGGCTCCTTACGTTTCCAATTTGACCCATTTGCTTCACGGTTTCCAGCGTAATCGGACTTACCCTGATGTTTTGGTCATGGGTTCTGGCCTGTGGCACATGCTTCACTTCACCAATGCGTCGGATTACACTCTTCATTTACACTCGTTGAGGAATTCTGTGGTTTCCTTGTTGCCCATTTCGCCCGAGTTAGGCAATGAAGGACCTGTAACTGGGTCGGTGTCGGTTAGATCGCCCCATTTGTTCTGGATTGGGATGCCAACGTTGATAAACTCGTTGCTGAATACGGAGGAGAAGAGGGAGAAGATGACTGATGCAATGCGGGTTGCTTACGAAGAAGCTTTGCGTCGAAGCAAGGTGTTGAGGCAATCCGGTGGCCCACTTTTGTTGCTGGATATGGAGTCTTTGACATGGAATTGTGGTGTCAAATGTACAGAGGATGGGATGCATTATGATGGGGCTGTTTATGAAGCTGCAGTTCATATCATGCTTAATGCATTGCTCATTGAATCTGATCAGACGCTTTGATTCCAAGTACATACATGAACATGATTGTGATCATCATCAACACGTGCAAAGATTTTCGTCTTGTGCGAGGAGGTTGAATTCTTGCCTCTAATCTTGCTTCTTTGGTTTATTTTTTTGTCTTCTGATTAAAGTAGGAGCAGAGTTTGATTCTTTTTCACCATAGGAAACACATATTGAGATTCATTGTTTCTTGTTCTTTTTCAATATTGGATACTCATAGCACTTGTATTCTATATAGTCAGCGAATTGGGTACTCTCACTTGCAATTTTGATTTGAATTGAATTCAAAGTTTTTGTATGAATGGTATATACATTTTTTTTGGGTATAGAGATCATGTTTTCTCACATGTGAGGCCCTGTAGATAGTTTTTGGAATTTGGATGGATTTTCTGATTATGCAGCACAATATTGATTCAGTGCGTACAAATGTATGGGCTTTCATTATTCTGCTTATGTTTAATAGTTTTCTATTATGTTTTCTTCTCAAGAGAATCGATCCTGTATCTAGAATTATGAGTGAAGCAAGTTATTGCTTGATGTTTCCAAGGTTGCCTTTTTGTGCTCTCTAGGTTTGCTTTAACAGGATGTTGAAAGCATACGAACATCTTTAGCTGCATATTATTGTAATAATAGGCTTATCATTCATAGGTGACTTGTGAACTGTATCAGCATTTTTCATTATTATGGATGTCACTTTAAAGTTTACTGGCATTTCAGCTATTTTAATTTCTCATAGAAAGTACAATTTGTTGGAGCTCTAGTAAGAATTAGTTTGCACAACTTCATTTATTTTAAGGGCCAGTTTGAAACCAATTTGCCAGATTGGTTGATACCAAAATTATGGTTTATGGCTCACAGTGTTGGGTTTAGTTTGATCCTTTTTGGAAGTCTATTGGGTTTTGAGTTGGACTTCTTTTCTCTTTGGGTGTAACGTGTGAAGCTGAATAGATCTTTTTTCTTTTCCCCTCCTTTCTCTTGGTGGTCTTATTGAAACCAATTTCCATGCCAATAATGTAACAAGAAACTGAAATAATATTAGTGTACTTCACTTTTCATTTCTTTACTTATTTTTTGCAGGGAAGATATGCATGTAATTTGTGGTTGGTAGGTTGGATTATCCAACTATTATCGTTTATTTATGTTTAATTTTATGGATTTGACATAATATATTCAAAAAAGAAAAAGAAAAAGAATTAAATATAGTGAAATATTGAAGTATTTTCAGGATTTTTTTTTTTTTTTTTTTTTCCCAGTGTTTGACCGGTCTGCAATTGAGGATTAGGGAAAAGAGGAAAAAGGGTTGGAGAGACTTTTGGGGACTCGAACTTAAATTTCGTGTGGTTGATAGGTCATTTTGATTAAGCAAGCTTGTATTAGTTTATTTTGTGCTTGATGTATTATTGCTAAATAGTGTACTGACTGGCATGTTGCTTGATTTGCACATATCAAAATTTCATTATAGAAAGCACGTAAAGGGGTGCAACCCTCATACACAGGATGTATACGGGAGTGGACCTTAAAAGATTAGCAAAGAAAAGATCTAAAACCTCAAAAAAGTTTGAGGATGAAAGGTGAACCACAATTTCATCCATTCATTTAGCATCCTGAAACACAAAATCAAGAATTTCAATCTATCTGTGGACAACTCGCTTCTTTCAAAATTAAGTGCATTCCTTTCCCTCCAAATGCACCACATCAAACACATATCATGTGTTAATCTACTATGCATATAGTTATCTTCATTTCAATTGTGAGTCCAATTCAAAATTTCAAACCTGACTAGTCTGCATTTCAGGATATGGGAAAAGAGAGAAAAGGGTGGGCAAGACTTTGGGGGAGTTGAAATTAATTTTGCGTGATTGATAGGTCAATTTGGTTCACCAAGATTTCATTTAGTTTATTTTGTATTTGTTGTGTTTTTGCTTAATATGTACTGAATCTGGTATAGGTAGGTAGTTTATGACTCGACTTCTGCCTTTGAGCTAGGTCCTGATGTGGCTAAGGTTAGAAATTAAGGGTTACGGGATTTAGGTAAATTGACTAACAAAATTGTATTATATTGCTTAACCTTGCTTATTTATACATGGCAAGGTAACTTCCTATTGGACAGCCTTTTGATTACATATAGTTGGCCAATTCAAAACTAACTAACCAAGCCCATGTCATTAACAACCTTTGTTACAAAAGGAAGCAATACTAAACTGTTACAAAAGGTGCTTATCTGATCAAAAAGATGATCATACTTGTGAAGATTCACTGTATCAGTCTTCACATGTTGCCTGATGTGCACATATTATGTTTTAATTTATTATGCAGTTATGTGCATTTCAATCATGAGTCCCACTCAAGGGACTTTGGAAAAGAGAGAAATGGGGTGGGGGAGACTTTGAGGGACGTTAAGTTAATTTTCTGTAGTTGATAGATTGGTCATTTTGAATCTTTGATTAACCTATGTTTCATTTGATTTCTTTTGTATGCTGTTATTTTGCTAAGTAATGTTCTGAATCTAGCATGGTTAGGTTAACCCAGTTTATGGCTTTCCTGTTGCCTTTGAGCTAGGCCTTGGGATGTTGCCTGATGTGTTTTAATCTATTATGCAGTTATATTCCTTTCAAAACTGTTTCTTCTTCTGTTCTGTTGCTAACTTGAAAATCAAATAACTCTGTTGACTGAAGACAGGAAAAATGGTTTTCCACAGAGAATTGGAGGCATTAAGTCCTCTTTGTCATATGAACGTTGATGAAGAGGATCCAATGTTATATTGTTTTTGCTGATGACATTATAAAAATAAAAATTTCTTTTTGCTGATAACGTAATTTTAGTTGAAGAAATAACAAGGACAGTTTTTACTTTTGAGTAGTAACTCTGGAGAGGATGAAGCATGAACTACGGTCAATCCATCTGCAGTTATCCTTTTAAACTTTTTTTTTTTTTTAATATCTTAGTATAAGCTAATGAAAATATGACAACAGTATCTACAGCTATCATAACATTATAATCAGGAAGAGTTAAGAAGTTTGTTTCTGTTGCTCAATGAGAAGTTCACGATTTACACTTCTTTTTCTGGCTAATTAGCAAAGAGATGAGTGGATGAAGCTTGTTTTTTTTTTTTTTTTTTTTAACTCCATACATGATTTATTGTTTTTGTATGTTTTTATCTATGCTCTCTTCATGTAGGAGTAGGAGTTTTCTTTTTAGATCTAAATACTCTTAGAATTACTTGATAAATTCAAAATGAAGTCCCTTGGTATATATGCTTTTTGCAGACAATATAGTGTTTTTGGATGAAACTTCCCCAAGTTGGAAATCTTGAGGGAGGATTTAGAATCTATTTAGGTTAAGCAAGTCTAAAATAGAGTACTTGGAGTGTAAGTTTAGTAAAAGGAGATTTAAAGATGGAGTGGTAAATTTGTTGGTCAAGAAATACTTTAGAGTGAATGCCAATGTTTTTAAGCTTGGACTGGACCAGTCTGACCGGGTTACAATGAAACGGCTTGATTGACAGTTCTCAAAAGATAAGCATCTAAAAGATCTAAAAACTCAAAGACATGTTTTATACTTTTATCTAGTTTGCAATTATATGCATTTCTATCATGAGTCCAATTCAAACCTGAATAGTCCACATTTCAGGATATGGGAAAAGAGAGGAAAGGGTGGGTGAGACTCTTGAGGGACTTGAAGTTAATTTTGTGTGGTTGATAGGTCAATTTGATTTACCAAGTTTGCATTTGGCTTATTTTTTGTTTGTTGTATTTTGGCAAGATAGTTTACTGAAATCGTTGGTAGGTGAACCTCGTTTTTTACTATTGTTACCTTTGAGCTAGGTCTTAGAATGTTGCCTGATGTGCACATATCGTGTTTTAATCTCTTATGCAGTCTAATGCATATCAATCTTGAGTCCAACTCAAGGCTAACTAGTTTGCATTTGTGAGCTTGGGAAAAGAGAGAAAAAGAGTGGGAGAGTGTAGGTAGGTGAACCTAGTTTATGACTTCCATTGTCATCGAGCTAGGTCTTGGCACGTTGCCTGATGTGCACATAACATGTTTTAATCTACAACGCAGTTTGGTGCATTTCACTCATGAGTCCAACTCAAACCTGACTAGTTTGCATTTGTCGATTTGGTAAAAGGGAGAAAAGGCTGGGGAGACTTAATGTTCTTTGGTTGATAGGTCATTTTGATTAACCAGCTTTTCATTTTGTATTTGTTGTGTTTTTGCTAAGTAATGTACTGAACCTGGCATGGTTATTTATTTTTTGGTAGAATCTGGCTTAGGTGAACCCAATTTATGACCTCTACTTTTGCCTTTGAGCTAGGCATTGGGATGTTGCCTGATGTGTTTTACTCTATTAGAGCACTCATAATAAAGATGCTAAAATAACTCAAAAGTTATTTTAGCATTTCAACCACACAAAAAAGCCCTACAACAAAGTTGCTATAGCTAAAGTTGTTAGCTATAATTTACCTTCATGCTACAGTGAGCTGTTATTGAAAGTAAACATTTATTCCCAATGTCTCTTTTATCTCACTCTCAACTCTCTTCTGTCTTCTTTTTTTTTTTTTTGGCTAAATTCTTCTCTCTCCTCTTTCACTTCTCTGTTCTCTGTTCTCTCTCTCTCTCTCCCATGCCTTGTGATTGTTCTTGGTGGTTTCGTGGTTGTGCTTTGGCGGTTTGTGGGTCTAATTTGGTGGTTGAGGTCATAAGGCACGGTGGTGATGTGGGTCTGATTTGGTGGGTCTCGGTGGCTTAGTTGTTTTGTCTTAGTGGCTTGATTTGGTGGGTCTCGTCGACGAAGGGTTTGGAGATGAGGTGGAGCATGGCGTGGTTGTAGTTGGGAGTGTCAGCGTCTTTAGAGAGTGAGGACTCGGCAAGGCAGCAGGGCTCAAGGTTCCATTCCAATTGAGATTGATTTTTAGATTTGAGGTTTGAGTGTTTTTTGGTATTGATATTTGGGTTTTTGGTATTTTGTAGAGAATATTTTTGATGAGTATTGATAATCGAATGTGATATTAGGATTTTTGATGGGTTGTGAGTCATTGTGGGTCATGGGTTACGGTGAGTGTGTGGCTAAAATTTGGTGGTGTTTGTATCAGTGGTGTTTTCTGGGTTTCTAAGTTGTTGTGTATGTATCAACGGTGTTTTTATCGGTTGTTTTTTTTGAGTTGTTGGGTTTTTTGACAGCAATTGGTTGCTGGGTTTTGTCTCAGTGAGTCTCGGAGTTTTTTTTTTTTTAATTTTATTTTATTTTTAATTTTTTTTTATTTAATGAGATGAATGTCAAAATAGTCTTTGATGTTAGGTGATGTTGGGTGTGAATTGTTAAAATAAATAAAGTTGGTTTTTAAGTTCCTAAAAGCTATATTTTATAGCTTCCTTACTGTGAATGCTCTTATTTACATTTTAATTGATTATGACACTCATAATTCGATCAGTTAATCTTTGATCTTTGGTCTAATTTGAAGAAATTGGTTCTTTTTATAAACGATTTGGGTCTTTAAAATATAAAATATTGGTGAGTACTTTAAATATATTGAATCAATAAGAGACCATTGTATTCAGATCTTTTATTTAACCATCAGAGACTTTATTAGTTGATCTAACTAGAACCAACATTTTTTTTAGGATTGAGTTGTTCCATCTTGATCTGTGTTTTTGTTAGATAATCGACTGACAGAAACTACGTTGTTAATTACCAATCATCAACAAAAATAAGATTTTCACGAGGAAGATATGTTTGACTAATTTCTTTTCTTTTACATTTCAACAATTATGCTTTCCCATACATCTTTGTAGCACATCATTTTGCAACCGAATGACTATCACTCCCTTAAAAATATAAGCCCCATATCCTACAACCTTATCCACCCTATTAATGAAAACTAAAAAAGAACAGAAAAAAAGGGGGAAAAAAGAAAGGTCAGGAAATTCTCCCCTTTAATATAACTTCATTCTTTACCCCACTGATACTACACAAATTGCTTACCTTCAAATGTTTGCCCAAAATTCCAATTCTTGGGAGCAACATTATAAGATGTGACAGTCACGCCATCACTCCCGGTGACCTCAAATGAGAGAGGTTGATTCTTTAAATCGGCATTTAAATGCCAGTTTTGGCCCCAATTACGACCCATTGGAAGCCAACCAGTTCTAGAACCCTTGATCTTCACGGCAACTATATCTCCAGCACCAGCAACATTGGTGATCAGCACTGAAATGAAGATATTTGAACCATCGATTGTAAATCGAATTCCTCCTTCCTTTCTGCACTTTATCCTGTCAAAACCAACAAAAATTGAGGCAAAGATAGACATTCTTCTCATTACAGTAATACTCGGTCTCTTTGCAAGCTCAGCTTTTCATTCTATTATATTGTTATTAGAAGAGGGGACAGGGCTGATGACTGATGAACATGTGCCTACAAGAACTAAATTGGTCCAAATTTATACCTCTCTCTCTGTCTCTCTCTCTCTCTCTCTCACACACACACACACACACACACACACACACACACACATATAGCCAACAAAATCATTCAGTAATATTGAATGAGAAAAAGGAGAACAAATTATCAGAAACATTCATTTAGCCATTAACAATATTACTTGAAACTATTTGAGCATTTCCAATTGTGAAGTCCGGAATGATCTCCGGCACTAATATATTTTTGGAGATATTTACCGGATAATTCAACAAGTATTAAACTTTTCAGATCTGCAACACATGTCCCGTTTCTCATTGAGCTCTAATTAGGTGAAATTTTCTTCAGAATAAGGTTCAAAGAAAAATTATTTTTTGGGAAAATTATACTTGAAACCCTGTAGTTTAATGGGTGTAACAAATTAATCCTGAGATTTTAAAAAGTAAGGAGTTAAACCCTATTTTCAAAAGTAACAAATTAAATCCTAAGATCTGAATAAGCAACAAATTAAACCTCAATCCATTTAAAAAGAATATAATTTGGGATTTAAGACAGGTTGATAGTTTTATATGTTACTTTTTTAGGCATCAAGGTTTAGCTTGTTGCTTTTGAAATCATAGAGAAGGATTCACACCTCAATCTAAAACTCAAATACAATTTTATGAAATTTACTAATAATCAATCTATCAATTACAATGTATGTACTCCTATATTTATAACCTAGTAATTGGTTATGTGTGATAACATCATCCACAACTAACTCACATTTATCACATGCCAAAAATACAGTTATAACATATTAATCACATGTTAAATTTAATAAAGCACATGGCTTCTATTTCTAGCAACTTCCTAAAATCTAGCATGTGCATGTGCTTCTAACAAAATTTTCCTCCAATTTTCAAATATTACAACAAACTTGACACATTTAGATTTAGCTACGATAATCACATGTAAAATTTAGTCATGTCATGTTATTCCACATATCCCACATAGCACATTTAGATTTAGCTAGAATAATCACATGTAAAATTCAGTCATGTCATGTTATTCCACATATCCCACATGGCACATGCTACAGTGTCACCCCTTGTCCCATCTCATTATTGCCATGTTACTCTCTAGAATCTAGATATGTATGTATTAGACTCTCACATCATGTAGGGCTAATTTGTAGCTTTGAAACTATAAGATTTAGTGTGCGTTTGAATACCGCTTATTTTGCTGAAAATTGAAAATAATAAAAAAAATCATTTTTTGGTTACTGTTCACTTTTAAAATTACTGTTCACATGCCTATTTGCACTGTTCATAGGACAGTGCAATAGGCGCTGATTTTAAAAAAAAAACGCCTGAAACACGGACATCCAAAATGTGGATGCGCAAACCAAACAAACACTTAATGTGTTACTTTTTTAAACCTTAGGATTTATATGTTACTTAGATAATACTTTATAGGACTTAATTTGTTACACCTCTAAAATCTAAATGATTGGGTTTAAACTTTAAAGTTCAATTTTCCTTAATCTTGAAGTAAATTTTAGCCAAAGACAAAAGGGTCATTCATTCCATTGATCAAGAGAGCGTATGGATGCTTTGGATACCATTATTTCTGTTGCAAAAGTAAATGATATGAAGTGGGAACTTATCAATAATACTAGTGAAAAAGTGATAGGTATAATAAAAAAAAATGACAACATTACCAAAATATATATTGTTTTACAAGTAAAAAAAAAATTATAATTACTATTGGATTTATCCTTGTTTAACATTTTTGATTTATAGGCTTTGCTCAATAGAGGGTTGCGTCACTTCTTGAACTATTTGATATTCATCAAAACCAAAAGATGCTTTTCAAGTTCCAAAAATATGTGAATGTGCCAAAGCAAAATGCATGGCAATTATAAACAGTGTAGGGCCCTATCTAGGAGATTTGACGACTCTCTAGAAGGAAAATTTCATAGTAATACACCTATCATCTACCGACATATTCTATACTTGTACACAGTTACGCAGCTTACGCTAAGCCAAAATTGAAAATTGACAATTCCAAGTGTTGGGGACATATCAAGTGGATTTTTAAACACTTAATCGGAAGAACATCACTTTCTTCAATTTGTTTTAATTAATGATATATTAAAAGGCAATGATTTTACCTCACTCAACACATGGACTGCACATGAATAAGAGCTAGGGACAAAAAAAAAACAAAGAAAATGGGGGCACACCACACCAATGAGTTTCTATTTTAATGTGAAAGTTTCAATTAATTAAATTTAGGTAAGACCTAGAGAATATGTAATGTAATGCAATAATGTATCTCATCTTGCCTGTATGAATCTCACTATGTACACACAAACAAAATTGGACTCAAATTAAAAGGAAAGTTGGTAAGATAATATACTTTTTAGGCCCATGTGTAATTTTTAGTCACATGACTTTAATAACAAGTTACGTGACATGTTTAAATAATAAGCCTAGATAGTTCTATGTACCTTTAATAACAAGTCATGTGACATTTTTAAATAATACGCATAGATAGTCTTATATACCTGCGATACTGGACAGGCATGTTGGCGGCCTTCCAGATTGCGATCTTCTCGAAGGCCTCAATGGGGAGAACAAAGTGCTTATTAGGAGGGTTGCAGTGGCCGCCGCCGTCGGCCGGGAACCCGTAATTGGGTGCACAGAAGTTAGTAGCCGTGAGTATGATCGAAGTCCCCGGAAGGCACCACCGCAGGTCATCCACGCACCGCAGCTCGAAGCACGCGCCGCAGATCTGCCCGTGCTCGAACAGCACCTCGCTCAGCCCCGCAGTCGCCATTCCGTAACCTCCTTTCACCAGGTCACCGTACCCGCACGCTCCTCCCACCGCGTCACGCGGGTCTGCCGCCGCGTAGTAGGTGGCGCGTGCGGATCGCCACTCAGGCGGCGGGGCGGCGGAGTAGCTGGGTGGCGACGAGGAGTAAGAGTAGTGGGAGGTGGCTCTTCTTGGTAGTGATGACAGTAGTGTGAACAGGAGAGTGAGAATATGGATCAGCTTCAGCTTCAGCTTCAGAGGTAATGGCATTTTCTTTTTCTTTCCTTTGTTTTTGAAATTGAAATGTAAAGAAAGAGAGAGTTGTTGAGTGTGAAGTGTGACTTGAGTGTGTGAGAGAGAGAGATAGAAAAAGATGAGCAAGCAAAAGAAAAGAAAAAGTGACGGTGGAGAAAACTGGGAAAGGGTTCTCCTCTAAATAATTATATTCTATGCTGAACTAATTATGTTTCACTACTGCAGAGTGCTTTTCTTCTTTTGTTTGGTTTCTCTCTTTTTACCTCCACTAGCATTGATGAACTGTGTTAACTTTTCCCACTTTTTCTGTCTTTGTCGCTCTTGTGAAGTTACAATATAGCCAGCTATAAAGATCTACTTTATATCTTTTTTTCCCGGTTAATCTGATTAGATTAGGATAATAGACGCTATGCATATCATTATTTGAGCTTTAAGGAATCAGGTATTCATAAATAACTTAGGTTTTGATCAATAAATAACTCATTCATTTTTGTTTATTTATAAATAAATCAAGTTTGAGCTTTAGTTTTAAACTTGTTTAATAAATGTATTGAACCCAAGTAAAAAAGAATTGATCATAAACAAGTTTGTGAACATTAGGGCTTGATACAAACAAAGTTAAGCCTAGGCATGTAATAGGTTGGTAATAATCTTGATATGAGCATGACAAATAAATTTATATCTTTCTAAGACTTTAATTCATTATAGAGTTGGGACACACTCGTCTAAACCAAATAGGCTAGATAATAAACTTGATAATGTAATTGTGTTGAATCTCAAGATCAAAAGCTTAATATTGAGCTTGATATTGAGTTTGAACTTGGCTTAACTAATGAATCAAGTCAAGTTCAAACTTTTAGACTTTTTGATAAGTTCAAGTTTGAACATTATTTGTAAGTTTGTGTCAAACTCAAGCCAAGTTTTAATATTTTACTTTTGTTGTCGAGTTGAGCTTGAGCATTCATTACTTGATAAAACTTGGCTAGTTTACAACCCTGATTCTCACCTGATTTTGCATTTAAAAAAAATGAAATCCAAGTTATTTAACGAGTTTTACAATACTCCTCCCAACATCTTACTCTTTATTTTGCAATAAATCTCATTAAAATAATACAAAATAACTATTTTATATACCCACAACAACAGAGCTAGAAAACCCGCAATCCTACAATCAGTTGAGCTTTTATTACTACACTGTCGTCGCTCCATCATCTTTATTTGACCTGACCCCAATAGAAAAAACCTTGAACCCTCAATCTGCACTGCAATCCACCGAATCTGCACCAACTCTACGTTAGATCTACATTAACAACCCAAATCCAATCTTCAAGTGTAAAGAACTTTTGTTGCCGATTAGTATATGTAAGAGAGAGAGAGACAGAGTTTCTATTTTATTTAATCTAGATGAGAGAGAGAATTGAATAAAAAAATTGAAGAAAAAAAGATTTAGATGAGCTACATTTAGTATAAATTTTTGCAAAATACACAACTGGATCTAGGTGTATTTTTGTGTCCTTTTTTTACAATGTTATCTATTTTAGAGAATAATGCATTTTAAAGAACCGGATGGGGATGCTCTTATATTTCTAGACTCTAGAATGAAGAAAGTCCATTTCTTAATTATGATTTTATTTAAATAATGTGATGTTGGATATAATTTTTTATTTATAATATTTAATCTAAGCCATAAAATTTATTCATTTTCGAATGAAAGATAATCCTTTTGTTGTGAGCTTAGGTTATATTCTATATTTAGCGGTGATAAGATTTATTCTGAAATATGGTAGTTGCTTCATTCTAAAACTTAGTAAAGTGTGGTTTGGTAGAGTTTTTTTTTTTTTTTTATTAATTTTTTTAATGGTGTTTAACTTTATTTTGTTTAAAAATAAATAAATTTGGTGAAAGTATGTTGTATCTTGTAAGATACTTAAAAAAAATGAAGGAAAAGGAAAAATCATGTCAAACCAATAATCAATGAAGAAAATTCGGAAACTCAGAGAAACAAATGCATCAATATTCCCTTCCTTTGTTTCAACACTTTATTGTGAGCAGTGAGCACTCTTTTAGTTTTAGTCGTGGTAGCCCTAATAAGCAATAACTCTCTATGAACTCCCTCATTAGTCATGGCAACTAGATCAAATTTTTGCCCAAACAATCTCAGGCTCTAGATCAACTTCCTCTGCACTCTAACTATTATAGCCCAGCCCGAATTCAAACAAGACCCAACACTACCCAATCACCCAAGCCGAATTCGGTTGAAGCCCAACCCAGCTTAGCTCAATTCTAAACCTAAGTCAAATAAGCACAAACCCAATCTAACTTTGTAATAATTACCAGAGTATGACACAGAATATAGAAAAATGTTTAATACTATTAAAACAATAGAAAATGCTATATGGTGGGAAAGGATTCATGAATATCTTGGATGAATGAGTTTACACCCAAAAAACAAAATCTTAGCATGTCAACAATATCATTTTGTAGCTAATCTGGTCAATACAAACAGTGGGGGCCGGATTTGTTGAAATTACAACTTGTCAAGGAGACTATAGCAACTGTTAAGAATATTCCAATTCCAAAAGGTTTAAAGATATGACACAACTGTGGTTAGATTAGAAACATGGAATTTTACTATGAGAGTTAGTTTACTGGAATAATCAGTTTTAGTGGTCCAACCAAGAAAACAACAGCCTTTGGAGAGATTTTAGAATAGAGGAATTCATGAAAGGCTAAAAAATTATGTTGTAGAAACCGCTAGACCCACTAGTCTAGCCATGTAATTCATCACTGAGCTAATTTCTTCACACAAATACTTCCGAGAATAATATCCCAATAGATCTATCTTCATCCTCCAAAACCTTTCACAATTGCTTTGTACCTTCTCTACATAGCTTGTTAAATTATCAATTCTCCTAAAAATTTAACTATTATGATACGGTAAATTTAATCATTTAACTACGTATTTCTAATATAACTTGTTCCAACCCCACCGTTAGGCCCAGTTTAGATAAATGGGGAGTAAAGTAGATAAAAAATCTTGAGTTTTGAACCTAGCTGCCAATGGCCAAACCAAATAATAGATCCAAGACTCCAGAAATATACATCATGGTCTCTGCAATTTTCTCTCATTTGTAAGCTCTGACACTTCTTTCATATTTTGGAAACACATAAAAGAATCTTGTTACCACACCATTTCGTCTCACAAAGCAATGACTTTTCTTTTGCAAAACAGCACGCCTTTATGGTTAAAACCCTCTGGATAAAACGAGCTCAAAAGATTGCAGACGCTGATGTATTAACAATTAAATAAATAAGCAAAAACTATTCTTTTTTAACATATCAAGCGACCCAAGTGGTTCACAGTACAGAGAAGGAAAAGATTAGAAGGTATACACAAGCTAATTTTGAGTACAAAAAGGGTAACGCAAAAGAAATATTTGTGCATACAAGAACAGATGGGCTTATGGATTTGAACAGTTGGGAGGTAAAAACAGAACAACTAGATAAGAATTTGCAAAGCTGCAGAAATGGCTGCTGCTTAAACCCGATTTTATTTCTCATCCTTGGTCATCCAGCAGCTGAAACCGCTATAATCCAACACTAAAACTGTAACCAGATCAGTCCCTCGGCCTGTTAAAAAGGGTCTATCTTCTAACAAAGGAAGCTGCTCTAGGAAAACTACACTGAGGCACACTATAAGTAAAGCCGGATTTGTTTCTCTTCCCTCTCTTCACCTCTCATTGTTGAGGACTGTGTGTCTCTCTCTGCCACACATCTTTTATATGGGACAAACCCTTTCAAACACTTTGCAGGGCTCCTTCCTAGTTCAGAGAAGGCTGAATTTTCACTTGGTCTTAATTGGAAAACTAGGCCTGCCTCTTGATTCTCCTCTTTAAGGAAAAGTGGATAACTCTGGGTCTCAGCATCTGAACATTTATCACCATTGTTCCCATCAGTTACTGATCCATTGTTTGAACCAGTCCAAGACCCTTCCTTCTGAACTTCTTTACCTTGGACTTCTTCTAGATCAGAGCCCAAATGTGCTTTTGATTGCTCCACCTCATGGAATGGCATGACAGGAAAACGTAAACCTCCATAAAAGGTCCACCATGGTATAGGAGCAGCAGAATTAGCTTCTGCCATATATGAGTTTTCTTTCTGGCATTGCATGAAATAGAGGCCACCCTGTACACCCTGTGTTGAATGACTCCAAGAATATTCTGTATTCCCCTGTATAGATTTCACGGGGACAAAGTTCCATGGTAATGGTTGCACAACTTTTTCCTCGAGGATATCCGCAGGCATTGATTTACCAGCCACTATGGTGGGAGAAGATGGTCTGTGTGAATCTGTTACTAACACAGTCCTTCCAAAAAGCTTAAGACTCCGGTTTGACGTTTCCTCTGATGCACCTTCTTTAACATAGTTGTTTTCCCTGGGAAACAACTCGAATTTCTGGGAATTGAAGCCAACAATAAAACAACATCAGAATATAATAAAAGGTTTCATTTGACATTTACTGAATTGGACAAATATGTTGTCAAGCAAAGGATCAGCAAGTACCATGGGAAGTTGCTCGTCAGAAACTGAACCAACAGTTGTTAGAGCTGGTGATGGAGATGCACTTTCCTCGGTCGATTGGTTGGGTTCAGATAGTACTAAGCCCCCAGGTTGGACACCAGCTGTAGATGAAGCAGGGGATAAGCTGCCATTTGGTGTATCTGAATCAGTGAACCCCACTGTATCTGAACCAATTGCAGAAAATACTGAGGTTGGAGATTGGTCTTCTTGTTCCCAAACCGATGAATTTGGAGATGCAGACCTCATTGGCTGTTCCAGAGCGGAGACTTCTTTATTAGGTGGAATTACAAGTTTCCTGGGGTAAGGATGCATAGGCTTTCGTTTTGGTCGAGGAGGAGGAATCTCAATTGGCTCTGTGGAGGTTGTGTTGCTACCATTAGAGTCGCGAGCGATCTATTACAAAGACAAAAAAGCAGGGGAATCAGAATGGCACTGAGCAGGAATGCATGAACCCATCTATAAAGGTTGCACACCTTGGGGTCCATAAAAATTTAACTTACTTTAACAAAGGGAACATAGATATTATGGTAGGGAAATGGGTACTGGAATAAGAGCAGTAAACCTTGGAGAAGAATTTTTGAGCATGACTTCTAATCTGAACTGCATTTTTTGTTCCCACGTGTTCTGTTATAGAAACCAAATAATGTAAGAAAATGGATCATAGTCAAGGAATTTGCTTGAGAATATAAGAAATGTAAATTGAAATATTGAATCATACCCTCTATCCGTCGCCAAGCCCGACCATACAGCTTTAAAGCATCAAGAAACTTCTTATGCTCTTCCTCCGACCATCTTTCTCTTTGTTTTGTGATTGTGTATGGTTTCCTAACCTGTTGACACAAAAACAACCGATAAGAAGAAACTCGGAGCAGAAGCGGAGCATGAAGAAGACAGAAAAGGTAAAAACCTTGGGAGCATAATCATTGCCACAAGAAAACTGATCCCTTAGTTGGACACCAGTTACAGAATGCAGGCCAGAACTCAATGATATTCCATTGCTTGCCTGGACCACAGAATGTGAACGAGAACCGACAGTTTGATCCTATAGCCAAAAGAGGAAACAAACCACATCAAAAAAATTTCCAGCTTAGTAACAGAAAATTTGCAAAATTTTGTAGTACCAAGTCATCCACAAATTCTATTAGCAGGATCTAACAACTGAATTCTTAAATTATTTGCTAAACTAACACAACAACAACAAAAAAGCTACTTTTAAACTGTTCAGTCAGCTAAATTAGTTTAGAGTGAATGATATATACCCTCTATAATTCTTTTTCCTTTATTGGCAAATTAAGTAGGAAACTTTTAACAGGCCTCAACCAAAAGACTATATCACAAAACTCCTCTATGGCTATGAGTAATTTCCCATTGACAAAACCAAATAACATGAAAATAGTGAAAACCCAACAACAATTGTCAAAACAAGAAAGATAATTTGCAAGAAAATTGTTCCAAATAGATGAATGGACAGGAAAGCAGAGAAAAAAAAAAAAGTCATCCTATTTTTCAGGATTGTACAAAACTGCCATTTAAATGTTATGAAATAAAAAAATAAAAAATAAAAATTAATAAGGTTATATAAGCGTTTGTGTTTAAGGTCAAAGTTAATAGCTGAAGTTATGGTGATGTTTGACTATAATTAATTGACATAAATGATCGGAACTCAAATTAAAATTGGTAATTCAATATCATATCTGGGTTTTTGTACTTTTTTTAGTAATTAATAATTACCACCCAAAAAAACAAATAAATTATTAAAAAAAAAAAAAAAGCTTTGCTGATTGATACCTGAATAGCCATGAATGCAGAAACTCGCTCAGCAGTTGTATCACTATTACTTACTCCTTTTGCAATTGCATGCAGAGAATCAAAAAAAATTCTTAAATTCCCAGATTCCTTTTTTTTCCCTTTGCCTTGCCTTAGGGAACCAATTCTTGACAGTAAATGGACCCGACCCGACCCATCTTCATCCAAGAATACATAAACAAACAAAGAAAAATCCAACTTTTACTCTTTTTTGGGGGGTTTCTTGGATCCAAAATCGAGAGAGATCAGATCAACAAACAAAGAAACAATCAAAAAAACCGACTAGTCATGTCATGTAGTCATGTGGCTCCTTAAAGACAGGAACAACAAAAGTGATGACTTTGAAACCAAAACACAGAGAGGAAGAGAAAGGCAGAGCTAAGGAAGAAGAAGAAGAAGAAGAAGATGAAAAAGGAAGAAGAGAGCAGAGAAAGGCAGAGAGAAAAGTTGGGTTTGGTGTCAGGGAAATGAAAATGAAATCCTAGTTGGAAATGGAAAGTAATATAACTATTTTAAAGTACCATATATCTTATATGGCTTGTGATTGTGAAGAAGAAAAAAAAAAAAAAAAAAAAAAGTAGAGAGAGGCGCCACGTCAGAGTTGGGTCTCTCATATTATTTTTTATTTATTATTATTTTTTTCCTTAAATTTTCCAATAGAAGTTGAATTGAGATGCACAGAACGCTCGAGAATTCAATGGATTCTTGTGGCTCTCGTCGCACAACCCTCCCCGACACGTGGCTTCAGCTTGTCCTGTCTCCCGCTTCTTATTACACTTGTGTGTTTTTTTTTGTTTTTGTTTTTGTTTTTTCAATGGTATACTCGCAGAGTGTGGAAGTAGAGCATTGTACTCGCATTTCATTGAAGGTCCCACGTGTCATGTCTTCTTATCTACAACTACGTGATGCCGAGTATGTTTAGATACCGTTTACTCTACTAGAATTAAAAAATTATTATTGAAAGTATTGTAGATAAAGGTAAAAATTAGTTGAATAGTACAGTAGGGTCTATGAATAGTATTAAAAAGTACAATAGGACCCATAAATATAGCAAAAATAAGCTGAATAGTGAAAGAATTTTAATTTTTTATTCTTACCCAAACGCATACTTAATTATAACTTCACAATTTTTAAGTTTTTTTCTTTTTTTTTTTCAAAATTCTCACTGCATTAAATAATATTTGTCTAAGTACCAATTAAGTTGAGAAAGGCTTTTATTTTATTTTATTTTTAAAAGATGACATGCTTAGCATTAAAAGCAAAATTTGGCCTATTTTCCCATCTAATGGGATGATATTGGTGTTTGGTACTCCAGCCCTCCCCCTCCCCCTCCCCCTTCTTTTTTGTCCCTAACTACTAATTTGGGAGGAGGAAAAAGGATGAAAAAGAATAGATTTGAAAGATATATCTTCAAAGAAATTTTCATCTATGACCTTATTTGGGAGTTTATGTATAAGAGATGATCTTCTATTCTCTTGTTTTTTATTTTAAATAGGAGGGGATACAATAGATAGGAGAGAATACTCATTCATCTAATTTTTCTAAGAAAATTTATTATTTCCTTTAAAATTGGGAAGAATTGAAAGGACTGAAATAAATTTTGATTAAATTTTGACTAAAATCCCCACAATACCCATTATATTTTTTATGTTCTTGCACCACTTTGATGGCTTTCTATTCCAATTTATTTATGGTATTTTTAATTTTGTGAAGAATTTTGCTACTTTTTTTTTTTGGTTGATAATTTGATAGTTACAACAATGAGGAGGGAAGCTGCGAACCCACAACATTTTTGTTGAAAATATTAAGAGTTGCCAATTAAGTTACAAGACTCCTTCATTATTTTCAAGCGATGCAATCTTTTATTTCTTATAAGAAGATGTAACCATGATATGGCCATACAACTCTTTATTTATGGTGATTGTCTTGGTTTTTGATTGGTTTTTTTTTTTTTTTTTTCTCCTTCCTATTTAGTTCAGTATAGCTAACTTGCCTTCAATTTTTCTAAAGTCACTTACAAGTCACATCTCTCTCTCTCTCTCTCTCTCTTATATTATTTTTAATGAGAAATGCTATGTATACAATATTTTCACAACAAATCTTATGTAGTAGATTGTTACTTGCTATTACTAGTGGGTAAGAAAGTAATTTCATTGTTGAATTTAAATTAAAAACCTGTAACAACCTACCAACTAAGATTTGTTGTGAAAATGTTACGGACGTAGCATTCTTTTAATTTTATACTCATTTTTTTAGTTGAATCTTATTGACTCACATTAAATGAAGGATTTTGTTAATGAATGCGCCAAGGACAATCATTAAAATGCCATTAATATTTTGTTAAATAATAATTTTATATGTTTTATAAAAAATAAAGTTAAATTTTCCAAATATAAAAAGGGTCATGTTAATTTGTTGACATCACTTTTATGAGAAATGAAAAAAACTGTCAAAATATTAATTGTTTTTTTTTTCTTTTCCCATAAAAACTTTATTTAATTGGATTTTTAACTAGTATCCTAAGAGCACTCATTAACCTTTCTCATATAAAAAAAATACAAATCCACAATAAATTTGTGCATGTCAACAAATAAATTATTAACATGTAGTATATTTTATTTTTCCAAATAAAAATGTATTCCAACTCATAATTTGACCATTTATTAATCTTACTTTGACACGAAACCTCAAATGAATTATACTTGGAGACCAATATGATAAACTTTCGTGAGCGGTTTAATTATCTGGGAAGGACAATTGTTTACGTCTAAAGGCGAGTATGGAAAAGGATGGGTGATGCCAAAAGTGGTGGGAACTAGGAGCTATAGTATTCGTCACTTTAGTCGAGACAGAGAGACAAAGAAATAGATATATCACAACACAACAACACTGAAAAATTCAAAGATATTTATTTTTTTGTGACGAGGAGAAACAAAAAAAAAAAAAACTAAAATATCTTCAGCCTCTAAAATAAATATGGAGGAGAAAATTTTATTATTTATAGAAAAACAAGGTTGGCCACGAGTTGTGGATGAAAAGTCACAGAGAGAAAGAGAAAGAGAAAGATAGAGAAAGGGAAAGAGAATGATACCTTTCAATTAAAACTATTTGCTTTTTTAAGTGTTGGATGGATAGATCATAGATAGATTAGAAATAGATGAGGATGAGCCAAGTCTTTTGTGGGTGTGGGTGTGGGTGTGTGTGACTGTGAGTGTCGCACTTTGCGCTTTTAGCCACGTCATATCCACTCGCCCACCCCAGTCATAAAAAGTCGCCACGTTTACATTGCCAACGCTAGACAGAGAAAAAATAGGGATATGGATGTGTGTTTTGGACCACTCGTATAACTTTTTCTTTTTTTCTTATTATTCAAAATTTTCGGACCACAACTTCAAGGTACTGGTACTGGTGGGGTTTTGAATTTCATTTTTGTCTTAGATATGATTTGATTTGATTTTCTCACTGTTAATAAATATATAAAAAAAGTTATGTTTAAAATATTTTCATAATGCTTTTGTATTAAATTATAAGTGGTAAGTTGTTATTTGTTCTTATTTGAATTTATAACTTAAATTTTTTTTTTTGTCTACTTGTAAAACCAAATAATAACCTGTAACTTATAATTTGTTGTAAAATTTTCCTAAAAAATTTTATTGTAAAAGTATTATAATAATGTTTTGTGGATGTTAACGTTTCTAAAAAAGAAAAAGTGGAGATTTTTTTTTGATTCAATAATAAAGTGGTTTTGGGCAGTGCCATGTGGCTAAGTATCAAAGAAAGTGGAACGTTCCACTCAATATGAGGCCATCAATCTCATCTATAATATCTTTGGCTAGTTAGAAGAGAAGATATTCGGTTTTCTTTCCGCCTCAAACTCACTACTGTCCGTTGTCCAACTGTCAAGCAATTTGCTCCAAGTCCAACAACAATTTGCCACGCCAACTTCGTTCCTCTCATTGGCTTCTCTACCCTTCTACCTCTATTTCTATAGCTATAACATACATCATACATCTCAACTCTATTTCTATAGCTATAACATACATCATACATCTCAAATGTTACCATGAATGATCAAATTCTTCGTGGCATTTTTCCTTTTTTTTGATTATTTTTATTTTATTTTAAACTTTAATTATTTTATAAAGAAACAAATGTGATAAGTTGTGGTTAATAAAATATTAAGTAAAATACTCAAAATGACGTAAAATATTTTATTCTTTTTTGGAAAATATAATAGTGCATGGACTTCACTCTTTAATAAGAAATGTTTATTTGCTTTGATTTGACTTAAATATAATAGTTGTAACATTTTATTTTAGTTTTAATAATTAACGGTAGAGGAGGGCTCTCTCTCTCTCTCTCTCTCTCTCTCTCTCTCTCTCTCTATATATATATATATATAGTTACAAATAATCAAGTATAATAGAAACCATATTTATGTAGCTGTTTCTGGACACTATGATTTTATATTATTTTATTCTTATAGAAAAAAAAAAGGCAATTACAGATTTTGTAGTTAGGAGTGGGAGATCATTAATCATTATTACATTTGTCTTCTATGAAAAATATATATTTATTTTAGTATAAATTATAGGTATATTTTTATTTTATTGAATTGTATATGTTAAGGCATGTAAAATAATGTTTATTAATTAAAATATTTAAAATAAATTAGATTTTTATATTTTTCATAATTCTAAAAACTATATTCTGTGTAATCTTTAAATGATTTAACAAAAAAAAAAAAAAAATCTTGATATAAAATGTTTAAAGTATATTAATTGTGATCAATATAATTTACAAGATAGTTCAAAACTTACAAAAGGATTGGATGGATATATTATTACTTTTATAACTTCTCACAATTACTTATTGTAATTAGATTTACGTATTTGTGTGGCTTAAAGATAAAGGTGCCCTTGCAATTCGTAGGAGTCCTCAACTTACTCTTGCTTCGTGTAATTCCAAAAGCAAGCATAAAATATTTTCATGATTAATATATATATATATATATATTTTTTTTTTTGGTGTAACTTGATTGTATTTCGTCAATACAATCAATAATTAAATCTTTATAATTTCATTATTTCACCAAGAGTTTTGTAGTGCAATTGGTACATTTTGATATTTCTAATGGAAATATCCAAATTCAAATTGCTCCTCTTTTATTAACTATTTATAAAAATAAATAAAAAAATTGTTTGCTCCATGATCACCCATGATACCAAGAGTCTTGTGACTTAGTGAAGCATTGCTTGATTCTTTACATTAGAGGAATATATGTTTAAATCTCTCACTCTCTTACTTGTTATAACAAATAAAAAAAGAAAAAGAAAAAGAAAGCCAAATTTACCTCTATGATCTAGTTAATTGGTAAGTTACTCATGATTTAATCACCTTTTCATGCTAAACAAAATTTAAATTAATGGTTATAATTGTTTCAACAATTATACTTCCTAATAGCATTTTATCTAGTTTAAGCCAATGGGCATTGGGCAAGAGAAATAACCATGCAAACTCCTTGTCATGCCTTATATGATTATCAAAGTGATTCTTTGGTATCATGTTTGTTAATGTTATACAACCCTATACTACTTTTAAATTTATTAAATTAATATTTGTTGAATTCGATATTAAATTGTATGTTCTTTCTAGGTTGAATTACAAATTATACCCTGTAATTTGACCTATTTTTAATTTAATTCTTTTTCATTAATGTTAATATGTTTTCATTTTAGTGCTTTCATCTGGTTCCATCCAATCTCACGATTGGTTTTAGTATTTTTTTTTTTACTTCTAAAATGACTTTGTTGTCATGGACTTAACGATGCTAATTATACAAAAGGATTACAATGGAAACAGAGAAGTTAGTAAGAAATTTAGAACAATGGAGGAAAATAAATATACTTCTGGCCATCGTTGTTCAAGTGATTTTTAGAGAAAATTTCACTGCAAAATAATGAATATATGAAGGAGTTCTCATAATTTATGGCCTACACCTCATATAATCCTTTGATGGAGAACACATGCTATTTGAGGGTTAGACTTAGGACCCTTCAACTTAACTTTTGTTCTTTAACACTCATTCTGTCAATTAGTTTAAGAGTTATTTATTCACCAATTGAGAACTACTTAATTTCAAAACACAATAGTAACCATCTCATGCATCATTTAATCATATTAAATTCATAATCTAAGAATGTTCATTCTCATTATTCTGCCCATGTCATCAAAATTCAGAAATATTTTTGTCCACACAAGAATTAAAAAAAAAAAACAAAAAAAACAAAAAAGGGTTAAGATTATCTAACCTGCATGCACTACCTCTTTTTTTATTTTTATTTTTATATAAATTTTATAGAAGTTGATTGTGGATCACCTTCAAGAATGGATGATGCTCCACACGTAATAGTGCTATTCATTCCCTTCCTCAATCCATGAATCTCTCTTACCTACCTTCAAAAGAGGCAATTGTGCCTTCGCTTCATGAGTGGATTTGGTGGAATTTCAATCTAACACCTTCGAACAATCAGTGAACTTTGTACGTGCAAGGGTGAATTTGAAGAAGGTTATTTTGATGAGGAGTTGACGATGGTTTGGATGATTCTATTTCTAGGTATTTGGGTGAATATAAAGCTAGGAAGTGAACTTATAAAAGGTGCATTGAATGGTTTTTAAAATTAATGGTGTTTAAGGTTTTTGTTTGGTGAAATGGGAAAATGATGATATGGATGTGGGAAATGGTGTTTTACTATCCCAAGGGTGGTGGCTTCATAAAGCACTCAAGTCTCAACAGTACTCTTTAGCTAACAAAATTAATTTTAGCTTTTCTGAACGAATCTCTATATGTAATTCTTCATTTTAAAGAGACAAGTTCCTATTAAGGCTTAAGAGTTTGCCCTTAACTTGATTCTTTATGACTGTAAGTATCGAGTTCCTACTTAAACAACCCACTTCCTTATACTGAGAATGGTATTACACTACTATTGTTGTGCTTGGAAATTAATGTTATGACATTTGAGGTAAGGATTACGTGGACCGATTCTGAATAATTTAAGCAAAAAAAATATTATTGACCTATTATTTTTTTCCAGAAACTCTGGAAAGTTCTTTTTTTTTTAGCTGTAATTTTTTATTTTTTATTTTATTTTTTTTACGATTGTACAAGGTCATTCTGCAATCTTGCCGTTAAAATTCTTACTTGTATAGCAAGAATCAACAATATCATGTGGTGTTCCAATGTAAAATCAAGGTTATAGAAGGACTAACTTGATACATTTATTATGCCATCTGAAGGTTTTGCTAGAGGAAAGAGAGAATAAAAATGAAGGATATATATCTACTGTATGTACTACTAAAATGCTCATTGATAAATTGATTAAACTAAGGCAATACCCAATTACCCGGTGAACTATGTACATGGCTCATGGCAACACAATCCAACTCAGATTAAGAACTCCAAAGGTACCACCCCGTGCTAATTACTAATGGCTAGTTTGGATGAAGGACGAAGGAGGGGAAGTAGATGACTAAAGGAGAGTAGAGTAAAGTTGGCTAAAAATTAGCAATTTTTGGCCAATTCTCCAATTCTACTCTACTCCCCATCCATTTAAATTGGCCATAAGAGTAACATGAGTGTCATACTTAAATTAGATGCTTCCATTGACTCCTCTTCTTTAAGAAACTTAGCCTTAGCTGCTGCAATCAACGGGGATTCTGTCTCCCAAGCATTCCATTTATCTAATGCCCCATAAGCAGCTTTTTCTCTTTAGGAAGCCCAAAAACCTGTATTTTTAAATGTACATCTGACCAATTAAAGATGTTACAGACAAAATTTAACACTTACCTCTCTAGTTCAATTACTAAATATATTTTTCAAACTAGCTAGTACTTTTTCCATCAACAACTTACAGTACCAGTTCTTAAAGTTTACACAAAAACTTGAAAGAGGAAAATCTGAATTGTGAAATATCAGAATTGATCAATCCATATGCAATTCAAACAAGGTTAAGATTTTAAAAAACAAAGAAGCTGCCTCTTCAGGATAATCCCTACTAGCATAACCACAAATCAAACTAGTCCACGACACGACAATTCTCTCAAGCATTCCATCAAAAAGAAAAGCCCCAGCCTCCCTCCGCTTGACTTATATATGACACAAAATCTTCATCTACATTCCCAGTTGATTTCTGCAATAGGGAAACTTTTAACTTCAGCTTTGAGGAAATATTCAGCATTATCAGAACCTAATATATATCTAGAGAGCTTAAACATCCATCTTAATTAGTGAAAGTTGAATGATTACATATTTCAATAAATGCCCCCCTTGTTTTTTACTTGGAAGTTTAAAAATTATACACTAGTAAAGGAAAAACTATTCTGACAGCAAATGAGATGATTGAAACCCTTATTAATGTGTGATACCATTTAATTCCTTTCAAAGCATTGGCATTATGTGAATTTTGGAAGGATCCAAGACCCCCTGTGGACCGTATACCATGTTTTGCACTTAAGGTTAGATTAAAACGATGAAATTCACATTTGACTTATCTTATTCACACACCAAAAAAGAAAAGTATTGAAAAGGCAAATAGCTATACAAATTAAGCTAATTAAGCTATACAAATTAAAGCTGTAAGTTGATTTTGGAATTAAAAATGAATGAATGTAACCAAAGTTTATATGAGGTTCACATTGTATTCAATACATGGATGTGCACTTTCATGAAGAACCTCCAGCGAAACTGCAGATAAACAAGAAGATGTCTATCACATGACCAAAAGCAAAATTGAGGCATGTTGGCTAGAATCTGCTGGTATTATAGACTGACACTTACGGATACGGTAAGTAGATTGAAAGGTTCAATGGCTAGCACAGGTCAAAAAGCAAAATAGTAAGGTACCTTTACTTCTAGCTTATTTGGAATTGTTTCGAGTGCAATCGGGTCAGCACCTGAGCTGGCTAGAATCTGTACTCTTCTCCTATTAAAATTCTTCAATGTTTCCAAACCCTTCAAATCCCTGAATGGTGGCCTGTTTCACATGTAAAACATGGTAACTTTGATTACTAAGAAAAAGTGCTACGGGTGATCATAAGGTAACCTAGAAAGGGGGTGTGAAAAACTACCTGATAAGATGCTAAGTATGATATATTAGCTCCAGCATCAAGATAATCTAGATGAATCTGTTAAGTACTCAATCAAGTCAATTAACAAAAAATGCATATCAACTTCTTTTTCCTTCTTAATAATAGTGGTAAATGTTCTTTTGGGAGAGCTTATTAAAACAACTTTTCTCACTTTATTTGTTTTAACAATCAAACCACAGTTTTCTAATGGCTTACTTATTACACATAACATATATCTTGGTCACGTAATTGACCATCAATTCAATAATCAATCAAGCAGCTTAGCCTTTTTTGAGAAATTAAAGGATCGATTTATCAAAAAATCTAGCAAGATTTTAGAAGAGAGATAATTTTGGATTGAGAAGCACTAATATATTACAATTTTGAGGAAAATTCTTACAATCCATTACATAGCAACTCAAATGACTATTTACATGCATTTTTAGTCACATGACTTAGTTAATGAATCATTTAACTTGTTCAAGGATAGAACTAGGATTTAAAGTTGGAGGGGCCAAACATGAATACTATTTTTTTTTTTCATGCGAATCCAATCTAACATCTATTGAATATAAACATAGAATCAACAAAAGAAACGACAAAAAATAATTGTTTCTTAGTAATTTAAACTAAATTATCTATTAAAATAGAATTCGACGTTGTTGTTTTAATTCCCAGTAAATCATATATGATGGACTTTGTACAAAATTTAGTTGCAATCTCTCTTTTAATGTTCAAAATTATAGAGTTCCTTAGAAAATCTTCTTTCATAATAAAAAAAACGGTTAAGAAATTTTGGTTGTGGATTTTTAAGAAGTTGAGATACGTCATTAAAGGTAGGGTAGGTAATGTTGCATCATTAGCAATGAATTCTAAAATTTTTGTATTTATTTTCGGAAAACTAATTAGTTGCAAAAGGCAAAATAACTTTATAAACTATCATCATATAACAATATATATATGCACAGATGATACACAATGTTATAGAATCCTATATAAAAATAACTTACAACTGACAAGAAAAACAAATCGTAATAAACAGTCTACAATAACTACTAATCATACTTGGAAAAAAAGAAGTTAATAGCATATAAAACTGTTAACTAATTGTGTAATACCATGAATAAGTTAAAAGGTATTTTATATATATATATATATGTGTGTGTGTAAATCTCTCTCTCGATTATTATTTTAGGAGTTTCAAATTTGTAAAGTGGGTTTGTATTTGTACTAAAAAAAAAATTGTTTCAGTAGGGGGTCATGGGCCAAAAGAATAGGCCACGTAACCATTTAGTTTTTGGGTATTTGGGTTAATTTAGTTTGAGAGGGGTCGTTCATCAAAAAAAAAGTTTGAGAGGGGTCAGTTTTCATTCTTTAGGGAGAGGAGAGCGGTGGAGGGGCAAATATAATTTTTCTTGGGCTTTTTTTTCTAAAATCTTAAATATATACATACAATAACTACAAATTCTATAACATTAAATAGTAGGTATATACCTACTATTTAATGTTTTAAATATATACCTACTATGCCTGGTTCCGTCTCTGAACTTGTTTAAATAATATACGAACACATCTAGCGTTCTCTCTTACCAACATTCTTTTGCCCAGACGCAAGTTACACCCTCCTTTCCATGGGGCCTGCAAGTGACCATAGAAATTCATATTATACAGTACACCTCCCATATACTTGTACGCTTATACAAATAAATAAATGTATGCTTATAGAACCCCAAAGGTATCAACCCATACTATACAATGACAAAGCGAGCATGAATGCATATCTTAAAAACTAAATGGATTGATTTGTGTTACAATTCTGTTGTATGTGTCTTGGATCTCTTACAATAGTTGTCCTGATAATGGGCACAAAGAAAAGAAAAAATTTATTAAAACAAATCCTCATTTATACCATTTTATGCAATCCATATATCTACATTGTCTTCCTCCATTTACCTAGCATGTCCAAGGGTTTTTCCCTCAATCCATATATAACACTTAGCCCTATCATATATATAAATTCAGAGAAATTTCTAGTACTAGAATAAATTGAGAACAAAAACCATTCTATTCTTCTATTAAGAATACGTAGATGTCCCGCAATTACACGGTTTCGGGTTGCATGGCGGATTTCTTCATGGTTGTTCAATGTGTGCATCATGCGGCTGCATAGAAGGTGAAACCTCTGCTTAGGGCACATTGGCCTACTCAACCTGGGTCATGGGATGACATTACTTCTATACTCCTGGACCTGTAGCCAACAAAACCCTTAGGGTATGTTTGGTTGAGTGGATTTTAGGGAGAATAGAAAAAAAAGAAAAAAAGAAAAAGAGAAAATGGGAAGCAAAACTTTTTGGAGGGTGTTTAGTTGAGAGGGAGAGAGGGAAAAGAGATGGTGGAGCCTCGGTGTTTTCTACTTGAGTTCACCAAAAAGTTTTTTCCTAAAAGTGGGGAGAAAACTGAGGGGAGGGTTTTTGTGTAACTAGAAATGCCCATGTGCACTTGCACATGGGTTTCATCCAGCCAAGTTGCATTTTTTTTTTCGTCCTATTGTTTGTTTCATCCAAATGCCTTTTTTCTTTCTTTTCTTCGTCCACTTGCACATACACAATATTTTTGCTAAAAAAATGTGTTACTTTTTTGTTTAATTTAATGGGGACATAATTGTAAATTTATACTAATTTCATTTTCCATTATCTTATTTTTTTCTCAACCAAACAAATAAGTTTTCTATCTCTCCACTTTTCCATCCTCCCAACCAAACACAAATGGGAGAAAACTAAATCTTTTTTATCCTTCCACTTTTTCACTCCTCCAACTAAACGGATCCTTAATGTGATGGGGAAGAATGAGGTAGGAGGTGAATGTGTTTGGGTCAAGTTGTTAGACATTGCCTCATAATGTGTTGTGGGAAGGCTAAAGGTGTGTACGAATATCATGTGAGAGCTACCAAGTCCTAGGTGCAACATGGGTGGTGAGTGGGGGAGACCAAGGCGTAACATTGGTGGTGGGTAGGAGAAACCTAGGAGAAACATGAGTAGAGGATAAGGTTGGCCTAAGGTTATCATAGGTCATGGATGGAGGCAGTCTGAGGTCATAGTAGGTCATGGATGGGGATTAGGAATGGCAATGGGTCGGGTTTCTTTATGCCCAAACCCGCCCCCGTTATTTGAACCCACCCCGTTTAATAAACGAGTTTAAAAAAAAAAACCTAAACTCGCCCTATCGAGCCCCACAGGCCTCGACCCAAAATCATAAACGCAGAAATCACAGAAATCATTGAATATACATGTAAAGAACCCAAAAATGAATAATAATCACAACATTTTCTTGGAAATTTTCTTGCCATCCAAATGGATGCCAAGATCTAACAAACCAATCCATACCAAAAATCCAACAAATCCCAGAAATTTTGCAAACCTGGAAGGAAGATTAGCAAATTTGAAGAACAAAACACAAAAAAAGGGAACGAATTTGGCTCACAATAATGTCAAACCCAGCCAAACACATGACAAATTCCCCTCACTTTACTGAGAGAAAAAGAAAAAGAAACTTTCAGTGTAACAACAGCTTCATGTGATGTGAGTCCGCAGCTAGCGATGGACGTTACGTTCTTCTATCGGTGGTTGTTGGTGGAGCAATGTGGGATTGGTGATTGGTTCGTAGGTGGCGGTCAGTATTTTTAGTTAATTGGTTTTGGGTCTGTAACAGGTGAGGGGTGGCTCATAGTGGTTGTGGAGATCTTCATGATCGACAAGAGTTTTGACTTGTCGACGGCGAGAATTTGGGATGATCCATCGGTGAAGAATTTTTTTTCTTGGATCTTGTTTTCTAGGCTTGGTTGTGGTTGTGGTGGTTTGGGTGAGTTGTATGGTGGGACGATAGCATGTTGGCAGGGGAATAGAAATCAATCAAAACATAATGAGAGTGAGAGTGAAAGGCGAGTTGGCCGAGTTAGCCTTGACGACGAGGTTGAGGGAGGGCTTAAGGGGGGGTGGCTAGCAATGGACTGAGAGAGTGAGAGTGAGGGTGGGTCGGTGAGAATAAGAGATTGAGGGGCAGTGGCTGAGAATTGTGAATTTAAGATTGATTAGGTTTAGGGTTTGTAAGAAGTTAGTGATATAATATATATATATATATATATAGAGAGAGAGAGAGAGAGAGAGAGAGAGAGAGAGAGAGAGAGAGAGAATTAGGGCATTTTAATAATTTTATTGTATTCGGGTCGGGGTCAGGGTCGGGTTCGGGTTTGTGGCGGGTATTACTAAAACTCGCACCCGACCCTACTATTTCACGGGTCAGGCCAAGTACCCGTGGGTCGGGTACTTTTTGCCATCCCTAATAAGGATGACCTAGAGTCAATATATAGAAGGAGTGGATGAGTCAAACTTGAGGTCCATATTTGTTAAGAGTGGAGAGGAGTTGGGAACAACAATGTAATCCTCGGCATACAAGTCACATCTAAAACATGTGCAACACATAGCATCTGAGGAGGGCATGAACCACCTCACTTGTATGCAAGAGTTGGGCTTGTGCTAGGCCCTGCAACCAGAGTCCTAATGGCATTTGCACCGCGAGCAATATCTATAATCTAATGATCAGGCCAATTCCATGATTATAAGTTCATTTCATACCTAGGAAATCAAATGTTGAAAAATAGAATAAAAAATAAGGATTATTATTGAAAATAAAGGAACAACATAAGCAAAAAATTGATACATAAATCATAAACTTTAGATAAGGGATTCCTTGCTCTTCATTTAGGATTTATCATATTCATAGAATTGATGTAATAGATAGAAGTTAAATGTCAATGTAAAATACCAATTTCAATGTTTGTGTATGTCTAAATTTCATTAGAAAATAATCGAGTTACATATGTAACAAATTTATTTTCTTTGAAACTTGTTTTTATGTATGTTATTTGTGTTTTCTTTTGCTGGTTATACTACTACTCTCACTCACAACTTCCTGGGCTTTTAGGATGTCATTATAGTTCTCATAACCTAGCTAGGACTCATTGAGCTCCCAGAGTTGGAAGTGAACTTGTCATTTAAATTAGTAGTGTTAGTAGATGGAACACAAGCCATGCAAGCAAATATAATTAACATTATAATCACTGTCTTAAATACTGGATTGGATTGACTGGTTCAATAGGGAACCGAACATGGAATTAGATCGGTAAAAACTAGGGAAATCGGCAAAAAATTGGTCAAAATAGGTCAAGAATAAAAAAAAATGGTAATAGGTCAAATTTTCAATTCTTTGACCGTTCCGGTTTTTAAAATCATGATTATAGCCTTATCATGAAATCCCACCTAGCACTATGGCAATTGATATATCAGCGAGTGATGCTATGGTAGTACTCCATATATGCATCACCATATTGCATAGCCCTCTCAATGTTGGGTGCATTGTGGACATGTTAGGCACGAGTGTTCCTGGTATCAATGTGCACTCCATGTTCATGTGCCTAATTTGTGTCCATCTTGCCGCTCAAGTCTATCTGATGTAGCTTGACATCCATATCAACAGGACTAGGTACAATGGTGATTCTAACCTTAAACCCTTCCTTCCCCCGGAAGTGGATTTGGACGCTTGACATGTTGCCTAAAATTCAGTATTTCCTATGGAAATGCTTTTTGGACAGTGATGATGCCGAAAATACCACCAGTAAGCCACACGGTCCTCGCGCGCTACAAATAGCACCTGCACAATGAAAAGAAAGGACCTAGCAGAGAGTACCGGTGTGGTACCGACCAAATAACCTCTGAAGGTCAAGTCAGAACTATTCTCACTGCTCTAGAGTGCTAGAGAGGGTAAATTATGCGTACCTTGGTTCGTGAGGGTACTTGGTTTTTATTGTAGTAGGGCTTGACCCCTTTTCCTTGGAGTAGAAGTCTTTTCCTTATAGGAGTCTCCTTGGGCATATTTTGTGGGATCCTTTCCATATAGGAATCCCTCTTAGGTTTCACGAAACGTGGAGAGCAAGTCATTTACTTATACACGCAAACGTAGTTAGCAAGCATTCTTTGTCTAGTGCTGTCAGTCTATGTTGTGCCTTCAGCCTACATACCGTCAGCTTCAGGACAACCTTCAGCTTTATTATCTCGTCTGCCTATGGAACTCTTCACTTCATAGTGATGTTAGTTTGTTAAACAAAGGCTGACAGCCCAATAGGTACCGTCACCCTTATCTCATTTGACCACTTCTTTTATCCTTATCAGTTGCCCCCTACTCCATACCTCCGTCACTTTCTATATTGACGGGTTATGGAGTTAATGCCTCAGTTGATTGTGTTATTTTCTAAAGAGGCGAGAATATTGTTCACATGGGTCTCCTCAAGCCGCCGTGCACTTAATGCTTTGGACAGGTGGCTTGTTTTTATTGGCTTTGCTTTTGACGAGGGCGTCGCTTCGTCTTCCGCGCCCTTTTATCCCATATATAAACAGCACCTCCTCCTCATTTTCCTCTATTTCATTCCTGCTGATCCTTGAGAAAGAGACCGTCGCCCTTTTTCGTCAGCTCAATCTTTACTTCCGTCAACTTATTTGTCGCCGTTTCTGAAGCTTTCCAGAAGGCCATCTTACCAGTAAGTTTCATCTCCTCTTCTTTTTTATTTTTGCCTATTTCATTAGTGAGGACGTTAGCCTAGGTACTTAGATTGGATCCGTCACTTGTAGGTAGTCAGATGTCAAGTGACGTGTCGTGTAAGGAGTCATCAGTCTGCGAAGGAGCGGGCTACGACGAGGCCTTTGGTTCTGGTAATGAGTCAGAGGACTTTTCCCCTTCGTCAGAGAGAGAGACGTCGGCCCGATCTGCTGACGGTGATGAGAGTTATGCTGAGGGAGATAAGGATGAAGTAAAAGAGGAAAGAGGAGAGGATGAAGGTGAGGGGAGTGATATAAACGTTGACGGCGATGATAGCGAAGGAGGTGATAGTGACGGGGATGAAGGACCAAGTGAAGGAACTTCAGAAGGTCCTGGAGATAACCGTCCTTTCATTCTCCCTAAGGATTGGGCCGTCAACAAATTTTTACCTAGGATGAGTGATAAGGTTTTTAGGGAGTTGCGCACTCGTTACCAAATCGCAGACCATATCCCGATCCGTCTCCCTGAGGAGAATGAGAGTTGTTACTCAAGGAGAACAGCTGACGTGGGCATGTATGATGCCATGTTTGCTGCGGGTCTAAGATTATCGTTGACGGCCCTACACCGTCAGCTAGCTGACTTCCTGGGCTTGTCCATCACTCAAATTGCCCTAAATGCTTGGAGGACTTTCATAGGAGCTGAGGTCTTGTGGGGCCGTCTAAGTGGAGGAAACCATCAGTTTACCTTAGACGAATTCTTTTACTGCTACAGGCCCCATCATATCACCTCGTCTAAGGGGACATACCATTTTAATGCCCGGGAGAAAAATCTGAGGCTCGTATCAAATATGCTAGATTCCAATAAGAACTGGAAAAGTAGGTATTTTTTTGTTGAAGGGACAGATTGGGTTTGCTGTCAGGAGGAATGGGCGACGATGCCCCACGGTTATTTTGACAATACTTGGGCTTTTGTTAGAGATTCAGGTTAATCTCGTCAACTATGTTCCTTCTATTTTTGAAGTGACGCTACTAACATTCCTTTTCTTTTTCCTTTTCAACTTATACCCATCCCCATATAACCGACGAGCAGGAGGAGTTCATCCGTTGGGTTCTGGAAATCCCTTTGGAGGAGTGCAAGTGTAGGGATTTGATCATCCTTGACACAATTTACTTATATTGTGGGGGGTCCAGAGCCATCAACTGAAGCTCGAAAGTTGGAGGAATTCTCTCGTCGATGTGAGTAGATTTCTTATTGGTTTCGTCAGTTTATTTCTCCGTCTCTTATCCTGACGACTTCTTTTTATTGTAGAGATAGAGTCTGCCAAACAGAGGATAAGGGTTGCCGCGACCCATCAGAAAGAGGAGAAAAGGGCAAAGGAGGTGGGGGGTGAGACCTCGTCAACCCCCAAGGTCGTCAGTAAGCAAGCAAAGAGGAAGCCCGACGGGAGTGATGGTTGTCTGTCCAAGAAAGCCGTCGTCACTTTTGGGGACGGTGCTACAAAGGAGAAATCACCCCTTAAGCCGAGCCATGGTGCGGGTAAAGGGGCAATGACCTCATTGGGTTTCGTCAGCGGGGGCCTTTGCCGTCTCCTGACCCATAAGGACTATGCCGTCGGGGAGGTTATGTCCTTTATAAAGCCAACGGACATAGAGCCTTGTGACCTGTTGGAGAAGAAAGATTTAGGGGCGTCAGCCCTTTTTGATCTCGCCAGGGTATGCTTGCTACCTCTTGGTTGGATTTGATTTTATTTTGCTTTGAACTTTGACTGACGGCTATATTCTTTCCTTAGGCCTTGGTGTGTGTTACGGCCCTTCAAGACCGTTGTGTTGCAAAAGAGGGAGTTGTCACTCGGGTACGGAAGTACAATACAAATCTGATGAATGAACAAGCCCAGTGCAAGGATGCTGTCCGTATGCTGAACCAAGAGCTGAAGGAAGTCAGGGAGAAGTTAGTGGAGGCTGAGCATCAGAATGACAAGCTTAACGAGGAGGTGATAGATCTAGGTCAAAGGCTGCAGACTGCTGGGGCTGACGCGGTTCGAGACTTTAAAGTGACACAATCGTTTATTGACTCCTGCGCCGAATATTATGGCACTGGTTTTGACAATTGCCTTAAGCAGGTCGCGTCAGCATTTCTAGAGTTGGACCTATCTGGAATTCCAATGGATGATGGAGGTGATGACTCCTCTCAGCCTACTCCAACTCCTGAGTCTGACGGGATTGTTGTCTTGGCCCAACTTACTGCAAACCCTTCTCCTTTTGCTTCCAATATCCTAGCTGTGATTGTAAACGTTGAAGATCAATAAGCTGACGGGAACCTTGCTGATGCTCCGGCTCCTTAGTTTTCTTTTATTTGTACTTCAACCTTGTATTTCAATTATTTTGCAAACACTCGTTGTATTTTAGTTATTTGGCAAACAATTGATTAAGTGCCCTTTTGGTTTTCTTGGGCTTTTGTTTATATACAGCTGTGTTTATGTTTATTTTTGTTGCTTTTATATCTCTTAATCAATGATTACGCCATACGAAGTCTTGGTAAACATTCCCGTCTGTTTGGGGACCCGTCAGTTTTTGAACTGTTGGAAGACTCCGTCGGTATGACTTATGTGCATATTCTTCTTACCTAGTCGGTTTTACGGGTTTCCAGTTGGATTTTTGGCCTTGTTCATCATTTCCCAAGGTCCATCAGCTTAGTGATCGTCCAATTATTGGTTCCATCTGCTGGAGCCCGTCGGTTTACAGCTTCGCCCGTTGGTTGCACTGTTTTTTTTATGGTCGTCAATTTCCTAATTTTTAGCCATCTTACGGGCTTAGTGTAAGTCCATGGGCTCTATACCGGCCTAATTTGTTTGGTGAGACTGTCAGTTTTTTGGTTTTTGGTTTGTTATGGGCTTGATGAACTTTCACCTTTGTAGGCCCGTGGGTTTTTGAACCTTGTTTGTTTGGTGATAGCCTCACCCCTTAGGACCGTCAGCTTTTTAACTTTGGCCTTGATGACCTTGTCATCTTTGTAGGTCTGTTGGTTTTAGAACCTTGTCCATATGATGATAGTTTCATCTATGGGACCGTCAGCTTTTTAGCCTTAACCTTGATGACCTTGTCATCTTTGTAGGTCCGTTGGTTTTAGGACCTCGTCCACATGATGATAGCTTCATCCATGGGACCGTCAGCCTTTTAGCCTTAGCTTTGATGACCTTGTCATCTTTGTGGGTCCGTTGGTTTCAGGACCTTGTCCACATGATGATAGCTTCATCTATGGGACTGGCGGCTTTTTAGTCCGTGTGTTATAGACTTGGTTGTTTTGGTTGTTCACTTTTGTGAACTTAGTTGCCCACTTCTGTGGACTTTAAACCGTAGATTTCTAAAATAGATACTTCAGCAATTTTGAATAAACTCCTCTTATTGCCATGCATTTGTAAATAAAAGTAATTCTAAAACCAAATCCTGCATTTTGGGCTTAAAACAAAAAAGAGGTATTGTTGCAAAAAACTAAAGTAAATGATAAATCTGAGGAGTAAGACTAAAATTTGCTGAAATGTAAATAAAAAGGGGTTGGTCTTCATGCTGCTGCTCCTACTGATAATACTTTCATAAGTGCTCGGTGCTCCATTAGTGTGGCAGTTTCCGTCCTTCCAACGTCTCCAGGTGGTAAGTGCCTTTCCTCTACCACTACGTAAATCGATAAGGTCCTTCCCAATTGGGGCCGAGTTTCCCTTGAGTAGGGTCCCTAGCAGTGCCCATGACCTTTCTAAAAACAAGGTCTCCAACTTGGAAGTCTCTGTGTCGGACCCGAGAGTTGTAGTGTTTGGCCATGCGGTCCTGGTACTTAGCGAGCCTTTGTTCTGCTGCTGCTCTGATCTCGTCCACTAGGTCGAGCTGTAGTCGCATAGCCTTGTCGTTTTTGTTCTCATCATGGTTGTGCACCCTGTAGCTTGTGAGCCCAACTTCAGTCGGGATGACTGCTTCGCCTCCATACGTTAGTCGGAACGGTGTCTCTCTCGTGGGTGTCCTTGCCGTCGTCCTGTATGCCTATAGTATACTTGGCAATTCTTCGGGCCATATACCTTTTGCCCCCTCGAGCCGAGTCTTGATAATCTTGAGCAAGGATCGGTTCGTGACTTCGACTTGGCCATTAGCTTGAGGGTGGGCGGGGGAGGAGTAGTGGTTCTTTATTCCTAACTGTGAGCAAAAATCCCAGAAGGGTTCGTTGTCGAATTGCCTCCCGTTGTCCGAGACAAAGACTCTAGGAATGCCAAACCTGCATATAATGCATCTCTAGACAAAGCTTCGCACATTCTTCTCTGTAATTGTGGCCAAAACTTCAGCTTCCACCCATTTTGTGAAATAGTCAATGCCCACCACCAGGAACTTCAGCTGTCGTACTGCTGTAGGGAATGGTCCCATAATGTTTAACCCCCATTGTGCGAACGGCCATGGGGTCGTCATCGGGGTCAGCTCTTCGGTTGGTTGTCTAATAATATTGCTGAACTTTTGGCATTTGTCACAGGCCTTGACATAGGCTTCAGCGTCCTCCTGCATGGTGGGCCAATAGTACCCCGCTCGCACAAGTTTGTGTACCAATGATCTAGACTCTAAATGGTTTCCGCAAATTCCTTCATGTACCTCTCTCATGACGTAGTCTGCCTCTTCCGTACCCAAGCATCTCAAATATGGTCGAGAGAAGCCTTTTTTGTACAAGACGTTTTTTATTATGACGAACCTCGCCGCCTGGACCTTAAGTTTCCTCACGGCCTCCTTTTCGTCTGGTAAGACCCCGTCTTTCAAGTATGAAACTAACGGCGCGGTCCAGCTACTGTCGGAGCATATTTCCTGCACGTTGCTGGGATTTATTAGCGGAAAAAGCTGCACGAAAGAGAGTACATTACCAGGGATGACCATTTGTTCTGCTGAAGCGACCTTTGCGAGGCGGTTGGCTCGCTCGTTTCCTCCTCTAGGAATTTGGATGACTTTGGCTTCTAGGTCATCCACTCTCGCCCTTACTTCATCAAGGTACTTCTTCATCCTTTCGCCCTTGCACTCGTAGTCTCTATTTATTTGGTTAGTGATGACCTGAGAGTCGCAGTAGATGACTACCCTCGCGGCTCCTGCTGCTTTGGTGAGGTCAAGCCCTACTATCAGCGCTTCATACTCTAATTCATTGTTGGTAGCGGGGAAGTCGAGATGGACCATACATTCAATGGTGTCTCCTTCAGGCGATAGTAGCACAATGTCGGCCTCTTCGGCTTGTCTGTTGGACGACCCATCCGTATATATGCTCCAATGAGGAGATTTTGCTGCCCCCTTGTCTTTGTCATGAGTGAATTCAGCTATGAAGTTGGCGACGGTCTATCCCTTGATGGAAATCCGTGGGCGGTACTGAATATCAAATTCGCTCAGTTCTATAGCCCATAACACCAATCGACCCGTAGCCTCAGGATTGCTCATTGCCCATCGTAAGGGCTTGTCAGTCAGGACGTTCACCGTATGAGCTTCAAAGTACGGTTTGAGCTTGCGGGCTGCCGTAACTAATGCAAAGGCAAGTTTTTCCATGGGCGGGTATCTTTCTTCAGCACCGCGAAGCGCTCGGCTTGCGTAGTACACAGGTTTTTGTACTTTCTCTTCTTCTCTAACTAAGGTAGCACTAACGGCTGCGGGGGAGACAGCTAGATAGAGAAAAAGCTCTTCTCCTGGCTGCGATGGGCTCAGCAGTGGTGGGGAGGAGAGGTAAGCCTTCAATTCCTCGAATGCTTGCTGGCATTCGACAGTCCACTCGAAGGATCTCTTTAGCGTTCGGAAGAAGGGCAAACACTTGTTTGTTGCCCTTGACACGAACCTATTCAGTGCCGCTATTTTTCCGTTGAGGCTTTGCACCTCTTTCACATTTCTTGGTGGTGCCATATCCATAATGGCCCGGATCCTATCCGGGTTTGCCTCAATTCCCCTCTGAGACACCATGAATCTTTGAAATTTTCCTGCCATTTCTCCAAAGGCACATTTTCCTAGATTAAGCTTCATGTTGTAGGAGCGAAGTGTGTTGAATGTTTCTTTGAGATCTCCCAGATGATCTTCCTCCCTCCGGCTCTTTACTAGCATGTCGTCAACGTAGACTTGGACATTCCTCCCAATCTATTGTGCGAACATTTTGTTCATAAGTCTTTGGTACATTGCGCCTGCGTTTTTCAGGCCGAAGGGCATCACTTTGTAACAGAAGAGGCCTTGGCTAGTCACAAACGAAGTTTTTTCCTGATCAGTTTTATGCATTCGGATTTGGTTGTACCCCAAGAAAGCGTCCATGAAGCTCAGCAACAAGTGTCGAGCCGTTGAGTCTACTAGGACATTGACCCTTGGGAGGGGGGAGCTATCTTTGGGGTAGGCCTTGTTAAGGTCGGTGAAGTCCACACACATCCGCCATTTCCCGCTCGCTTTTTTGACCATTACTACGTTTGCTAGCTAGTCAGGATAGTACACTTCCCTAATGAAGCTCGCTTCCTATAGCTTTCGGACTTCTTCTGCTATGGCTCGGTCTCGTTCGGGGGCAAACACTCTCTTCTTTTGTCGGATAGGTGGAAAGGCGGGCGATACATTCAACCTGTGCACCATAACTGAAGGGTCTATTCCTGGCATATCCTCAAGACCCAGGCAAATATGTCTCGATTGCATCTGAGGAAGGTTATGAGCTCCTGACGGACCGCGGGGTTAGCGAGTGTTCCAATTTTGGTCGTTCGGCCAGGATTGGAACTGTCAAAGGGTATCTTTTCTAACTTCTCTACTGGCTTCGTTACTGTCCGGTACTCTTCTATGCTTAAAGCCTGAACCTGATCCTCCATTTCCATCATGGCTATGTAGCATTCGCGCGCGGCCATCTGACTTTCGCACAGCTCCCCTACTTCGTAGTTAGTCGGGAACTTAATCATCAGGTGGTAGGTGGAAGTTACCGCCTTCCATGAATTGAGCATGGGTCGTCCGAGGATAGCGTTGTAGGCAAACGAGCAATTGACTACCAAAAATGTCACGTCCTTGATTGTCTGCTAAGGGTAATCGCCCACTATTACGGACAATGTGACCGCGCCCAGGGGGAATACCCAGCTCCCTCTAAAGCCAACGAGCGGGGCATTTGTTGGTATCAATCGCTCCCTATTAATCCTCATCTACTGGAATGCTGGGTAGTATAAAATATCTGCTGAATTGCCGTTGTCGACCAACACCTGGTGCATGTTGTAGTCTTCTACCCGCAAGCTGACGAAGAGCGCATCGTCATGTGGATGGTGAAGGCGTCGTGCATCCTCTTCTGAGAACCCGATTATGGGCCCTTCTCTTCGTGCTATTTTCGGCACGACTCCCGTCAACTGAACATTTTGTACCATCCGAAGGTAGGTCTTACGGGCCTTCTTGGATGACCCGGCGACAGCCGTTCCTCCTACGATCATCCTTATGTCCCCTATCGGGGGTCTCGGTCACACATTATCCCGTCGGGGGTGTTGGTCTTGTGCGGGGGGATCCATTTTCTCCTTGCTAATGAACTTCTGCAGTTTTTCTTGCTTGATAAGGGCCTTAATCTGCTGCTTGAGGTCATAGCAATCAGCCGTATCATGACCATGGTCGCGGTGGAAACGGTAATACTTATCCCTGGAACGTTTGTTGGGATCACTCTTTAGCTTTCCTAGGAACGTCAGAGCCTCCTCTTCCTTGATTTGCATAAGGACTTGATCTATCGGGGCTGTCAACGAAGTGAAGCTCGTGAATCTTCCTTCCAGGGGCTTAGGGTGCCTCTCGTCCCTTTAGTCTCCTGTTCTTGCCCTCTTTCGGCCTTGGTCCTGCCGAGTGTCTTCTTGCCTTTCTCTTTTCCTGGGCCTCTCTTCTCAGGCTAACAACGCATCTTCAGCGTTCATATACTTTGTGGCACGATAAAGTACTTCCGACATGATCTTTGGGTCGTTTTTGTATAGAGAGAACAAAAACTTACCCTTCTTCAAGCCATTCGTGAATGCCGCAACAAGTATCTTATCGTCGGCTTCGTTGATCGAGAGTGCCTCCTTGTTGAAGCGGGATATGTAGGCTCTTAAAGTTTCATCCTCTCGCTGCTTCATACTCATCAAGCAAGCCGTAGACTTCTTGTACCGATGGCCTCCGATGAAGTGTGCAGTAAATTGAGCACTGAGTTCTTTGAAGGTGCTGATAAAGTTCGGTGTTAGTCGGTTGAACCAAATTCTCGCTGCGCCCTTCAGCGTTGTAGGGAAGGCCCTACACATGATCGCGTCTGCTACTCCTTGAAGGTACATTAGGGTCTTGAAGGTCTCCAGGTGGTCCAGAGGGTCCCTGACCCCGTCATAGCTGTCTATCTGTAGCATGCGGAACTTACTCAGTAGGGGGTAGGAGTTGATGGTGGCGGTGAACGGCGAGTCAGTCCGGTTGACAAGGTCGTTAAGATCGCTGGACACTCGCCCCTTGAGAGCGTACATCATAACCTCCATTTATTCCTTCATGGCCTGCATCTCTGCGATAATAGGTGGTGGAGCTGTATCTACGAGGGAAGGGAGGCTCACGTTCTGTCGCTCCGATTTGCTCAGGGTATTGCTGGCCTGAGGTCTCTCCGGGTTTCTTTTGTCGGCGCTGGTTCCTTCTTGATCAGCACCTTGGTTGTCTGGTGCTGCATTTTTTTGGCGTAGCTACTCTTCCAGGTCGCGATTTTGTCGGGTGAGATGTTCCACGGCCGCGGCGAGAGTCTTGACTTGCTTCTCGAGGGCGGTCATGGGTGGTTCTTCCTCTTGAATGTCGTTAGTGGTTGCCATTGAACGGGTGAGCACCATGTGACTTTTGTCCAAGAAGTGGTAATATGACCTTACACTACACGTTTCGCACAAACGGCGCCAACTGATGATGCCGAAAATACCACCAGTAAGCCACACGGTCCTCGTGCGCTACAAATAGCACCTGCACAACAAAAAGAAAGGACCTAGCAGAGAGTACCGGTGTGGTACCGGCCAAATACCCTCCGAAGGTCAAGTCAGTACTATTCTCATTGCTCTAGAGTGCTAGAGAGGGTAAATTATGCGTACCTTGGTTCGTGAGGGTACTTGGTTTTTATAGTAGTAGGGCTTGACCCCTTTTCCTTGGAGTAGAAGTCTTTTCCTTATAGGAGTCTCCTTGGGCGTATTTTGCAGGATCCTTTCCATATAGGAATCCCTCTTAGGTTTCACGAAACGTGGAGAGCAAGTCATTTACTTATACACGCAAACGTGGTTAGCAAGCATTCTTTGTCTAGTGCCATCAGTCTATGTTGTGCCTTCGGTCTACATACCGTCAGCTTCAGGACGACCTTCATCTTTATTATCCCATCGGCCTGTGGAACTCTTCACTTCATAGCGCCGTCAGTTTGTTAAACAAAGGCTGACGGCCCAATAGGTACCGTCACCCTTATCTCATTTGACCACTTCTTTTATCCTTATCAGACAACATTCTTACGAAAGATATTCTGGAGTCTAGAGGTTTAGTGGGAGATGTTAAGTGCCAGCTGATTTGTATTGGGGACCGTGAGTCTATAATCCATGTTCTTAGAAACTGCCTTTATGCTTAGTGCTTTTGGGATAATACCCAAGCTTGCACCTTTGTTCATGAATTCTACTCCTTGGACCTTTTCTCTTGGCTGGAAAAAAACTATGCTCTTAACTCTATTCCTTGGAAAATGTTTTTCTCTTTTGAAGTTTGGATGCTTTGGTTGCATAGAAATAATGTGGTGTTCAAGAGCTCCCCTTTTAACTGTAATCTGTATAGGGAAGTACAAGTTGTTGCTAATGAATTCTTGTTTTGTGCTTCTAGATCTGTTTTGATTAAGAGGAGGCAACATTTCCAAGTTAGGTGGAATAAACGCGAGTTTGGCTGGATGAAGTTTTACAGATGGCTCTTCGTTGGGTAATCTGGGAATGACTAGTGGAGGGGGCTTAATCCGGGACCATAAAGGGAGTTGGGTTAAGGGTTTCACCCATTCTATTGGGGTGGCATTTAGTATGGGTTCCAAACTTTGGGCTCTTAGGGATGGTTTAAGGTTTTGTATTAGTTTAAAATCTCTTGGCTGTTGAAATAGAGCTTGATGCTAAAGTTGTGCTTGGTTGGGTTACTAAAGAATTTAATAGCAACTTACATCATGTGTCTCTTATCTTGGATTGCAGGACCCTCATCAACCAAATTCCTCAAGTGCAGTGGCAGCTTTACTTGCAAGCCAGGGTGGTCACAGGACCACCTTGACTTGCAAAAAAATGCATATATATATATATATATACATTTGTCAAAAAAAAATGTTATATGCTAAACTAATTTATTGTGACCATCTTAATAAAAATTTTGAATACCCTGACTTGAGAAATACTAAAATTTGAGTTCAACAAAAATAAGAGTAGTGTTATTACATTCATAACATTTTTACAATAATTTTACAACAAATCTAATGTAGTAAGCTGTTACTGATTCTAATTTGGACCAAATACTAATATATTTTTACTCACCAATAACAGCTTTTTGTATAAGATTTATTGTAAAAATATTGTGGACGTAGCATTACACCAAAATTAATTCTACCTCCAAACATAATTCTTAATCTTTTTTTTTTTTTAAATTTTAAAGCTTAAATAACAATAATAAATATTAGCTCAAATAGCAACAAACATAAATCAAACAAAAACAAGACAAGACAACAAGTGAAAAAACTATTCAACAAAAAGTCTATTATAAAACAAGAATAAAAAATTTGTAGCTCATTCAAACTATTCAATAAAAATAATTTCTAATTTTATTTTTCTTTAAAAAAATGGTACCAATAAAAATATTGTGGTAATTTAAATTTCTTAGTAACCATCCTAAAAAAAATTTCTAGAGCTGCCACTGCTCAAGTGAGGATGAAGAATTGTTTCCGTGAAGCGAACATGTGTGTAAATGCTTTGGCTAGAATGAGATCATATTCAAGCCAAAATTTTATGTTTTTTGATAGTACACCGGTGGACTTATGTATGCTTTTATTGTATAACACTTCTGGTCTATATTATGAGAGACAGCGGCCTCCTTATGCTGATTTTGTTTAATTTCTTTTAATGCCTTTTGGTTTTACCCAAAAAAAAAAAAAAAAGTTGCTGCATGGTAAATTGATGGGGGACATGTTGAAGTTGATGCCACTCTACAATCCAAAATCATATTAGCGGCACGGTCGACAAATCATAACTAGGTAGGGCATTAAATTCATCTAGCTTATATGGCTTCTAAACAATCTACAATAGCTAAGAATAAAAGCAACTGTATTAACAAATGATTTTATGAAAAATCATAAACATAATAACAATGATAAATGATGTATAAAAACAAGTACGATACCTACTGGTAACTGACAGTCTTGTAACAAAGGAGGGGTAATTATTGAATACTTTCAGATTACTATAAATGCGTACTCCTTCCTTTCACATAACTGTGAGTCCCACTAATTAAATTTATGATGGAACTCACAATTCATGTGAGAGGGAGAAGTATACATTTATGGTACTCCCAAAGTATTCAATAATTTTCTGCAAAAGAGGTGCAGTATAATATTTTAATAAAAACATAACTCCCTTAATGAATCACAATAATTATCTCATACATTACATATATTCTCTTTCTCATTATCATGTATGTATGTATGTTTATTATTATTATTGTTGTTGTTGTTGTTATTATATGTAAGACTCACTCATTGTATGATGAAGGATATATTAGATATGTAAAATACTTTCTCCATAAATCATGATCCTTGACGAAGTAACAAGCGAATTTTATATATTAAACATGACTTCCACAGCCAAAATGGGCATTTGCCCCTTTCGCCAAAACTTTTCAACAAAATGCCCCCTGTCTGAAACTTTTTGAAACTCGATTTTTAGACAATCGAGTTAGAGCGAGCTAAAAAAAAAAAAAAAAAATTGTGGAACTCGAGTTTCTTGAAAATATTCAAGTGGAACTGGAGTTCCAGAAAAATTTTTTTTTTTCCTGAGTTCAATTTCGCTATAACTCAATTGTCCAAAAATCGAGTTTCAAAACAGGGGCATATCCCTAAATAGTTTCAGACAAGGGGCATTTTGCTAGAAAGTTTGTAAGAAAGGAGTAAAACCCCATTTTGGCCCAACTTCCACTATAAAAACTCTATATAATCCTTAACAATACGACATGAGTCAAATGTGAACAAACAGACCCAATAGAAACACATGTTAGAATATTGTAGGATAAGATCACTGATGAAGGGAGAAATCAATTGATTTTTCTAAAGAACCAAAAGCGAAGTGGTATCACATATAACGTATGGGATGCAACAGGAACATATGTGTATATGTTCCATAGAAATATAGTAAAACTTGCATAACTAGCTTATCAAAAATGTTGGGAAATTCAGACTCTGGTTGATAGAATTAACAAGTTTTAAACTCAAATTGTTAATTAAATTTATTATGAATAAACCTTGTTAAAAAAAATAAACAACAATATCATGTTAAAAAATAAATGCAGTAGAAAAGTAAATAAGACAAGATATGATAACTCACGAAAACTAGTGAAACAAACTAGTTTCACAGTAAAAAACTTGGGGGAAATCTTCTTGAAAAGCAATCCACTGTAATAAAGAGAAGTTTCAGATCTAGTACAAAATCTTTGTCCCTAGACTCTACAATTTCCATAAATGAACTTACAGCAAAAACTTTCTATCGCTTCAAAACTTCTGAACTCTTCAATATATGAACGTTGCCCTTTTTGCACGAATCCTAATACGTGACTAATTAATGATGCACGGCTCCAGTACGTGACTAACTCACTAACTTGAAGAAGATTGTTGGCTGCAAAGTTCTTTATTTCATTAACAATGAAGATCAAGAAGCACTTGGTTACTAAACCCTAAGGCGCAAAAACGCATTAGCTTCTTTCAGAGAGAATAAGGCATCAGTCACATTTTGAATGTATTCTCCTTGTATTATCTTATGTGACGGCCTTTAAAATAAGCCTTATATATGTCTAGGGTTGTGAGAAAAGAAACCCTACACAAATACATAAGCATGGGCCGAAAATCAAAACTGAAAAACTAATTTTTGTAATTCTCGATCGATACAGCTGTCGAGCAGCCGTCAAGACCTTGATAGATAGAATCTATCGAGAGCTGTCGAGACTTATTAAACCTTGATAGATAGCTATTTGTTGAGAGCTATTGGGAATTTTTCTAGCTTTAATGAACATCCCTTTTTCACTTATTTTTTGGTCCAATTTTCATGGCTTTAATACTTAGCTTGAACAACATGTTTCTTGAAGTATTAAACACATCCTAGATCTATCTAATTACAAGTAAAATGAGTTTTGTCAAATGATTAGCCAATTATATAAAATATATCCTTAAACATCGCTCCCTTTGGCAATCCGTGACAAAACTACCACAAACAAATGAATATAAGTGAGAAGTCATAATTCACTCAACTCATACTCATTTGTTGAATACAATAAAATCTACCCTAACACAAACTCTTTAAAAACTTTGCAAGAAGAGAGTTCATGGCATGGAATACTTTAACAACTTGTATTTTTGAAACACTTGAAACAAAACTCATTAAGGCATCTTAGTGTGAAACAGAAATAAAAGATTGCATACATATAGAAACATGTGTATAAAGATAGAAAAGAAACAACATATGTAGAAGTAGGTGAAGAAGACATACATCATCATCATCATCATATATATATATATATATATAAAATAAGCACAATGTATGTAAACATGGTCATAAGACCGGTGTACAAGAATAAGGAGGTAAATACTCCCCTTAACAAGATGAAACACAACTCCCCTTTACAAGGACATGTATTTCTCCCCCTAACATGTAGAATAAAAAAAAAGAAACCACATTTTCTCCACAATTTCTCCCCTTTTTTGTTATGATTGACAAAAGGTGCAAGAAGCTAGAAAGCTTTACCCGAGAAACATAAAGATGATCAAGGATGATCAAGGGGGCACACGGAATCCATATAAATACATGAATGTAATGAAACAAGATGTTATGGATGACAAGATAAAAGAAAGATGCAAACCATGTGAAAAGCAATGCATGCAAGAGGATCTCAACAGATCGAGAAGCTGTAGAGCAGTTATCGAGCAGCTATCATGCAGAAGCCAACCTCGATGAATCCAGAAACCCTGATGAATTGAGATTGCATCAACTTCTATTGAGACAGGAAGGAAAAAGGGTCTTGATAGATAGCTAGCTGTCGAGAGGTATCAAGAAGCTGTCAAGTTGTGCAAAAACAGTTTTTCAAAGAAGAGAAAAACACAGAAATGAATGCAACTAAGCATGCTACTCAACCAAAGATCCAAACAACATTTTAAGCTCTCAAAAACATCTCTCAACAAAAAAAAAAAAAAATGACAAGCATATATATCCAAAACACACACATACACTAAACAAATCTAACCAATTTTATATTTCAAAAACAAGTCAAGACAGTTTAGTGAGAATACATTAACACATGTATTCCTTGTGATGACCAAATACATTGTACCTACACATGTATCAAGAGTAGCAAAGAATATTGCGTGTTGTGTGTGAAAAACATCGCAAGATTGCATAAGTGTCTTCATGTTATGACGATTTGAGATATGAGAAAATCACTTTAACTCACACACAATCATAACTGCTTGATGGGGACTATCACCTTCGAGGTACATCCTATAACTCCAACATCTCCTAGAAGAAACGCTTTCAATCATATATAAAACATTTTGATTCTTTTTGCTTTTTATTTTTCTATGCATATTTTCTTTTGTTAAGCATATCATGCATGAACATATAAGAGAGAGAAAAGAAATACCCAATGATGTTAACCTTTTGACATTGCATTTTTACTATGCCGAAGCATATGGATGTCATTTCATGATTAGTGGGCAACAGTAGTGAGATAGTTATTTATGCATTTCTCTTAGGATTTTTTAGTCTTTCCCGTAAAAAAAAGTGATATGAGTGTTAAGTACAAGAGATTACTTAATTTTACTCATCAAAAACATGAGCCACAAAGCTCACTTACTTAGTTGTGCATAAAAATGCTCATCTAATTTACAAAAGATACAAAGTTTAGAAAACTTTGTTTCAATGGCCATTCAAGGTACACAAAACACACACTGTTTTTGTATTTTTCTGATTTTTTCCTTTTTTTATTTATTTTTATTTTGAAACAAAACAAAATAAAAACTAAACAACCAAACAAAAATAAACAAACAACATGAAAGTATGAAAGAAAGATGCAGATGTATGAAAGCATGATTCCAAAAGCAGATAAGAAATCAAGCAAAGAGAGTCCTACTATAGATAGAAAGAATTAAAGTAGAGGACAAACAGAAAAGACAATTAAGTCTTAGGCTCCTTTCTCGCCCATACAGCACGAGTCTTTGGTCGTGAAGATGAAAAGGTACGTGTCCTAGTATGTCAACTAAAGGACATAGAGAATTAGAATTCTCCTAAAATTGAGTTAAAAAGCTCAAGGTTTTTAATAACTCTCCAAAAAAAGGTGTAGGTCCTTGAGAGGAAACCTGTGACTATTTGGACACCTGCTTATAAGGATACAACTTAAAGCAATTAGGACGAATGTGTCCAAAAACACCTCAATGGTGACAAACATGAGGTCTAACAAAGGATATAAAATTAGCCATATCAGTTTTGGATTTCATACCTTTATCACATTTCTCAGATTGGGGCACAAAGACAGTCCTTGATCTAAAAGCCGTGGAAGAGGAGGAGCGGGAGGAAACAGCATATCCTAAGCTAGTCTTATCAAAACTAGGCTTTTGAGCACTCAATACCTCATCAAGCTTTGCACTAGACATTCTCTCTATTTAAGGTTTAGCTTAACTAAGCTCAACCTCGAGATTTTTGACATTCTCTTCTAATGAGGTGTTCTCCACAACAAAAGTCTTAACTAACTTTTTAGTCTCATCTAGTTTGACTAACAAATCAGCTTTTTTCAATTTTTACCTCATTAAGTTCTTTTCTACAAAGATGAGAAGTCTTTTTAGATTTTATAAATTCACTACATAGCTTATCATAGGCTTCTTGAAGGGTCAACTTCTTGGGTACTTCATCATTAGAAGAATCCTCATTGTCACTAGTACTCTCCATAATCACCTTATCGGTTGTGGCAACAAAAGCCATAAAGTGACCACATTCATCCACATACTCATTAGAAGAGTCATTTTCAGTATCACTCTAAGTAGAAACCAACCCTTTATCTTTTGACTTCTTGGTCTTTTCATTCATAAGATAGTTTGGGCACTCTATCCTCATATGACCAAAACCTTTGCACTCATGGCATTCGATGGGGGGTTTCTCATTCTTGTCCTTCCTTGAGGATTTAGATTTCCTAGGTATCATTTTTCCTAAATTGAAGAAGCTTGATAATCTCATCAGCTATGAAGGTTAGATCCTTATCCTCATCATCCTCATCATCTTCATTTTTGCTTTCATCTTCATCTTTAGAGTAATCAATCTCTTCCTCTATACCTTTAAGAGCCAAGTTTCTACTCTTTGCACCTTTTCCCATTAAACCTAATCCCATCTCATAGGTTTGAAGGTTCCCTACAAGCTCAGTTAAAGGAATTTTATCAATGTCCTTTACTACTTCAATGGCAGTGATCTTCGCATGAAATCTTTTAAGTAAGGACCTAAGGTTTTTCCTAACAATTTTGGATTATGCTATAAATTCTCCAAGCTTGAAGGTAGAATTCACAATATCCTTGAGTTTATCATAGAACTTATCAAAGGTCTCATCCTCCTCCATCCTTATTTCTTCAAAATTACTAGTGAGTCTTTGAAACTTTACAGTCTTTACTACCTTGGTACCTTCATAGGTGGTCTGAAAAATGGTCCATGCTTCCTTGGTAACTACTGTGAATGATATTTTCTTGAATTCCTCATTGTTACCTCACTAAACAAAGCATTCAAGGCCTTCCTGTTGAAATTTGCCGCTATGATTGTTGTTTCATCCCAATCCACCAACACTTCTTTTGGCTTAATCCAGCCAACTTCAACAGCTTGCCATACTTTTTCACCTAGAGTCTATAAAACAATTTTCATACGAACTTTCTAGTATGCATAATTAGTGCCATCAAATAAAGGAGGAATCAAAGGAGATTGTCCACGATCCATGACAATGGGGGTCAAGGATCACACTTAGGAAATTAATCCAATCAGAGTATACCCGCTCTAATATCACTTGTTGGGAAATTTAGACCTTGGTTAATATAATTAATAAGTTTTAAACCCAAGTTGTTAATTAGATTTATTATAAATAAACCTTATTAAAACAAATAAACATCAATATCATGTCAAAAATAAATGCAACTGAAAAGTAAATAAAACAAAATATGATGAACCAGGAAAACTAATGAAACAAACTAGTTTCACAATAAAAAAAACCTGGAGGAAACCTTCTCAAAAAGCAATCCACTATAATAAAGAGAAGTTTCAGATTTAGTACAAAACCTTTGTCCCTAGACTTTACAATCTCCATAGATGAACTTATAGTAGAAATCTTCTACTGCCTCAGAACATTTAAACTCTTCAATATATGAACGCTGCCATTTTTGCACGGATCCTAGTACATGACTAACTAATGATGCACGGCTCCTAATACGTGACTAACTCACCAACTTGAAGAAGATTGTTGGTTGCAAAGTTCTTCACTTCATCAATGATAGGCCAAAAAACGAATTAACCCCTTGTGATAAATTAACCAATTAATTTAGTTAAGTGAATTAATTAAGTTAATTGACCATGTAGACGCATGGTAGTATAAACAAATCACCAATAAACTAATTATGCAGCGGAAAATAAATAACACAGTGATTTATTTACAAATGGGGAAAACCTAACGGCAAAAACCCCACCGGGTGATTTTCAGGTCACCACTCCCAAAATTTCACTATTATCACAACAAGCGGTTATAAATAAATGAATCTCAGTACCTTATACCAACCTACAGTTGAACCCTTACCCCAATATCCAATTTGACTTGTTCTGTAGTGACAATTTCCCTTTTCGATGCACGGCTCCCAAGTACGTGACTAACCAATGCGCAGATCCCAGTACACGACTTCAATCACCAACTAAAGAAGGTTGTTGGCTGCAAAGTTCTTCAGTTCGTCCCAACGATGAAGATCAAGAAGATGCTTGGTCACAAAAGCCTACAATGCACATACATAGCAACTTCTTCACAAGAATGATGAACTAGGACAAAACTTTGTCTTCGGTTACAAATTACTTGAACAAACTTTGCTCAACACTTGTGCAACTTGTGCACACTTTAATGACCCTTAAAATAATCTTTTTATATGTCTAGGGTTAGAAGAAAAGAAGGCCCAAACACATAATCACGGATTAAAGTCAAAACAGAATTCTAGTTCTGTCTTTCATAAAGCTCGACAAATAGCTGTTTGTCGAGGTGCTTTCAAGCAGCTGTCAAGCTACGGGGCTGGAATAGCTTCTTAAACTCGATGGATAGCTAGCTGTCGAGCTAGCTATCAAGATGCACTTCTTCAGATTGAATCTTGGACAGACTTGCATGTCTTTAACACTTGATCTTGAACAGTTTCTTGAAGTATTAAACACATCCTTGATCTACCCAAATACAAGTAAAGTGTGTTTTGTCAAAGGATAAGCCAATTACATAAAATAGTGACATATGTTCCTAATGAGCGAATCACATATATCCTAACAATCAACAATGAAGATCAAGAAGCACTTGGTTACAAAACCTTAAGGCACAAAGATATAGTAACTTCTTTCAGAGAGAATAAGGCATTGGTCATTTTTTGCATGTGTTCTCCTTGTATAGTCTTATGTGACAGCCTACAAAATAAGTATTATATTTGTCTAAAGTTGTGAGAAAAGAAACCCTACACAAATACATAACCATGGGTCGAAAATCAGGTTTGAAAAATTGATTTTCGTAATTCACAATAGATACAGTTGTGGAGACCTCGATAGATAAGTTCTGTCGAGAGTTGTTAAGACTCATTAAACTTCGATAAGTAGCTATCTGTCGAGAGCTATTGGGAATCTGTCTAGCTATAATGAAAAGCGTTTCTTTACTTGTTTCTTGGTCCTATCTTCATGGCTTTAATACTTAGCTTGAACAACATGATTCTTGAGGTATTAAATACATTCTAGATTTACCTAATTACAAGTAAAGTTCATTTCGTCAAAAGATTAGCCAATTACATAAAATATGTCCTTAATAAAAAATAAAAAACTTGCATAACTATCATAAACTGTGGAATGTTTTCATGTATATGTTTCATGCATGCATGCATGCACATAACTTTGCATAACTATCATAACTTTGTTTGGGGTCCGCTTATTTTGCTGAAACCAAAAACTTTTTGCTGAAAATACTGTACCAAAATAATCTAAAAGCTCATCTCCAATTCAATGAATATTTTAGAAGTTCTCCCTTCTTTTTATTAATATTCCCATTCCTCATATTTTGCACAGTAGTTTTGAGGATGCAGTAAAAATTCTTTCCAAGGTATATATGTCAACCATTTGTTTCTTATTTTAGGATTTTGAGGTCCAACTTGCTCAAGTTTATGGTTCTAAGCCTAACAAATGGTATTATTCTAACCCTATGTTTAATAAAAGATATTTCAAAACATTGAAGAAGGGTTCTAAAAATTGAAGAAGGTGACCCTCCTTTCCCGTCTACCACGTCTACTCCAAAACAATTTTAAAAAGGCCAAGAGAAAAAAAATATTAAATTATTATTATTCAACATTTCAATGCCTGTGGTTGAACTACTAAAATGAAAAATCAGATTTGTCTAATGCTGTTTTAGTTTATTTCCCTACCAATGTGAAATTTTTGTAACAATGGTTGAATATGAAGAAGCTGAAACTTTACGTTTGAATAAGAGAGAAAATTTCACCATATACCAACAATTGCTTCTTCAAATTTATGTCTATCTACTTCAAGTAGCATTTAGAATGTACCTGATACGAATCAACAAGAGAAATATGAATTTATCATTCCAAGCAAATAATCTTATGGATAATGGTTCATCATTGCTTCAATAGATTTATCTCATTTCCATAGATAGCTCATAACAAACAGTTTATTGCATTTCAATTAGAGCCACTTCAAAGATAGGAAGACAAACCCACAAAATTAAATGAAATACAGAGAAACCCATGGATAAGTCACACAAAAATACAAAACCCATAAACAAACCCACACAATTCCATTGAAATTTTGTTCATTCAATATTCGGCCACACCCAACAAAAAAGGAAAACACATCAACACATCAGAAAACTCCAAAAATTTAAATACAACTCACAGGGGTTTGACATCGGTATCTCTCCCTCATAGTGGCAGCATCAGCTTTGTGGTTGATTTTCTCTCGCAACGTAGAAAATCATTGTGATAAAGGCTGTTCCAAAGAGTTTGTATCATTTTGTCTGAATAAAGGCTGTTCCAGAGAGTTTGTGTATCAGATGCTTTGCATAAATTTGGACAGTTGGTGGTAGATGTAAAATTTAAGAACTTGAGGACGAAGTCGGGGCATTGATGAGGAGGTTGGGGCATTGATGAGGAAGAAGGGAGATCTTGCAAAATATGCATGAAGAGAAAGCAGAGATTCAAAAAATAACTGTTGCTAAATGCACTGTTTTTGTCAAAAATAAGCTGCATTTTTTTTTTTTTTTTAGCTATGGGCCCTATGACCAGTGAAAAGGGACCCACAAAAATAATAAAAAAGTTGAAACGCAGCAAACTTTCAACATGCCAAACGCATGCTTCATATAAATTCATAGGTGTCTAGTATTTAATTATTTGGTGTCTAGTTGTAGCCCCATTATGTATAATGTAATTATATTTGTCTTAAACTAAAATAAATAAAATTTATTCTATAGGTTTCTTATCTTCATTATTTATATCAACTAAAAAATTGGTAAGCATGAATGTATAAAGTAATTATGTGTGGCTTAATGTCTAACACATGAAATAACATAATAATGCAATAGTAACACTAACACATTAATGATAGAATATTTATGTACCTAACACCAAAAGGACTTGGCAGCAGTGGTGGTCTAAACATTCTATTGTGTGGACTTCATCTTCAGAGTCATGTATGGGAATCTAGAAAATGCTGATAACTGCACCTAGAATAGTGGGCCGGCAATTTGCTTCACCTCTCGAGGAGGGCCAAAATGGCCCATTAGCATTAATTTTTGAAATATTTAGCAACAGAGCACTGTTTCGGAAATAATTAGGGAAATACCACTTTTTCCGAAAACGCCGCTATAGGGCCCGAAAACGTCACTATAGGGCTTAAAAACGCCACTATAGGGCCCCTTGAACCTGTTATGGGACTTATAAAAAATTTTTGAAGAAAAACGCCGCTATAGGGCCCAAAAACGTCACTATAGGGCTTAAAAACGCCACTATAGGGCCCCTTGAACCTGTTATGGGACTTATAAAAAAAATTTGCAAGAAAACGCCGCTATAGGGCCCGAAAACGTCACTATAGGGCTTAAAAACGCCACTATAGGGCCCCTTGAACCTGTTATGGGACTTATAAAAAATTTTTGAAGAAAAACGCCGCTATAGGGCCCAAAAACGTCACTATAGGGCTTAAAAACGCCACTATAGGGCCCCTTGAACCTGTTATGGGACTTATAAAAAAAATTTGCAAGAAAACGCCGCTATAGGGCCCGAAAAAGTGGTATTTCCCTAATTATTTCCGAAACAGTGCTCTGTTGTTAAATATTTCAAAAATTAATGCTAATGGGCCATTTTGGCCTCTCGAGGAGTGTCTTTGCACAGCTCTGTACAATCTTGGCAGAGATGCACTACCCCAACAATATTTGTAGGCCTCACAAATGTTATCCAAAAATTGCATATACATAAGATAGACCTATAATCTCTCGACTTATCCATCAAGACACCTGATGCCGAAGACATAAGAAAACTTTATTTTAATTTAGTATTATTTATTTGCGCAAGTCAGTTAATTTTTTTTTTTTTTAATATTTTAGGTCCTAGTAGTTTTCTTTTTTTGGGCATCTAAGTCCTAGTAGTTTATTAAGTTATTAGTATTTTAATATTTAGAAGTAAGGTTATTTTCGTAATAAGGCGATTAGATTTTTTACGCCAATTAGAACTAAAACTGTATTGATACTAATGCTCCAAATTAATAAGATTATTTTTGTAACAAGACAATTAAAGGTTTTTAAACTAATTAGAACTAAAATGGTCAGCTATGCTGATGCTGATTGTTAATACTATATTTTGTCTGTCTCGATTTGTGTGCCCAAATTCTATTTTTCACAAAAAAAATTACATTTTTTATCAATAGATTATGAAAGTATTTATAACAACGTTTTAATGTTTAAGGTTAAAATGACTAAAATGCCCTTTTTGACCAATCCTTGACCAAGTTTGATTGCAATCGACTTGCAATTTGGCCCCGTTTTTCACCCAAAAAAAATGACTGTCTGATCGAGGAAATTTTTGGTTCATGTTGTAGGTAATTTAATTTCCTTTGGTTTGACAGTTCACATGCTCAGACCGGACTAAAAACAAGCAATATATTACAAAAACGAAAAAAACGAAAAAAACAAAAAAAGTGTTTGTTGATTAAAATGGGCGATGTGTCATTTAAGTTTAATTTTAGTTCAATTTATTGAATTATAAGCGAATGACCTTAGAAGGGCCCAAACAAGGTGACGTTGGAAAGGTCTTGTGATGAATTTCATTTTGAGGAGCTTAATTCTACTTAATAAAAGTCAATTTATCAAAACTCCAAAAAAAAAAAAAAAAAAAAAAAAAACACTACTTTACTATTATTATTTATTCCAACCTTGTTTTCACCCATTCTTCACAAGCTTTGAGCTCACTCAACTTGAAAGATGGAGATTTAAATATTAAAAAAAAAAAAAGCAACAATTTTTAGGAAATATGTATTATAAGCTTTCCAACGACATGTAGTTTGATCAAAACAGAGATCAGAAAGTCCAAAAAGATTTAGTGGAAAAATAGGCTGAAGTTGGGGAAAACTGATAAGATTGCATTTTTGGCACTAACTTTGCATACAAATTCTTAATTGCTCATGGATCTTGGACAAAAAAAATCATATATTTCCAAAACTAGAAGTATTCCTCAACATCCTAGAACAATGGCTCGACAAAAGGATGTCCAGATTGAGAGAAATCAAGTCGGGAAAATTGACGAAACACATGGAAGCTAATCTGGGCAGCCAAATTTGGAGACTGATAAATTTCAGCATAAAGCTCCAAATGATGCAAGGGTGGAAATTATGGAAAGTACGTTGCGAGATATTTCTGTGGACACCAAGATCATTCAAATCGAAGTTCAGAAAGGCCTTCAAATTAGTGTGCAAAGTTGTTACCTGAGATGGATTAAAGCTAGAACCAAGAAATAGCCAAAGTTGGGCTGGAAAAACCAGGCAAAGCTAAAATTTGCATCTGGCCCTCCAAGCTATGCTTTAGTGTATGTTTGCTTGGAAGGATTTTAGGGAGAATGGAAAATTTAGGAGAGAAAGAAGTTTTAGTTGGTGTTTGGTTGGGAAGGGGAGAGGAAAAAATATGATAAGTGTGGGCATAGCGTGGGAGGGGGAGTACGCCTTGGCCGAGTGGACCGGAACGAAGAAAAGATGTTGGAGTCACCACCTAGTTTAGGTCTAGGAACCATATATATAGCGCTCTTTTGTGGAAGGACTGATCTTACCGCCAAAGTATGGGTTCAAAGTTTAGGTACAACTTAGGAAGGTTTTAGGCACCTAAGACCGCCTGACCTGTCGGTTGGATTCCACTCATTGTGTCTTACGTCTTAATCTCATTAAAGGCGAGTTTAATATTGTACTCTGTACTCACACACTAGCATACATCTAAGCATCCAACATGGCATTCTCATCCCAAATTGATGTTGCGGAAGCTACAAGAAAACAAACATGTTACTTTTTGAATAAAATAATAATAATAAATAAACATGTTAGCTTCTGAATGAAAATCTCGAATCTACGAGGGGTCCCTTAAATACACAAGGTGATAAGGTTCTAGAGTCGTATGTATGCAACCCACATGGCATGCATTCTGTTAATGTCAGTTTGACTATTGATAAATTGCAAAGCCTGATGATCTGTATGCAACACAAACTCCCTTTGAACTAAATAGTACTCCCAGTGCTTTAAAGTTCACACCAATGCATATAGCTCCAACTCATATGTAAACCACTTGCTTCGTGACTCAAAAAGCTTTTCACTAAAGAAAGCCATTGGCTTACCTTCCTGTGATAATATAGCACTAATTCCAACAATTGATGTGTCATACTCCCCTTGAAACAATGCCTCAAAATTAGGTACGGCTTAAACTAGGGTAGTACTTAGTTTTTCCTTAATCAGTGCAAAGCTTTGTTCTACTACCTGTGGATGCAAGGGAAAGTTGGGTTCAATTGGAGTCGCCACCTAGTTATATGATCTAGGAGCCATGAATATAACGTCCTTATGAGGAAGGACCTTTGATCTTACTACCGAAGTTTGGGTTTGGAGTTTAGGTACGCTCTTGGAAAGGTATTAGGTACCTAATATTACCCAACCCTAAGGTTGGCCTCCCATCATTGTGTTCTATGTCTTAACCCTATTAAAACCATCTAAATACTTGTATTCTAGACTCACACACACACTAACATGCATCTAACAAATAACATGGCATCTTTAACCCTAAACAAACATACTTATCCATCTACCCAAAACAAAAGAGAGTCAAATAAAAGAAACCCTAATCATACATCTAACATATAAAAAACCCTATCTAAAACAAAACATGGTAGCAAACATATCATCAAACAAAACATATCAAACACAAAAAGTTAACATATTAGAAACCCTAACCATACATCTAAGAAAACCTAACACAAATGCATAAGCATTGCTAATGCATGACTTACCCTTTTGCTTACCTCTCTACAACACAACACATATGGCATGAATGCACGAACATGTAAATAAATGACATTAAAATGAAGAAACCCTAGACAAAACCCTAATCTAGACATGTGATAACAAACAAGCATGTTAAAAAGGTGAGCAAACATTTTATAAGGCTTAAAAACATGTGAAAAGGGGGTTATGTAGACAAACATGTGAAGGCAAAATCAAACAAACAAAAATTAGGGTTTTCTGGGTAATGACATCACACATGCTAGAACAGGTCTACGTACGCATGAGTTCAGCTTGTGTGCATAGGCTAGATCATGCGTACATAGATCCTTACCCAGAAAACCCTAATCAACATAGAAACAGAGCAAAAACTCAAAACGTACAATCTAACAACCTATCATGCTTAAAGATATGAGTAAAACCTAAAACTAACCTAGAAAAACATAAGCAAACATAAACTAAACAAAAGAAGCAGATTAAAATAAAGATTAAGGCAGAAAAGGAAAAAAAAATGGGGGTTTTAAAGCTTACCTTAAATCAAAAACTCCTAGGCTTGATTTTTGACCATTTCCCTCTGTCAAATCTATCACAATTCAATGAAAGAGTGATTAGTAATCTTAAACTCGAAAGATTGGGGGCCAAAAAAGGTCTTAATCAAATAAAAAGAGACTTGAGGCTGTTTTGTGAAAAACTTCCTTTCGATTCACTATTTTCTAGTGGATCTTAGGTTTTTCTCGTGGGATTTCTATGTGTTTTGAAAATGTACCATGTAAGGCTTTATATAGTGGAAAAAATGGGGTTTAGAATGGCTTCTAGACGATGTGGGATTCATTCCAAACCTCAGCGATTATTGAAGAAAAATTGCCTTTCATTTCTAAAACCTTAGCTATATACGCAAGAACGTGCCTGTGTATGCATGCTTTAACTCGCGTACGTAGGTTGTGAGACTCACGTACACAGTTTAAGGGCCACTTTGGTCATTTAATTTTCCAAAAATGTATTTTTGCTCATTTTAAAGGTTATATTTTCCATTTTAACATTCCTCAGGTCAATTTAACGTCTAATTGGGCTCTAAACTGGCCTTGAGCCTTAGAGTTCGAGCATCATTGGGGAACAAGGGCCCGAGCGTTAGGGGTACAAAATGCGTTATCGACACTTCCTCTCCATAAAAGAATTTTCCCCTTCTTAACGCATGTTGTGATGGGGGCCATTATGCTACTAAAATTTCAAACAATCCTCTGGTAAAAGGTTGCTAGGCCATGAAAACTCTGCACATCGCTCACTATCTTCGAGGTTAGCCACTCCTGAATAGCACAGACCTTTTCCTCATTGACATGGATCCTCTCAACACTTGCTACATACCCCAAGAATAGCAACCTATCTGTGAAGAAATTGGACTTCTTCAAGTTGGCATACAACTTGTTAGCAAATAAAACCTTTAGCACCTTATGCACATAATTGTAATGAGCAGCTTCTGTCTTTTTGTATATCAAAATATCATCAAAATTGACAACTATAAACTTCCCAATAATTGGTTTCAATACCTGATTCATAAGTCACATGAATGTACTAGGGGCATTTGATAAGCTAAATGGCATAACCATCCACTCATAAAGCCCTTCTTCTGTCTTGAAGGCTATCTTCCACTTATCACGAGTTTGGATATGAATCTGGTGGTACCCATTTTTTAGATCCAATTTAGTGTAACACTTGGACTCACTCAACATGTCAAACATATCATCCAATCGAGTGATAAGGAATCAATACTTGACTGTAATCTTGTTGATGGCTCAACTATGCACACACATGCACCAGCTTCCATCCTTCTTAGGTGTCAATAGGGTAGATACTACACATGGACTCATGCTCTCTCTAATCTATCTCTTACTAAGTAGTTTATCCACCTGACATTGCAAGATTTGGTTACCTTGTAGATTCATACAGTAATATGGCAAGTTTGGAAGGCTGGCTCCAAGGACCAAATCAATGTGGTGTTGAATGTCACACATCAGTGGCAATCATGCAGGCATCTCGTCTAGAAATAGTTCCCTAAACTCCTTAAGTAATGGTTGCACTGCTGCTGGTATTTTAGGCGCTGCTTTAGGCCCGCCATTAGACACCACAATTGCAAATACCTACTTTGATTCCCTAGCTTTCTTGTCAAATGCATCCTTATTGTTAAACAGAAGAAGCGATCACATCCCTTCCACTTTAGAAGCTTTGGGTACACTACCCTCCTTGATAGGACCAAGGACAATTTTGCTACCATTCTTAAAGAATACATACACATTGTCCCTACATGTATGAGTAGCGTCTACATCATACTGCCATGGCCTTCCTAAAATTAAATGACATGCATCCATCTCAACAACATCACATAGCACCTCATCTACATAACTCTTACCCATAGAATAATTAATTCGACATTGATGAGTAATAAGAGTTTTCCGTACCTTTGTTAATCCAGCATACTAGCCTATTCTATATGGAGAGGGGTGTTTCTCGAACTTCAACCCCAATTTGGCGACTAGACTCTAGGAAGCAATGTTCTCCACACTTCCGCTATCAATAATGAGGTCACAAACCCTCTTGTTGATGGTACAACGTGCCCGAAAGATCTCTTGTCGTTGATCATTCAACTCCTTCCTTAGTGTGAGCAACAACCTCTAAATGACTAGGGACCTCCTTAAGAGCTCAACCTCTTCATCATCCTAGATCTCATTAAGGGTAAATGAATAGGGAGTTGCACCTTCATCTTTTACCTCGTCTTTCTCCTCTACTTCAGTTTCTTCGTCCACCTACTCTACTAAATTCACAGTGGCTCACTTAGGACATGAGGGAGATCGATGCCCTAGTTCACCACACCTGTAACACTTATCCCCTATTGGTTTGGCATAGGGATTGCTTTTGGCTCCCTGTCGTCCTATAAAACCTGTTGTTTCACCCCTTGGCTAATTACTACCAACACTAACTTCCTTAATGCCCAAAGACTGTGATGGTTGTGAGAACACTAATTTCTTCTTCTTATTGGTTGTAGAGTGTGAAGAATCAAGAGAACTCTGATTAGCATACTTGGACTTCATGTTTAATCTACCCTGCTGGAACTCCACTTTCTTGGCTAGGGTTATAGCCTCATTAAGTACATATACGGTTTGCAAGGAAACCTGATCCTAAATCGCTACACGCAGCCCATTCATAAACCTAGCTATTCGTTGATTCTCTATTTCTACCAAGTCATTACAATTAGCCAGCCTATCAAACTCTTCCATATAAGTATTGATTGTTCTAGCACCCTGTCATCAATCTTGGTATTGCTTGAACAATTCCTGCTGATAATCTGGTGGTAAAAATTGCTCTTTCATGACCCTTCTCATTCGCTTCCATGAATGTGTTAGGGCTCTTCTCTAACGAGTGCGAGTTAACTACAAACGATCCCACCAAGCAGATGCTCCCTTCTTCAATTTGTAGGCTACGAACCTAACCTATTTATTTTTTGGAGTCTCCATATTAGCAAAGAACCTTTCCACTTTAGTGACCCAATCCAAAAACTTTTCTATAGTAACATCTCCATTGAAAAAAGGTAATTCCATCTTCATACAATACTCTTGATTATCATGAGCATGTTCCCTAACAGGGCCACGATATCCTTCTTAAACGTCTTCTTCATACTCATCATCTCTATAGTCATCTTCGTCATAGGCTGGAGGCCTATTTCAATAATTATAACCATGCAGAGGAGGTTCACGCACGTTCTTGTTATTGTGTTTACCATGGCTGTCATGGTTAGGGTTCCTAACAAGAAGGACAACGACTGCTTGCTGTAGATCATGCATTACTTACTGGTTCTCCTCGCAAAATTGTTGGAACTCAGCCCATTGATGGGGTGGTCACCATAACGCCTATCTGCCATTACAGCAGGAAAAAATCAAGGCTCTAATACCAATTGATATCACAGAAGCTACAAGAAAATAAACACATTGCTTTCTGAATATATATATATATATAAATAAAAAATAAAAAAACCCTAAACATGTTAGCTTTTGAATGAAAACCTCGAATCCACAAGGGGTCCCTTAAATCCACAAAAGGTTCTAGAGTCCACCAAAGAGAAAAAGATAAAGTCTATATTTTTATAAATTTGAAAAACTAAATTGCCTTGGAAGCCCTGTAGGCATGTTAAGATCAAAGAAACATGTTATCATATCCAATACATTCATGTTCATCAAGGCAAGTTTAAAATCAAATCTCCAAACAAATGCATGTTCATATGAATACATGCCTTACCTCACTTACCTTACTGCACCACAACACCTATTCATCAATGCATGGTCATATCATATGCATGTTCAGGGCATATCAAAGAAAGAGAAAAGAAGAAACCCTAATCTAACATGTTAAAGACAAGCAAACAAACAAACAAACATGGAAGGCTGAGACTTGTAGGCATGAAACAAGGCAAAGCAGAAGCATATGAAATAAGAGAAACCAAAAATGTTGAATTAGGATTTCTAGGCATGAGTATGCGTGCGCATACACAGAAAAACACAAAACAGAGCAAAGACTAAAACTATCAAATCTAACAACCTAACATACTTAAGAATAGAAAAACTTGTAAACCTAATCTTAACAACATATTATAGCAAAAAAAAAAAAAAAAAAAAGGAAAACAAAAAGATTAAAGTAGGAAAAGGCTAAGAAAAGAAAAATAAAGTTTAGAACTTATACCTCAAAAATAAAAGCTCATTGGCTTGATTCTTACTATTCACATAAGTCAAATCTATCACAAACAAATAAGAAAGTGATTAGTAATCTTAGAACTCCAAGATCAAGGCTAGAAAATGCCTTAATCAAAAAAATATTAAGTTGAGAATGTTTTGTGAAAAACTCCATCTTTGATTCACTATTTCTAGAGAATCCTATGTTCTCCTTTAGGATTTTCTGTGTGTTTTGAAAAGCTACTATGTATGGCTTTATATAGTTAAAAGGGTTTAGAATGGCTCCCAAATGATGTGGGGTTCATTCTCAACCTTCACACTTAATGTTGTTTGAGCCTTAAACTAACATTGAGCTTTAAAATTCCAACATCCTTAGAGAATAGGGGCCCAAGTCGTAAAAAGTACAAAATGTGATGTCTACAGTGGGGTCCAAGTATTTTATCCCCAAGCCCACCAAAATATTTTCTCCCCAAAATGGGGGAGAAAAATAGGGGGGAGTCTAATTTGCTTGATTGACGAAAATGCCCATGTGCAATTGCATGTGGGTTTTGTCCAATTTGCCTTCTTTTTTTTATCGTCTCTAAGCTTTTGCTTTCCTAGGCAATAAATGTTGCCTCTTCTCTTCTTTTATTTTCTTTTGCTTTCCTGGGACGTTGCCTTTTTTTTTTTTTTAATATATATATATATATATATTTTATTTCCTGGGGTTGTGGGTGTTATAGTGTTTCTTTTTTTCTTTTCTTTTTTTGTTTAACTAGACTTGATTTTTTTTTTCCCGGAAATAATTTTTATTTTTTGATAAATTTGGATGATTTTTTTTTTTTTTGGTGGTTGTTTGTCACTTTTTTTGGTTTTAATTGGGCATCATTTTTTAACAAGGGTATATGAGTAAATTTATACAAATTCACTTTTTCCATCCCTCTACTTTTCCTCTCCCAACCAAACAAAAATGAGGGAAATTTAAATCTTTTCTATCCTCCCACTTTTCCAAGCTATGATTGAGTGTCAGCACAGCTATTTGAAAAGGACAGCCTCCCCCTCTTTTCAAAACACACAAAAAATGCCCCATTTTCTATCCCCTACTTCCAGAACTCTCTGAAACAGTTCCCAACCCTTAAGAAAAATTCCTTCCATCCTCTATTATTGTTGGTCTAATCAAAGTTCCAAAAGGGTATACCTACTAAACCATTCTTTAACCTTGTCTTCTTCATATTTATCTTGGTAGAATAATAGGTTTCTCCATGTTCAAGAGCTTGAAGCTTCCAACTTCCATGCTCCTAGACATGGAGCCTCCATGTTTGTTTATGTGACATTTGTGTATTTGTTGTTTGTTTTTTGCTATGTTTGTGTTGTTTAGCATGTTATATATTATGTCTATGCTGTCTTAAGCCTTCTATGCTTACACATCATTTTCCACCATGGATGAAGCTTGAAGATTTATGTAAAAAAAAAATGTTCAAGCATAGTTTCCATTTTTCTTATTAAAACTCTAATTTTCAATTAAAAGCTTTTAGCTTTATGTTTCATTTAGAGTCTTTGTTGGGTTAAAATGAATTGACCCCTTACAAATTAATTAATTACCCAAGTTAATTAATTGGTCAAATTACATGCAAAGGTGTGGTAGCACAAAAAAATCATCAAATAACTAAATACAGTGGAAAATAAATTTGACACAGGTGATTTGTTTACGAATGGGGAAAATCATCGAGGCAAAACTCCACCGGGTGAATTTAAAGTTACCACTCACGAGAATCCACTATTATCAATCACAAGCGATTACAAGTATGAGGAATCTTACCAAATCCTTTGGCCTATCCTGAAATACCAACCTATAGTTGAACTCTTACCCTAATACCTATTTGGACTTGTATTGTAGCGGTAATCTCTACTTTCAATGCACAAATCCTAGTATATGACTAACCATTGATGCACGAATCCTAGTACGTGATTAACACACCAACTTAAGGAAGATTGTTGGCTACAAAATTCTTTAGTTCATCAACAATGAAGTTCAGGAAGCTCCTTGGTCACAAAACTTTTGGCGTAAAGATGCAGTAGCTTTTACAAAGAGAATGATGAACTAGAGCAATTTCTGTCTCCGGTCACAATGTGCATGTGTTCTATTTGCAACACTTTGCATCCATTATGATGGCTCTTAAAATAATCATTATATATGTCTAGGGTTGTGAGAAAAGAAACCATACACAAATACTCAAGGATATGCATGTAATCAGATCTGAAAAATCTGATTTCGTACTTCTCGACAAATACATCTTGTGTCGAGCTTCTGTCAAGCTTCAGTAGTAATTCTCGATAGAAAGGATTCTGTCGAGCTTTAATGAACAACACTTTCTTCACTTGTTTCTTGGTCAGATTTGCATAGCTTCAATACTAAACTTGAACATTTATTTCTTGAGATACTAAACCCATCCTAAATCTACCCAATTACAAGTAAAATAAGTTTTGTCAAAGGATTAGCCAATTACATAAATATGTCCCTAATTAGCTCCCCATTTGGCAATCCGTGACAAAACCATAACAAACAAATGAATCATGAGAGAAGTATTAAATCACTAAACTCATAACCACTTGTTGAATCAAAAAAAAAAAAAAAAAAAATCTAATCCTAACATAAACTCTTGAAAAACTTTGCAAGAGGAGAGTTTATGGCATGGTAGACTTTCACAACCTGTCTTTCTGAAACACTTAAACAAAACTCATCAAGGCATTATGTGTGAAGCATAAATAAAGATTGCATAAATAAAGAAACATTTGTATAAAGTGTGAAAAGAAACAACACATGTAGAGGTAGGTAAAGAAAAACATACATCATCATACATATATGAAAATAAAGTACAATGTATGTCAATAAATAAATGGTCACAAGTCCGATATACAAGAGGATAATGTAAAGAAAGAAAAGAAAAATACATGTAAACCTCACTAAGAAAAGAAAAGTACATTTAGACCTCACTACATCCCTCAAAGGATATACACACTCTCCCTAACAAAAAATGTCCTATACTAACTCTCCTCTTAAGTACAAGACTACTCTTATCCAAAACTACTCCCCATTTTTGTCACGAATGACAAAGGGCAAGTCACCGAGAGGTCATCATCTTGTTATCACCAAAAGAGCTAGCATTGTCCTCATCATCACTAGCATCATCATCCTCATCAACAAAGGCCTCTGGAGAAGGAAATGGAGAGGGAACGAAAACTGCCAAGGCGAGGCTGTCTGCTGGCAATGCTACCGACTCAGGTGTTAATTTGACACATCTCATCTATGAAATAGTCAAGACATCCACCAATTTCAGACACATCTCATCTATGAAATAGTCAAGACATCCACCAAAGTCAGCCTCCATCTGCTGAAGCTACACCATGATGGCCTCCAAGGTCACACCAGCCGTTGAAAAGGAAGGAGCAAAGATGGAAGGAGCCAAGGAAGAGGAAGCCACAGAAGCTGCAGGATCATTTGTCTCCACTCATGGCAGTTTCGGTCGAAGCTAGGCCTCGCTTCACCGAATAGAACTAGCGTTGATGGCACCCATGGTGGTGAAGAAAGGAAAGGAAGGAATAGGAATGGAGAGTGCTTAAGGATCCACGTGATAGCTGAAGGAAAGATAAGCTTATCACAGGTAGCAGTATCCTGATACACATCTATAATAGATGTGATGAGATGAGAGGGAAAGACAATGGAAAGATCCTCCATCGAGGAAAGAAGAAAATGAGCACAAGGCTCAGTGATGGAATTGTAGTGAGACCATGGAGTGAGAGTGAAGGTCGTCACCATGTTCAAAAATCTTAGACCTTTTGCAAAGCTCGAGCAACGGGTGTTTAGAAAACCACCCCAAAGAGAAGGTTCCTCACAAAAGTGAGAGATAAGCTCATCTTTGGACACAGTTCGAAGACACTCACAGCCGGGGTAGTTAGGATGCGCTACCCTCGAAACATGTAGTACCTCGGATATAAGATTTAGAGTAACTACGATACGTGTACCTTGAAATGTAATGGCAAACCAAGGTAAAGAGGTATCGGTGTCGTGTATATTGGAGTAAAACTCCTGTATAAATATGATGGGACACCACATGGGTTTATCACATAGATATTCCCATCCTCGAGCCTGAATGACATCAGGTAGCGAAGTGTTGACAAAATCCGACAGAATAACTTGGTGCACCGAATGAATGCCACGTTTCTGAAAGTTCTCCAAAAAGTCCTTTCGAGCCTTCTTATCATGGAACTGAACATGGAGATGAGGGATAGGATTCATGGTTTTAAAAACCGGTACGATGAAAGAACCGGAAAAGAGACTGATTATCGGTTTTCTGGTCGGACCGGGGTCCGACCGATGGTCGAACCGGTGACGTCATAAATAATTTAATTAATAATTATAAAAATAAATAAATAATTTTATAACTAATCATTTTAACTAAAAAATTAAACAATAGTAAAACATTAAACTTTGGCTTATCAACTTTTAAACACCATTGAACACAATTCAACCAAAAAAAAAACATATACAAACACTCATAGCCTACAAGTCTACTATAAAATATTTTAGTTATTTTTTAATCTTTCAAATAACAAAAAGTAAGTGCACCATGAGTGATAATATCATTGCCCATTTGATATTTTTTCCCCTCCACACATTCTTGATTCTACATATCCCAAGATTCCCAACAACCACACATTTTGAAATTACATCCACACGTTTTGGTACAACAAACAACAATAGTACCCACCTCACTTTTTGCTTTTTGCTTTTCATCTCTTTCTTCAATACTCTCTCTCTCTCTCTCTCTGGCGTGAATAAGTGCAGTGCAAGATGCAAGAGCAGCAAAAAATAAGTCTCAGCTGAAGCAGACAGGAAAGACGCAAGAGCAGCAAAAAATAAGCCAAAATAAGCCTCAGCTGAAGCAGATAGGCAAGATGCAAGAGCAGCAAAAAATAAGCCTCAACTGAAGCAGCCAGATCATCACAAATCTGCTTATCTTTGGGCTTCTTTGATTCTTTCTCAACATAATATAATAAATCTGATTTTTTTTATTTTCTTTTGAGCAAAAGGTAAGTAAAGTAAATATGATATTTTTGGTTTACTGTAAGTGTCTTAGGCTTCACCACTTCATACTTGAGAGAGCATTTTCAAAATCAAAATCTCTCTTCTTAAATCTGAAATAACATCTCTCTTTTTAATTTTAAATTTTTTTTTTTTGGGTTAACAGCTGAAGTATTTAGGTAGAAATGCTAAAACCGGTTTAACTGCACCGGTTTCTGGTTATACCGGTTGAACCGGCAGTTTTCACTGTTCATCCGGTTTTTCTTTCATTTCCGGTTTTAACTAGTAACCGGACCGGATTAAGGTCCGGTTCCCGGTTGAACCGGCCGGTCCGGTCCGGTTTTTAAAACATAGATAGGATTAGAAGAGGAAGAACCAAAACCTTGAAGAGGATTCCAGCACAAAGTGGATTTACGCGCTTTGGGTTCCATGGCGCAGTCTATCCGCGGGAGAGAGAGAGAGAGATAAGCAGACCACTTCACAACTAGAATAGGAAAGAAACAAAGAAATGTATGCATGAAAAATGCATGAACATGTGATGTGCCAAAAAAAAAAATGCATCATGGGTAGAAACCTAATCCAAACCTACCTGCAAACAATCAACAATAATCAATCACACATCTAAAATGCATGAAACATTGTTATAATGCAATGAGAATGCAATGCATGAAAAAATAACATTAAAACAACAAAACCCAACCCAAAATTTTCACAAAAATCTCAAAAATAATTTCAAAAACCTATAACTTAGGTCTAAATGCATGAATGCATGTAAAATAAGGGTTTAAGAACACACGGGTAGAGAGATTTTAGTGAGAGAAGAGTTTTTGGGCAAGAGAAAAAAGTTTCTATCGAGAGAGAATGAGAAAAGTGAGATCTAATTCATACCTTAGCTATATATAGAAAACGCATCTTAATGGATCAAAGTTTCTGTCGAGGACCCGTCGAGCACTAAATCTCGACAGAAATGAATCTGTCAAGATGCTGTTGAGGATCTGTTGACGGCAAAATAAAGAGCTCGATGGATCGAGGATCTGTCGAGCATCTACCAAGCAAACAAAGAGCAAGGAATTTTGGCTTGATGGATTGAGGAGCTGTCGAGAAGCTATTGATCAGACAGAGAGCAAAGAAATTATCTTCGATGGATTGAGGATCTATTGAAGTTTCTATCAAGAAAAAGAAAGAAGGGCTTGATAGAAAGGAATCTTTCAAGAAGCTATCAAGCTTGAAGAAAAGAGGGTTTCCAAGAAGGGAAAAACACATAGAGATGAAAGCATAAAACAAGCTACTCGCTTAAACATAACCCAACATATTAAGCTCTTAAAACTCATCTCAAACAAGATGCTAAGCATATAGATCCAAAACACACACACACAAAAAACAAATCTAACCAATTTTATATTTCAAAAATAAGTTGAGACAGTTTAGTGAGCATATATTAGCACATGTAATTCTTGTGATGGCCAAATAACATTGTACCTACACATGTATCAAAAGTAGCAAAGTGTTTGCGTGTTGTGTATGAAACAAAGCAAGAGTGCATAAGTGCCTCATATTATGAAGATTTGAGATATGAGAAAATCAAATACACTCACACACAATCATAATTGTTTGATGGGGACTATTATCTTTGAGGTACATGCTATAACTCTCACATCTCCTAGAAACACGATTTCAACCTTACTAAAAGCATTTGGATTCTTTTTACTTTTTTGCATATTTTTCATTTTTGAGCATAGCATGCATGGGCATATAAGAGAGAGAAGAAATATCCAATTATGTAAGCCAAAACATCACAATTTTGCTATGTCAAAGCACACAGATGTTATACATGATTGACGGGCTTTAGTGATGAGATAATTATTTATGCCTTTCTTTTCAGATTTTCTAGTCATTCCCATTAAAAAGAGTGATATGAGTGTGAGGTATAAGAGACAATCTTAATCATTCTTATCACAAGCACGAGCCACAAATCTCACTTGCTTAGTTATGCATTGAGATGCTCATCTAAAATACAAGAGATACAAAGTTAAGAAACTTTGCTTCAAAGGCCATCCAAAATACACAAGTACCAATATACACATACACACACTGTTTTTGTATTTCTCTGATTTTTTTATTTTTTTATTTTTATGAAAAAAAAAAAAACAAAATAAAGCAAAACTAAAAACAACCAAACAAAAACATAAAGAAACACACAAAGCATAAAATTAGACTAACTCAAAAACTAGAAAGCAAAACAAACAAGTAATGCATGACATAAAGGGAGAGAGAGAAAAAGTGACTAAATCACTTTGAGCCTTTTTTCTTCCACACGTTGGAAGAACTTTTCTTTTGCGCAAACCTTTGATCTTGAGGAGAAGGGGAAGAATTGAAACCATTCAAGTTCGAAAGGAACACGAAAGCCTTGAGAAGATCTCCCAAAGGAGTAAAAGAAGATGGAAACTGATTCTGATTTCCAGATGAGACCATACTATTGCTTTGTTGAGTGGCTAACTACTTATAATAATTTGGACGAGTATGCCCTGAAGCTCCACAGTGATGACAGAAATGCAGCTTCTTTTGTTGAGACTTTTATTTTTTGTCTTCTTAGTCCTAGTGTTTCTAGTCTCTTTCTTTTCAACCTTACGGGGGTGCTCTTAGAATAGATTTGCCCTTGTCTAAGTTCTCACTGGCTATTTCAATTTTAGATTCATTGTTCTTAGAAATAACATTATCAGCAGGTGAGACAAACACAGTTGTACTAGATGAGGCAATATTAGGAGAAAAGAAATTATACCTCAAACCAGTTTTGTCAGAAGCAGTTTTCTGAAAAATTAACATCTCATCGAGCTTTGCACTAGAAGTCCTCTCCAATTAAGCTCTGACTTGAAACAGCTCTACTTCAAGCTTCTTGGCCCTTTTAGCCAAGAAATTGTTGTCAAATCGCAGTGCTCCAATGATTTGATTAGCCTCATTAACCTTGGTAAAAAGCACCTCTCGATCTAGTTTCACACCACTCAGCTTTTTGGTGGCCAGTTTGTACAGTTTCTCGTGCTTCTCGGAAACCTTGTACAATTTAGCATAGGATGTATGAATGTCATCTTGATCTTTCATTTTCTCAAATTACGATTCCACCAAGTCCTCTTCTTCATCCACTACTTCTACGATCCCCTCAGTAGGATCCACTGTGGCAATGAAAGTACTCAAGATTCCCTCGTCATCACTATCATCTAACTTAATCTCAGGTTTGGTATAACTCAAGGTAGTAGCAAGAGCCTTGCTTTTCCTAATTGACTTGAGATATGTTGGACATTCTTGTTTCATGTGTCCAAAACCTTGACATCTGAAGCACTTTGGTTTGGAGGGAATAGTATATTGATCGTCATCCTTAGCAATCTTCTTCCCTCTATCTTGACTTTTGAATTGAGAAGAACTAGATTGCTTACGATCCTTGTCAAAACCTTTCACATTGGCATTCTTCATGAACTTCTTGAACTGCCTAGTGATGTAGGACTTCATCTTGGAATCTTCATCATCTGAGGACTCATTAGTCTCATTACTTTTGGCCTTTAGTGCCATACTCTTACTTTTGGTTCCTTTCCCAAGTCTAGTCAAATCCAATTCATAGGTTTGCAAGTTGCCAATCAGCTCCGTCCAAGGAATGAAGTCAATGTCCTTTGATTCTTCAATAGCAGTGATTTTGGCATGGAATCTCTTAGGGAGAAACTTGAGCAGCTTTCTCATAACCTTGGGTTCGGGAATAGTTTTCCCAAGATTAAAGGTTGAGTGGACTATATCCTTGAGTTTGGCATAGAACTCATCAAATGACTCATCCTCCTCCATCTTTATCTCCTCAAAGCTAGTAGTGAGCCTTTGGAGCTTTGAATCCTTGACAACCTCAATCCCTTCATAGGTTGTTTAGAGAATGGTCCATGCTTCCTTTGCAGTTTCAGTCGAGGATATTTTCTTATACTTCTTATTTGTGACAGCACTGAAAATGGCGTTCAATGCTCTGTTGTTGAAGTTTGTCGCTTTGATCTTTGCATCATCCCAATCAACTGGAACTTCCTTTAGCTTAGTCCAACCAATCTCCACAGCTTGCCATACTTTCTCATCTAAAGACTGTAAGAAAGCTCTCATGCGTACTTTCTAGAATGCATAGTTAGTACCATCAAATAAAGGAGATATAACAAAAGACCGTCCTCTATCCATGACAAATAGGGGTTAATGGATCACACAGCAAATATTAAAACATAATCAGAGTGTATCTACTCTTATACCACTTGTTGGGTTAAAATGGATTGACCCTTTACAAATTAATTAATTAGTCAAATTACATGCAATTGCGTGGTAGCACAAACAAATCTCCAAATAACTAAATGCAGTGAAAAATAAATTTGACATAAGTGATTTGTTTACGAATGGGGAAAACCACTGAGGCAAAACTCTACCGGGTGAATTTAAGGTCACCACTCCCGAGAATCCACTATTATCAATCACAAGTGGTTACAAGTACAAGGAATCTCACCAAACTCTTTGGCCTATACCAAAATACCAACCTACAATTAAACCCTTACCCTAATACCCAATTAGACTTGTATTGTAGTGGCAATCTCTCCGTTCAATGCATTAATCCCAGTATGTGATTAACCAATAATGCACGGATCCCAGTACATAACTAACACATCAACTTGAGGAAGATTGTTGAATGCAAAGTTCTTCAGTTCATCAAAAATGAAGTTCAGGAAGCTCATTGGTCACAAAACCCTTGGCGTAAAGACATAGTAGCTTCTACAGAGAGAATGATGAACTAGAGTAATTTCTGTCTCCAATCACAATGTGCATGTATTCTGTTTGCAACACTTTGCATCCATTGTAACGGCTCTTAAAATAATCCATATATATGTCTAGGGTTGTGAGAAAAGAAACCCTACACAAATACTCAAGAATATGCATGTAATCAGATATGAAAAATTTGATTTCATAATTCTCGACAAATGTAGCTTCTATTGAGCTTCTATCGAGCTTCAGCAGTAATTCTCGAGAGAAAGGATTCTGTCGAGACTTTTGTCGAGCTTTAATGAATAGTACTTCCTTCACTTGTTTCTTGGTCAAATTTGCATGGTTTCAAAACTAAAATTGAACACTTGTTTCTTGAAGTATTAAATCCATCCTAGATCTACCCAATTATAAGTAAAGTTTGTTTTGTCAAAGGATTAGCAAATTACATAAATATGTCCCTAAGAGTCTTGAATACTAAAGAGACATTTTTATGGTTAGAAGTTTTGAACTTAATGAAAGTTTAAGCCTTCTTTCCATTAAAAATTCCCCTTTGATATAAAAGCTTCAATCTTTTTGCTTAAATACATGGGTGTGGTGTTATAGCATAGAAAGTTTACATTCTTATTTTAAAGCTTTCATTTTTATTGCTTTCCTTGTTTATTTATGCTTCCATGTCCAAAAAAGGTTGCAAGTTTGCTTTGTTCTAGCCTTGTATGCATGATAGTTTGCATCCTTAGGCCAAAGTTTGGGTATTCAATGGTGTAATACATGTTCTTTGTTTAAAGCTTAAGTCTTGGCATGAAAGTTTGTTCATTTCCCTTGTGTTTTTATGTTCTTGTATATAGCATGCTAATCTTCGTGTAGATATGCCTATGTCTAGTTAGGAAAATTTAGTCTTTAGAGGAAAGTTTCTACCTTTGGCTTAAAAATTACATCTTTCTTGAAAAGATATAATTTTTTCAGCTCAAAAGTTAAAACATTACCATAAACTTTCTTCCTTTGCTTTTTGATTCCTTGTTCAAGGTTTCCCTTTATAATATTGCCTATGTCACATGTTGATTTTATTCCTGTAGGTATGGCTATGTTATCTTGCATACTCGCTTTCATTTATGGGAATTTTGATGGCGCTTGCATATCTATAGCTATAAGTTTGGTGAGGTAGCATGATGATGTAGCCTATTATGTGTCATCTATCTTTCTTTATATATATATATATATATATATAGAGAGAGAGAGAGAGAGAGAGAGAGAGAGAGAGAGAGAGAGAGAGAGAGAGAGAGAGAGGGAGAGAGTTTTCAAAAAGGTCTTTTCCAAAAAAATGTATATATGTTACTATGTATATAAGAATAGCAGGTTTTTTTTTATTTTTTTATTTTTTTTTTAATTTTTATAACTTAGGAGTTTCCACAAATAAACTTTCTTAAGCTTGTCAAAATAAAAACCAATGGGACCTTTTTAATCATTTCCTCTTTGGAAAGTTATTTTTGAATGCAAAACCTATGGGACTTTCAATCTTTTCCCTTTTAGGAAACCTTTTCAAAAATTCAAAATCCATTCGGACTTTTAATCATTCTTCCTCTTAGGGATTTTCAAAGAAATACAAAACCAATGGAGATTTTTAATCTATCCCCTTTAGGGATTCTTTCAAAATTAAAAACCATGAGACTTTTTATTCTTTTCCTTATTGGGAATCCTTTCAAAAAAAAGATGTAAAACCTATGGATTTTTCTTTAATCCACTTCATTTTAAATGTTTTTTTTTTTCTAAAACTAAAATCCTACGAGCTATTCAGAAAGAACCTTTTAAGATATATATAAATATATATATATATATATATATATATCTTAAAAGATATATATACCTTTTAAGAGTTACACATTTTTTAAACCATTGGATTTAAATAGATCCAATAATAAAAAAAGACCCTCATTAATGTTAATATTTTGATATCTCATTAATTATCCCTCATCCACTTCATTTTAAATGTTTTTTTTTTTCTAAAACTAAAATCCTACGAGCTATTCAGAAAGAACCTTTTAAGATATATATAAATATATATATATATATATATATATATCTTAAAAGATATATATACCTTTTAAGAGTTACACATTTTTTAAACCATTGGATTTAAATAGATCCAATAATAAAAAAAGACCCTCATTAATGTTAATATTTTGATATCTCATTAATTATCCCTCATTTACTTTATTTTATACCTATCTTTAAACCCAAAAAAAGTGTTACGTCTAACTCTCTCTCTACGTTTCTCTCACTATCTATCATAGCAAACGTTGAAGCCTGTTCATCCATAGATTCTTCAATACCCTGTGAAATTTTAGATAGAGATGTAGGGCTTTTGTCACTCACAGGACCATTGACATAGCTTGTAGTTACTCCAAAATCAGCACCAAAACTTCCAAAACTTAACTTGGTTCTTTCAGACTTAGGGACATGGATATGGTTTGGAAGAATAACAAGCTGACGTTGTGGAAGATGTAACTCCTCTAGCTTCTTCCTCTGCAGTTTTGAAGTTGCTTCTTCCATATCAAGGACACTAGTGTCATGTTGTGTCTGGGTAGTGGCTTCAACCAAAATAGTGGGAGCCTCAGGTGCAATAGCTGTTCCAGAATCTTGAACATTAATATTTGTTGGCTTTGGTTTCCATTCCTTATTAGGACCAACTGTTGAAGACAAAATCATAAACTACTCATAAATATTAAGCAAGTCATCAGAATTTCATTAATAACTCAAACTAAAACAATCAGTGTTATATCACAGAAATGGTTCTAGTTGACCGTAAAATGTTAGTAGATACAACAAGAAGTAATTATGCAAATGATCAAATCAACTCTAACTTCCTCATTTATAGCCAAAAAGATTGACAGAAACACATGCCTACAATGGCAATAATTCATTCAAAAGAGAATCAACTAGGCAATAGAGACAGAAAATGACAAAATCTATAGTTTTCAAGTAGCAAAACACATGTACAATGTTAAGAAAACATTAGATAATTATTACAACCATAACTTAGCTTACAAATTAGCAAACTCTTTGTTTTTTTTTTAATTTTTTTTTATAAATAAACTAATTGGATAACCAAATCAACAAACTCTTATTTAAAAGTACACATGCCCCACCTAGACTACATACGAACTGACTTAACAATTCAAGGAATATAGGCAGCAGCAACCAACTTTAGCATCCATGGAGAGTGTATCAGAACCAAAAAGGTTAGTAGCATAGCCATAATAAAATTGGTTCCATTATGTTAATATTTATGTTGGCTTTTATTTTTGTTGGGGGTGGTGGCTCTACATAATCATTTAAACTAATCCTTCATAAAAATTTCATAAAACTTGTCCCACCTCTTAACATTTTCATACAATACCCAACCCCCCCCCCCCCCCCCCCCCCCCCCCCAAAATAAAACAAAGAATGATGCAAAACCTGTCCCCAAGTTCTTGCTTTCTGTTTGCATTTACTTGTTGTCTTTCTCTATCTCTTTCTCTTTGTTTTCATTTTTGTTTTCCTTCTCACAAACCTCTAATGTCAGTGTTCCACAGTTTTTTTTTCCCTTCTTCTGTTGGCAATCTATCCATGGAGGTGGAAAAATGGTGGAGGAGAAAGAGATAGAGAGAGAAACATAGAGAGAGAGAGAGAGAGAGAGAGAGAGAGAGAGAGAGTCAAATATAACACTTTTTTTTAGTTCAGAGATAGATATAAAATATAATAAATAAGGAATAATTATGAGATCCTAATCAGAATATTAGCATTAATGAGAGTCTATTTTTGACTATTGAATCTACTTAAATCCAATAGTTTAAAAAATGTGTAACTCTTTAGAGTTCTCCTTTACTGTTGTTCCACCTCCATGGATATATTACTAGTAGAAGAAGGAAAATAAAAAAATAAAAAATAACTGCGAAACACTGATATTAGAGGTTTGTGAGAAGGAAAACAAAAATGAAAACAAAGAGAAAGAGATAGAGAAAGAAAACAAGTAAATGCAAATAGATAGCAAGAATTTGGGGACAGGTTTTGCGTCATTAATCTTTGTTTAATTTTTGTGGGTGGGGAGGGGGGGGGGGGGGGGGGGGGGGGCGATTGGGGGTTAGGTATTGCATGAAAATGTTAAGAGGTGGGACAGGTTTTTATGAGATTTTTATGAAGGATTATTTTAAATGATAATGTAGAACCCCCCACCCCCAACAAAAATAAAAGCCAACATAAATATTAACATAATTGAACCTATTTTATTATGGCTATGCTACTAACGTGTTTTTTTTTTTTTTTTTTTTTCTATCTGATGCACTCTCCATGGATGCTAAAGTTGGTTGTTGCTGCCTGTATTCCTTGAATTGTTAAGTCTGTCTGTATGTAGTTCAAGCAGATGATTTTTATTCTTATCTGGTGCATCTGTACTTTTAAATAAGAGTTTGTTGATTTGGTTATCCAATCAATTTTTTTCATTAAAAAAAAAAGAGTTTGCTAATTTGTAAGCTAAGTTATGGTTGTAATAATTATCTGATGTTTTCTAAACATTGTACATGTGTTTTGCTACTTGAAAATATAGATTTTGTCATTTTCTGTCTCTATTGCCTAGTTGATTCTCTTTTGAATGAATAATTGCCATTGTAGGCATGTGTTTCTGTTAATCTTTTTGGCTATAAATGAGGAAGTTAGAGCTGATTCGATCTTTCACCTAATTACCTCTTGATGTATCTACTAACGTTTTATGGTCAACCAGAACTATTTTTGTGATATAACATTGATTGTTTTAGTCTGAGTTATTAATGAAATTCTAATGACTTGCTTAATATTTATGAGTAGTTTATGATTTTGTCTTCAACAGTTGATCCTAATAAGGAATGGGAACCAAAGCCAACAAATATTAATGTTCAAGATTCTGGAACAGCTGCTACACTTAAGGCTCCCACTATTTTGGTTGAAGCCATTGCCCAGACACAGCCTGACACTAGTATCATTGATATGGAAGAAGTAACTTCAAAACTGCAGAGGAAGCTGGAGGAGTTACATCTTCCACAACGTCAGCTTGTTATTCTTCCAAACCATATCCATGTCCCTGAGTCTAAAAGAACCAAGTTGAGTTTTGGAAGTTTTGGTGCTAATTTTGGAGTGACTACAAGCTATGTCAATGGTCCTGTGAGTGACAAGAGCTCTACATCTCTATTTGAAATTTCACAGGGTATTGAAGAATCTGTGGATGAACAGGCTTCCAAGTTTGCTATGATAGACAGTGAGAGAAATGGAGGGAGAGAGAGAGTAAGATGTAACACTCTTTTTGGGTTTAAAGATAGGTATAAAATATAGTAAATGAAGGATAATTAATGAGATCCTAATCAAAATATTAGCATTAATGAGGGTCTTTTTTTACCATTGGATTTACTTAAATCTAATAGTTTAAAAAATATGTAACTTTTTAGAGTTACACCAAGTGTAACTCTCTCTCTCTCTCTCTCTCTCTCTATATATATATATATATATATATCACTAATTAAAAACTCACTGGAATTGTATTTTAGTTTCAAAATATGATGCTTTGCCCATAGTTTGAATCCATTAAGTTCATGGGCACCTTAAAAGCCAAACATAATCCCTCCTTTTTAAACTAACGCTTTTCCTTACTATTTGCAAAAGAATAATCTTGGTGATAAAATGGTTTAATATAAAAGCATGGGGTATACTTTTTACCCTTTTATTTAAATTGTTTTTCACATGTCATTCATTTGTGTATTATCATATTGTACATGCCATCCTAGGATTGATTGCATGTCATTCTCACGTGACATCCTAAGATAAATTACATGTCATACTAAGATAGATCACATGTCATCTTAAGATAGGTTTTATCTATGCTTTATTTCATATGTACATGCATTTTTTTTTTTTTTTTTACCAAATGCCAAATATGTTAGTTGTTATTTAAAAAGGTAAAATTTCAATTTAAATTAAAAATAAGGTACTAGGAGTTGTGGGGTGTCAAATACCTTCCTCACATGTAACCGAACTTTTGAATCTCTAGTAACTAGTTTGGGACGTTCATATTATTTTCTAATTTAGCTTAAAAGCTCTAAGGTTTTATTAGTTAAAATTAAGAAATAAAATTAATTAGACTTAGATAATCAATTACACCTTAGAATTCTATGGGTAAGTAATAACTCCTTAGAATAGATATAGATGTAAATGCCCATATTCACGTATTGCACTTGTGTCTTTTACACCTTGTTTGCCCTAGGCAACCAAAGTTATTGGAACGAGAAATCTAGCTACAACACTGATGCTTTCACTGATACTGAAATTAAGATTCCTTTGTACCAAATTAGATACTGGCACGAAAAATACGGCCATTGGCTGATGCGAGCAAGAATTCAAAAGAATCATAACCTTGTTGCAAAATTCCACAAACTTTTAAGCGAAATCAAATCCCTTTATTTGAAGACAACCAAGAAATCCAAGGACATCCCATCAAAAAAGAAAAAGAAAAAAAGAAATCCAAAGACATTTAGGCTGTGTTTGGTTCGCGTAAAATCATTTCCGGAAAATATGCTATTTTCCGGAAATGCTATTTTTCGGAAAGGAAAACGTTTTCATGTGTTTGGCTGTCACAAAATTCATTTTACGGAAAATTAATTTTGGTGTTTGGTTCGTTTAATCAGTTTACCAAAAATACATCAAATTCGGCGAAACGCTCGTCCATCGCGATCGTCGATCGACGAACGATCGCGATCGTCAATCGACGATCGCGCTCGTCGATCGACGAGAGACGAGCACGCTCGTCGATCGCGATCATCGATCGACGAGAGACGAGCGCGCTCGTCTGTGCTCGTCGATCGCGATCGTCGATCGCGTCGCTCGATCGACGATCGCGATCGTCGGCGCGGTGCGATCGTCGGACGAGCGGCGCGATCGCCGATCGCGCTGCTCGTCGGCGCGATCGTCCCTCTCTCTCTCTGATCTGGGCTCTCTCTTCTCTCTCTCTCTCTCTCTCTCTCTCTCTTTTTCCGAAAATGAAATGAAGTGAAAATGAAGGCAGATTCTAATTTCCGTGGTCAAGGCTTCAAATTTCGGTCAACAGGAAAAGGATTTCTGGAAAATAATATTTTCCGTCACAGCCAAACACTTCATTTTCCGGAAATTGATTTCCGAAAATCGTTTGAAGTCGATTCAAACGCACCCTTAGTGAGTTCGGTCTTTTCAGTCATCAAAGTTGTTGACTTGTTTTGCATGCTCAGTCACCATCTATTGAAGGCAGTTTAATGTGTGTTTTGGCTGGCACATTGATGTAACATCATATTAGACATTACTATCAACTTTCAATATCGATGCTGTAAGAAAGTGATGTAAATAGTGATAGTAAAAACTTTCCACCTTAATCGTTAATATTTTAATATTATAATGATTATCATGTCTGTAGCTGTATTAATGTTAATGCATTGATACCGTTCATTTCTAGTGCCAGGATCAGATGAGCAAAGTAAATTATTGGCTGTCATGATCTGTCCTAGTTAGCTGTATTTCACCCATGACAAAGCATGGCCCAGTAGCTTGGGTTTAGTGCCCACTGGGCCCAAGCCTACTCTTTTTCCTTCCTACTTTCCTTTATCCTATTTGGGTTTAAAGTCTGGGCGATGGTGTTAAACGCACTAATAAGTACTAACGAAAAATAACGAGTTGATGTGATAGTGATTGAAAAGTAATTTTTACGGACTCTTAAAATATAATGAATGGTGTGCTTTTTTTTAACATTTATGAGAGATTTTATTTATTAAATTCAAGGTAAAATTTACTATAACGTGAGAAGAAAAACACTATTTCACTACTCTAAATTACCTGAGAATTCGCCGTGACCAACAACCCATCACAATGTACCGTGTAAGACTGCCAAAGTGTTTACGAAAGTAGACGGTACAAAGGCTACTAGCATTAATTAATGTGAGCCCGACCCACCGAAAGCAAGATACACGATAAAAAGGTCATACCCCACTACAATAGATTAGTGATAATAATGTTTGTTTACTACACCACCACGGGCCGCTACTTTTGACTCTATACTACTTTTTTGACCTTCAATTATGGGTATTCGACTATTCGTCCCATCATCTATATTATATTTACACCATAAAATTGAGATAAAACTTCAGGCCACTTTTATCTTTTGTGGTTTTATTTTCCTTAAGAGTCCTTTCTCTCTAAAATTTTTCTCTGTTCACTACAAGAGTTAACAAAGATGGTGTGTTTTGATCTTTCCATTTTACTTGCAAGAAGGTCCAACATCAACATGTGGAAGGGTGACAATCATGAAGATGTCAACCTTGTTGACTTGTGCAAGCAGTGCCATCTCTCCTGTGACAATCAAGGAATCAGTGGTCGATCTCGCGACCGTGGAAGACCAACAACGATATCATTAGGCACGGTTTCTGTCACCAGTGGTTGCAAAGTGGGAGCCGATGGGAGGAGGAAGGGAAGAGAAGGGTCTCGGTGTGGTAATTCTCAACATTACCAGCACTAAGAATGCCTCGAACAAGTGCTCAAACACGTGAAATGGGAGTCATGTAACATTATTATTGAGTGCATGTAACCCATTGATCATAGAATCTATGTTTAGCATAATTCTTAGTCTTAGAGGGTCATTAGAGTGAGTTGTTGTTGCTGTTCTAGACATCATGCTCACTGGTTTACGACCATCGTCGCCACCATTGCTAGTCACTGCTGCCGCCATCGGCCACCACGTTTCCGCGGTTGTTGCTGTTCGGTCATCCACCACTACCAACACCTCGGTTGGGAGATTTCAGAGTGATCAAGCATTAGAAATTTGTTTTTCGGATCGCAACCAATCAACAGAATTTTCCTCGGTAGAAAGAAGATAAGAGAACTAGAGAAGTAAGGGTGTCCTTGTGGCACCTCTCGACATTACCAGCACTAAGAATGCCTAGCTCAGTGTTGTGCTCGAACTAGTGAAATGGGAGTCATGTAACATTATTAGCCAGGTCGTGTAAGCCATTGATGATGGTTATGTGTGTATGGAGACAAATTAATAATTAAAAATAAATTGCTAGTCTCATAAACCTTGTAGCCATGGGAAGTTAATAATTAAAAAAAATTAATAGATTAAAGTTGCTTAAAAAAAAAAAAAAAAGGTAGATAAACTATCCTTAAATGGAATGCGTACAAAATTCTAAGAGTATTGATAGTGCTAAAAACACTATATTATTATTTTAAGCATCATTAATTACGAAAAATGAGATTACAATGGTGAAGTTATTAATAAAAAATTTGACTCCTCAACTATAGTACACACTTTTGCCGTTTACTCTCATAAAGATAGTTCACAACCATTTTTTTTTTTTTTTTTTTGATGAACAGACTAAAACTTTTATCCAATAAAATCAAATACAAGAAACATCATGGATGAGGACTTGTTCTAAGAAACAAGGACTTTCCTCCATCCAAGCACAATAGTCAATCAAGCCAAAAGCTTGTTTTGCTAACAAGTGAGCCGGCCTATTGCCTTGTCGTTTAATACAAGAAAAACTCACATTTCTAAACTCATTACATTCAGCTAACATCCCATAAACCAGATTAGAAACAGAAGATGGAGCAGGTGAACATTCCTTAAGAGCTTGAACAATGGTTAATGAATCTCCTTCCAGAACAAACTCTCTGATGCCCACTTCCTTTGCAAAAATAATACCGGTTTCAAATGCCTTTGCTTCAGCTTTAATAATCCCCAGTGGAGCATGGATTTTCTTGCTCAAACTTGCAATAAAATTCCCTTCATGGTCACGAATTAAAACACCAACACCAGCAGCCTTTTGAGTTGAGAAAATAGCAGCATCCACATTTATCTTGTATGATGGGAAAATAGGAGGAGACCACTTCACATCCACCTGTGTTTGTAATTTCAGAGGAATATTGTTTGCAGCCCAATACTCTTCCAAGTATGATCTACACTAGTCAACTAGTAACAGACCTGACTTCCTCGGCTTGCCATGAATCACCTCATTTCTATTAGTCCACAAAGCCCAAGCAATAGTGATAGCAAGGCCAGCATCTTCCATAACCCACTGTGCATCCATCAAAATATACCATAGGAACTCAAAGAAAGTCTGAAAAGGAATTAATGACAGTGAGGAGAAGAGAGATGAAGGAATCCATGTGTTTCGAGACTTAGAGCACTCCCAAAACAGATGAAAGAAAGATTCCGAAGCATTGCCGCACTCCTCACACCCACTATCAACCATAACCTTTCTACGGACTAGATTTTCTTTTGTAGGTAAGATGTCACGGGCAGCTCTCCAGGCAAAATGTCTGACTTTATGGGGGATTTGAATTGACCACAATCTCTTCCAAAAACGGTGTATATTACTCCCATCAGAACAAGAGCCAATCTCCCTATTTGTCTCTAATTCTAGAGCCAGCTTATAAGCACTTCTTACAGAGAAAAAGCCATTTGAAGTTTCAACCCATACTTACCTATCATCAGGCATTCTAACACTCAAGGGAATTCCAGCAATAGCCTTAGCCTCAAAAGGCAGAAAAGTTCTATTCAAAAGGTTCCAATCCCAGCACTTATTATTCACATCAATAAAATCACAAACTCTAGAATCCAATGGAAGCATACCTCTTGGTGTAATTACTTTATGAGTAGAAGAGGTAGGTATCCAACTATCTTCCCAAACCTGGATCTGCCTACCATTTCCCACCCTCCAGCAAAGCCCTTTTTGAACAATTCTTTGTGCAGCCATAATACTCCTCCAAACATAAGATGGTTTTTTCCCCAAAGAAGCATGAACAAAATCACAGGTAGGAAAATATTTTGCTTTGAAAACTTGATATATAAGAGAATTCTGACCAACTTGAAGCCGCCAACCTTGCTTTGCCAAAAGCGCCAAATTAAAATGTTTCAAGAGTTTAAAACCCATCCCCCCACAAGCTTTAGGAATGCACATTTTATCCCAACTCAACCAAGCCATTTTTCTTTCATCCTGTTTTTGTCCCCACCAAAAATTTCTTATCATACTAGTCAATTCATCACAAAGGGAATCAGGAATTTTAAAACAACTCATGGAATAAGTTGGGATAGCTTGAGCCACCGCCTTAATCAGAACCTCCTTTCCTGCCTTAGAAAGAAATTTTTCTTTCCAACCCTCCAACTTCTTTGCTAATTTTTCTTTGATATCATTAAAAGTATTCTTTCTATTCCTACCAACCAAAGAAGGAAGCCCAAGATATTTCTCATGCTGACGAATAATCTGGGCACCAAATCTATTCTTTATTTCTTCTCTAATATCATCCATTGTATTCTGACTGAAAAAAAAAAAAAGAGAAGTTTTAGCCCTATTCAATTTTTGACCTGAAGATTCTTCATATACTTTCAAAACACGTTGCAACTCATCACATTCCTCCAGGCTAGCCTTACAAAAAATAAGGCTATCATCTGCAAAAAATAAGTGCGAGATACTAGGACCACCACGGCAAACAGCAACACCCTCCATAAAACCACGCTGCACAGAATTTTTTATTAAAGCAGACAAATCCTCAGCACAAATCAGAAACAAGTATGGTGACAAAGGATCTCCTTGACGTAAACCCCTTGATGGAATAATGCAACCACGAGACTTCCCATTAATTCGAAAGGAATTAGTAACAGAAGAAATGCATTGCATCATAAGACCCCGCCACTTACAATTGAAACCCAACTTCTCCATAATTTTATCCAAGAAAATCCATTCCACCCTATCATAAGCTTTACTCATGTCTAACTTCAAAGCTAACTCTCCAACCCTTCCAGTTCTTTTCTGACTTATGTGATGCATAGTCTTAAAAGCCACCAACACATTATCAGTGATGAGTCTACCATGAACAAAGGCACTCTGACTATCTCCAATAATACAAGGCAGAATCTTTTTTAGTCTATTCGCTAGCGTCCTGGATGCGAGCTTATAAACAACATTACAAAGAATTATGGGCCTATAATCAGTAATACGTAACGGGTTCTTAATTTTGGGAATCAAAACAATTTGGGTATCATTAAAATTCGGTGGACAAACACCAGAATTTAGGAAGTCCAAAACTGTTTTAGTGACAACTCGACCAACAGTAGGCCAGAAGTGTTGAAAAAATAAAGGAGGCATCCTGTCTGGACCTGGTGCTTTTAAAGGATACATTTGTTTAAGGGCTTTACATACCTCATTCTTTTGAAAATCCCTGGTAAACCTCTCATTCATGGTTGTGGAAACTTTAGGATGAACAGAGGAAAGAATCTCAGCAAATTCAATGGGGTTAGCTGACTTTAACAATTCTGAATAGTAGTTGAGCACCACATTCTCTACATCACGCTGATCTTCCACCCATCTATCGTTCGAATCTAGCAACCCCTCAATGAAATTCTTTTGGAACCGTGAAGAAGCTTTGGAATGAAAAAATCCTGTATTCTTATCTCCAGATTGTAGCCAGCTTAATCTAGACCTTTGATGCCACATAGCTTCTGCCTTATCTCTCCAACAATTCAACTCCACCCTGGTCTCCCTCAAAGAAGCAATAACTTTAGGTGTGGCACTTTGTAGTTCCAGCCATTGTAATTGTTTCTGAAGTCTGGCCAGATTATTCCCCACATGGCCAAACACATTTTTATTCCAATCCTCCAATTTCATACGACAATTATTCAAACATTACACCAAAGGGAAATCTGATCCATTAATAGTTGCTTCCTCCCAAGCCGACATAACCACTTCTTCACAGCTAGCTTCTTTCAGCCACATTGCTTCAAAATGAAAGCTTCTTCCAACACATTGAGTCTTTTTCCTCTCCTTGAGATGTAAAGAAAGAGGGCAATGATCTGAAACAGAAGATGTGTAATGATAAAGTCTCGCCATAGGAAATTTGTCTAGCCAATGCACTGTAGCAACCCCTTTGTCAAGCATCTCTCGGATTTGAACCCCATCTCTCTGCTAATATAGCCAAGTAAATTTAGGACCAACAAAACCCAAATCCCTTAGACCACACCAATTAATTGTATCCACAAACTTCTGCATCTGTTGGGCAGATCATATTGCCCCACCCTCTTTTTCAGACTGACATTTTATTTCATTAAAATCACCTATCACCAACCAGGGTAACTGAGAAAGACCACTTAAAACTTTAAGAAGGCACCATGATTCAACTTGTTTTGCAGTCACAGGATTCCCATAAAAGCCAGTTAAATGCCACCACCCAACATCCTCACCACAAAACACTTCAACATCAATATTAGATAAAGAATACTTTAACAGATTAACTTTAACATCATTTTTCCACAACAAAGCCAAACCACCACTATTATTTATACTAGGAACAATTAAACCTTGCTTAAAACCACACTGATCACCAACATTTTTCATCCAGTCTCTATCCAATTTAGTTTCCATAAGAAAGACAATTTTGGGCTTCTCTATCCTAATAACCTCTTTTAAGGCATTAACAGATCGAGGATTCCCAAGCCTCCGACAGTTCCAACTCAAAAGATTCATTGTTCCAGGCGAGGTTGACTAGCAACCTCCGCCGATCCCAGATGTGTAGCCAAGAGCACACCAAACTTCTTTGTGTCCTCCTTAAGCTTTGCCTTTTTTTCAACACTCAGAACAGGTGTTTTTCTTGGAGACTTTCTCTTAAAACTTGTTTCAGACTCAGATTTCCCAAAGTTAGACTTCACTGACCTCCCACACTTTCTAACCCATGTACGAAGTCTAGGCTTCACCCCAGATAAGCCCACATTATATTTATATATATCCCCACTCATAGTTCCCACATTCTGAGGAAACTTATCCACCTTTGACTTATCCAACTCAACATTAGTATCCAAATCATCTTTAGCTTTATTTGCACTTGAACCACCCAAAAAAACATCCTCAGAAACCAAATATTTCGGATCCTTGTTTGGAGGCACATAATCCTTGGAAATATCCTTATCTAACTGCTGAAGTGTCTCCTCAAAATTTGGAACTGATTTTTCAAAATTTGAAAGCCCACAAGTATCAGGAATAACCGTACCTTGGCAGCCGCCACTGAGTGCCTCCACCGTTGGCTCCACAACCAGCAATTGCTCACGGTTCCTTCGGCTACCAGCATCATCATCATGAAGAATCCCCTGAGTGCTTCCAATAGAATCATCTTGAAGAATCACCAGATTGTTAGGTAGAGCAGGGGCTATTTGTTCCTCAAACTGTACAAGTTCAGGCCTCACCCTCCAATCCTCACCATATCCCTTGACATCAATCACCATCTTCTTCGAAGGATTGAATTGAGATGCACGAAGCCATTGCCCAAATTGTTGATTCTCAGTCTTCAGAGATCCCTTACTTTGTAGCCACAAAATACAGTCTTTATCATCATGGGAGAGTCGTCCACACCAATAACAAACATTTGGTAGGCGCTCATATTTAAAAGCAACCCAACCTTCTGAACCATCTTCAAAAGTAACTTGTCTGCCTTGGCAAAGAGGTTGAGAGATATCAATAAGCTCCCTTACTCGCATAAAATTTCCACCCATCATCTCAAAGGTATCCTCAGATAATACCACAGTGCCCAAGGTTTGTGCAATATCCATTGCTACCTCAGGTGTCAAGAGATTAAATGGAAGGTGGTGTAATTGGACCCAGAATTTCGAGAAACCAAAATCCACTTCATTCATTGGCGCTTTTCCACCATACCTTTGAAAGACAACAAGGTGTCGATCGAAAGACCAAGGCTCGCCCAGAAGAACCTTTTCCACGTCTGCCTCATTTTCAAAAGCAAACACCAGATGGTTGTTTCCAGCAACCCTGATATTAAAACTATGCCTTGTTCTCCATAAAGGCCTGAAAGTCTTGGCTACTGCATCAATATTCATTGCCCTCTTGGTAAAGAACTTCACTGCCAACCCAAATTCTTGAGACTGCCTACCCTTGGACAGAATAACTTTCTTGCCTTCCTTATTAGAAAGGGATAACTTAGTCCAGCGATGTGTAAGATCATCCATCCTAAGAACAAGACTCGCGATACTCCAACACTAAATGAATCGTAACCAACAAAGAAAACTACTCGTCTTTCTCAGAGGAGAAAGGGAACCACAAAAACGGACTTAAAAAACTGATCGTCTTTCTCAAAGGAGAAAGGGAACCAACTGCTACAGTTAGGCAAGAGTTGGAGGGACCAACTTTAACCCACTAAGAACTATGAAAACAGTTCACAACCATTTTTAACTATGTACAGTAGCTCGATTAAAAAAAAAGTACTTTATTATAGTCTTCACACTAGTTTAAATATTTTATTCAATTCCTTTTCAGTTCATCCCATGCCTTCTCTCTCCTCAGTCATCCATTTTCTTCTCCACTCTTCCATCAAAGTTTCTCACCGACAAACCTCACAGATCTCAACCATAAACACAAACCCAAACCCACCGCCGACGATAGCCCGATCCCAACCACCAACACAAACACAGCCCACTCCCGACTAAAAACAAAAATGCCTTCACCGATCCTGACCACAAACACAAACACAACCCAATCTCAACCCAAACCCAAGATTTGATCTCAACCCATACCCACAATTGGAAACCCCAACGACTCACCACCACCAGTAGCAACAAAACAACCCACTCCACCATATCACCACCAAAATACCCAGCAAGGATCAGAATTGATTCTAAGGAAGGAACAATGTGGTGGATGCATGAGTACCATGAAGGCAGTGGTGAGAGCTTCGGCCACCACCATGGAGGCACTGCCAGTGGAGGCCGGTTAAGAGTGAAGGAGAAGATGAGAGAGAGAGAGAGAGAGAGAGAAACGTGGAATAGTAAATGAAAGAGAGAAGTAATAAAATTTGGGTTCGGTTAATGTGGGCCCGCATCCATTAAACCATCTATTTTTTGAAATATTTTTCCAAGAATTGAAAAAGTACAACTTTTTTATGATTAATTATTGTGTGTCCTTAGGGCACTCATTAACAAACTCCATAAAATTTTATCTCAATATATTAAGAGGATTTAACAAGTTAAGCCATGGTTCAAAAATTTTGGTGGGGTAATGGGGATACGAAAAAGATTCATTGGGTGAAATGGAGCTCTCTTTGTTCCCCAAAATCAATTGGTGGGATGGGGTTTTGGGATTTCCAGAAATTTAATAATGCTTTGTTAGCAAAACAAGTATGGCGTCTTATTCATAATCGAGACTCCCTTCTTTTTAAAGTTTTTAGTGCTAAGTATTTCCCCCATGGTAATATACTTGAGGCGAAGGTTCATCCTAAATACTCTTATGCCTAGCGGAGTATTCTTCAAGCACGTGGAGTTATTGAACAAGGGGCTATTTGGAGGGTTGGTGATGGAAATTTGATTGATGTGTGGTGATATAGGTGGCTGCCTGATCTTAATCACAGTAAGATTATCTCTCCCAGAACCAATTCTTCAGTTTATCGGGTTTGTGATTTGTTCTTCCCTGATACAAGAGTTTGGGACCTAGGTTGTCTTGAGAGCTATTTAATTCCGTGGGAGGCAAAATTGGTGAGGAGGATTCAAGTATGTAAGGATGGGGCAAAAGACACTCTGATTTGGCCTTTAACCAGTGATGGGGATTATAGTGTTAGGAGTGCTTACCGTATGCTAGTATCTGCCGAATCGATTCTTCAGCCGAGTTCATCAGATTCGGGTAGTACTGGGTTGGTTTGGAAGAAAATTTGGAAGATGAGAGTTCCTAATAAGATCCAGCACTTTATTTGGTGTGCTGCAAAGGATTCTTTTCCTACGAAACAGAACTTAAAAGCTCAGCATACCCCAATTGCCGATGATTGTGATGGTTGTGGTGAGCATACGGAGTCGATTGTGCACTGCTTATGGCTCTGTGATCAGGTGCAGTCAGTATGGATGTCGCTCCAGGATTTTTAGTCTTTGGTTCATAAGAAGTTTAAGACCTTTTATGAATTATTGGAGGAAGTTTTCAATATTGGGTTGAATAGGAAGGTAGCTCTATTTGTCACTGTGGCATGGTGTTTATGGCAGCGTCGAAACCGAATGAGGGAACATTAGCCATCTTGGCAGCTTCATAAGCTAGGTGAACATGCTGAAAGGATGGTTGATGAATTTTGGAACGTGAATTCTAAGGAGCATGGTGTGTATATTCCTCGTCCTGTGGTTCGCTGGTCTCCTCCGCCTGAGGATTGTTTCAAAATAAACTTTGATGAAGCTTATTTTGAGGATTCGGGTTTAGCAGGTATTGGTGTAGTTTGTCAAGATCATTCCAGGCAAGCTATTGCGGCACTGTGTCAGAATTTGGGCAAGGTGCAATCAGCTGAAATGGTTGAAGCTTTGGCAGCTCGAAGAACTGTGATTTTCGCTAGGGAGATGAGTTTGTTTGACATTATTGTTGAAGGTGACTGCCTTACTGTTATTCAGGCTTTGCTGCACATTGGCCCCTGTCCTCTGCTATTTGGCCATATCATTGATGAGACAAAAAGACTTGGTGGAGTATTACGAAGTTATATGTTCCAACATGTTAGGAGGGATGGGAATAGATTAGCTCACAGTTTAGCTAAAAAAGCAATTTTATCTGTAGATCTTGAGGTTTGGGTAGAGGACTTACTCGCGGACGTGGATGTTGTTTTCCAGTCGAATCTTTCTTGAGTTTGGTTTTTGTTTCGTTTTTGTATTTCGTTTTTTTATTAATATAATTTTGCTTACCTTTTTCTCAAAAAAAAAAAAAGAAAAGAAAAGAAAAGAAAAAGGTTATCACTATCTGAATTATCAAAAATACCCCTAATTTAATTAAATAGTTTTTATTTTTAAAAAATAAAAATGAGGTATCACCGCATACCCTTTGTGCGATAGTCACTTCATAAGTATAAGTGCTTGTAAAATGTGGGGGGTAAGGGTCGAGTTCAAGTCTCCATAGGGAGTTTCACACACACACACACATATATATATATATATATATATTTATACTTATATTAGATTAAAGTAGAATTTCTATTTTGTATAAAAAAATAAAAATGAGTTTAAAATTGTAATTAAAAAAAATCAAAAACAAAAAACCTATCAGATAAATTTCATATAACTTCCTACTAGATTTCCTTATAACTTCCCACTAGACAGATGCAAATTTCTCACCAATCTAGAAAACAAAAAACCTTCAATCCCATGACTCATGACTTCCCAATCCACGTCTAACAAGCTCCTTTTTTTTTTTTTTAATGAATGTCCTTTCTCTATTCAAAATAAAAATCACTATTTATGTAGTTTAATTGAATGGAAAATTATAACATTAAATTTATAAATTAAAAAAAGTCTCATCGCACATGCGAAGTTGCATGTGATGAGGCTAATATTATTTTATTGTAGTGAATATGTTATTTTATTATGTTGTTTATGTTATTTTATTGTGTTGAAAGCTAAAATAAAACTACTAATGTTTGGTGTTATGTAAAGTCAAAAAGTAAAATAGATAAAATAGCTTTTGATGAAGCCAAATGCTTTAATAACATAACCAATTAGACAATTTAGTATATTATTTTTATGGTTTGTTATATAATTTTATCACTTTTAATAATAGTCTATTATATTCATATGTTATATAATATAATTAATTTAACAAAAATAAAGAAAAAAAAAAAAGAATCAAGAAAAATCATACCTAAAAAATTATAACTTTATTTTTGCTTTTGAAGACTTCAATGTAAACCATACACGTGGTGGTAAATTTTGGAGAAACGGTACAAGTAAAGAGAGAAACCTTGAAATGTTATTAATTTTGTTAAAATATATGTGGATAAAAAAAGGTGTAAAAATATGTGTTATAGTATTTAAATAATAGTTTTCGTTATTTACACACCGTTACCAAATGGAACAAGTTTTTTTTTTTTTTTTTTTTGAGTGGGTGTTAAGGTGTATTAGCATTAGGATTCAATATCTTTAAACTATTTTATTTTACCATCTCAAAAATTACTTTATTTATTATATCAACCATTTTATAACACATCTGTTATCCCAGATTCTATTTTATTATACAACTCATTAAAATAATTTATACTTCACGATAAAATAATATAATTCGATCTCTCTCTTTAACCAAAAATCACCACCACACATAAAACCCACAACCCACCAAATTACCCACATAGCTCACTGCCACCACAGCCAAGCCAAACACAACCCAACCCACCACCCAGTGGCTGCGCCACATAGAGGCCAAGGTGGTCCTGGGACCACCCTGACCTGGAAAAAAAAAATTATATGTAATAATTAAATATTTTTTATTTATCTACCCTTAAAATAAAAAATAAGAACACCCTCAAAATTTTTTTATGCCAATAAAATTAAAGAGAGATGCTATGTCCACAACATTTTTACAATATTTTCATAACAAATCACAGGTAGTTAGTTATTATTAGTTCAAATTTGAACCTAACACTAAGATTACTTTTTTATGACAACAATAATAACCAGTAATAACCTACCACTTAGGATTTGTTATAAAAATATTGTGAAAATGCCATGGACATATCATTTCTCAAAATTAAATTTTGGTGGATTATTTGTTACATTTCGCCCGGTACCAGTTTTTAGAAGAAAAAAAGAAAAATCCCTAAATGGACAAACTCATCAACATAGCATGTCATTACCTGCGTCGAATGCCTAAAAAACAAATCCAGCCATCGCAAAGGTCACCCCTACTTCTTCTTCTTCTTATTGTACTATTTTTGGTTGTTGTTTTTTTATTATTTAATTACATATTTATGTTTTATAAAACAATAATTGTTACGTAATAACTAAATGATCTGAGTGTCAAAAAAGAAAAACTAAATGATTTGTTTTATTTGAGGTTTACTTATTTGGATTAATAATTTTATGTTGTATAAGAAAATATAAATATAAATATATATTATTTTTAATTTTTTTTAGAAACCCCGAAATACCTTGAAATGGTACGTTGAAATAGATCAGTACCGAAATATTCCGTTCCACTAAACAAATCGAACCAGTGTCCAAAACAGTATTCATAACATTGCTTTCAAGCAAAAAGAAAAAGCTAAAAAAAAAAAAAAAATTGAACTAAAATCTAAAAAAGAAAAAATGGTAATAGAGAATCTAAAGAAAAAAAAAAAAAAATTGTAACAGAGCAAGCCCACCCAGATCACCCTGAAAAATATTCCTGAGTCGCCGCTGCCACCACCACCACCTCTGCAACAAAACCCACCACCATCACCACCACCATGTGAAAAAAAAAAACTCACATCTACCACCGGAAACAAAACCCATAAAACCCACCACCACCTCCACAACAAAACCCAGTACAACCACTGCTAAAGAACCACAGCTGCTAAATAAAGATAAATAAAACTCCACCACCAATCGTCGAGCATTAGCTTGCCCACCACCAAATCAGAGAAATAAAGATCACCACCACAAGGGAAAAAATCAACCACCACTAGGGAAAAAAGAAAAAACCACCATCAATAACACAACCACCACCTAAATCCAAATCAACCCAACCAAATTTAAAACCCTCATTTAACCACCACAATCAACCCACTACCCACACCACCACCAAATTACCCACCACCCACACTACCACCACCAACCCACAAAAACCACAACCACCAAACCAAGGAATGATAAAAGCCAGCCACTCACACCACCAAAAATGAAACCCATCCATCCATAGCAACCACAACACCATAACCCCCACGCCACCTGCCAATATAAATAAACCCAATCAGCACCCACAGCGAACCCACATACAACAACAATCTCAAAACAAAATTTTGGAGAAAAACTCACCATCAATCCATGTCGATCTTTGCCATGATTGGACTTGCTTCTATCGCCAAACCCCAACAAACCACTACTGATTTGTTTTCAGTTTTACTCACCGAAGAGATCTCACAGTCCACGCCAATCTAAGCTACATGCCGATCTGAGAGTGAGAACTGTTTGGTTCTCCAAAAAAAAAAAAAAAACCTAAGCTCCATGCCGATCTAAGAGTGAGGAAGGATAGAGAGACCGAGATAGAGAGGGTGGGAAGAGAGTGAGGGAGGGATGCTGAGATGAGATGAGAGAGAAGTGAGTCAGGGAGAGAGAGAAACAATCAGATGGAGTGAATAAAAAACAATATTTGTTTTTGCAGGTGGGTTACAGTTCCATCATAAATTTAGGAGGATACTATAGCATAATTGCAAATTGTTTTACAATTGCAAGACCGGGTAACAAGACCTTTTGGAGCTTTAATACTAAAATATACAACATATGTCATTTGAGAGACCGGGTATTGATGCTCTTATCATGTTGCTTAGAGCATCCACAGTCAGTTTTTATATCTCAGCTTATTTTATCATTTTAAAAAATAATTTATCAATTATACCATATCATTTTACAATACACCTAATATCCTAAAACTTTATTATTTTACCACTTTATTAAAATATTATTTTTTTAATCTTTTTTTATTATTTCTCTTTTTCTCCTCCTTTTTCTCTCTTTCACCCTCAACCTCTAGCACCGGCCTCAGCCTTTAGCAAACCCATACCCAGCAAAATCACAAGAAGCAAATCACAACAAAAATTCGCCCAAATCAAACAAGCACCAGAACTAAACAATCTCAACCTCTAACACCGGCCACAACTAAACAAACAATCACCACCACGCCACCACTACTCTCTGCCCAAACAAACCCAGCAAACACCGAAACCCACCATCAAACCCATCGGAACAAATCCCCCAACCCATTGGAAAAAATCACAACCACCGGATCGAAATCCAACCACCCAATGCCAACCCAAACACCACCCAAATGCCACCCAAATCCGACCCAAATGCTGGAAATCGGAACCAAAAACCCAAAAAAAAAAAAAAACAAAACAAAATAAAACCCACCAAACCCATAGCAACTCAACCAACCAAACGCCGACCACCAAACCCAGAAACTGGCCACCATGTCAACACCACCAAACCCACCAAACGCCGGCCTCTATGCCGATCTCCACATCGGTCTCCACGTCGATCTCCACCGCACTGACCTCCAACCACCACGCCCATCGCAGCCACGCCACTAGCCTCGCCACCACGCCGATCTAGAAATCTGATTCGGCGTGAGCTCCAATCTGGCTTGGTGATTCGGTGTGAGCTCCGAGAGAGAAGCTTGACAATGGCGAGAGAGAGAGGGGATGAGAAACAGTGAAGGAAGAGAGAGAAAAGAAAGATAAAAAATGAGAGAGGAGAGAGAAATTGCCAGGTAAAAATAGCATTAAATTTTTTTTTTTTTTTTTTTTTTTTATACCAGTCAGCTACAGTACCATCTTACATTTGAGATGGTATTGTAGCTAAATCTCAAAAAAAAAAAAAAAATGGTTGTTCCCATATGGCCTTCCAGTTGCTGAGCATTTCTTGGGCTTGTATGCCAAATGTATCTTACATTTGGCATATAGGAAGCCCACTGCGGATGCTCTTATATGCTCAAATGCAAACATGTTAAGTAACCAAACAAACCAAAAATAGAACCAAACTGAGAGTTAGCATCATAAACAAGGATGGATTTATGAATGAGAAATATAAGTATCATATATTCATAGGAATCAATTGCAAATTGCTCAAGTGGGCCGTTGGGCATAATCACAAGAAACATTATTTATTTCATTCCTATAGTTCCACTTCTTGCTTTAAAAATGAAGAATGATTGGTCAAAAATCGTTGGTTGGGTTGGTCTAACGAAGAAAGTTATGGGAGAGGTTGGTGGTGATATCTACTATAGTTGTCAAAACGTGAATCGTATCGTGAATCGATTTTTAAATTTTTTGTATCGTGTTTCGTATCGTATCGTGTATCGTAAGATACACAAACACTTAATAAAATTCATAAAAAATTATAAATATACATATATAAATGGTATATTCATTATAAATTTTGAATATATTTAACTAATAAGTAATTTATGTAATAATATTTAACAAGCTAACTAAATAAATCAAACTAACATTTGTTCATAACCTATACATTCAAATTACTTAAATTCAAAAGTGATAATATATTACAAATGACCCAAAAATAATAATTTATTGTTATTATATTCATCAAATTACCTAGTCAATCCCATCTACGCCAACACTATCATTATGTTTATAATTTTGCAAATTTATTTCTTTATTAAAATTTTCTTCATTGTCATTCGTCATTAACATTTACTATCTCTTCTTGTTTTTTGTTTTTTTTTTTCAATAATTTTTTATTGTTTTTTTTTTGGCATTCTAGTTTCTTGGACTTGTAACAATAACGATAAAATAAAATTTTAAATATTAAAGTGAAAGATAAGTGTGTATTGTATAGTCTAATTGTAAGAGAGAGGGGAAAAAACTTAAAAATATGTAATTTTAGTAGGTAAAATTAAGTAAACTAATAATTGTGTGTTAAAAATAAGTCTAACAACTTGTTAGATTCAAATAGAAGTACAAATTTTAACAAAATATCTTATTTTAAAGCATTTGTTTATGTATCGTACGATACGTACGATTTTACGATACGATACAATTCATACGATACGCATATTGTATCGTATGATTTATGAACACTTACGATACGTTGATACGATATGAAACTTTTTACACACAATACGATATTGACAACTATGCTATCTACGTCTACTGTCACCTCCAAAGTAAGCCTTATATTTTATTAGGGAGAAAAAATTAAAAAAAAAATTAAAACATTTTATTTTTTTAGATAATTGTTAAATAGTTATGTGTTCATCATAAGTGTGTAAATGCCCCACCAATTTAAGTTAGTGACATATAAAATTTATCACTAATAAAATTGTATAACCCAATTTAAATGAGTACAGTTGAGATATCGACTAAATATTTTTGAAAACTTTAGTCCGGTTATGGCCCCCTTGCCCCAACATGGCTCTGCCATTAATCAATGTGTTGTCGTTGAGAATCAAGCATCATGGCCGCTGCATGAGGTTGGCCGGCATAGAGAGCCAAGGCTTTGGTCGTGGAGTTTCTAGAGGCAAATAAGCAGGCAATCTGATCAGTCCGCTGGTTGTCTCCACCGAAAAACTGCTATAAGGCAAACTTTGATACAGCAATGTTCGAAAGCTTGGGTTATATACGCAGGTATCGAGGTGGTGGTTCAGAATCTTGGGGGGGGGGGGGGGGGTGGTGTGGATGTTATGGCAGCGTTGAGTTAGGGAATTGCTCTTCCTCAAACAATGGCATTGGCAGAGGCACGGGCTGCTCATTGAGCGGTCACTTTAGCTCAAGAGATAAGTTTTTTCAGGGTACAAGTAGAAGGGGATTGTCTCGTGGTCATCCAGGCTTTGACGTCTCAAGCAAGGTTTACTACTTTTCTATGGGCACGTGGTTGAAGACACTTGAAGATTAGGGGCTGCACTATAGCTTTGTTAGTTCCAGCATGTTCGAAAAGAAGGTAATAAGCTAGCTCACGCACTAGCTAGAAGGGCAATTTTAATTATCTGTAGATATTAATGTATGAGTAGACAATCTATCTAGTGATTTAGATGATGTATTCCAAACTGATTTACATTAATGAAATTTTTTTACTGTTTTCTTAACAAAAAAAAGGTGCTTCCAAAACCATCACAACCACCCCAAAATCCACCACTATAATTAATTTTGATTTATAGCAACGGTTTCACACCAAAAACAAACCTTCCTAACTGCCAAATCTGATCTAATTTTGGTGGGACTTTTTGTGGCAATGTTTATTGCAGCTATAGTGTCCGTTTGGCATGATTAATTTTGCCAACTTGTTTAATTATTGAGTTTATTTTTGCTATTATTCATGAGTCTTACTGCACCTTTTGGAATATTCAGGGGTCTCACTAAAATATTTCAGCTAACTTTTACTTTTATCTACAATACTTTTAGTAAAAAGTTTTCAGTTTCATCAAAATAAGCGGATCTCAAACAAACCCATAAACTAATTAAGGCTTGAGCTAGAATAATTATATCTGCCGTTATAGTTATGGTGAGAATGAGATTACTTATCTGTCTTTTATACCCTCGCTACAAAGTGGTCATTGTTTTGAAATTGTTTGTTGCAACAGTTTTATAACCGCTGCTATAAAAGTCAACAAGGGTAACATTTAAAAAATAAATAAATAAATAAAAGCTTTGGGTTTTAAAAAATTTGTCAATCACCAATTTGTACTGCAATTACAAATAGAATTTTAATCATTTTGGTTCTGCTAAGGCACAATACCATAAAAAAAATCTTAAATTCAAGTTCAAAAAGTTGAAGAAGTCCAAAGTATTATGCTATAGCGACAATGCTTAAATTGGAATTTATAATTAGTTTCCACAATAAATAATGGTTGATGATGCAAAAATCTTTCATGAGCTACTCGTTCAAACATAGTGTGCGGTAAGATCTTGGAAGATCTACAAGAAGGAAATCCTATTGGAGATCCTATTGGAGGTAATCAGTAATCAGTGTAGTACCAACTTAAAAATCTCCTATGCCTAAGTCATGTTGCTCTTATATAGGTGACCGAAATTGTTGGCTTCATAACTGTCAATTCCATAATAGCAATGTAGTTACTATGCTTATTGTAATGGTTGTGTGGTCATCATGGTATATGACCATTGGAGAACGATCATGAATTTACTGGCATGGTATATGCTTTCCTTATTTGACGTAGCTAACTGCGTGGTCATCCATCCAAGTGAACGATCCTAAGAGCATCCACATCAGTGGATGTAAAATTCTCATCTATTTTATACGGAAAAACCTACTTTTTCTATTTTACACATCCATTTTTACAAAATACTCACATCAGTTTATCTATTCTACACATTTCTTCAATAAAATATTCATTCTTTTACAATTTTTTATTATTCCCTCCCTCGTTGCCCCTCTCTCTCACAGACCTATAGTCCCCAAACCCATTCAATCCCAAACCCATTAATCACCCACCCAACCCGAAACCTAGTCAAGCCAAATCATCACCCACCCAATCGGCAGCAAGATCATCAAAACGCACCAATGAACCAGAAAAGCCAAGCTGATCAAGATCAAAACCCACCGACCCACACCCACAATCAACCAAAAAACCAGGAAAAAAAAAAATCAACAGATCGGAGCAAGATCGAGGCCTCCAGCCTGAGTAAGATCAACGGCTCGTAGCACCGCCACCTCCTCACGACGGCCGCCAGCCTCAAGCTCAACCAAAAATGGATCAAAACCCACGAGATTCTAGGTGACAGACTTGTTGGAGAACTCCGTTCGTGTTGTAGGCGACGGACTTGTCCGGCAACTCGGCTTGCTCGACCTTGTTCTCATCGGCGGTGATGGCAATCGACGGAAGCTAGAGGAAGAAAAATTGATGAGATGAGAGAAAGAGAGAGTTGTACTGTGAGCCTGAGAGAGAGTGAGAGTGAGAACAGAGACAAGAGAGAGAAAAGACTACTAAAAAAATTAAATACACATGCTATAGTGCCTGTGTAAATTTACACGAGTACTGTAGCTCGTTGAAAAATTTAAAAGACTTTACACATTTTTAAATGGACTAATGTGGAGTGTTTTTTGGTTCAAAATGTGTAAAAGTGGTCAAAATATGTATTTTACACATTAATAAAAGAGCTGATGTGAATGCTCTAAGAGTGGATGTTTATGGCAAGAACATAATTTATTGTCCTTTAGTTGCCCCCTGAAGTTGTCATTTACTAATTGTTTTGGAAAAAATTCGGAATATTAGGTTATTGTATATTGGGGCTATTATTGTGTACTCTAGTAGTATATTTAGGTCACTTTGGTTCTCGTATTGTCGCCTTAATGAAAATGTGATAGTTGGTACTTGGTAGTCTTTTTTGCCACATGTTCGAGACGCAATAAACAACACATCCCTCTAGATTTCCTGGCAAGTTCTGGTTTTTATTCCTTTTCATTTTTTATTTCTTTTCACTATTTCTTTCCTTGAGCTCTCTGTCTCCTTGATACTACCCCCGCACGTTTTTGCTTTACTTGTTCATCGCCAACAATGTTATCCAGCAAGTACCATTTTTCAATCGTTCCTACATTTATCATTTATGGTGAGTAGTCCTTCCATTTTCTTTTTCTTTTTAAAGTATCATTGTTCTGGGCTGTCCCTTATCTCCTTTGTGTAAGCGTTCGGGATCCATATTTGCTATGCAAGATTTTTGATTCAAGAATGACGATGCTCAAAATTGAAGAATATGTGTAAAGATATAGTGACAATTTCTTATCTACCACAACACAATATCCAAATTTGCAAAATGTTTAATAACTACATTGCAACTCTTGAACAATGTCCCAAAAAAAAAAAAAAACTTGTACTCAAGTTGGTCCTTAAGACCGTACACACTTCAACCCCATAAATGGTGTGTTTGGATACCGCTTATTTGCTGAAAACTGAAAACTTATTTTTTGAAAATACTGTAACAAATTTTTTTTTTAAAGGTATGAATAATGCTGTGGGACCCAAAAATGCATTGGTATGCGCGTTTTTGGCTGAGTCATGAACAGTGCCATGGGACCCAACCAAAAACGCAAACGTTGGATTTCCTAGAAACGTGCAATCCAAACGCACACAAAATCACTCCGAGTTACTTTAAATTGTTTTATTACCTTTGACTACGAAATAAAAGAAAAATTTACAAATTATCATTGTTATTATCTGACAAATTATGTAATTATCAAATAATTGATGAATACAAAAAAAAAGGGCAGTATCCTATTTTTTTCATATTGAATAAGTACAAATAATATCCATATTGAATAACATATTTAGACTAACGAAACTTGATAATTGATATATTGAATACATTTTAAAATTCAAAAATGTTGCCAAAACTCCAAAATGATAGGCATTGCTGAAATCTTATTATCACTTGGGCAGTGGGGCACTCACAATAACACTTTGAATAAAGAACCATTATCAGGCAGCAACCCTACATAATCTACCAAGTTGTGACTCAGTTTCACTAGTAGTGATCAAGATCTATTTCAAAAAGGTAACCGGCAGGGATGGAGCCAGAGCTTTAAGTGGCTTTACTGTTGGCTGTGTGCAGCGGTTTCAACTTTTAACTTTGCTATTACTTAGTTGCTGAGATTTTGTTTTGTTTTTTTTTTTTTTTTTTTTTTTTTTTTTTTTTTTTTTTTGTGTCGGTAAGAACAAAATTATTTTTGTTTAAAATTTTTTAAATGACAAAGTTGTTTATTTTAAATAAAATTGGTTAATTGAGCTCAATTTTTTTTTTTTTTTAAGTTTTACTATTGGTAATTTTTGTTGTTGAGCTATTTCTTTGGGGCTTGTATATTTTGTTTTAGATTTTACATCTATAATTTTTTTTTTTTTATAGTCACTAAAATGAGGATACTAGCACTACAAACTTTTTTTTATTATAAATTATTGATGTAATAAGTGGTTATTAGTAAGTAAAAAAATAATGTGAGTGGTGGGTCCATGTGCGAACTAATAAAAATTTGCAACCAAAACAGTTTATAAAAATGTAGTAAAAAAATTTTGTGAGTATAGCATTACTCTTAAAAGAATCAATGATATTGTTTAAGGGAAAAAAAATGTAATTTTATAGAACAAAATTGCTAAAATTGTTACACACACATAATAATAATAATAATAATAATAATATATTTTTTTTTAAAAAAAAAAATTTAGGGGGGCCATTGCCCCCTAGTCTAAAGCTAGCTACATCCCTAGCCACCAGTTAGGGTTTTCTTATTAAGTATTCCTTAAATATGGTTTAAAAACATGAGTGAAGGCGAGTTTTGTAGTTAAAGGTAGGTAGATTTGGGTGCCTAACATCTTTCCATTCTTTTACTCTAATTCTAAATTCAATCTAGACCACTTGTTGCTTTTTACAAATGGAGTTCAAAGTGGTTTTTGATCCCTATAAATGACCACTTGGGCCCACACTGGGAAACCTAACATAGTTGTCATTATTGAGACCCTTATTGAAAATGATGAGAGCTAAGTTAGGGCTTTCATAATGATAGGTTTAGCAAAGGGCCATCACCATATAGCAGCTTCGCGTTGTCCACCCAAGTTATGACTCAGTTCCACTGGCAGTGATCAGGATCCATTTGCAAAAGGTCATTGGAGTTTGGTCTTGTTGTTTGGTTCATCTTCGATCAAGTCATTAGCATTCTCAAACTTCGATCTATCATGTTGTCCATGTCACCGTCTGTTCACATCAATATTGCTTTCGGTCCTTCATGCTAACTAGTGTGAACACCTTATATGTTGTGTGTTACCACCATGATCCCTATGCAATAAGCTTATCGTTTTAGGTTATAGTTTCTTCTTCATAAGTCCGAAACAGAGCAGTTCTTTATCATCCATCCATATGTTAGGACATATGTGTTTCACATGTTAAGAACATATGTCATGATTTTATGTAATTGGCTTATCCTTTGACAAAACGCACTTTACTTGTATTTGGGTAGATTTAAGATGTCTTTAAATACTTCAAGAAACCTTGTTTCAAGATCAAGTATTGAAGCCTTCAAGTCTGTTCAAGAAAACAAGTTCAGAGTGCAAAATCATTAAAGCTCAATAGCTGGCTCGACAGCTGCATCTGTCGAGCTTAAGGAAGCTGTTCTACATTTGGTGTTCTTGACACCTACTCGACAGCTACTCGACACCTTCTATCTGTCGAGATTTAAGATTCTTAGAATTCCAATATGATTTTCTTAGGATCCATGAATTTGTCTTTGGGCTTTCTTTTCTCCTAACCCTAGACATATAAAATGATTAGTTTAAGGGCCATCAAAGGGTTCACAAGTTGCACAAGCTTTGAGCAAAATTTGTTCAAGCAAATTGTGACCGGAGACGAAGTTCTTGCCTTAATTCATCTCTTTCTCTTGAAGAAGTTGTTGTGTATGTGCTCCATAAGGTTTTGTGACCAAGCATCTTCTTGATCTTTATCATGTGGATGAATTGAAAAACTTTGCAACCAACAACCTTCTTAGTTGGTGATTGAAGTCGTGTACTGGGATTTGCGCAATTGGTTCGTCACATACCTGGGAGTCGTGCATTGAAAGGGGAACTGTCACTACAGAACAAGTTCAATTGGGTATTGGGGTAAAGGTTCAACTGTAGGTTAGTAAGGTACTTGGATTCCTTTACTTGTAACCACTTGTTGTGATAATAGTGGAGTTTCGGGAGTGGTGACCTGAAAATTACCCGGTGGGGTTTTTGCCTTTAGGTTTTCCCCATTCGTAAACAAATCACCGTGTTATTTATTTTCCGTTGCATATTTAGTTTATTGGTGATTTGTTTGTGCTACCACGCGTTTGCATGATAAATTGATTAATTAATAACTTGGCTAATTAATTAATTAATTTCTATCATAAGGAGTCATTCAGTTTGTGGCCTATCACCATACATTGCGTTTAAAAACATGTAGCATGGTGTTCATCTCATTCGAAGATCTCTCTTAATTGCAATGTCAAACCCATAAAATCATGGTCTTCTCATCAGCCACATGAGATTGTGGTTGAGACATTCTTGTCAAATAAAATATGTTAAAAACTGTCAACCTTGCTTTGATACCACAATTGGTACCAAACGGCGATGTCAACTCCATTGGATGGTGATCATAGATGTAATGTAGTATGTCTGCAAAGAAAATCAAGTGTCCCAAACCAAATGAGAGCCTTCTTATTTGTTAGGACATATGTAGATATTGTTAGAGACATATGTTATGTAAATTGGCTAATCCTTTGACAAAACACACTTTCCTTGTAATTGGGTAGATTTAGGATAAGTTTATTATTTCAAGGAACAAGAGTTCAAGGTTAGTACTAAAACTATGCAAATCTGTCTAAGAAACAAGTGAAGAAGTGCTGTCATTAAAGCTCAACAAATCCATATCCATCGAGCTTTAAAGCTAATGCTCGACAGTAGCTAGACAGAAGCTGTATCTGTCGAGAATTATGAAATTTAGATTTCCAAATCTAATTTCACGCATATCCATGTGTATTTGTGTAAGTTTCTTTTCTCACAATTCTAGACATATATAAAGATTATTTTAAAGGCCGTCAAAGGTGATGCAAAGTGATGCAAATCAATGCAAATTGATTGTGCATGCAAATTGGGATAGGAGACAGAATTTGCCTTAGTTCATCATATTCCTTGTAGAAGTTGCTACACCTTTGTGCCAAGGGTTTTGTAACCAAAGAGTTTCTCGATCTTCATCGTTGGATTAATTAAAGAATTTTGCAGCCAACATCTTCCTCAAGTTGGTGTGTTAGTCACGTACTTGGATCCGTGCATCAATTGGTTAGTCATGTATTAGGAGCTGTGCATTGAAAGGAGAAATTGTCATTACCTTATAAGCCTAATTGGGTATTGAGGTAAGGGTTCAACTGTAGGTTGGTATTAATTATTGGGATTCTTTTTACTTGTAACCGCTTGTTTTGATAATAGTGGATTCTCGGGAGTGGTGACCTTAAATTCACCCAATGGGGTTTTACCTCGGTAGTTTTCTCCATTCGTAAATAAATCACCTATGTCAAATTTATTTTCCGCTGCATTTAACTTAGTTGGTGATTTGTTTATGCTACCATGCTTATTACATGTAATTGAATATAATTAATTTCACTTGGCTAAATTAATTTATTAAGTTACCAAATGGGTCAATACATTCTTGGCCTATCAAGTGGTATCAGAGCAAGCACACTCTGATTAGGGTTAATCATTGCTGTGTGATCCACTGACCTCTATTGTCAAGGTTGCAAATGACATGAAAAGATCTTTTATTTCAAATACATTTTGCTTTTCTATTCTCTATTTGATTGAGTGTTTTAGAAAATGCAAGTCTAAAAGTTATTTGAAAGCTATCTTGAGGATTATTGAAAAAGGTCTTAGTATAACAAAAAAGAAACTAGACTATCTAAGAATGAAAATGTACAGATGAGTTCATCTGAGAATAGTGAAACTTAAAGGCTTCCTTCTTAAATGGCAGATGAGAGAGAAAACCATTCCTACTGATTTGTCATGCAAGCATAAGGTGTGCTTTATGTGAAATCTGCATTTAAGGTAATGGACACATGTTTGTGGTACTTTGATAGTGGATGCTCAAGACACATGACTGGAGACTGCTCTCTCTTTAAGGTTTTCGAGTCTAAAAAAGGTGGAAATGTCACTTTTGGTGATGGGGGCAAATCACAGATTAAAGGGAAGGGAATCATCTCTCTACCTGGACTGCCAGACATTTCAAATGTGTCATATGTAAAAGGTCTGAGAGTGAATTTGTTGAGCATAAGTTAGATATGTGATCAAGACTTTATGGTGCTGTTCTCAAAAGGGAAATGTCTTGTGTTGAATAAGTCTGGGAAGAAGCTCATAAGTGGCGTCCGCACTTTGGATAACTGTTATGGATTGGAACCTAATGCTAATATTGTGTGCAATAGCATTCGTTTGCCAAATGAAGACCTATGGCACCAAAGGATGGGGCATGCTAGCTATAAACATCTATCAATTGTATCTAAGCATGAATCAATCTTGGGGATACCAAAGCTCAGTAGAATTAGCAATGTTATATGTGGACGGTGGCAGCTTGGGAAACAGAAAAAAGCAAAACATCCAGGCACTCAAACATCAACTACATCTAGACCTTTGGAGCTACTACATCTGGATATCATAGGCCCAACTAGAACCGAGTCTCTTTGAGGAAATAGATACATCATGGTTGTGGTAGATGATTTCACTAGGTATACTTGGGTCATTCTTTTAAGATCCATGTGAGATGCTCCTGAGCACATTGAAGCCTTGTGTACAAGATTGAAAAATGAGAAGAACTTGAAAATTGATCGAATTCAAAGTGATCATGGTAAAGAATTCGAGAACTCATACATGGAATCCTTTTGCACTAGAGTAGGTATATCTCAAGAATTCTCTGCTCCTATTAATCCTCAACAAAATGGTGTAGTAGAAAGAAAGAATAGATTCATTCAGGAGATAGCTAGAGCCATGTTGCACAACAAGGATGTGAAAAGAAATTTATGGAAAGAAGCAGTCAACATTGCATGTCATACGGTTAATAAAGTGTATTTTAGACCCAATACAAAGAAGACTCCCTATGAATTGTGAAAGGGTAGAAAGCCAAATGTGAAGTATTTCAGAATCTTTGGAAGTGATTGCTTCATCCTTAAGGATAGAGAGAATGTGGGAAAATTTGAATCCCGAAGCGATGAAAAAATATTTTTGGGATACTCCTCCACTAGCAAAGCTTATCGAGTGTACAACAAAAGAACTAAGAAGGTGATGGAAATAGTCAATGTTGTTATTGATGAAGCTTTAGATTCTGGTTCTGAGAAAATTAGTGAGGAAATACCTAAGGAAATTCTTCCTTCAAAGCCTAAGGTTGTTCAAGAAATAGTTAATCAAAAGCCCGTTTCTCCAAGTACTCCAAGTGTTGTAGAAGTCTCAGTAGACATTCCTACCTCACCTGATTCTGAATCTCATAAAAAGAAAGGACATTCCTCAAGGATCAAGTTAAATCACCCTCCTAAAGTTATTGTGGGAAATATGAATGAACTTATACTAAGAAAGCGTACAGTTGATAAATGTGTTGCTAACTTTGTATCTTATTCTTACTATTTGTCGCAGGTTAAACCCACCAAGGTTGAGGATGCTCTCCAAGATGAAAGTTGGGTTGAGGCCATGCATGATGAACTGCTTCAGTTTCAAAGGAATGATGTCTGGACCCTAGTACCTAGACTAGAAGGAGAGCATATCATTGGCACAAAGTGGATATTTCGCAATAAAACTAATAAGGAGGGAAATGTGATTTGCAACAAGGCTCGTCTTGTGGCTCAAGGATACTCTCAAGTGGAAGGAGTAGATTTTAATGAGACATTTGCTCCTATAGCTCGTATAGAATCCGTTTGGGTTCTCTTGGCCCTGGCTTGTCACTTGAAGTTCAAGCTTTACCAAATGGATGTGAAGACTGCATTCTTGAACGGGTTCCATAAAGAAGATTTCTATGTGGCTTAGCCTAAAGGAGTCATTGATCCACACTTTTCGAATCATGTGTTGTATCTCAAGAAGGCACTTTATTGACTAAAGCAAGCACCTATAGCTTGGTATGACCAGTTTACACAATATTTGGTCTCACATGGTTTCACAAGAGGACAAGCTGATCAAACTCTTTTTATCAAAGGGGAAAATGGCAAGTTGATAGTTACTCAAGTCTATGTTGATGATATCATCTTCGGGTCTACAAAGGATGAACTTGCTCATAATTTTTCCAAGCTTATGCAAGCCGAGTTCAAGATGAGCATGATTGGAGAGTTGAATCACTTCCTTGGATTGCAGATCCATCAGCAAGAGTCGAGTATATTCATATCTCAATCTAAATATACTAAAAATCTTGTGAAAAAGTTTGGATTGGAATCTGCTAGTTCTGTTAGAACCCCTATGAGCCCAAATGTTAAACTCACTGTTGATTTGTTAGGAAAAAGTGTTGATTCTTCTCTATATAGAAGCATGATAGGTAGTCTTCTTGACCTTATTGCTAGTAGTCCTAACATTAGTTACAGTGTAGGAGTGTGTGCTAGATATTAGGCTAATCACAAAGAGTCTCATATGATTTCTTTGAAAAGAATCATAAAGTATGTCAAATCCACTACCAATTTCAGTGTGTGGTATAGTAAGGACACCAATGATCTCTTAGCTGGGTATTTTGATATAGACTAGACCGGTAATGCTAATGATAAAAAAAGTACTTCGGCGGTAATAATCTTGTCTCCTGGATAAGTAAGAAGCGGAATTCCATCTCATTATCCACTATTAAAGCTGTTGCACCTAACTTTTATGGATGCAAAAACTTCTCTTTAATTATGGTATTCGTCAAGAACATCTTACCATCTATTGTGACAATACCAATGCCATTAACATTGCTAAGAATCATGTTCAACATTCTCGAACAAAACATATAAAGATTCGACACCACTTCATTTGGGAGCTTGTCGAAGATGGCACACTCACTCTTGAGTTCATTCACATTGATGATTAGAAGGTTGATTTGTTGACTAAGCCTCTTGATAGCAAATAATTTGAATTCCTATGCCAAAACATTGGTGTAATCTCCATGGAGTGATCTTTACTCCTTCTCCTCCTTCCTCATACATTTGCATCTAGTTTTATACTTTGCTTTATTTAACATGTTTTTGTTTGCTTGTTTTCAATTTTTTCTTTATTTTTTTTCAAAAAATAAAAATAAAATTGAAAAATCAGAAAAATACAAAAACGTGTGTGTTTTGTGTACATTGGTTCTTGTGTACCTTGGATGGCCATTGAAACAAAGTTTTCTAAACTTTGTATCTTTTGTAACTTAGATGAGCACCTCAATGCACAATTAAGCAAGTAAGCTTTATGGCTTGTGTTTGTGATGAGTAAGATTAAGTAATCTCTTATACTTAACACTCATATCACTCTTTTTTATAGGAATGACTAAAAAATCCTAAGAGAAAGACATAAATAACTATCTCACTACTAAAGCCCGCCAATCATGTATAACATCGGTGTGCTTCGGCATAGCAAAATTGTGATGTTTGTGGCTTAACATAATTGGGTATTTTTTTTCTCTCTCTCTTATATGCCCATACATGATATGCTCAAAAAGAAAAAAAAATTAGCAAAGAATATAAAAGAAAAAAGAATCGAAATGCTTTTAAATATAGTTGCAAGCGTGTTTCTAAGAGATGTGAGAGTTATAGGATGTACTTCGAAGGTGATAATCCCCATTAAGCAGTTATGATTATGTGTGAGTTAAATTGATTTTCTTATATTTCAAATTGTCATAATATGAGACACTTATGTACTCTTGCTATGTTTTCACACACAACACGTAAATTCTTTGCTACTTTTGATATATGGGCAGGTACAATGTGATTTAGCCATCACAAGAGATACATGTGTTATTGTATGCGCACTAAACTGTCTTAACTTGTTTTTGAAATATAAAATTGGTTAGACTTGTTTAGTGTGTGTTTTAGATCTATGAATGATTTGCATTGTTTTTGTTGAGAGATATTTTTGAGAGTTTAACATGTTAATTGGATCTATGTTTGAGTAGCTTGCTTGTTTGCATTCATCTTTTTGTGTTTTTCCTCTCTTTGAAAAACTCTTTTCTATCAATCTCGACAGCTTCTCGATAGATCCTCGACAAATTCCTATCTATCGAGCCCCTTTGACTTCTTTTCTCGACAGATCTTATTGCATATTCGATCCATTGAGCATTCTGGACTTTGTCTCAATAGCTTCTCGATCATTCAAGAAACTTTCTATCTGGCCGATAGATTCTCAATAGAATCTCGATCCATCAAGGAATTTTTGTCGTCGACAGATTCTCGATAGCACCTCGACAAATTAATATCTGTCAAGATTTAGTGCTCAACAGATCTCAACAGCTCAATTTCTATATATATGTTCAACGTGAAATCAGATTCACTTTTTCACTTCTCTCTTGATAGAAAAGCTTTCTCTCTTCCTCCAAACACCTTTCCCTCTCTCCAATCACCTTACCCAATTGCATTTCAGCCTAGATCCTGCATTTCTTCTTTGGTAAGTGTCCTAAATCCCTCTTTTCTCATGCATTTCATGCATTAGACCTAGGTTTTTGGGTTTTCTCTGAAACTTTTGGGGTTTTTGAAATTTTAAAATTTTTGTGAAAGTTTTGGGTTGGTGTTGTTTATTTAATGCTATATGATCATGCATTGCATTCTATTAGCATGTTCACAATGTTTCATGCATTTAGATGTGTGTTTGATTGTTGAAAATTGTGTGCTACTAGGTTTGGATTGGGTTGAACCCATGATGCTATTATTTTTAGCACGTCACATATTCATGCATATGTACACTTTCTTTTCTATATTTTTGTTCTGGGTTGTGATGGTGTGTTCTCTCTCTCTTTCAGATAGACCGCGCATGGCACCCAAGTGCAAATTTACTCCAACTCAGAACCCTTTTTGTTCCAGTTCATCTTCTTCTATTGATCTTCCCCCTCTTCATGTTCGATTCCGTGATGAGAAGGCCCATCAAGACTTCTCTAAGAACTTTTCTAAACATGGCCTTCATTCGGAATGCCATGTGATTCTGTCAGATTTTGCCGACACAACTCTACTCGATGTCATTCACACTTAGGAATAGGAATCTCTTTGTGAGATACCCTTGAGGTGTCCCATCGTGTTCATCGGGAGTTTTACTCCAATATGCACGAAATCAATACCTCTGTACCTTAGTTTACTATGGTACTCTGAGGTACATGTATCGTGGTCACTCCGAATCTTGTATCTAAGATACTAAATGTCTCACGGGTAGCGCATCCTAACTACCCTGCTTGTTAGCGTCTGAGGATTGTGTTCAAATAAGAGCTTTTGTCTCACTTTTGTGAGACACCCTCCATATGGGGTGAGCATTAAAAAACCCTATGCTCGGGCTTTGCAAAAGGTCTGAGATTCCTTAATGTAGTGATGACATTTATTCTTACTCCACTGTCTCACTATAACTCTATCACTGAGCCTTGTGCTTGATTTTTGTTGTCCCTTGTGAGAGTGCTTTTTTCTTTAGCACACAGGCCCAAGGATCCTGGGCCAAATAGTTGTATTTTTGGTGGACTGGGCTTGGTTCACCGCAGCTAAATGGGGGGCTGATTACGAACCAAGTTGTGCGCAAGTCACATAAATCTCCTCAAGGCAAAAATGCGATTCCTCCTGGTACCCCGGGCATACTGTCGTGGGATCCCGGGACGTATTAGGCCTGTAAGAACCCAAAATCTCTGGTTCTCTACACTATTAGGATATATATATATATATATATATATATTAATACACATACATATATGTAAGTGAATTTTATGAGAATGATTCAGCCACGAGGATCCTGGCCCCAATTCTCACAGACTTATGCTTTTGCACAAGACTTGTGGGATTTGGAACTCAAGTCCGAGTGGCTTTGCTTGGGCAGGGACTCAGCTTTACAAGCAAGAATATATATGTATTGAGCAGCAAGAAGCAGTAAAGAAATATGCAAAGTAATTGTTAGAAATTCTCAAATCAATATGAGATATTTCATTATTTTTCTTGATTGTGGATTACAAATGTGCTCACTAAGACATGATACAAGGTTCAAATAAGCTCAAAAATTACAGACTTTGATGGCTATTCAAGCCTCTAAGACTTGCAAAGTTTGAATCCTTTTGAATCCAAGTATGTGCTATAGTGGCTGTTTCTGGGATACCGAGAGACATTCCTCTGTTTTTCTTAAATTTTACAGAGTTCTAATGACTTTATTATGATATTCTTCCTACTGAAAATCCTCTCCCTTTCAACATGGGTTTTCTCTTCCTTTTATAGTGTATTTTCTAGGGCTCCATGGTACTAGTGATTTCTCTCTTTTGCCCCTCAGAGCTCGTGCTGTGACAGTTGCTCAAGGGCTGGTCTCTTCCCCTTTTTCTCATAGTTTTCATCTTTTATTGCTGTTTCTCTAAAAGTCATTTGCTGGCTTTCCATTCTGGGGCGTCCTCAACAATTAGCCTTCAATCTCTCTTCTTTCAAGGTTTCTCATTTTTCAGACTTAGCTGTCGGTGTTATTTCCTTGTTGTCATTATTCCCAAATAGTTGGAATCTTTTACTGCTGGGTTGAAAGTTCTCTTCCAGTTGCTTCTACGTATGATTTTCTCATTCTTGGTTCCTTGTGGTACAGCTCCTTTGTTCATGAATGTTTGCTTTATACTTTCTGATTCTTTGCTGCACCAGTGGGTACTTGAGAAGGACATCTTTGTTCTTCATTTCTTGTATTTTGTGGTACCTTTCTTCAGTTGTCTTAATCCTACAGTAACTTCCCTGCATTACCTGAGGATCCTGAGCGTCTGGCAGCCTCTGGGTATCCCAGCCCTCTGGCAGCCTCTGGGTATCCCGGCCCAGTTCTTTCACTGAATTTTGCTGGACTTTTTAATGACCTTTTTTGCTGGAAATCTGAACATAAATAGGGCCTTAATGTTGATTCTTCTTGCTGCTTGAATTGGGCCTTCTTTACTTTTCATGGAATGGGCATTCTTGTGAAATTTTGGCCTTCAACATTAGCCCCCCGAGCTCGTGGGTTACCTGTAGCCCACGCGTGAGAAAATAAATTGTTTTTGGACACTTTTCTGGTTTGTAGAACCAATGTGTAGATCAAATAATTCTTGAGGGAAACTCCAAAGGAATTGCTACACTTCCTTCATGGGATGAACGAAATGGTACCTTTCTTTTGTTGAGTCGAAGTACCTCCAAGCCTTTGGTGAGTTTGCACCTTGTAGGAGGAGGGAAATGTCGCTAGATGGTTTGCAATGTCATTGACTAATCTCTTTGTATAGAGACTTGCAAAAGTATCCATGCTTGTGCGGCTTCGAGTGATGTACTCTTAGAATTTTTTTTTTTTTTCTATTTAAGTTACGCCTTCCTTGCTTCCTTAGGCTCCCTTGAACCAATTCCTTTCAAGGAGGTCAATCTTGTGCACTTTACACACCCACTTTTGAGTTTTCATACCCACTCAAGGCTCTTTCTCTTTGTACCCCTCGTTGGGCTTTGCTTACAATTTGCATCCTTTGCTAGGACATGCTACGGCTTGTACCTATTGCTGGTACGTACTACAGTTTGTACTCAGTGCTAGTACGTGCTGTAAGTTGTAGCCATGACTGGGATATGCTTACAATCTGCACTTTTACCTCTTGCTGGTATGTGCTACAACTTGTACCCATAAACTTTTGTTTTTAACCATTTTCTTGGTCGTACTTGGAAACTTGTGCTCTCGGCCAATTTCTGGGCCATGTATTTAGAAAAATTATTCTAGGCCAAGTCTTGGGTCAGGTACGTGTAAAGTTTCCTCTTACCAAGTCCTAGGCCATGTCACTTGGAAAAAATTTGTTTTGGTCAAGTCCTGGGCTAGGTACATGGAAAATTTTCCTTTTCCCAAGTCCTAGGCCATGCCACTTGGAAAATTTCTGTTTTGCTCAAGTCCTGGGCTAGGTACATGGAAAATTTGCCTTTTCCCAAGTCCTAGGCCATGCTACTTGGAAAATTTGTGCTTTGCTCAAGTTCTGGGCTAGGTACATGGAAAATTTGCCTTTTCCCAAGTCCTAGGCCATGCTACTTGGAAAATTTGTGCTTTGCTCAAGTTCTGGGCTAGGTACATGGAAAATTTGCCTTTTCCCAAGTCCTAGGCCATGCTACTTGGAAAATTTGTGCTTTGCTCAAGTTCTGGGCTAGGTACATGGAAAATTTGCCTTTTCCCAAGTCCTAGGCCATGCTACTTGGAAAATTTGTGCTTTGCAAGTTCTGGGCTAGGTACATGGAAAATTTGCCTTTTCCCAAGTCCTAGGCCATGCTACTTGGAAAATTTGTTCATGACCATTGAATTTTTCAATCTTCAGAAAAAGTTCCTTCGTAGCCCCTCATTTTCAAGTGGGCTTACTGAACTGATTTCTTTTCTTTTCTTTAAAGGGATGAGGATTTGTTTTCTTCTCCAAGGATCTTCTAAAATATCCTTTCTTGGCTGTGAACAAATTCTTTATGGAAAGAATCTTCTTTTATGAGTCATCTAAGGTTGCTCTCAATGGTAGACTGATGGCCAGGAGCTCCACCAAGATGATTCTGTCATGGTGTTTTCTTCAAGTGGGGGATCTTCGTACGGGGATCCTGGAAGAGGATGACTTCCTCTAGGCATGCTTGTTGAAGGCTGTCTTCACAAACCTCATAGTCTGTTTCTTTACAAGGATCTCTACCGCTACTACTTTTTTAGAGATCTTCTCATTTAATAGGTATTTCTCTTCTTCGGGGAACTGGGTCAGTGAGTTTGTTACAGCTTAGCTCTTGATAGCTCTGGGGATCCTTCAGACCTATGTTGTATTGAGAAATTAATATTAACCACCGGACTACTCTTCAAGATTGCAGGAGTTGATTGAGGAGGGCTTTTATTGGATGAGAGCTTGTCACCAATAGGATTTGATGGGATGAAAAGTAATGATTCAATTGTTGAGATGCATAACTGCCATACACGCCTTTTCTATGTTGGGATACCTCATTTCAGTGTCCTTCAATGCTTTGTATGCCTCTGTATGGTTGATATTGTTGTTGCCTTAGTTGGATCTATGAGGAGATCGATGTTAGGCGAAGGAAATTTATCCTTTGGAGATGCCTTATTTAGTTTGAAGGAGTTCACGCCAATAAATCTTCTTATTTTTTTTTAATAGCTCCACCAGTTGCTCTTTTTTTCTGTACTGACTGCTGATTAGGATGGGCCCTGGGTTCCTTGCGTCAGCCCCCAAGTTCACCTCTTCTAGTTTTTCCTTTGGTAGGATTTATGTCTTCCTTTTCATATCTGTAAGTTCCTCCAGGATCTTCGTAAACAGTATATTAGCCTTCCTCCTTCTTTCTTTTTCTGCCCAAGGGATCCCTCAAACCATGGGCATTGCTTCCTTCTTCTAGGATGGGAACCCCTCGGGATCCTGGAGATGGGAAATTCTGACTCATCGTATCCCCAGGTTCCTCCAGGATCTCTTCCTGGGCTATCATGTAAGATGGTGGTCCGAGATCCTCTTGTAGGCTACATTCAGGTCCCGCATGCCTTCATGAGCAATATTCTGCTTTCCCTCCAGGTTTCTTCTTCTTCTGCGATAGGAACCTCCGGGATCCCAAATATGGGAGCTCCCCGGGATCCTAGCAATGAGATATTCTTCAGCTGGAGCAGATTCATCATAAAGTACATTTTCCACAAAGTTTACTTTGTGTTGGATGAAATGACTAAGATTGGCAGTGACTTTTGTGGGCTTCCCATTCAATCCCTCTTTCACGTACTAGTAATACATTGAGAGGATTAGGCAATAGTTGTGATGTCATGGTTGGCCTTTAGAGCTAGTTGTAGGCGTCTTCCAGTGGTCTCTGTATCTCCTCCAAATCTTGTTATTTCCATAGGTGAGCCCAATTATTGAGCTGTAAGAAATGATAGATGTATTGTATAGTTGTTGAGCTTTCAATAATGTTGATTTTGCTACTGACTTGCAATATAGTGTTTCTATTGATTTTCTTCAAAATATATTTAAGGTCCACTGCATAATAGGCTTTAGCCCCCAAGACATGAGGCGGTTGTTGAATCATGCTTGATCCACCTTCTCTTGATGCTATTATGGAACTTCTATCCATTTTCCGGATGCCTCCATTTTTTTTTTTTTTTCACAACCATTTTACTTTGCTGGATTCGTGGAAATACTTCGCCTTTGCTGGAACTAATGATCTTTTAGGCTTTGCTAAAATTGAGGGTGTACTTAGCCTTGCTGGAATTAAGGATCTCCTCAACTTTGTTGGGATCAAGGATCTCCCAGGCTTTACTTTCCTCGAGTTAAGGATCTCTTAAACTTTGCTGGAATTAAGGATGTACTCAGCCTTGCTGGAATAAAGGATCTCCTCAGTTTTGTTGGGATCAAGGATCTCCTCAGCTTTGTTGGGATCAAGGATCTCCCAGGCTTTGCTTTCCTGGAGTCAAGGATCTCTTAGACTTTGCTGGAATTAAGAACGTACTCAGCCTTGCTGGAATAAAGGATCTCCTCAGCTTTGTTGGAACCAAAGATTTCTTAGGCTTTGCTGGGATCAAGGATCTCCCAGGCTTTGCTTTCCTAGAGTCAAAGATCTCTTAGATTTTGCTGGAATTAAGAATGTACTCAGCCTTGCTGGAATAAATGATCTCCTTAGCTTTGTTGGGACCAAGGATCTCCAAGGCTTTGCTGGGATCATGGATCTCCAAGGCTTTGCTGGGATCATGGAACTACTCCATTTTGCTAAACCCGTGGCTGGAGCCAAGGAACTTGTCCATTTTGTTAACCTGCGCCATATGATATTATTATCAAGTTGCTGCAAAATTATTCAGCCCCACAACGTGAGGAAATTGCTTTGCTATGTAATTTACATTTCATCAAATCTCTTTGATTCACTTATTTCTCTTTCTTCTTTTTTTTCTTTTTAAACAAATGAAACAATATCATGAATTTTTTTAAAAGAAAGAATACATTAGCCCCCAAATGTGGGGCCATTTCTCTATTATGTAGCTCATACAATCTTCATTTCATCAATATATTTTATTTGTTCACTTCTCCATTTTTCCTTAAAGCAATGAGACAATATTATAATTGTTTAAATATTACTACATGACCCCCTGTTTTTCTTTTAAAAAGCAGGGCAATGATCTATTATGTTCAAATGAGATAATACTATAATTGTTTAAATATTACTACATGACCCCCTGTTTTTCTTTTAAAAAGCAGGACAATGATCTATTATGTTCAAATTGTAAAGCAGAGAAAATAATAACGCATAAAACTTATCTTGTGTTGGGAAATTCCCCAAAATTCCATATAGAGTCTCTCGGTAGAACGTTCGTTGGAGGAACCCACACTTTTGGGATCTTGATGTTGAATGCACTAAGAGGAACTTTCCTTCCTCTAGGTGTTTCCTAGCTTTGGAGCCATGCTTGCGAAGGGACGACTTTTTCCCTCTCCTTTTTCCCAGTCCCCAGTGGAGTCGCCAAAATGTGAGAGTGCTTTTTTCTTTAGCACACAGGCCCAAGGATCCTGGGCCAAATAGTTGTATTTTTGGTGGACTGGACTTGGTTCACCGCAGCTAAATGGGGGGCTGATTACAAACCAAGTTGTACGCAAGTCACATAAATCTCCTCAAGGCAAAAATGCGATTCCTCCTGGTACCCCGGGCATACTGTCGTGGGATCCCGGGACGTATTAGGCCTGTAAGAACCCAGAATCTCTGGTTCTCTGCACTATTAGGATATATATATATATATATATATATAATACACATACATATATGTAAGTGAATTTTATGAGAATGATTCAGCCACGAGGATCCTGGCCAGAAAGGTTAATATCAAAGGGGTTCTCTTCACCAAACACCGGGAGGAGGAAGTTATTAACCACATCCTCCAAGGTGATCGTCAATTCACCAGTAGAAAAGAAAAAAGTATGAAGGGAAGGGCACCAATGACGTACCAGATGCCTGAGCCCTTTGGCGTCTCTGAAGCCCTCAAGGTTTCTGGAAATAGCCACTGCCTTTTGGATACCGGCGCGCTCCAAACAACCCACAAACTCAGCATCAGACAGTTCCTTGTCTACCCATATAGGCCAGCCCTGAATCTTTCCCGGAACAAAATCAAAGAAAATAGGAACTGCCTCTCGGATTCCTTGTCTGATCTGGAGATCGAAAATCTCTCTAGGATCAGGAACCTGGGCGGAACCAGCGAAACCCGCTTGGCCAGAAAACATCCAAACGTGAGGGGATGGAGGAGCCTCACCATGAGATATATGAAGGAAAAATAAACTGAGAGAATACCAAGGATCCCGTAAAGGGAAGGCCGGACGTTCAGTAACCTCGTGAGAATCACTCGGAGCAGAACCAGAAGAACCTTCACCCTCAGAAGGACTGGGAGTACGCTATCTCCTCTTTCGAGAAGAAGAAGAAGCCATCAGAACAACACAAAAAAAGATTGAAAGTGCGAAAGGGAGGAAGACCAGAGTAACAGAGAAGAAGAGAAAAAGAAAGAGAAAACACAAAGAGTGAAAGACTCAGAGAAGCAAAGTGATAAGATGAAACGGCTACAATAAAGACGCAAATAGCAGTTGGGGAAAACAGTTTATGGAAAGACGCGCCAGTTGACAAAAAAATTTAATTTGAAGAAAGGATTAATCAACAGTTATTAATGAGAAATAACGGGAAACGAGAAAAGTGGGTAGAGGAGTTTTACCTCAAACACCCAACTGCCACGTCCCGTATAAAGAGGAAGCTGCAAAAAAGTAATAATTATAAGGGAATGCGACACGCAAAAAGGAGGTGACTAAAAGCAGCAGAAAAGGGCCGGGATCCCAAATAAAAAGGAAGGGAACCCAGTAGAAGTTGGAGAAGGGGATCCTACGAAAATTTTAGAAAATCTAAATCACTCACGCGTGGGCTTCAGGCAACCCACGAGCTCGGGGGGCTAAATGTTGAGGTCTAAAAAGGATCATAGTGAAGGAAGCCCAAAAGAATAAGTCAAGCCCAAAAGAATAAGTCAAGCCCAAAAGGAAAAATCAAGCTAAGCCCAAAGTAACAGATGTAGGAAACCCATGAAGGAATAAAAAGCCCAAGGGATCCTGAAGCCCAGACAAAGAATCATCCAAAAAGAGGATCACGGCAAGGGATAAGAAGCAAGGATCCTCAGGAACCTTCAAGAGGCGCAGACCCCTTCAGGCACAAAGACAAAAGAAGACTAGGACAGCTCGATAGAAAAAGACAGAAGAAGGAAACAAGAAACAAAAGCAGAAAAAGAACACAAACGCCAGTAGAACCCAGCGACCTCTCATGGCACAGACAGAAAAAGCCTCGAGGAACCAAAACGGAGAAGCATAGAAGAAAGAATGATAACAAGTGGCTTTCAAAATGGCAGAGCAGGATTCCGCCCGGATGGGAAAGAAAAGGGAAAAGTGGAAAACGCCAAAAACGGGGATGCCGAGAAGGGCATACCTCAGCACATCCCAAAGAAGATGGCCAACCAGGAACTTTCAAAAGAATCAGAGCTGAAAGAAGGAAAGAATGAGAAAAAACGGAAATGGGACTTACCAAGATGATGGATACAGGACGTGCTCTGTTTGCAAAAGGGTAAAACAGGGGAACCAACGGTTCCCCGGGAGGACCAAAAACTCCATTATAAAAGGGAGAGGATTTTCAGTAGGAAGAATATCATAACAGAGCCATTAGAACTCTGTAAAATTTAAGAATAACAGAGTCATTAGAACTCTGTAAAATTTAAGAAAAACAGAGGAATGTCTCCCGGTATCCCAGAAACAGCCACTATAGCACATACTTGGATTCAAAGGGATTCAAACTTTGCAAGTCTTAGAGGCTTGAATAGCCATCAAAATCTGTAATTTTTGAGTTTATTTGAACCTTGTATTACGTCTTAGTGAGCACATTTGTAATCCACAATCAAGAAAATAATGAAATATCTCATATTGATTTGAGAATTTCTAACAATTACTTTGCATATTTCTTTACTGCTTCTTGCTGCTCAATACATATATATTCTTGCTCGTAAAGCTGAGTCCCTGCCCAAACAAAGCCACTCAGACTTGAGTTCCAAATCCCACAAGTCTTGTGCGAAAGCATAAGTCTGTGAGAATTGGGGCCAGGATCCTCGTGGCTGAATCATTCTCATGAAATTCATTTACATATATGTATATGTATTAATATATATATATATATCCTAATCTAAGAAACTAACAATTATTTGAAGATATGTGCATTGTATAGTTGTTCTTGTGTAGGACCTATAGAGGTAAAAGGAAAGAACAAAACTCCATTGCATATCAAGCATGGAGAAAGATTGTATAGTGCAGAGAATCAAAGATTCTGGGTTCTTACAGGCCTAATACACCCCGGGATCCTACGACAGTACGTCCCGGGATCCCACGACAGTACGCCTGGGGTACCAAGTGAAGGAATTCTTTAAAATATTTATACGATAAAAGATAAGCCTTAAATATTCTATTTCAATCTCTTTCTCATTGTGAATATTATGAACATCTATTTTACTTATTTTGTAAGAGTAAATGGTCATTTTATGATACTAAAACACTTATAATTGTATTTTATTGCTTAGGAGGAATCACATTTTTGCCTTGAGGAGATTTATGTGACTTGCGCACAACTTGGTTCGTAATCAGCCCATATTTAGCTGCGGTGAACCAAGCCCAGTCCACCAAAACACAACTATTTGGCCCAGGATCCTTGGGCCTGTGTGCTAAAGAAAAAAGCACTCTCACATTTTGGCGAGCCCAAGCTGAGAACGATCCTCTACAGTTTGATCCATCTATCAGAAGGATCAAGGCCGTTAATCACGCTCTGATCGCACGGCCATGGTTCATCCACCAGGTTTGGGGTCCTGTCTCCTTAGTGAGCAAGGATACAGAGGTACGATCCTATAGAACAAATCCATTGTCATTCGTGACAAAAAGGGGAAGTATTTTTGGGATGATGAGAGTAGTCATGTATTTAGGGGGAGAATTAGAATAGGAAACTTTTGTTAGGGGGAATGTCTATATTTTTTAGGGATGTAGTGAGGATTTTATGTACTTTTCTTTTCCTTATCTTTTAGTTACATTATCCTTTTGTAAACCGGTCTTATGACCATTTATTTATGACATACATTGTATTTATTTCTCATTTATATATATGATGATGTATGTTGTTATTAACCTATCTCTTCATGGGTTGTTTCTTTTCTCTCTTTATACACGTGTTTATTTACGTATGTAATCCTTTATTTCTATTTCACACTAAGATGCCTTGATGAGTTTTGTTTAAAGTGTTTAAGAAAGATAGGTTTTCAAAAACTATCATGCCATGAACTCTCTTCTAGCAAAGTTTTTCAAGAGTTTGTGTTAGGATTAGATTTTATTGTATTTAACAAGTGATTATGAGTTTAGTGTTTTAGGACTTCTCTCATACTTCATTTGTTTATTGTGGTTTTATCACGGATTGCCAAAGGAGAAGATTGTTAGGACATAAGTAGATATTGTTAGAGACATATTTTATGTAAATTGGCTAATCCTTTGACAAAACGCACTTTTCTTGTAATTGGGTAGATCTAGGATGAGTTTATTATTTCAAGGAACAAGAGTTCAAGGTTAATATTGAAGCCATGCAAATCTGTCCAAAAACAAGTGAAGAAGTGCTATTCATTAAAGCTTGACAGATCCATATCCATTGAGGTTTAATGCTGATGCTCAACAATAGCATGGCAATAGCTCGACAAAAGCTGTATCTATCAAGAATTACAAAATTCAGATTTCCAAATCTGATTTCACGCATATCCATGTGTATTTGTGTAGGGTTTTTTTCTCACAACCCTAGACATATATAATGATTATTTTAAGGGCCATCAAAGGTGATGCAAAGTGATGCAACTCAATGCAAATTGATTGTGCATGCAAATTGTGACCGGAGACAGAATTTGCCCAAGTTTATCATATTTCTTGTAGAAACTATTGCGTCTTTGCGCTAAGGGTTTTGTAACCAAGGAGTTTCTTGATCTTCATCGTTGGATGAACTGAAGAATTTTGCAGCCAATATCTTCCTCAAGTTGATGTGTTAGTCATGTACTTCGATCTATGCATCAATTGGTTAGTCATGTACTGGGAGTCGTGCATTGAAATGAGAGATTGTCACTACATTATAAGTCCAATTGGGTATTGGAGTAAGGGTTCAACTGTAGGTTGGTATTAGGTATTGGGATTTCTTTTACTTGTAATAGCTTGTTTTGATAATAGTGGATTCTCAGGAGTGATGACCTTAAATTCACCCGGTAGGGTTTTGCCTCGGTGATTTTTCCCATTCGTAAACAAATCACCTGTGTCAAATTTATTTTCTGCTACATTTAACTTTGTTGGTGATTTGTTTGTGCTACCACGCTTATTGCATGTAATTGAATATAATTAATTTCACTTGGCTAAATTAATTGATTTAATTACTAAAGGGGTTAATACATTCTTGGCCTATCATTATTTATAGACACTTAGACGTATCAGTATTAGACATATCCTTTCTAGAAGTGAGATGCTCTATCCAAAATATATATTAGTTCAAGCAAAATATCAATTTGTCTATGAAGTAACACCATCACTTTGGAGTTGAAAAATCAAATCAAAAGTAAATGGCACAAAGTGCAATTTAACTTAAACTGTTAGACTTGTGTTATATTCTAAAGATTTAAGATTAAATGTTTAGAATTATATTTTGTGTGTGTTGGCAAACCGAGAACAAAACATGTCTAGTTTATGTGTTAGGCCTTGCTCAAAGGTGTAAGTTTCAAGCTTCAAGTTCAAGCTAACTGCAGAAAAGAAGAGTCAAAATCTGCTAAGCTCGATCGATCGAGAATTAGGCCTAATCGATCAAGAATCGTAATAATCAGATTCTGCAAAAATTTTAAACTAGGCCCAAGCCCACGAAAACGTTTATGGTTTCAATCTAACTTGTACACATATAAAAGGGAAACCCTACCTACATTTTGTAGACTTTTAAAAGACTTATGTGTTACTCTTTGTGAGATCTGAGAGGTTTTGTACCTTCTAACTACACAAGCATCTACCGAAACAAGATCTACAATCAAGCAGTGGTAGAACCTAGTTGCTGCTACGAAGATCAACAACTGAAGTTGATCTGAACCCTTTGAGTGAGATCTCAAGGTCACAAGCATGAGTGCTTGTGTGCTACAAATCCAAGAAGAGAATGAGTTTGTGGATTCAAAACTTACACGTAATCGTGTCAGTAAGTTACTACCTGAGGTAGTAATAGATTTAGGGTTAAATCTGATTGTAAAAACTTTGATTCTCTTATAGTGGATTTGTTTTACTTTGAGGATAGCTAAGTTAAATCATCCCCAGGTTTTTACCTTGAAACAGTCTGTTTCGTTGGTTTTCCTAGGTCATCATATCGTGGTGTTATTTACATTTCCGCTGCTATGCATGATATGATTTATTATTGTTTAACCTAGACCTAAATAATAACCTAAGTAATCACTTGACTAATATATTAGGTTAAAAATCTAATTTAAGGGGTCTAAACAAACAATTTGGAAAAATAGGACTAGAATCCGTCACACAGAGCATCAACTTCTCCTTTTTCTTTTTTTATATTAAATAAGGCATCATCTTTGTTAAAATTCCATTTATGCTGTTTCTTGGATTTGTATTACTGTATCTTCCTTTACTCTTATCCAATGAGACTATTGACTGGATGGTATCCTCAAATATGTGGAAAAGCCAATCTATTTATTTGCACCTCTTGAAATTGTTCACTTTGCTTTGAGTATTCCATTCTTAAACTTGATTATGGCCTTTCCTGTGATATTTTGCGATTTACTACTTGTTTTAGCCCATTATATCTTTATTTCCCTTCTTAGATGGGCTTCTTCAAGCATAGTTCCTAAAAGACTTTCTAGAGCGTGAGCAGCCAGGTAACCTACTATTGAAGCCTTTTTTTGTCCAATAGCTTGGAGATTAATGTTTCATTTACTGGACATTTAATTTCGTTTCATCGACTGTTTGAGAGATTATTTATATTAAGAGACATTAGAGATTTAGTTTAGTATACAATATACACTATTAATTCTAGAGTTTTAAAATTAAAAAAATTCTGGGGCATCATAAAAGACGTTGGGGCATCACATTATATATCTTGAAGTATGATGATCTTCCACACAAACCAACGAAACCAACTTGAATAACTCGACATAGAACAGTCGACAGACTCGACACACATCTAAACACATGTAATCCTTAAATTGGACTTATGGTGATTCTTAGCCTATGATAGACACCTCAAGCTTATGATCGTTTTCCAAAATGCAAGGTGAAAGTATTGCTTATTTGACAAGAATGATCTTAGTGCATTGTAATTCACCAGGTCAAGGTTTGTTTAATTTGCATTCAACACAGAAGCCAAGAAGATCAATCAAGGTTGCTCGTGTACTTGAACGGGCATAGTCCTCACTAATAGCTGCGAGCATTCAAAATCTCATGAGGGAATAGAAGAAGTCTAGTGTGAGCTCATCTTGCATATGGCCGGCTTAAAATACACTTTGGGACAGAGAGATAGAAATCTTCCTTTAAGGGGTCCACTGTTATGACTAAAGTGATATTGTATGAACCCACATCACAAAATGAATATACACACACATACACTTGTATATAGTTATTTATGCTTTTGCTTGAAAAAGTGAGCAAATTTTTTTTTTTTTTTAAGAGATAACTAAACTCAAATTTTAGAAAAATTCGTAATACAATATTTTTTCTATGTTTTAAATCATAAATTTTATTTATACATGGATTTCTATCATATAAAATTGGATTGAATAAGTCATATGTTATTAAGTATGTGAAAGATTTATAAAATTTATATAAAAAATGAATTTACATTGAGCACTTATGTGGTATTTGTAATATAGTTTTAGTTTTATTCAAGTGATATGAGATACTTTTTCCTTTAGTGAAACTTTTAAGCTTTTAAACATTAGAATTTTTATTTCAATAAATAATGATCTAGGTTTAAAGTTTAGGGTACAAAAAGGGAAGTTTCAGGCAACCACTTGTAGTAGTGTTCATGAGCCATGTTCAAAGGAGGATTATGCTAATCTATATATATATATATATATATATATATATATTGTTCAATAAGACTAATAATGGGAGTTTAAGCATCAGCAATTTTGAAAGGAGATGCCTTGACTTCATCCTTCTTAGTAGTTATCAAATTCAAAATTGTTTTAAGAGGAGGATGAGTAGACTTGACAATGGTTTTATCTACTTTAACAAAATTTGACTTTTTTTATCACATTTAAATGTTGTATTGAAACTTCATCTTTTGAAATATAATGGTTTTCAAGAAAATCAAAAAACAAAATAAGTTTTTTCAATTGATTCATCTTTTCTAACCATTTTCTTTTAACATGGTCTTTTTCAGACTGAGCAAAATTATTTTGGAAATATTTTCTTTTGTTTCTGTTTTTAGCGAGCATAAATTCATCATACAAAGAAACCAAATCAACTTCAAGTCTTTCACCCAAAATAGTCAAAACTCTTAATTGATTTTGGTAAACAGGGGTTTCAATAGGAGGAAAATCAAAATCAGATGGACAAACAGATTTAGTGTCATCTTCTTCTTCACTAGCAATTCTGCCATATGGAGAGGAAGATTCTGCTTTGGTGGAGTAAAAAGGAGTGCTAATTTGGGATTTATTACTTGAAACACCTTTCATCTTCAAACCAGTGGGTTTTTCCAAATTCTTTTGCAAAAATTCATTAATCTCTTGATCTCTTTTTGAAATACTTTTAGACCTAGCAAAGGAATGTCTTCCTTCATTGATCCTCAAAGGTGGATTATTTTGAAAACTTATTTTAACAGTACCATCAAGATATTGTTGAATATGAGTGAGATCTAGCTCATCAAAAACAGGTTTAGCAGGAGGGGATTCTTGTTCTAACAACCAATCATTAGGAACCTTAACATTTTGCCATTGAATCATTTTTGGAACTTGAACTTTAGAATCAGGGGTTGAATATTGAATTAACATGGTTTTACCAGAAGGTTCTCTAAGAATCTTAGCACATGGGTTTATTTGAGTACCCAACAGTCTATAATAAATGCGATAAATCAAAGCCAAAGGCTTACTACCTTCTTCCATGTGATAACCATATGAAGCAATATTCAATGTCAAAGCTTTAACAATATTAGGATCATCCAAAGCAAGAGTAAGATCAGGATAACAATTAAAATAAACAGGACTATCATACATAGAAGCAGTAGTGTAAGGTTGAATTTAATCAACCATTTTATTGGCTTTATTCCGTGCCAAATTTGCTTGTATTTCAGCATTTAGTAACCCTGTATTTAGGTGGGTTTGTTGTAAGGGTAGTGAGTGAGATAGAGTGTTGATTGCTCAAGAGTGTGTAAGAAAACAGAGACTCGCGGCTTGTTCTCGTGGGTGGCTCGCGGCTTCAAGCCGCCAAACGCAACACACGTGTCAAGCGTGCCAGAAGGTGATCAGTCATACTAGCTGGAGCACTACAGGACAAAACAGGACAACTGGCCATACAGTTATCTCAAGACTGGATCTCGCAACTCAGTCAAGTTGCGAGGTCAAGCCGCGAGTCACCCCTGTTTTGTAAAACCTGACGTTTCACATTCCTCTCTCAGTCCAGTATAAATATCCCTTATACCCACAAATGAAAGAGGGCTTCCAGAGAGAATTTTGAGAGAGAAACCCTAAAGAAAAATAAGATTGATTCACTTACAATCTATACATTAGAGTCTCTTCAAATTCCTCAACTCTCTTCCTCTCCATTGTTAAATCCTTGAGTGGCATTTTACCAAAACCTTGTTCTCACCATATTCATCACTGTGAGAGGGTTGTTTGGTTTTCTGGGAAGCATTTAGGAAGGAACCAATCTACATTGGTTGATGCTACGGTCTAGTAGCGGAATCCGGGAAGCTAGAAAAGAAAAAGGTTCGGCGTAACCTCGTTGGAGCAAGAAGCTTGGAGGGCTTAGGTGCACTGGGTAGATTAGGCTTGGAGGGTTTATTGCTGTCCATGTATCCCAACTACATTTTCTAGTGGACTGTTTACCGCTTGGAGGGCGGCGGAGAGGTTTTACACTAAGGGCTTCGGTTTCCTCTTCGATAACACATCGCGTGTTGTTTTTGTGTTTGCATCTTCCTTCCCTTTTATCTTTGCCTTTTTATTATCTGCTGTGGGTTGTGATTTTAATTTGGCTTAGATAGTTTTTCCAATTCTATATTATAGCTTATGTTCATTTTCCGCACATTAGTTGTTTGACATAATGCTTGAATTGGTTAAGTTGTAAATTGGGGGTCTAAACGTTCAAGGGTGTCTATACACATATTTGAACTTTAATTTGGTATCAGAGCGGGTACACTTTTAGTGGTTTCATTGCCATTGTGTGATCCTTGACTCCCTTTTGAGATGGATCGGTCTCAATCCCTAAATGCACCTCCATATTTTGATGGTAGTAATTATGCTTTTTGGAAGATTCACATGAGAGCCTTTCTATGTTCTATTGATGAATTTGTTTGGGATGCTGTTGAGATAGGTTGGACCAGGCCTGAGGAAGCTAAATCTACATGGGATAAGGCAGCTTTTGCTGCATCTAATGCTAACAGTAAAGCACTCAATGCTATTTTCTGTGGTGTGTCTCCAAATGAATTTCACAGGATCTCTCACATTACCGTTGCTAAAGAAGTATGGGAGATATTGGAGACCACTTATGAAGGCATGAAGAAGGTAAAAGACACCAAGCTGCAGATGCTAACCACTCGATTTGAGGAACTAAAAATGAGTGAGGATGAGTCCTTTGACTCTTTCTATAGCAAGATGAATGAGGTGATTGTCAGCAAGTTCAATTTGGGAAAGAAAACGGAGGACTCTAAAATTGTAAGGAAGATCCTTCAATCATTGCCGAAAAGTTTTAATGTTAAAGTGACAGCGATTGAAGAGAGCAAAGACCTTGATGACATCAAAGTCCAGGAACTGGTTGGTTCTCTTTAGACCTATGAGATATCACTGCCCAATCAACGGAAGAATAAATCTCTTGCTCTTAAGACCATTAATGAGAAGGTGGAAGATCATGACTCATCGGGAGAAGATGTGGTTGACAAAGATGTTGCTTACCTTGTAAAAAATTTCAGAAAATTCTTGAAATTCAAAAATAATGGCAAATTTGGTGATAAAGGAAAATTCCAAAGTTCAGAAAGGGAGAAAAGGGAATTCAAAAAGAAAGATGGAAAAGAATCCCAACCTACACAAGGTGTCACTTGTTTCGAATGTAATGGGCATGGACACTTTAAGAAAGAATGTCTGAATTATTTGAAATCGAAAGGAAAAGTGTATGCCACAACATTGAGTGACTCGAATTCATCCGACTCAGAATCTGAAGAAAGCTGTGATGGAGAGGGGAACTATTCAACTTTTATGACTATTGCTCATGTTGAGTCTTCAGACGAGTTGAATTTGCTTGTACGAGACCTTGGAGAACATAGTGATGAAGAATCACTAGGAATTATTGAAGAATCAGATACTAAAGAAGATGAAAGCACAGCGAATCTTCAAGAGAATTATAACTCACTCCTGAAGAAGTTGGGTGAGTACACAAGGGTGGCCAAGGCAGCTGTGAGAAAAATGAAGAAGGCAGAGGAGGATTATAAAAGTCTCCTAATCCAATATAGGGAGGCCAAATGTGAGGTAGAAACACTGAATGGTGAGCTGTCAGAAGCTTACACAAAAGTGAGATTTCTTGAGCAAGAGGCTCTGCAAGCAAATGCTAAAATTGAGAGGGTCACCACCAAGAAGCTAGATGATGTTATTTCATCTCAAAAGAGCTTTTCAGACAAATCCGGGTTGGGATATACCGGAGGAAGTAGCTCATCTGGAAATGTCACTAAGGAAGTGAAGTTTATAAAGGTCAAAGAATCAGCTGATGTTGGTCCTACTGCTGAGAAGCCCAAGATAGAGGAGAAGAGAAATGTGGGGAACGAACGGTTGTTGAATTCCCGTAATCAATCTATAGGCAGGTCTGAATCTCGTGCCAAGTCTCGTCCACGACCACAAAGAGGTCTTAGATCAACTTATGTGTGTTATCATTGCGAACTTCAAAGGCATACTCGACCAAATTGCCAAAAGCTGAGAGCAAAGAATAGTGCAACTCCTCAAAGGTCACGAGGACCTAGAAATGATAGAAGAAATTGGGCAGGTGAACAATCGAGAGATCAAAATGGTGATCCCGAAATGATGAAGATGATTGGTGCATTCACCAACTGCTTGGAAAGCTTCTCACGAAGGTTTGAAAGCCCTAACTCTCGTACCCAATCCTATAAGGAAATCACCCCAAACGCAACTGACGTGTGGGTGAAAAAGGGTATTCATGTATAAGCATTACAACATGTCCATGCATTAATACTTCCTATGCTTTGTGACGATGTTTGATTGTTTGCTTATTGTTTATGTTGATGGTTGTTTGTTTGTCTATTTGTGCATATTTTTTGGTTTTTGTTTTTGTTTTTGATCAATCCTTTTCTTCTTGTGTCAAAAATCCAAAAATTACATAAAAATCAGAAAATCAAAAAGTTTGATTGACATTGTTGAGTTTTTGTCTCAAAACTTGTTTTGCCTTATACCTTTGTGCTAATGGCTTTGTACATTTTCGAGCATAGCTTGTTTCATTGCACTCATATCACTGTGGGAGAAATCTTGAAATCTATGTGATTCTTGTAAATAGATCTTCAAACTTGTCATGAATGATTAGTGAATGGTTGTGATGATCTTGAGACATGCATAGACTTGTGTCTATATATCTTCCCACTTTTTATTTTTGTTTTTGCTAAAAAGAGCTCACCAAATGTAAATCTCCAAATGAAAAGAGATATTGAGCTGCAAAAGCCTGTCGCACACTCTAGTATTCGACTAGGAAAAAGGGTAAGCGACCTAAAATTAAAGTGAATGTTTATTCAAAAAACCAAAGGCTAGTTCATTAAAGTGAAATATCAAATACCACTCTCACAATGAGAGGTAATTGTCTCAAAGGATTAAAAAGATCAAATGTTATGATTGAAAGTGGAGCCAAATGTAAAGCTCCAAGATATGTTATCAAGTTTTGTGGGATGTCATATATACATATTTCTATAATTGAGATAGATCACATGATCTAATGCTAATTGTGTATGCCTTGATTGAATTGATCATTGAAGTTTCACATTAGACTAAGGATTATCTCAATGTTGATATCCACACACAACACACAAGTTTATGTTCAAAAAATACCATATTCATTTGTGTGATTGTACTTGATGAAATGTGTTTTCACATGCTCAATCTTTGTTAATTCAAGCACAAAAAGATTTTTGAGTGTTTTAGGTGTTTTTGGAAAGTATTTTGTTTAAAAAATCTGAAAATTTCAAAAATCCATTTTTGCCCTGTTTTGGCGACTCAGTCGCAGGTAAGTCAAGTCGCAAGCCTCAGTCGCGTCTTCGCGGGTTATGTTTGGCGACTTGTTCGCAAGTGGAAGGTCTAGTCGCGAGGGTTACTCAGAGATTTTCGTAGCTCAGCTCGCAACTCCCTCGCAGGTAGACCTTCCAGTCGCAAAAAACACTTAGAAAATTTTTCCAAAATTTTGTCTTTGAGTGTTTTGGCGGCTCGACCTGGCGTCTTGGTGGCGACTCACTTCAGTCACGAAAAACGCGTGTTTGGCAAAAATAGGGGCAGTTTTTAAATCTTTTTCAGTTTTCCCTCGAACTTTTGTGACTGTTCATCTTCTTTCTCAATTGTCTCCTTCCCCAACACTCCGTGCACTCATTTTCAAACTTCATTGGTGCTTCATTTCTTCTCAAAATCATCAAGAAAAGGTATGGGTCTTGTTTTCCTCATCTCATTTTCCCTGCTTAATGAATGTTTTTCTTGTCATTTGGATAGATTCTATGTTCGAAACATTCCTCTCTTTGTTTGATGGGTATGGCTAGTTGTGTTTGTTGTTGATTTCATCCGTTTTCATGTTGATCGGTTACAATGTGCTTTTTCTTTGTTCTGATATTTGCCTGTTGTTGATTCTCAAACTCTTTTGTTAAATGGGTTTGGCATTTTTGTGACTTGCTCCTTTCACTTATTTGTGTGTTGAAGTTGGCTTGTGGCATTGGTTTATTGTGATTTTATGATAACATAACGTGTGTGTAATGGCATCTCGAAAGTATTCCTTTTAAACCACTTCATTTTTTGAATATTGTGTCTCACTGCCATGTGCTCTATTTTGGGTGCTCTGATCCTTCATTTTGAAATTTTATGTGGTCTGTTTTATGCTATCCATTCTTAATGTTCGAATGCTGTCTCTGTATGTATATCATGGTCATGGTGGACTGTCTAATTGACAATTATTTTTGAATTTGTGTCTATGCTCTATTACACTTTCACCAATTTGCTGCACCTATAGTATTGTGCACTTTAGTATTAATGGTGGTTTGTTTGGGTCTGAACTGTCTTAAGTTAGTATTTGTGTTTTAAATTCTCTGGTTTTCACTCTTATTTGTATCGAATCATGTTGATATTTATCTTGTGAGGTGCTGTTTTTGGTTCTTTGCTGTGGGCCTATTCTCTTGCAGATGTCTCGTCGATCCTCTAAGGGTAAAGACATTGTTGCTGACTATCCAGCAACCCCAATTGCTAAAAGGACTCGACCCTCATCACAGTCATCTCAAGACTCCAATGAGGAGAGGTTTAGAACCCCGCTTACCTCACACATCTACTCAAACATCTTTGACAAGTCAACTTCTATAGTGGAACAGGTGGTGGAGTTTAACACCTTAGGGACCACTTTTATCTCTCGAATCTTTGAGCCACGAGACTGGGCAAACTTGTTTGGGAACTTTGTCGATCCAATGGATGAATTGGTTAAGGAATGCTTCTCCAATGCAAGTGATTTTGGAGTTGAACTTATTTTCTGGGTCAGAGGAAAGAAATTTGGCATTTCCCCAAACTCCATCGCCGATGTTCTTGGCATCACTAGACCTCAGAATGTGGATCTAACTCTGTACGACGATCGAACTCCAGAGATTCAAGACATTCTACAAATCCTAGGATCTGATCATGAAGTATCTAATACAGGCACATCCATCAGCACCGCAAAGTTTGCATCAGAGCTGACCACACTGAAGTTGATCATGTTCACTAATCTCTGCCCACTGTCCAACACTACATTCATAAATCTTGGGAGAGCTCAATTCCTTTGTGATCTTATTACAGGAGCCCCCATTGATATCTGTGCTCACATCTTTTACACCATGAGGAAGACCGCAGTTCGAACTGCAGCTAGAGGAATTATTCCATTTTGCAATCTCATCATGAAGCTCATTCTTTGTGAAGGCATTGTTCCTCCCACAAATGGAAAACTGTTGACCCGTCAGCGTCCTATTTCCATGTACACTCTTCAAGCTAGCAGAAGTCACTCCTCTAAAACACCAAAGAGTGCACACATCTCTCCGGTTACTCCATCTGCCCCTGAGTCAGAGACACCTGCACGTACCACACTTACTTCGCATGCTATTCCTGAAGTTCCACAAGCTAGCATTCCGCATGCACAAACTGATCCTCAAACTGATAGAGTGGGTAGTTTACTTGAAAATATTCAGAAACGCATTGATGAGATGGTGACACTTCTCTACTCCATAAACAACCATGATCAAATGCGTCTCGTGACTATGGAGAATCAGCTAGACGCTATACAACAAAAGTTGGATGACAGCCTTTAGCTATTCGTGCCAAAAAGGAGGAGAGCATTCAGTAAGGGGGAGAAAGCTCAAAGGGAAGTGTGCATAGTGATAAGGGGAGTACATATATACTCTTGTTTTAAGTCTTAACCTTTAAACTTATAGGTTTATGTTTTTGTTTTTTTTTTTTTTGTTTTTTTTTTTTTTTTTTTTTTTTTGTTTATATGGGTTGATACACTGTGGTTTTGGTGTATTCTTGTTTCTAACTCATAACTTATAATCATGGTTTAATCTTTTATATACATTGTTGATGTTATTCAGTTTTTGTTGTTATATTGTCATTTGTACCCATGTTGCTTATGTAAGCTTTTAGGGTTATGTTTTTATGCATATTTTGTAGGCTTTATGGTTTGTACCTTGCTTAATGCAGCCTTTTATACTTTGTTTAAATCAGTACTTCTATCTAAATATCTTGCATTTTGTTTCAAGTACTGTCACTCTTGTGCCCTTGTAGGATTGTTCCTAAATGCATATACTTAGTGTATTATGCATTGGTTGAATGTTGGGCATACAAGTATCTTGCTTTGTTCTTGTTAACTTGTATGTTCAAGTGTTCATTCCAAGTGTGAATGAGCACTGTGATCACTACCTTGTGGTGATTACTTGGTTGATCAAGCCATGATTTCAATCTTCACTTCATCTTTGCTTGATCACATTAAGCTTGTTTCATATGCATTTCATGCTTTTCTGCATACAATGATCATGGTGTATTGTTGTGTTTCAGGAGTTTCATATTCTTATGTTTCAAGTGCTTCACAGCTTCTAGAATTAGGTGTGAGTGAGTTTTGTTCAACTGTTCCCAACTCACATCTTAAGTCTAGAGTCTGTTTTAGGGTTATGTCACGGAATAGCCAAAGGGGGAGATTGTAAGGTTGAATTTAATCAACCATTTTATTGGCTTTATTCCGTGCCAAATTTACTTGTATTTCAGCATTTAGTAACCCTGTATTTAGGTGGGTTTGTTGTAAGGGTAGTGAGTGAGATAGAGTGTTGATTGCTCAAGAGTGTGCAAGAAAACAGAGACTCGCGGCTTGTTCTTGCGAATGGCTCGCGGCTTCAAGCCGCCAGACGCAGCACACGTTCCAAGCGTGCCAGAAGGTGAACAGTCATGCTAGCTAGAGCATTACAGGACAAAACAGGACAACTGGCTATATGGTTATCTCGCAACTGGATCTCGCAACTCAGTCAAGTTGCGAGGTCAAGCCACGAGTCACCCCTGTTTTGTAAAACCTGACGTTTCACATTCCTCTCTCACTCCAGTATAAATACCCCTTATACCCACAAATGAAGGAGGGCTTCCAAAGAGAATTTTGAGAGAGCAACCCTAAAGAAAAACAAGATTGATTCACCTACAATCTATACATTAGAGTCTCTTCAAATTCCTCAACTCTCTTCCTCTCCATTGTCAAATCCTTGAGAGGCATTTTAGCAAAACCTTGTTCTCACCATATTCATCACTGTGAGAGGGTTGTTTGGTTTTCTGGGAAGCAGTTAGGAAGGAACCAATCTACATTGATGGATGCTATGGTCTAGTAGCGGAATCCGGGAAGCTAGAAAAGAAAAAGGTTCGGCGCAACCTCGTTGGAGCAAGAAACTTGGAGGGCTTAGGTGCATTGGGTAGATTGGGCTTGGAGGGTCTATTGATGTCCATGTATCCCAACTACATTTTCTAGTGGACTGTTTACCGCTTGGAGGGCGGCGGAGAGGTTTTACACTAAGGGCTTCGGTTTCCTCTTCGATAACACATGGCGTGTTGTTTTTGTGTTTGCATCTTCCTTCCCTTTTATCTTTGCCTTTTTATTATCTGCTGTGGGTTGTGATTTTAATTTGGCTTAGATAGTTTTTCCAATTCTATATTATAGCTTATGTTCATTTTCCGCACATTAGTTGTTTGACATAATGCTTGAATTGGTTAAATTGTAAATTGGGGGTCTAAACGTTCAAAGGTGTTTATACACATATTTGAACTTTCAAGTAATCATACCAAGAATGCTATCTTTAAAGATCTTAAATCTAGCATCTCTTAAACACATAAGAACAGAAGCATTAATACCCTTTCGGGTGAGTGGTTTAATAGCAACTTGAACCATACCAATATGCAAATAGCTGAATTTTTTAGCAGCAAGGAATTCATTAATATTTCTTTTAGAAAACAAGTAGCATTTTTCATGAACTTTAGAAATAGAGAATATTTGTTCAACAGTTTTGGCTTTGTAAGTAGAATAAAAAGCACTTTCAACAAAACTAGTTTTATAAACAGTTTTAGTATCAACTTTAGAAATATTCCATTTACGAAAATTAGGGATCAACTCATTTTCATCAATGGTGTGATCTTCTTCATTTACAATATTAGAAGGACAACTAGTCCTGGAGCTGACAGAGGAGTTGGATCTCCACAACCTATCCATACTATCCTAGGTTCCACACTCAGTTATCATGTTTTTCTCATAACCATTGCATTTCGTAACACATACCCTAACCAACAGTAGTAGTAGTAGTAGGAACAAGGAATTCTTTCAAAGAAGGCACCTAGGATGAGAAAACTCTCTCTAGAAAACTCTAAGGAAAATTTTGTGATAAAAAGCTTGAAGTAAAACTTAAGGGGCAACCCCCCTTAAATAGGCAAAATTCGGAGTGAACAGTGTCATGAACAGTGTCATAAACATTAACAGGTGAACAGTAACGAATGAACAATGTCGGGTAAACAATGACAGGTGAATAGTGATAGATGAATAGTGACAGATGAATAGTAAAAGAGAATATTTCTTCTTTTGTCTTCAATCTTTGGGGAATCCTACGGAGGATGTGTAGATATAATTGGTCTTCTTTTGAATTCAACCTTTGGGGAATCCTACGGAGGATATGTAGAGATAATGGTTGTCCTTTTGTGCCAATAATACCAAATGAGCACTATTATTTGGGAATCTTCAAAAGCATCATATTGGTGGAAAACAGGCTTTTAGCAGTAGTAAATATTGAAGTGTTTTGGCCGTTGTGCAAGCCAGACAAATAGGAGAATCAAAATCTTCCGCCAAATTCGGAGTATCTTGAAACAGTTCCAAATTTTCAGCAATATATTCTTCAAAGACATTGGAGTATTTTGGCTTTTATGCAAGCCAGACAAATAAGGGAAAGTAATAACAGTCTCAAACAGTAGTAATCTCAGGAATGAACTCATTAATCAGTGGAAGGAGCATCGGATGGATAACCATCATAAGGATCCACCTTGGAGTTTTTCCTAGGATTAGAAGACTCCATGGATTAGGATGATCTGCTATCCTTAAGTGAACAAAGGCATCAGCATAAGGTTTGGGACCAAAAACAGAGATTCTATTTGTGCTTCCTATGAAATGATAATTTTTCCATAGATTCTGAGCAACCTCAAGAATTTGATTATTAAAATAATTTCTCCAACATTCGGCAAGAGCAAAAGGATCTTCGAAGGACAATTGAGAATTCCCTTCAAGCCATTGCCCTTAGTGAGTGTGACCATTGATGAGAATGAGATGTTTTGAGGGCTGGACATTTATCCAATTATCTCTTTCCCATATTGGCAAAGTGCTCCAACGTCTGATGAAAACAAAAGGTCTAGTAGAAGAATTTTCAAATCCTTTAATAGCAGTTTGAATAATCTGTGGAAGTTGACTGGCTTGCTTATGGCTTGTTAATTTTATGAACCTAATAAAGTCATATTCAAACATTTGGGAAAGCCAGCTAGGATTCCTATCATCCTCATCATTTGAATCTTCATCAGTAAAATATGAACCATCATCATAATCAATCAGGAGACCAGGAAATGGATGTTTCTTTTCATACACTTTGAGACTACTCCCAAAGTGTTCTTCCCATTCAAGTTGAATAAAGACATTATCACATTTGTCTAATTCATAAGGATTAGGAATAGTGGTAGTAACAAGTTTCTTGAAATATTTGAACCATAGGTCAAAAGACCTAAACATAGCCTTGCATTCCAGAATACGGAATTGTATATCTGAAGGCAAGTTGGCAACAACACTTCTTAACATAGATTGGGTATTAAGACTTAATCTAGCATAATCATTGCCCATTATAGTCTTTTTATCCATTGAATGGATTTCCTCTTTGCCAAAGAGTTGACTAAAGTAGGCTTTAAGACGGCTTTTAAGAGCCTCTTTTTCTGAAACAGAGGTATTTTATGAATTAAGGTTATTTCTGAAACAAAGTTGTTTTCTGAAGCAAGATCATTTTCTGGAACAAGGTTATCATACTGGCTCATATAAGCCTCATTTTGAGCAGTAAGGTTAACTAGGTGGATTTCAAGGGCTCTAAGGGTTTTCTGGAAAATATTAAGGTGGTTTCTGGTAAAAGAAAATTGAAGATTATCAAGAATGAATTTAATAGAATCTGGTAATTTTGAATAGGTTCCATTGTGGAATTGTAAATTTCTTGACAAAACTTCTTATAAAGCAATAAATATATCACCATTAGAATATATCACCTCTGCCGGGACAAATTCCTGAAGGGATGTTGATCTACTGGATTTTACTCCAGAAGATGCGCCTTCATGCATTACAAAAGGTTGTCCCGCTGGGAGCCTTTTGTCTTAAGAATAACCCTGTGCTGGTGCTTTTCCCTTATTCCTCCTCTCTGTTGAGGAAGTCATAAAAATCCACTTACTAGTGGTATAAGTATTAGTATTATTCCAGTTATTAATGATATTTATCCTTGAGACATGTGCCGATTCCTACAAAGAAACATTGATAATGTTAGGACAATTGATAGTACTTAACATTTTGGTATTATGAATATTACCTTTAAAATCATCTGTGAAATTTTGACAAGAACTCATCATTAGTTCTTGAATAAGCGAATTCATGGGGGAGTGTCTTTTTCATAAGATAGATTATCAATATCAATTTCAAACTTTGAAGCAAATTTGAATTTTACTTTCTGTCCAAATGGATCAATAGTAATTCCATCATGTTCAACAAGAAAGGGATACAAAGCATTAATAAATGGCAGAACAAGAATTACTTTATCAGTCATATTTTTAACAAGAACAGAAGGAATCTTGAAACAAACATTATCATGACAAACATGAGCATTATTCAATTCATATTTGATCTTCATTTGGGAACCATTAGCAGAAACCAATCTCTTAGTTGATTTTTCAAAATATTTTGAAGGAATCAATTCCTCTTGGATACAATTCATATCCGCACCAGAATCAATCATAGCAATAACAGTAAAATGATAATCATGGAAAAAAACAATTTTAACTTTTTTAAACCATTTTGGAGGAAGCAATTTATTCACAAGTCTAAGTTGGGAATTATCAACAGTACCTTTATCAGAAAGAAGAGTCTGTTGACTGGATTCATCTCCATCTTTGTGCTCATCTTGTTCACCTTGTTCGTAATCAAATTTATTAAGATTTTTATCAATTTTTAACATTATCAATTCTTGTTTGATATTATTGTTATCATTTTTAATGCTTTTAAATTCATGTTTCAATTCGTTTATCTCTTGTTTAACAATATTAATTTCATGTTGAAGATCATTAACAGTTAATTCTTTGGATTTCTTTTTATTAAATCTCTCCAAAGTTTCTTCAAAGCTTATGGTTGATTTTGGTTTTTTACCAATTTCAACTTTTATCAAATTTTTCTTAAACTTATCCAAATATTCTTTTTGTAATTCAGGATTTTGAATTTGATTTATCAGTTGAATTATTAATTTTTCATCTTCTTCACTCTTAGTGAGAGCATTAACAGAATTAATAACACTGCAACAGGAATCTCTACAACCAATTTTAATATTAGGAGAATCAGAAGAATCATCAATAGATTGATAGCAAGAATCAGATGAAGAAGAAAAATCATCTTCCAAAGAATCAGACAAGTTGTTTGATTCAAGGATTCTAAATAATTCTTCTTGCTCTTTATCATCAATATTTAACACGTTGAACTTGTTTTTGAACTTACCAGGTTTTTCCTTATAGTCTTTACTAAAGTGTCCAGGTTTACCACAGTTAAAGCATTTACCTTTACCAGATCTTTGTTTATCATATCTTTTAGAAACATTTTTCTTTTTAGCATAGAAATCATTGGGTTTAACAAAGTTGTTTTTGTATTTTTTATATTTTTTATGACTTTTACCTTGTTTTTTACTTTTTTGCTTGGAATGAGCAATAGGAGGCAAACCATATTGTTCACAGAAATTACCCATTTCATATTTAGCTTTTCTTTTGATCTTTAATTGATGTTTTAACAATTTTTCATCATTACACATACTGATACCAAGTTTTTTAATATACTAAAAATATCACCATAGGTTAAATTATCATAATCAATAGAATCATTTTTTCCCATTAACTCTTGTTTTACCTTATGAGCAAAGATAGGAGGCAGACTGTCAATAAACTTTTCTTTCCAATAAGGTTTATGGCAATCTTTCCGGAGCATCACCCTGGAAGTAAAAACATCTTGATACTATCTGTAATCAGACATAGTAGGACAACTCAAATTATTTAAATAATCAGAAACACGAGATGAAATATTGGATGAAGTACCAACAAAATGTTTGAGAATAGTATAGATCAGGGGATTAACACCATCAGGAATACCACAACCAATATTTTCATCAAAAATAGACAAACCTTCATCATTCTTTTTAATAACATGTTTAATAGACTCTCTGAATTCTTCAGTGATATATGAATCCCACCATCAACGAAGGGTACTAGAAAAACCAGTAACAAGTAAATTAACAATTTCAGGTTGATCAAGATCATGGTTATTTTGATAAGCAATACCAACCATAGACATATGACTCATTTTATTAATGATTTCTTGTTTAGACAAACCATCAATATTCCTTTCATAAAGCTTATCAGCGGAAACAGAAAACTGTGTTTGAAAAGATCTTTCTTCAAACTGCATATCAGGAGGAGTGGGTTTTGAATACCAGTTCTTTGTAAAAGACATGGGTTTGGAGTTTCTAACAAATCTTTTAATTTCTAACAAATCATCATCAAAAATCTTTTTTGCAGAAACGAAAGATACAGTATCAGAATCTGTATCAGAAACAATTTCTTTTTCATTTCTTGAAATAGTGCAAGCTGTACTTCTAGAAGTACCTTCAGTTTTAACTTTTAAATCAAAAAGCATTTTTTCAACAATTTCAAGAGTCTTAAACTGAGAAGTTTTAAACAAAACTTTTTCTCTTTGACTGGGTAGATCAATCAAAGGTTTCTCAGTTTTAACAGATTTTTCAGAAACAGGTTTTTCAACAATTTTTTCTTCAATACGGTCAAGCTGTTAATCAATAATATGCAAAGATTGATTAGTAAAATTGTTTTCTTCAATAAGACTAATAATTGGAGTTTGATCATCAGCAATTTTGAAAGGAGAGGCCTTGACTTCATCCTTCTTAGTAGTTATCAAAATTGTTTCAAGAGAAGGATGAGTAGACTTGACAATGGTTTTATCTGCTTTAACAAATTTTTTTTTTTTTATCACATTTAAATGTTGTATTGAAACTTCATCTTTTGAAACATAATGGTTTTCAAGAAAATCAAAAAACAAAATATGTTTTTTCAATTGATTCATCTCTTCTAACCATTTTCTTTTAACATTTCAGACTGAGCAAAATAATTTTGGAAATATTTTCTTTTGTTTCTGTTTTTAGCAAGCATAAATTCATCATACAAAGAAACCAAATCAACTTCAAGGCTTTCATCCAAAATAGTCAAAATTCTTAATTGATTTTGGTAAACAGGGTTTTCAATAGGAGGAAAATTAGAATCAGATGGACAAATAGATTTAGTGTCATCTTCTTCTTCACTAGCAGTTCTGCCATATGGAGAGGAAGATTCTGCTTTGGTGGAGTAAAAAGGAGTGCTAATTTGGGATTTATCACTTGAAACACCTTTCATCTTTAAACTAGTGGGTTTTTCCAAATTCTTTTGCAAAAATTCTTTGATCTCTTGATCTCTTTTTGAAATACTTTCAAACCCAGCAAAGGAATGTCTTCCTTCGTTGATCCTCAAAGGTGGATTATTTTGAAAACTTATTTTAATAGTACCATCAAGATATTGTTGAATATGAGTGAGATCTAGCTCATCAAAAATAGGTTTAGCAGGAGGGAATTCTTGTTCTAACAACCAATCATTGGAAGCTTAACATCTTGCCATTAAATCATTTTTGGAACTTGAACTTTAGCATCAGGGGTTGAACATTGAATTAACATAGTTTTACCAGAAGGTTCTCTAGGAATCTTAGCACATGGGTTTATTTGAGTACCCAACAGTCTATAATAAATGCGATAAATCAAAACAAAAGGCTTACTACCTTCTTTCATGTGATAACTAGATTAAGCAATATTCAATGTCAAAGCTTTAACAATATTAGGATCATCCAAAGCAAGAGTAAGATATGGATAACAGTTAAAATAAACAGGACCATCATACATAGAAGCAGTAATCATACCAAGAATGCTATCTTTAAAGATCTTAAATATAGCATCTCTTAAACACATAAGAACGGAAGCATTAATACCCTTTCGGGTGAGTGGTTTAATAGCAACTTGAACCATACCAATATGCAAATAGTTGAATTTTTTAGCAGCAAGGAATTCATTAATATTTCTTTTAGAAAACAAGTAGCATTTTTCATGAACTTTAGAAATAGAGAATATTTGTTCAACAATTCTAGCTTTGTAAGCAGAATAAAAAGCACTTTCAACAAAACTAGTTTTATAAACAGTTTTAGTATCAACTTTAGGAATATTTCATTTACGAAAATCAATGATCAACTCATTTTCATCAATGGTGTGATCTTCTTCATTTACAATATCAAGAGGACAACTAGTCCTAGAGCTGACAGAGGAGTTGGATCTCCACAACCTATCCATACTATCCTAGGTTCAATACTTAGTTATCATGTTTTTCTCACAACCGTTGCATTTCGTAAAACATACCCTAACCAACCTTATACCTCTCATGCCCTACATGCCCTCTCTTGGCTCAAACGAGCCTTACAATTCGGTTCTAGGAATTCTTTACGACTAGGGTGACGCCAACGACGGTAAGAAGGGAACACAACCACACTATCACCGGCCAGAAAAGAGTGGCTCTGATACCATAAAGGGGGAGGACACACAACTGAAGGGAGGAGACGGAAGCACAGAGTACAATAGTGAAAGTAATGTAAATGAATAAGTTAGAACAATAATAAGGCGGTGGAACCAGCCAAGCAGTATATATCAAAATACTTCAAAGTAAATGAAAGCAATAATTCAAAATAAATGAAAGCAATTTAGAACCGTCTGATATGGCGGTAATCCGTCCAAGGTGGCGGTAACAACAAGTAGTATAATGAACATAAAACTGAAAATACTTGTTATTGAAAATAGTAAAAAACACTTACAATAGTAGAATCAGTTAATACAAGATCTCAAAACAGGTTGACAATTACAAAGCTTGAACTAGTCCTAGTTACAAGGTTTGTAGGGAATAAGGTAGTAGTAGTAGTAGGAACAAGGAATTCTCTCAAAGAAGGCTCCTAGGATGAGAAAACTCTCTCTAGAAAACTCTAAGGAAAATTCTGTGATAAAAAGCTTGAAGTTAAACTTAAGGGACAATAATCATATTCAGCAAAAAAGGGATACAAAGTATTAATAAATGGCAGACCAAGAATTACTTTATCAGTCATATTTTTAACAAGAACAGAAAGAATCTTGAAACAGACATTATCATGACAAGCATGAGCATTATTCAATTCATATTTGATCTTCATTTGGGAACCATTAGCAGAAACCAATCTTTCAGTTGATTTTTCAAAATATTTTGAAGGAATCAATCCTTCTTGGATACAGTTCATATCCGCACCAGAATTAATCATAGCAATATATATATATATATATATAAACCAAAACCTTTGAAACTCCCACAATTTTCCACATTAGCACAATATTTAAAAAATAAAATTAAAAATACTATTTTTCTCTCCAAAAACCCAATACGTATCTTGAATAAAAAACCAATACTTATTTTTAAAAATGTTGGGACATATGTGTTTCACTTGTTAGGAACATATGTTACTACTTTATGTAATTGACTTATCATTTGAAAAAATGCACTTTACTTGTATTTGGGTAGATTTAGGATGTGTTTAAATACTTCAAAAAACCATGTTTCAAGATCAAGTGTTGAAGCCTTTAAGTCTGTCCAAGAAAACAAGCTGATAGTGCAAATTCATTAAAACTCGACAGCTGACTCGATAACTGCATCTATCGAGCTTAAGAAAGCTATTCAAACCTGGTGTGCTCGACACCTCCTATCTGTCGAGGTTTAAGAATTTCAGAATTCTAATATGATTTTCTTGGGATCCATAAATATATCTTTGGGCTTTCTTTTCTCCTAACCCTAGACATATAAAAGGATTGTTTTAATGGCCGCCAAACAGTTCACAAGTTGCGCAAGCATTGAGCAAACGCTATTCATGCAAATTGTGATCGGAGACTAAGTTCTTGCCCTAGTTCATCTCTTTCTCTTGAAAAAGTTGCTGTGTATGTGCACCATAGGGTTTTGTGACCAAGCATCTTCTTGATCTTCATCGTGTGGATGAACTGAAGAACTTTGCAACTAACAACCTTCTTAGTTGGTGATTGAAGTCACGTACTGGGATCCGTGCAATTGGTTAGTCACGTACTTGGGAGTCGTGCATCAGAAAGGAGAACTGTCATTACTGAACAAGTTCAATTGGGTATTGGGGTAAGGGTTCAACTGTAGGTTGGTAAGGTACTTGGGATTCCTTTACTTGAAACCTCTTGTTGTGATAATAGTGGAGTTTCGAGAGTGGTGACCTGAAAATCACCCAGTGGGGTTTTTGCCGTTAGGTTTTCCTCATTCGTAAACAAATCACCGTGTTATTTATTTTCCGCTACATAATTAGTTTTTTGGTGAGTTGTTTGTGCTACCACGCGTTTGCATGATAAATTGATTAATTAATAACTTGAGTAATTAATTAATTAATTTCTATCACAAGGGGTCATTCAGTTTGTGGCCTATCAAAAAATAAACAAAACCCGATAGACACAAACACAAATTTAGCCAGAACTGAACACCCCAGACACAGGTTTACTCTTCTCTCCTCACGCTTCACCTCATCCCTTTCTCTTTGGCTCAAACCCTTTACCTCTTCTCTCAGTCTTGCTCTCTTTGTTCACCTCTACTAGCTCATGTCTTGGCCTCTAAAGCTTGGTACGTTTTTGTAATCCTATTTGGTTCTGGGGAACATGTTGGTTTCATATGGTTTTGTTTCTCTCTTTTCATAGTCAAGTCAAGCTATTTTATAGATTACGAAAATTACAAAAAAGATTGCTTACGGAATTACTAATTTTATGTTCCAATTTTGTTTTAGGCCCTTTTATTCTGTTATGGTTTTTCAGCAATTTAATTTTGATTTTTTGTTTGCTCTGTAATGAATATGTTTTGTTCATTCTGTTATGCATGTTTAGTTTTTGGTTTTTTCTGGTTGTTTCTTTTATGGTTTTATGGTGAGATTTAAGTTTTGTTGTAATTGGTTTTGTTATGGTTTGATGTGTTGTTGAATCCATAAATCAGACTCATCAGACTTTGGTTCTCTGCCATTTGATTTGCAAATGTTAGGTTTGGGTTTTACCATCTTTATTTTGCTTTTTGGGTATAAAAATAAAGAGAATTTTTTCACATCTCTGACGCAACGTATAAGGAGAATTTTTCTTGGTTCTTTGTGATATTGCCGTGTGTTTCTAACACTTCTTCAAAAAAAGCACATGGAGGAGACCATCTACATGATTAGAACAATGTTTATGTGGCTTGATTTTTTATAAAATTGATGTGAGATTAGATTATTCTCATGAGAATATTTACAAAGAATTGAAAGTTGAAACTTCCTCTGACAGTTCTTTGTTTTTTTGGGTGGATTCATGTTGTTAAATTGTCCTCTCATTCCCATTTAGAATATGTACACTATGTGTTTGACAAAATGTCTCACTTACTTTTGCATTTTTCTGTATTTTTTGGGTGGATTCATGTTATTAAAATTTCCTTTAATTCCCATTTAGAACATGTACACCATGTGTTTGACAAAATGTCCCACTCACTTTTACATTTTTCATTTTTGATAATTTGATAGTTATACTCTTACATTAGTTTAAGTCAACTTCATGGTTTGTGTCTCTTGGTTTTAGTTGTCAAAGGAATCACTAACACATTGAAACACCACCCATGTGACAAACCAAAAATGCTATTGACAATTGACAAACCAAGCATGGTGGATGTTACTTAAACCCAAGCATGGCAAGTATTTTTGAACCGAAAAAATTAGTGTAAATGGGATTTAAGTTTTAAAGCACATTTAGAAGGTAATTCTCACTTTTCATGGTAGCAAACCGAGGGGGTTTTATTGCGACTGATGAAGTTATTACTTTAATGCCCATTGAAGCAAATGAAGATTCATTTTGCATGACAACAATGTAAAGAGCTAGCTAATGGCAGCCAAATGGGGAGAGTTGGAAATCACCAAGTCCTACTAAGAGCCAGTATCTCAATAATCTTTTTCTACACTTGGAGGCACTCACAGTTTGTATTGGTATTTTCTTATGCTCCCCCAATCAAATGGGAGATTAATTTTAGCCAAAGAGGCAAACTTCAAAATTTGGTCAAGGTGTTAGTCCAACTCATAGAGGAATCTAGGGTTAAAAGCAAAGATAAAATTAGGAGCTTTGTTGATAATTAGCTTTAGAATTGGTAGCCTAAGACTAGATTAAAACTAAAATATTTACACGGAATTGAAGTAATGAACTTGTCTAAGACTTAAACCAAAAAATGCATATTAGCCATTTTCTTCTGCCACCAACAAAGTTTGTCATATGATTCACCATGTACAAGTAATTGTTTTTTCTTTTCAAATAACATGCATAAGTTACAATTTGATTCTACTTTATCCTAGAAAGAGTTATAATAGTTCAACTTCACAATTGATTATGACAAATTCTAATTGTATAAAAGTTATCATATGATATATTCATAATATGCTATATCTCTGTATATAAATCATTTTGAGGTCTTGGTATGATATATGTTCATGTGATTATAGCATTTTGTCTTTGATTTATATATTTGGGTTATTGGGTTGATTTTCTTTGATTTAGATATTTGGATTATTGGTTTTGATTAAGGTTGAATGATGATGAAAAATGAAAAGAATGGCACAATCAATGAGATCTACAAACCCACTTATAGAAGAAGCAGTGAAGGCAAATAAAGACTGGAATGGGGTTTTCGGTATTGGTTTCTTTTAATTGAATTGTGTGTAAATTGAATTTTGGTTTGTGTATGTGATTCAAATTTGAGAAAATTTTTAGTTGAAATTTCAAATGCAGTAGGTTTGGATAAATTGGATTATGATTTTATGTGGACATAAGGATTCATAAAAATCCTATTTTCTTGGATAAGACTTGAATTCTTTGAAACTTTTGTTCAATGGGTGATAGTGAGGACTGAGGTGTCCCGAAGCCATACAATAAACCAACTTTTCAACAAACCTCTTTTGCATATTATGATTAAATTAAAAGAACCAGTTTGAATATTAGCTATGTTGATTGAATTCTAAGTTTGAAATGTTTTGATATAAAACTTTCCCGTGCATAGCACGGGTTAGCGACTAGTTGGTACTAAAATAAATATAGTTACAAATTACAAGCATACAAATATCCCATCAAGGATCATAGCAACGGAAAAACTAAACATGCACACTAAAAAAAAATTAATAATAAATCTAAAAGTCCAAATAGAAAACTAAAAGGGTTTGCTTAATTATCTAGGTACGCGTGCAAAACTAACGTGGACATACTTATAATTAAAGCTACATATGCACACTTGACAAAGAAATAAATCAGTAACGTGGACATACATGAAGGTTTTGAATTAATTATTGGAATAGAATATTTCAATATTATATGCAGGTGCGAAGCTATGATTTTTTTGTTTGGAAAGGCCAAATTTCGGTACTAATATCATGAGTCAACATAAACCATTACATCTATGAATAAACACACATACACATATATAAATATTAATATTTTAATATTAGAGTAGGTTATAATTTATAAATATATTGTATATAAAATTAACAACTTTCACATATGTATATTTGCAAAATAATTTTAGGAAATTTTATCATCTTTTAAACTTCAATAAGTATGCAAAAACTATCTAGTTTGATATTGGACATGTATAAAAAATAAATTTGAGAAAATAAATTATATTAATTTTTAAGAGTGTCATTAGACTAATTAAAACATTTAGGTGAACTAACTTCTATTTTTGTAGCTAAATATTTAAAGTTTTTAATACTTGTACTTCTATAATATGGAAGAATTTTTTAAAAAGTTTGAGGGAGCCATGCAGTACTTTCAGAATTACCATCACACACACAAATTAATGAGTTTTTCTATATACTTAGTAAAAAAATAAATAAATAAATAAAATAAAAAAACCTAATGAATTAGTAAATTTATTGATCAATTTTTTTAAAAAAAATCTGCGAGAATAATTGAGCAACTAGGAAACTTCCTTTGCATCAAACTCAATTATGGTTTTTCACTTTTTCTATAAATAAACAAACACAACATGGTATCTGCAAACTAGTGAACTTCCAAGAAATTTCATTTCAACTGATCACCTTTGATTCGCACGTCCCACCGCGTGATTTCTGATCTCACCTACCTACTATCCCTTTATTTATGATTTGTTCTGAGACCACAAAATATTCTTCTAACTTCTTTTATTTTCCTTTCTCATAAGTCGTATCACATAATCAAACCTTCTACTTTACTCTCTTTCCTACTCACCATGACACATATGGATGTGGATCATTTAGGTCTTGTTTGGTTTCAAAAAAAGTGGTATTTTCACTTTTCATTTCTTTTATTTTATATTCAAATCCTGAATTTAAATATAGGAAAAATCACTTATTTTCACAATTAGTAGTGTTTGGTAAGTTTTTTTTTAATACATAATTTTGGTAATTATTTTTTATTTTATAAAAAGAAAAATGATATATTCAAAATATTTTCACAACATTTTTATAACAAATCTTAAGTGTCAGGTTGTTATTGATTGTTATTATTAGGGCAAAAAAATAATCTTAGTGTTAGTTTCAAATTTGAACCAATAACAATTAACCACCTATGATTTGTTGTGAAAATATTATAAAAATATTGTAGATGTAGCATCTCTTTTATAAAAAAAAAAAATTAACTTTTCTCACTCACAGACATCCCATTACTCAAAAAAAGTTAACCTTTTATTTCCACAATATTTACGAATATGTCAATGTATTCATATTCATAGAAAACGAAAATACTTAAAAGTTATATTCATTTTTTGTACTCAAATTCACTTTTTTTGAAGACTAAAAATGAATATTGAGTATAAAAGCACAATCAAACCCTTTTTTGGGTGGTGAATCCCACAAAAAACTGAAAGTAAATACTGAAAACACCACTTTTTCTCTTAACCAAACAGGGCCTTATCTCGTCTTCTTTTTCTTCTTTTTCCACCATGCTGCCAGTGCTTTGAACTTCTTGTGTTTCAACATCTTCATATCTTTTTCATCGTTTTTTTTTCTTCACCTCATCTACATGTGAATCATTTTTTTCACTTCTTCTTCATCATTTTCATATTCCCATGGATCCGCTGCTATAATGGCCACAGCTTCAGTCTGGAATGTCTATTTCGTCTGGAATGACAGTTACAGGTCAACATTTGGGACGTTACAAAGCACTGGGACAGAAAATTCCAACTGTTCCGACCAGAAAGAAACAAGATTCAAAACTTTTATACACATAGAAATTCTAGAACTAATTACAAGAACCCTAATTCTAGGGCAAAAAAAATTCTGGATGAGATGCTCTAAACCCACATATACGTAGCACTTATGAAGACTATTGGCTATTACGAAGCATACAAAGACACATATGAAACATCATAGAATTAAGTATTCATGAACTACAAAAAATTGCATGCATATATACTAACGTCAATTTAAACTCTCATGAATAAAAAACCTAAATAAATATGGTCCTACAATTTTGATCAGGTCAACTTTTCTTGCAAACGAACCCAAACTCAACAATAAAATCACTTTAGCACAAAACCATGTCCAAGTCAAGAAAATGTAAATGTTCAGGGTTTTTTTTTTTTTTTTTAAACCAATCATTGTACTAACTACTACGTACACTGATTCCGAGATGTTTGGTATGCACAACAATATTATGATTCAGACAAGAGAGACCCACAAATTCGCATAATTAAAGGAAATTTTTCCAGGGTTGAATCCTCGCTTATAAGCAAACAGATAATCTCCCAGGGTTGAGATTGACTAGAATCTAGATCAATTTGATCGATTCGATCTCCTCAAAGTGAATTGCTTTATGAATAGTAAGTTGTAAGATCATTTTTCGTGGGTCCCTAAACGTTGAACAACTCATTGTTTCATTAGCATGTCTTCCATCCATAGCATGGAAAACATAAGTCAACTACTTTTGGAGAGAGGATTTAGAATCTTAGATTGCAAAATCAATTAACAAATCTCTTTCCTAGTCGGTAGGGATTTTAGAAAGAATAAAGAGATTTTTGGTTTACTTTAATTGAACAAATCTCTTCTCCAAATATCCCTTTAAACTAAGGTTTACTTTACTTGGTGTTACGCATGGCTAGATGTTGATTATGCATTTATGGTAATTGGATACGTGACAAGTTGTTGTGCAAGTAATATGTACTACATATGAAAGCAATTTGAAGGGTAAAATTTTATTTTCTCTCAATTTGTGTAATGATATTTTACAGTCCTTAATTTGAAGTGGTTGCTTTGATTTGCTTTATTTCCTCCATCACCGGGGGCTTAAGATATTGATTCAAATAAAATGGAGCTTTCTACAATACCTTGATTCCTTAAATATATTTAGATGATAACAAAAGACAAGAGACTGTGATTTCGTACCAGGCAAAAGAGAAGCGTAGAGAGAAACAAATCTTTCAGCCAAATTAAAAGAGAGTATATATAAAAATTATATATTTCTTCTATAATTGTGCTTATGTAACGTGAGGTTGAATCTTTGAAAGCTTTTGTAACATGCATGCTCGCTATGTGGAGCAATTAGACCAAAATCACATAATTAAACTAGGGCCATAGCCAACAAAATTTCCAAGCAAGTACTTAATCACATCAAAGTCTTTGTCATATTTCTACAATGTGAAATTCAAATATTTGTACTCCTTTTCCCCCACCAGCCCACCCCACGATGCCATTCTTTTCTTATTTTTGTCAAGAAGATAGATAGCACCGAAAAAGCAACAAATATTTCCATCAACCGACTGTTCAAATCACACAAGGTCATATGTATTGGCCATTGACAAAGGTGTCGACGAGAAAAAAACCTACTTGGAGAAATTTGTTTGTTTTCTTTTCTCTATTTCATTTTTTAATATATGTTTTCTTTAAACCTTTTTTAAATGTCAAACTTAATTGAAACGAATGAAGAAAAAAAAATCCTATATTACCGGTGTTTCTTAATGTCAAAAAGTTACCAAAGAAAAAGGAGGGTTAAAAAAAATAACGTAGCAAAAGTTTATAATTTGAAGATAAATAAATAAATACAAATAAAAAGAAGTAACCTTTAAAAGGGTTAAGAGCTCAAACTCTTTATAAAATAATTTATTATCATTCATAAAATGAATTTATAGGCAATAAAATTTAAAATAATTATAAAGTTATATTTCATAATTTGATCTTCATTTTGTTGAACTCTAAAGTTTTAGATGTACAAATAGTTACGGCTTAAAATTGGTAAAACTTAAATCATTTTATAAGTTTTAAAAATTAACATAAGTTGTACTTAAAGTTTATCTAATTACTAAAACTAATCAAATAATAATAATAAATGAAATTTGATAATGAAAAAAATAAATTACAACGCGATTTACTTATATAAAAAACCTTAATAAATAAATAAAATATAACGGATGTCATATTCTATAGGTTTTATAACATTAAACTACTACTTTTTTTATATAAAAAACACTCATTTGGTATTTATATTAATGCCATTTTATTATTTAGATTGGTCTTGAGTATTATGCGAGTGCATAATGTGTGTGTCTATATATGACCACAACTTTATGAAGACAAGTATGTTAGTTATAAATTGTCCCCCCTAAAGTCAAATCCTAACTACCCCATTGCCATGGCACACTCAAATAAGAGTTATTATGTTTGTCATGCATTAAGTTCACTTATCTTGGACCTAATCATGTATTATGTTTTTTAAAAGGAAAATGCTAAAACCCTTTTTTAAAAATTGTTAATGTGATGAGTGATTATTGGTAAGTAAAAATATAATGTTAATGGTGGACCTACCATATGAGAACTAGTAAAAATCTGTCACATCAACAGATTGTAAAAATATTATAAAATAGTTTGTACTTATAATATTACTTTATTTAAAATGTTAGTAAAAACACGTTTGGTACACTGTAATGATAATTACAGTGTAATAGAAATAAGTAATGTAATAGTAAATTGGAATTAGGTACCTATTCCAATTCATCACTTTGGTCCTAAAAAAGAAATGGAATCATGGAGAGATGAAACGGCATCATATTAAAAATATTATATTAGCATTCTATTATCTATAAATGGAAAAACCAATAAACTCTCTAAACTATTTATCCAGATTACTTATAAGCAGTTTTAGGATCACAAATTATTTCACAACTTTTTTACTACAATTATAAATAACAAATTGTAAATAGTTAACCATTACTTTCACATAGATCCACTATTTTTTTTTTTTTTTGAGTAGTTCTAGGATCACATACTATTTCACAACTTTTTGCCACAACTTTAATATGGCAGATTGTAAGTAGTTGTCTATCACTTACTTATGGACCCACTTTTTTTTCTCCACCACTCACATTTGTGGCAAAGAAGTTGTAAGATAAGTTTCAATACTAAATTTTCTCTTTTTTCTTCACCAATCACACTTTACTGTGTTATAATTGTAGCAAAAAATTGTGAAAAATTTTGTAGTTTTGGACTTTTCCATTACTTATTAGTAAAGCCTTCTCCTTTTCTTTCCTCTGCCTCTTTTTTCCTCTTGAATTTGATTTTCGTTGTTTATTTGATTATTTTATGAATTAATTTGTACTTTCTACCCACTAGTACAGTGGATATAAACAGTTAAAAAGAAAAACTGACATTAAATACAGTTACTCATTTTATAAATATCAAACTAAAATTGTAAACAATAAGAACATGCTATCTAGCATGCTAGTGCCATCTCTTCATTAGTGCGGTGCTAGGAAAAAAAACAGGAGAATTAAAACAATTTTAAGTAACTAATAAAACTTGTCAATCAAGAATTGGGGTCACTTCAAAATTAGTGCGGTGTTGGTTGTGGTAGAAACAGGAAAAAAACACTAAGAGAACTCATATCTGTCACGAAGGAAGGCAAGAAAATTGTAGAGTTCACTATTTATTAACAAGAGAGAATAAATGAAGCTCTTGAAGGAATTTTAATTGTTGCACTAACTCAGTATGTTTACATACAAAATCTTTTGTAAAGATAGTTTTTTGCATTTTTCAATATTTATTTATAGTAAAAAAAATTAAATAAAAGGAAAACTATCTTTGTCAATTAAAAATCCCATTAAAAATATGACTATTTTTCCGAAAAATTACTCTATCTCATACTACTTTAAATAAATAAAATTAAAGTTAAGAGTTGAGGCAATATGGAAATTGTTGAAAACTCTATCTCATTTTTAAGGTCACTATCAAATTCAATATAGAAAAATGAGATAGTTTTCTAAAGAATATTTTTCTTTTAAATGATTAATTTTATAAATAAAAAATTCAGGTCAAAACAAACAGAGAAATTGGTAATTTTTCCAACAGCCTTATAAATGAATAGTTATTATAGTCTTTTTGGTGAGTAATAGTTAATTTTTATTTAAAAAGAATAACTATTCCTTGATGTGATATATTATATAATTTTTAATTTTTAATATTTAATTTGAATAATGATTCCTGAATGCACAAATAAGGCATTCGGGAATTTTTATTCAAATTCCTCCACCTCAACTAACACAAAAGAGGCATTCAGTAATTATTGTTCAAATTCTCACACCTCAATTATCGAATGATATATATAATGCACCACACCCTAGTTTAATGTGAAAAGTGGAAAAAATAACAAAAAGTCACGACATTTCATGTATTAATATGTCAATTCACATATGAGCATCACCACAATCTTCAATTTAAATGATATGAAATGTTAATTTAGAAATATCTCGAAGTTATTGTAATTTTGTATTGTGTATGTATTACTCACCAACTAACTTTCTCAATTTCGTTCAACCCAAAGACTTACCACGGCGACTGATAAAGGAAAAAGTGATAGATTTTTTTTTTTTTTTTTTTTAGGAGGAAAAAGTGAAAGTGAAAGTGAAAAGGCTGTAAAGTTTTTTTTTTTTTAATTTCTTGGGGCCCCTAAACTATTATTATTTATTTCTATTCTATGGGCCTAATTCTTTTGACATTTTTAGCGGTCCGGTCAAGCACTATGAGACGCATACAAGGGGCCAAGGGCACATGGTATAGTGTATTTGTTATTATCACCGATCCATTTAAGACCAGAACATTTTGCCACCTTCTTTGTTTTTTTCTTTTTTCCATGCTTTCTTCTTCGGGGTGGGGGAGTCAGAATTATAGGTGTGGAAATAATTAGACTAATGGAGCACCATTGAAATGGAAAATCAGATATAGTGGGTGCCAGTTATCTTCTTGAAAAATAAAGTTAATTGGTTGGTGCACTATCACGTATCTAGAATCGAATGATAGTCTAAAATCTATTTTATTTTTTAATTTAACGGTTAGAATATTTAAAACTATACAAATGACTGTGGAATTAATCTTACGAGCCACACTATGAAATTTCGGAAAAGAGTGATATGAAACTTCGGAAAAGAGTGATTGAACATAGGTTAAGAAATAAAGATAATATTAAAAACTCAATCTAGTTTTATACCCGGACGATCTACTATGGAAGCTATATTTTCTTAATTAAACGTCTGATAGAAAAATATAGAAACACTTGTAAAGATCTTCATATGGTTTCATTGAGCTAGAGAAAGCATACAATAAGGCCTCTAAAGAAGTTATGTGGTGTGTTTTGGAAAAGAAAGAAATTTCTCTAAAGTAATATTAAGTTGATTAAGGATATGTATGATAGAGTTGTAATTAGTGTGAGAACAAGAGGAATCACACGTGAGTTTCCTATCACTATGATTTTTCATCAAGGATCAACATTATGTCAATATCTCTTTGCACTAATGATAGACGAGCTCACTAAATTGATCTAAAAGGAAGTCCCTTAGTATATGCCTTTTACAAATGATATAGATTTGGTGTACAAAGCTAGAAGTAGAGCTAATAACAAGTTAGAAATTTGACAAAAAACTCTAGAATCTAAAGGATTTCGATTAAGTGAGACTAAAACAAGTACATTGAATGTAAGTATAGTAAAAATAAAAACATGAATGATTCCTATCTTCCCAAGCAACCCCACCTACAAAACCTAATCCTTTAAGTTTTTACCTACCAAATCCTTTGAATTTTAAGAATTTCACCCTAAACTCATACTATTTGTAATTGAAAAATAAAAACTCATCCCATTTGCCCCGTTAATAATCTTCCTATAATGGGTTAGATAAACCAAAAAAACTAAACTTCTAAAATTCTATTTATTTTAATTTTAAATATTAGTAAATACTTTTATACTAGATTAAATAATATTTACAATAATTTAGGATCAAGTTACACTTTAGTGTACCTCTTTAAGATTCACTCAATAAATTTTTATTAGATTACTATTTTAAAATTTTCACCATTGGATTCATATTCTCTTTATTCTTAATATGTCATCATATATAATTGATCATGTTTTTTTTTTTTTTTTTGGGGTTAAAAATTGACCGTGTTTAAATCACTAAAATATACTAAAAACTCAATACAAAATTCTAAATATTTAGAAACCAAAATGCCTCCTAAATTGTTTCACCGCATATCACTTACAATTTCCTTTTCCAAAGTCTTTCAACTCACCAATACTCTATCTTGTGACTCTCATCATTTTATGTTGTTTTGTTCTCCTTAACATGCAAAAGAAATAATGAAGGTCAACTTTAGTCAATGATGAAAGAAATCCTACTTTGTTTTGTTCTCCTTCACAAATTTTTTTACATTTTTAATTTTTTAACTTTAACTTTTTACTTCTTTTTAATATTTTATTCAATGGTTGAGATTAAAAAATTTTTTTTTGTAACTTTCAGTCTCAACCGTTCATTGCTATTACATCAGATGCCATATCTTAAGTATTGCACATGATCACAATTCAAGACCCATGTGATATGAGGAATATTGCAGGCTAGAGCTAGACATGGTACCACCTCTGGCACCAGATGTAATGGACTGACACAAGAAGACGTTGTGGCTCCATAATTAGGGTGAAGCATTTTTCCATGTGGCACATGCAAGATGTAAGGAATGGAACACACAACAGCTGTCATAGACCCATATGGCGGCTCCATATATAGTACAGGTGGTTACAGGACCACGCCAAAAAATTTATATATACTTGAAATTAAAAAAAAGAACAAAATTTCTCTCCAAACTAGTTTGTAGAGAAACTATACAAACTCTTTCTATATCTTTATATTGAGTGTGAATTTTGAAAATTTAACCTTTGAATAGCATGTTCTTATCATATCCTTTATGCTTGTAAAATTTCAAGAAGATCAAAAATCAATTGCTATGCTATTGAAAAAATGTTAAAATTTCAAATTTTTATGATCTGAAATCATATAAAAAATAAGTTTATTGATTGAATAATAAATAATATCCGATTTAAATGAAATTTGATATGCATGTTAAGAACCTAAGGAACATGAAGTTCAACAGTTAGTTTTCAAAATTCACACCAAAAAAAGAGATATATGAGAAGTTTGAAGAGTTTTTCTCCAAACTAGTTTGGAGAGAAACTTTGTTCTTAAAAAAACTATATACTAAAGTAACATGTTTTGACCATCCTAATAATAATATCACTTTGACTGGAGAATCACAAGAATTTTGGTTCAATAAAAATAAAATTAATGCTGCATCCACAATATTTTCACAATAATTTCACTACAAATTACAGCTTCTAACTTGAGGAATAATATTATTGTAAGCTGTTATTAATTCTAATTTGAGTCTAATACTAACATCACATTTTTACCCATCAATATATAACAGTTAGTCGCATAAGATTTATTATGAAAATGTTATGAACATAGCATTACTTCATAAATAATTCTGCCCCAAAATATAATCCTTAACCTTATTAAAAAACCAATAAAAATTTAATAATTAAATAACAACAATAAAAATTTGTCCAACATAAATAAGAGTAATACTACATCAACAACAAAAATAAGAGTAATACTACATCAACATTCTTTTTGCTAATAGAAAGAAATTGTAATATTTCATAAATTTGCGATTTTTTTTTGTGACATAAATCCATATTATTTCTTTATTAGATTTTGTATAATTTTTTTTTTTTTGGTGACCACCCTAAAAAAAATTCTTAAAAAACTTTCGAAGGTGCAATGTGAACTGAATTAAAAACTATGTACTTTTTCTTTGACAAAGAAAATTATTTCATAGTTTAGGATTATACTCCCTACCTCTCACAGAGGGGTGGACTCCATAATAGGTGGGACCCACCCCTCTATGAGAGAACAGGAGTATAGTCCAGGACTATGCAGTAACATCCCTAAAAGTATGCATTGGTTTGAAGTATAAAAAATGCTTCAGTACTGAGTTTTCAAACTTCAAATTTTATTCTAATCTTCACTACTCAATTTACATTTTGCAGCTCTTTTAGTCAACATCTTAGGGGTTTTCAGAGAATGCTAAGTCAGTGTCAAGTTGCATGTATATGGCCTACCCCAATGTTTAGTGTGTAAAAAATGATAATTTTATTTTTTTTGGGAAGTCGGTGTCATACGAGTCACAAGTGATTCTTATTTTATGTTGTTTTGTTTATTATTCCCTTGGTTACTATTTATAGGTTCCATTGCACTTTTTAATATTATTAATGGGTCTCATTGTACTATTTTAGCTAATTTTTACCTTTATCTACAGTACTTTTAGCAAAAAGTTTTCAGTTTTAGCAAAATAAGCGGATCCCAAATAGACCCTTGTTTATTATTCCCTTGGGTACTCATAACTTTTCATTAGGAGGTAAGGCCGTTGGTTTCTTTCTAAGCTTATGTTGTGTTTGGTTGACAGAAATGATTTCAGGAAAAGTATTTTTCACATTTATAGGTATTTAGGGCAATGAAAAATGTTGTTAAACCAGAAATTGTTTTCCAATTGATAGTAAAATAAAGGTACTTATGATGAAAATTGGTTTATGTTTTCATTTTCCGTAAACCATTTTTTTGTTTCACCAAAAACTTATCAACCAAACCTTCACTCCTCCCCCCCCCCCCCCCCCCCCCCCAACCATCACCCCACTAAAGTCCCCCATCTCCGATGGCCAATAAACATTGTCATCGGTGGCTAGTGGCCGTCAACCACCGGTCCCTAATTACTATTTTTTATCTAAACTTTTCTTTTTAAAAAAAAAATTTATATACGTGCTTGGGAGATGAGAAAATAGTAGAAAATATGTTTTCTATAGCATTTTCAGGACCACAACCAAATATTAGAAAATATTTTTTCAGAATATTTTCAAGAATTCAACCAAACACTTAAAAATAATTTCATATCTAGAAATTAAATATTTTCACTTGAAAATATTTTACAATCAAAAAATATTTTTCATTGAACCAAACACTAATCCTTACTCCGTAGGTAAGGTAACACTATAAGAATATGAGAAAGTTAAAATAATCATAATCATAATCATAATTTATGTGTGTGTGTGTGTTTTGAATTTGGTAGGATGATAGAAAAGTGAAATGATAAAAAAATAAATATGACCCTCCTTTGTTTGGTTAGGACTTCGGAGGAAGGATGAAAGGCTGAAACAAAATTGTCTTATAAATTTACTATTATGGTAAAACTTAGGTAAAGTATTTCAGGTGCAATATAACAAATTTAATTTCCAATTAAATTTAAACACATTGCTATATTTGAATTTAATTATTTAACTTTTTTTTAATAAGAAATTATATAACTTAAAATATATATGTGTGTGTGTGGGGTGGGGGGGGGGGGGGCAAGGACCGAGGAAGGGATCATTGAGCTGTTAATATGATTATTGATGCATCATAAGCCCAAAGAGGGAATCCACCAGAGGAGAGGAGGAGAAGAGACAAAAGACTTTTGGGAGCTCCGACGGGGAAGGACAATGTGTGGAAAGAGAATCATAGGGGGTACGAGAAGTTTCCAGTGAGAAGTAGTTTACTGCCTTCACATTAAATGGTTAGCAATAGTTTTATTAGCTGCATTGATGAAGAAGTGACCTAAACAGTGGATTTTACAGCTAAGCAGTTCCTTCTACCACATTGATCAGAAGCTTAAGGGGGTAGGTGTCAAGATGAGAATTTGGGTAGGTGGAGATGAGGGGTCAAGATTTGAAGTGCTAAGAAGTATATAAGGGAAGAGAACTTCTAGATAAAAGAGGGAGAGGCATTAGTACAAGAATATTGAAAGAAGAGCATGAACAATGTATTATTCTAAGTATCATTGGCCTTCTCGGGCGAACTTGTAATAAGCCATTTACTGAATCTATGATCCTTAGTCTTTTTTCCCTGTTTTTGTCTTCGGGCTGACCCCTCCTTTTTGTTTAATCCACTCTCTTACAAATACATATTGATTTGGGCCTAGTTGAACTGTTCCAACCTCACTATTCTAAGGGGGCTTGGGCTGTGTGATCCTTAAATCCTTACAATATATATATATATATATATATATATATCTTTTAAAAAAATAAATAAAAATACATACCTAAGTTTTGCGCATATAAGGAAAAAAATGTAATTAGATAAGTTAATAAAGATTATTATTATGACTATAAAACTAGTGAACGTATATTAAATTTATTATATATCCATCTATTTTAAATAAGAAAAAAATAATTTGAGTAAATTAGTACAAATTGCACCTTATTATAAATAGTTTTTTTTTTTTTTTTTTTGATCTGTTATTATAAATAGATTAGAAAAACATGGGAGAAAATCGTAAATTTGTCTTCTTTTCGTTAGGGAACTTTTCTCCCTTGTTTTCTCTTCTTTTAGATAGAGGGGGAAAAAACTTGAGCCAAGGAAGAAAAATCATAACTCTCCTACTTTCGGATAAGAGTTTCTTCTTTACCAAACTAAGAAAATGATACTCATCCCACTATTTTCTATTGTCAATTTTCCATTAGTTTCCTTTTCATCCTTATCTAACAAACCTATATAATTTTTTTTTTTAAAATAATAATAATAATAAAAGGACGTGGAAGCCTATCACCTCACTACCGCGAAACTTCACTATATTGGAATTTTCTTTCCATTTGTCGAAAAAAAATACTATTCAATGACCTCCCGTCATCTCTAACTAAAGTCATCCTTCTTGGTTGACCATTGTAACTTGTAGTGTTACCTCATTGCCTTACTTGTATATTTTTGATAGAAGAAAAACAACTTAAGATTGCAACTCCTAGAAAAATAAATAAATAAATAAACAACAACTTCAAATTGCTAAAAATGGGGTTCCTGATTGCATACTCTAGTTGAAATGTTTATGATTTCGGATTTCCTCTCTATCATTTACATTGGCTCATAATATGGTACTCCATTTTTAGTGTGTTTGGATAAAGAACTCGGGTGCCATAGCCATTTGGTTGTCTTTACTCTTTCATGGGTTTTTTGAATCATGATTGTTGGTGTATGTTAACCCAATGGATCCTAAGTTCATTGTACTTCATTTTGTACTACACTCCTATAATTAGTTGTACAATACTCGCGAGTATGTATACCTATATAAAGGCAGTCCCTTCTATAGTTTTACGCACATACCAACATAGTAAGAACTAAGAATCCATTCTTAAGTCTAACTTGGTATATGATAGTAATTCGGCCAAATTTGACCCAACCATAACTCATGGTCCATGAATCGTCTACATGGGCTATCATATAAATGATTTTAAATTTAAACTGATTTTAATATGAGTTGTCAAGATTACTAATGGAATGATTTAAAATGAGTAATTGAGTATTTTTAGGGACTACTCATCTTGATAATGGGTTTATCCCTACTTGCATAGGTATTGCTTTGTACCAAAAATACTCAATTTGAGATAACTAGTAGAGTGATTTAAGATGGTTTCATGTTCTTGTTATCTTAGATATTGCATGCCTACGCCCTAAGTATTTGGTCGAAATGGGGCAGAAATTCTCACAAACTAACGGGTGAAATCATAGTTTTAAAAACAGGATTGGACCGAACGGTTCAATCAGGAATCGAACCCTCAACTAGTCTGGTAAAAATCAATGGTTCAACTATAAAAACCATCGGTTCAACGGGTAAAAACCATACCCTTTTTTCAGTTCTTTGACTGTTCTAGTTTTTTTAACCATGAGTGAAACATGTTTACAAGGGAAGTAAGAGTTGGCAACAGGGGAAGCATAAGGTGGGAAGAGAAAGATGGAGATTGCATGAAGCAAGGCTAGTGGTGGCATGAGGGAAGTAGGATTTAGCATGATGCTTATCTTGAGGTGGCGTGTTGTGGAGGTTGAAAAGTTATTTACAAAATAGTCCTTAAGTTTCTTCCTAATCACACTAATGCTCTGTTTGTTTGCTTGTAAAATATTTCCTAGAATTTTTTTTTTTTTCCATAGTTCCAAGTGTTTGTTTTATTGTAAAATGTGGTCAAACATGAAACTCTTTTTCGTTGATGGGAAAACTCTTTGATAAAATTTGTAAAATGTTTTAGACCAATTTGTTTTTGTAAAATTTGTCTCTGTTTATGTTAATCATCTACAAACATAGACAAAGACACAAAGCACCATTGTTTCTTTCTACATTAGAGTATTTGCCTTAGCTCATGCAAAAATATATGTCTATCTTAGTGAAATTACTAGCCTTTTCTATTTTACATACTCACTTTTCAAAATACCTCACATCAAATCATCTATTTTATACTATATTTTATAAAAATACTATTTCCTATTATTATCCCAAATCATCTCTCTCTTCCTCAACCAAAAATCACTACCCTCAATCTAAATAATGATTAAATATTCTTTTGCATAGCTACAGTAACTATGTAAATTTTCCCAATCAACTCCAAAATACACCCACATCAGTCTATGTATTTTTTCACAATGATACATAGACTAATGTGGGGGTATTTTGGAGTTGATTGGGCAAATTTGAGACCTTATTCTATTTTACAACCGATGCAAATGCTCTTACAATGAAAATTGTAATTAATGTAAAATTGTAGGGAGGGGGCCCAAATATAAAATTGTAAAAAAAATATACCTATATTTTTTTTCTTAAGACTGGGGGGCTGGGCTCCTTTGGGCCCCCACTTGGTTCTGTCCCTAACTAGTTGAATACTTTAGTTGCCTAGTTTGTGTTTGATCTAAATTATGATCCAACCTAAAATTAAAGTGTTACGATTTTAATGTTAGATTTTCTAAGGTTTAATCCATGGAGTGGAGGCTTAGGCTAATAGGATCCGCTATGTGGGATATAAATATTGTTGTTTCATATTAAGGCTTTATGTGTTGTTTTAAAGAGGAAAATTGTACAAATGTATCTTGTATATTTTGAAAATAGTAAACTTACTGCAACTCTATGGATGTAGGCAAATTTCTTAACCACGTACTTTCTTATGTCGTGTGATTGCCTTTTGCGTGTGTGTTATTTTTCTATCTGTTTTCACATCTCAGATTTGGGAATTTGTATATATTCCCAATAATTGATATCAGAGCTTAGGCTTAAGGTTTAAGTGAAAGCAATGGAAAAGGAAACAAGAAAGGTATCTAGAATATAAAATTTCGACAACACAAACTTTGGATTTTGGAGGAAGAAGATCGCGGATTACCTATATAGGAAGAAGTTACACAAGTTGCTTTTAGGTGAGTAGCCATAAGGCATGGATGATCATGATTGGAAACTTCTTGAAAGACAGGTGTTAGGGTTTATTCAATTAACCTTATCTAGATTGGTTGCACATAACCACAGTAGGTTTGATGGTGGCCTTATCTGGTATGTATGAAAAGCAGTTAGCAAACAACAATGTGCATATGATGAAGAAATTATTTAATCTAACGATGGCAGAGAATGTGTCAATAGCAACGCATCTAAATGAATTGAACACCATCACAAATCAATTGTGTTTTGTAAAAATTAATTTTGATGATGAGACCATACACTAATCATTTTAGCCTCTTTGGCAAACAATTGGGAGACCATGAGAATGGAAGTATGTAATCCTAGTACAATGACATATGAGATCTAATTCTAGCCTAGGAGATTTGAAGAATAGATGTAGGTGAAACCTCAAGATCTAGTTCTGCCTTAAACCTTGAGACAAGGGATAGAGGATATGACAAAAATTAAAATCGAGGCAAATAAAAATCCAAAAATTCCAATTGGTACAAGAAGTAATCTAGATCTTGCCAACAAGTATAATGTTGGAACTGTGACAAGGCTAACCATATTAGGAGGCACTACAAAAGTCTTAAGAAGAAGAATGAGAATGACTCTGCAAATACCGTAACAAAAGAGGTACATGATGCACTAATGTAGATACTCTATTTTGCACCAATAATTTAATCTAGGAAGATGACTAGAGTGACTATTCATATATCCAAAATTTAGAGTTGCATTACATGCATTAATTCATTCATTGCATATCATAAAAATGATCTTGAGAGGCTAACAATCGCAACAGTATGTCCGATTTCCAAATCGGACCGTCGGATTGAAAGATATCACATGATTAAATTTTCACAGTTTGCATGCATTTTGTTTGAGTAGAGCCAATCACGCATGATTAATTTAAATTAATTCTAATTGGTTATAAAATTAAAAATAATTAAATAATTTTGTGATTAGTTGTTGGCTAGTGTCATAAGTAGACTTGCTTGCATGGGAATAAAGTGAATAATTAGATAACAAAGAAGTTGTGGATAATCAAGTTTTTTTTGGAATATTTATCTACAAGATTATTATCACTTTAAAGACTTAAATATCAAGAAAAATGGATTAATTTTTATAATACAGATTAAAATTGCATCTAGGTATGATTCCTAGCTTAAAAATCCTCGAAAAGGGAGTCCAAATTGGACCAAAACTCAAACGCAGGTTTGGCACCCAAGAGGGCCATTCGACACTCTTGGAGTGCCAATTAGCACATGAAAAGTGCTAACTAGCACAAATGCTCGGCCCGGCCCAACCTAGGGACGCCCTAATTGAGATAAAGCCTATCTTTTTCAGATTTTTAGAGATAAGGACGCATTTCAATTCGTATCTAATCTCATTCAGCATTCCAACCTCTATAAATAGGGGAGGCCTCCCAACATTCAACACTCTTTTCTAACCCCCTCTTTCTGGGCTCTTCTTTTCTGACTTTTCTATTTCCCTTACGTTAAAGACATTCTGGAGGCTTTTGCTTTAGGAACTTCTTTTTTGTAAGTAAAGTATTTTAGACTTCAAAGAGATGAACAAACTGCTTTGATTTCTAAAATATTCTTTCATTAGAAGAGCACACTCATGCAAGAGGTATTATGTTTTTTCTTTCTTTTCTTCTTCCATTAATTAGTATGTTTTTGTTTGCTGCATGAATATGTTTAGTATGTTTTATGATGTCTTGTTCTTAATATATAATTGTCATGCTTAGATACTATAAATGATTGTTTATTTCAATTCTTTCTTTTTGACTTCAAAATCTGCAATGACTATCAAAAATCTTTTATGAAGAACCAAAACTGATTTGTATTTTCGTTAAATACAGATCTGATTTTTTTCTAAACTCAAAACTGATCTGTATTTTTATTAAATACAGGTCTGATGTTTTTTCTAAATACAAAACTGATCTATATTTTCATTAAATACAAATCTGATTTTTTTTTTTTTTGAAAAGTTTTCTTTGTTATAAAATTGCAGATTTTGAAATTCAAAAGAAGGGATTGAAAGTTAGGTTAAAGTTTTTTTAATATGTGATGCATGTATAATAAATTTGTCTCATGAATGTGGATCCTCTTTCAAAAGTCTTTTTTTATTTGTGTCCAACAATAGATCTAATTTTTTACAAATAAAATCCTTTTTTTTTTTTACACATATCAGATCGGATTCTTTTCAAAATCTCATTTTTTTATTATAAAAAATAGATTTGATTCTTTATAGCAAAATCTTTTTTTTTTTACAAAAAACAAGTCTGATTTTTTTTAAGAAACCAAATTTTTTCTAAACTTAACACAAAACATATCTGATTTTTCTTGATAAAATCTTTTTTTTTTTTTTTTAACCCTTCTCAAAAATAGATTTGATTTTTTTACAAACAAAGCCTTATTATTTTAATTTTTCTTGATAAAATCTTTTTTTATATATATAAAAAGGACATCATTCATAAGCCAAATGTATTTAAATTATTTTTTTGTCAAGTGTTTGTCATGTATGTTCAACATATCATTCAACATCATGCAAAAAGGGTATATTGGTTATTAGAGTCTAGAAGACCAGACTCTGTCTGAGCAGAATGGGTGCCTAACACCTTCCTATCTCATAACCTAGCCTCTGAGGTTAGGATTTTTGGATAGGTAGATTAGTGTTTCATCTTTTAATTTTGGTAGGTTGTAACTAGGACCAAAGCTTTGTATTCTTTTGTATAGATTGTAATTAGGATCCAAAGTCTTGTAAGGTTAATTTACCAAAGCTGTACTGTTCTTTATTCAATCAATGACAATGAAGTATTTTGAACATGTAATTTGTATTTATATAAATATATATATATATATATATATATATATATTTGTATAAAAAAATAAGTGGTGACTTCACACCACTACCCAAAATGAGAGATGCCCTTAAAAGCACCCAAATCTCTTTTTTGAGGGACCCCAATTTTCTTGGTCTCTCACAACTAATTTTTGCAATAAATAGTCCTCTTGATGATTTATTTTTGGACTTAGGAGTTTCGTTTCATACCATTCCACACTGAAAAATCATACAGAATTATGATAGAGGTGATTTTGGTAAGGTGTAAATGGCTAATGAAGAAGCCTTAGATGTTATGGGTATGTGAGACATACAGATTCAACTGCCCAATGGGTTTGTGTGGCTGCTGTAGAGGGTTTGACATATTCCTAACCTGAAGAGAAATCGAATTTTTGTTGGACAATTTGATGATGAAGGGCATGTGATACTCTTTGTTGGTGGTACATGGAATGTTATAATTGGAGTCATAGTACTGGCTCATGGAAAGAAAATTGGTATTTTGTTTTGTATATGATCTCAAGTCCAAGAAACACAATTGCAGTTGCAAGCCTATGGCATTGCAAACTTGGTCACATGAGTGAGAAATGGATGAAGATGCTCCTGTCAAAAGGGATACTACCAGAACTAAATTCTATTGATTTTAACATGTGTGAAAAATGCATTTTGGGAAAGTAGAAAAATGTGAGTTTTTTAAAAATTTAACCCTGAATGTTTGAAAATTAGAGTTAATACACACTGATTTATGAAAGCCTTCTCCAGTTGCATGCCTTGGAGGTTCAAGCAATTATTTCACTTTCATTGATGACTTAAGTAGAAATGTATGAGTTTATTTTTTGAAAAATGAATATGATGTATTTGAAACTTTTAAGAAGTGAAAGGCCATTGTAGATACATAAACAAATTTGAAGGTAAAATCTCTGAGATTAGAAAATGGAGGAGAGTACATAGATGAAGGGTTCAAACAATATTGTGTTGCACATGGGATTAGGATGGAGAAGACTATTCTTGGAACACCAAAAAATAATGGTGTGGCTGAGCGTACATGTGAACAAAACTTTCAATGAGTATGCTAGGAGTATGAGGTTGCATACTGGATTACGAAAAACTTTCTGGGCCGGTGCAGTTAATATTGCAGCTTACCTGATAAACCAAATACCATTAGTTCCCTTAGAGTTTAGAATTCCTAAAGATGTTTGGAACGATAAATAGATAAATTTTTTTCATTTGAAAGTTTTTTGTTGTGTTTCTTTTGTTCATATTAATTCTAATGCACGTAGTAAACTTGATACAAACTGTATAAAAAAAAATAATAATAATAAAATATAAAATAAAATAATAATAAAAAATTATTGGCTATGGTGATGAAAACTTTGGCTACCAGTTTTGGAATGAATAGAATTGAAAAATCACCAGAAGTAAAAATGTGATATTTAATGAACATGTTATGTATAATTACGGGTCAACTACAGTGCCATATATTACAGGGATAGATCAAAAGAAGTCTGAGTTTGTCAACCTAGATGAATTGAATGAGAGTATTGTCCATAAAAGGGGTGAAAAATATAAATTCACAGGTAGATCATAGTACACCTATAGCTACTGTCCATATATATTCTAGGATTATTATACCTTCATAGCGTTATTCACCTCCTTTGAATTATATCATCTTAACTAATGGTGATGAGTCAGAGTGTTATGATGAAGCATTGTTGGATGAAAATTCAAGCAAGTGCTTGTTAGCCATGAAGGATGCGATGGATTCTTTGTTGGAAATCATACCTGGGAACTAACTGAACTACCAGTAGGAAAGAATGCTTTGCACAATAAGTGGATATACATAATAAAGAATGAGAATGATGGTAGTAAGTGCTATAAAGCCAAATTAGTTGTAAAAGGATTTTAGCAGAATAAAAGGTATTGACTACTCATATATATTTTCTCCAGTTGTAAAAATGACAACAATTAGAGTGGTACAAGGAATGGTGGTTGCAGATAATCTACATCTTGAATAGTTAGATGTGAAGACGCAATTCCCTCATTGTGATTTGGAGGAAGACTACATGTGTCAGCCACATGGGTTCGTTGTTCAGGGATAGGAGGTTCTAGTTTATAGTCTATGAAAATCTTGTATGACTTAAAACAAGCTCACAGTCAATGGTACAAGAAATTTGATAGTTTTATGTGTAGAACTAGGTTCAAGATATATGAAATAGATCATTGCTTTCATGTTAAAAATTTTGACAACTCTTATATCATTTTACTATTGTATATAGATGATATGCTCACTGTAGGGTTTAGCATTGAAGAAATTAATAATTTGAAGAAGCAGTTGTCAAAACAGTTTGCAATGAAGGATTTGGAAGCTTCAAAACAAATCCTTGGTTTGAAAATCACTAGAGGCAAGGTCAATGGTACACTGAAGCTTTCACAGACAAAGTATGTGAAGAACGTTCTTAGCAAGTTTGACATGAATGAAGCTAAACCAATAAGCACACCATCGGGTAATCATTTTGGGCTAAGTAAAGATCAATCACTAAAGACGGAGCAAGAAATAGACCATATGATTAAGGTACCCTATGCCTCAACTATTGGTGGTCTTATGTATGCTATTGTGTGTACAAGACCAAATATTGCACATGCAATGGGAGTTGTAAGTAGATATATAATTTGGCCAGGAAAATTAGCATTGGGAAGCAATCAAGTGGATTCTCAAGTATCTAAGAGGTTCATTAGATAATGTGTCTTTGGTTTATAAGTGTAGTTTTGAAACTATAGGGTTATGTAGATGCTGATTTGGCCAATGATGTTGACAAAAAAAAAAAAAAAAAAAAAAAGGTATTACTAGGTTTGTATTTACTCTGGGTAGAACAACTATATCATGGGCTTCAAATTAGTAGAAGATTGTTGCTCCGTTTACTATAAAAGCCAAGTATGTTGCATCGACTAAAGCTGTGAATAAGATGATTTGACTACAAAGTTTCTTGGATGAATTGGGTAAGAAGTAGGATATTTTACATATTGATAGCTAGAGTACTAATTTTCTTGCTAAAATTTCGACTTTTCATTCAAAGTTGAAGCGTATAAAGATGAGATACAATTTTATCCATAATCTTCTTGAAGATGATTTGCTGATACTTGAGAAGATATGTGAATCTAAGAATCCGGCAGATATGTTGACTAGGGGTGTCACCATTGAGAAGTTGAAGATGTGGCAGCTTGAGTTGGTAATCTAGCTTAAAGACATGATAATGAGTTGCAATGATGACAGCTTGTGTTTGGAGGTATGTGGCTGGTGTTGGTGATTGAACTAGTCTCCAAGTGGGAGATTTGTTAAGCTATGTAGAGCCTAGTTTGTGTTTGATTCAAATTATGACCCAACTCAATATGAAAGTATGTACGGTTTTAATGGGAGATTTTTTGAAACTTAATCCATGGATAAAAGGCTTAGGTCGACAGGACCCGCTATATGGGATATAAATATCGTTGTTTTAGATTAGGGTTTTGTGTGCTTTTTTAGAGAGAAAAATTGTACTACCGCATCTTGTATATGTTCCTTAAAAATAATGAAATCACTACAACTCATGGATGTGGAAAATTGTCAAACCATGCAATTTCTTGTGTTGTGTGATTGTCTCGTATGCATGTTATTTTTCTATATGTTTCCTCATCTTATAGATATGGAAATTATACTCGGCTTGATTTATTAGTTAAGCCAAGTTCAAGCTCAAACTCAAGCTCAATATTAGGTTTTCGAGTTTGAAATTTAAAACAAGTACATTATCAAGCTTATTATTTAGCCTATTTGGTTTGGACGAATGAGTCCTAAATTCTATTTAATTAAAGTTTTAAAAATATATGAATCCATGTATCAAACTTATTATTAAGCCCATAAACAAGCCAAACTTAGCTTGTTTTGTATCAAGCAGGGATGGACCCAGGTGGGGGCTCGGGCCCCACCTTAGGTCCAATTTTTTTTTTTTTTTTAGTTATAATATTTTTCATTTTTGTAGTTAGGCCTCTCCCAAAACTTTAGGCATCCTTTCTTCACAATAAGCCTAATTAACTTCACCCAAATAGCAACAATCCAACCAAAAAACTTAACAGAAACAATAAAAATATTCACAATGATGATTTTATTTTAGCAAAAAAAAAAAACTATTTTACCATCAAAGAACCAGAAAATCATGTATTATTGGTATAAAAACTATTTTTTGCAACTATAATAAACTAGTATAAAAACCAGTTGATTGTAGCAAGTTTTTAAAAATAAAATACAATATTTTATTAAAATTATATCTCTTCATTTAATTAAAAAACTCAAATTCTCTCGCTTCTTTTATTATTTTAATGAATTGTTTATATTATTTTAAATGAGGTTATAAAAAAAAAAAAACATTTGATATTGGGTGTATTGCAAGTGAGGTTGTGAAATAGATAAAGTAACTTTTTGAGACGTTAAAAGCTAAAATTTTTAGCACCACCAATGTGAATGTGCTCTAACTTCAAAAAAAAAAAAAAAACCCTAGCCATTCTAGTATTAAAAAAAAAAAAGACATTATTTTGTTTTTATTTGTCTTTGTTGGTAAATAATGGCATGTTAATGTATTTAGAAATAATGATTTTAAGTATTTATAATTTTTTAATATTATATAGATGCCTATTTGAATTTTTTTTCCTTTATATTCTAGTCTCTATTAACTTAAAATCCTAAGTCCATCCCTATATCGAGTCCTAATATTCAAGTTTGTTCATGAACAGATTTTTTATTTTTTGCTTAGGTTCAACTCGTTTATTAAAAAAGTCTAAAACTAAAGTTAAAATTTGGTTTTTTTATTAAAAAACAAACATGAATTAGTTTTTTATCCAACTAAACTTGAGTTGTTTATGAATGGAGTGGTTCATTTACTGCCATATTCACAAGAATCTAGTTAGCTTCTTTTTTTTTCATTTTTCATTTTTCTTTTTTAAATAAAAAATAAATTAAGTAAAAGTTTTATTTAACCAAATATATTTAAAAATAAGTTATATCATAGCACGGACCAGTTATCTCTTTCCTGGAAATTTCATTGGGGTCAACTGGTTACTGAACCAGCTATAAACAAAATAATATACAGCATACCTCATAAATATGAATGGCAGTTGAGAGCAGCGTGGTTGATGACATGATGCTGTTTTTATTTTTTTTTTTCCCCGAATGACGACATACTGATTAGCAGTTGAAGCCCTTTTATGCAGAATCCACTTCACTAAGCTTTCTAAGATCGGTACTAAGAAGTTACTGTTCCTAGTCTTTTCAACATATATGGTTTTCACACCTAGATTTTCCAAGTAGATCTTTTCTTTATTCCAGGGGGCTGGCAGATTCGATTTCTTCGTTCAATCGGATAAGCTCAGAGCTGATCCTTCGTGGGTATTTCTTCTCCGGTCTCAATCATTTTCCCAGGTATGTATGTATCCTCCACATTATTTTATGCATTAATGTAAGAGAACACAATCAAATTCGATACACTCCTTATTTGTACCCTAGTTTCATTATCTGGCATCTTACTGCACTTTTGAATTCCTTTTCTAACCTAAATGCATAAACATGTATAAAATCATATTCACCCAACAATTTTTTTTTTTTTTATAATTACATACGAGGATCTTTTAGGAATCAGATTCTCTTTATGGAAGAGATTTTATTTTTTTGGATTTGGCAATGTATAGTGTGTTGCGCCATTTAAAATTTAAAATGGTGCACTTCTAAATTTATAATATTTAATTTGATTATAAAATGGAAGGAATCTTAATATACTTTGTCCATTTTTGTTAATCCAATTCTCTTGTTCCACAAGGAGCAAATTGGCTAACTGAACCGGTTAGCATTGTTTTAGTCCAATACTCTTCCAAAAAGTATAGAGGCGAATACGGCAACTTGATACATCCATTCTTAACAACCCTGACCCCGCCACAAAAAATAAAAATCATATAAAAAATAATTTAAGAATTTACTTTGTTATATATATATATATATATATATTTGTTGGCTCTCTACATATTAGCTTAAGAACTTAGTTCGAATGCTTCAATATGGTATTAAAGTTCCTTTTCCTTGGTAGGTTTCAATTATGGTCTCTTTGCCCCTATTAACTTTTACTTTTACTAGCCCCTCAAAAAAAAAAAAAAAAAACTTTTACTTTTACTTTTAAAAAAACACTTAAACTTTTACTACTTAGATGCTCTAAATATGGTATTAAAGTTCCTTTTCCTTGGTAGGTTTCAATTATGGTCTCTTTGCCCCTATTAACTTTTACTTTTACTAGCCCCTCAAAAAAAAAAAAAAAAACTTTTACTTTTACTTTTAAAAAAACACTTAAACTTTTACTACTTAGATGCTCTAATAAAAACAAAAGTTCATATTTCCCACAATAATGATGGAAATAATCGTACTACACTAGAACATGATCTCTCCTCCTCCTCTTCCTCGAGGATATAAAATTGATAAAACACATGTTTCATTGTACAATGTTTAGGAAAAAGATTTTATATATAAAATATTTTGAGGTATTTAGTATGACAAGTAAAACTTTTCAAGCAAACCACCAAAACCAATGGCTCAACTAGTGAAGCCAGAGGTCTTGTGATCAGATCTCCAAAACCTGTAGTTGAAACGATGACTCTAGCGACCATCACCAAAGCAATGTCTTTGATAACCGAACCACCAGTATCGATAGTCAGAACGACAGTTCTGGTTATCGGACCTCCGACACCGATTGTCTAAACGATGTCTACGATGACCAAGGCTCGACACCAGTCATCAAAACAACAACTTCGGCCAATGGACCATAGGAACCAGTTCCAGAGTAGCAGCTCCGGCCATTGAACCATATACACAGGTCATCGGAACAACGGCTTTCATAACTGAACCTCTGGCACCAATCGTCGGAGCAGTGGCTTCGACCGCTAGACTGCTGACACTAGCTGGTCAACCCACCAAACTGGTAATCTAGCCAACAAAGAGGGTGAAGGGAAGCTATTGTGTGTTTTTGTAAAATGTTTTATCAAATTTTTAAAGATTAATGTTTTACAACTTATAAAGGATTTTACGGCCAACGGAAAAATATTTTACAAATTTGACCACATTTTACATATAAACAAACACCTAAACATGAGAAAACATTTTCTAGAAAATATTTTATTTCAAAACAAACATAGCGGTGTTTGTTTGTTGTAAAATGTTGGTTAAACCTAAAAACATTTTAGTTGACCGTAAAACCCTTTACAAAATTTTGTAAAATGTTTTTCATACAAAAACTTGGGCAAAACATTTTACAAATAGTTGAGCTCGCACAACCCCCCGCCCTTAAATACTCCTTGTACACCCTTCACCCTTTTCCTCTTTTGCTCACAAAGGTGGTCTACATAGCCTTGAATCACAATGGTCACCACAATCTAGTTCGTGGTGGTTGAAGGATTCAATGGCGGTTGGGTTTTGGTGAATTGTGCTGGTGAAGTTTCAATTGCAATTGGGAGGCACTAATAGCGGTTGAGGGGTGCCAGTGGTAGTTGGGAAGCATTAATTTGGTGGCTGAGGGCAATGATCTAGTGGCCAAGGCTGTGGATCCCTTGAGGTTGCACCAATCTTGTGGTTGGGGCCATGGGTCTAGTTGGTTTTTAGGCTGATCTAGTGGTGGCGAGGTCAACAAGCATCAATTTGATGGTTGGTTGGATCGAGTTGCTCCAATTTGGTGGGCCGTAAGGTGGATTGTGCTAATCTTGTGGTCGCGAGTAGGTTTTGATATGATATTTTTCCCCTTTTCATTGTAGGTCACACCAAACATTTGTAAATGTCTTTATTAGAAATTATTTTCAGTTCCAACAAAACCAATGGAACATTAATATCATCCTGCCCCTTTTTAAAAAACATTCAGATATCATCCTGCCCCTTTTTAAAAAACATTCAGATAAGTTTCATTGAAACACACTTTTTGATCCAAAACATCCAAATAAGGGGTAAGATACCCCCTCTCCTCTCCCTCTATCCAAATACACTCTTTCTTGATCTCACTAAAGCATACAATAGCTCTAAACTTTAGTATAAAAAAAAGTTTGGTGTTAAGAAAAAAAAGAATTTTAAGCCCTATAAAACTCTCTTATAGTCTTTTTAAAATCTTAAAAAAAAGACAAAAAAAAAAAAAAAAAAAAACCTCTACAATCTATTATATATGCTTTATAAATTTTTAATTTTTTTAAAAATTATTCACTATAATTTATCAAAATGTTAAAAGTTTTTCAATTATGATTCTAGGTGTCTATTTGCCACTAATTTTTTTTTTTTTTTTTTTTTTTTTTTTTGGTGTAGTTTTCAACTTGTTTTGTTATGTACAGATTTTTAAATTTTAAAGTGCAATTATACTTTAACTCATTTTTTTTGCAAAAATTCAAATAACTTGATATCATATTGACAAGATCGTAAAAACAATCTTCTCTTATAACCTACATAAAAAATCAATTAATATCTTGGTAAAAGATGTCATATATTTGAAATACTATATTATCTATAAATAATTTTGTTTTTTAACTTTATTCCTTGCAATAATACCAAATGGGCAAGTTAGAGTGTGCTGTAGCAACAACAAAAAGAAGGATTTTTTTTATCACAAAAAATCAATTTATTTATTTTATATTATCACTTTTACAACACACCATATATCTCTCTTTTTTTATTCTACACTTCATCGTATTAAAAAAATATATTTTCTATCCACAATCCTACACCACAAAGAGAATAGAAAATTCTTAGGTATTTCTGGAGCACAAAAAAATGGTGTTCCATCATTTCACACATATGGTAGACTCTATCATGAATTTAATGAATGAACTATGAATGTGAGAGGAGAAAATATTATTTTCCGTGCTACGAAAATATCTAAGAATTACTCTTTATATACAACCTAATAAAATAATACATACCTAATAAAAATAAGAATTACTCTTTACATAAGATTAAAAAAAAAAAAATTATTTACAACCTATAAATAGTAAGGTTGTATATATGCAACCTGTAGCAAAATTGCAATTTTTTTTGAAATTTACAAATCTAGATGAAGTGAGTTTTGGGTGTAGGTAAGTTCGGGTGTCTTAGGGTAAGTTTGGCATCTGGTTGAAGCTTTAACTTTTAGATTTTAACTTTTATGAACAACTTTTTATAACTTTACTTTTTCTTATTTTTTTCTCATTATTTCAAAATTTTTCAAGGTATAAGTATAATATAACACATTTTTAACAAAATTTTTTTTAATAAAAAGCTATATAAGTTGTTCTTAAAATACTTAGATGGTAAAATAACAACAGAAAAGTGGTTAAATGCCAGTGCTCTAAGTATGCGTTTGAATAGCTGATTGCGTTTCTGTGTTGGGCATTTTTGCCTTTTTTTTTTTTTTTTTTTGACGGCATCTCTTGCACTGTTTATGTGCATTAAAACAAATAAACAGCATTTTATAAGTATAAACAGTAATTAAAAATTATTTTTATATCATTTTTAATTTTTAATTTTTTTTAAAAAATTATTACATCACCCAATGCGAATGCTTTTATTCGTACTTTTATTCGTATGACTTTAATTGGAGGTGACAAGTGAGGAGAGCAGAAAAAAACACAAGATAAAGGAGAATTTTGCTTTGGGTTTTGTGATTATCGAATTTAGACAAATAATCCAGCTCTCCTAGTCGTAGAGTTGCTAAGATCACAGACGTAGGCACGTAGCACGACCAGGACCTAGAGAGACATCGACAATAGGAAGTGTGAACAATGCTAATCCAGCTAACAATGACTTTTTTAGTCAATTTGGCCACTTTCTCCGAACCGTGTGCCATGGGTTAGAAAATAGAAACCTCGTTCCCTTTTATTTGTTCCCACTGCTTTTCCAGGCAATTTCAGAGTGCCAATGCCTGCTTACTTTCGTACTATTAACTCTTTAAAAATAAATAATACACACCCTTTTCTAAAGGCCCTGCGAAACTTCGTTTCAAGTTCAAAGGATTAAATCGCAGTACGCATCCCTGCAATAGTCATGAGAGCGAGTCAATAATAAATAAATAAAGAAGACGCAGTATGTGGCATTAGTCAAGTCAGGGACCACACCCCTAGGTCCCTGCAGAACTGACAAGTCACGTCAGAATCATCTGGACCGTCACGGAAAGTGAGTGATACAACTTGTTCATCCATTTGACTAACTGGAAACGTGTGGGTGGATTACTTGCTTGACGTTTAAGTTTTTGCTTGATCTTTAGTTGTGGTAAGAGCATTAGCATTGTGTGGTCGTAGATTTCTAGGGTGTATTTGGGAAATATAGCATTTATAAGCTTAAAATTTATCTACATCAGAAAATGGTAAAGGCAAGTATTGTAAATTTTTTACAATACTTGCTACAGTGCAATTCTATCTTTAGAATTGCACTGTAGCAGAATTGTATAAAAAAAAATAGTATTTTATCTCTACTCTCTCTCCTCTGTCTCTCATTTCTTTCATTTTGTCTGTGCCCCTCTCTCTCTCGTCTCTGCTCTCCGTCTTCTCTCTCATTTCTGCGCTCTCATCTCGCTCATTTTTTTTTAATGGATTTGGTCTGATGGCTCCAGTGATGTTTTTTTTGGAATGGGTTTGCTCTCTCATCTCTGCTCTCCATCTTCTCTCTCATCTCTGCTCTCTCATCTCTCTCATTTTTTTGAATGGATTTTCTCCGATGGCTTTGGTGATGATTTTATTGGATGGGTTTGCTCCGGTGATGATGTTTTTTTGAATAGGTTTGAATGGGTTTGCTCCGGTAATGATTTTATTTGAATGGGTTTGAATGGGTTTGCTTCGGTGATGATTTTTTTGAATGGGTTTGCTCCGGTGATGATGTTTTTTGAATGGGTTTGAATGGGTTTGCTCCGGTGATGATTTTTTTTTTAATGGGTTTGCTTCGGTTTTTGATCGGTGGCTTGGGTTTCAAATCGGCGGTGTGGATTGGTTGATCGGCGGCGTGGATCAGTGGCCTGGCCTGGGTTTTTGATCGGTGGCCCGGTTTTTGAATGGGTTTGTGTTTGTGTGTGTGGCTTGGCTTTGTTGCTGGGTTGTGTTTGTGCGTGGCTTTGTTGCTGGTTTGATGTTTGTGTTTGTGTGTGTGTGGGTGTGATGATGGGTTTGGATAGGTTGATCGTTGTATAATGGGTGTGTGTTGTGTGTTGAATCGGTGCTAGGAGAGAGGAATAAAAATGGCTGTTGAAAAGCCCAGGAAAATAAGCTGAACGGTTGGGAAGAAATAATAAAAAATGGGTTAAAAAATAATATTTTAATAAAAATAGAGTTTTGGGATGTAGAGGAATTGTAAAATGGTATGGTATATTGATAAAGTGGTGTTTTAGAATGGTAAAATAGGATAGCATTGGAATTTTCCAATGCTAATGCTCTAAGTTGTTTGAGCATATGTGTGGTCGTAGATTTCTTAGGGTGTATTTGGTATTATTATTTAAATAATAATTTTCAGTATTTAAATACTATAACATATATTTTCACAACATTTTTTTAATTCATAAATATTTTCACAACACTTAAATAACCATACTATAAATTTTTTACTAAATGAGCCCTTAGTTTTAAGTCTTACAAATGCCCTTTCAAAAAAAAAAAAAAAATCTTACGAGTGCTAGTATTTGAGAATGCATATCACTTTTTTGTTTTTTGTTTTTTTTTTTTGGTAATTTGGAAATTTTATTCAACTAGCAAGAAGGAAAAAACTCAAGACAAAGCTTGTTACAGGAAACACCATTACGGTTAACCTTAACAAAGGAAGTCAATTCCACAGGAGGAACAAAATTAATAATAAAATCTAAAACTTGGAAATGGCCAGAATTAGCTAAATGATCCACACAAATATTGGCCTCTCGATAGATATGCTTAATACGGACAAGGAGAATTTGGGAAATGAGAAGCTTACAGTCATTGAAAATATGAGAGATCACTGAGTTGCTGTAGTTGGGATTGCTTAATGCATCAACAAGGGCCTTAGCGTCAAGTAGGCCTGTCCACAGGTCAATCCGGGTCAGGTTTGTGCCCAACCCGAAACCGACCCGACCAAATCAAATGGCCAGAATTTCAACCCGCCGACGACCGAAGTGGCTGATCGAATCGGGCGAATCTCACCTTCTACGGATGGCAGTCGGTTCGGTCAGAGTTGGAGATCTCCAAATCGGCCAAAATCCGGCTAGTTAACGACGAAATGGGCAAAAAATCGATGATATTTTCGACGGATTTTCGTTGGGTTATTGTCAGACTTAGCGAAATCTCACCAAATTCAGCAAGATCTCGTCAGATCTAGTGATATCTCGCCAAATCCGATGGAGATTCCATGGATCTAGCTGAGATCTCGATGGAAATGGCAGAGATCTCACCAAATCTAAAAAATTTTGTCGGAAATTGCTCTTTTATCGGTTCGGTCGGGTTTCTTCGGGTTTTGGGAAGAAAACCCACCAACCGACCCGCGGTTTTCGGATTCTAGAGGTGAAGAGCCACCGCCGATTGACACCGACGTCGAGTCGGCCGGTTCTCGGGCTGGATCAGATAGGTTGGCCGGGTGGGTCGGGTATTGGTTGTTGTTGGACACCCCTAGCGTCAAGCTCAACATTAATAGCAGGGAGCTTCATTGGTGGCATAACATCAAACCATCACGAAGAGTCCAGACTTCCGCAGTAAAACTGTTCACGCTGCCCATTTTCCTTGTAAAATGATGTTTTATGGTCTATGAAACCGCATAAGGCGCCAGGTCCGGATGGTCTTTACGCCGGATTCTTTCAACGCTTTTGGCTTGTGGTTGGGAAATCGGTTGTGGTGGAAGTGTGGAGAGTCTTCATTGAAAGGGAGGTTCCCAATTATCTTAATAGAGCCCTCATTGTGCTCATTCCAAAAATCCAAAGCCTAGTAACCATTGGTAATTACAGACCTATTAATCTATGCAATACTATTTATAAGATCATCTCCAAAGTTATTGTGGCTCGGCTTAGACCGCATTTGGAGTATCTGGTCTTGCCTTACCAAAAGGCTTTTGTTCCGGGTAGAAGAGGAGCTGACAATGTCATTATTGTTCAAGAGTTGATCCATTCTATAGACAAAGCCAAAGGTAGCAATGGGTATATGGCTATTAAGATTAACCTTGAAAAAGCTTACTACAAGATCAAGTGGAGCTTTATTAGGGAAATGCTTATCTTTTTCAACTTCCCTGCCAATCTTATTGAGCTCATTATGAGTTATGTATCTTCGCTTTCGACTTCCCTTCTCTTTAATGGTGGCTGCCTCGACTCCTTTTGCCCATCTAGAGGTATTAGACCAAGGGACCCCCTGTTTCCCTTCCTTTTTTCATATCACTTTATTTTACACCTTAAAAACATATTCTATTTATTTTACCACCTCATTTTACAACTCACCCAATATTTTAATTTCTATTTTTATATACAACTTATTAAAATAAGATAAACTATACAAACAAATAATATAAACAAATCAACTCTCTCTTCCTCTCACTCCATCAAACCCACACAACCACCACCACCAAACCACAACAACCCACGACCAAAATTTCACCCCACACAGCCAACGTCACAGCCAAAATCCACATAGCCACTACCACCGAACCACAACAACCCATAACCAAAATTCCAACCCACATAGCCAACATCATGGCCAAAACGCAGCCAACCCACAGCCCCTATGCCAAACCCACAACCCAAACCCATACATTCCACAACTCACGCCACCACGACCTAAGCAACCACCCCATGACCCACCAACAACCCATAACTCGTAAACCTCAAAATTATCCCATGAAACCCACAGTGAGAACTCACGCTACCACGACCTAAGCAACCACCCCATGACCCACCAGCAACCCACAACTCATAAACCTCAAAATTAACCCATGAAACCCACAGTGAGAGGTCTGAGAGAGAGATTGAGAGTTAGAAAGAAGGGAGAAGAGATAGGCCAGAGAGTGAGAGAGGTGATGTCTATGAGGAGAGAGACGTAGCTGAGAAAGGAGAGAGGTGAGAGAAGGGAGACACGAGTGAGACGCAAAGAAAAGAGAGATATTTTCAATAAAATAATATATATATATATTTTTTTTTTAGAGCAGCTGTATCAGATGTTTTAAACAAATCCTATTTTTAGCACAACAAAAAATTATTTTATCTATTTTAGTACAGTATTTAACATTATACCTTACATCTCATCTCTTATTATAAACATTTCCCATTAAAATAATACATACCTTTTATTATTAAAAATAAAAACACACACCACCACCTAGTTAGCCACAACCCACCACCACCACCACCACCAAATTTCTGCAAATACGGAAAACCCAAATGCAAAACCCACAAAATCAACCTAATTTCTACAAATCAAGATATACAAAAACCCACAACTTGCAAAACACCAAAAACCCAAAATTTTATAGCTGTAATTCGCATAATGCAAAAACCCAACCTCCCTACCTCCAACCTAATTTCTATGAAATCGCAAGCCACCAACCCACCAATTGCAGCCCTAAAAAACCCAACACATCGCAACCATCGCACAAAACACCAATTGCAACCCACAAACCCACTAATCTCAATGCCACCAATCGTAACTCACAAAAATTAAACTCATAAATAGTGGCAACAGAAATCTCAACTTCGATTCATTTCTCTCCATCATTGAATTTCTTTGCCTTACTTCTTCCTTGATCAATCTTGCTGCGAATCTAGTGGCTATGTTGAGCTCAAAGAAGACAATCCAGGTGGAATTGGCGGGGAACAAGTTTTGGGCATGGTAGGGATTGTGTTGTTGGCTAGTGGTGTCGCAATTGGGCTAGAGACATGGAGGTGAATTTGCTAGAAAGGATTTAGAAATTGGAGGATTTTCCACAAAGAGAGAGAGAGAGAGAGAGAGAGAGAGATCAGTATAAGAGAGGAGAGAGAAATGGTGGTGCATCCAATGGTAAATGCTAATGAGAAATGGCTAGTGGTGTCGCAATTGGGTTAGAGAGGTGGAGGTGACTTTTTTTTTGTGTTTGATGTGCTAAATGCTAAAAATTTAGCATTTAGTACATCCAATGGTAGTGCTATTAGCATCCAGTGTGCTAAACAAATGTTAGTTTGGTATACTAAAGTACTATTTTTGCTACTTTAATATACCATTTCATAATTCAACCTACATCTTATATACTATTTTATTATACAAGCCATTAAAATAAAAAAATTAAAATAGCAAACACAACACCACAAAAACTACCACAACCGACATCACCAAACCCAACACCACCACATCAATCCTAGCATCAATGCATTAAAGGAATTAAAAGAAGTTTACCTATCCAAGTTTGGCATTAGGAAGTTTAGCTCTAATAACATCCTCAAGTTCCTTCCGTATAGGTATTGTACCAGACATCACTACCTGAATCGTCAACAAGTCATACTTATTAACCTCAGGGCTCTTAGCGATCGCAAAAACAACCAAACAAACAAAATGTGCGATTGTAACCTTGAATTTATAAACCAACTCCAAAATCTTAACAATCTCAAACTTTTGCATAATCAAAATTGCTGCCCCAACTTGTAACCCACAAAGAAAAACCGAGTTCAACGAATAAATACGAGACAACGAAAACACACAGAGTAAACACCCTATTGCCAAACCCACAACCCACAACCACCACTACAACCCATAGTTATCACCGCATCACCACCTAACACCGAGATCCACCAAACCCACATCACAAATTGAGATCCATACCATCAAACCCACATCACCAAACCCATTGCCTAGAACCATAGGAATGAGATAGAGAAATAGTGAGAGAGTCAGAGAAATAGTGAGAGAGGCGTGAGAAAGATGGTGAAAGAGAGGTGGGAAGAGGAGAGAGAGGCATGAGTGAGAGATTGAGGAGAGAGAATAAATTAATTAACAAAAAAAAAGTAGCATTGCTATAGTGAAAAATTTTTGCAAATTTTTTTCCAAGTGGCATTTCAAATGGAGCCACTTTTTTGTTGTTTGGTGCTAAAATGGCATTTTGAGTGTTTTAGCACCCTCAATGTTAATGCTCTAAGTATCTCTAAATTTTTCTCCTTATTTTAGGATAAGAACATACTTTTTTCTATCTTAGCTAACCAATTTTCAAAACGCCCATAACAAATTCTCTACTCTAAATCTGATTTCATTTAAATATTATTTCTCTCACCTTTCAAAACACCTAATTTTATTTATCACAGTTCCCAAGACACAAAAATAATAAAATAGTGATTTAGGGAATGAACATTATGGCATTGCTTGAGTGGCCCTCAAGCTTGCTTAAGCAAGTCATTAAAACATAGTTTTCTAATTTTATTCTCTCTTCATTCTTTAACTTTCAAAGTAAGATCATTCATAAATTAGAACCTACATATATATCCACAAATATTCAACAATCCCCTACTAGGTTTTTTTTTTTAAATTTTTTGATAGATGACAATCCCCTAATAGGTTTTATTATCTATAGTTAACTTGGTTGACAATTTGTCATGCATAAAAGAAAGTGTCTTTTAACTTAAATACAATGCTCAGGAAATTTTAAAAAAAAGATTTGTTTCTAAAATTTAAGGCTCCAATGAGTCTCACCTTATCTCATTATTAAAATTGACAGAATAACTAACATAAGGGGTGTATTTGGTACACCATCCAAGTTCATTTACTACATTAGCAAACAAACAAACGATAAAGGAGTCTTAGTGCAGCAACATAAAATTTCAGGGGGTTCTAAACATGATTATGAAAACCAAAACAGAAATGGTTACATGAAATTAAATATGAAAACCCCCAAAATTTTATCAGTAGTACTTTAGGGGACGTTTGAGTATGAATTGATCTAGAACCTTTACAAAAGCCTCCAATACTTTGTTTATCAAGGTTAGAGCTTTGCACCTTCAAGATTAAGGATTGGGACTTGAGTCTATTTATTGGAACAAAATAGGGAGTCTACAATGAATATTATCTTTAAATGAATATCCAGGTTGACCTTAAAACTAACTCCATGACAAAAGATTGAAAAGAATCCTCCTTAGTGATGAGATGGAAATTAGAGAAAAATTATTGAATAAGCATGAGAGTAGATTTGATGACATTGTGAGTAATGGAAAGAAAGCACGGATACTTCATTTGGGGTGCCATTCTGGTGTCGCACTCGTGTCATTTGGGGTGCTGTACTAGTGTTGTACCACAAGACTCTATAATCCTTGGGACACAGGTATTACCTAGATCAGGAAAATCTATAGGACGCTCAAGGTGCATCTCACATAGACCATGACACTCATGGAAAGCATTTGAGGCTCAAACATGATGAATTGGTTCTTGTCAAAGCAAGAAGTGGAAGCACTAGAGCTAGAGCTAGGAGCCATTATCCTGGAAACAATTAGAGAAAATATGCAATGAAGATCAAGACATGACTCAATGGAACAACGCCTACATGAGATATCCCAATATGCTTGAGGAAAGGTATTTCCACAATGATGTGTGTATGGAAATTGTAGTGCAAGTGTGAAGGGTTTATACCATAAAATACCTAGTACATAGGCCATAATCAAGGCCTACAACACAATCATGGTATACAGGCGATGATTAATGGGCAAAATTTCACTTGAGCATTTTGTCGAACATTTAGCGTGCGTAGTCAACGCAACCGGGAATGAGCGAACAACCACCCATGAAAATGGTCCAAATTACACACAAATAGCCTTCAAAGCTTCAAAGGGAAACAAACCCCATCGTTGAAAACCAATATAATAGAGAATTTTTGATGGAATTTAAACACAAATCCAACCTTTGTGAAAAAATCCCAATTTTCATGCGCCAGATTGAAACTAGATGAAATGCATGGTGAAATGAGATGGGATAGCGTAAGATTACCTCAATGATGAAGGAAAACCTGAAAGGAATACAGTAATCTTGAAATAATTTCAGGTTGGAAGCTTGAGGGTGAGGAGGTGAAATTTCGGACTACCGAAAAAAATAGCAAAACCGACCCCAAATGTCGAGTAAAAACCATTTAAATGAGGTTTGGAACAAAATTCGGTAAAAAAAAAATTCGGCCTATTTTAAGTAAGAATTTTTATTTTACATTTTTTCTGTTTTAAATTTGCTTATTTTGCTGAAACTGAAAATTTTTTACTGAAAGTATTATCGATAAAAGTAAAAGTTAGCTGAAATAGTACATTGAACTCATGAATAGTACTAAAAAATACAGAACCCATAAATAGTAGCAAAAATAAGCTATATAGTAAAATAAATTGGTTTTTTAATTTGGAGTCAAACTCATACTTACCCATCAATACACTCCACATTTTTACATTATATTTTATTAAAATATCAAATTTTCTTGATTTTTTAGGGCCTGTTTGATCTATCATCTCAAACTCACATTTTTACATTTTAAATAACATTACACACATTTCTACACATTTTTTTCATCCACACATATTTTAAAAAACTACAAACAACATTTCTCAAACTACTCTACCAAACACCCCCTAATTATTTTTCTTTTTGCACACAAAATAATCATTATTCACTTTCTTCCTTCAACCTCGAAATGCGTAAAAAATGAATAAAAAACTATATGCAAAATGAATAATGTTAGTGTAAATTACATAGTTACTTTAACAATTTTGCAAATTTACATTTTTTTAACTTGATTGATTGATATGGATGATTTTGAATGTTGAATGTGTAAAATTGATACATATTTCTATTTTGTATTGATTGATGCAAATGCACTTCTTCTTCTTTTTCTTTTCTCTTTTTTAGAGAGAATTTCAATTTATGATGTCCGCTCTTGATAATAACTCTTTATCATCAAACTAAGACACCAATCTGTTTTTTGATGCAAATGCTCTTAGAAAATTAAAAAGACCCTATTTTTCTCAAGAAAAACACTCTAAAGACTTGCCACCAAAAAAAAAAAGAACAAAACATCTTTTGGGTTCTTTCATAAGGAGAGAAGCATGTTTAAACAAAGTTTGAGCAAGTGCTATTTGAACCATAATAGAAATTAGGCATTGATTACACTTAGGACTTGCAAGTAGTGTGTAAATTTAAACACTAAAAGCAAGTTATTACAAAAGAAATAGTGAGTTGGCTAAATGCCATACAAGAAACCAGCACATAATGTACACACAAAATATCACTAAGGTTTGATAGACACAATCTTCTAATGAGTTACATCGTATGAATGATGAACCCCTTCCTATTTGTCATTATTAAAAGAATTCTACATTTTTTTTAACAAAATTAAAGTACACCACATTTGAATCTTATATTTAAGTTCATGCTTAATTATTCATATTTACTTATTTTATGTGTCTTTATCTTAGAACTTCTTTCCCTTTCTCTCTTGTGTGTGTGTTTGTTTCTCAAAAAAAGAAAAAAATCTTATGAGATCCGACTTTTCTATATGCAGGAGGATAATTTTTGAAGAACAGAAAAATTAGCTGTAAGTACTCATTTATGCATTTCTCATTAGAGTGTCTAGTATTTCATCAAAATTCTCAATATTTACAAGTAGGTCACATGACCGATTGCCGCTAATCACTCACTCAAGGGCCACAATACTCACTCAAACTTATTTATGCATACATATGCTAGCTAGCTTCACAAATGCACTACGCCATTGTAATGCATGACTAAAAATGGATTTCACAAAACTAACTCTATTTTAGAAAGATTTCAGATTTTTTGTATATATTTTTTTTTTATCAAAACTTAAAAAACAAACAAAACTATGGAAAAAGGAACTAAGGACTAAATAAATCTAAATGAGATGCGATGCATAGTGTATGCAAATGCAATGCAGGATGTGCATGAATGTCCACTAATGATATAAAGAATTGAAACAAGGACGGAGGAGCAAATTTGATCTTTCCTACTGAGAGGAAGATGGGTTGGATGGACCTTCACCAGTGTAACCTAAGCTAATCCTATCCAACTAAGTTTTAGGATGCACAATGCATGCAAATGCAATGTCAGATGTGCACATGAATGTCCACTAAGAGCATTCACATCCCAAAATTGCATCCCATCCTATTTTACCATCTCAAAAAGTTACTTTATCAATTGTATTATACTATCTTACAATACACCCAGCATCCCAAAATTCTATTTTTTTTCCCATTTTATTTAAATTTTTTTTTATTTCTTTCTTTTACTATTTCTCTTTTCCTCTCTCTCCCTCAACCTCTAGCATCGGCCACAACAGATAAAACCAAAACAGTTCAACACATAGTCACCCCCACATATCCCAGCACCACCCACCAGACCATTAAACCAAAACCAAAACCACATTTAAAAATAAAATAAAATCAAAACAAAACAAAACAATCAAAGCATCAGTTCAAACCAAGCCAAAACCCTACCATCAAACCAAGCCAAAAACAAAATCACCACAATCTCCGATCTCCACTTATTCACGCCGATCCCAAATCCAAAATCCAAAACCCAGCGCCGATCCAAACCCGCTGGCCACAACCGATCTAAACCCACGCCGATCCCAAACCCAAAATCCACCAATCTCCACGATCCAAACCTACCGGCCACAACTAATCCAATCCCACACCACCACCTGGCCTATGATACACCGATCCACTTATCCAAACCCATCACCTGACCCACCTATCCAAATCCATCACCAACGGAGCTTTGTTTTGAGATTTTGCAAACAAAATCTTAACCCAAACCTAAAAACCCTTGAGAATCTCGGTTTGAAGAGAAAGTGATAGAGTGAAGAGTTAAATGGGTAGAGTTATCTAGAGTGTTGGGTTTAGGAGATGAGTAAATCGGCTTGGTGAAGCTCAGCGATGGCAAGAGAGAAAGATGAGAGACCATGTGTGTAACGACCCAAGGAAAAGCGCTAGTCACATCTGCGCTATATCTTAAAAGGACTAGTCACAATGGAGGCTCTTTGTAGTTGTTAATAAAGTCCAGATCTACCTAGTAAATACTCGATGTGGGACTCATCACACACCCACACCCACACACATCACACAATCAATCAAATTAACGACCCAAGAAAAAGCACTAGCCACATCTGCGCTATACCTCAAAATAACTAGTCATAATTGAGGCTCCTTGCAGTTGTTAATAAAGCCCAGTTCAACCCAGTAAATACCCGATGTGGGACTCATCACACACCCACACACATCACAAAATTAATCAAATTGGGACATCACAATCTCCCCCACTTAAATCCCTAACGTCCTCGTTAGGGCCCACTTTGTGGGGTAATGTCTCTAAGCCCACACGGGGTTACCAGGTCAGCTCTGATACCATATGTAACGACCCAAGGAAAAGTGCTAGCCACATCTGCGCTATACCTCAAAAAGACTAGTCACAATTGAAGCTCCTTGCAGTTGTTAATAAAGCCCAGTTCAACCCAGTAAATACCCGATGTGGGACTCATCACACACCCACACACATCACACAATGAATCAAATTGGGGCATCACAATGTGAATTTGAGAGAGAAGAGAGAGGCTTGGTAAAGCTCAGTGATGAAGAGAGAGATGAGAGATTATGTCGTGTGAATGAAAGAGAAAGCTGATATTTAGAATAAAATATTATATTTTGTTTTACAATTGAGCTACAGTGCAATTCTACATTTAGAATCACACTATAGCACAATTGCAAATTTTTTTGCAATACTAGCTTTTTACAAGTCTGGATGCAGAGGTTGTTTTGGGCTTTTATGCTAAATGAAACCAACATATGGCATATACCATTCCTAATGTGAATGCTCTAATGATATAAAGAATTAGAATTGAAACAAGGACGAATGAGTGAATTTGATCTTTCCTTTTAAGCTAGAGGACTGAGAGGAAGATGGGTTGGATGGACCTTCACTAGTGTAACCTAAAGCTAATCCTATCCAACTTAGTTCTAGATTAAGCAACTTCTTGCTCCAAAAGCATGATTTTATCAAGAGCACCTACAAGATCAATCTTCAACTGCTCAATCTCCTTTGTAGCCACCTCTAACTACTCTATTATAGAAATTTTTTCACCCAACTTTACTAAATTTTTTAAGAGCAATTCCAAAAGTTTTCTCATACTTGCCACAATCCATAACAATCTCATTATAAGGTATTTGATGATCTCTATTGCACCCAAATTCATCCTCTGATCCTTCACCATCATCAGACTTAGAGATTTCATGTCTGTTTAGGAACAACTAATTTAGTTGAAACTAAAAACTTTTTGCTAAAAGTATTATAGATAAAGCTAAAAGGTAGTCGAAATGGTACAATATAACTCATGAATAGTACCAAAAAGTGCAATAGAACCCATAAATAGTAAAAAAAAGTTAGCTTTTTAAGCCAATGCCAAATGCACACTTCCTTAACAACTTCCACAAAATTTTCTCCAGGGTTCTCACCAATAACATCAGCTAATACAATAAATGTAGTGAAGTTTCCTTCACTATCACTGCCATCTACAGAATTCAAACTCTCATAATCACTCAAGGTAGTATTCATGGCTTTACCTTTGAAATTAATGTAGTTTGGACATTCTTTCCTCATTCTTTTTTTTTTCCTCTTGAAAGCATTAGCATCCTTGATTATTACACAGTTAATAATTGACTTAGATCCGACCCATAATTCATGGCCCTTGGATCGTCTGCATGGGTTATGTAATAAGTGAGTTTAAATTTAAATTTAGATTTAAACTAATCTCTTCTGGAAAAAGGAAAACAAAAAAACAAAAAAAGATTTTGATATGAGTTGTTAATATCAATATTGAAGTGATTAAAGATAAATAGTTAAGAGTTTTTAGGACCACTCATTTGATATTGGATTTATCCTTGAATTTGAATACTCCTATAACAGATAGATTAGAGAAGACTAAGGGAGAAATTGTGAGAACAAAAAATATAAGTACAATTTCTCTATGTGCTCTCTCTAGGGACACCATCAACAGTGCTCTAGAACTTGAAGCGTGGAATTTATGAAGAGACTCTGATAGCCTCTTCGATGACAAGAAGGTGCTTCAAGAACGGTAGAGATTGTGGGGAGTTTGTAAAGTAAACAAAGAAAAAGATCTGACAAGTGGGTGATCTGTTCTACAAAGGTATGTGGAATTATGGCCCATCTAATTTACTCAACATACATATTCCTTCACATCCTTTGATATTCCCTTTGTACTCTAATGTTTAACTTCAATTATATTGTGCATTTCCAATGATAAGAATATAAAGAGAGAGAGAGTCTAAGAGTAGTTTGTATATTGATGCATATTCTGTATGTAACATTGTACAATAGAGAGTTTTATATAGGCACAGTATATGTGAAGTACAGGTAAGATGAGTGTACTACAAGTACAGTATACAAGGCCCAAACACAATGGGCAAGACTAACATATATACTAACACTCCCCTTAAACTTGAGATAGTAAGGAAGAAACCAACTAGAGTTTGGATATAAGATCTCAAAGACAACTAGGTGGGTGAGTCTTGGTGAAGATATTAACAGGTTGGTCGATGGAGGAAATGGAATACAACAATAGATTGCGTTTTTTGAGATGATGACGAGTGATGTGGTAGTTGATTTTAATGTGCTTGTTGCGTTTATGGAAGACATTGTTATAAACAATGTGAATAAGCACTGTGATTATCACAATATAGGGGAGTTCCAGTGGGCTATGAAGCATTCAAGTCAGCTAGGAGCCATCGAAGCCAGACAAACTCAGCAGTGGTGTTAGCAAGGACATGGAACGAGAAACAATATCATGCTTCTTGCTACATCATGAGACAAGAGAAGTACCCAACAAGAAGCAAAAATCTGTGATGGAGCTACGCCGTGAGACAAGACAATTAGGATCTCTTTTTGATAGGTAAAAAAGATCATAATTGATTGCTAATAAAAAATTTGAACCTTAGATATTTTCGTTAGAAATATTATAAGATGTCAAATCAGTTGAGCTCCAAAACTCTTAGTAATAAAATTAAGGAATCAATATCTTATGTCCCATGGGCTGTGTTCCACTCCACATACCACTAATAAAAAAATGACTCCTGGCTTATTTTAAATTTTTTCCTTCTCCATGTCAGTTGAGATAAGGTTCCTATTTCATCCAAGTAACGTTGGTAAACTGGGTAACTCTCTGTCACGTGACTTTTTGTTTAGATCAAACTTTTTTTTTTCCTCTTCTTCTTGCAGCTAACATCTCAAAGTCTCAACCATCTCTTAAAACAACAAAGAAAAACCTTTTTTCTCTCCTTCCTTCTGCATTTTTATATAAACTAATTTTAGGATTCCGTTCACGCAAATCTTATGGACCATTTATTATTGTATCCATGTAACAGCAACTGTTTGAAATTTATTTAAAAGTTCCTAATTAAATCTGGTTGAAGTTGGTATACAACTTGACATCTTAAACCTTTTGCTTAGAATTTTAATTTTTTGAATTGGATAAAGTTCTTGTTTGAGAAATTGTTGAAAATTTTTAATTCCAAATTTTCAAATTTTTTTGCAATAGAATGAATATGAACACTTATGTAGGGGAAAAAAAAGGGAATGAATATGAACACATTCCTGCTTTGTGCAGGATAGGAACAAAAATCTTCACAATAAAGAGAAACTTTTTTCTCTCCAACCCTTTTCCTAATAGAACAAAATTCAAACTGGGTTACGTTCTAGGCCAATCCTTCTTCTGTAAGATAGCATGAGCTGCTATGCCTTTGTGATAAACCCCTCTACTCATTACTACTTGAAAGCATCACCACCAACAATGCCCCAACATAGAGAAATTTCATTAATCCGTTATCTACACAAACCCCCAAATCAAAGAGAAGAAATTCAAAACAAGCCCCAAAATCCTCTTTGTGGAGATTTACCGTAGCAAACCCCAAAATCCCCTAAAGAGATTCGTTAAGTTAGAAGGGGAAAAAAAAGCCAGGAGTCATTTTTTTATTATTAGTGGTATATGGAGTGGAACAATGGCCGTGGGACAAAAGATTTTGATTCAAAACGAAGGACATTTTTTTTTTTTTTTTTTTTTTTTGGGATAGAGTAAGACACTAATAGGTTTTTGGTATAGTCAGAAATTGAACTTCAGATTTCTTATTCAACAATAAAAGATTTTACCAGTTGAGATAACTGAAACTCACAAATTATTAAGGACTCTTCATTAACTATAAAAGTATCAAAATGACCTAAAGTTATGGGAATAAAATCATATCGAAAATACCTAAAACTAAAAAATAAAATAATTAACGAATGTTAAAAATAGACCCTTATATTTTGTCTTACATCAAACCTATCAACTTGAATGAAAATTAACCTGTCTAGAAATTGAAATTTCCACTTAAAAAAAAGAAAAGAAAAGAAAAGAAAAAGATAATTTGAATAATTCAGTAATCAGGTTTTTGAAACTTTTATCCTCAAAATAGTGTTATATAAAATATCTTCCCATTGGACATCAATTAATAAAGGATTGAAGACAAGGTTTGTTTGAATATCATTTATTTGTTGAAAACTGAAAATTTATTACTGAAAATACTGTAGCAAAATATTTTTTAAAAGGCAAAACAATGTTTACCCGTTTTTGTGCTTTGGCTGGTCCATGAGCGATGCCATGGGAACAGCCAAAAAGAAGCAAACGCAAACGTAGGGCTGGAAACGTGCTTTCCAAACGCACACATAATAAATATTTTCTACCCCTAAAAATCAATAGACTTTGATGTGTTGTCAATAGGATCTTGAGACTTAAGGGTTATAGGCTCACCCTCTTTTTTTTTATAATTCAATAGTTGGGGGTAGGGGAATATGGACCTTGAATGTTTATATTAAAAATACTAGGAGATGTCAGTTAGACTACAAGACTCTTGGTAGCTCACCCTCATATTTAACTTTTATTAAATCTTCCACTAAATTTATAACAATCTCCAACTCATAATTTTTGCTATTCTCCTCAATCAACTTCATATTTTCCGCTTTAACGTTCAACAACTTCTTGCAAAACATTATCTTGGTCTTCAATCTTGACTTTTGGTCTTATTTCATATTGTTCAATGTCTTCCATATTTTCTTCAAAAATTGGCTTCACATTATTGAACTCTAAACCTAGCTAGCTCTTCACTGGATAAATGAAATCCAAAATTCTAGTTATTATCCATATTCCATGAATTGATTCCCTTATAATTTTGACACACGAAAAAATATTTCATCAAAATCATAACGAAAGAAAAAGTTTATCATGCATCATCTTATTCATTCTTGGTTGTGAGAAAATTCTAAACTTGCCCCTTCATATTCTAAATACTCAATATCATTCCACCGATCCCCCTGCATTGATAGCAAACTTACTCAATACAAATTACACATGAAAATATTCAGGGATATTTGCGTAAGCAAAATAATGCTCAAGATCCAAAGTCCAGTTTATGAAGTTTTCTTGGTATGATATGCTATCAAAGCATGGAATATCATCAAAATTAAGAACATTTTGGTTGATAGGACAACCCCAAGAATACTGTTTGACATAATTATTTCCATTTTCTTCATACTCTTGTTTGGCATTCAAACCCAAATCAATGAGCATGTAACAAATTTCATAGAATTCACAAGTCAATCTCACACTATCAATTTGAATTTTTGCCCTCAGAGCTTGCACCCCACGATCACCATCAATGGAGTGGTTGCTTTTGTCGTTGTGGTTTGCTGTGTTTGGATTCTAAAAAGCTCTGATACCAATTAACGCAATACAAATGTGGAAAGAACTAAATCTTTTTTTAATAGGAAAAAGTAGATATTGTTATAGCATAATGAAACCTTTAAATCCATATGGATTCCTATGAAATCCACCAGAAAGGAAACAGAAAATCCTCTTTAAAATTTTTATTAATCAATTTCATAATTCTAAATTGAAAATTCCTTTACAGACTTGGAGACTAATTTAATGGTCCCATAAAACTTGATTGATAAGAAGAAATATTTTAAAAAATATCTTATTGATACCCTACCCTAAAAAGACCCTTAGTTGACTATAAAAGCATTAAAAAAAACATCTAAAATAATAAAAATCATGAAAATAAATTTCTATTCCCTAATGTTACCAAATATACATTAAAATTTTAAAAAATGATAAAAATGTGGGGTTTATAAGCTAATACATGTTTAGGGAATAGGATTTTATACCTTTTCATATATAGGGTTTATATGCTCGTAAATTTATATAGAGTTAATATTTTTAAAATCCCATTGTTGAATGTACATGTCTTTCATATTTTTGATATGCATTTCAAATTTTGTATCAATTAAATGTTATTTATTATTAAATTCAAAAACTATATTTTATGCACAATTTTAAAGAAAAAAAAAACTAAAAATTTAAATATTTTATGGATAAGATAGTTATTGATCTCATATTATTCTAAAATTTTGTAAATATGAAAGGTATAAGATGAAAATTTAATCTATCAATGAATTTGTCAAAATTTGTAAATATGAAGGGTATAAGTTGTGTATTATATTTAAAAAGTTACTACAAACATAACTTTTTTTTTTTGATTTACTACAAACATAACTTGAACATATGCAATCTAAAGATATATTATTGGACTTTATCTATATGATTATGTGAAAATTATATTAGGGTCTATTTGGATATTATTTATTATTTAAAATTAAAAATTAAAAACTGAAAATACTATAACAAAATAATTTTTAAATATATAAATAATATCATGAGATCCAATTTTAAAATTATTTTTACTGAAAAAAAATATTTATAAATTTACACCCAAAAACTTACTTTATACATGACATGACATAAGTTAGTCGCAAGATTTTTTTTTTTTTTTTTAATTTTAATTCCTATAAAAAAAATCTTGCGACTAACTTTATAAAAAAAATCTTGCGACCAACTTGTCAAAAAAAAAAAAAAAAATCTTGCGACTAATTAACTTTTCAACTTAATGATCCGTCATGTTGACTACAATAAAGAGATAGCGCTTCTTTGTCGGATTTTGTCGCATTAAGATTTGATTAAAAAAACAAAAGAGTAGGGCCGAAAGAATCTACAAAATCTTTGACAAATAGCAATACCCTTTATACCTCTTATTTGTATGCATTGTGATTGCTAGTTAGCGAGTGGTTGGGCACGGAGTTGTATGTATTACGGTAAGTCTCAAAATACTATGAAGTAGTTGCTTCCAAATGGAATTAACTTCATCGACTACGATATAGTGGATCCATTAAACAAAAAGGTTTGAGTGGAGAGCAAATAATGTTCATCGAGGGGGATAGGTTTAAAATCTATAAAATAAAGTCCCATGATAGCAGCTCTACCTAGCTGATTGGAGATTCTAAGATCTAGGAACAATGGAAAAACCAAATTATGTGTGACTTGGCACTATCATTATGTAGATAACATCTACTACCCACTCCTATGATAAATAGTGACACCTACAAGAAAAATTAGGTTAAATTATGCTTTTAATGATTGTTGAATCTTGAAAATCCAAGTGTGGTATAGCAGGATAGTCTTAATAAGAAATCATCAATATGAGTGTGCAGTTGGACGCTTCTATGTGAATTTTAGGGATGAATTCTTTAGATCATTCATGAAACCTAGCTTTGTTTAGGGCCAAAATGAACTTTGTTCGAAAAGTTGTGTGAATTTTAATGTCTTCCTATACACAAACGGCTAAATAGTTCAAGGCACCATGTTTATTGGATAGCCAAAATCTTCAATTTTCTTTCACAAAAGAAGATTCAAATGTAAAAGCTATCTATCCCGATATAGTGATTTTTCATTCAACTCTCTCTGTGATTTCATTATCATTCACATATTTACATTTTCAATCTTGTGATAGATTGTTAGAACAAAATTGATTTTTACAAGTGTTTGGGTGGAAATTTTTGAGCCAAAATTAAAATGGGACCCACATGTTGTTTGAGGTGGCTATGAGTTGGGACATGTTCTCCTTTGTGAGGAGGTTAACATTATGTAATCACTTTCCCAAAACCATTAAGGAGTGAATGAGAAATTGACTTTTAAAGAGCTCACATGAATATAGTTTAAATTGGTGAAAATCCTAGAGTCCCCACATGGGAAAGGAAAGCATAAAATATTGGACACATGTCTGTGTGGGCTAGGCCTTGTTCGTTCAATATTTAATAATTTTTTGTTTCAATGTTTGTATATGCACATTGTAATTAATTCCAAAACAATATGTCTATTTGTTATTGCACATTTTCTAAACTAGTGTGAGTGTCTCTATAAATAGGTATCCCTCATTTCATTTTAGTTAGTTCTTTGCACTCATTTATTAGAGACTCTAGAGAGAGAGAGAGAGAGATGCACAATTCTAATCATTGTGCACAAATACTGTAGTGTTTCTTTTGTGTAATGTTGATCATTGTATCCTAGGAGACAAACATCTAAGAGTCTGAAAAGAAATATTATGAGAGATGAAATCTGTCTTAAATAAATAGTGTCAAACACTAGCCTTGATCAGTTTTGAATTTCATATTGCATTCACTTGGTCTGAGTTTTAATTTATTTATTCATACATAAATATGTGCATATATTGTTTGTTTTTTGTTTGTTTTTTTTTTTTTTGGTAAGAAAAAGGGGGTATTATTTATAACTTAGCAACAAGACACTAGGTTTGTCCATAAGGCACTCATGGAGAGTGCATAGTCATAGGGGATATCAAAGGAAACTCACAAGGAGTTCCAATTTGCAAAAGATCGCACACATAGTTACTAGTTACAAAAGTAGGACATATATTATATTCTTCTAGTATGCTGCCTTGCTCCCTACTCTCTTTCGAGTCCATCCGCGACACTATTTGCTTCACAAAAGATGTGACGTGTAGACGGACGGTCCACACCTAGTTCAGTAATTGCCTATAATCATAGACCAAAACAGATGAGACCGGAGCCAAAATACGAAGTCAACAATTAATGACAAGCTCATAATCTCTCTCTCTCTCTCTCTCTCTATATATATATATATAGAGAGAGAGAGAGAGAGAGAGAGAGAGAGAGAGAGAGAAGAATCTATATCAAGATTTAAATTACGTAAATCTAAATTCCATGAAATCTATAAACCCTTCCTTACTACCTATATTTCAGCTGCATTATTGGTTGTTATCCCATTAGTACTTAATGTAACAAACGGGTCAATGGGTGACATCCATTTAACAATTTTGATGATTTTATATGAAGGTTGATTGGGGGAATAAACAGGATGGTAGAATTCTGTCGATAGATGTAAGGTTTTATAAAGAAGTTGGTTTAAGCCGAGAGAAGGTGGATTAAAAATGTGTTCATTTCTCGCTTACCTAAGGTGCCATAACCCATAATCGAAAATGATATTGCAAGGAGTAGATGGATAATTACTAGCTTTATCCTTGCACAGATTGGTAGGAAGGGAAATCTCTAAGGGTGTAGTAAAAAAGTTAGTCTCTCTGACCTGGAAGGGAGTTCCAGAATGATTTGGCCCAAGAGCAATCTTAAATAACATGTTTCAATTTGGTTGCATTCTTGGCATTTCGGCCCGAAATTGTTCTGGTTATGAACAATATACGATCTGGTGGGGAGCCTATTATGGAAACATTTCCAAAAAAAAATCTAAATTTTATTTTGGCATGGGATTTTCCATATCCAAATCCATTTATCCTTTTCAATAAGAGACCCTCCTTGCCACTTCTTATGAATTTATGATCATGTTAAATTATCGATTGTTTCAAAATGTTAAGCTATTGGGATATAGTAAATTTAATAAGTTAACCACACAATTTTAACACTCCCTTGATGTTTGGGCATGAACTCCAATTAATATGTGAGACTCAACACGTGAGATTTTAAATAGGAGGTAAAGTAGAAGAGACAATGATGAAACTCAGGATTTCTTGCTCTAATACCATGTTAAATTACCGATTATCCCAAAAACTTAAACTATTGGAATACGGTAAGTTTAATAATTTAATTATTTAACTACACAATTCTAACAAATCAAGATGGATTTGAACTTGAGGAATAGGGGTAGCAATTATTGCTTCTTGAATAGGCAAGGGAGTTGGTATGATAATCTATCCAAGTGGCATATATCAGACATATAAAGCGAAGCTACACACCTATCTTCTTCTTCCAAATCCAAAGGGCCTTCCACTTGAAACCTCAAAGTGCCATTAGTAAGCCATGGGTTAGTCCAAAATTTGAAAAATGTTATATTCACAACACTTTCATAATACTTTTATAATATAACTTAAGTAATAGGTTGTTACTGGTTGTTATCGGTGAACAAAAAATAAATTTCAGTGGTGGTTCAAATTAGAACCAATTACAACTTATATTTATAATTTGTTGTGAAAATGTTATAGATGTAACACTTCTCCCAAAATTTTAGCCGAGTTTCGTCTCCTATTTTCCGTCTCATACCTTGACTCAAATTCTCCTTTCCATAATATAGAGCTTTCCATATATGAGAAGCATTCCTAGAGGGCATACAATGTTGAAAAGTGCTATGAGAAAAATATTTGGCTTTTTCACTCTATTTGTTGTAAAGTAAAATATTTTCAAATGTAAAATATTTTACAAATAAAAGGTTCTACATGTGAAACATCTCCAAGTGTTTGATATGACAAGTAAAATTTTTCAAACAAACCATTAAAATTGGTGGCTCAGCCACGAGAGCCGCTAGTTTCAAAGGTCTAGTGATATGATCACTAGAACGTTTGCTCTAGTGACCAAATTGCTAGATATTGCTAACAAAGCAGTGTCTCGAGTGACCAGACTGTCAACACTGTGGTCGAAATGGTGTCTTCGGCCATCGGACTGCCAACACTGATGGTTGAAATGTTGGCTTTGATTATCAAACCTTCATATCAGTTTGCCAACACCGATTATTGGAGTGGCAACTTTAGTAATAGGACCCTAGCACTAGCTATCTAACCCATTGGACTGGTGACCTAGCCACTAGATAGGATGAGGGAAGCCATTGAGTGTAATTGTAAAATGTTTCATAACTTTTTATAAACCGGTGACCTAGCCACTAGATGAGGTGAAGGAAGCCACTAGTGATAGGATCACTAGAACGATTGCTCTAGTGACCAAATTGCCGGATATTGCAGACAAAGCAGTGTCTCGAGTGACCGGACTGTCAGCACTGTGGCCGAAATGGTGTCTCCGACCATCGGACTGCCAACACTGATGGCCAAAATGTCGGCTTTGATTATCAAACCTTCACATCAATTTGCCAACACCGATTATTGGAGTGGCAACTTTAGTAATAGGACCCTAGCACTAGCTATCTAACCCATTGGACTGGTGACCTAGCCACTAGATAGGATGAGGGAAGCCATTGTGTATTATTGTAAAATGTTTTATAACTTTTTATAAACCGGTGACCTAGCCACTACATGAGGTGAGGGAAGCCACTATTTGTTATTGTAAAGTATTTAACCAAAAATTTAAAGGTAAAACGTTTTATAGCTTTTTATAAAAGATTTTATCATCAATGAAAAATATTTTACAAGATTAACCACATTTTACACGCAAACAAACACCTAAAAATGAAAAAACATTTTCCTAAAAATATTTTACTTCAAAACAAATAAAGCATAATTATGGGAAAACTCAGATTCTTACACAAAATTACAACCTTAAATTATTTTTTTGCATTATTTTAGACATATTTACACCCCAGAATTTACTTTAAACATGCCATGTAGGAGCATTAAAGGTGGCATTTGGGTATTGGGTTTCTTGCGTTGCGTTTTCTGCGTTTTTTTTTCCTAGACACTCGTCTGGTACTGTTCATTATCCATGAACAGTAATTTTAGGCTTATGAACAGTTCCAAATGCGTGAACAATAATTTTTTTATTGTTTTTAGTTTTCAGCAAAATAAGTGGTATCCAAATTGGATACAGCTGAAAACACTGTATCAAAATAAATTTTAAATATGTAAATAGTACCGTAAAACCCATTTTTAATGAAAAAATTGCAAAAAAGTAAAGTTTGTAAGTCCAGTAAATAGTACACACATGCCCTGTTCATGAGAGAAAGGTCAACCATCATGACTTAAAAAATAAAAAAAATAATAAAATAAAATAAAAACGCAAAACGTGGTCGTAGGCGTTTGGGAAGCGCATTCCCAAATGCACACTAAGGCTGTGTTTGTTTTGGGTGAAAATCATTTCCGGAAATGCTTTTCTGTAAATGCGGGTGTTTGGTTGGTTTTGAAAATAGAATTTTCTGGAAATCATTTTCATTTGACCGTAAAAAAGAGGCTTTGACCACGGAAATTCATTTCTGTTCCTATTTTCACTTCAAATGGTTTCCGGAGAGAGAGAGAGAGAGAGAGAGAGAGAAAAGGGAGCCTAGATCACGCCTTCGACATCGCCGGCAAACCCCGAGCTCCAGTCTGACGATCGCACGCACTAGATCGCACCGGTCTCGTCGATCGTAGCACCGCATCGATCGCACCGCGCCGCTCGATCTCGTCGCTCGATCTCACCTCCGCGCGATCTCACCTACGATCTCGCCTCCGCACGATCTTGCCTTCGACCCACCGATCTCTCTCTCTGTGTGATTTTGATTTTTGTTGTTGTTGTGGTGGTATGGTAGTGGTGTTTTGGTGGTTGTAGCTTTTGATTGCCGGATTTGCTGCCGTGGGTTGAATTGGAGTTTCGGTGGTGTCTGGTGTTGGGATTTGGCTGTGATTTTGAAATTTTCTATAATAAAATTTGTTTGGATGCTGAGAAAATAGCTGAGAAAATGTGAAAAATTTGTAGAAAAATAGCATTTTCAGAATAGAACCAAACACATGAAAATATTTTTTACAACAATTTTCATAATACAACCAAACACTTGAAAATATTTTCCTTTCCCGAAAATAATATTTCTGAAAAATATTTATTTTTCGAAAAATATTTTATGGGAACTAAACACAGCCTAAGATGAAAAGTTATTTGTAAGAAATTGATCTTTTGACTAAAAAAAGAAATAGTGCTTCATTAATTGTTTTGCTGCTTTCATTAACACGTGTAGTGGGTAAGAAGTAACTAAAAAGAAAGGGGCATGGGACCTAACCCCTTTGTGAGAGCAAGCAATATTCTGGGACTGTGTCAGGTTTTCTCTCTCTCTCTAAAAAGGAGACTGAAGTATTCTCAAATTCAGATTTTTTTGTTCTCAAAAATTTATTAAAAAAAAAAAGCAAAGAGAGATTTGAAAAGAATTGAGCCGAAAGGATCCACCAATTCTTTGTCAAATACCATAGCTTTTATGTTTGTCGACTTGCTTGAAATAAAAAGTCATCAGGTTGTTGTTGTTGTTGTTGTTTTTTCTTTTTCTTTTTTGACTGAGCAATTCCCTTGATATCACGTTAATCAATACTATGGTCAATTCAACCTAAAACTTCTAAATACCCTACACCAATAAGCCCACAATCGAAGTACCATATGGTACATCTCTCCCACTCTATCTCATGTGAGTTTTTCTTGTCATAAGGATGTGTGAGTCTATATATATTAGTTATATACTTAATTTAATATTTGTTTATATATCCATATAATATTGATGATTTTTTTTAAACATAGGTCACAATAAATTATTGGTCCCATTTCTCAAAAAAAAAATATATATATATATACTATCGGTTTTTAAAGTTTAAAAGTTTATGAGCAATTTTAGTTTTTGAAGTTTAAAGTGATTGTTTTTAGTCTTTAACAAACTTAAAGTGAACACCTTTGGTTAATATGGAGTGATATATCTATAGTGTGTCAGTTTTTAGTTTGACCATATCATTCAAATAGCTATCAATTGTTTTAAATTTTAGAGAGTAAAATTGCTCATGAGCTAAACTTTAGGGACAACAATGTATTTCAGTGTTGTACCTCCCATTTCTCTTTCATCTCTATTTTCTTAGTGTTAGAATCACATTGATCACTTTAAGTCAGTTAGAAATTAAAAACGACCACTTTCAACTTCAAGGTCATTACTCATGAACTGATGGACTAAACTTTAGTGACTAACAATGTATTTCAACATTGTTCATTCCTTTTTTTTTTTTTTTTTTTTTCATTTCCATTTCATTATTGCTTGAAATCACCTTGTTAGTGATAGTAAAATACTTCCACCACATCTAGTACTATTTTTGTCTGGCACTTCTTCCTCATCTTGGAAAGGAGACAAGGCATCCATGTTTCAACTTTACTCCTATTTGTCATCAATTTTAGTTTTGCATTTTTTTTATAAAGAAAAAAATTGTATTTGTAATCTCATGATCAAAAAAAAAAAAAAAAATCTTATTCCTTTTTTTTTTGGTTAAAAAAAACGCGTGAACCTTTTTTCTTAGGATTTTATGTGGTTCTTTTATGTAATGTTTTATTATTATGTTTTTTCCAAATAATTGTCACGATCACCCTGGAATAAGGGCACCAACTTTTTAAAATGTTTGCCGACTTCTTTTTTTTTTTTTTTTTTTGAGAATAGTTTGCCGACTTCTAAGAATGCTATGGAGTATCTGTTACCCTTGATTACTTTTTTTTTTTTTTTTGGATGAATGTTACCCTTGATTACCATGCAAGTTGCTTTCATATATTACATGAAAGTGACGGGCAGGAAAAGCATTATTCTTCACTTCATACCGACCTGCTAGCATATTCCCATCCGCAAGTCCAATTTCTATATTTGTACTTGAAAAAATATAAAATTTTAAAAAAACTGTAAATAAACTAATAAAATTTTAACGAAAAAATTCCTAGCAACTTTTTTTTTTTTGAGAAACAAATTCCTAGCAACTAACCGACGCCAAGTTAATGGTATAGTCTTTAAAATGCCGACACTTATATATCTTTGGTATTCATTTCTTAGCCTTACAGTGTGTGCCCACTGAATGACATAATGTTTGTTGACCCAAAAACCACTAAAAGACACGGTATTCCTACACAAATACGATCATCTTAAAATTATTTTAAAGCAAGTAGTATTAGATAACCATGATATAACATTAAAACTTGTGCATGCGTTTAAGATCTCTTTGTTTGTGTTTTGGTTTTTTGGCTGAGAGAGAGGTCTGTGGTAAATTTACCATTATAACAGCATGTACTTATAATAAGATACAAGGAATATATATGCATCCTGAATCCTCTCATAATTAAGTACATTGATCTCGTAATATTTATATCAGCTACCACAATATCCATGCGCGTTACCCAGAATCCGCCGCTAAATAAATGCCCACGAATTTCATTATTTCACGTCTTTAATTATTTTGAGTTGTGCCAGAGAAGATAGAAGAACTAAATTGAATGTAAAGCTAATATTTAGGTGGAATGTTACATATTATGCTGTAAAAAGTAAGGAACAAAGGATGTACAAGTGCTATCTTGATTTTACGTGTCAACTGTGTGCTGGTAGTTGGATGGATGGGATAGTTTAGATAAGAATGAATGAACGAACGAATTATTCTCTATATGAATATAAGATGTGGAGATCAAGTTAATTTGATTTGATCAGATATTTGTTTATATCAACTGCAACTATTCTTTGCTTTACTTTGATCCGATACGTGTTTTAGATTCATTCGCTCTATAAAGACTTAAAGAATCGACCATAGTCAAAAGCAAATTACCGAAAGAGAGAAGAACAATATTCCTCTTTTATATATATATATATATATATATATATAAACTCTCTTTTATATGTTTCTTTGCGGTTGAGAGAAAAAGAGGCTTCGTGGTTGACATTTTATAGTGTTTATTTCTAATTAGTCTGAAACAATTTTGCAACCTTTCTCATTCTCATGGAATGTCACTCTTGCGCATCCAAACAGATTTTGCCCAAAGCTTCTGAAGAATTTAAACAAGGAATATATATTTTCCAGTGCATGCATGCGCTTCATTTGTTCTCTGCAAAAGGTTAGTTTCAATTTTTAAGTTATTTACTTCAGCCTTATGTTTATTAATTAGTTCGAGTTTTTGAGCACGTCTTAGTATTCCTATGCATAGTATTTAATTTTTTTTTCATTGTATTAAAGAAAGAACTTCTATCTTTCTTTCATATGAATGTTGTAGAGACCCCCAAAAAAACATGAATGTTGTAGAAAGATGGATGAAATGTTGATGAGGTCATCCTCAAATCACTTTTTATCAGGGGTGACGCCACCTTAAGGTCAGGGTGACGCCACCTGACCTGAATTTTTTTTATATAATAATTTAAAATTTTTTTATGCCAATAAAATTAAATTTTGTTTTATAATTTGTTCTACATTCAATAGATGAATGATTGCTTGGTTGTATATATTGAAAAAGATGTAGCTTGTAGCATTGATAATGAGACTATTATGCAACGATTTTAAAATATGAAAACTCATAGAAAATCATTATAAATTTTATGTATTTGTGTGTTTTTTTATTTTTGTTGTCAATATATAAATTTTTCTTTTTATTAGATGGTACAATTTATAGTTATTAAGGAACATCCGTCATTACTTTTTTATCCCATAGCGTAACTCTTCTTTACTTTTATTTTTATTTTATTGAAACGATTTTTTTTTTTGGCTGAATATTTTATCGAAACGACAGTGACAATATTAATATTTATTATTATTATTATTATAAGAAAAAGTAAAAGTGAAAAGACAAATGAGCAATTTAATATAACATAGCATGAGCATACCTGGCACATATAAAACTTTCTATAAGTAACTCCAATCTTTAATTTCTCGGTTCTCTCTTTTTTCTGTTCATTGTGATGGTGTGCTTTTGTATTAGAACCTATTCTCTTTTTTTCTACCTCCTATATGTTATTCTCTTTTTTTCTGCCTCCTATATGTGTTTGTTTCTAAAAAAAAAAAAAAAGAATGTTATAGTTTTAAAAAAAAGAAAATTAAAAACTTTCCGTCTAGCTAATTCTGCATAGCTAGCCCGTGGACCCCCTTATGCTTACCCTTTTATTACTTTATTTTTTTAATAAAATGATTCTACTTTTTTCAGTAAAAAAGAAAAAGAAAAAGAAAATTAGAAACTTTAAAAAATTAGTTTTATTTTATTATTATTATTTTTGTTATAGAAAGTCTGTGCTTCTCTTTTATTAAACAAAGAAAAAGAGCGAATTACATCCTGTCCTGAGTACACGTGTACCTAATGAGGCTAGAGTTTCCTCCAACCAAACAAACAAAGTTACCAATCTATTTTGCAAACTAGGCTAGAATATGGGCAAGCTTATTGCTTGCCGTTTGACATGTGAAAAAGTAAAAATCTAAAATTTTGAACTAAAGACAAAATGCGAGCAATAATAGTTTCAATAGAGGAAGGAGCCTCTATGGAACCTGTAAGAACTTTGCAAAGGATTAGGGAGTATGTCTCGAAAGTCACCTCTCTGAACCCCATCTCCCAAGCTAATTGAACCGCTACCTCCATGGACTTTGCTTTAGCTTCTAGCGCTGTCAGGGGTACTAGGGTCTTCTTGCTCATAGTTGCCATCACTTTTCCCCTCCAAGTCCCTTATAACCAAACCCATGCCTGTTGCACCCAACTCTGTGAATACAGCCCCATCCATATTCATCTTGAACCTAGGTGGCTTTGGAAGGTGCCACTTGACCGCTTCAATAGGGTTGTTTAGATGGTCAACTTCATTTGCAGCTTGATACTCCTCCACCAAGGATAATGAGTTTCGTACAATTACCTTACCCGGTCTGCGAGTGCCTCCATGTCGTGCAATGTTTCTAGACTTCCAGATTTCCTAGCAGAAAGTCAGAGTCTTCTCAACTAAACTGGAGCTCTGGGACTATATTTGACGATCTGCCAAATCATATCTATAAAACTCCACTTACTATCTATTTGAAAAGGGAACACCAACTTGCTATTGCTTCAAACTTCCTTGACATTGTCACAAAACTAGAACATATGGTAACTAGTTTCAGCCTCATTCCCACAGTCATTACAGAGGTCATCATCCGTAATAGGTCTCCTCTTTAAGTTTACCTTGGTGACTAGGATGTCCCATCATGCCCTCTAGGCAAAATTTCTGATTTTGTTAGGAGTCTTCATACTCCATATACTCTTCCATACTTGCCTCATTGCCGAACCATCTAAACTTTTCCATCCACTTACACTCCAAACCTCCTCCATGAGAAGTTTATATGCACTATGAGCTGTGAATTTACCATTCGAGGTAGGGGTGTCCATGCAACCCGTTTACCCGACCAAATCGAGAAACCCGCCTGGACCGACCCGCTCACCGCCCGACCTGACGACTTTGGCGGTCGGCGGCGGGTCTCAATCCTCCAAACCCGATTCCGGCGGGTCGAGTGGCGGGTTTTCTCCCCTAAAACCGCAGCCACCTAACCCGCCCGACCACCACTTCAGATGAAAGCCTCCTCCGTTCAGGTCCATCAACGATTAGCCATTTTTCACTTAGATCGGCGTCGATTTTGCTTAGATCTACTAAGATCCGATGATTATTGGCTCAAATTCGGCAATATTTTTCAAAACATCGCTCAAATCGGTGACGTTTAAGCTCAGATTAGTGACATGTAAGCTTAGATCGGTAACTTTGGCTTAGATCCGACGATGTTTAAGCTCAAATCGATAAGGTTTCACTCTCCTCAAACCAAATCCGACGATGGTTCGTTCTTCTCCGCTTGTCGCCACCGTTCGTCGGTTTCAACCGAACCGATCGATCGTTTTTTAGAATCCGATCCGACTCGACCCGTGTTGATCGGTGGTCGATTGTGGGTCTGATTCTCTCCCACCCGACCTGAGCGGGTCGAGTCCGGGTTGGGCACAAACCCGACCCGTGGACACCCCTAATTCGAGGTGCCAGCCTAAATACTCTTATCCGAAGGTAGTCTGAGGCTCAGAAGGATGCTTAGCACCAAGTCTACCTCCTGGGGACAAAAGACCTGTCTAACAAACTGATTTTTCCACACTCTCTTTTCTTTATCGAAAAGCTCGCTGACCTTAGCATTCCCATTTAGGATGTGCACTTGTGAAATCACCCTATATGAGGGTGGGGAAGGGAGCCATTTATCTGACCAGATGCGGATATTATCCTTGTTGTCCAAGTGTCACCTCATACCTTTTTTCACTACCTCTTAAGCTGTCATAATACTCCTCCATGTGTAAGACTGGGCAACACAAGGCTCCTGAACTCAAAGAGGTAAAATTATTGATGCCTATGTTTTTTGCCATGAAGATTGGGATGGCACCAACCATCAAATTATCAATTGGCTTTGCAACACCTCTGTTCTTGTTGTTCACATTGAATTTATGGGATACAACTAGGGCTGTCTAGAGCTGACTGAAGCCTAAAAACTCGACCAAACCACCCAACTTCAACTTGATTCCGACTTGAACTAAAGCTCCAGTTGATCGGCGACGGGTCTTTGTTTTCAAGAACTGACACCGACGGGTCGAGTGGTGGGTTTCCTTTTCGAAAACCCAAGCTACCTGACTTGACCGGAGCTATATATGAAATTCGGCCAAATTCGACAAGATCAAGCCAGATCTAGCGAGATCTCGACCAGATTTGGCGGGATTTAGCCAGACCTGGCCAAATCACAACAAATTTTAGCAAAAATTTACAGATTTCGGGAAAAAATTTGCAATTTCTAGTGAAGTTTTGCAGTTTACAGTGAACTTTATCATCGACCGAATGGACTTGAGCACCACTCGAACTCAAAACCGACTCGATCGATTACATTAGCGGTCGGTTTTAGGTCCCTTCGCCCTCCACCTGATGTTAGCGGGCCGGGTCCGAGTTGGGTCTAAAACCGACCCAACCCAACCCGTGGACAGGCCTAGATACAACACATCCAAAGAAGTTTGGGATATGCTTACTTCCTAGTATTCTGGATCTAGTGGTGCAAGAGAGTATAATCTTATGATTGCCCTGTATCAACCCTGACAAGAACCTAACGAAAGTATTCCTACCTTCCACAGTTGCATGTGTTTCCTCTAAGATCAATTGGTATTATTTGAATCTATCATCAAGACACTATGTAAGGCCAAAATTGTATCAATGCACATCACTAAAGAGTGCACATGTATCAATTCTTCATGGGTATACGTTATGAGTTTGAAACTATGCACATCTAACTATTTTCACATCCTAATTTTCATTTTTACAATCCTTTTTTGCACTTGAGCTTTCTCTATGGCATAACAAGAGATCTCTTTTCTAATTCAAGTCGTCCTTTATCGCAACAACTACTCTCACTAGACTCAAGCTATGTGTAGCTTTCTCAAGTCATAAGTTATGGCTTTATGTGACTGGGCAACACAAGGCTCTTGAACTCAGAGAGGTGAAATTATTAATGCCTATGTTTTTTTCCATAAAGATTGGGATGACACCAACCATCAAATTATCAATTGGCTTTGCAACACCTCTGTTCCTGTTGTTCACATTGAATTTGGGGGATACAACTAGGGCTGTCCAGACCTAACCGAAGCCCAAAAACTCAGTCAAACTGGCCAACTTCGACCTGATTTCGACTTGAACCGAAGCTCTAGTCGGTCGGCGGCAGGTTTTTGTTTTCAGGAACTGACACTGGTGGGTTTCCTTCTCCAAAACCCGAGCCACTTGACCTAACCAGAGCTATATACGAAATCCGGCCAAATCTGGCAAGATCAAGCCAAATCTAGTGAGATCTCAACTAGATCTCGTAGGATTTAGCCAGATTTGGTCAAATCACAATAAATTTCAACAAAAATTTGCAAATTTAGGCTAAAAATTTGTAGTTCCTAGTGAAATTTTGTAATTTCCGGTTAACTTTACTACCGACCAAACCGACCCACCTGAACCCAAAACCAACCAGACTGATTGACGTCGGCGGTCGGTTTTGGGTCCCTCCGCCCTCCACCCAACGTCAGCGGGTCGAGTCTGGGCTGGGTCCAAAACTGACCCAGCTCGACCCGTGGATAACCTAGATGTAACACATTCAAAGGAGTTTGAAATATGCTTACTTCCCAATATTCTGGATCTGGTGGTGCAAGAGAGTATAATCTTATGATTGCCTTGTATCAACCCCGACAAGAACCTGGCGAAAGTATTACTACCTTCCACAGTTGCATGCGTTTCCTCTAAGATCAATTGGCATTATTTGAATCTATCATCAAGACACTATGTAAGGCCAAAATTGTATCAATGCGCATCGCAAAAGAGTGCACCTGTATCAATTCTTCATGGGTATACGTTATGAGTTTGAAACTATGCACATCTAACTATTCTATCACACTTCTTTACCTTTCTTTACTCAAGCGGTCAATGAGCTGGACATAATTCTTAAATTTTTAGTCAAGGTACTACTCAAAGTCCAACACTTCTTCCACACGTACGCTTATGCAACCAAATTTGAACATGTACGCATTAGTTGGGCAATAGATAGACTATTGCATAAACTTCTGTGTAGTGTGTGAAAATAAATTAATGTGCGAGTTTAAAACGTTAAGTTCGTGAGGTACGGCGATATATGCATCATATGAAATCAATTATACAACTAGCATAGGCGCATAGCTAATGACCACAATGCCTAGACACAAACACTATTCTCCATGAGGTACTTAACACGTACTCCCCCTAACTAGATGCCAATAAGTGTAATGTGTTTGATGATCACCTAGCTATTTTCAATCTTTGGCTTATTTATTATTATTATTTTTTTTATCAACACACAAATACCCTATAATCATGTAGTGTTCACCTTTTGCTTATATAGTATAGGAACACCAACTTTTTCTATTTTGCATGGGGTCATAATATATACAGTTCTGAGAGTATATTTAAGCCATTCTCTCTAGAGTTTCTAGTGAGTGCCTTTGACTTGAGTCACATACATGCCAATTACAAAATTGATTGCCTACCAAGCACTCACATGCGGCAGAACTTAGCTCAAACTAACTAGGGAATACAAAATTACAAATGCAAGTGTAAACTATAAAATGCACACTAAAACAGACTCTGGTCAAATAAAGTTTTATTTTTGACAAAACCAAAAATACACTCAAAAGTGCAAAAACAAACGAAAATATGAAATTGCAATGCATGGAAAGTATACAATAACATTCATAGACTCCTAGGATGATTGATGCAAAATGATATGCATCCAAATTAGTCAAAAAGAGTATGCCCAACACAAGATAGAAGTATTAAAGCAGAGGACATGCAAAATGATACTCAATTCTTGGAATCCTTCTTCACCCATACAACTTGAGTCTTGGGTTGTGAAGGTGGGGAGGAATTGGTCCTAGAGTGCCTATGAGCTAATCGAGAGGCATTTTTATTCCTCTAAAATAGAGTTAAAAAACTAAGATCTCTTAACAGCTCACCAGGTAGAGGCACATGATTTTGTGCTCTAGACTAAGTTAATTTTAAAAAAATTGGGACAAGTGTATTACGCAGAACCATAATGGTGGAAAAAAAAAGAGTTGTCTTAGGACTGCTTTGCTTTCTAGGTGAACATTTAACTAGAAAGGGAGTTAACTAAGACCTAAGCCTAAAATAATTTGGTCTAATATGCCCAACAACACCATGATGTTGACAGGTAAACACAAACTTATTTATTTTGTTGCCTAGGAGGGGATCTAGACATGGATTTATAACTTGAATTTCATTTATAGATCATTACCAGTGTCTACCCTAGCTAAATTGGCATTTTTTCACTTAAATCAATTGGGGGTTCAAACATAAATTTTTCCATAGAAGTAGGGGACTCTGACGTTGATGGGTTAGATGGTCTTGCTTACCCAAATATATTATAAGCCAAACTTATCAAAACTAGGCTTTTAAGAGTTAAGTACTTCATCAAGTTTAGCACTAAACAGACTCTCCAATTTTGTCCCAAACAAATCAAGTTCTCTAAACTTTTTATCTTATCCACGTGAGAGACATTTTGATTATTATACCTGTGGGGCCAGAGAATTCGTGGCCCAGACCCATTCTACATTAGGGCCCAAGGCCTAAGCCGAGGAGAGCTATTGCCGAGGATGCATAATGAAAGCCCAAGAAGGGCACGAGGACATGGCCGAGGACGATCTTATGTCCAGCACCTCACAAAACGCCTGAAGAAAAGGGCAAACTCAGTACAGGGGTAGGACAAGGGAGAAAGCTGCCAACATCGTAATACAGAATCCTACATCTGACAAGCCCATGCTCCAAACCATGCCATTTAACTTTTCCAACGACCCCCAACCACTCTAGGTATAGATTGACAGGACAGGTTTGCACCCCAGAAAGTAAAACTTACACGTGGACACTAAAAGGGGAAATAAACACTAGTATAAAAGGGAAAGAAAGCGAAGGAGAAAGGGATCCCCAGGAGGAGGAAAAATCCTGTAAAGGGAAGAAAAGGAAGGATACAAGGCTTCTCGGACACTGTCCGAAGACTTAAATCCCACAACCCGTACTAATGGAAGGCTTAGCTAGTCAAGCCAAGTCCACCCATAGATTAGCTTCCATGGAAACCCTGATTAAACCGCTAACCTGTGACTAAGGTCCTGCCTTTCAAGCCCACTCTCTACAAATCATATTGTTAGGGTCCTTTACTTGCAAGCTCAATGTCATTCTTGGGCCGCTAAATAATCGTGTCCCTACAATTGGCGCTGTCTGTGGGGAAGGCTTGCGCGTTGGCACAGGTGGCGGTGGAGTTGAGCCACCGTCAAGCAAAGGTCTGCGAAGGTTCCTTCATTTCCAACGACATGTTGTTGTTGCTCCGACATAAATTTCCGTTAGGGGCTACGCCTCGCAGTGCCAATGGCACGGGCAATTCCAGGGGCTTCTAATGTCAAGCTAACTCCCCCCACCTTGGTCGAGGGGCTAACCTTCGAAAAATAAATAAATAAATAAATAAATAAATACAAGCTTTGGATAGAACCAAGGCCTTATATGGTCCTCGGACTCAAGCCTCTGGGGAAACCAATTACTTAGAAGAAAAACCACAAGTTTTGGACAAAACCAAGGTCTTGTATGGTCCTCGGACTCAAGCCTCTAGGGAAACCAACTGCTTGGAAGAAAAACCACAAGTTTTGGATAGAACCAAGGCCTTGTATGGTCCTCGGACTCAAGCCTCTGGGGAAACCAACTACTTAGAAGAAAAATCACAAGTTTTGGACAGAACGAAGACCTTGTATGGTCCTTGGACTCAAGCCTCTGGGGAAACCACCTACTTAAGAGGAAAAATACAGGGTTTGGACACAACTTGGACGTTATATGGCCCTTAGAATCTACCTCGGAGAAGAGTTACCCATTGATAGTTGGATTAATCCCTAGACTGAATGGAATCCCCAGTCTACCCTCGGATCCTCAATACCAAGGGAACTGATGCGACTGTTATAGGGTCAGGTGTTATCAAAAACACGGCCAAAGTCCCTCACTGCTCGGCAATCCTCTCGGATGGTTTATTTAGAGTTTATCGTTCTCGGACGGTCACCTCGCATGCATTACGGAGCACTCAGCTGTTATCTCGGTTAGTTTCATGAGTTTAATCTACTGGGAATTAGCATTATTATACTTGATAATGTCGATAAGTTCAAATTAGTAGGATTCTGTTTCAAGGTTTCTTGCTCTAAGTATCATTAAAGGAAAATACACATATAGTATCCCATTCACAAAGTAGTTGTTGCAGAAAAGAAAAGTATTTAAAAGGAAACAAATCCATTTCTTATTAAGACAAAGAAACAGTACAGCGTACAATGAAAGAGCTTAAATAAGCTCATACTGAAACAAACTACATAAGCAAAAAGAAAAAATACAAGGAAATAAAAAAAATAAAAAAAATAAAAACAGAGGAAGAGGCGCAGAAAGGAGAGATGTAGCAGTTCCAGCACGTTGTCTACGGAAACCATTCCTCAATACTTTTACATGCCCATAACTCGGCAACATGGGGCTAGCACCTTGGAAGAAAAGGTGCAGGGAGCCAGAAGTTGATGAGCCTCCATGTTAGCCACGCCTGCGATAGAGCAGACGGCGCTGATGGCGGAAAACCTTACTTCTGACGTACCAAGAATCTGGTGCGACCAGTACCTGCTTCGGATTTTGACTGAAAGAGGCAGAAATACCATTTCCCCCCTTGTCAAAATGGAGGATTATCTTGAATCTATGTCTCCCCTGTCCAGACCGCACCACCTTGAGTCTCGGAAGGACCTGGTGCCTCTGTGGCGGGTGTAGATCCTTCACCCCTGCCCGTGCCTCAAACATATTTGCACTAAGGGTGGATAGAACTGGGTATGGAGACTGTGATTATGGCTGAAGAATTATAATTTTGAAGAGAGCCGAAAGGTTTATATATAAAGGGAATAACCTCCTATCCTATTTATATAAAGGGCAAGGTGGTGGCATTTAATTTATGCAGGTTTCCAAGAAATTCTACGAACCAGATGGTTTTGGCTCAATTTCCAGCACCATTTGTGACCATAAGATTTGAAGATCCTCGTGAAGGCACGCCTCGAGCACTGGAACGTCAAAGGACACCGCGTGAGTAAAAACTAAAGGGATGCCTCTTAATTCCGCACATCTCCCACGCAAATGGAAAAACACAAACATCAGTAAAGTACCGAATTTGAGTGAGTCATGATGTGGGCCCAACATTACCAAAACCCTCCTCCCCAACTAAGAGTTGGGCAGCAGGATTTTGAGGGGTTATTGTGGGGCCAGAGAATTCGTGACCCAGGCCCATTCTACATTAGGGCCCAAGGCCTAAGCCGAGGAGAGCTATTACCGAGGACGCATAATGAAAGCCCAAGAAGGGCACGAGGACATGGCCGAGGACAATTTTATGCCCAGCACCTCACAAAACGCCTGAAGAAAAGGGCAAACTCAGTACAGGGGTAGGACAAGGGAGAAAGCTGCCAACATCATAATATAGAATCCTGCATCTGACAAGCCCATGCTCCAAACCATGCCATTTAACTTTTCCAACGACCCCCAACCACTCTAGGTATGGATTGACAGGACAGGTCTGCACCCCAGAAAGTAAAACTTACACGTGGACACTAAAAGGGGAAATAAACACTAGTATAAAAGGGAAAGAAAGCGAAGGAGAAAGGGATCCCGAGGAGAAGGAAAAATCCTGCAAAGGGAAGAAAAGGAAGGATACAAGGCTCCTCGGACGTTGTCCGAAGACTTAAATCCCACAATCCGTACTAATGGAAGGCTTAGCTAGTCAAGCCAAGTCCACCCATAGATTAGCTTCCATAGAAACCCTGATTAAACCGCTAACCTGTGACTAAGGTCCTGCCTTTCAAGCCCACTCTCTACAAATCATATTGTTAGGGCCCTTTACTTGCGAGCTCAATGTCATTCTTGGGCCGCTAAATAATCGTGTCCCTACAATACCAATGTCTCGTTTTCATGTTGAACCCCTTTTATATCTTTAATAAATTAATAGCTGTCCTAGATGTTTTAGGAAGTTTCATGAATTCTTTAAAGAAAGCTTATTATAGGTTGCTTGAAGGTCAACATCACCATCTAATCCATACTTACAAGATTCAGCATGGTTTTTTTAATTGGAAACTAAAATTTTAAAAAACCCAATAACCCAAAATTTGTCTTTCTCATTAGTACAATTTTTAGGCTCTTTATTGAGGATTACCTTCAGGGTTTTACACTTTGAACCTTTTAAAATTAGCTTAGTCTACGTGAACGTGTCCAAAACCCAATAACCCATGGCATTGAATTGTTTGAGTACTTTTATTCGTCTTTTTTTTTTTTTTTTTAGGCTAAATTGTGAAATACACTTTTAAAGTTTGGGTGCTTGAATTTTACACTTGAAAGTTTTAAAATTTGGATTTTATGCCTTGAAGTTTTGGGGGGTGTAAAATCAAAATTTTGAAACTTCAAATTGTAAAATCCAAACACTCTAAACTTTAGGAGGTAAAATCCAATGCTTTGACGCTAAATTTAGAGGATAAGTAGTTTAGACCCCAAATCAGTTATGCAGCAGAAATTTCAATTTATAACCAATTAACCAAATTAATCTTGCATTACTTTCCATTGCATGAGCTCCTACGAAATGACCTTAACACACAGAAATAGAGTAGCTAACATTAAAGGCTAGAGCACTAAAAAAAATCCTCAAATGGTAGTTGACTCTGTAATTTAGAAAAACAAGTGCTCTCAACTCTCAATTTTGTATCTACATAAAAGACACTAAGGGTATATGTGGGGCCCAATAATTTATGGGCCAGGCACATTTGCTCGTGGAGAGTCCGAAGGCCCAAGCCGAGGAGAGTTATGGCCCAAGCCCGATAACATAGAGCACAAGACAGTTTTGGAATACAGCCGAGGACAGTTCAGTCCTCGACAGATCCAAAATCCCACCGGAAAAAAGGGGTAAAACTGGTATAGGACTAAACTTGAAAAGAGACCTAAAATATCTTGGAAAAGTTACCCTTATGACCCTTCCCAGATAAGACTCTGCACCTAGCAGAGCCGTATTCTTCAGTTTTATCAATCATCCCCAACAATTCTGGGATTAGACTGATGGGACAAATATCAGTCTTGTAAAGGTTGACCCTACACGTGGACGAAGGACAGCTAACGCAGGCGAGTATAAAAGAAAAAAGTAAGTAAATCTAGAGGGAGGCTCCCATTCCACCTCCAAAAGAAAGGGTTCCATGGGGGAAAACATCAGGAGAACACCTGCACATCACAGAAAACCCCCCCGTCGGGTAACCGGGGTAAGACCTTAATGATCCTCGAATCCAGTCCGAGGAGTCCAACCCCACAGGATGCGACATTGTAGGGCTTAAATGTTCAAACCCAACTCCTCTTTCTATATGAATTCCTCTAAAATCAAGACCGGAACATCGCCCCGTGACCAACGGCTAGTTTTTCAAGCCCACTCTCTACAAATCATATTGTGAGGGATCTTTCATGTGCGAGCCCAACATCATCATTGGGCCGCAAAAGAATCATGTCCTTACAGTATATTTGATAACTGTTTTTTTCTCTTATTTTTTGTTTTCAAAAACAATTTTTTATTTTTGAGACTAAAAAACTTATTTGGCAACCTCAAATGGACAGAAAACAAAATCTGTTCTCAAAACTCAGTTTGTAAAGGAAACTGAAAATATGCAAAATGCTGTTTTCAATTTCTAATTTTCAAAAGTCAATAAAAACACACATTTAATTTAATGAATTTATTTTATTTAATGAGTTAGCATTAAAGTTTAAATTCTAATAACAACATATTTTAGTATTTTCTATTTTTTTTTCAAAAAACTATATTTTTAATTTTAATTAACCAAACATGTTTTTGATTTAAAAAATACAAGAAATTTTTTTTTCTTTATATTCCCAAAAACAAGTTTTTGAAAATAGAAAACAAAAACTTTTACTAAACATAATCTAAGAAACACCACTAAAACCCCACTGTAGCAATTAATCGATCCTTGTCTGATAATCTATTTTGGATTTGCTAGGCATCTTATGAAGGATTGCTTTGGAATTACTTTGGAAATCATATTCGCATCCATTAGTTGACCTTAAGGACCACCCTTTTCCATATACTGTCCTCACTTAGCTCGAATCTAAAGAGGCCTGTCTTCATCCTCTAGCCACTAGACTAAGCGTGCTTTTGATTGGAATTAGATCCTCAAATCGAGCAGGCTTCTGCTAGTAATTCCTTTCCCTCAATACACTAGAAACTTTTTATCAAAAGAACTGACTGCATCAAAAACCGAATTAGGAATTTTTTCTAGAAATTTTTTCTAGAGTAATCATTAATAAACTCAAATTATATAAAATTTGATATAAAAAAACCTTAAATATATATTGACATTAAAAAGAAAAACACACACACATACAAATGCATGGAGTTTTACAATTTCTTTCTACAAGTTTTCAAAGTTTGAAATCGTTACATGATAGTTTCATTATCAATGTTACAATTGCAAAACCAAAGAGAGCAAAGTTGCTAGCACTACCGAAGAGAACTCATGGTATCTGGCATTGTTTTTAGGAAATTGAACTTGGGTATTATTTTTATGGAATGAGTTGAAGAAGTTACAAATTTGAATGATTAAGAGTTTTGATATATAAGAAGTTTTGTTGTTGTTTGGGCTATTTTTATTGTTATTTGAGCTAATTTTTATTATTGTTGTCTGAGACAAATAAATAAATAAATATATTTTTAAGAGGTTAAGGATTATATTTGAGAGCCAATATTAATTTTGGAGTAATGCTAAGAACAACAAAAAGCCATAACAATTTCACAATATTCCCAAATTGGTATGCCATATCATTAAAAAAAATTAAATTTGAGATTGTGGTGAGCCAATGTGTGAGTTAGCATGCTAATTTAAGAATGTTATAAAATTATTATGGTTTTTTGTTGCGTCGTTAGCATTATTCTTATTTTTGTCGAACCCAAAATTTTAAAATTCTCATGTGCAATATATTTTTTTAAGGTTAAACAAAACAAGTCAATTAAAAAATAATTACGTGTATATGTATTTATTTATTTATTTTTGCAAGTCTAAGGGTTCGTATGAACATCCTGAACATTCTGTCGACAATGTGGAGCCCCGCGGCTGTGGTCGACACAAAATGCCATGAGGGTGCCTCCAAATATGTCAAAGAAGGACGATTTTCTAATCCTAATAACAAATTTTATTAAAGGCGAGTTGACATAATATACATGCCATTGTGGGATTTTGTTGGATTCAGATTATGGTTCATGCGGCTTACTTCGGAGCCACGTGGCATGCATGTGGCATCCATGTGTGCTTGGGAATAAGCCCATGGGTTGGCTATTCGATGAGATGATCAAGGCCCAAGGGAAACCCTTATTATAAGATACAGGATGTCGGTTTAGGCATTATATCTCATTTTGGCCCACTAAAATACAAAAGCAGCGAGACTGGGTATGAAATCTCAAGTGGAAATTTCGTGTTTCATAGCCTTTTTTTTTTTAAGAGAACATATATAGGGTTTACTATACCTACATCGGGACAACTTTAAACTTAGAGGGGTTTCCACTTATGGATACGTGAGAGAGCCTTTTTCTTCTTCGTTTCTTTCCATGCCTTGCCTTTATTCTATTCACGCAAGGTATACACCGAAAGAGAAGCAACAGGAGTACGTAAACTGGTAAACAGGTGAAGATTTTCTCAAAAAATGGTTTTGCCCAGATGGGGTTACTTTGATTAATTTAATTCCCTTTAGAGTTGTACCAGTACCACGATGAATTTTCTTTACTTGCTGGATGGGTTTGCGCTTTCGTTGTAAAAGATTTGTTTATGAATGAGAAAGCGGGAATTTAGGAGGTGTTTGGATTGGAAGTATTTCAAAACTCAAAACTCTAAACTCAAAACACGTGACTCAGAAACATAACTCAATTCTCAAAACTTTATCTCACTCAAAATCCAAAACTGAAAAAAGTTGTTTGGCTTCAATATTTCAAAACCGTGCCCCACATCTTAGTTCCCAATTTTTTTCACTTTTTGATGGAGCCCACAGCCTGCAATAGCTTTTGTCTTTTTCCGTTATAGGTGCTGTTAGTTGAACTTGTTATTGTGCTGGTTGTAACTATATACTGCCACCGGGTCCCACATAGATGAAATAATAACCAAAATGCTATCAAATCCTGTTTTTGAAAACTGAAAACACCATGAAACCTGTTCTCAGTTTTCATTCCCATATCTCAAATTTTTGAGAAACAAGTTTTAGAAACCATGACTGAAAACAACGCCAAACAAAATGCAACTCAGTAGGTCCACGAAATTTGAGTTTTGAGTTATCAGTTTTGAGTTATATAACTCAAAACAGCCCAATCCAAACACCTTCTTAAATGCGTGTGGGTATTCTCGTTATTTTTTTTTTTTAATGTTTGTAGTGTACATGCGCGGCTTTAACCGTTTAACGATGCTCGATCAGTATTACTTTTCGAAGACTCTGCAAGCTGTAACAATGTTTTTGGTGGGAATAGGAAGGCAAGAATATAATAAGAACACTACTGCAAGTATTAATGCTTTTCACATGAATTTATGTCAGATTGTCGATGAGACAGTTGGCAAAGATGCGTGCATGTCTCCACGTATACTTTTTTTTTTTCACAAAAAATGCGTTTTTAGGATTTGTTTGGTAGAAGAGTTTGAGTAATATTGTTTGGATATTTTTGATATATATATAGATGAAAAAAATGTGTAAAAATGTATGTGATGTTGTTTAAAATATGAAAATAATAGTTATAGTTGAGCTATCAAACAGGCCGGCATTTTTCTTGTCGCAAAGCTTTTCATCTTCCACTTTTCCAAAAAAAAAAAAGAAAAAAAAAGAAATCATCTTCCACTGAAGATTAATTATCTCAGTCATCTCTCTCTGTTTTTTTTGTTGAAGAAATGCATTCATCTCAAAGTAAATCTTGATAATCAGCAGTACTATATATATATATATATATAATTTTTTTTTTTTTGCTGAATCAGTACTATATATATATATATATATATGCCTTCTAATCTTCTCTCATTTAATAATTAGCACGATGAATCCACTGATCATTTATAGTTTTTAATCTCATTTAAAGTGCGGATCAATATATGGGATCTTTTCAAATACATCTTTTTGATGCATATATGAAGATTTTAAAGAAGAAAATATACATATTGGAGGAAGAGGCATCTCATAAGCTCGATTTTTGGCGATGCAGGGGTTATTGTGATTTTTCTTTCAACACCCAAGATAATCTATTCGAGCAACTGAAAGCTAAAGGTATGTATCTCAGTGGACTTTTCATGCACTTTTATTTCATTAGAAAGTTTGTGAGTTGCCAAAGATATTTGGTCTGAATATTAATCGTCCAAGTATGATTTTACTTTTCGCCAAAACATGACGGAAAAGGAAATATTGCTTCTTCCCCCAATTGCTCCCTCCCTCTCTCTGGGTCACTATATTCAATTTCCGCCGGAATTTGTTTAATTATTATTTATTGCTTAAAGTTAAATGTTTTTTTTTGGTTATATAATTACAAATTTTTAGATAATCAGAATCTTTCAATTAAAAATTTCAAGTTTAGGAAATTTCATTTTAAACTTTTTTTTTTCTTAAGATGAAATTATACCCAGAATAAAGCAAAACATTCACGCACGATTGCTTATTTTTCTATAGATTTCAGAGTTTTAATTCTTTCGGCTATAAATGAAATTGCCCTCATTCATTATTCCCAAATTCGTTGACCAAACGGGTTTTGGTATTCACTGTTCAGCCACATTTATGATTTTGAGTGCAATCCAGTCCGGTCTCTTATATGAAAATCAGATCCATTCGGTATATGTGTTTAAACTTTAAATATATGTTTTCAATTTTTAAATAATTTTACACATATTTTCACACATATTTTCATCCACACATATTTAAAAAAAAAAATTACTAGAACAACTTTACAAATAACCTCTCAATTTCCATAAAATATCAGTTGTGAAAGGTGAATAGTGATCAATACTATAGTTTTAAAACTCAGAACAATCAAAATACCAAAAATAGGTTCGGTTTCTAATTGAACGGGCAGTTTTCATAGTTTTTACTAGACTGATTTAGTGTACAATTTCTGGTTCAACCAGCCGGTAAGGTCCGGTTTTTAAAAACCATGATCAATACTAATCTATCTATATTCCACCACTGTATAACGTATATGATAATAAGTTGATAACTTGGGTGCATATGGTCACATGATTAAATGCCAGAAACATAGGCGAATGGTATAAAATCATGATCTATGGGAAACAGTAGTGAATTGGCTAGGTTTGAGTGACAATACCACTGCATGCATGATCGGACTCTAGGGCCTAGGCCTAGAGTATATGGTCCTTTTTGATAAGCTGGTGATTGATTATGATACAGTGGTACGTGCTTGTTAAGTTTTGAATCAATTGTAACTTAGCAGTTTTAATTTGATTAAGTTAATTTCTGATACGTACAATGATATTAAGAATAAGCTTTAAAATATTGAAATTAAAACTCATCGAAGAGTTCCTATCTAAAACAACTTCTTATTTATAATAATCCCATTAATCTCATTGAAAGCAAGCAAAATCGGGTAGACCATGATTGATATCTTTTTTCCTGCCCAAGAAAGAAAACCCTCCCTTTCAGTCTGAACTCGTTTGCAGTTTCCACACTCTAAAGTCTTCAATTTAACAAATGTCATCTGCATCAGCTGTGTCATGATAGCTACACTACCACGTATTCCTTGTGACTATTTGTTTTTTTTTTTTAAAAAAAACCCAACTCAACACGCATCCCCCACCGCCTTAATTTTCTGCAACACACCAGCCATGTGTGGTGATGATAGTGTCAAAGATATCATGCATAGTGCATGTTGTACATCTGTCATTGCTTGCTTCACTGGATCCACCAATCAGGCCGTGACTCTCAACAATACTACCGAAAGGATTCGAAATTTCGCACTCGGTCCCCACCATACTCCCATTTTTGGAAAATATCCTTTTCTACGTTTAAATCGAATCACTATGAGTTATTGTCATGTGCAATACATGATAACGAAAGAATAACGCATTTTATATTCTTTTTTAAAAAACACACAAGGAAAAAGGAAGGAAGTTTCGTAGAAGAGTAACTTTGAATCACTGTTAGTCATTGTCGTGTGCAATACATGATAACAAAGGAAGGAAGTTTCGTAGAAGAGTAACTTTGAATCACTGTTAGTCATTGTCGTGTGCAATACATGATAACGAAAGAATAACGCGTTTTGTATTCTTTTTTAAAACACACACGAGGAAAAGGGAAGGAAGTTTAACTTTGAATCACTATTAGTCATTGTCGTGTGCAATACATTATAACAAAAGAATAACGCGTTTTGTATTCTTTTTTTAAAACACTCACAAAGAAAAGGGAAGAGAGTTTCGTAGAAGAGTAACTTTGATTGCATAAGGGGCAAGAAATTAACCGAAGAAAGTAAAATAATTTTCTCTTTTTATTTTTTTATTACCTTTTAATTCTTTTTAATTCAAAAAGCCTTTAGATATTATTAATGGGATGGCCTAAGCCACGTATTAAGGGTTTTCAAAAGAAAAAGATGCGTACAAATTTGTTTTTTGTTTATAAAAAAAAATATGAATTTTGTTGATAGATCCCTTAAGGGAATTCTTTTAAAAAATGCTTTAAGTCACTTTTTATATGAAAAAAAACTTTTTTTTTTCTTTTCTTATTAAAATTTTCCAAAAATAGTCCATTAAGAAATATTTTTAGGCATTCATTAACAATTTTCTTAATATATATATATATATATATATATTTTACCTTAACATGTAAAAACAAAATATTTAAATAGCCCTTTTAACTTTTTTTTACTGCTTACAACAGTAGATTGCAGTGGAAGAAGAATACTAGACGAAAAGGTCAGGTGGAAGTAGAAGGGAAACAGCAGCAGAAGGATTTAAACAGCATTTGGCTACTGTTTTTTTCTTTTCCGGGAAGAAAATTTGAAAAACAAAACCGATCAGGTAAGGCTTGCTGAACTACTATTCTCTCCGTATACTTGCTTTTTTTTTTTTGGTAAACAGGAACTTTCATTAACAAACTAAAAAGCCTCTATAGAAGAGGATACATAACGGTCATACATTGTGCCCCGGCATCTAATCTAATAGGCAACTCCACCTCAGGAGGAGGGTGGATAAAAACAACAAAATCTTGGTCCAAAAGAGCACCTCGCCTAGCTAAATTGTCTGCACACTTGTTGGCCTCTCTGAAGCAGTGCATAAATTTGTCATTAGTAATTTTCTTCAGGCCCTCTTTGCAATCAGCTACTAGCGAATCTAACCTGTTAAACTTACTAGTCTCTTTCCTCACTAAATCAATTACCACCTTGGCATCCAACTCTATTTCCGCTGCTGGAAGCTTGAGAGCAATGCAAAGCCGAATGCCATCATGTAAAGCCCACAGTTCTGCAGCAACACTAGTCGTGATACCAATGGCTCAGGCATACCCTTTCACCCACTCACCCTTCTCATTTAGGATCAGCCCTCCTCTGCCAGCCAAACCTGGGCTGCCCTTTGATGAACCATCCGAATTTAATTTGAACTAATTACTCGGGGGTTCAGCCACCTCACCTGGATTTTGTTTCTAATAGTGTTCTGCTTCCCATTGCTAACCAAATAGGCTACCTCTGCTGCTCTAGCCGAAGTTTCATCTAGAAGATTTCGTTGCGGCCCTGTTCTGCCAAACACAACGCTATTTCGGTGGAGCCAAAGAATCCACACTGCCATAGGAAAAAATAGTTCCCCACTCCATATCAGGAATAGCGCTAATCAGAGAGCTTCTGCAGTTTATTTTCAGCCAATCAACTAGAGGCACTCCATAAAAGATATTCGACGACATCAAGGAGTTCCAAAAACACTTGGCTTTGGGGCAGTCTCTTAAAGCATGGATAATGGTCTCTGGCTCGGTGTTACAAACAGGGCAGGGCAGGTCGGTGGAATTCCCATCCCCTTAAGGGTTGTTTTCACAGGAATGCTATAATGGCAGCATTGCCATAGAAGGTGCTTAACTTTGGGAAGGGATAAAATCTTCCACACCCAAGCACCTGGAAAAGAAGTTCTGCTCAAATCTTCATCCTTTTTCACTGCCAACTGGTATGCTTCTTGGGTTTTAAAACCTCGCCTCTGCTTGAGATATTTTTTGGAAAGGACTCTGACCCAAAGGGAGGATTTTTCAGAATTAAATCTCCAGTTAGGCTTTGCTAATAGAGCAGTGTTTTTCGGTTTTGCTGCTTGAATCCCAAGACCCCCTTCTTCTTTAGGTTTTTTAAGTATACTTGCTTTTAGAAGAATATAAACTTAGTGCCATTTGAGGAGTAAATGCGTCTTTCTTCTTAGTTCCAACCCTTGACAATTCTAGGCATGGAAAGTATACAATAACATACATAGACTCCTAGTCCTAGGATGATTGATGCAAAATGATATGCATCCAAATTAGTCAAAAAGAGTATGCCCCTCACAAGATAGGAAGTATCAAAGCAGAGGACATGCAAAATGATACTCAATTCTTGGAATCCTTCTTCACCCATACAACTTGAGTCTTGGGTTGTGAAGGTGGGGAGGAATTGGTCCTAGAGTGCCTATGAGCTAATCGAGAGGCATTTTTATTCCTATTAAATTGAGTTAAAAAACTAAGATCTCTTAACAGCTCACCAGGTAGAGGCACATGATTTAGTGCTCTAGACTAAGTTAATTTTAATAAAATTGGGACAAGTGTGTTACGCAGAACCAAAATGGTGGAAAAAAATGAGTTGTCTTAGGACTGCATTGCTTTCTAGGTGAACATTTAAGTAAGGGAGTTAACTTAGACCTAAGCCTAAATAATTTGGTCTAATATGCCCAACAACACCCAACGCTTTGACGCTAAATTTAGAGGATAAGTAGTTTAGACCCTAAATCAATTATGCAGCGGAATTTTCAATTTATAACCAATTAACCAAATCAATCTTGCATCACTTTCCAATGCATGAGCTCCTTGGAAATGACCTTAACACAGAGAAATAGAGTAGCTAACATTAAAGGCTAGGGCACCAAAAAAAAATCCTCGAATGATAGCAGACTCTGTAATTTAGAAAAACAAGTGCTCTCAGCTCTCAATTTTGTATCTACATAAAAGGCACTAAGAAACACCACTAAAACCCCACTGTAGCAATTATCCTTGTCTGATAATCTATTTTGGATTTGCTAGGCATCTTATGAAGGATTGCTTTGGAATTACTTTGGAAATGTGTTCGTATCCATTAGTTGACCTTAGGGACCACCCTTTTCCATATACTGTCCTGACTTAGCTCGAATCTAAAAGGGCCTGTCTTCATCCTCCAGCCATTAGATTAAGCGTGCTTTGGATTGGAACTAGATCCTCAAATCGAGCAGTCTTCTGCTAGTAATTCCTTTCCCTCAATACACTAGAAACTTTTTATCAAAAGAACTGACTGCATCAAAAACAGAATTAGGAATTTTTTCTAGAAATTTTTTCTATAGAGTAGTCATTAATAAACTTAAATTATATAAAATTTGATAAAAAAAAAAAAACCTTAAATATATATTGACATTAAAAAAAAAACACACACACATACAAATACATGAAATTTTACAATTTCCTTCTACGAGTTTTCAAAGTTTGAAATCGTTATATAATAGCTTCATTATCAATGTTGCAATTACAAAACCAAAGAGAGCAAAGCTGCCAGCACTACTGAAGAGAACTCACGGTATCTGGCATTGTTTTTAGGAAATTGAAGTTGGGTATTATTTTTATGGAATGAGTTGAAGAAGTTACAAATTTGAATGATTAAGAGTTTTGATATATTAGAAGTTTTGTTGTTGTTTGGGCTATTTTTATTGTTATTTGAGCTAATTTTTATCATTGTTGTCTGAGCTTCATTTTATATAAAATAAATATATATATATATCTATCTAAGAGGTTAAGGATTATATTTGGGAGCCAATATTAATTTTGGAGTAATGCTAAGAACAACAAAAAGCCATAACAATTTCACAACATTCCCAAATTGGTATGCCATATCATTAAAAAAAATTAAATTTGAGATTGTGGTGAGCCAATGATTGAGTTAGTATGCTAATTTAAGAATGTTATAAAATTATTATGGTTTTTTGTTGCGTTGTTAGCATTATTCTTATTTTTGTTGAACCCAAAATTTTTGAATTCTCATGTTTAATATATTTTTTTAGGTTAAACAAAACAAGTCAATTAAAAGTATGTGTATTTATTTATTTTTGCAAGTCTAAGGCCCTGTTTGGTTGTGTGGTTTAAACACATATTTTCACATTTTAAACAACTTTACACATATTTTAACACACTTTTTCACCCACATGTATATAAAAAACACTAAAAAAACATTACTTAAACTCCTCTATCAAACAGACCCTAAGTGTTTGTATGAACATCTTGAACATTCTGTCGACAATGTGGAGCCCCGCGGCTGTGGTCGACACAAAATGCCATGTGGGTGCCTCCAAATATGTCAAAGAAGGACGATTTTCTAATCCTAATAACAAACTTTATTAAAGGCGAGTTGACATAATATACATGCCATTGTGGGATGTTGTTGGATTCAGATTATGGTTCATGCGGCTTACTTTGGAGCCACGTTCATGCATGTGGCATGCATGTGTGCTTGGGAATAATCCCAGGGGTTGGCAATTTGATGAGATGATCAAGGCCCAAGGGAAACCCTTATTATAAGATACAGGATGTCGGTTTAGGCATTTTGGCCCACTAAAATACAAAAGCAGTGAGACTGGGTATGAAATCTCAAGTGGAAATTTCGTGTTTCATAGCCATTTTTTTTGAAGATAACGTACATGGGGTTTAAATCCCCGCTTTCTCATTCATAAACAAATCTTTTTCAACGAAAGCGCAAACCCATCCAGCAAGTAAAGAAAATTCATCGTGGTACAACTCTAAAGGGAATTAAATTAATCAAAGTAACCTCATCTGGGCAAAACCTTTTTTTGAGAAAATCTTCACCTGTTTACCATTTTACATACTAGTGCAGCTTCTCTTTCGGTGTATACCTTGCGTGAATAGAATAAAGGCAAGGCATGGAAAGAAAGGAAGAAGAAAAATATTTTTTTAATGCGCAAAGCTTTAAAGGCTCTCTCACATATCCATAAGCGGAAACCCGTTTAAGTTTAAAATTGTACCGATGTAGGTCTAGTTGGTGCGTGTGGGTATTCTCGTTGTTTTTTTTTTTTTTTTTTTAAATGTTTGTAGTGTATATATGAGTGGCTTTAACCGTTTAACGATGCTCATCAGTTTTAGGGGCTGTTTGGCAGCTAAGTTCTAACACATTTCTATACATTTTGAATAACTTTACACACGTTTCAACCATTTTTTCACCCACATATATATCAAAAATACCCAAACAGCCGTGGTGAGAACAGAAAAGAATATAATAAGAACACTACTGCTGGTATTAATGCTTTTCACATGAGTTTATGTCAGATTGTCACTGAGTTGGCAAGAAATGCGTGCATGTCTCCACGTGTACTCTTTTCTTTTTCACAAAAATGCGTGTCTACATCTTTCTTGTCGGCAAGCTCTTCATCTCTCTCTCTCTCTCTCTTTTGTTGAAGAAATGCATTCATCTCAAAGTAAATCTTGATAATCAGCAGTACTATATATATATATATATATATATTTTGCTGAATCAGTACTATATATATATATATATATATATGTCTTCTAATCTTCTCTCATTTAATAATTAGCACGATGAATCCACTCATTTGTAGTTTTTAATCTCATTTAAAGTGCGGATCAATATATGGGATCTTTTCAAATACATCTTTTTGATGCATGTATGAAGATTTTAAGGAAGAAAATATACATATTGGAGTTGGGGATTGATAGAGGAAGAGGCATCTCATAAGCTCGATTTTTGGTGGTGAAGGGGTTATTGTGATTTTTCTTTCAACACCCAAGATAATCTATTCGAGCAACTGAAAGCTAAAAGGTATGTATCTCAGTGGACTTTTCATGCACTTTTATTTCATTATTCCCAAATTCGTTGACCAAACGGGTTTTGGTATTCACTGTTCAGCCACATTTATGATTTTGAGTGCAATCCAGTCCAGTCTCTTATATGAAAATCAATTTCCATAAAATATCAGTTGTGAAAGGTGAATAGTTGTGTCTATATTGTTTTAAAAATCTGAACAGTCAAAATACCAAAAATAGGTTCGGTTTCTGATTGAACGGGCAGTTTTCATAGCTTTTACTAGGCCGGTTCAGTGTACAATTTCTGGTTCAATCGGCCGATAAGGTCTGGTATTTAAAAACCATGATCAATACCAATCTATCTGTATTCCACCACTCTATATGATAATAAGTTGATAACTTGGGTGCATATGGTCACATGATTAAATGCCAGAAACATAGGTGAATGGTATAAAATCATGGTCTATGGAAACAGTAGGCACTTAGCCAAAAGTGAATTCGCTAGGTTTGACCGTTTGAGTGATAATACTACTGCATGCATGATCGGACTCACTCTAGTGCTTAGTATGCATGTCGCCTAGAGTACTATATGGTCCTTTTTGATAAGCTGTTGATCGATTATGATACAGTACGTACTTGTTAAGTTTATTTCTGATACGTACAATGATATTAACAATAAGCTTTGAAAAATTGAAAACTCTTTGAAGAGTTCTATCTAAAACAACTTCTTGTTTATAATAATCCCATTAATCTCATTGAAAGCAAAATCGGGTAGACCATGATTGATATCTTTTTCCCTGCCCAAGAAAGAAAACCCTCCCTTTCAGCCTGAACTCGTTTGCAGTTACCACACTCTAAAGTCTTCAATTTAACAAGTGTCATCTGCATCAGCTGTGTCATGATAGCCACACTACCACGCATTCCTTGTGACTAGTGGTTTTTTTTTTTTTAAAAAAAACCCTACTCAACACGCATTCCCCACCGCCTTTTCTCCAACACACCAGCCATGTGTGTGGTGATGATGGTATCAAAGATATCATGCATATTGCATGCTGTACATCTGTCATTACTTGCTTTCCTGGTTCCACCAGTCAGGCTGTGATTCAACAATATGACCGAAAGGATTCAAAAATTTCGCGCTCGGTCCCCACCACACTCCCATTTTTGGAAAATATCCTTTTCCACATTTAAATCGAATCACCATTAGTCATTTAAACACGCACAAGAAAGAGGGGAGGAAATTTCGCATAAGAGTAACTTTAGGGGCAAGAAATTAATCTTAGAGAGTAAAATAATTTTATTTTTTTATTTTTTATTACCTTTTAATTCTTTTTAATTTAAAAAGCCTTTAGATATTATTAATGGGATGGCCTAAGCCATGTATAAGGGTTTTCAAGAGAAAAAGACGCGTATAAATTTTTTTTACAAAAATATATGAATTTTGTTAATAGATCCCTTAAGGGAATTCTTTTAAAAAATGCTTTAAGACACTTTATATGAAAAGAAAAGAAAAACTGATTTTTTTGATATATTTTTTTTTATATTTATCATAACATTAAAATTCTTCTAAAACAGTTTATTAATAAAGAATTTGTTAACTAGACCTATATCAATTAGTTTTTTTTAGATACAAGACTTTTAATAATTTAAATATAAGAATTATTTTAGTGACATTAGAACTAATAATAAGTAATAAATATAATAATAATTTTGATTACTAGAAACATATACGTTATAATTTTATTTTTGAGACATTACTTTTTTTTTAAGATAGGCTTGAAATTTTAAAAAATAAATTATATTAACGGATGTGCTTAAAATAATTATTAATAAATTATTTTAAAAAATTTTTAACATAATTTTTATAAAAAATAGAAAAAATTGTCAAAATATTAATTTTTTTCTTTTTTTATTAAAATTTTCTAAAAATAGTTCACTACCAAATATTTTTAGATATCCATTAACAATTTTCTTAATATATATATATATATAAATATATAAATAACCTTTTAACTTCTTCTTTTTTACTGCTTACAGCCGTAGATTGCAGAGGAAGAAGAAGACTAGACGTAAAGGTCAAGTGGAAGTAGAAGGGAAACAGCAGCAGAAAATTTGGCTACTGGTTTTTTCTTTTTCGGGAAGAAAATTTGAAAAACAAAACCGATCAGGTAAGGCTAGGTGAACTACTATTGACTCTGTATACTTGCTTTTATGGCTTGTTTTATGGTCTGTTTGAATAGAGCAGAAAAAGAGAGAAATATAAAGTAAAATTGGTTAAAAATAAATTAATTTTGTGTTAAATCTATCTTATTTTACTCCTCTCTCCCTCGTCTCAACGGATCATTAGTGTCCGTATATTACAATATTTTTGCTTTTTAGTGTTTGTTTATCTACCGTTTATAAACTTACTTTTTGTACAGCCTTTTCAAATCACACTTATTATTATTATTATTATTATTATTATTATTATTAAGTTTTGAATATAATATAATATTTTCTTTTGGAGGAAAACCAACCACGTTTTCCTATAAAAAGGGTGCAGCACCGGTAGCTCTTTTTTCTTTTTTTTCTTTCTTTTTTTTCTTTGGAACCCTAATCTCTGTTTGGCGAGTGAGAAAGTGCAAACACAGCGAGTGAAAAACTGGGTAGAATAAATATATATTTCAGATTTGAGAGAGAGTGTGTTTTACTGTTTGTTTGAATATTCGATTTCACATAGTGATAGTGAATCAGTGGTAGTGAAGTGATGAGTGTGATGTATGAGTGGTGAAAAGAGAGTGAAGTGAGAAATCTGACGGTGCCATCTCTCCTGCGACAGTGACATGAGTTTCTTTAAGGGCTCGCCGTACCGCCGGCACAACAACAACAACAACGACGTTGAGGCCGGCGGAGGAAGCCGCGGCGATGAAGACGAAGAGTCGTCGTCGTCGGATCCTTTCAATATTACCAGCACTAAGAATGCCTCCATCGAGCGTCTCCGAAAATGGAGGGTACGTTTTTTTTTCTCAACTTTATTTCTATTTTTGGCCAATCTTGTGTTTGAAATTGGAATTGTGCACCTTTTCAATTGCTTTGTGTTACTAAATTTTGAGGCCAATTAATGTAACTGGCAAAATCAATGTTTATTTGATTCACCAGGAAAGTTCTGAACAAAAATAGTGTGTTTGTGTTTATAGTAATGTTTTTAATCAACTTTTTGTTATATCATGCTTATTTAGGAAACATTAATCAGTATTAGTAGTAATCTTGATGGATTACCCGGTAACTGGTGCCTGTGTAACAGTACAGTGAGGATTGTTGTACGGAATGCTATGCAATGTTCAACTAATCTGAGTGAAGTTCTCTTATGTTGGCCAGATGCTTATATATGCAGCAAATAAGATTTCATTTATGGCAAGAAGCAAACAAATATGTTTGAGAAATACTCAAATTAGCATAAAAAATTATGGTTGTAATTATATAGTGCATCATACTGAGTATTTTCATTTCCAAGTAGCAGTTGATCTTTTTCAGAAATTACTTTATGTAATCTTACTGTATTCTAGCAGTAATGGCAAGTTTGACTCTGTGTCTTATCTTTCTTTATATTTAGTGGGTGTTAAGTGAATTTTCTGTTGGTTGCTGAATTTACTGTGTCTTGATTAGAAGACAATGCTCCTTAACATTTGGGCTACTTACTCAACCTTTTTTTTTTTCATCGTAGCAAGCGGCACTTGTGCTAAATGCTTCTCGTCGATTTCGTTACACCTTGGACCTGAAAAGGGAAGAAGAGAAGCAGCAACTGATGAGGAAAGTTAGAGTAAATATTGAAGCCATACGAGTAATATATTTCCTCAAACTTGATTTTCTTGTACGATGTTTAGTGTTTACAGGTGTATTGTATCTTTGAATTTATGAAATTGGCTGTATTAGGCTGCAAATCGTTTCAAGGCGGCTGGGGAACAAAGGAATGGTAAATCTACTTATGTCCTTTCTTGTTCTTTTTTTATAGCAGTTATTATATTATCAAATCTGAATGCTACTTGTTTTGGCTTTATAGTGTCTGTCCCTTCCCTCTAGTTATTCCTTACCTTTTGCTACCACAATTTCTCTTATCTGCATTAATCTTTTGGTTTTCCCTTTTTTTTGTTTGTGTTTGAGGTTTGCATTTAGGAAAGATTTTATAGTTTTATTTCTAATACTAATTATGCCATCTTGGTTTCTGTCAGCTGTTTTTTATTTCTTAATAAATCACTGATCCATAACTTGTTGCTCAGAAGAATTATTAAATTTCTCTGTCTTGTTCTTGCTGGTTTTGTAATTGGTATTTTTTACTCTTAATTTTTAAACAGTTATTTTTCTTCTTTAGCACAAATTGTGGCAACAGGGTCATGACGAGCGACAAGTACAGTCTGACTTATGTGTTAGGCAGTCAATCTAATGGAATAATTGAGACTAAAAAATGGAATCCAGTGGACATAGTTTGATTTAATTGCTTGGATTTGGCTTCAAAAATCCTTTCTTTCTAATTTGTCTCACAATTTTTGTTAGCATAATCAGCTGGAGAGCATTTATTTTTTGATAAGTAATAAGAATTTAATGATATAGAAATGAGGACTCTATGTTCATGATGGTGAACACAAAGTATCTAAAACAATTAAAATCAAATCAAAAGAGAAACTAATAGAATGTTGGAAATGCAGTGTGTAAACCCCAAATCCGAGACCAATCAAACAGGGTGTGGATTAGCAAGGACTTCAAATGCTCAAAAGGTCTCTTAACATCCTCAAAAATTGTAGCTGTTTTGTTCCATCCCCACTAACCACATTAGACACGCAAGCACTAAATTCCAAACATCCGAGAAATGCTTCCCCAATCAATTTTGCCAACCAAACAGAAGATAGATGACCCTCTCCAGTATCACCCACTGAATCCCAAACATCTAAAACACTACACTCCACAATGGATGAGCAACCTCACAATGAAGCAAGAGATGATCCACCTATTCCCCACAATAACAACACATACAACAACGATTGACTAGGGAAAAATTCCTCTTAACAAGATTATCAGTTGTGAGAATTTGATCCCACACTGCTGTCCACTGAAAGAAAGACACCCTGTTTGAGGCCTTAACACACCAAATGGTCTTCCAAGGGAAATAAATAGTGAGGGTACCACAAATAGAATTATGAAGACCTTGACCTATGAAGCTGTGGTTACTAGTTCAAATTCCTTTCCCCTCTCATTTGGGCCAAACCTTATAAAAAAAATTTAAAAAATTCATGCTAATTTGTTTGTTTTGTTTTGTTTTTTCCCACCATTCTGTGTTGTTGAGGGCCTTCTATGGGTTTATTGTTGGAGACCGTTTCTTTCTTCAGGACAACAGCCTTGTTTTTTGGTTTCTTCTTGTACCAGACATAATATCAACCGGGTTACCCATATTTTATGAATATTTTATATAACTGCTTCAATTTTTTTAGTCTTCTTGAAGGGCAATTTAGCCCTACCTTCTTGTTGCCTATGCTGGTGTGAGATCGTTTATTTGTAGCCAGATCTTAAGATGTGGCAGGATTCAAGTTTATATTTAACTATCATTTATGTTGGACTTATTTTTTGAACTTTTGATGCATCTCCTTATCCTACTTGTACGCAAGATTATTTATTTGTTGTCTTCAAGGGTCAGGAACATCAGAAGCATCTCTACCTCCACCTTCCCCTTCCGGTGGTCATTTTGCAATTGGACAAGACCAGCTTGCTGTAATGTCACGGGATCATGATGTTTCAGCACTGCAGCAGTGTGGAGGGGCAAGTTTGCAACTGAATTATCTTTTTATTTTATTTTATCTGATTTTTGTATTGTTAGTACTTAGTTAAGTTTAGTTTTATATATTATTTGCTTCCCTACCTTTACATCAGGTCAAAGGACTATCAGAATTGTTAAAAACAAATTTAGAGAAGGGTATTAAAGGTGATGATGCTGATTTGCTTAAGAGGAAGAATGCATTTGGATCAAATACATATCCTAAGAAAAAAGGGAGGAGTTTTTGGGTAAATTCATCATCAATTTGATCTTTTAATACTCATTTGTTTTTTTTAGTGCTATTTACTTTACCTTTGTTGAAGAAGAGAATACAAGATGATTGTACTTATTTATTTTGCTGTCTCTTAGATGTTTCTTTGGGAAGCTTGGCAAGACCTCACATTAATCATATTGATAGTAGCTGCTGTGGCCTCTTTGGCACTTGGTATAAAGTCTGAGGTGAGTTTTCAATTTCATAATTAATTAGATAACTCTCCCTAGCTATAATGGATAAAAATTGATCAGTCTCAGACTGATCAATTTCCTGAGCGTTTATTCGATGGGGCTTGAACTCTTCTCTTGGATCTCAAATCTATTTTGCTTCGCACACTGCATGAATGGCTGGCTGTTTGGTTTTTCCTTCTTGTACTGATTTGTTTACATTTTAAATGCTTGTTCACTTAGATGATGGTCATATTGGTGTCAGAATTCACAACTTGTGGATGCAGGCTGCCCTGGTATTCTTCTAATAGAGTTGTGGTGTATTGTTCCACTGCAAGACAATTATCTTTGTCTTGTTGCATTTTAGAATTATGTGAGCCACATCCTTCTATTCTTTATTAAGAAACCTAGTGTGTTGATAAAACCTAAGAGTTAGCTGTTGAGACATATCTATGCTACGCAAATACAAGTCGTAGCTCACGTTAAAATGTGGGTTGAATGTTGCCCGTGGTCCCCTTGTTCTTTTGCAATCTGTAAATTATTATTTTTAACTTGGAGATTTTATTTATTTATTATAGATAATATATTTTTATTGATATGGAGGAGAGACATCATTTACACAGGGGGTGTGCACAAAGTGCTCCTAAAGAATTGCATTCTAACAGAGAATAAAATCTAGAAGGAAATTCATATCACTAGTTCCGATATTACTCGACCACTAGAACAATAATATCAAATCCAACGTTTTCAACTACATAAGTGAGACCTGCAGTCCACTAACTATGTGATTGCCCCTCTCCCCTTGTATCAACCCACACTAAATGTAATGCTATGAAATTTTAAATTCCAAAAGTTTCTATATTTTAAACCAAAATATAAGATCTCCCAATCAAATTTGTTTAGTCATGAAATCAAATCATGTGGTAATCCATCTATCTCCAAAATAACTAAATGGTCTAAACCCCACAAGATTAAACATAGACAAAAATCCCAAATAAATCCTAACGAAGGAAATGTCCAAAATAAAAATTAATTTCAAATGCATAATGGAATTCTCCAAGAGTGACCATACACTTGAAATCTTAATGATAGGACACTTGAAGGAAAAACAATCACGCTCGGAGGGCAGTTATGGTTGGGGTGAGGAATTTTAATCAAGTTTTCCTGGGGAAATGATTGTGGTGTTAAAAGAGGAGAAAAATAATTTCTATAGAAGGGAAATATGGGGATGCATGGTGCCATTGGACCATGGATAAGGTTAGAACTACTCACTGTTGGGGATTTTGGAAGAGTATGAGTATGATGGGATGGATTTGTGACCTATTTGTTCATGTGGTTGGTGATGGATATAGGGTAAGATTCTGGTATGAATATGATACTTGGTGTGGTGATCATACTGAAAGAGTTGTATCCTTAGTTGTCCTCCATCACAGTTGACAAAGATTTATTAGTTTCTTCATGTTTGGAACAAGCTGTTGGATGGAATGTTTTAGTCAGTTCAGTCTTTCCTTGACATCCTATATTCCAATATTCCATGTGGTGGTGTTCATGATCTTTTGAGTGGCAATGAAAAGTTTGATGTGAAATCATATTATGAAGTTGTTCATGGATTAAATGACTTAAGATTTCCATAGAAGCATATATGGCATGCTAAGGCACCAAAGAGAAGCTTTTGTTGTTTGGAAAGCAGCCTTTGATAAGATACTGCAGGGGATAACCTTATCAAAAGAAGGTATTTCTTTGGTAAATCAGTGTTGCATGTGCTTTGGTTCCCTCTATTTATTTATTTTAATGAAGTTATATTACTTAAACATAAAAAAATACAATGAAATTCTTATTTTACCCTTGAGTTACCCAATTTAAGCATTCATAATTTTTGGTAAATTGGGTGATTAGATTAGGGCAAAATAAAGACTTCATTGATAAGCCAAGAACAAATAGGAACATTATCCCTTAGTCAAGGGCAAGTTAGTCTGCAAAATTAGGATAAACTCAATGACAAAATAGGGATTCCATTATATTTTTATATTTATCACAAATCTTAGAGAGGTGATTGTCATTTTTGCAAAACTTTGGGAATGACTGTCATTTCCTTATACTTTAAGCTGGTTGGTGTGATTTCCATTTTTTGTGTGGGTTTGGGGGGCTCCTAACTTCCTGGTGCACACATGATTTGTGCCCCTTTGCATTTTGTAATAAGACTTTACAAATAGGTCAAGCTTCGCTTTAAGAGCATCTAGACTGTTATTTCTGTTATGCTTTTGATCATTATTTGTTAGAGAGGTACACTTTCTCTCTCTCAGTTTGTTTTACTTTCCTTTTTGCCTTGTTTTAGTATGCTAGTTATCTCTTTTATTTTTTGATAAGTAGTATGCTAGTTTCCACTTATTTAGTAACTGTGACATTTATCTTTATTTATCTCAAGAAACTATGCCTTATTATTATTATTATTTTTTTTTTTTTCTGAAGGGGATTAAGGAAGGATGGTATGATGGAGGCAGCATTGCCTTTGCTGTTATTCTTGTGATTGTTGTTACAGGTATTGAATGGAATGCTTCATTAAAAATATTTATTTTCTATTACATTAGAGGATAAGTTTAATATGTTGGATTAATTCCTCTATTAAATGTTCATTTTATTCAGCTCTAGTTGGTTTTATTTATTTTAGTTTTTCTTATGATTTTTAAATATTCTTGCTTCTTTTTGACAAGATGTTGGGAAACATTTAAATGTTTTTAAAACAAGATGAATTGGAAGCACTGTAATTATCATTGTGTTCATGGAGGATAAAATTACAGCTGCTAAAAAGGACTACTACACCATTCATTGAGCTTTTTTTGTTCCCTTTTTATTTTATTTTATTTTGTTTTATTTCTAGATATATACGGGCCAAAAAAACTCGTAAATGTTTAATGTTTGAAAACCAACCAATCAATTGAAAATGTAATTCCTTCATATCATTGAACATTATATTATACTTGTTAACATGTGCATTTGTTAATTTACCTGCTTGTCTTCCTAACAATTAAGGGATTTTTTTTTCTTTCAAGCTATAAATTCCCACAACTGTACACCTGTTCCTTTTATTATTGCTGAAGCTCAAGTTTTATTCTGAATTCTTGTTATCTATTATTGTTCACTTTTTTAGTTTTAATCTGTTTTACTATGTGATGTTTTGTGTCTACAATTCTCTACAACTACAATAGCAAAGCCTTAGTTCCAAATTTTTTGGGTTCAGCTATGGATTGTCAATAGATTACTTAGGGTCGGCCACATTTGTACTTTTCTTCTATTCTATCTGAAGTTATGCTTTCTGTTAATTCTCTATGGATCTTTAATTCTTGATCTGTTTATCATATGCAATTTCTATATTCAGTGCATCTTGGAGGGGCTTACAAATTGTCATGTTGATTGCCTCTATGGAAAGACAGTAGCACTTATTATTTTATTATTATTATTTTGCCATTTTTTTCTAATACTTTCCTCTACAGCTATAAGTGATTACAAACAATCTCTTCAGTTCCAAAGTTTAAATGAAGAGAAGCGAAATATCCATATGGAGGTTTGTTTCTATGACTTTTTGTGGTGCCCCCCCTTCTCTTGTTCTTTTCTTTTTGGATTTGCACCTGAAGACACATGCATAGGTTATTCGAGGTGGCAGAAGAGTTGAAATCTCTATATATGACATAGTAGTTGGTGATGTTTTGCCTCTCAACATCGGTGATCAGGTACATGTTTCATTCTTGCTCTTATTGTTGTACACTACAGTCGTGCTTTAAATATTTTGTTGATTTGACATTCTAAATCTCTTCACAGGTTCCTGCCGATGGAGTATTGATCTCTGGTCACTCTCTCGCAATTGATGAATCAAGTATGACTGGGGAGAGCAAGATTGTGAGCATTTCTACCTATCTTGCACTTTTATTAATAATCATATTTTTCATTTTTAATGTCCCCCCCCCCCCCCCCCCCCACCACCCCAGGTACACAAGGATTCCAGAGATCCATTTCTGATGTCTGGCTGCAAAGTTGCTGATGGTAGTGGCACCATGCTGGTAAAATGATATTGTTTTTAGCTCTTTTCATTTCTTCACTTATTGTGTGTAGTGTTTTTCTTCATAAACTATATATATGTCATTCTCATATACTGTGTGTGTTTATATATATATAAAATGATAGTTTAATATGTAGGAATGATTCTCTCCCCAGATTAATTATCTTTTCTGGAAAACTGAGGACCTTTTGATAAGAACCTGCTGTGGTTCTTACTGTTGATGGTTATTAAGTGTGTGAATTGTGCTTTGGAATAGCTGATTCAAGGTAGCCAGGCCTCCTAAGAATTAGAGAAAAGAATAAGAGAGAATAGAGAACAAGAAAGAGAAGAAGTTATTTAATTGATGCTTTACAATCTGTCGTTTCTGCTTTTTTAAGTAACTGCTACAAGCTCTTACAGCTGTAACTAACAGCTCTAACTACTTCCTAACTGACTTAACAGAATATCTAACTAATCATATGCCATTAGTTTTGAAGCATGTGTCTAATTGATATGAGCATCAGCTTATTACTACCCCTTATATCCAGTATTACAGCAGTATCTTTATATCAGTAATGTTTACAGCATATTAGTTATGACAACAGCATACTAATGAGACAATTTGTAATGATGAGTCTCTTAACATTCCTTTCCCCTTTAAAGCACCTTGCCCACAAGGTGAGGGAATTGAAGTTGCAGCTTGTGGAGAGACTCCCAGGTGGCATTCTCTGGAGAGGTGTCCTTCCATTGAACCAACACCTTAGTGATTGACCTAAATCTTAACTGCTTCACCCTATTGGAGAACAGCAACAGGCTCAGGTGTCAATTGACCTTCTGAATCAAGGGGAAAATTTGTGGCTGGTGTGACATGCAGGAAACATGGAATATACAGGGTGTATGCCAGTACCAGGTGGTAGTTTTAACTTATAAACCACTTCCCCAATCTTCTGTAGGATCTGAAATGGGCCAAAGAACCTTGGTGCAAGCTTCCACTTACCCTGACCAGCCAAGGATTTCTGTTTGTAAGGTTGCAACTTTAAATAAACCCAGTCTCCCACTTGAAAATGCCTTTCAGACCTGTGTTGGCTTGAAATTTTGTCCTCTCTTGAGCCTGCAGTAAATTATGCTTAAGAGTAATCTGTTGCTTCAATTTGAGTTGACCAGGGATATAATTCTGCAGCTTGGGGGAAGGGAACCCATATAAAGCCTCAAAAGGGGTGAGCTTAAGAGATGTGTGAAAGTTGGTAATTAACCAATATTCAGCCAGTATTCAACCCATCTTTGAGGTCTATCACCCACAAAAGCTCTTAAGTATTGCTCAAGACTTCTATTCACCACCTCGGTTTGTCCATCAGACTGAGGGTGTTAAGCTGTTGACAAAGCCAAATCCACACACTGTAATCTGAACTGCTCAGACCAGGAATGGGAAGTAAAAGTGGCATCCCCATCACTGACCAGGGTCGCAAGCAAGCCATGTAACTTGAAGACATGCTGCATAAACCCAGAGGCTACCTTTGCGGCTGTATAAGGGTGAGGATAAAGGCATGAAGTGCACATATTTGGTCAGGTGGTCCATTACCACCAGAATTACTGTAAGCCTTCAATGAAATCATGGCTAACATCAGTCCATTGTTTTGTTGGAATTGACAATGGTTGTAATAAACCTGCTGGGGCAGTAGTGTCAGACTTGATCCTTTGACAGATACTACATTCCTTAAAATGGAGGACTGGTGCCAACAGTTCATCACATGATGTCTGCTTTCATGCCTTGCTAATAAAACTCTTTAGCAGATGAAGAGATTTATACTACAGGACTATTATGGATGTGTTTGAGAACCACAGGCTTGAGAGAAGAATTTGGGGGAAGATAAATTCTTTTTTTGTATAATAGCAGGCCATTATTCAAGGAAAAACCATTTGGATGGGGGTCACCTGATTCAATGGAATGTATCAACTTCTGTAAATTGACATCCAGCTGGTAACTGTCCTTTTGAGTATCAGGCCAAGTTGGCTTTGGGACAGAGCAAAAATAGAATACAATCTTGCTGAAAGTTTGGTTGGCTGGTTTGTGAGTCTACTTTCACCACTCATGAGAGAGCATCAGCCACCCTTTTGTCACTTCCCTTCTTGTATTCCACTGAAAAGCCATAGCCCATGAGTTTAGTGATCCATATCTACTGGGCCAGATTACCAACTCTTTTCTCCAACAGAAAATTCAAATTTTTTGGATCAGTCTTCACAAGGAAAGGCCTGCCAAACAAGTTAGGCCTCCATTTCTGCACTGCGGTAGCTAAGGCCAACAATTTATTTTCATAGGTGGACAAATGCAGGCTCTTCCCTTTAAGAGCTTGAATATGAAAAGTAATTGGCCTATGGTCTTGCATTGAAACAGCTTCAATCCCGAAGCTCAAAGCATCACACTCAATAAGGAATGGCTTGGAAAAATCTGGAAGGGCCAACACTGGTGGACTAGCCACTTCCTGTTTCAGTTTCTCAAAAGCCACTTGAGCCTACTATCCCACAGAAATTATTCTTTTTTAAGTAGACCAGTCAGTGGTTTAGCAATCTCCCCGTAGTGCCTAATAAATTTTCTATAATAGCCAGTCAGGCTGAAGAAACCCCTCAATGTTTTATTGAGCTAGGCACTGGCCATTGCTGCATTGCTGCTGTCTTTTTGGGATCAGCTTTAAAACCATGGCCACAGAAGATATGCCGTGATTGTTCAGTGACACTCTAAGACAGCTTTCAAGTCAACTATACGCTCATCCAAAGTCTTACTAAAGACCAGAATATCATCAAAGAAGACTAAAACAAATCTTTGTAAACAGGGTTTAAACACTATTCATAAGTAGAAGGAGCATTAGTTAAGCCAGAAAGCTTAACTAGAAATCCAAAGTCTTCCTAAGACCAGAATATTATCAAAGAACAAAGAAATCTTCTTAAACAGGGTTTAAACAGTGTTCATAAGTAGAAGGAGCATTAGTTAAGCCAAAAGGCATAACTAGAAATTCATAGTGACCTCCATGAGTTCTAAATGCAGTTTTTGGAATATCTTCCTCCCTCATATGAATCTGGTGGTGACCAGATCTGAGATCAAGTTTAGAAAAAATTTCAGCCCCGGCCAACTCATCTAAAGAGTTCATCTACAACAGTAATTGGGAACTTAACTTCAACAGTAGCATTATTCAAAGCCCTATAATAGACCCCACCTCAAGTAATTCTTTCTCAATTTTTTCTATTTCAAACTTTTGAAAATAAGGATACCTGTAGGGTCTTGCAGAAACCGGAGGAGTACCTTCCTTGAGAATGATTTGGTGTTCATGGCCTCTAACTGGACGAGGGCCCACTGGTGTGGAAAAGACCTCTGCATAATCTGCAGGGAGATCAGCCAAGATTGCAGGTAGTGATTCCTGCTCCATACAACCAGGACTTTCTGTAGCGATCTGCTAAATTAACCCTTTCTTTGGTCTTTTAGTAAAGAACATGTCTCCTTGAAGGACAGAGTCAGTAAGCTGCATGCCCTTGAAGTACCACTTGCTTTCCCAGGTACTAAAACTCCATGGAAGCAACTTGAAATCCCAACCTATAGCTCCCAAGGTACTCAGCCATTGAGCCCCCAAGATTACTTAACAACCCCACTGGGACATCACATTCAAATCAACACAAAATTTCTGACCTTGCATTTCACAACCCCCATGGATATCACATTCAAATTAACACAGTTTCTGATCCTGCATCAAAAGAAATAGGCCACAACAAACCCCATTTGTTTTAATAACTTCTCCATTTGCTACCTTCACTTCCAGGATATGAGAAGTGTCCACTGCTAACTTGTTTAAACCAGAACAGCATCCACAAATTGTGAGTACTACCGAGTCAATCAATGTCACAACTTCTTGATCTTGAAATCTGCTCTTAACCCTCATGGTGCTTGGAGAGGGATTTCCCACTAGAGCACACAAAGTGATCTCTGCATCCTTTGCTTGGACTTCTTGAACCTGATCCACCATAATTTCATCATCGGCAGTCATTTCTACCAATTGTACTCCAGGCTTGTGATCTGTTTCCACAATTGAGCCTTCTAAGAAAAGAATTTCACTCCCCTACATTGGTGGCCAACATGCCACTTTTCATCACAGCTATTACAAAGACCCTTCTTCCTTCATTCCTCCATTTGAGCACTAGTGAGCTTCTGCTCTGGAACCTGTAATTTTTTCTCTACTTTTTTCTTTTCTTTTTTTTTTTTCCCGAATCTAGGAACTTTAAGAATTGATGGCTTCCCATTATCTTGGACTGATTTCAGTCTTTTCTGGCTGCTATTCAGATATTCTTCTTGAATCTTTGCCAATCCAAATGCTGTATTTAAGGTCTTATAAGCTAGCACTCTTACTGAGTCTGATCTCATCTTTGAGTCCACTCAAGAAGCAACTGAGCTTATGAGGCTCTGAAAGCCCTTTAACTCTGTTAGATAATGCCTTGAATTGACTCTTGTAACTGAGCACATTGGAAGCCTGCTTTAATTTGGTCGAAACTGCCATGGGGTCATCATATGCAGAAGTCCCAAACCAGCAAACAACCATGTCTTCAGCATTTTGAAACCACACCAGAGCTTCCCCTTGTGAAACGAAGCCATTGACACTTGCTGATGCATATGGGTTTTATTATATGCAAAGAGTTGATTTTCCTTGTACACCCAACAGGCTGGATCTTCTCCCTTGAACTGTTGATGGTGATTAAGTGTGTGAATTGTGCTTTGGAATGGCTGATTTGATGTAGCCAGGCCTTTTAAGAATTAGAGGAAGGAATTGGAGAGAATAGAGAACAAGAAAGAAAAGAACTTGTGTGTTATTTCATTGATGAGTTACAATCTGTCCCTTCTAATCTTAAGTAACTGCTACAAGCTCCTACAACTGTAACTGACAGCTCTAACTACGTCCTAACTGACTAATAGTATATCTAATTAATCACATGCCATTAATAGTGAAGAACATGTCTAATTGATATGCTTATCAGCTTACTACTACACCTTATATCTATTATTACAGAAGTATCTCTATATTAGTAATGTCTACAGCATATCAGTCATGACAACAGCATACTAATGAGACAGTTTGTAATGATGAGAGTCTTAACACCTTTTTTTGTCTTCTTTTTCTAATTTTACGTGTTCGTCTCATAAGAAAATGTCATCACTGTTCTTTATTATGGTCTGTATTACGGAAAATATCAAGTTGTATTACGGAAAATATCAAGTTGTACTATTTGCAAATCTTATTTGCTTGTCACTCTTCTATTTTCACCAACTTGCATGCACATTTTTTTTAAAGGTAACTAGTGTTGGAATTAATACTGAGTGGGGTATGCTCATGGCTAGTATTTCAGAAGACACTGGTGAGGAGACTCCGTTGCAGGTCAGCTATTTAATCTTGATGTTTTTGAGTAACTTCATTCTTTGCATGTTATGTTAACTTGCAAATTACATGTTATAGGTACGCCTAAATGGAGTTGCGACTTTAATTGGTATGGTTGGACTTACAGTAGCTGTTTGTGTCTTGATTGTCCTTCTGGTCAGGTAACTCAAAATATTGGGAATGATCTCTCTCTCTCTCTCTCACAATTAAGTGCTGTGGTTGACAAGTAAAATGTATGCAGATATTTTACTGGCCATACCAAAGACGCAAATGGAAACATTCTGTTCACAGCTGGCAAGACAAAACTTAGTCCTGCCATAGATGGCGCCATTAAAATTGTTACCGTTGCTGTATGTATATGTATTTTGGTTGATGTTTTGTGTGTTTATGCGCATATTTATATGTGGAGAAATTCATTACTATAAAAAACAAGTTGATAAATTTACCTATGTTGAAATATTGTAGGTCACCATTGTAGTGGTTGCAGTGCCTGAAGGGCTCCCTTTAGCCGTTACCTTAACGTGAGTTTCCCTAGCTTTATATATGTTTTGTATGTTGAAATTTTGTAATTCTTTCTGTATTTTTGGGCAAATATCTTTTCTGTAATTACCGTAGTTAAAAAATAATTGTATATATAATATCGATAAATCTGTAACCTTTCCCCATGTTAAACTGTGTTATGTCCCCCCCCCCCCCTCTCTCTCTCTCTCTCTCTTCTTTGTAGTCTTTCCCCTTAAATCTTGAAATGCCTTCAATCAATCCATATAATAGATAGGGACTGCCAGCATTTTGCCTTTTTTTTTTTGGTTGGTTTTCCCTTTTCTGGCACATGAAGTTGGGAATGTCTCAGCATATTTTCCCCTCATCTAGGTGATGGTGCTACCTCCAACTTGTTATTAGTCCGACCAGTATTAATTTATATATATATATATATATATCAATTTCTCTCACCCCTTGTTTCCTATGGTTGTTTTTCCTGAATATTATGGGGAAATTAATTGATATATGTATATCTAATATTATATGTTATTCTAATGTGTTTATTTCTCTATTTGTCTCATATTTTGTCATTACCTGATAATTGTTTTCTTTGACTATGATACAGTCTTGCCTATTCTATGCGAAAAATGATGGCAGATAAGGCCTTGGTATGTAATGATGGAGTTTTGACGCTTGTGCTTACATTAGTTTTTTAGTACGCGCGTACACATGCTGTGTGAAAGTAAATATATTTGTATAACAAAAGTCATAGTGCAGGTACGAAGGCTTTCTGCCTGTGAAACCATGGGCTCTGCCACAACAATATGCAGTGATAAGACTGGAACCTTAACTTTGAATCAGGTAGATTTTTAAGCAGTTGCTTGATTTAATCTTATGCTGTTCAGAAGAGAAGTTCCTTATGTATGTTGGTAGGCTTTGACTTGGTGGTCCCTTAGGATTGAAATATCAAATGAACATGCCCAAGTCATAACAATTATGTAGATTTATAAGATTAATAAAAGTCTTAAAATTTGGTTAAATCTTTTAATTCCAAGACAATAACCCCCCCCCCCCCCCCCCAAAAAAAAGAAGAAAAAGAAAATGAAAAGAAAGAGATATGGATAGATGACTTGGGGTTTAGTCACTTGTCCTTTTTCTTCAATTTATGTTTACTAATTGTGATATTATCTTTTATTAATAGATGACTGTTGTTGAGGCTTACGTTGGCGGGAAAAAGATTGATTCTCCTGAGAACAAGTCAGAGTGGCCTTCCATGCTATACTCTTTACTCATTGAAGGCATTGCACAAAACACTAATGGCAGTGTTTATGTGTCTGAGGTGTGCTTTTTTCTTAGTAAATAATTCTGCAAAAACGTAAGCAGAAAACCTATGCATAGTATGATAATGATGTCTCTGCTCTCCTGCAGGGTGGTGATGTAGAGCTTTCTGGTTCACCAACAGAAAAGGCTATTCTTAATTTGGGATTGAAGGTTCGTTCTCTAATTATATAACTTTTGCCACTTCTCTGGTAAATTGATTTTTTAGTAGTACTCTAAGTGACTGTTTTTTTTCTTCACAGCTGGGGATGAATTTTGAGGCCATCAGATCTGAATCTTCAGTCATTCATGTCTTCCCATTCAACTCCGATAAAAAACGAGGAGGCATTGCACTAAAATTGGTAATGTGAAGGCATATTCTTCTTTAAATATTATTCAATCATGGCAGCAACTGGAATAAACGATACTTGCTTATATATTTTCTATTTTCAGTTCTTAATATTGTGAATCTTGCCCAAGACTACACAAACTATGCAACACATGTATTGCTGCCTGTTGATGGCATATGTTGGATTTTTTAATTTTTTTTTTTAAATAATTAAATTCTTACAAGAAGTGGGGGAAGGGGGATTTGAAGCTTGGTTTCCCACATAAAGGATACCAAACATTTTCATTTTGCTACAAGACTCTTGGCAGATTGCCTATGTTGATTGTTGATTGGAATACAGAGATTTAGGCACAATTTTTTTTTTTTTTTTTGATAAGTAGATTTAGGCACAAATTAAATCTGCAAGTGGGAAAAAAAATACCATGAACTGAATAGAGAGTTTTTCTGTCAAGATATCTAGATGGGGTAATTAAAGTAAACTCACTTCTGGTTAGGCTCATTTTAATAGTGCCTACCTGTGGGTTGAACTTTATCACTTTACCTTCCTAAGGTTGCTTCTGTTAGGACTCCGTAACTCAACTTCTCACCATTAAAAACAAAAAAAAAAAAAAAAAAATATCAAAACCAGAAAAATTTAGATCAAAAAGTGGTATTGGAAAAAATTGTGAAAGTTTTTAAACTTTGACCTTAGAACACTAAAATCAAAACCCAGAAATGGATATGATGTGTTTATATTAACATTATGACTTGTACACCGAACGGAAAATCAATATACTCACAATCACAAACAAGGCCAAATCTGCATGAACGTACACACTCAGATTCACCTTCACCAACACATGGTTTATACCCACAGATTCGTACGTACAGATTCAAACACCAGAAATGGTGCTTGTTGCATTCATGTGTTGCTTTTCGAAGCCTTGTTTGTTTCCAATTTAACGTGACCTACTTGCTGGATTCCCTCAAGCGAAATTGGTGGAGGCCATTTTATCAACTGCGTTGGGCTTGAATTCCTTCTATTCATCACTTTCTTTCAATCTCTCTGCAACCCATCATTGATCTGGAAAGTTTGTCTCCTTTGTAATTTTTTTTTCTTTTGTGTTTCGGAAGTATAAGTAAATAAATTGGTGTTTTTGGCAAATGGGTCTTTCTGGAATCTCTTAAATTTCATAGTGCAAACCAAAAAGAAAAAAAATTGAGATTTTGAGAGCACCCATTATGGATCTGGAACTCTTCCATGCTTTGGAGCCATGGTCCTTGCCTTCTTTTCGAACCTCATGGGTGGCCTTACCCACCATGGCATTGGGTCAACTCCTGTTTTCTGTGGTGCCAACTATGCCCCTCTCAGTAAAATGGTGGGGCTATGAATTCCCCATATCTTTGTCAACATTCTTAGCTGGCTCGGAGTTTGGGGGGGGGGCATTGGTCGAAGTTCATTGTCTTCTGGTAAAGCAGTTGATCATTAGAATTTTCCGACCCAAAGTTAAGTAATTTCTAATTTTTTTTCACTCCCAGGTGCTATTTTCATTTCATGTTTACTATCGAGGCAGGATGTTAATGTCATTTTTATTCTTTATCTTAGAAATAATCTTTCGGTGGCTTCAGTGGACAGACATTAGGTGGGAAATTGATATTCAGATAAGGTCTATTGTAGAACAGACCATTAGAATTTGTATCTGAAATTTTGACATGGCGGGATATCTGCTTGAAATTTATAACACAGTGATTTCTTGGATCCTTGAATGATTCTCTTCTTTCTCCTTGCTACACTTTTTCTTTGGGTTTCTGGAATTTGAGGTTGGAATTGGGGATGTCAATTTTTATCAAACCCTAATTTTTAGATCTTTATCTTTATTTATTTATTTTCCTGTTTCTAACAGTGAGAAGTTGAGGTGGGTTAAGGAGTCCTAATGGAGGCAACCTCAAGTGGGTAAAGTGACAAAGTTTAAACTACGGGTAGGCACTATTTAAATGGGCCTAACCACAAGTAGATTTACAGTAATTACCCCTATTTAGATTGAAATTAGGCATAACAAACCAAAGGAACAAATAGAAGATTAATTTAAGCTTGCTTCTTGGGAATTTAGTGGCTGGTTATGGAACTTTTTGTGTGTCAGTAAAAAAGTTGAAACCTATAGTTATTACCAATGTTATTCTCTCTTCCACACCATTTGTATTATTGATATCTGAAGAAACAAAATCTCAGATACAGCTGGTAAATATGGTAATCTGCTCATTTTTTTTAGTTTTTGAAAGTGGTAAATTTTGTTATTGATGTTACTGAGATCAGATTCCAAAAATCGGGGGTAAGGCTGTCTACCAACCATCACTCACAGCCCTGCAGAATCAGAGGTTCTGCACTTTGTATGACCATTTATTTATTTGTTATTAATGATGTCAGATTCCCATTAATAAAAAAAAAGTTCAAGGAACTCTGTAGAAAGTAATGAAAGATAGTTTACCAGTACAGTCCTAGAGAATTAAGAATTTCATTCAGTGGCAAGAATTTTAAATCTTTTTTGTTTAGTTAAGTTAATTTGGTTTTTATTTAACAATTTTGTATTTTAAATAGTTAATTTATATGATCAATTACAATGACAGCCCCAAGGTATAGCGAAACAACACTCACTATAATGATTTTCAAGAAATAACACAGCACCCCCAACTTTTCAAAAGAATTAATACTCTACCTCGTAACCTCCCTGCTGACAAATAGCATTAAAAAGACAAAACAGAATTTTCTTTTTTAGTAGAATATTCTCAGCAATACTATTTTTAAGTATTCTCAATTTAAATAAATTTTTGTGCAGTTTCACTAGGTAGTTCCCTTGACATCGCATGTCACCTTTTGCTTAACATTATTGTTCCCCCTTTCTCTTAAAGTAGTGATTGTTTCATTGTTTTTTTTCCTAAGGTAGTGATTGCTTCACACTATGCTCCCTGCAGGAATGGAAATCTACCATTGCTTGACAAATTTTGTTTACCCTATGTTTTACATGATATGCTTGTGTGTATACAACCTACTAATAGATCCATCCACCTCCAATTAAAAAAATTCAAGATTCCTTTTTGCCTATTGCATGTTTTGATATTGATACGTAGAAGAATACTAATGAGCAATTAGGATATCAAAGTGCTGTCAATAAAGAAGACTTTAAAGCTTTACTTATTTATTATGGAAAAATATAAATTCTTTATCTATGATATGATGTTCTCCATGAAACCAGCATCTTGGTCCAAAACAAGTTTTGGTGGAATTCAATAATCATTGTGTGTAATTTCAGGATTAATCTACTGATACTATGTGATTTGCATATATGGCAAAATGTTATTACTAATGACTATCATTTTCTTTTCTTTGTTTACAGCCCGACTCGCAAATTCATATTCACTGGAAAGGGGCTGCTGAAATAGTTTTAGCATCATGCACGCAGTATTTTGATGCAGCGGGTCAGTTAGTTGCAATGGATGAAGATAAGGTTGGATGCGTAATTACTTTCCAAGATTTACAGTTTGTCATAGTTTATGAAGCATTGATATGAATACTCTATCTAGGTCCAATATGATACAGATGTGGTGATATGTTAATTTTTAAAAAATTAGGATATGATATGGTGGAAATATGTTAATTAATGAATTGATTAACATGTTTTTTTAGGGGTTTTTTTAATATATATTTTTGTGATTGTATGTTTATTGTTACTATAAGTTTAAAACATAAATAACAAGCATCAAAGGTTAATAATATATCTAATACTTACGTATAAAAAAGAGATAACATACCCAATACTAATTCAATTTTTAGCTTTAAAATCCAAGTACTTTTAAAAAATAAAAAATAAAAAAGTTCTAAAAACTTGCTTTAAAAAGAAAGATAATTAACTATTTAAATGAATACAACATTCAACTTTCAAAAAGCATACCTTAGCTGAAGTACTCAACAACAATATCATTGATTGTTTTCGTTGTCATTCTCTTTCCTTTTCCTTTTTATCCTTTTCAGTTTTGATATTATTTGGATATAAAAATTATTTATTGGTAAGTTCAAGTTTTACCTAGTGATATTTCTTTAGTGTTTTAACACTAACAACTTTTTGTTAGATTTTTTTTTTTTAAAAGTTCACCATTTGATTACTTGGTTACTGGTTAGTATTTGTTAATAAACTTATATGTAGAATACAAAATACTTGAACTTAAAACATTTTATAAACGAAATAGTTATTGATAGGATCAATGTAATTCAACAATGGATCAATCAAAAAACTCATCTGATATTATCAAGAATAAACATGGTGTGATTTGAACCTAACTCATTTTTAAATCTTGCAAGAAATGTTATTTTCTTTAAACTTAAGGTGTATATCAAGAGCAATGATGAATACAAAGCCTTGGCCTAAATTTTTGTTATGGATCCGTCATACACTAATACGGGTCGGCCCCATGTTCTCTCCACCATTCTATACCATCCAAAATCATACTCTCACTTCCTTAATTGACATATCTTTTTTTTTTCTACTAATGTTATTGTAGGTCTTCTACTACACATTTTCATTCTCTTGACTTGAAATAAATCACTCCACACTGTTGCATCAATCTCTCTCCTTTTGCACATGACCAAACCACCTCATGTGAATTTATTTTATCTTTTAATCAATAGGATCTATCTTTATTTTTAAAATTTTTTTATTTCATCTCCTTTCTTTTGTATTTTCACATCTCTACCTTAACATTGTCATTAACTATGCTCATTTTATGAACATGCTAGTTCTTAATAGTCCAACATGCAATACTGTAGACTTAATGGGTATTTTATGATCACACCACAATTAGTACAAGTATTTTTCAAGTTTCTGTTGTAACTTAATTGCTTAGGTGAAATTTTTCTCGGTTTGCAGGCGATGGATTTTAAGAAAGCTATTGGAGATATGGCTTCTGGTAGTTTGCGCTGTGTTGCCATGGCATATCGATTATATGAAGTGGAAAAGGTTCCATCTGCTGAAGAGCAACTAGATCAGTGGGCCTTACCTGAGGATGACCTTGTATTGCTGGCTATTGTGGGCATAAAGGTATATGTTTCCATGTTTCCATTTATGGTTTACATTCTTCTCGTTGATAAGCTCTAACTCAATTGGCACCTCTTCTTCCCCTTTAAGAATTGGATTGAGGGTAAAATTGTTGGTTCGGGTCCTAACTGGTGTGTACAATATACAACAACTACAAAAACAAGTCTTAATCCCAAATTTTTAGGGTTAGCTAGGGTCGGCCACATGGATTTTACTCCTCCATTCTATTCTAGCTGAATTCATACTCTCCTTTACCAGACAAGTCCTCTTGAATTACTTATACTAATGTAATTTTGGGTCTCCTTTACTTTTTTTTCTTTCCCTCAACTTGCATCAATTCACTTTTTTTAGCTGTTGCATTAGTCGCGCTTCTTTGAACATAACCAAACATCTCAAGTGAGATTCTCTGATCTTTTCATCAATAGGGGCTATGCTTATTTTTAAGCGGATTTTCTCATTTTGGATCCTATCTTTCTGTGTAATTCCACTTATCCATATTAACAATCTCATTTCAATTACACGCATTTTATGAATATGTTGCTTCTTAGTAGCACCACATTCAGTACCATAGAGCATACCTGGTCGTATAGCAGTCTTATAAAACTTTCCTTTAACTTAATAGGTGTTGTATGAAATGAGGAAAGCATTTGTGATTTGTCCTTTTATGAAGGGGATTATTGGTTGAGATTCTATGCCATTTTGCTGTAATACCTCTTTCCTTTCCTTGCTTTGCACTCCTGGCATGGAAAATGTTCTTAAAATATCTCTAAAAAAATGCTTATATACATTCATTTCACCAAGTATTTTGTATAATTAGTCTGCATTATTTTTGTAGCATTCATTTTCTTTTTGATAAGTATTTTGTTCCAGCAGTTGATATTTCACAAAGTCCAATAACTATCTTGTTTCTTAGTTTTTTTCTACTAAAGAGGGCTTGTTTCTTAAGGGCATCATCTAAAATGTTTCAAGAAGGTTTTACTTGAAGTGTGTTACTGATAGCATCAACTTTTTGAAAGTCAATTCCTATACGAGGGCTTTAACTTATGTGGACAATGCAATGCAGGATCCTTGTCGACCTGGTGTCAAAGATTCTGTGCAGCTATGCCAAAATGCTGGCATTAAGGTATTTTTTTTTTCTGTACTAAAGTTTTTAGTTGCATGTAATGTTGAAGACCTGTTTCTGTCATTAATCATGTGATTTACACTAAAATAGCTTATCATAGAGTTTGTGTGAGATAAAGCAACCCTCTCTCTCTCTCTCTTTTGTGCTTTTTTGGTTTCATTATTTTATTGATAGTAATATGATCATGATGGTATGCAGTGTGTGTGTGGGGAGAGTAATTTTGTAAATTTTATATAGATTATTAAAAGGAGTATCTTTTTTTCCTATGCATAGGTGCGCATGGTTACTGGTGACAATATTCAAACTGCGAAAGCAATAGCTTCTGAATGTGGAATACTAGGTTCAGATGACGATGTTACTGAGCCAACTCTCATTGAAGGAAGAGTATTTCGTGAGTTATCAGAATCGCGCAGAGAAGAAATTGTCGATCAGATATCTGTATGATCTGCTACATTTGTATTATCTTTGATTTATTTATTTATTGTGTATATGACCACTAATTAAATTGTTTATTTATTTATATATTTTTAATTATCCAAAAAATATATATTTGTTGTGACCAACATGGTAGAAACATTAACTGTATTGTCCAATGTATAGGTGATGGGGCGATCTTCTCCCAATGACAAGCTTCTGCTTGTGCAAGCATTGAGAAAGAGGGGACATGTTGTTGCTGTAACTGGGGATGGCACTAATGATGCTCCTGCTCTACATGAGGTTTAACAGCATCTCCTATTTCTTCCTATTCTTCTTGTCTTCTTCATGTTGTTTTATGGAGTCTTGTGTCTGTCCATGTCTTACTGTTGTTACTACTACTGGTAGTATTGAGAAAGAGGGGACATGTTGTTGCTGTAACTGGGCATGGCACTAATGATGCTCCTGCTCTACATGAGGTTTAACAGCATCTCCTATTTCTTATTATTCTTCTTGTCTTCTTCGTGTCGTTTTATGGAGTCTTCTTTGTCTGGCCATGTCTTACTGTTGTTACTACTAGTAGTAGTATTGTTTACAAATTTGCCACCTCATAGCTCAACTGGCAACTCTTGGTTTTTCCAATGGAAACATCCGGCTTCATATCCCTCACCCCCAACTATAATTTTTTTTTTTTAAAGAACAAGCGTTGTTCACAAAGTCAGCACAATAATGGTGTACGTTATAATTTAATCTATTTGATTATAGATGTCTGGATGCTGTGGCAAATACCATTTGATACAATCAACTTAGGTGATTCTCATTTTTGAGAATCCCCTGTTTAAATGTGCTTTTCTCCCAAGAGCAATATAATGGATCCTTTGGTTTTGTGAGTGAAACAAACTAATTGTGGATCCAGGTCTCTGTTCACACATGCAATAATGGTTTTCATTGTACAATTTGTACTGGCTACTTGTTATAGCCCTGTTTTTGCCTTTAGATTTTGAAATTTATTTGACATTAAATGGTCTAAAAAAAAATCTATCTTCTTAGTGTTGATTGGTATTATATTATTCTGGAGTTTAGGCAGATATCGGTCTTGCAATGGGTATTTCAGGGACAGAGGTTGCTAAAGAGAGCTCTGATATCGTTATCTTGGATGACAATTTTGCTTCTGTTGTGAAGGTTAGCTTTGTCATATATGTGCCTTCTTATTTCTTCTCTGTTTTGTTTCCCTCATAATTATATGCATAACTTTGATCTTGAAAACTTGTAAAATGCTTTCTTCTGCCCTCAAGATAATTCTCTGTAACTTTCGTTTGTTGTAAAATGTGACTACTGCTTTCATTATGTTTTCTGTTGCTTGGCCAGACAGGTAAAAGAACAAGAGAAGATTAGGAATAATGGTCCATAGTTGCAAGGACTGGAATGAATATATATAATATTTTGTTTTGTTGAATTATTTAAAAATGTGGATATTATCTCAAAAGAGATTTGTCCTTGGTCATTGCAGCTTTTAATGTGTCATGTTAGTTTATGTTCATGATCATTTGATTCGACTTTTCTGCTCTTTGAGGGTTCTGTTATGAACTTACAAGATTCTATTATTCTCTGTTAAATGACACAATTGAATTAGACTTGAGACCCATTAATGCATGAGCTTGTCTTTAGGATCATCCTGGCCACAATGTCATATTTTAATTTTAAAATGCAAAATGTTTAATAATTTTTATTTTTGACCCCAAAATTTTGAGACTAAGGCTTTGTTGTTGTTGTAATGTAGGTTGTCAGATGGGGCCGATCTGTATATGCAAATATTCAAAAATTCATTCAGTTTCAACTTACAGTAAATGTAGCAGCTCTGATTATAAATGTTGTTGCGGCAGTTTCCTCTGGGGATGTCCCACTAAATGCTGTGCAGGTTCTCTCTCTCTCTCTCTCTCTCTCTCTCTCTCTGCATGGATGTATGTGCCCCATGCTGATGGATCAACATTTGTTGCTTGTTGTATAGCTTCTCTGGGTTAATCTTATCATGGATACTCTTGGAGCTCTAGCATTGGCTACTGAACCACCAACTGATCACCTGATGGACAGGCCTCCAGTTGGTCGAAGGTAATAATTTTTGGATCATGGGAGCTGTAATTTTATGCTGGTTTCTTGAAAATAAGTTGCTTGTTGTTTTATTTCAATTTAGTGTGATGCAATGCTTTCCATGGGATTGGAAAATGATTTTAAAGTTTTGTCATTTACTTTATAGTTTATCCCCTGTTGAAAGGAACTTTATAATGGTAAAATGTATTCTTTTTGGCATTACGGACCAACTTTTTAGAGGGACCAACCAGGTTGTGCACTCTGTTTTCTGTTTTTTTGTCATCTTTACCAAGGTTATTCAAATCTTTTTAAATTTTTATTGGCTGGCATGACTTGTATTTTGAGCTCTTCATTGAAAATGATCAAATTATTGTATATTTGTTTCTTTGATGCTTTTATGAATTATTGTCCGTTTTTCAGAGAACCTCTTATAACAAATATCATGTGGAGGAACTTGCTGATACAGGTACATGTGTTTTGTTTGTTTCTTTGTGACCAGTACTATGTTACTGTTGAGGGAATTTCAGTTCATAAACTGTCTTTCAGTTGTCTGTCATGTTAATGGTCATTTTTTATGTTGGTTTGGAAATTGCAGGCTCTATATCAAGTGACCGTTCTGCTTGTCCTCAATTTCCAAGGTAGAAGTATACTGAAGTTAGAGGGTGACACAGTCGCCCATGCCACCAAAGTGAAGAATACTTTGATATTCAATGCCTTTGTACTTTGTCAGGTAATTTTTGACTTGTTCAATTTAAAGAAATGAAGTTTAAGTTATTTAAGCTTCTATCTTTGACTTTGACTATTTGCCTGGATATTCTTTGGGGCATATTTATCTCTTTTAAACATTATTTCACAGAAGGTTCTATAGCTACATTCTCAGAAATCTGTTAAATAGGTTTACTATATATATATAGGCTACTTTGACATGCACGGCTTCCACAGACCACTTGATTTAGCCTCTTGGAGAATTAAAATGAAATGATTTCAGTCTGGCTTTATTCCGATTCTACACACATGACAAGAAAACTCATTTAAAGCTGTCGTAATGAAGCTCTTGATCATCATGCCTATCAAATTCTTTCATGCTTCTTCACTGGGAGTGATCAGCTGTGTGTGTGTGTGAGAGTTAAAAATTAAAATATATATATAATATAAAAATCTTCTGTTTCTAAGGAATAAGTTTGCCCATGTAATTCCTTTACTTTTTGTTGATATCTCTATCTCTGTTTATCTCATTACACATGCTAAAAGTCAGCGGTTGCAGCCACAGACTACCCAGTCCTGTGGCTGTGTGATTATAATTTTGTTTTAAAAAATGAAAAAGAAAAAAGTGGTGTGCTTGTGTGTGTTACGGGAACACTTGCACTTGTCAGGATTATGAAATCTTCTTAGGGTGGGGATGGCACACTGGTGCTGCTAACTCCATTCGTGATCCAATTATTTATAAATTTTAATTGGCTGATAAAAATATCCTGACTGCCATTCATTATTGTTTGTCTGCTAGTTTTCCAATGTGTGATTCATTTTTGTCCGTAAAGTTAACCAGCCAAGCTGATCTCATTTGACTAGGAAATTGGTATATCATGAGTGATATTTGTTAGCTATTAAGCATTTTCAATTAATTATTCCAACTGCAGATTTTCAATGAATTTAATGCTCGAAAGCCAGATGAATTTAACGTGTTCAAAGGAATTACTAAAAACTATCTTTTCATGGGGATAGTGGGAGCAACAGTTGTGCTTCAGGTGAGACTTGTACAGCATTTTTTATGTGCCTTTTGGCTTTATGGATCTTGTTTGGAATTCACATTTCTTGCTGTTGTTTAGGTTCTTATCATCGAGTTTCTTGGGAAGTTCACCTCAACAGTAAAATTGAATTGGTCTCAGTGGCTGATCTCTGTTATTATTGGTATCATAAGGTCAGTTGGTAATAATATCAAGTGGTTTTAAGGCGTTGTAAATGTTTTTGAGCATCTTGCATCTCAACTTTGTTTGGAACTTTTTCTGCAAAGTGAATCTCTTTTTTCTGGATGGTCATTGGTAAACCTGGAAAACTCCATCCAACCGTTATGAACATGTAAAAACCATAGGCATGTGTTATTATAGTATTATAGGCTAAAGTGCTTATCTCCATTTTCTTCCCCTAACTAATGGAATATTCTCTCACTCTCTCTCCCCATTCAGTTGGCCCCTTGCTGTTCTAGGGAAACTAATACCTGTTTCAGAAACTCCCATCGGTAATGGATTGAAAAAGTTAAAGTGCTGTCGAAGAGGAGCTTCTCAAAGTAAGAAATGACACTATTTATGTTATTTTTCTCTAGGGTGCATTCTAACTGCTATGGCTTCTGATTTGTTTAATTCTCTCTTTCGTGCCTTATAGGTTAGTTTATATAGAAGACTTGAGGAGTTGGAGCAGTGACGTCAACCAAGTCTACAAATTCACTATCTCTTTGGGGGTTTTTTTCATTGCCCTTTTTTTATATTCAGTTTTTAGGATGTCAGTGATTTACGTTTGATGGAAAAACAAACTAATGAATTGAAAATAGGAGCAATCTGCATTATTACCTGAATTGCTTGGGGATTTTTTTTTTTATCGAGGATGATAGGGTACTAGTGCAGTTCTACTTTTTGGCATATACTACCTGTTTTTGTTGACAAGATATGCTTGTGTAGTTCTATTGTTGAAATTATGTTTGGTACTTGATATCCTCACATTGTGATACTGAGGGAAAAGTGGATTTTATGCATGGAACTTATCTTAAAGGAATTCTTTTGAGTCCATTTCTTTTCATTTTCGAATTCATTCATTAGAACTTGTTTTAGGGTTACGTGGTGCATAGCAAGCGTGCAGTATTTTAAGTATAGTTAATTCTACCCTCTGTTTTGGTAATATTTTGTGGATTAGTGGGATGCTACAGGAATTTCGAGTGAAACATCTTATCAAACTGAGCGTGCTTAAATTCCAAGATTCTCCAATTGTTGGCAGTAATTACTGCATTATGTCAAATGATTACAGTTTATATACTTACGGAGATTTTGCATTTCATTTCATGATTTAAGCATTATGTCAAATGATTTCAGTACATAGTATATACCTCTCATGTATATACTTATTACAGTGTATATACTTATGGGGGGTTAATTCTACTTTATAATGAGTTTCGAGAATGCCTTAAAGAGCTCATTTTAATCCCTTGATAAAAACGACTTTGGGTCATGGACACACTCCCCCGATTATTTCTTCTGTTCACTCCCATCTCTCTCTCTCTCTCTCTAGAATCTCTCTTTTCCAACAAAAATTGTGGCATCTTCTAGATGATCTTCAGATTTCCAGTTCTCTGATTCCCTCTGCCTTCGGAATATATGTTATTACAAATAATTTTTTTTTTTTTTTTTTTTAAAGTGATCTTAAATTTATTCCCTATGTAATTCTCTCATGCGAATATTGGCTTACCAAATTTTATAATTTTTGTTTTTACAACAATACTCATTAATTTTTTTTTTCCATCAAATTATATCATTTTTGTTTTAAGTGGGTTCAAAACTACCGCGATTAAGAAAACTTCACTATAGAACACAATACAACTAAAAAATTTCATTTCTTTAAAATTGAGCGAGTGCTTAAGCCAAAAAATGGTCAACCTCTATTGACACTATTTTTATTCTTTAAAGCCAATTACAAATAAAAAATTAATTTATAATCTATATAATCTGTAATGGTCCGTTTGGATTGAGGGAGAGGAAAGGGAAATAAAATAGATTTAGTACAAAATTAATTTATTTTTAGCCAACTCTACTTTCCTCCACTTTTCCTCCTACTCCTTCCTTCTAAACAGGCCAAAAAAGTGGAGAGCGGAGTATTTATTATTGTTACTTTCCTTTTAAGCTACAACATCGTAGCATTTTGGTTTATTTTAGTCCATTTAAGTTCACTTCAGTCCAATTTGGTCTACTTTGGTCTCATTTGGTTTATTCAGTCCCATTTGGTCTATCCAGTCCTTTTGAGCAACATCATTGTATATTTTGATCCATTTTGGTCTACTTAGGTTCATTTCAATCCACTTTGTTCTCATTTAGTCTATTCAGTCTCATTTGCCTCATTTTGATAATTTGGTTCGTTTTGATCTATGTTGGACTAATTGGGACTTAAATTGATTTTTTTTGTAGATTGTCTTTTCAATTTTTTTCCTTTTTGGCTCAAAAACACAAATTTTTTTCCTGTATGAAATTTTATTTTATTCGTATTAAACTCTAGTTTTTGGCTAAAAAATACAAACAAAATAGGCATTTGAACTTAGAAATATGAGCCCTAAAAAAGCAATAAAAATGATAAATATTTAAAAGATTAGCTTAATATATATTTTTTGAGACAAAGATCACCTTAAAATTTAAGATTCAATAATGTAGGCATTATAATTATATTTGGGGAAAAAAAGCTACAATTCTAAACTTATATAATAATTTAAACTTAATGTAACATGTTTGTGTTTCATGGAATGTGGGTGTATATTTTTTTTGTTAATTCTTAGATATGTTCAAATTAGTCAACTGATTATTTTATATTTTTTTTTTAAATTTTAAAATCCTTTTAATAACATCTTCTCTATTTATATAAAACAATATTATAATTTATGTAATTTAAATCTTCTTATTAATTTACATTTTGTATATGTATTGTTATTGAATATGAAATACATTATATGTTCTATTACATAAAACTTTTAAAAATAGAAATTACTTTTACATAACACGTACTATTTAACCTACAATTTTTACAATATATTCTTATAAAGTAATTATATTACATTTTCTCATACATCGCATAAATTTACGACTATTTTATATAAAACTTGAACAATTTAACTTTGTTTAATCTTTTAATATTTGACACAAACTTTTGAGGCCTCACCATTTTACAGCTCAACATTTTAAAAAAAAAAATTAAAAATCAACTTTGGACGTTTGTGGCATGACAGACTCAACTCTTCTCTCTCTCTCAAGCGTGCCCTCCCCTTTTCAGCACTCTCACTTCTTTTGTTGCTGATTTTGTCTAATAATAATAATAATAATTATTATTATTATTATTATTATTAGGTCAGAATCCCTAAAGTTTCAAGTCAAAATCAAGACGGTAAAAATGCAAATTAAAATCAAAATAAGCTTTGTTTGATGATTCTTTGGCCTTTCATTTTAATTTTCCAGGGAGCAATGTTTCAAATATCTATTGTTAAAAGGTATACAAATTACATATATATATATATATATATAAAATAAAAGTAAAAATTCATTCCAGTTCAAGTAGACGTACTTTAGTTGTTTTCTAAGTTGTTTTGGGCCTAACTTTGCCCTGGAGTACGTATAAAAACTTGATAAAATTTAACTTAGAGAGCAGATCATACATAACTAGGGGTTGTCAATACTATTTTGGTTTATCAATTTATTGACAATCCTTTTTATTTTTTCTTTACCCTTTCCTATTTAATAATTCTTAAACCTGCTACGCCTCTTTCCCAAGGATGATATGGATAGTAACTTCGAAGTTTGGAATTTGTCATTTGTTCATGTATTTGGTTATTTGGTACTTGACAAGGGCAATAGTCCCATTTGGCTAGATTTACATAGAAGCAAGACTACTCAACGACCAAGAATTTACTGCTGAGAATGACTCTGGGTGTCATTCCATGCTTTTGGGAATACAATATAAACTCAAAGGCACTGACAAAAAGGTTCATTATTACATAAAACTGTAAACTTGAATTAACAGAGACATGCGTTATACGAAATGGAAGGTGGACCGTGGAACAAAAAAATAATGTTCGTATATACAATTTCGGAATTAACTAGATGAGTTAATCATTTGTTAGGTTATAACGAAGCAGACTATGGAAATGGTGCATGGCCTTCTCTACTGTAGGAGCGTATCTGCCAGTAGAATATGCTGGTGATTCAAGGCCCCTCTGAACACCTTCACATAGCACAATATCTTCTATCTGCACTTATTAAACCAAGTGCATTAGCCTTAAAATAAGTGATACTTGAGATAGTTTCCAGATTGATGGACTAGACAATGTTTTACCTGCACTTGTTCACTATCTTCTAAACTTTTCTCTATGAAAGCTTTGTCATCCTGAGATGAGGGGAAAAAAAAGTATAGCTCATTAGAGTACATTGCACTTGTTTTCACATATCAGAAGACCAATATAATAAAACATTGTATTCTTTTTTCTTTCTTTTTTTCCTTTCTTCTTTTGTTGGCCAACATATATAGAATTTAGACGCACAAAATATTCCAAACCACAAGCCATCAATCATTCAAATTTTCATCATAAAAATTTCATACATTTCACAAGTAGGTTAAGACTGGACTATGCATGGAGCTCACACTCAACACTCTTATCCCCAAAATGCTTCCTCTGAATCACGCATTTGAGAATAATGATTTGTCATTTCAATAGCAATTACAAGTACAATTAGGAAATTAGAGATTGAAGAAATATCTATTGCAGTTTCGCCTATCTCAGCTTTCCAACAAGATCAAGATATATAGATAGTTGCTTATTTGTCATGTTATCTTATATTGTAAGACATGCAAATCAATATGATAAGCAGGCAAGAGTATATAATAGTGAGAAGCAATCCAATGACACTAGACTTCTTCCGCCTCAACCCAAACCATTTTTATTAAATGTGGTTTAGTTGGGGACCTTGACCAGTATGAACCCAACGATGTGCAGCCCTCTTAACACAGCATGCTCAGACACATTCAAAATGTCATGCCCCAAAAAATTAATAATTTGTCTGCAAATAGCACTTAATAAATATTCCAAAATAATTTTTTTTTTTTTTTTTAAACACGAATGTAGAATAAATAAATAAAAACAAAAGAAAATCTTACATTCGATAACACTGTACAATCAAGCCAATACCTATACAGAGAGACAGCTTGGGTGGAGGATAACCAAATTATGACATGACATCCATCTAAATATTCCTTCACGATTTTTTTTATTAGTAAGTTAAACATACACCTAATGAGTTTTGAACCCATAACCTCACTTTCCATCTTGTTCTTACAGTGGAAGAAAGTGTCGTTTGAGGTAATGCTTATTGTATGTAGTACTATTTGAATTATGGACAAGATGTAATGAATTAGTGGATAAAATAAGAGATTACCTTAAGAGAAGCTTCAAGAAAGTAGTCAAATACCACTTGACATTTCCTGGGTCCTAGTGGGAGTACTAGATTGGTGTCCATCCAAGGTCCATACCTATAAGACCACCAAAGAACTCAACTTATTAGGACATACAGATTAGCTGAAACAATTCATGAAAGTAACAAATAGATGAGCCATTGCCACTTCTAACAACTGAGCAAATACCTATTGATCATGAAGTTTGGATAAATAAAAGCATATAGAGCCTTTGATCCCAGTCTATCGTAATCATCTTTCCTATCCATCGAGCCACCTTCACAACTTTGAATGCTAACCTTCTCATACATCTATCTCATAAGTAGCAACCCATCAGGAACAAAGAGAAACATCAATAAACATGAGTAATTAAACTACCAATCTAGAAGTATCAATGTTGACAGCCAAACTTTAATTTCTGGAAAGCAAGTCCAGCTCTAAAAGCTTAAATTAAAATTTAAGTAATAAAGGTAAAGTGCATTGGCAGGAATAGTTTAAGGGAGGCAGCGTTGGGCTTCAAACAGAGCCTTAAAAGGTCCAAATAGATACCATGTGTGGTCCTGGTTTCAAGCCCACAGCTGGGGATTCTTCAGCAACCAGATGGGTCCATGATTGGGCCTCACAAAGTCACAGATATGTGCCTGAATAATCTTGAATAAGGATAAAAATTAGGATATTAACAAAATGATTGTCTGGAAAAAAGGCTCAGCTATGGTTAACTTCCCATACCCTATGAATATGGGGGCTTCACTGCAAAAAAGAGAGCTTTTAAGAGAAAAAGAGTACTGAAACTATAACAAAAGTTCCTTAGAAATATTGCTGTCAAAGAGAGTTTTCTGCAAGAAAAGAGTACAGAAAGTCCCCTGAAATCACTTTACCATATAACACTGTCAGAGAGTTTTTTGAGGGAAACGAATGTTGAAATTCAACTGAAATCTCTCAAGCATATAATGCTATCAGAGAGAGTTTTCTGAGAGAATTTTTGTTCTTGCTAAAATCTGAAGAAAAACAACAGAAAATTTCTGTTTTGTTGGAACACAGAAGGAACAAAATTGGAAAGGTAGAAAATGCTTCTGAATAGATTAGAACTTGCAGGTGAAGTTGAAGAAGGCTCAAGACGAAGTCATTCTTCTTCTGGAATGCTGTATGTCCAAAACCTATGTCACTAAATAAAGAAGTGTTCTATAATCTTAAGTGCTTCAGTTTATGTATTATTTCTTGTTTAGAATCAGAGGTTGTCCTTAGGTGTAATTAACAATCAATTTTTTTATTACTTGGAAGTACAACACCAGCAATCAAATGCAGGTAATTCAGAGAAAACATTATGGTCTTCATGACTCTGTGAGAGACATACTACCATAATTTGTAACAATGAAGTACAATTTCAAAGAGGTAATAAGCAGTGAATCATACTTTGGTGGAATAGGATTGAAGCTGAAGACCTGATGCTAAGCCTTTATGTGCATATGGCACATGATATCCACCATCTAAGTAGTTGTCACAAAACACCTGCATATGGATCTCCATGCATTAAAAGTTGTAGGCATTATATGAGGCCAATTTAAAAAAAAAAAAAAAAAAAAAAAAAAAAAAAAAAAAAAAAAAAAAGAATAGAAAAAGGGAGATTCATTAAGGAGCATAATTTCAACAACATAGTTAGAAGACCACACCTTCCAGTTACATTCAATAGTGTATTCACGTCTACAGACATAACTTAGGGAAGAATCAACTCCATTGGTACTCAGTATCTCTGAACAGCTACCAAGCCATTCACTTGCCACTGTATTAATATCAGCTTCATGCCGAGATATCTCTTTGTCTAAGTTGAGAAGGACAAATGGCCCCCAAGTAGCTACTTTTATTGGTATAAGTCCAAAGTCCTACCCTCAATGACCAGAGAAAGTATCCAAATTATTCTCGAATTTAGAGGATATTGTACAAGAATTCGAATTTGATTGCTAATATAGGAATTTTCACAGCATACCTTTACATTGAAATTCTGTATTCCTGTTATCCTAGTTGCCTTAAGAAGCTGTCCATCCAACCCATACGTCCATGCCTGTAGAAAAAGTTTAGGTCTATCTGTTAAAATCATCATAAGAATATATAAAATAAACAGTTTGAGTTCAAGTTACACCTGTTGTAACTTTAAGTAATGTTACACCACTCAATATTTTTAAATTGCATGCGAATTTTGAGAAATCCATTGTTGGATTACATTATCTTCATATATTCTCCATGCTTGCAAAATTTCAAGGTGATCAAAGATTAATAGTTATGTCATCATTCAACTATTTAAATTCAAATTTTTGTAATTTAAAATAATGCATAAAAGATGAGTTTATGGATTAATTGGTAAATAACATCTAATCGACATGAAAATTGGCATGAATGTTAAGAATATATAGAACATGTAATTCAACGGTGAGATTTTCAAAATATGAATTCTATAACAAGTTATTGGGTGGTGTAACATAGTTTAAAGTTACACCAGATGTAATTTGAACTCAACTCAAAATAAACAGCATAATTTATTTTGTAATTATATTGATAGATTGACAGCTTAAAGTCGTACTCATTCCCTTCAGTTATAGGTTAGGATTAAATAACACATGGTGTAACTTTTAAGTAGTGTTACACGACTTGATAAAATTTTATCGAATTAATATTTTGAAAGTACCACCATTGGATTACACATTCTTTATGTTCTTAATACACATACCAAGTTTCTTGTCAATCGAATGTCATTTTACTATTCGATCCAAACTCATCTTTTCTGCATAATTTTTAAATACAAAAACCTAAAATTTCAGCATTTAACAAATGAGACAATTATTGGTCTCAAATCATCTAGAAATTTTGCAAGCATGAAGGGTATAATAAGAAAATGTTATCCAACGATGGATATATCAAAATTCGCATCCAAAAAAAAATTTTAAGTCGTGTAACATTACTTAAAGTTATATATATATAGGAAGGCGCTGCAGCAAAATTGATTTTTGAAGCCTAATAATCATAGTATGTATAGATCTAAATTGTTCAAACAAATCAATGACGCATAATGGTAGGCAATCTTCGAATTTCATTTGAGTTACTGAAGTAAAGTGATTTGATTTTTTTTTTATTAGTGATTTAAATCTTTACTTATATCTGTACAGGTAAATTGTATAACACATATGAGGTAAAGAGCAGAATCCTTATTTCCTAGTAAAAGTAAGTATTGAATTTGTAATTTTCACTCAGTTATCCATCATATAAGAGATGCTTAAACCATTGAATGGTCTAAACTGCCACAAAAGAAAAATTCATAATTTTTATTTAAAAAATGAGTGTGATCCCACCAACTTTGATGAGGCACTGTCCTATCATACATATAGAAGTTTCGTTAGAAAGGTACAAGGAAACAGTTGAAGTTCTGTTGGACTAGGCTGGTGGCATGATGCCTGGGGGGTGTTAATGTAATAAAGGTACCCATAACATCCCCCACGACCCTCTCCAGAAATCCAAAAAAGAAGGAGAAGGAAATGTATTTATAGCATCAGAAGCACTTGTGGTAAGATGAACAGGTAAACATTAACCCCAAAGCATGTTGACAGAGTTAAAAAAGAGCTTACATCTACTCTGTTACAGACTGTGTTGTAATTTGGTACCACCTTTCTAGCTGATTGATGCAACAATGGGCATTATGAGAAAGTTCCTGACAAAGCAACATGAAATAGAAAAAGATAGCAAAAGGATTGAAATTTAAACTTTTAGGAGTATGAGTTTCTGGGTTCAATAGACCCAAGAAAGACCAAATAATGCAGGGTAAGATCTTTAAAATAAAGGTTATGACTAATAGAGCAGTAGTGTTCATTGTACTGTAATGACTGTCCTGTACATGGCACTATGGCTAGACTTTTAAAGAGTACTTTTGTACTTTTCCTTTTATTTCAGCTGAAGTGCATGATTAATTAGATTTAATTAAGGGCTACAGTTTTAAGTTACTGGGGTTCTTGGGTTCAATCCTGTTATAAATAGAGGTTATGATAACTTTAAAAGACATCTTGACTTTTATTTATCAATTAAAATTTAGTTATTAGCTCAAAAGTTTTTTAAAGGACTTAGGGTTCACTTGATTAAGCACTCAAGGAACGGTTTTCCCTTTATTCCCTCTAAGAAACTTAGGTTTTGATGGACAATTGAAGTAAACCCTAGTCTCATAGCATTCTTAGTTGCGTTAGTTGCTATTAGAGCCAAAGACAATCCATCCTTGCATGAAGATCAAAAAGTTGGAAGAGATTGGACTCCAATTGAAGTGGTTATCTAAGCGGATTGACAAATTGTAGGCTTAAATGGTGATTTAGGAGGGGACTGCAAACTCTTGCATATACCAAGAGGTGGTCTTGAGGATGACATATATATATATAGAATATCCAACACAAGGTGAAATGGAGGGCGAAAAACTTAAAAGAATTTGTTCCATGGGATATTATGCACCAATCAATAATATTTACTCTAACAATGATAATTTGGTTAAGGTGAGTATTTCCGTTTCATTACATAATAAAGAAATTGTTCAAGAGAGTGATATAAACCTAGTGTTAGATACAGGACCTAAGAGTAGTGTTCGAACATGGAAGTTTTACACACACATGTTTGTTGGACAACACCATTGATGTTTGATGGAAGTCAATGATGATGAAATTTAGTAATTTATTAATATAACATTGTATGATGTGTCTAGCAATATAAGGAAGAGGTGATATATGATGGTCAAATCTAGAAGAGATAAAGATGGTGCTGGTCCATATTTTGGAAGAAAGCAACTTGAAATCAAATTAACTGTTTTTTTTTTCTTTGGGGCAAGTGCTTGAAATTCAAATTTAGTTTTTCTTTCAACACAGACTGTCCACAAAGTGAAACTAAAAAGAGAAACAATGTGTTTATTTTTCTGGAAAAGAAGTATCGATGTTCTTTTCATGTTATATCAATAAATGTTACTTACTAATCAAAAAATAGGAAAGTCTCAACTAGAAGAATCTTAACAGTGTCTCACCACTTAAAACAAAGCATAATATGTTGAATTTTGTTAATCAAATGAGAAATGTTTTGTCCACAACACTTCCACAACAAATCTTAAGTAACTAGTTCTAATTTGAACCAATTAATTTTTAGCCCACCAGTAATAACTGGCCACCTACTATCTGTTGTGAAGCGCTGTGAAAATATTATGGACGCAGCATTTTTTATATTCAAATATGGGTTTTTTTTGGGTTAAAGCTGGAGAGTTAAATGCTCAAGCTACTTGTGCCCTATGTTTTCTACAGAATACCTTTTCAACACAGGTTTTTAATCTCTCATATTTGGTGAGGTTTGACATGAGAAATGGCTTAGAAATGTGCTAACAGATATTAACTATCATAAGAGAAGTGCTAGTACACAACATATCTATACTATAATGGTTAGTGAAGTCAAGTGTTACTGACATGATAAGGGCAGACAAAGCAAGAGGCTTTGTGGGCAGTTCCTGATGAGACAAGGAGAGAGGCGTGATGGCGACACACATTGTGAAAGGCACGAATGTTTCCCTTTTCATCTCTACAAACCAAAAACTCTACATCACCCAATCTGCCTGTGAAAAAGTCACCTGGGTCCTTTATGTGTTCAATGCATCCTACGGCCTGCCAGCCCCTGTAGAAGACACGCTCCAGTTCTTCTTGGAAAAACGAAGGGTCTGTGTACCATGAGCTGGGAGGTGTCACAGCCTTTTCTACTGGAACCTTTGGGTCGAACTCATGGACCAATTTTCCAGCATCAGAGTTGCGGAGGAGACACTGACACGCAGTCACAGAGGGAATGGATTTGCGTTTGTGTTTGTTGGAGTGGGTTTTATCATTGGGGGGCTTTGTGGATTGTAGAAGGAAATGGGGGTTCTTGGCTTTCAGGATCATCATCATCGAGTAATCAGCCCCGTTGGAAAACCCCTGGGAAGAATACAAATAATATATACAATACAAACAGCCGGCGAAAAAAGTCCATTTTCAGGCCCCGTTTTTAGTTTACCCACTATAATACCGGCAAAATTTGGTATTTAGACTGTTTTCCGAAATATTTTTTGTAAATAACATGTGTGTCAAACTATTTAGTTAGTTGGACTGATTTTGGAATTTAAGTCTCAAAATTTAAACTATAGTGCCGTTTTTTTTAGTGGCGTTTGTCAAAAACGCCACTATATGGACCCTATAGTGGCGTTTTCTATAAACGCTACTATAGGCACTAAAAAAACGTCACTATAGTGTTTGTTTTCCAGCCCAAGCTCAAGTTTCGCAAACTCGAATTCCAAAATCAATCCAACTTACTAAATAGTTTGACGCGCATGCTATTCACAAAATTTTTTTTCTAAAAACAGTCTAAATACCAAATTTTGCCCTATAATACCCCTCAATGGAGTGCTAATTACACCTGTCAATTTGCACACATGTCCGCAGAGACTTGGGGTGTTTGGTACACCTACTTAAACACACATTTTCAATTTTAAACAATATTACATATATTTTCATACATTTTTTCACCCACATATATTTCCACACATGATTTCAAATAACAAAACACATAATTTGAACTGAAATTGTCTGTACATACATGATTTCAAATTTTCAAGTCACGATTTCAATTCAAATTTACCTAGTATACATACATGTGTAGAGGTGGCAATGGGGCGAGAGTCGAAGGATGAGATCTTTGCTCTCGCTCCGTATGGTTTTGTCCTACTCCATCCCCACCAGTGGCGGCTCTAGGAATTATTATTAGGGCGGTTACTAAGAAATTTAAATTACTATAATTTTTTTTTATTACCATTTTTTAAAGAAAAATGAAATTAGAAATTATTTTTATTGAATCCAAATTTTTGTAATTCTCAAGTTAGGGTGTTTAAAATTTTATTAAGGTGATCACAATAGGTTAGTTTAGCATATAATATTTTTTTGGCAAATGTATACATACATTATTTTGCAAGTCAAGGTGGTCCTGTGACCACCCTAGCTTTCATGTAGAGCCGCCACTGATTCCCACCTCGCATGATGATAAAAATTTTCTTATCCCATCCCGGCCCTTGGGGCCCTATGAAGCCCCACCCCACCCTGCAAAACTCTACTTCTTATTAATTTAGCCACAACCATTACAATTGTTTTTAATAAAATCTGTTTCGTTAATAAAAAATATACTTGAAATTACAAATAAATTTATCCCATCAAATCAAACTAATTTTTAGCAAAAATTGAATAATATTATTATAGTATTTAACAAGACAATATCACAACAAAAACAAAAATCTTGTAATACAAAATTAATGATTTAATAGTATATAAATTTGTTTATAATAAAGACAAAAGAAAATGTTAAAATTATTACCTTATTTCCAACCTTACTAGAGAAATAAATAAATAAATAAAAGGCAAAAAGCCTTGTTGGGTAGAATAAAATAAGCTAATGATATGTTTGTTTAAATAGTAGGGTTTTAGGGTATAAAAATTTTACAATTTAACCCTTATCAATGTAGGGTGGGGATGGGATGGGTGGGGTGGGATGGGGATGGGATGGGTCTAAAAAATCTAAACTCATTACCGCCCTGCAGTGCAGAGATAAAATCATGCCCCATTCCCGTCCCACCACCTTTGTAGAGCAGGGAAAACCCGCATGGGGAGAAGCGGGGTGGGACGGGGCAAAATTGTCACCCCTATACATGTGTGCGTGCCCATCAATGTAACCAGAACATTTTTTTTTTTTTTTTTACATTTTCTTCGTACTAATTTTTTTTATTATACATTTTTAAGTATGGAATTGCTTTCATTTTGGTCCCTTAAGTTTGATATTTTCATTTTGGTTCAAAAAGTTTGATTTTATATTCAAAATGCCCTTTTGTCTATCTCCAAAGTCAAAGTTGTCACTCAGACTGTTTTGATTTGGGCAAAGAAACGAAAAAATTGTAATACCAATTAATACTAGTGTACCAATTCTTTAGAAACCAATATTTTATTTCAACCTGCTCAGTTTCTCTTCTCTCTCTCTTCCCACAATAAACACCATCCTCATCAGTCTTGCTTGTTGGAATCCTAACCCAAAAGCGTGATGAAAGTTTTTCTCTATATACAAATCCATATATAGATATTCGACTTGGATTAAGTATGTCATTCTCTCACAGGAAACGAAAACAACCCAACATTATAAAACTTTAACTAATTTATCCACATGGGTTTCTTTGAAAAACAAAAATCCAACTTAACTAAGCCATATATGGCTTTTTGACTTGGATTAAGAATGCCCTTCTCTCACATTAGCTGAAGTAATTTCCAGAAGCCAAATACTACAAGTGCAACTAACCATGGCTAATCAAGGTATGTTATAAACAGGGGTGGATGGAGGGGAGCTAGGTCGCTAGGGGCATGGCCCCCTTGACTCTCCAAAAATTTCTCTCCCCTCTTCTATTTTTGGTATATAAAAAAAAAATTATACATAAATCAATCTATCTATCTATAATCAATACATACATACATACATACATATATATATATATATATATTTAGAGACCTCACGTGGGAAAATATGACGTTCTGCCAAGTGACCTATTCTTTACAAAGAGAACCGAAATATTCTCAAGTGTCACATTAGATATAAGAACAAATTAAATATTGACTTTTTATTTCATTTGGTTCAATGTTTTTAGAATTTTTTTAATTAAAATAATAAGTATTCTGTTTTTCCTTTGGTTTAATGTTTCAAGATTTTTCCTCCCTCACACAAACAGACTAAACTCTTTGCATTTCAATTCACTATTTTTACCTCTTGCAGTTCTACTCCTTTATTTATATCTACCTGATGAAACACAAACTCGTCAGTAAAAGTGGGCAGATGGAATCCCTTGTGGTGTGCAAGGGTATGCTCGATGAGGGTCACCGGTGTAGTGCCTGCCACAACGTCTCCGATGCCAAAGTTAGGATAATGACCAAACAAAATAAAGAATCAAAATGTGCTCTCAAAGTGTCAGTGTGTGTTCGTACCTTCTATTGACTGTATGAGAGCTTTATACCTGCGGCCTTAGGGGCTAGCCGTTGTGGTTGTTAATGCTTTCTCAAGTAACACCTCTGGTCCAATAATGAGACTTTTAAGAGGTTCCCAACGGTCTGCTTGGTTGATTTCGTAACTGCTCAGGTCATTGATTGACTGCATTGAATGACTCCCTGCCTTCGTCAGTGATGATAGTTTTCTTCGTTATTCCTGATGACTTCGTCAAGGATGCTTCCTTCGTCATTAATGTTATCTTCGTCAGTGGGATGTAGCATCGTCATTCCTATCAGTTACCCCCCAGGTTCTGGGGTCGTCGGTGACGTGTCATGACGATCACGGAAGATGAAAAGTTTTCTTGTGACTCTTGGGGTTTTGTTCCACATTTAATGCCTAGTGGCGGCGCTTCACGCAACGTGGCCACGTGGCGCATGATGATCAGTGGAATTAATGGTTGTGACCCTTGGGTTTCCCGCTGGTTTTTCAATCGTTTTTTGGCCTAAGTTTAAAACTTCTCCTCTTTTAATTTTTCTTTTACTTTTTAAAGAGCAAAATAGAAAAATACCAGTGATACTCTGAGCGTTTCTTTTCCTTGAGACTCCCTTTTCTTCAAATCATCTGCGCTGCGCTTTTGGTGTTCCGCCATTGGAGGTACGTTTCTCCTCACTGGTTTTTCCTTTTTTCTTTACTGCAGTGTAGTTTCTGATTCTTTGTTTCCTTTCCTTTTTCTTCTTTTGTTGGTCTTTTTTTTTCTGGGGATTTAGCTTGTATTGCTTTTCTTTGCCCTTCAATTTCCATGGTTGATAGTTTGGAGGTTAGGATAGCTTGCCCATCGATCTCATTTCTTTTTGCGCATCTAGGGGGGTCCTTATGTACGTACCCATTTTTAGAAAATTTTGTGTTTGAGGGCAATTGTCTGAGCGTGGTTTTGGGCAACTTGTTGCCTTTGCTCCGTCAATCGCTTAATTGGTTCGAGGGTTTAGCAAGGAGAGAATTGATGTCTGAGGTTAGGTCTAGTGATCTCGAGACTGGGTTGTCGTCTAGTGGCGACCCAGCAGAAGGGGATACAGCCGTCTCTGGTCCTCGGGAGGTTAGGGCTTTTTATGCCCTTAGGGAGGTCTGTGGTTTGGACGCCGAAACAGTGAATAGGTTCAAGGATAGGTTCCAGTTTGCGGCTAGGGTTCGTGTCTGTCTACCTAGGGACGAAGATAGGGCCTGTCACTTTTTTCCAGGCGAAGTATGCTTTTACGAGTCAACTTTCTCCTGCGGGCTTAGATTCCTCGTCCACCCGTTCCTGATAGAACTTTTGGCTTACTTCGGTATTGCTCCGGGGCAGCTCATGCCTAACTCGTGGAGGATCGTGATAAACTGTATGAAAATATGGTTGGCCTCCAACGGGGATATGATCAGGATGGGTGAGCTCACCTATCTATATCGTTTGAAAGAGTCCAAGGAGTGGGGGTATTATGAGTTAGTCCCTTGGGAGAGAAAGACAGGGATTGTCAGGGGCTTACCCTCGTCCTTCAGGTATTGGAAGTCGCGCTTTTTCTTTGTGTCTGGGGACAACTTCGAGACTCAATCCAGCAGTGATTGGGGTGATATCCCGAGGTTGCTCCGTCGGTGGGGAACCCCGACCTTAGGTGCGTCAGTATTTCTCCCCGTCGTTTAATTTTGCCACCTTTGAGGCTCTAGTCTTGCTAACTCCTTTGTTTCTTTGTTTGGTATAGTTAAGAGACGGTCTGGGCTTAAGAGCCGGTATAAGGAATGCATCGAGACTGTAATCGGGTACGCTGAGACGATTGAGAGCTGGGACGAACTGGTTGACCCCCGGTCCCTTGCATTTTACAACCTCGGTCCTGACCCGTCTCCTTACGTTCTTCGTCAAATCAGTATTGAAGGCAAAAAAAGTAAGTATTATCCTCGTCAGTGTTGATTTTTCTTATGTGCACTTAGGCATTCTTGATAAGCGTTTTCTTCTTGCAGAGATGACGACAAAATTTAACAAGGACATGTACGCGAAAATGAGATCCAAAAAGGACGAACCGCTGTCCAATCTGGGGAAGAAGACTGTGCGTGTGACCGGGAAGGGCCCTGCTCCCACTCCCCTTAATACCATTCCTCCCATAGCTTCCGAGACGACGAGGATTGCCTCTCCGACCACGTCAATAGAGGAGATCATTACTCCCGGCTCCAAAAGGTCGCGCGTGGCTGGCAAAGGAAAGGAGAAGGAGAAGGCTGATACCCGTTCGTCCACAATATGGGATGACGAAAGGTTGGCTGTGGACAAGGCTCACGAGGTTGTCACTCCAGCGGACTTGAGGGCTCTTTCCGACATGTCTTTGAACGATGTCGCCTCTCGTCATGTTCACAAACTCGTCCAGGTACAGAGTTCTCCTTACACATTTCTTCTTCTTTTTTTTTTTTTTTTTTTTTTTTTACTGACGACTCTATAATTTCTTCCAGGTGTTGGGAGAGAGCCTCCATATTACCACCGAATATCTCACTCAAGAGGCCAAGGTGGCATCTCTGACAATCCGGATGGAGGCCTTGGAGAAAGAGAACTCTGACCTGAAGAAGAACCTAATTGCCTCCATGGATGAGGCAACTTCATTGAAGGAGAAGGTCAAAGTGTTGGATGACGACCTCAGGGTTGAACGCAAGTTGACTCAAGAGAAGGATGAGCAGCTTCTTTCAGCCAAAGAAAAACTTATCACCATTGCTGCCAGATCTGTGGAGGCCTTCCAGACCACTGACGAGTACAATACCGTACTCTTCAGTTGGTATTTTAAAGGTTTCGAGCTTCTCAGGAGGTATCTTGTCAAGCATCCTTCTGGGGTCAACATGGAGAGCTTGGATCTGGAAGAGGTGGACAAGGAGATGGCTCTGGACGAAGCTGCTCAGTCTTCTGCCCCGGATGGTGATGTTCCAGAGCCTGCCACCGACGCACCTGCCGGTGAAGACGCTGCTGCTGATGCCTGACCTTGACACTTAGGAAAATTTTTCCCTTTTGTTTTATTTTCGGTGGATGCCCGTCTTGTTTTGGGCCTTTTTCTCTTTTTTTTTTTTTTTTGTAAATCTAATTCCAGAACAATCACTTATTTTGAAGACAATGTTAATTGCCCTGTGGTTATGGGTTTAAATGAAGTATACTTACTTTTTTTCAGCAGCTGTTTTGGTTGATTTATACTCGTTCATATTGTTGTACCTTGCGCTATGTTTGTTCGTCAACAATCTGTTAACTGATTGTTTTGATGATCTTGAACGCATTTTGAGTGTTGTTTTGATTCGATGGACAGTTCTTCCCTTTTCCCCTTTCTTTGTGTGAATTCGTCAAACGGGCTCTTGCCACTTGCACTTGCTAGGGGTTGTACCAGTAGTAACTTATGTCCGTCCAAGCAGAACCTTGTCACTTAGTCGTTTTATCACCTTTTTGGCTTTTGTGTCCGCTACAAGGTTCGTCAATAACTTACATCCGTCAAGGCGGAATCTTGTCACTTTAACTTTTTATACCCATTGGGTTATCGTCAGTAACTTACATCCGTCAAGGCGGAATCTTGTTACTTAGTTATTTATAACCATTAGGTTGGTCGTCAGTAACTTACATCCGTCAAGGTGGAATCTTGTTACTTAGTGATTCATACCTATTAGGGTGGTCGTCAGTAACTTACATTCGTCAGGGCGGAATCTTGTTACTTAGTTATTCATGGGCCTTATAATTAGCTAGAACTGCCTGCACAAAGACATCAGAGGAATAATTCTTTCATTAATTTCAAGGACAAATGCATTCGTCTATTACATTTACTCGTGGTACTTCTTCAAATGCTCGATGTTCTATGGTCGAGGGAGCCTTTATTCGTCCATGGTTTCCAAGTGGTAACTCCCTTGCCTTGAGTAGTGAATGACGCGGTAAGGCCCTTCCCATGTAGGGCCCAATTTTCCTTGAGTAGGGTCTTTAGTTGCTGTAGTGGTCTTGCGTAGAACGAGATCTCCTATGTCCAGTCGCCTGAGTTTAACCCTCTTGTTGTTGTACTCGGCCATCTTTTTCGGATACTTTGTCATCTTCCTGGATGCGTTATCTCTTACTTCGTCCAGACAGTTCAGGTTGAGTCGTAGTTCCTTGTCATTGAGTCCTTCATTGAAAGTTCCTCGCCTGATGCTTGTTACCCCAATTTCTACTGGGATTACCGCTTCTGTGCCATAGGTGAGTCTGAAGGGTGTCTCTCCTGTCGGGGTTCTGGCTGTTGTTCTGTAAGCCCACAGGACACTATATAGTTCTTCTGGCCAAGCACCTTTTGCCTCGTCCAGCTTGGTTTTGATAATCTTGAGCAACGTCCTGTTCGTCACTTCCGTCTGTCCGTTTGCCTGGGGATGCCCCGGGGATGAGAACTGATTCTTGATTCCAAGGTTTAAACAGAATTCTCTGAAGCCTTGTCTGTCGAACTGCCTCCCATTATCAGATATGATCGTCAAGGGAATCCCGAACCTGCAGATTATGTTCTTCCACACAAAGCTCCAGATTCGAGCCTCAGTAATCGTTGCAAGAGCCTCTGCTTCAACCCACTTAGTGAAATAATCAATAGCAACAAGCAGGAACTTTACCTGGCCTTTACCTTGGGGTAACGGGCCAACGATGTCCATTCCCCATTGCGCGAACGGCCAGGGAGAAGCTATAGTCATCAATCTCTCTGCTGGAAGCCGTTGCACATTCCCATATCGCTGGCACTTGTCGCATCTCTTGACGATCTCAGCTGCGTCTACCTGCATGGTTGGCCAAAAATATCCTGTTCGAATTACCTTGTTTACCAGGGATCTGGGGCCAGCATGGTCGCCGCAAATTCCTCCATGGATTTCTTCTAGGATGTATTTGGCTTCTTCTTCGTCAACACACTTCAAGTAAGGCATAGAGAACCCTCTCTTGTATAAGGCGTCATTAAGGATCGTGAACCTGGCTGCCCTTTTCTTGATCTTTTTAGCTTCCTCCGTGCTAAGAGGGAGGTGCCCGTCCTGGAGGTAGGATATTATGGGCGTCATCCAGCTGTCTGTGCCCTGGATGGTGAATGTTGCAATTTCTTCAATGCTGGGGTGTTTTTGGACCTCTATTGCCAGATCTGTGACAATTTTCCCTTCTTCTGATGAAGCTAGTTTTGAGACTTCGTCAGCCCCCATGTTTTGACTCCTTGGGATCTGCATGAACTCCACTACATCAAACTCCTGAGTCAGATGTTTCTTCAGCTTGACGTATTTCTGCATCCTTTCTTCCTTTGCTTCGTATTCTCCCCTAATCTGTCCAATCACTAGCTTTGAGTCACTTTGAATCAACAAGTTTTTAGCACCAAGTGCCCTTCCAAGCCTCAATCCCGTCAGTATCCCCTCGTATTCAGCTTCATTGTTGGTGGCCGGGAATCTTAATTGGACCCCGTATTTCAGTACTTCTCCGTCGAGGGTGGTTATGACGACCCCTACTCCCCCCTTCCTCTGAGCTGACGAACCATCGGTTTGTATTGTCCATCTGTCCACCTCGTTGGTAATCATGTCTTCGTCTGGAAGAGTGAACTCTGCGATGAAGTCCGCCAGTGCTTGCGCCTTGATCGCCGTTCTGGGATGGTATTCAATATCAAATTGACTAAGTTCAATCGCCCACTGGACCATTCTTCCTGCAGCTTCGGGCTTGTTCATTGATTTCTTGATTGGTTGGTCCGTCATTACAAGAATGGGATTGGCTTAGAAGTATTGCCTTAATTTGCGTGAAGCCACTATCAGCGCAAACGCGATTTTCTCGATCTTTGGGTACCTGGACTCAGCTCCTTGGAAGGCTTGGCTGACGTAGTAAACCAGTAGCTGTTTCTTGCTCTCTTCTCTTATCAGGGCTGCACTTACTACCGAGGCTGACACTGCCAGGTATAAGTATAGGTTTTCCCCTTCCTTGGACGGGCTTAGAAGTGGTGGGCTGCTCAGATAACGCTTTAGTTCTTGAAATGCAGCTTCGCATTCGTCGGTCCAGGCAAAGGCCTGCTTCAGAGTCTTGAAAAAGGGCAGGCATTTGTCTGTAGCCCTAGAAACAAACCTGTTCAAAGCTGCAATTCTTTCCGTGAGTTTTTGAACTTCCTTAACGGTCCCGGGGGACATCATGTTGATGATGGCTTGCACTTTTTCTGGGTTTGCTTCTATTCCTCTTTGGGACACCATGAATCCCAGGAATTTTCCCGAAGCAACCCCAAAGACACACTTACTTAGATTCAATCTCATCTGGTGTGCTTTGAGGGTTGTAAATGTCTCCTTCAAGTCGTCCAGGTGTGCGAGCTCTTCTTTACTCTTGACGAGCATATCGTTCATGTACACTTCCATGTTCCTGCCAATTTGTTGGCTGAACATTTTGTTCACTAACCTCTGGTACGTAGCCCCGGCATTCTTCAGCCGAAATGGCATCACCCTGTAACAGTAGAGTCCTTGACTTGTGATGAAAGCGGTCTTCTCCTGGTCTTCTTCAGCCATCCTTATCTGGTTGTATCCTGAGAAGGCGTCCATGAATGTCAGTAATTTGTGTCCAGCTGTGGAGTCCACAAGCTGGTCTATCCTAGGTAGGGGGAAGCTGTCCTTTGGGCATGCCTTGTTTAGGTCGGTGAAGTCTACGCACATCCTCTATTTCCCGTTTGCTTTCTTCACCAGGACTACATTTGCCAGCCATTCAAGATAATACACCTCCCGGATGAACCCTGCCGTCAGGAGTTTGGTAACTTCCTCTGCAACTGCCTAGTCTCGTTCTGGAGCGAAGGTTCTTCGTCATTGCTGGACGGGTTTCCGTTCTGGGTCCACATTCAACTTATGCTGGATGACTTCTGGGGATATGCCCGGCATGTCCTCCTGACTCCATGCGAAGACGTCTAGATTCTCTTTGAGGAACTTTATAAGTTTTGTTCTTATCTCGGGGCTCAACGTCGTTCCTATCTTGGTCGTCTTGTTTGCCTCTCCTTCTACCAACTCTACCGTCTCCAGGGCCTCTATCCTGTCTTCTTCCTTCTCCTCAATCATCCACGTATGGTTCTCCTTCCCAGCCAGGATGGCTTGGTAGCATTCTCTTGCTAGGACTTGATCTCCTTTCACTTCACCGACACCATTATCTGTTGGGAATTTTACCTTCAAACAGTAAGTTGACGTTGCCGCCTTCTACTTATTGAGCGTGGGTCTTCCAACGATGACATTGTAGGATGAAGGACAATCCACCACCAGGAAATCTACTTGCCGAGTCAACTGCACTGGGTGGGTCCCCGCCGTCACCGTCAATGTCACTATACCCCGGGGGTAGACCCTGTCTCCACTGAAGCTGACGAGTGGAGAGTCAAAAGGGCGCAGTCTTTTTGGATCTAGTCTCAGCTACTGGAAGGCTGGGAGGTAGATGATGTCCGCAGAGTTGCCATTATCGACGATGATCCTTTTGGTATTGAACCCTTCTATATTTAACATTATGACCAAGGGATCGTTGTGGGGTTGCTTCACTCCTATGGCATCTCCCTCATTGAAGGACATGTCTTCGTATGTTCGTCGATGCTTGGACGGGGGTACGGTGTGGACGCTGTTAACTTGTCTCTGGTATGCCTTTTTGAGTGACTTAAACGACCCTCCTGAGAACAACCCTCCTGTGATCGTGTTGATCTCCCCGATCACCTTGTTTGGAGGATGGGATGGACGATCGTCATCCCGGGAGAATGATCCGTGCTGGGTTTTATTGTCATCTCTGGACTTGCTATATTCTCCTTTCTTCACATATTTCTGTAACTTCCCTTTCCGTATTAACTCCTCTATCTGCTCCTTCAAGTCCCTGCAATCTTCCGTGTTATGGCCGTGATCCTTGTGGAACCGGCAGTACTTGTTCTTGTCGCGGACATTAGGGGATGAGTGCAATGGTCTAGGCCATTTGAGATAATGCTCGTCCTTGATCTGCGTGAAAATCTTGTCAACAGGCATGACCAGAGGAGTAAATCTTACCGTCCGAGGATTTTTATCATCTTTCCTCCTATTCCCGTCGTTGTTCCGACGATCTGGTCGATCTCTCTTCTGCCCCCTGCGATCGTCTTCCCTCCTTACCTTGTCGCCTGGCTTCTCGGTATCCTTTATGGCAGCTAAAGCGTCTTCAGTATTCATGTACTTCTGTGCCTTCAGGAGCATTTCTGCCATCGTCTTTGGTGGATTCTTAGCGAGGGAGGCCACAAGATCTCTAGACCTCAGCCCTGCTTTGAAGGTCGTCAGCTGCACCTTGTCATCGGCTTCGTCCACCTCCAAAGTTTCCCGGGTGAATCGTTTGACATATGACCTCAGAGTTTCCTTCTCTCCCTGCTTTACGATAAGTAAGTAGTCTACTGGCCTTTTTGGATGTTGCCCCTCTATGAAATGGCGTAAGAAGGCACTGCTTAATTGCTCGAAGTTGTCTATGGACGAGGTCCGCAACTTCATGAACCATTCTCTTGCAGCTCCTTTGAGAGTGGTTGGGAAGGAACGACACAGTATCTCGTCAGGTGGTTGTTGAAGACCTAGAGTCGTCTTAAAGGTATTAAGATGATCCTGAGGGTCCTTGAGTCCGTCGAATGGCTCTAGTTGAGGTAAACGGAACTTTGACGGTACGGGGCATTCAAGTACCGCTGCGGTGAAGGGTGAATCCGTAGCCCTTACCATTTTGTCCACACTCCGGTCCGTCTTCTCTTTGATGGCGCTCCTTAGTTCGTCCATCTCTTTCCTCATTTCTCGAAGAAGATCTGAGTTCTGTTTGTCCGGGGTAGCTGACCTTTGGGGGGTACCTCTCCTGTGGCTATCCCCTTCTCCCTCCAGGTTACCCTTGGACCGGCTTTCGTCTTGTTGGGCCTGCTGAACCTGCTGGAGTCGTAGCTTCATTTCCTGGTTTTGTTTGGTAAGTTCTTCAATGGTGGCTGCAAGGGCTTGAACTTGCTGGGCCAAGGCTGCTGAATCTGGGTTAGATTCCATCTGGATGTAAAGAATTAATGGAAACTACGTTTTCAAATATGAATCTGAAAACTCGTCCCCACAGACGACGTCAAACTGATGAAACACAAACTCGTCAGTAAGAGTGGGCAGATGGAATCCCTTATGGTGTGCGAGGGTATGCTCGATGAGAGTCACCGGTGTGGTGCCTGCCACAACGTCTCCGATGCCAAAGTTAGGATAATGACCAAACAAAGTAAAGAATCAAAATGTGCTCTCAAAGTGTTAGTGTGTGTTCATACCTTCTATTGACTGTATGAGAGCTTTATACCTGCGGCCTTAGGGGTTAGCCGTTGTGATTGTTAATGCTTTCTCAAGTAACGCCTCTGGTCCAATAATGAGACTTTTAAGAGGTTCCCAACAATCTGCTTGGTTGATTTCGTAACTTTTCAGGTCATTGATTGACTGCATTGAATGACTCCCTGCCTTCGTCAATGATGATAGCTTTCTTCGTTGTTCCTGATGACTTTGTCAAGGATGCTTCCTTCGTCATTAATGTTATCTTCGTCAGTAGGATGTAGCATCGTCATTCCTATCACTACCCATAACCCTTCATGTCATCCTATGTAAAATACACACATAATAGATGTCATTTACACTCTGTTTGTTTTAATGTAAAATATTTGCAGGAAAATATTTTCACATTTTACAGTGTTTGTTTTGTTGTAAAACATTTGGTCAAAAGTAAAATATTTTCAATCAAACAATTCAACCAAGGCAAATAAGTGTAAAATGTTTTACACTTGAAATATTGGTAAAATATTTTACATTTTCCTCTCTCTTAGTCTCAATCAACCTTTCTCACTCTCACACTCTTTCAGTTTCTCTCCACAGCCCAACCCACATTCAATCCTTCTCTCCCACTTATCACTAGCTCCACCTTCTCTAGCAATCCCTTGGGACTTTGACTCTCAGCATCAATGTTTCCGATGTGGATGTCGAGCATAATAGCAGTGCAGATCAATGATAAGGTCAGTAGTGGGGTGGGTCGTCATTAGATCTAAGCATTGTTGTCTCTTTCTCTCTCTCAGTGGTGGGGTGGGTCATTGATGTTGGATTTTGGTGGGCTTGGTTTGGTGTTTTCAGGTTTGGTTTTGAGTTTGGTGGTTGGGTTTTGGTGACAGCCACGATTGTAGTTGTGGTGGTTCGTGTGTTTCAATGGTGGCGGTGGGTTCCGATGTCAATGGTGGCTAAATAAAGGGTGGGTTTCATTGATCTTTGCTTTTGGATTTTTCTTTTTTGTTTTCATTTGGTATTGTTGCTTCCTATTGGTGGTTGTTGTTGTGGTGGTGTAGGTGGTGGTGTTTAGTCACTAAATTTTGGTGGCAGCAGGGCGGTGGTTTTTTTTTTTTTTTTTTTTTCCCTCTCTCTCTCTCTCTCTTGCCAATCTGGATTTTGGATGGTTGGTGGTGGTTTGTGCTTGTATTTGGTGATGGTGGCTGGTGGCTGGTTTATGCTTATATTTTCAAGTGTCTAATCTTGCCAAACACTTGAAAATGAAAATATTTTACATCGAAACAAACGGAGCGTTACTTTCAATCTTTCGACAACACCTACCTAGCTCAAATATTGTTTTTCCATCTAATTCTAACCTGTATGAGTTTCCTACTACCAAGGAAGAAGACTTGCATTTTATATTAACTGACAGTGGCAACTATGATTTTGATATTAAGATCAAACGTTGTGGACTTGTGGGTTTTGTTAAGGCTGTGATTAATTGTGGGTGTTTGGGATGTACATTTTATTTAGATATAAGGAGGAAAACAAAGGCATATTCAATATCAACTTTTATTCTATAATATTCCTTCAAAGTTTTTTTTTTCTTATCACTTGAACTGAATAATTATAATGGATAAGAGTGTATAATTTATAATTGTTGCTTCTTATGTTGAACTCATTATTAACAAAGTTCTATAACAATTATGCTATAATATATGTACAACATTCTCCAAAATCATCTTATATAAAACGTTATAGCATTATCCGTGCATCGCACGGGCAACTTACTAGTCTATATCTATATATATCTAAAAGCTAAGACATAGAGTTTAATGTTGCTATACTCCTATTAAGCCACCTCATCAGTCACGTCATACTTAAAAAAAAAAATTCCTTTATGATTTTTCTATTTTATCTTTTAAAAATAATTAAATATAGTTCATAGACAAACCTGTTAATGCACTCCATTACTATTCAACAGTTTACTATTCATTTGTTTTAAATGCAAATATTTGATTATTCAGCTACCTATATTGATTTCAACTTTTCATTTTCTTCTTTCTAATTTCAAGTAATTGTTTTTGGATACTAATTTCAAGTAATTGTTAAAACTGAATAATTCATTACTTGTTTTAGTGGATATATGTACATGTTTGACTATTCATTACAAATATTACTATTTATTAGATGCAAATGTTTGACTATATTTAGCTACCTAAATTAATTTCAACTTTTCGTTTTCTTCTTTCTAATTTTAAGTAATTGTTGAAATTGAATATTTAAACTTTTTCATCTTCCTATTCTAAAAAAAATAAAAAATAAAAAAAACTCTTCTTTTCTTCCTCCAACATTTCCCCTCCCTCTTTGCCTCTTTATCTCCTTACTACTCTTTATTTTAGTGTTAAACTTTCTTCATCATTTCCTCCTTCTTTTATTTTAACTCTTCTTCTCCCCATCTTATTTTGTATAAATTTGATATCATTTATTTCATTCAATCCATATTTTTTCCACACAAAAACTGTTAGTACTCTCTCTCTCTCTCTCTCTCTCTCTCTCTCTACTGTTTGATTTTTGTTCTTTCTTATAACTCTAATTTAGGTTGATGGTTTTTTTATTTAATTTTTTTTGTGTTGTATTTTTTAAATTTCCCTTCACAAATCACTCTTATAGCTTTGATTGGATTTTGGTTATTTGAGTTTATATCAAAACAAAATATACATTGCTATGAATTTGAATGTGCCTGCCAATGGACTTCCACTAAACAAAGATGCATTCACAATGTTTTTAGCTTCATACACTTCTTTGGTAGTGTGAATTTGAGAAAGAGAAAATGGTTGGCAAAGGATGTATGGTCTTCCATAATCCCCTATGTCTTGAAAAATGTGGAAGGCCTATTAGTCTCCCTTTAATTGGAATTTTGTATAGAAAGCCTTTTGCTATAAGTTTTTTTACTTTTTGTTATTTTATAATGAAATGGAATTGAAAGTTTTCCTTTTCCTAACTAAACAGCTAGAGACAGATATACAAATACTTTTGAAGAAGACTGATATAACTCTTAAAAAGTACAAGATGCATATGGTTCTGGCAAATGAGCTTTTAACTCGCAAAGACGAGGTTGTAGTTGATACAAACAATGAAAAAAAATATCAGTTTGCCGTTACAAGACTTAGGTTGGTGATGTTGTGGAGAATCCCCTAATTAGACTTATTGTGAAGAGATATTCAGCTTGTGTTGAGAAGCTGGATCTATGATATCTAAGCCTAAAATATCATCAAATGTTTGATATAACATACATTTACCAAAAATTGCTCTATGGTAGCATGTCCTTATGATAATCATTTGGATTATCTGGTAGGTTGACTTGCCTTTGGAAAAAAAAATGGAAAAGAAATAAAAAGCATATTTTGATTTCAATCAAAGTGCTTATCAAATAACCTGGGGGGGGGGGGGGGATATAATCATTGTAATCACTCTATAGTTTATACTATGAAAAAAAGTGAATAAAGTTATTTTATTTGTAGCGTATCAAAAAAGTCAAAAAAATATTCAATGTAGTAATTTTGTATTATTGCAACCCATGTGTTTGGTAAAATTTCTTTTAGAAATTTTATATGTTTTTCTTATATCTATTTGTTATTTTTATTTTGGTCATTTTATTACAAATAATTAGCGTCTCCACCATCAAATTTTTAGTTAATTTCAACTTTTTTGGTAAGCTTTTACTTTGCTTAGTTGATCATCTTTACTGAAAATGCCGAAAAGAGAATAAGATAAAATAATAATATACTCTAGAACATCATTATGTTATTGATGTTTTTATATATAGATACTTAAGGAACTTTTTCTTTTTGCATTTTATTTTATTTTATTTTATATTTCCACTTTATGATATATGATTTATTAATAATCATCTATTGCATAGTTATCTTTATTTACTTTTTCACTTTGTTTCAATTGTGAGGAAGAAAGAGATCGATGCGGATCTATGTTTTGGAGAAAAATATACCTATAAGAATTGAACCGTATACATCTATATAGTAATAAAAAAAGTATACATAGCTATAATTTGGTCTAATAGTTCTCATACTATCAATTTAATATATATATATATATTGCATTGTGTTTTCATACATATCTCACTATATATAATACCTTACTACAAAATATATTTTGTTACACTACAAAAAAAATTTTAATTTAAAACATAATTTCAAATAACACATATTGAATTTTTAAAAATATACAATCTAATATATTAATTCAATAATTATCCAATAAAAAATAATCATATTAGATTTTTTCGCGCATTGCGTGGGTCTACGACTAGTATATTATAAAAGGGATCCCTCAAACTGGTGGATACACAAAGTGGTGACACATGTCTCATTCAAGATTCATAAAACAATGACACATCCCAAATACCACGTGGTAGGCAACTATTGCCTATTGGTACATGTCACTTCTCAAACACCACATGGCAAACAACTATTGACATGTGTTAATCATTTTGCTATGTGTTACCAATAAATAAAGAAAATTAAATTTGCACTATCAATTCCACCATTTTAATAACTAGTCGCTAACCCGTGTGATGCACGGGAAAGTTATTGGATATGAGATTTTAAAAACTTTTCATTAAACTTCCCACCACAAAGATATAAATTTACCAGAACATAAACTTTTAGTATGAAAACAAAGATAATGATATTTAATGGATAGGTTAATAACACAGGCTTTTAGAAGAAAACAATTTGATTTAAAAAGTTGGAAATTTTAGCACAAGCAAGAGCAACTACAATTGTTAAGGAATGATTAAAGGTCCTATAAGAAATATTTTTTCCAATATTTGGGCCCAATGGTAAAGTTCAAAGAAGGCGACTTGTTACACAAAATTCTTCTCATTATAATCAAAATCCTAAAGTGAATATTCAATCTAAAAATGTGTAACCAATGTTATATATTGAAGTGTTGTATAGGGCAGAGAATAGAAAAAACATATTCTTATGACCATACCCACATAGCTTCTAAGTTCTAACTATTATGCTAAGTAACCAAACAATATTAGTAATCGAAAAAGTATCATAATCTAGCATACTGATTTAAAAGTTACAATTTCAAACACAACCTCACTATGAAAATTCCACCAACGTTCAAGTATCACTTAGTTTAAGTAAAACTATAAAAGTAATAAAACTAACATTTGGAATAGAGGGTTAAAGCATATCTTTTGAATCTGGAACACTTTAAGAGAATAATAGCAAATTTCAAAACCAAATATAAATATATTAACATATAATACAGAACACTATTATAGATTTTATATTATACAAGGTTCTTAGCTATCTCTGCTAATTCCAATTGAATTAGATTTCTATTCTATTTGGTAACTTCTATCTCTACTAATTTTAATTGAATTTAGGTTTCTATTCTATGTGGTAACTTATGTCTCCTAATTCTAATTGAATTAGGTTTCCATTTGACCTGTAGCTTCTTCTCCTAATTCTAATTGAACTTCTCTCCTAATTGAATTAGGTTTCCGTGTAATTAGCATGCTTGTAAAATAGTTTTGCATTTTTTTTTAATTTTATCCTTTCTACTTAAGAATATAAAAAAATGACTTTATGAAATAAAGTCACCAGCTTTTTAATTCATCAATAGAAATTTTTTTGAAAGGTTTGGATTGAAAGTTGCTTTTGTAACTTTGAATCTAAACCCTTGAATAAAAAAAAATTGGAAAAAAAAGTCAAAATGTCAAAATTGTTGTGAGAGAATTTCACTCTACAATAACCTAGTGGTATATTGCACGAAATCTCCATTCATGAACGGGTGATGTTTAAGGATGTGAAAACCAATTAACTAAATTGTTTGATGAATATATACATTACAATCTATAATATAAGCCAAGAAATAGCAAACGAAAAGGAAACATAGAATATGAAGGCAACTTTAAAGATTTTGCATAAGTACCAAGAAATATATTCACACAGACTATTAACGGAAAAACAAACACAAACACAGACCATACACAAACTACTATTAAAGAAAGAATACAAAAATTAAAGAGAGAAAGTTATGAATAGAAATTTTCATACCTTGAGAAAGAAGTGTTTGTAACAAAAGAATAGTTTGCGGCAATACATGTAGGTTTATACATATATAGGAGAGTAAGTCGGTACCTCCTTCACTGTGAAGGAGTTTGTATTGCATACAAAGAGTAAGTCGGTACCTCCTTCACTGTGAAGGAGTTTGTATTGCATACAAACATGATTTAGAGACTTCCACGCCACTCCAATAAAATCCAATTCCTAATGGGACTCTTAATTCATGGCAACCGGCTAAGTGGCATTAATCTTACTATACGTATCTATATATGATCTTCTAATATCTATCATATAAAATCAGAATTTTTGTTTTTTGTTTTTAAATAATGCTAACGTGGAAAAAGAATCTGAAATAAAAAGAATATAAAATAAAAAGAAAAAGAAAATAGTGATGACGTGGAAAATTATGGGAGCTTCAGAGGCTTCGGTTTTATATATATTATTGATTACCCACTATAAACTTCTTAAATTGCTCCATAAATATTTCCATTCTTATTCCACAATAAAAGTTTCCTTAGTAACCTAAAAGCCATATATGAGTTGTAAAAATGAATATTTAAATTACATATGATTTGCAATTAAAAAAAAAAAAAAGGTGTGGATTGTTAACTGAAATACATTATTTCACTATTACCAAAATAAAATGTTTGACATTGACAAAGTATTTGTAAAAGAGAGAAAAAATAATCTGAGGGGCCACCTTCTACGTCATTCACCATCATGCCATAGAAACCCTAATAGGGGGAATTTTTTTTTCTTTTTTCTTTTTAAATTAGGGGCTTAAATATGATTTAGGTTTGAAAAAATTTGGTGAATAGTTTTTTGTTTTGGGTATATAAGTAGAGAGAATATTTGGTACACAATGTAAAGCCATATTTTACCATGATTTTAAATTATCTATAAGACACATGCATACGTACTTGCTCACATCATGTCTTAATATCACACTATCGATGAGAGGAAGACAGTAAGAGAGTTCAGCATACTTTCATTTCTTAGTATGCAATCGGTGAACACAACACAAATTAGTTGATTTTCAAAGTCTGGTTACTCTTTTGCATTTATTTTTGGTTTCGTGATTTAAAAAAATAATAATAATCTTACCTTGAAAATGCTACAAATGTGCAGTGAAGCTATTAAACTAATTTTTAATATCTTAAAATGGATATGTTTCTTTACTCTAATTTAGTTTAATTTTCTTTATAATATATGTATAACATTTTCCAAAACCATCTTACATAAAATATCACAAAATTATCCGTGCATCGCACTGGGAACTTATTAGTATATATATATAAAAGCAGAGATTTTGTCGAGTGACGTATTCTTCATTTAGGCTTCCACCTCAACAAATATTACATTTATGTCAAAATATTAGTTCATTGAATGTGTCCATGGGTTAAATTCACATATTAATTATTTATAGTTGTGCACTAATTATATATATAAATAGTTTATTTGGTTTATGTTTTTTAAAATAAGAAAGCAAAAATCTAATGTGAGAGACTATGAGGTTCTGTCATGTGACACAATTACATACAATAAACATCATTAATATGGAATGGTTTAGAATTCTTTTATCATTATTTAAACTAGTATGTAACCCGTTCTTACACACGGGAATAATAAATTGTAGTAGTGCTATTGATGTTAGTTTGAGTTATTAAATATATAAGACATAGTTCGACCAGGACATTTAGAGGTACTAAAATAGTTTTTTTTTGCAATTTTCATGATATTGGTTACGCTAAATCTCTTATTATATTGCTATTACGTATAAAATTTTGAAAATTACTATTAGATACTGCATATACAATATCAATTCACAATTATTATCTGTGAAATTCTACTATATATAACACAAAATAAAAATAATAAATTGGTCAAATAGTATCTCCAAAATTGAATGGGGATAGGTGCATGAGATCTTTCAACTCAATTACAGTTTGTTACATTCAATGTCTTCGCATACAAAATATCTGAATAGAAACAGTATAAAAATTATGCTAATTAGTTCAGACAAAAAATAACAACAAAAATCTAAAAAATTTAATTTGTATGGAAAACAAACAAAAGCAAAATCCAATTTTGATTCTAATTGAATTTTCTCTAAACTTTGGTTTAAAAGAGCAAATATATATATATATATATATATATATATTACCTAGTTAATAATTGACCGTACATAGTCATGGTATATTACATAAATTACTTATAAATTTGAATTTTTTTTTAGTTATAAAAAAATGCTCATAAATAAAAAATCATTCAAACTCTCTCTTCCTCTAATTTTATATATAGAGTTAGATATATGATTACATTTTTATGATTTATTTATATAGAACTCCTCGTTTTTTACACTAAATTAACTCATATGGCATAAAAATTAAAAAACTTAGATTAGATAGAACATGTGGGCTGTGGCACAAAATTAAACTCCATTTTAAATCCAATTTTTACAATAAATTAACTCAATTGGCACAAAAATTTGAAAACTTAGATTGTGTGGAACACGTGGTGCAAAATTAGACTCTAATTGAATTCCAATTTGAAATCTAATTAGATTTTCTCTCAACTTTACCTATTATATATATATATATATATATATATATATATATATATATGTAGGGACTGAAATTGTATTGATCCCAAAACCGGATTGAACTCAAACTCTAACGGCCCAAACAATAAATTTATAGAGCGTGGATAGAAGAACTAGATTTATCCCAGAAGAAAGACGATCAAACTTAACGATTCAAGATGGTTTGATACGAATATGATTATTAAATTTATCCTCGGAACAAACTAAGCTCCTTGTTTTATATGATTTTCTTCAAGACCTTAATTGTATAGAAGAACCAAATCCCCCTCTCAGTACGTTCTTCCAGGTTATATATTACAACCTTCGTATCATCCTTACCACACACGTGTAGGTTAGATTTGGGGGACTCCTTCTTCCCCATCCAACATCTCCTAGAACCATCAACCAGTGGATGTAAGGCTGCTTGATCACTGTTCAGGCATCATTTCCTCATTAATGCGGCCAGAAAGTTGGTTGAAAGACATTTAATGTGGAGGTAGCAGCTTTTGAAGATATTTGTCTACCTTTCTTTTCTTATATCTGGTCTAATGCCCAACCCTTAGTTATGGTGTAACTCTAAAGTAAATTTGTGACGGTATGGTACTCAGATTTACCTCGGACACACGTTGCCGATGAGATTTTTGTCCTCGGACACTTATTGGACCCATCTCACATTACCTCTATTCCTTTCTTAACTTTATTCCCCTTATAGCCTTATTTGGGCCTCCTCGGGTGGTCTAACGTCCTCGGACAGGGCTAGGGGCCCAGTTAACACTGCTTTTAATAATACTTCCTAATGAATTGGCCTCCACAATAGCCCCTCAAAATCTTGCTTTTCGACTCCTCGGCAGAAAAGGACGATTTTGATGCCCTTATTCCACTTTAACTTTGGCTTTACCCCTTATTCCTGACCTCCTACGTGTCTTTTGGTATGCTCTGGATATGCTCTTGACGCTTCGGCGTCCAGAGCATGTCAGCATTAAATTTTGGCGACGCCTTTGTCCCCCACGTTCAACGGTAAGATGTAAATCGCACGATGGATGGTTTTTCTTGTTTTTCGAGCGGGAATTTTCCCGCTTGTAACTTCTGCGCCACTATAAATAGTTTTTCAAATCAATTCTCTCTTTTATTTTCAGCAATCACACAATCCTAGAGCTTATACACTGAACCTGTCACTTTCTTACGTTTGCCTGTGCGTCTACAAATACTAGACTCTTGTCCGAGGACCCTCTTTCAAACATGTAAATCTTCTTAAAACCTCTTTTTAATTCCCCTCTTAAACTTATTAATTTTTCTTCGAAACCCCTTAGGAAAATGGGTAAATTCGAAGATCTGGTTAAATCCGAGGAGGATATGAGAAGTTTCTGGGCCAAGTATAGGATTCCACCAACTGTGGGTATGAGGTATGCTGCCCAGGGGGAATGGGTTGGCAATAGGAGAACAGGAGAGGTGGTCATTCCCATGATCGCCTTCATTGAAGGTGGGATGACCATTCCCATGGGTCCTATTACTAGAAGTTATCTTAAGTTTTTTAGGTTATCTCCCACACAATGTGCCTCAAACATGTTTAGAGTCCTGGGAAGTATAGAAGCTTTAAATGAGAGAATGAACTTGAACATGATCCATCATGATGTAAACTAGGTGTACAATCTTCATAATTTGAAGGGGCAGGGATATTACCTCAAATCGAGGTATCTCGCTGTAAGATTAATCCAATGCTTTCCTACTTCAAACAAAAATTTAAAGGAGGACTTCCTTATTTTTTCCGGAGAATGGCATGATGGCCTGTCTTTCCCAACGAAGGAGGGAGAACCAGGTGGTAGTATAGCCATGGACTCATGAGTTTTAGTTTACATATTTTCTTTATTTGTTCCGTGTCTCAATATCTTTGTTTCTCATGAAACTTTCCTTTAATTCAATGACTTTGCAAATAGGCGTTATACCAAACCCAACCTTAACCTAGTCAATAAAGCGAGCTTAGATAGGGTGTTACGAGCCGAGATATATGTGAACGAAGCTGACGGTCAACTCCCAACAGCTCATTTGATTCTCAGATACACCCCTCTTTCATTCGCCTTTCAAGCTCCTAGATACGTAATCCGAGCTCGCGACCCTCAGCTCCAACGTATCAGCGTTGCCTACCAGGGGTTCGTCGTTCCAGAGGGTATCCCGCTCCCTAGAGACACTCCTTCTACCCAGCCACTTTTTGTTGCCAGTATTTCAGTAGGGGCATCCGCATCCCAACCAGTCCTTAGAGAAGAAGAGGACAGAAGAGGGGAAGAAGAAGAGGAAGAAGAAGAAAGAAATCTGCACGAAGTAGTCGATTTGATAGACTTTTCGGATGAGTTTGAGGTTTTCAATCAGACCATACACTCCGAGGAAGATCTCGACGAAATGGGTGTGCAAAGGAAACCCCAAAGAAGTCTTATGGAGTTGATAGAGAACCAGCCCGGGAAAAGTGCACTGGGGAGATCTTCACAATCTCATATTCCTCCTCCTCCCGCTCCTCACAAGCCTTCTCACCAACCTCCTCAGCCGGTAAGAGCTGAAGCTACCAATTTGAAAAGACGAAGGGAGAAAAAAGGGAAGGACGTGGTGGAGACTGGAAAATCCCGTCCGACCCAGGAAGAAGAAGCCCAACGAGCTGCGAAGCAGCAGAAGACCAGCCATACTTTATAGCGAGGCCAGGAGAGGTTGGACACTCAACCTCCTGAGCCACAAGCTTGGCTGCCCGCATCCATGCACGGTGGGGAGCCCCTGAGGGATGACGTATCACTTAGGAACTTCAATGGTGGCATTGGGTGTCATGTAGCCTCGGTCGTTGAGGAGGCTTTATTACTTCCAAGGGACATGGCCGAACTAAAAAATGCAAGAAAGAATGAACTTATCCTCAACAATAAAAGATATTTGGAAATGGTATAGAGTCAACTTTCTTCTTTTTTTTTTTTTTTTTTACTTGCAACCATTACTTACTAATATGTGCTTTTTACTAACTATGGCGTTAATCTCTTCCTTTTAGGTTATCCAAAACACTTTTAGACTGGATGAGATGTTCAATAACTGTCAACAACAGTTAGAGGATGAAAGGAAAAAACGGGGGTCCGCTGTACAGACTTTGACCATATCAGAGCACAACCTGGCGGAGGCGAGGAAAAAACTAATTGCTGAGGAGCAAGCTCGCCGTAGTGCTGACTCGGCCTTGGAAGGTGCACAAAGGCAAGCCGAGGATCATAGGAAGCGCCTACGCGAAGCAAATGAGGAATTGAAGGCTGCTAAGGAGCAAATGGCAGCCCTAAAAAAGTAGCTGGAGGAAACCCAAAAGTTAAAGGATCAAGCTAAAAAATCCAGGGAAAAGGCCGAGAAGGCGAAAGTTGAGGCCGAGCAAGCAACGAATGTGGCTGAACAGAAAGGTTACGACCTAGGGGTAGCTGAGACCGAGGAAACCCTTAAGGTAGATGTCCCAGTGGCGTGCCGCATTTACTGTGCCCAAACTTAGGATGAAGCCCTTAATCGAGCTAGGGTTGAGGCTTCATCTGAGTTGAGGAAGGCAGAGAATGTGTTCTACCCTCTTGCAATCCAAGTCTCGGCTCCTCCTTCCACTTAAGCCGAAGTGACTTCCATAACTACTGATCCAAATCCAGAAGTATCACTTCAGGACCCTCCCCCTCCTGGCCAACAAGAACTAGCCAAAGAGGCCAGTGCTTCCTAAGAAGCACCCTTGGACAAAGCTGCAGCCGTTCCGGAGGCAGAGGCAGCTTCTCAAGTCTTTCAACAAGATTTGACCTCTACAGTCATGCCAGCTGAGGGAACTGTTAAGGACAAAGAAGGAATATCTACCTCAGAGGCAGACAAACCAGCCAACCAAACTTCCAAGCTCCAGATTAAGCTGAAAAAATAGGCTTTATTCTGTAATTTAATTAGAACTTTTGTAAGGGGTTTTGTTTCCGTTTGTTTGTTTGTTGTTGCTGTTTTTTTTAGACATATCTTAAAGAAGTATGCATCCTTACTTTTTGAAATTCGTTTGAGTTGCCGTTTATCTAATTTTTGTGTCGTTCATTTACTCATTTTAGTTTGAGTGGTTTCATCCTAATTGCTCTTTGTTTATACAAGAGAAAAAAATATAACTTACACATATTAACAGTTGGCGGCCAAAATAGATGATAACCATTAAGACTATGACACCACATAGATACATTTCGTATATGTGTATATCCATTCTACTAAATTGAAACTTAAGGAAGCGTTCATAAGTCAGATAAAGCTAAATCTAAAGTACTTCAATTATATATTAAATGATGGTCACAGGCCCATTGGGATTTATATCTTCAATAGGTAATAAAGAACCCTGTGATTCGAGGACGGTACTTTAGGGTTTATTATTTTGAAATGCCCAAGTTCATGTGGCACTAGCATTTTAATAACAAGAGGTTGTATTATACCTCAATAGACGTCATAGGGTATTAATTTTCACTAAGTTTGTGGTCCGAGGGACCTGACATGACTTAGTTTCTGTTTAATACTTTAATAGATGTCATAGGGTATTAATTTCCACTAAGTTTGTGGTCCGAGGAACCTGACATAACTTAGTTTCTGTTTAATACTTCAATAGATGTCATAGGGTATTAATTTCCACTAAGTTTGTGGTCCGAGGAACCTGACATAACTTAGTTTCTGTTTAATACTTCAATAGATGTCATAGGGTATTAATTTCCACTAAGTTTTTGGTCTGAGACACCTGAAATAACTTAGTTTCTGTTTAATACTTCAATAGATGTCATAGGGTGTTAATTTTCACTAAGTTTGTGGTCTGAGGAACCTAACATAACTTAGTTTCTGTTTAATACTTTAATAGATGTCATAGGGTATTAATTTTCACTAAGTTTGTGGTCCGAGGAACCTGACATAACTTAGTTTCTGTTTAATACTTCAATAGATATGGAAACACATGATGTATGATTGGCATAATTTAAAAGAAACCCAAACTAGACTACTTTTATTATTAATAATACCTCTTGATATTGTTTACATTCCAAGGATGGAGTACAGCTTTTTCATCTAGGTCTTCCAGATAATAGGCTCCTATTCCGGCTACTAAAGTAATCCGATAAGACCCTTTCCAATTAGGCCCCAATTTTCCCCAAGCTGGATTCTTGGTGGTTCCTAGAACTTTCCTCAGCACCAGTTCTCCTACAACTAATGGCCTCAGCTTTACATTAGTATCATAGTCTTGCTTGAGTTTATGTTGGTAATAAGCCAATTGGTACCCATTGCATTCTCTCTTCGCTCTTTGATCAAGTCCAAACTTTTTTCCAACAGCCCATCATTGCCGTCCGAGGTAAATGTACTCATCCTTAACGTTGGGAAACCAGTTTCCAAAGGGATGACGGCCTCAACTCCATATGCCATTGAGAAAGGGGTCTCTCTTGTTGACCGTCGAGGCGTTGTTCGATACGTCCAAAGGACATGTGGTAATTCCTCCACCCATTTTCCTTTCGCATCATCCAACCTCTTTTTAAGTCCATTGACTATAACCTTGTTGACGGCCTCAGCTTGCCCATTCCCTTAAGGATAGGCTGGAGTGGAATATCTATTCTTTATCCCTAAGTCTGAACAGTATTGCCTGAAGGCTTTACTATCAAATTGAAGGCCATTATCCGAGATAAGGATGTGTGGAGCTCCAAATCGTGTTACGATATTCTTCCAGATAAACCTCTTGACATCTACGTTCCTGATGTTAGCTAAAGGTTTAGCCTCGACCCACTTAGTGAAATAATCTGTGCCGACCAGCAGATACTTCTTGTTTCCTAATACTTTAGGAAAAGGGCCTACAATGTCCAAACCCCACTGAGCAAAAGGCCATGGGCTGGATAGGGGGTTAAGAATTCCTCTAGGCTGATGGATGTTAGGAGCGAATCTTTAGCACTGGTCACACTTTCTGACATATTCCTGCGCTTCCTTCATCATATTTGGCCACCAGTATCCTTGGGTAATGGCCCTATGAGATAGGGACCTTCCCCCCATATGACTTTCACAAATTCCTTCATGCAGTTCCTCTAGAAGTGACTCTGACATCTCGAGGTGTATACAAAGCAGATATAGCCCGAAAAAAGAGCGTTTGTACAATTTTTTGTCCTCGGACAACCAAAACTGAGGAGCTTTCCTCCGTATTTTCTCGGCTTCTATTTTCTCTTCCGGCAGGATGTCACTTTCGAGGAATTTCAATATGGGATCCATCCAGCTCGGTGCTAGGTTGACTTGATGAACTTGAAGCTCGTCCTCCCCTACCAGGGTAGGGGTGCATAAATTCTCAACGATTATCACCCGAGGCAAATTCTGTGCTGAGGAAGTGGCAAGGGTTGCCAAGGAGTCGGCATGGGTATTTTCACCTTGGGGAATATGTGACAAGTCAAAAGATTCAAATCTTGTTTGTACACGCCTAACTTGACTCAAATATTCCTGCATTCTTGCATCTTGGGCTTCCAGTTCCCCTTTCACCTGGCCAACTATCAACCTTGAATCTGAGAATACTTCCACTACCTTCCCGCTCATTTTCTGGACCATACTCATTCCCATCAACAAAGTTTCATACTCTGCTTCGTTGTTCGTGGCTGAGAATCCCAGCCTCAAGGATTTCTCAATGATGATCTTTTTGGAGGATACCAGAACTAGCCCCACTCCTGCTCCCCGTTGATTTGCTGCGCCATCCACATATACTATCCAGGATGAGACGCTCTGTGTGGAAATCAAGCCAACCGACTTTTCATCCATGTCATATTGCTTCATCTTAGCTTATTCTGGGAGCTCGGCAAACTCGGCTACTAAATTGGCGAGGACCTGGCCTTTCACGGAGGTGCGGGGCATGTATTTGATGTTGAAAGCCCCTAGAATCGTGCCCCACTTAGCAATCCTCCCCGTATAATCCGCGCTTCTAAGTATGGACTTAAGTGGTAGCTGAGTTAGGACTACTATGGTGTGCGCTTGAAAGTAATGCGAGTGTTTGCGAGTTGCATGGACTACTGCCAAGATGGCCTTTTCTAGCAATAAGTATCGCACCTCGGCCTCATGAAGTGATTTACTTACGTAATAAACTGGCCTTTGAATGCCATTGTCCTCTCATATTAAGACAAAACTAACTGCATGAGAGGCAACTGCCAGGTAAGCAAACAGGACTTTGTCCACCTCAGGGCTGGACATGATAGGCGGTCGAGATAGATACTCTTTCAGCTGCTGAAATGCTACAGCGCATTCCTCGGTCCACTCAAATCATTTCCATTTATGTAGTAAATGGAAGAAAGGTCTACACCTATCAGCTGACTTGGAGATAAATCGGTTCAGAGCAGCAGTCATTCCTGTCAGTTTCTGCACCTCTTTTGGACTCCGAGGTGCTTGTAAATCGTTAATGGCCTTAATCTGGTCTGGGTTCACCTCGATTCCCCTATAAGTCACCATGTACCCTAAGAACTTTCCAGAACTTACACCAAAGGAACACTTTAAGGCATTCAGACGTAGCTTATGCTCTCTCAGGATTCCAAAAATACTCGTAAGATCTTCTACATGCTCGGACACCACTTTACTCTTCACCACCATATCATCGATATAGACTTCAATGTTTCTGCCCAGTTGCGGTTCGAACATTTTAGTCATCATCCGTTGGTAGGTAGACCCCGCATTTTTCAATCCAAAGGGCATCACCTTATAATAATAGTTTCCAATGGGGGTGACAAAAGCTGTCTTCTCTTGATCGTCCAATGCTAGCAGTATTTGGTGATATCCTTGAAAGGCATCCAAAAAACTCATCCGAGGATGACCAACTGTTTCATCCACTAACTGGTCTATCTTCAGCATAGGAAAAGGATCCTTGGGGCAAGCCTTATTAAGGTCCGTGAAGTCCACGCACACTCGCCACTTCCCAGTTTTCTTCTTCACCACCACTGTGTTGGCTAACCATTGAGGATAAAAAACTTCCTTGATAGCCCCGACCTGCTTGAGCTTGGCCACTTCACTCCTAACAACTTCGGCGTGCTCATTTGATGGTCGCCGAGGTGGTTGTCTTTTCGGAACAATGGAAGGATTCACATTGAATTGATGACAAATGAAGTTCGGATCTATACCCGGGGCTTCGTAAGGACTCCAGGCGAACACGTCGATATTTTCTCTGAGGAATTTTACCAACTGCTCCTTCACTCGCGAAGGCAGTTTAGCCCCAACCTGGAAGAATTTCTTAGGATCATCAGCAACAATTACCCTCTCCAGATCTTCACATTTTGCCTCATCGGCCAGTGCATTTAAGGGTAATGCTGGGGCTTTTAATTGCTATAAACCATTATCGGCGGTTGCCGAGGTCTCCGCTTCTGGCCGGTGTTGAATAGCCGCTACCAGGCATTGTCGAGCTGCAGCCTGACTTCCTACTATCTCTAAAACTTGGCTTCCGAATGGGTACTTTACCTTCTAGTGTAGGGTGGAGGAGACCACCCCCAGGGTATAGAGCCAAGGTCGGCCCATAATAGCCGTGTATGGAGAGAAAACATCTACGACGATGAAGTCCACCTCCACCACATCCGTACTGGCCTGCACAGGTAGCCTTATCTGACCTTTTGGGGCGACCATTCTTCCCTCAAAACTCACCAGAGGTGAACTGTAAGTTGTCAAATGCTCAGGCTTCAAACCTAGCCCCTTGTATAAGTCAGGGTACATTATATCGGCAGCACTACCCTGGTCAACCATTACCCTTCTCACATCGTACCCGCCGATTTTCAGCGTGACCATTAGAGCATTATCATGTGGCTGTATGGTTCCTACTTTGTCTTCATCTAAAAAGCCCAAAACCAATAGGATGTCCATCCTGGCTCTTTTAGACATTGAGCTACACTCCTCGGTTGGAGATCGGGATACCGACAGTACCCTAGAAGGACAAGAGCCAGTTCTCCCCGGGGCAGCAAAAATAACGTTTATTGTGCCAAGGGGGAGTCTTGAAGAAGCATCTCCCCGCATCTCTGAGCCTGCTTGGCCTACCCAACCACTAGAGTGGTGCAAGAGTTGCTTCAACTTCCCTTCTCGGACTAGTTTTTCCAAATGGTCCCATAAATTCCTACAATCATCAGTCGTGTGCCCATGATCTTAATGATAGTGGCAGTAAAGATTCTGGTTGCGTCTCGTAGGCTCTCCTGCCATCTTGTTGGTCCATTTAAAAAATGGTTCATTCTTAATCTTCTCCAGCACCTGTTGTACCGGTTCCCGGAACACGACATTAACCGCCTGGGCGTTCGCAGAGCCTGATTGCCCCATATAGTCTTTCCGAGGTCGATTATTGTTGTATCAATCCGACCTGAAATCCCTCTTCTCCTAAGGGATTACCTTAGCCTTTCCTTTTCCCTACAGTTGGTCTTCTTCTACTCTTCTATACTTATCAATCCGATCCATTAATTGTTGTACGCTAGTGACTGGTTTACTAGTTAAAGATTTCCTCAAATCATGCTCGGCTGGAAGGCCGGCCTTGAATGTACTTATAGCTAGATCGTCATGCTCTCCCTCTATCTCATTAAACATTTCCCAGTATCTGTCTGAATATGTCTTAAGAGTCTCACCCTCTCGCATGGACATAGACAACAAAGACCCCAAAGGCCGAGGAACTCTACTACAGGTAATAAAGCGAGCACCAAAAGCCCGAGTAAGTTTCTTGAAAGAATCGATAGAATTAGTCCTTAAGCTGTTGAACCATCTCATCGCCATCGGGCCCAAACTTGATGGAAAAACCTTACACATCAAAACTTCATCTCTGGAGTAGATAGCCATCCTCTGGCTGAAATGGCTAACGTGTTCTACTAGGTCTGTCCGACCATTGTATAGGGTAAATGTAGGCTAATGAAATCACCGGGGAAGGTTCGCATCCTCTATATTCCTCGTGAAGGGTGATTTGGAAACTTGGCTTAATGCTTTGTTCATGGCGTTATTCCCCAAACCTCTGCGAGGTGGACTTTTGTACCTACGTCAATGGTGATACTCCTCTTCATAGGAAAAAGTCTCACTGGGCGGAGTTCTGGATCTTCGTCTATAACCAGCACCATCTGTCTCTTCGAAGGAAGGCTCGGAGCTGGGTGGGGAACGTCTTCGTCACGAGTGACGCAACTCCCTTTTCAATTCGTCAATTTCACGTTACATGTCTCTATCATTCTTTGCATGAGAGACATGACTCTTCCCTCGAGATTGGCTTTTGCTGGTATGAATCGTGCGTACACTTCCCTCACGGCCCTCTCTTCGTTCGAGGCTCCGGTGTGGATCGCCATGCTGGGAGCCCCTTAACTCCGCTTGGTGTGGGCCAGCATCTATCTGGTGTGGTCCCGCTGTTACCTGTTGTGGACCTGCTTCTTCCATCGTGAACGTTGTAACCGAATTTCCTTTGGCCAAGATCAAGCTCTCCCCACAGACGGCTCCAATTGTAGGGACTGAAATTGTATTGATCCCAAAACCGGATTGGACTCAAACTCTAACGGCCCAAACAATAAATTTATAGAGCGTGGATAGAAAAACTAGATTTATCCCAGAAGAAAGACGATCAAACTTAACGATTCAAGATGGTTTGATACAAATATGATTATTAAATTTATCCTCGGAACAAACTAAGCTCCTTGTTTTATATGATTTTCTTCGAGACCTTAATTGTATAGAAGAACCAGATCCCCCTCTCAATGCGTTCTTCCGGGTTATATATTGCAACCTTCGTATCATCTTTACCATACACGTGTAGGTCAGATTTGGGGGACTCCTTCCCGTCCCATCCAACATCTCTTAGAACCATCAACCAGTGACTGTAAGACTGCTTGATCACTGTTCAGGCATCATTTTCTCATTAATATGACCAGAGAGTTGGTTGAAAGGCATTTAATGTGGAGGTAGCAACTTTTAAAGATATTTGTCTACCTTTCTTTTCTTATCTCTGGTCCAATGCTTGACCCTTAGTTATGGTGTAACTCTGAAGTAAGTTTGTAATGGTATAGCACTCAGATTTACCTCGGATACACGTTGCCGAGGAGATTTTTGTCCTCGGACGCTTATTGGACCCATCTCACATTACCTCTATTCATTTCTTAACTTTATTCCCCTTATAGCCTTATTTGGGCCTCCTCGGATGGTCTAACGTTCTCGGACAGGGCCAGGGGCCAATTAACACTGCTTTTAATAATACTTCCTAATGAATTGGCCCCCACAATATATATTATAATATTCCTACATTGTTCTTTAATCCTTTAATTGCTATTTGCTTTAAGTGAAAAATTGTAATGGACATGTGTGTGCAATTTTAAAATTTCATTTTTCATGATGAATTCATTACTTCAACTAATTTCTATGACATACACTATTTCTTTATCCTCTTGAGATTAAAATATATATATATATATATATATATATATATATTTATCCCCTTAATTTCGTATTATTTTAATTTAATAAAAACCTATTCATGTTTTCACAACATTATTTCATGTTATTTCTTTAACATATTTTGAACATTTTATATAATCTCTCACGTGGAAATTTAAAGCATTATCCTTGCATCGCGCGGGCTCTTTGCTAGCTTTAATAATGGCCACCCTAGATTTGACTAATACATCATTTTTATTTCTTAAAATTACTCTTATTACATACATAGCTCATTAATTCAAAGTGTATTTAATGTATTTCATACAAAAGGAAAACTCTTTATAAATTATTAATGCTCTATATTTTTCCTCTAATTTCTCTTTTACCATAATAGCTCATTGCACCAAAGAATATTTAGGAGACATCCTAGAAATATATAAGTAAATATTTTTAATAAAAGTCTTCTTTATTTATTTTTTTAATGTTTTTAGAAAATTAAAGATATGGACAATTTTTTTTTCCCTTTTAGAAGAAACCATAAATGTGGATTTCATGGGTAGGAGTTAAGAATCCTTTAAATTTTATTAATGTTATATATGTACTTAATATAAATGCTTTGTTTTTTGAGGGGGAGATATAAATGCTTTGTTAAATGTAAGAAAATAACATATATTAAATCATGTTACAAAAATATTTTATATGTGTGTATGTGTTTATATATATATATATATATATATATATATATATATATAAATAGCTTGGTTCCCTCTGAAAAAAATTTCTATCTTCACCACTAATTACAAAGACTTATTTCACTCTTCAAGGAATCCTTTTTTTGCCCTGTTTTCTCTTTATCTAGTATATAGATATTGTGCCTCCTACCTATTTGATAAAAGTCTAAAATATGATAAAGTAGTAAAAGAATGAAACATATTTGATATTGTGTCTAGATGCTTTTATATTTTAATCACTCGAGTTCCATTCTTTTATGCATATGGGCGGCCTCAAGTGAAACATATTTGATATTTGCCTAATGACTCTAATTGCTTTTATATTTTGATCACTTGAGGTCCATTCTTTCAAACATATGGGCGGCCTTAAGTGATTTTTTATATATATATAAAATGTGAAACTCTTAAAGGTTTGGATTCTCAACTGGTTCGGGAATATATGTTCTTTGGTGAAGTTATTGTTGCACAATTGCTTACAAATTCCTTAAGAAAATATAATTGTGCAATGAGATTATTACGAGGGATTTTAGTCAATATGTTATGCCACTCATTGTTTTTAAAGTATATTTTTAGTTTCGGCATGGAAATTGGCAAAGCATTCCCTCTCTCATATTAAAGGGGATATTACCAGATGCAATAGCTCTGCAGAGGATCCAAATCATTTTCATTTTATTATATTACATAGGTGTCTTTAAGACAATTGTTAATAAACTATTTTAGAAAAGTTTTAACATCATTTTCATTAGAAATATATATAAAAAAAATAAAAAATAAAAAATAAAACTGCCAAAACAATTAATTCATTTTTAACCCCAAGGGGTTGTCTTAGTGATTCGTTCCTAAAATCTCATTATATCCATGAGATCCTAAATTTGAAATCTCATGCCAACATTTTGGAGCCATTCCCATGGGGTTTCCTCCTTATAATAACCTAATATGTGTGGGATGAGAAAACTACAAACACCCGAAAGAATAGTAAGATACTCTAAGATATTTGGATACTCTCATTTACCAAAATAATAATAATAATTCATTTTTTGTTTTCCAATAAAAAGTTTTTAAAAATATTTCATAAACCAATGTCCTTAAGGCATCCTTTAATTTTGTAGTAATATATATATATATATATATATATATATTATTGCAAAATAGAAACAGAGTACTCACAAAAATAGAAACAGTGTTTTTTTTTTCCTCTACCGGCAACCTGTGGAGGTGGAACAATAGTGGATTAGCAATGGAGGAGGCAGAGAGAGAGAAACGTAGGTTTAGAATGTAGAGAGAGAGAGAGAGAGACAAACGTCAAATTTTGTTGGGTTTAAAGATAGGTTTAGAATGTAATAAATGAGGGTAATTAATGAGATTTTAATAAAAATATTTGTAATAAGGAGGGTCTTTTTTTAACCGTTGGATCTACTTAAATCTAATGGTTTAAAAAATGTGTAACTCTTTAGAGATACATCAGGTGTAACTTGAACACATCTCTCTATATACGTGTGTGTGTATATATATATATATATTCACTTTTTTAAGTATGGAATTTGCTTTCATTTAAGTTTGATATTTTTCATTTTGGTTGACAAAGTTTAATTTCATAATTAAAATGACCATTTTGTATGACTTTGTGAAAGCTGTCAAAGTTGTACCAAATTTGTTTTAGTTTGGCCAAAAAAAAAAAAAAAAAGGAAAAATTGCATTACCGATGAATACCGGTGTACCAGTTCTTCAGAAATCATAGTTTTATTTTAACCGGCTCATTTTCTCTTTTCTGGCTTCTCACAATACACACCACCCTCATCACTCTTAATTGTGAATATCCTAACCCGAAAGTGAATTGTAAGTCTTTTTTATGCAAATTGCAAATTAGGATTATTTGCTTTTTAAAGTTGAGTTGGGATCTTTTTATGATTTTATTTGTCTTTCTTTTCCTAGTTAAATTGTTTTTTCTTTATTCATTAGGAGTATGTTTATTATTTCTTTTCCTAAAAGAGTAGGAGAAACTCTATTCCTATATTATGGGGAGGTGGATTATGATTATTCGGTTATTAATAAAAGTTTGTTTTGAGAGATTTTCTCTATTCTTTTGCCTACTAGCGTAACTAGCCTAGTGTTCTTGTAGAACTTAGGTTTCGTAGAAGAATTGTATTAATTGTGTATTACAGATTCTGCTTCTACACATCTAAGTTGCATCACTTTTTCTATACAAAACCTCTTCTTTTCTTACTTCAACATTTCCCCTCACTCTTTGCCTCTTTATCTCTTTACTACTTTTTATTTTACTGTTAAATTTTCTTCATCATTTCCTCTTTCTTATATTTTAACTCTTCTTCTTCTCATCTTATTTTGTATAAATTTGATATCATTTATTTCATTCAATCCATATTTTTTCCACACAAAAACTATGAGTACTCTCTCTCTCTCTCTCTCTCTCTCTCTCTCAAGTTTGATTTTTGTTCTTTCTTATAACTCTAATTTAGGTTGATGATTTTTTTATTTAATTTTTTTGTGTTATATTTTTTAAATTTCCCTTCACAAATCACTCTTATAGCTTTGGTTGAATTTTGGTTATTTGAGTTTATATCAAAACAAAATATACATGGCTATGAATTTGAATGTGCCTACCAATGGACTTCCACTAAACAAAGATGTATTCACAATGTTTTTAGTTTCATACACTTCTTTGGTAATGTGAATTTGAGAAAGAGAAAAGGGTAGGCAAAGGATGTATGGTCTTCCATAATCCCCTATATCTTGAAAAATGTGGAAGGCCTATTAGTCTCCCTTTTATTGGAATTTTGTATAGAAAGCCTTTTGCTATAAGTTTCTTGACTTTTTGTTATTTTATAATGAAATGGAATTGAAAGTTTTCCTTTTCCTAACTAAACAGCTAGAGACAGATATACAAATACTTTTGGAGACAAGATGCATATGGTTGTAGCAAATGAGCTTTTAACTCGCAAAGACGAGGTTGTAGTTGTTACAAACAATGAAAAAAATATCAATTTGCCGTTACAAGACTTAGGTTGGTGATGTTGTGAAGAATCCCCTGATTAGACTTATTGTGAAGAGACATTCAGCTTATGTTGAGAAACCAGATCTATGATATCTAAGCCTAAAATATCATCAAATGTTTGATATAACATACATTTAACAAAAATTGCTCTATGGTAGCATGTCCTTATGATAATCATTTGGATTATTTGGTAGGCTGACTTGCCTTTGGAAAAAAATTGAAAAAGAAATAAAAAGCATATTTTGATTTCAATCAAAGTGCTTATAAAATAACCTGGGGGGGGGGGGGGGAAATATAATCATTGTAATCACTCTATAGTCTATACTATGACAAAAAGTGAAAAAAGTTGTTTTATTTGTAGCATATCAAAAAAGTCAAAAAAATATTCAGTGTAGTAATTTTGTATTATTGCACCTCATGTGTTTGGTAAAATTTCTTTCAGAAATTTTATGTGTTTTTCTTAAATCTATTTTTTATTTCTATTTTGGTCATTTTATTACAAATAATTAGCATCTTCACCATCAAATTTTTTGTTAATTTCAACTTTTTTGGTAAGCTTTTACTTTGCTTAGTTGATCATCTTTACTGAAAATGTTGAAAAGATAATAAGATAAAATAATAATTTACTCTAGAACATCATTATGTTATTAATGTTTTTATATATAGATACTTAAGAAACTTTTTCTTTTTGCATTTTATTTTATTTTATTTTATATTTCCACTTTATGATATATGATTTATTGATAATGATCTATTGCATAGTTATCTTTATTTACTTTTTCACTTTGTTTCAATTGTGAGGAAGAAAGAGATCGATGCGGATCTATGTTTTGGAGAAAAAGATACCTATAAGAATTGAATCGTATACATCTATATAGTAATAAACAAAGTATACATAGCTATAACTTGGTCTAATAGTTCTCATACTATAAATTTAAAATATATATATATATATTGCATTGTGTTTTCATACATATCTCACTATATATAATACCTGACTACAAAATATATTTTGTTACATTACAAAAAAAAAAATTAATTTAAAACATAATTTCAAATAACACATATTGAATTTTTAAAAATATACAATCTAATATATTAATTCAATAACTATCAAATAAAAAATAATCATATTAGATTTTTTTGCGCATCGTACGGGTCTACGACTAGTATATTATAAAAGTTGGATCCCTCAAACTGGTGAATACACAAAGTGGTGACACATGTCTCATTCAAGATTCATAAAACAATGACACATCCCAAACACCACGTGGTAGGCAACTATTGCCTATTGGTACATGTCACTTCTCAAATGCCATGTGGCAGACAACTATTGACATGTGTTAATCATTTTGCTATGTGTTACCAATAAATAAAGAAAATTAAATTTGTACTATCAATTCCACCATTTTAATAATTACCCACTATAAACTTCTTAAATTGCTCCATATATATTTCCATTCTTATTCCACAATAAAAGTTTCCTTAGTAACCTAAAAGCCATGAGTTGTAAAAATGAATATTTAAATTACGTATGATTTGCTATTAAATAAATAAATAAAAAAGTGTGGATTGTTAACTAAAATACACTATTTCACTATTACCAAAATAAAATATCTGGGATTGACAAAGTATTTGTAAAAGAGAGAAAAAATAATCTGAGGGGCCACCTTCTATGTCATACACCATCAAGCCACAGAAACCCTAATAGGGGGAATTTTTTTTCTTTTTTCTTTTTAAATTAGGGGCCTAAATATGATTTAGGTTTGAAAAAATTTGGTGGATAGTTTTTTGTTTTGGGTATATAAGTAGAGAGAGTATTTGATGCACAATGTAAAGCCATATTTTACCATGGTTTTAAATCATCTATAAGACACATGCATATGTACTTGCTCACATCATGTCTTAATATCACACATCGATGAGTGGAAGATGGTGAGAGAGTTAAGCATACTTTCATTTCTTAGTATGTGTGTGGGTGCTTTTTTTCTTAGCACACAAGTCCAAGTAAAAACAAGGATCCTGGGCCCTTTACTTGTTGTTTTGGTGGACTAGGCTTGGTTCACCGTAATTAAATGGGGGCTGATTACAAACTAAATTATGCGCAAATCACATAAATCTCTTCAAGGCAAAATGCGATTCCTCCTAAGCAATAAAATACCATTATAAGTGTTTTAGTGTCATAAAATGACCATTTACTCTTACGAAACAAGTAAAATAATTATTCATAATATTCACAATGAGAAAAAGATTGAAATAGAGTATTTGAGGCTTATCTTTTATTGTGTAAACATTTAAAAAGTTCCTTCACTTGGTACCCCGGGCGTACTATCGTGGTACCCCGAGCGTTCTGTCATGGTTCCCAGGGGAACTATGCCTGTAAGAACCCAGAATGCTGATTCTATGAACTACACGATCTTTCTCCATGCTTATTATGCAATGGAGTTTTGTCCTTTCCCTTACCTCTATAGGTCCTACATAAGAACACACTATTCAATACACATATTTACATATACATATATGTAAATAAATTTCATGAGAATGATTCAGCCATGAGGATCCTATCCCCAATTCTCACGGACTTAGTGCTTTTGCACAAGACTTGTGGAATTTGGAACTCAAGTCCAAGTGGCTTTGCTTGGGCATTGTCTTCCAAGATAGTTAGGTGAGAAGGATTTTTGTGGGAGAGAGTGATATCTGATGTGTGCATATTTTGGCATATGTTTATTGGAGGCTAAGTGTGTCCAAGGCCCAAGTTGAAGTGAGGACCCCAGTAAAAAGACTCAGCTTTTAGCTGTCCTTCCTTGCTGTCATTTTTCCCAAGTGAGCAGAATCCATTCCTACTGGGTTAAAGGTTTTCCCAGCCACTTCCCCTTATAGTTCTTCATTCTGGGTTTCCCGAGGTATTAGCCTTTTGTTCATGAATTGTCACTCTCCAAACTTTCTGGTTCTTTGCTACACCACTAGGTGCTTGAGAAGGACATATCTATTCTTCGTTTCTTGTATTTTGTGGTACCCCTTTTGAGCTATCTCAATCCCACTTTAGTTGTGCTGCACTTCCCGAGGATCCCGAGCCTCTGGTAGCCTCTGAGTATCCCGACCCAGTTCTTTCACTGGATTTTGCTGGATTTTTAATGGCCTTTTTGCTAGAAATCTGAACATACATAGGACCTTGATGTTGATTCTTCTTGCTACATGTCCTCTGGTCTGACCGAGATCCTGCTGCATGTCCTCTGGCCTAACCGGGATCCTTCCTCTTGCCTGACCAGGATTCTCTTCTTTTTTTCTTTGTTATTATTATACCTTTCTTTTTCCTTCTTTTTGGGACTTTGGGCCTTCATGATCCTTCTTAGTTTCATGAATTGGGTCTTTTTTTGTTAAGACCCATGGTCTTTCTTTACTTTCCATGGAATGGGCTTTCTTGTGAAATTTTGGTCCTCAACAGTATGCAATCAATGAACACAACATAAATTAGTTGATTTTTAAGGTCTAGTTACTCTTTTGCATTTATTTTTGGTTTCATGATTTAAAAAAATAATAATAATCTTACCTTAAAAACGCTACAAATGTGCAGTGAAGCTACTAAACTAATTTTTAATATCTTAAAATGGATATGTTTCTTTACTCTAATTTATTTTAATTATTTTATAATATATGTACAACATTTTCCAAAACCGTCTTTCATAAAATTATCCGTGCATCACATGGGGAACTTATTAGTGTATATATAAAAGTAGAGACCTTATGTGAGAGTGCATGAGATTCTGTCAAGTGACGTATTCTTCATTTAGGCTTTCACCTCAACAAATATTACATTTATGTCAAAATATTAGTTCATTGAATGTGTCCATGGGTTAAATGCACATATTAATTATTTATATGTGTGCATTAATTATATATATAAATAGTTTATTTGGTTTATGTTTTTTAAAATAAGAAAGCAAAAATCTCATGTGAGAAACTATGAGGTTCTGTCATGTGGCACAATTACATATAATAAACATCATTAATATGGAATGGATTAAAATGCTTTTATCATTATTTAAACTAGTATGTAACCCGTTCTTACACACGGGAATAATAAATTGTAGTGGTACTATTGGTGTTAGTTTGAGTTATTAAATATATAAGACATAGTTCGACCAAGACATTTGGAGGTACTAAAATAGTTTTTTCTTGCAATTTTCATGATATTGGTTATGCTAAGTCTCTTATTATATTGCTATTATGTATATAATTTTGAAAATTACTATTGGATACTGCATATACAATATCAATTCACAATTATTGTCTGTGAAATTTTACTAAATATAACACAAAATAAAAATAATAAATTGGTCAAATAGTATCTCCAAAATTGAATGGAGACAGGTGCATGAGATCGTTCAACTCAATTATAGTTTGTTACATTCAATATCTTTGCATACAAAATATTTGAATAGAAACAGTATAAAAATTATGCTAATTAGTTCAAAGAAAAAATAAAAACAAAAATCTAAACAATTTAATTTGTATGGAAAACAAACAAAAGCAAAATCCAATTTTGATTCTAATTGAATTTTCTCTAAACTTTGGTTTAAAAGAGCAAATATATAAATATATATATATATATATATATATATTACCTAGTTAATAATTGATTGTACATAGCCATGGTATATTACATAAATTACTTATAAATTTGAATTTTTTTTAGTTATAAAAAAATGCTCATAAATATAAAATCATTCAAACTCTCTCTTCCTCTAATTTTATATATAGAGTTAGATATATGATTAAGTTTTTTGATTTATTTATATAGGACTCCTCGTTTTTTACACTTAATTAACTCATATGGCATAAAAATTAAAAAACTTAGATTAGATAGCTCATTAATTCAAAGTGTATTTAATGTATTTCATAAAAAAGGAAAACTCTTTATAAATTATTAATGCTCTATATTTTTCCTCTAATTACTCTTTTACCATAATAGCTCATTGCACCAAAGAATATTTAGGAGACATCCTAGAAATATATAAGTAAATATTTTTAATAAAAGTCTTCTTTATTTCTTTTTTAAATGTTTTTAGAAAATTAAAGATACGGACAAATTTTTTTTTTCCCTTTTAGAAGAAACCATAAATGTGGATTTCATGGGCAGGAGTTAAGAATCCTTTAAATTTTATTAATGTTATATGTAAGGGCGGATTTTGGGGCCCAAGCCCAGCGAGCGAGCAATTCTGGCCCAAAGGACCCTTAACAATGAATTTGTAGAGAGTGGGCTTGAAAGGTATGACCTTAGGCATAGGTGTGTGGTTTAGTCGTAGTTCCTACGGGAAATACTACATGGGCGGGCTTGGCTTCATAGACCAAGCCCTCCATTCGCCAGAGAGTCCTCCCTTTCCTTGTCTTCTTCTCCTTTTATACTGGTGTTCCATTCTCCTTTTTGTGTCCACGTGTTAATTTTTTCTTTTTGGGGAGCAGTCCTGTCCAGTCGACCCATACCTAGAGTGGTTGGGAGTTGCTGGAAAAAGCGCATGGGCATGGGTTTGAGTATGGGCTTGTCAAACGCCGAATTCCATATTACTGTGTTAGCAGCTTTTTTCCTTGCCCTGTCCCTACGCTCAGTTCGTTCCTTTCTTTGGGCATTTAGTGAAGTGTCGAACAGGAGGTCGTCCTCGGCAAAGGCTCTCCTCGGCTTGGGCCGTGGACCCTAAGATAAACTGGGCCTGGGCCAGGGCCGCAATTTCTTTGGCCCCACATTATATATGTACTTGATATAAATGCTTTGTTAAATGTAAGAAAATAACATATATTAAATCATGTTACAAACATATTTTATGTGTGTATGTGTTTATATATATATATATATATATAGCTTGGTTCCCTCTGAAAAAAATTTCTTTCTCCACCACTAGTTACAAAGACTTATTTCACTCTTCAATGTATCCCTTTTTTCGCCTTGTTTTCTCTTTATCTAGTATATAGATATTGTGCCTCCTACCTATTTGATAAAAGTCTAAAATATGATAAAGTAGTAAAAGAATGAAACATATTTGATATTGTGTCTAGATGCTTCTATATTTTAATCACTCGAGTTCCATTCTTTTATGCATATGGGTGGCCTCAAGTGAAACATATTTGATATTTGCCTAATGAATCTAATTGCTTTTATATTTTGATCACTTGAGGTCCATTCATTCAAACATATGGGCGGCCTTAAGTGATTTTTTTATATATATATAAAAAATGTGAAACTCTTAAAGGTTTGGGTTCTCAACTGGTTCGGGAATATATGCTCTTTGGTGAAGTTATTGTTGCAGAATTGCTTACAAATTCCTTAAGAAAATATAATTGTGCAATGAGATTATTACGAGGGATTTTAGTCAATATGTTATGCCACTCATTGTTTTTAAAGTATATTTTTAGTTTCGGCATGGCAATTGGGAAAGCATTCCCTCTCTCATATTAAAGGGGATATTACCAGATGCAATACCTCTACAGAGGATCCAAATCATTTTCATCTTATTATATTATATAGGTTTCTTTAAGACAATGGTTAATAAACTATTTTAGAAAAGTTTTAACACCACTTTCATTAGAAATATATATAAAAAAACTGTCAAAACAATTAATTCATTTTTAACCCCAAGGGGTTGTCTTAGTGATTCCTAAAATCTCATTATATCCATGAGATCCTAGATTTGAAATCTCATGCCAACATTTTGGAGCCATTCCCATGGGATTTCCTCCTTATAATAACCTAATGTGTGTGGGATGAGAAAACTACAAACACCCGAAAGACTAGTCAAATACTCTTAAGATATTTGGATACTCTCATTTATCAAAATAATAATAATAATTCATTTTTTGTTTTCCAATAAAAAGTTTTTAAAAATATTTCATAAACCAATGTCCTTAAGGCATCCTTTAATTTTGCAGTAATATATATATATATATATATATATATTACTACAAAATAGAAATAGAGTACTCACAAAAATAGAAATAGTGTTTTTTTTTTTTTCCTCTGCTGGCAACCTGTGGAGGTGAAACAATGGTGGAGGAGCAATGGCGGAGGAGACAGAGAGAGAGAAACGTAGGTTTAGAATGGAGAGAGAGAGGTAGATGTCAAATTTTGTTGGGTTTAAAGATAGGTTTAGAATGTAATAAATGAAGGTAATTAATGAGATTTTAATAAAAAAAATTGTAATAAGGAGGGTCTTTTTTTAACCGTTGGATCTACTTAAATCCAATGGTTTAAAAAATGTGTAACTCTTACACCAGGTGTAACTTGAACACATCTCTCTATATATGTGTGTATATATATATATATATATATATTCACTTTTTTAAGTATGGAATTTGCTTTCATTTAAGTTTGATATTTTTCATTTTGGTTGAAAAAGTTTAATTTCATAATTAAAATGACCATATTGTATGACTTTGTGAAAGTTGTCAAAGTTGTACCAAATTTGTTTTAGTTTGGCCAAAAAAAAAAAAAAAGAAGGAAAAATTGCATTACCGATGAATACCGGTGTACCAGTTCTTCAAAAATCATAGTTTTATTTTAACTGGCTCATTTTCTCTTTTCTCCCTTCTCGCAATACACACCACCCTCATCACTCTTGATTGTGAATATCCTAACCCGAAAGTGAATTGTAAGTCTTTTTGATGCAAATTGCAAATAAGGATTATTTGCTTTTAAAGTTGAGTTAGGAACTTTATGATTTTAGTTGTCTTTCTTTTCCTAGTTAAATTGTTTTTTCTTTATCCATTAGGAGTATGTTTATTATTTCTTTTCCTAAAAGAGTAGGAGAAACTCTATTCCTATATTATGGGGAGGTGGATTATGATTATTCGGTTATTAATAAAAGTTTGTTTTGAGAGATTTTCTCTATTCTTTTGCCTACTAGCGTAACTAGCCTAGTATTCTTGTAGAACTTAGGTTTCGTAGAAGAATTGTATTAATTGTGTATTACAGATTCTGCTTCTACACACCTAAGTTACATCACTTTTTCTATACAAAACCATATACAGATATTCAACTTGGATTAATCATGTCATTCTCTCATAGGAAATGAAAACAACCCAACATTAGGAAACTTTAACTATATATCCACATATGTTTCTTTGAAAAACAAAATTCAACTCAGTTAAGCCATATATGGCTATTTGACTTGGATTAAGCGCATGTCATTTCCCTCACATTAGCTGAACTGATTTTCCGAATGCCAAACACCGCAAGTGCAAATAACCATGACCGATCAAATTATGTTACAAAGACTTATTTCACTCTTCAATGTATTCTTTTCTTGCTTTGTTTTCTCTCTATCTAGTCAATAAATATGGTGTCTTCTGCCTATTTGATAAAAGTCGAAGATGAAAAATGAGTAGTTTTATGTGTTTGTGTTTGTGTGTTTCTAAAGCACTTAAACAAATTCATTTTCCTAAGGTCCATTACCATGTTATTCTCATGTGAAGAACAAAATCAGCATGAATGAATGAAAAAGGCCTTTGTTTCCTCCTAGACAAGCTAGTCTATTTAGCTCAAAAGTCGTAGTTAATCAGCAGAAAGTTTATTTTATTTCAGGCTGTTTATATGCCCAAAGCATAAAATAAATAAAAACTCCTTTATGTTTTCTTTTCCCATTTAGTATGTGTGTATGTTTTGTTTACCGTGAAAATGCTTCATTTGTTGCAACTTGCAAGATAAGATGTCTATACTAAGAGACAAATATGGTCTTACCCATTCTATGGGTTTGGCCCGATGAAACTTCAGTTCAATGGATATACCATATACCAATACCATCTCCAAAAGGGGATGAACCATTCATTTTTTTAATAAAATAAAGGTGAAGTACAAATTTTATCCCCTAATATATGTCTGTCAAACTCAGGTTTCAGTTGGTTAATTTTTTAATATGTATTGTTTGGACCAAATTCTAATTGCTTTTATATTTTGATCACTTGAGATCCATTCTTTTGAACATATGGGCTGCCTCAAGTGATTTATTTTTATATTTTCTTTGGTGAAGTTATTGCCTTATTGGTGAACAATTGCTTAAATGCCTTAAGAAAAAATAATTATGCAATGAGATTAATTATGATGAGGGATTTTAGTCAATATTATTATATGCCACCCATTCTCTTATTAAAGTACATTTACTTAGTTTCGGCATGGCAATTATATTGCCAATTGGCAAAGCATATCCAATCATTTAATTCTAGCCATTTATGAAGCCTTCTCACCAAAAGGAATGTAGACTATAATGTGCTTTGAGTGTGTCTGAGGTGGAAATGGATCATACTGACCATTATTTTATTTATTATTCTTTTCTCACTGAAAAGAATCTAGCCGCCGCCTCAACAAAAGAACGAATGCCGTATATGGCGGTGATGGTTCTTTATCTTATATGATAATTAGATAAAAACATTAATAATTAGTCGTTGAAGTTTGAGAACAATAATCATTATGCTTTTCATCGTGCTCATTTTGGTAACTTATTATTGTTATCTTTTGTTGAATGTTTATTATTATACTTTACGAATTTAGCAAAAGGAAAATGATGTTAAACAATAATTAAATAAATTATAGGATAGTGCAAGACGTACTCATTAATCGTACCATCACTACCTATTCTTCCTAATCAGAATTTTTTAATAGTTGTACACTGTTCATGAATTTGACTTAAAGGAAAGGAAAATAAAATTGAATTCTTCTAAATTTAATCAATGCATTAGCATTGGCGTCAGTTGACGGTAAAATGGCGGTCAAATTTTTCGTAACTAACCTTGAAATGGGGACAAATCATCCTACACGTACCAAATGCCACCGTAGCATTTTATAATCTTACCTTCACACCACCTTATCTTTGGGCAAGTTTGTGCTCGATCATGCCACCAAAACGGATTCATCTTGTGCTTGATCTACCACAAGGTTGAGTCTAATAATGGGGACAGATCTTGGGCCAAGCTTCAGTGAAGACTGTTAGTTACGTTTTGATCCCTAGTTGGCTTGCTACTGATTTTAATCAAATTCACTTAACCAAGTGATCAGTTAATTCAAATTCGGTTTGCAAGATTGAATAGTAGTACTCTCTCTCTCTCTCTCTCTCTCTCTCTCAAACAATATGTGATTACAGATAGAGAAGCCTGTCAAGGATAAAAACTCTTCAAGGCCTATCCTAACAAATGGAATAGTTGTATTACATAACGACTTACAAAATCTCTAGTTATGCAATGTACATATACACTCGAGCCTCTAGCTACTGCTAGTAATAAAATGCACTAGTTTTTTCTCTCTGTAGTCTCCAAATTTAAGCCACAACGCCAACCCCAAGTCTAATCATTTGAACACTTCAAAGCCTCTTGAAGATTTCTGATGGTCTTGTGATTTTCATAACTCAAGCTCTCACTCAGTGTTGTGGTGGAATTCTCGTCTCAAGAATGCTCAATAGGAGAGGGTGAAGGTATACGAGAATACAAGATTTTTTTTCTAGGGAAAGTACTTTTTCAAAAAACTTTAAAACAAGATGAAATTTCCTCTATTTTTCAAAAATGATTTCAAGAGAGTATAATCCGTCCATGGTTCAAATCAGTAAGGCTTATAGACACCAAAAGTCAAGCCAAAAAGTTCCCCCCCTCCCCAAATTTAAACCTTTCTTTGTTGTCTTTTTTGGCTTAAGAATTGCATGATTGAATTCCTAAATTAAACTTTCTTTTTAAAGCAGTAAGGTTAGCTCATTTAAATTTAAATATGCAATGTCCTTTTTTTCTCGATACGTATGGGAATAAAGCATATGTATTTCGTGACTCTCTTAAAATCTAATTGCCAAACACTTAGGTTTTTTTTTTTTTTTTTTTTTAATGATAGAAATTAGGAATGAATTTAAAATAAGGAACTATCTTAGAATAAGCATTATGCGGTGCTTAACACATTTTTCACACGTAATAGAACTTTCAAATCCATGTCTTTGGTTTAAGACATTTGCCTTCTCTTTTAGCTTAGAAACCCTTAGGGATTAAAATAAAATAAACCCTTCTCTTTTAGCTTAGAAACCTTTAGGGATAAAAAATTAAAAATTAAAAAATAAAATAAAAATAAAAAACCTAGACATAGATGGCCAATTATACTTAGAAAAATTCATGATTAATGGCGACTCCTAAAAATTGGAAAGATAAACAAAAGGACTTACTAACACACACACACATCACCCAAAGTGTCTACACACACACACACTTTACACACGTGTTTTCTAGACTAAAAAAAGAAGGTCAAGTATTGAAATCTAGCATGAACAGTGATTGATTATTATTGTTTTATAGCTTGGGGTGCAAAGTGAAATTATTCCATAATTTAAGTTGGATTTCTACTGTCGGACCGTATGCCTTACCGATCCATCCAACGACCAATTAGTGAAGGATGAAAGGGCTCAAATCTTTTATAGCATTCGATCACAGACCAAGCCCATTGGTATTGGAGCGAATTGTGAAATCCCTCACATCTACGATTAACCTTAAAATATTCTTTCATTTATAAATTTTTTTTAAAAAGTGAGTAAGATATTAGGTTGATTTTTTTGTAGGTCGATAGTGAAGGAATAAAAGGTAGAGTTTGAACCTACACCCAATCTGTGTTTGCACGATGGACCTACACCAATCTATCCAAAGCATCCTGTCCAGGTCCCGTGAATTTTCTCTCATCATCACACAGCTTGAGCCCCCCAAACTCGTGCTGATTGCCTCCAGGTGGTCACCCCCCCCCCCCACTGGGTTTTATCAAGGTCAATTATGATGCCGCGATTTCAAGTTCTCATTCCACCCTAGCAATCATTGCCAAGGACCCACATGGAGCTGTTCTAAAGGTCTGGGCTTGGATAGTCCCCAAGCTTTCGCCCCTCCAAGTTGAAACTATGGCACTGCATTAGGCAGTTAACTAGCAATTCGCGAGAAATGGAGTCACGTCCAGTTCGAAGGTGATTCCAAGGTTTGCTATGAAGTTGTTCTTGCCAATGGTCCTTGTTCTGCCTGGGCTATCTCCTATTTTGTCTTTGACATTCAAGATTTAGATTTATGTTTTGTGTCTTGTAATTTCCTTTGGGTCTATAGAAGCTGCAACTATGCTGCTCATACCGTAGCTAAGTTTGCCCTTGCTTCCAATGAGTCTTGCTTTTTCAATTTGGCCAATCTTATGCCTTGTCTAGTCAATGTTTGTAAGGAAGAAGCCCCTCGTATGTTTTCCGTTTTTTTATTAATGAATTGCAGCTTATCAAAAAAAAAAAAAGGTAAAGTTTGAACCACAAACATACATGTGACATCACAAAAGATATTATTGCCATTAAACCATCACTCAAACCCCAATATAGGTTGATTTGGCTCCACTTCCCCGCTACGCTAAAATGATTACATGATCTTCTTTTTTTTCTTTTCTTTTTTTTTTCTTTTTTTTTTTTCTAAATTTCAGCTAATTGTTAGGGTCATATTTATTATGTATTGGCATATCCTTTAACAAAATGCATTTTATTTGTAATTGGATAGATCTAAGATGTGCTTAGGATATCAAGAAGTGTGTTAATAAGACAATCAAGTGGTATCATTAAAGACATGAAGATTGAACCAAGAAACAAGTGAAGAAAAGATGAAACAGTGAATCTAGACACTAGTCTTGACACAAGCTCGACACTTACATCTATCGATAAATAATGAAAAATTCTCAATACAAGCTCGACACCTCTCGATCTATCGAGCTATGCAAATCCAGAATTCTCAGTCAAAATTTCGACCCATGATGACTTGGATTGTTAAGGTTTCGTTTACTAAACTCCTAGAGTGTATAAATGTTTTATTTTAAAGTTATCAAAGACATAGAAACTCAGATTAGAGAACTCATATATTCTTAGAGAAGCTACTACGTTCTTGTACACCTTAAGGTTTTGTAACCAAATACTTCTAGATTTTCAACATGCTTTGAAGTAAAGAACTTTGCATCCAACAATAAAAATTAGTTGCTGGGAAATCAAACACGTACTTGGATCCATGCAAAGGAAGAAGTCTCTATAAGATCAAGTCCAATTAGAGATTAGAGTAAAGGCTTAACTATAGGTTGGTATTTTGGGATAGGGCAGGGTAGTAGTAAGATTCCTTATACTTGTAACCGCTTGTTCTTGATTAATGGGTTCTTAGGAGTGGTGACCTAAAAATTAACTGATGGAGTTTTTGCCTTACGAGAAGTTTTTCCTATTTGTCAAAAAATCATTGTCTCAATTTAATTTCCGCTTCACTTTAGTTTAATTGGTGATTTGTGTGTACCTCCATGATTTGCATATAATTTGACCTAATTAATCAACTTGGGTAATTGAATTAATTAACCAAGGTCAATTTATAACCCAACAAATATGAATAATAATTTAAATTCACAATGTTTTGAACTTTATTCATAAATGCTAATGTAATCTATTGTGATTATTGTATAATAAAAATTGTATTAGTGATTTATTCATACCAAAATAATGATCCAATAATTATATATCGCCTTTAGAAGTTGTAAAAAAATTATTTAAAAAAAAAAAGTGACTTTGAATTTTTTCTTTCTTTTAAGGATCAACTATTAAAAAAAAAGGTTAAATATTTAACATTGCTAATTGTAAAATGAAAGAGTCTAACTAAAAATAAAAAATTTTATGAAAGGAGTAGGGAGTAGGGAGAAAATTTTCACTCCTTTTCATAACCATGCACACGAGCTCTATCGTAGGCATCATCCTCAAATTCTGATAATTGTTGAGCCCTGTATTGCTGAAGATCGGGCACAGGAAGTTATTGACACCCTTCTATACTCCTATTCCCAAAGAATTGATTCGATTGGTTTTTCGGGAGGCATATGGATGCTGTGGAATGAGGGTAGCAATCTCAAAGTGGGGATTCTCACCACCAGTGAATACAGTATTCATGCGCTGGTTAAGGTACCTATTCAATCCCATAATTTTCTTCTCACTGCTATTTATGTGTCTCCTAATTTTAATAAGCAGAAAATTTTATGGAATTATTTAAAAATTTTAGCTCCATCAGTTAATTTGCCTTGGGTTCTTTTTGGAGATTTTAATGACATGCTTGTTGAGGATGAAAAAATGGGGGGTTTACCTTTAAATCGGTCTAGGTTAACAGCTTTCAGAGGCTGTATCAATCAGTGTGGTCTTATGGATCTAGGTTTTCATGGACCCAGATTTACGTGGACTAATAAGAACTTGATTTGTCATCGTAATATAAAAGAAAGTTTAGATAGAGGTCTAGGAAATTCAGAATGGAAAATTCATTTCCCCAGAATTGAAATTCATCATCTTCCCTGTATTAGATCTGACCATTGTCCCATATTGATGGATACTGACACCCAGGAAAGTAAATCGCATAAGCCTTTTAAATTTGAACAAATGGCTTATGGACCCCTCCTTCTCAAACCTTGTGAAAAAAAGCTAGACTTCATCGGAAGCTCTCTCGTCATCCTCCTCCTCCTTATCTAGGTTCCAACAACGCCTAAAATTTTGAACGAGTAGCATTATAGATTGGAATAAAAATAACTTTGGAAACTTATTTCATAGAAAGAACCGTCTTTTAGCTAGGCTTCAAGGTATTCAGGTTGCTCTATTTAGCAAACCATTTGCTTTTTTATATTCGTTAGAACAACAACATGCCCAAGAATACAATAACACCTTGCACTAGGAGTATCTGCTTTGTCAACTAAAATCTAGAATCCTGTGGTTAAATTATGGAGATGCTAATACAAAATATTTTCACCTAAAAACGTTACAGCATCGAAGCCAGTCCCGTATTTTAACCCTTAAATATGGGAATGGGATATGGATGTTAGGGGAAGCATTATCTCTCCATATTAGTGACGCTTTTAAAACGTTGTTTACATCCACTTCGTCACATAATAGGTCAAAAGCCCTGTTAGGCCAACAACATAGTCAAAATAGCCCCTTATTAGAACATTATCAATGGCTCTCTAGCATCCCCCAACCTGAGGAGATATCAAGGAATATCCTATCGCTTCCTCCCTTGAAGGCCCCCAGGCTAGATGGCTATCATGCCATTTTTTTTCCAAAGAAATTGGCATATTATAGACTCGAGTGTGATTCAGGTCATCTAGGAGATTTTTGAAAATATGACTATTTCGAAAGATTGGGGTATCACCAACCTAGTACCTATCCCAAAAGTGCCCCACCTAGATATGATCACACACATTTTCGACTAATCAGTTTATGTAATACTCTATATAAATTGGTATTTAGAATTATCCTGCAGAGACTCAAACCCTATATTGCAAATATTATCAATCCTTGTTAGGTAAGGTTTGTTCCAGGTTGCCGGACAAGTGATAATATTATTCTAGTTTAGGAGATTATACATACACTGGTACGTAAAGGTGGGAAAAGGGGTCACATAGCACTAAAATTAGATCTGGACAAAGCATATGATAGATTAGAATGGTCTTTTATTCAGGAATCGCTTAAGTTTTTTCAAGTTCCGCCAACTTCAATTAAACTTATTATGAACATGCTCTCCTGAACACGATATCATATTCAGTGGAATGGCTCTCCGCTCCCGAAAGTGGTCCCCATTAGGGGAATGTGCTAGGGAGATCCATTATCCCTATATCTCTTTATTCTGTGCTTGGAACGCTATCCATTCTTTTGGAAAAGGCGGTTTGGAACAAGACGATCCACCCCATTGTGTTCAGAGGAAAACTTAGAATATCTCATTTATTCTTTGCAGATGATATATTTCTGTTCACCAAAGCCAAGTTAACGGTATGCCAGAACCTTATAAACATTTTACAAAAATTTTGTCATTGTTTTGGCCAAATTATTAGTAATCACAAATCACGTATCTAGTTTTCACATAATACCCCCCCCCCCCCCCCCCCCCCCCCCCCCCCCGCAGGACGGAGAACAAAAGAACTAATTGCAAGAATATTTGATATACCAACCACAACGCAAATAGGCACCTACTTAGGAACCCCTATTTTTATCACATGCTAAATGGCTAACGCATATCAATACTTAATTAATAAAATCCAAAAGAAAATTGAAGGTTGGCAAGCCAAATATCTGTCTGTGGCTAGTTGTGTCACATTGATCAAATCTACAGTGGCTTCCATTCTTAACTATGCCATGCAAACAACTCTGCTCCTACAGAAAGTTAGTCAGAACTTAGATAAAATCAATTGTCAATTCTTATGGGGAGACACGAACCATCATAGAAGTTATCATACTATTAGCTGGGAAACTATAACAAATCCTAAGGAAGCAAGGGGGCTGGGCATTAAAACATTTCGCCATATGAATATGGCAACTCTTACGAACTAGGTTTGGAGACTTCAATGGCAGCCAAATATGTTATGGGCCCAAGTGTTAAAAGCCAAATATTTTCCCCATACAAATGTTTTTGAAAGTGTCAGAAACCCTAGAGGGTCCCACACTTGGAAAGCCCTACATGAAGGAATACAATGGTTATGGCAAGGTATGATATGGATCTTAGGGGACAGCCAAAATATTCGAGTTTGGGAGGATCATTGGATCCCTGGGGGCACATTACGTAGTCGCATTGAAGGCCCCCTAATGCCAAATGAAGAACAATGTTTAGTTAGCTTTTTGCGAAATAGTCATGCTTGGACATTAGACATCCTTCAAGTTCCCCTCCCAATGCAACTCGAGCAACTTATTAAAGGTATTCCTGTGGTGCAGCTTACTAGGATACCTGATTCCTTTGTGTGGCTTCACAATGATGGTATTTGCTCGGTTAGGTTGGCCTTGAAATATTTATACCAACAAGACAATGTTCCTATAAATAAACCGCTATGGAATTGGATCTGGAAACCCCACTGCCCCAAAAAAATCCAAATTTTCATTTGGAAAGCCATGCGCAATCGGGTTCTCACAAGGCATTATTTAGCATTCTCTCACCCAAATATGAATGATCGATGCCTTAGATGCAACACTTCTGAAACAACGATACACATATTAAGAGATTGCCTTTGGCCCAAGGGGGTCTGGTGTCAATCCCTGAGTATCCTGCCACTTTCATTTTTTCAAACATCATTACAATCCTGGCTTCAAACCAATGCTACTTTTGATAGCGTTATCCTGCACCAGCAACTTCTTTGGAAAATATACTTTCCATTTCTATGTTGGCAATATTTATAGTTAGCTAGAAATGAGCGTATATTTAAAAACCAATATAGCTCCCAGCATAAACTTGTCCACAAAACGGTCCAAGCAACTACAAAATTCTTTTACTTAGCATGCCCTGATAAAATAGTTAAACTTAGTATCTCTCAAGTTATCAAGTGGATGGCTCCAATTGAACCATTTATAAACCTAAACACGAATGGTAGTTTTTTAGACAACCCAGGTATGGCAGGGGTAGGAGGTTTGCTAAGAGATAGCTCAGGGTCATGGATATCAAGATTTTCTTTAAGTATGGGTATTACAACTAACAATATGGCCGAATTAGGCGCAATGCGTCAGGGCCTTATGTTGGCATGGGATTTGGGATTCAAATTTATCCAACTAGAGATTGATTCTATGATAGTGCTAGTCTGGCTAACTACAACAACTTCTAATTTCCCTCCTGATGTGTTTCCTTTACTATGTGATTCCAGGAGCCTTATGGAGCGGGCATGGGAGGTCCAGGTGCACCATGTCTACCATGAAGCAAACGAATGCACTGATGTATTAGCGAAACGGAAAACCACCAACAACAACTTTTGAAAATCTATGATACTTGTCCCAATTTGGTGTGTCAGTGTTTTGTAAGGGATATGGTAGGCTTAGGAAATAGTAAAATATGTCCCTTGAGGCTGGATATGGTTGTGGATGTATAAATTCTGTTATATAATTAAATAAGGCTTCCCCCTTTTTATCAAAATAAAAATAAAAATACTCCTGTAAAAAGACTCCTCTAGAAGGAGTGACTAATTGCTCAAGAACAAAGGAAGGGAGTACGGACTAGAGACTAGAGAGTAGGTAGTCATGACTCATGATTACACATATTATTATCTTCTTCTTGTTGTCAAAAACTAAAAACAATTCCAAGTTGGATTAGGCTCGATAAACAAAAGGAATTCCAAGTCTAAAACACAAAAACAAAAATGTGAAAATGGCAAACAATAATAAAAGCCACCCGAGATTCGCGTGCAGCCGAGTGGGGGAGGGGTTTATAGGCCTATTTTTTCAATAGAAAAGGGAGGGGTTGACTTAATCAAGTGGGAGACATGGCCACGCAACCCTTAAGGACTCAGGCCTTAGTACACGGCCTTGTACGTCCCCCCCAAAAAACAAACAAACAAAACGTCATTCACACGTGGTAGGTACCTCAATCAAACTCAACCCACCCGTACGTCCTTTTGCAGTCCTTTCCGTCCAATGTATATATAATCATGCTTCTTTCTTTGCACCCAAACAAAAATTATAAGAGATACCTTTTCTGGTTTTTAAGCTCTTTCCTATCCAAAATACCACCTTCTTATTATTAGGCTCTATAATTGTAGAAAATTTTGTGTCATACTTTCTAGGTGAGGGTGTAGAAAATCTTTGTGGTGTTTGTAAGGATGATGTATGAACAGCAACAACATGCGAGGATAGATGTGAGGAAGAGGATGGAGAAGAAGGGTTCCATAAAGGAAGAGAGATTGGAAATTGTGGATTTGAGTGGCATGTCCTTGGAGGCTGTCCCTATTAGTCCTTCCCTTAACCTTGGGACTATTTGCAATTTGGACCTCTCTAATAACAATATTCAGGTATTCTTCATCAATAATATTCTAGTGATTTTTCTTTACCAAGATCTATCTCTTTCTCTGAACCAAAATATATGAAACCCAGATATATAATTTCCTCCAATAATCAAAATCTTTGTCGGTAAGCGGTTCTCACTTACCAATGAAAGCTTAGACAAAAAGTTTATTTTACGATTAAGATTTTATTTTATTTTTATATTTTTTTTAAATAAATGACATAATTTTACTTTATTTCTTATATCTTTTTTTTTTTTTTTTGGTAAGACTTTATTTCTTATATCTAATGGTGTATAAGTGGGTTTATATTCAAGTGAAATTGATAATTTTTCTCTGGAGATATTGTGAAGTGTAAACAGCCAAACAGGTGTTTGATTTCTGGAGAAGATGAATTGATCAAATATTATTATGCTGGATTTTCATAACATATACTTGTATGTGGTAACAAATTATCGTTTGGTTGTAAATTTGACAGAGCATACCGGAGTCCTTAATAGCGAGATTGCTAAATATGGTAGTTTTTGACGTGCACTCAAATCAGCTTAAATCGCTCCCAAATTCAATTGGCTGTCTTTCTAAGCTCAAGGTTTTGAACGTCTCCGGCAACCATATTGAATTTCTACCGAAAACCATTGAGAACTGCAGGTCTGTGCTCCCCTCATGCACTTCTTGCGTGTAGCTACCTAGCACACCAAGCTTTTTAACATTAAGTCACTGCCTGGTATTTTTTTTTTTAAATAGTAATTTAAAAAAAAAAAAAAAAAATTAACAGCTCTGAATTCTGTTTCCTATGGATTATCATGGAAGTTATTTTAAGCTTTTTAGAGAAGAAAAAGTAAAACATATACAGTAGTATATAAAACATTAAATAACCTAATCATAACCACACACCCAAAAAAGAAAAAGAAAAAAAGATCAATAATATTTAGTGCACCCGTTTTTCCATATTATGATTTATGTGCATGCATCATGTGTATTCTACTACAAAGAGAGTAGAATTTAGTGATTTCATGTTTTAATTTGTCAAAAGGGTTTGTTAAAAATAAAAGGACAAAATTTAGAATATAGATGAAGATATGAAGCGGCAAAAAAAAATTGTGAGGAAAAAACAAAAGGATGGTTGAGAGGTGATTGATTTTTAAATATCATAATTAATAGTGAATGAATAAATGTCAATTATAATAATTAATTTCTCCATAATTAATTATAAATATATAGAGTGGTGAGAGAAATAACAACAGTTATAAACTTATAATAATTAGGTAAAATATAATTTTATCTTTCCAAAAAAAATCTATAAGCATGAACAAGCAACATATCTAATAAATAATTGATTAGTCTTAATAAATAGCTTTCTTAAAAAAAGTAGAGAATGATAAGTCTTAGTAGATAAATCTCTTGTTTTGCATAAAAAAAAAAAAAAAGACAAGTGCTGATGAAAGGTAGTTCCAAGGTTTTCAAGAAATAAAATTTGATTGGGAGCACATAGAGAATATACCATGAAAATAACACCTACCTATGCTAATATTTTGGTTCATTGACTCATTCATTTTCTTCTACAAAAGTAAACAAGGACCACTAAGGTGGTGTGGTCTAGTGGTGTTAAGTGATGCACAAAGAACTGCATCAAGGGTGAGGTTCCATATTTGAGTCCGAATATGGACTTGTGTGGGGTTGCCTTCCTTGGCAGCCTAGGATCACTAATGCCTCTTGTAGGGCTGGGAAGCTATGACTCACTGTGTCCTCCTGCACCCCAGTAGGACCCGGACCCAGTGAATGGGGCTGGAAAGCTATGATTCACTGTGTCCTCCTGCACCCCAGCAGGACCCGGACCAAACGGATAAAATACTACTATAATCACGTCTAGGTAGGATTGGCATGTTAATCATCCCCTACCCATTTTTTTTACCAAAAAAAAAAAAAAGTAAACGAGGGATGAAAGTGGATGCCACAAATTTATCAAAAGCTGTTACTAAATAATTAATTGTGATTTGATACTTGTGTCGGGATAATTGTTCACAACAAAGGATTTAGTTTGAATCCAATGAGTGTACTGACCACCACGCAACCATCCAATATTATTAGGCTTTGTTGTGCTTCTTTATCTTTGACTAAATACACCATTTTACATCACATACCTACCTAACATCACTGTTCACATAAGCAATATATCTTTCTTTTTCTTTTCTTTTTTCTCTTCCTACGTCATGATTGATTTGATATTTTGATTATGGTTTTATTACGTCATATTTTAAGAAAAAATGAAAAATTTATCAACCTTTTTTTTTTCAGTTTTTTCAAATTTTTATAAAAATTTCCTAAAACTAATGATTAATGTATATTCTAAAGTCATACATTAACTAAATCCTTTGATTATATATTTTTTAGAGTTTTATTTGCAATACATGACATCATTTTTTATTCAAATTTATTGTTTATACATAAGTAGATTATTTTTACTTGGTAAGGAAATCATTTTCTTACTCGCAGATATGAGTGGTTTTCACAATACTTTCGTGCATAACAATTAACCATACCCTTACTAAAAAAAAATTAACATTATTTTATAATAATACCAACAAAAAAAAAAGCATGTTTATGTTTATATTGGCATTTTTTTGGGTGTGATAAATGGTACATTTGACTATTACGAATAGGGTTCATCAAAAAAATTGACTATTACAAATAGGATGATAGACTACAACAAAAGTCAAAAAACTCTTTCATTTGTTTTATAGAAAATAATCAAAATACAGCAACAGTTACACGCATGCAAAGGAAAAGGTTCACTCTAGATATTGTAATCTGAAACCGTCCATTGTGTTCTGGAGAAAGATTATAGGCTGAAAGCACTAAATAGCATATACGGACAAAATACTAAAAAAATTAAATTAAATTAAATGTCTGGTAGATTGATGCGAGATAGCCGCTCAACAATCCTTTTCCGTTTGTCTAATGCAAATATCTATATCACCGTATATCTTTGGTGCAATGGTCATTCATTTCACAAATATAAATACTTGTGAGGTATGGGAGGTAAGAGTCGGGGTTCAAGTCTCCAAAATGGAGCTTCACATATATATACATTTAGATTAAATTAGAGTCGAAATTTTATTTTGTATAAAAAAAAAATGCAAATATCTATTGTTTACCAGGAATAATATATGCTAGCTAGGAGAAGAAAAAAATTTGAAGAAATTATTTAATATTCTTAAAATACAGCTATGTGGTATGCCTTTCTATTATGTAATAATAAGTTTTATTAATTAAACTTATGATAGGATCCACTAATCACATGAGATGATGATAAAATACCATGTTACATTCCGAAAAAAGTGCCTAATAATTTTCTAAAATTTTGGAAAAAGTGAAAACATGAACTTAATTCTATATTTGGTATAAAAAAAATTATATTCCAGTAATTGATACACATTTAACCTATATACCCTAAACCTTAAATTTTTTTTAACAAGAACCGCTTTATTTGTCTTTAAATTTAAGAAAAACTTGGTTGAGATTTAGTGCATATGTAATAATTATTTAAAATATTGATTATTATTGATTTTGAATTAAATTTTAAATAATATGGTATTATATATATCCTTAATCTTTAAAAACTAAATATTGACTATAAAATGGACATGGTCATTTTATTTTTGAAAACAGAAAATTCTGATTCTGATCATTTGAAATGAACAAAAGATGAATGAAGACTATCATTTTTTTTTTTAAACCAGCTTAATTTTTAATATATATATACACACACCATGGTTAACAATTTGTGGTTTGATGCATGCACCTCGGCCCTCCTGCAGATCCTTAGAAGAAGTGAATGCCAACTTCAACCAGCTGAGCAAGCTCCCAGACACCATTGGTTTTGAGCTTACCAACCTAAAGAAGCTCCATGTTAACTCAAACAAGCTCGTATTCCTCCCAAGCTCCACCTCTCACCTGACCGCCCTGCGTGTCTTAGACGCCCGGCTTAACTGCCTCCGGTTACTCCCTGATGACCTTGAGAACCTCACGAACCTCCAAGTCCTCAATGTTAGCCAAAACTTCCAGTACTTGGAAACCCTACCATACTCCATAGGTCTCCTCATCAACCTGGTGGAACTGGATGTGAGCTACAACAAGATAAAAAGCCTACCAGACTCCATGGGATGCCTGAGAAAGCTCCAGAAACTGAGTGTGGAAGGGAACCCGCTGAGTTCGCCTCCCATGGAGGTGATGGAGCAGGGATTGCATGCGGTGAGGGAGTACCTAAGTGAGAAGATGAACAATGCCGAGCACAAGAGCACAGCACAAAAGAAGAAATCATGGGTTGGCAAGTTGTTCAGGTACGGCACCTTCAATGGGAACAATAATAATAATAATAGAAAACTACACGAGGACCGTCAAGGCTTCAGCATACCTGAGTATCGTTCCATTGATGGCCTCGCTTCGCCAAGGTATATGGGGATGTTCTCGCCGCGTCGCCTCTTCTCACCTCGGACCTACTTCAGTAGATGAACATGCAGCAAATGCACGCAGAGCTGTCTTTCAATTTACAGCACGAAACCACTACCTTTAATCATCATTGCTCATGGCATGGGGTACTTTGAAGTTTGAAGTAGGTCTTGTGATATACTGCTACAAATTAATTAATAAAGAATAGCAGGCTGTACACATTTTAATTAGATGCAGTATATTATGTTCTCCAATTAAATTTAAACACTTAATTATATTGATCAATAAGATCAGGGTAGTGATGCATTTTCCTAAAACAACCAAATTTAAAGCAAAAGTATTTGAATTCAATTAAAAGACTTAATATACTGCACCTAAAAAACTATACCTAAGTTTTACTCTTATAAGCATGTATGAATGGTATAAGTCCTTAAGATGTCTCTTAGCTTAAGTAAGCATATGGATCAGATTCACTTGTGCCTTGGGTCTCTAGCTTGCACTCTCTCATATCTGTAAGTAGAACAGGTATATGTTTTGGTCTGTAAATAAATATCATGCATTGTGGAGTGGACATTTGGTTTCCTTTTAACTGTATGCGTTTTTATAAATAAAATATTTTCCAAACAAGCTATTTTCTCTCCAAAAATCAAATTAGTGGACAATAAAAAGGTGTAAAAAGAAAAAAAAAAATCTAAGAAGCAATTTCAAGAGATGAATAGTGTGAAGCTCAGTCTTAAAATTGAGAGAGAAAACAACGACAAGTCGACAAAAAAGTCAAGATGTAAAATGTATTTGGTGAAAGAGAAGCCGAAGAGGAAAAGGCAACCTAGAGGAGTTTTGCTTCCTATTTAGATTCTAGACTTTTGTTAGTTTTTCTAGCTAAAGCAGATGTAACATGCAATGAGGACAACAGTAAATACAGACTAATGTTTCCAAAAAAAAAAAAAGACAAAAGATGGTAAAGATATGCGACATGCATTGAAACTAGTAAGGGCAATAGTAAATTTTGACTAAATATTTGGAGCAATCTTCCTCCAATGTACTATGTGACGATTTAAGAGACAAATTATGTGTCATTTTAGTTACATGATTTTTTTAATGAATTATATGACCTATTTAAATCATATATATATATATATATAGTCTTATATTATTGTACAGCACACAGCTTCGGGCCCACTTGGCCCGGACACACCCCTAAAACGTTCTTAAGCCTAAGCCCAATAGTATGCCCCTTCCACTGATCGCAAGTTAGACATGCTCATGGAGATCATGTATGGATTGGTCGGAGGCTGTACTTACCAAGGGTAGCCCGTGACCTCGGCAACTCGGTATTGCATTGGGGAATATCGCTACTGAGCAATCTTCTTTGGAGGCAAGAACCACTTCCAACGCCATTGCCATTGTTTCCAAGGGAGCATATTCCTTGTCAGGAATAATCAAATCAAGCCTCACCCACACGAGTGAGACTAGAAGGTAATCATGAGTACTCCACCAACCTTAAGCTATAAATAAGAGAAGGGAGTAGAGAGAGGAGGTTGGTCATTCTGAGAGAAAGAGAGAGCAAGAGAAAGAGAGAGAGAACACCAGTAAAAGGAGAGTAACTTAGGGGGAGAGGGAAGAGAGTTCTACGTAGGAAAAGCAACACATAATCTAAGCTCGGCTAAGAATTACTCATAGTAGGAAATTCATAGTCCACATTATAAATTAATTGTCAACCCAATCCCGAATCTAGTCCATTAAGGGAGTTACGGCCCGTACAATTATGAATCATAAAGTAGTTGGTTGGAAGAGATTTCTCCATATTGGTTTAGAGATGAACTTTGTATAATTTTAAATGAAAGAGATGAGAACAATTAGCAAAGTAAAAAGACAATTATGCCCTCATTTAAAACACAAAATTATCATTTAATTGTGAAGTTATATATAACCTTCCTTTCTCAAGTCATATTATATGCTAGTTTCTATATCAGAAAACAATATGGACCTTTGTGACTAGTCGGCAAGCAATTCGAAACCGACTTCTTTCCATGAAGGGCTAGTTCCTTGGAATGTTTATTTTCCATTTGCTATTTGGAACCTTTGGCTCCATACAAACAATGTCGTGTTTAACACTACAAAAAAACAAGGCTATCCCAGCATTTTTAAACGTATTGAGATAGGGTCAAAATTCCTATTAGGGCATTTTTTTTCCTAGCGCTTCAAACTGTCGTGCAGTGACAGTCGGTATAGGGTCGTCGGACCTGTACTAGCATTTTTTAAAAGCGTCGGGTCTAGGCAACCACCCTAACCCGAGTCTAGGCAAATCTGTCTCCCAGGCAGCAAATTAATATTTATTTTGTGCTGCCAGGAATGGAATGCTTAAAATCTCTAAGCTAATTATGGTCAGGTGGAATGGGCCTAGTAGTGGGTGGTACAAACTCAACACAGATGGATTAGCTTTGGGAAATCTTGAAAGGGCTAGTGAAGGGGGATTAATCTGTGACTCTAATGGGTTGTGGGTCAAAGGTTTTACCGGGAACATTGGGCATGCCACTAGTGTGGATGCAGAATTATGGGTTTTAAGGGACGGGTTGACTTTATGGTTAGCTCTCAATTTTGTGGCGGTGGAAATTGAAATTGATTCTAAAGTTCTGCGTGATTGGATCACTAGTGAGTTCAATTGTAATCTTAACCACTCCTCTTATTGTGGACTATCAGTACCCTCGTTAGTCAAGTTCCCTAAGTGAAGATGAGCCACTGCTACTAGAAAGCCATCAAGTGCGCAGATGCTCTAGCTAGGAAAGACCCATCCATCCAACAAGATTTTGTTGTTTTCAATAGTCCGCGCCTATGAACCATTGCTATGCTTTTATTTTATGACAGTACTGGTTTGTACTATGAGAGGGACTATCCTTAAGGCTCTATAGTTGTTGCTTAGTCTTTTATGATAATCATTTATTTACCCCAAAAAAAAAAAAAAAACAAAACAAAACAAATTTGTGTTCTAAGAGCCTTGTAGACTGTAGTTCAATGGTTAGTACCTTTTGGTGTGTCCATGATATTCATGATTCATATTCCTTTTCCCCCCATAACTATCAAATTTAAAAACAAAAACAACAAACAAATCAGAGTTTATTTGTTGGGTGTCCAAAATGACACATAAGTGTCCTCTAAAAAATCCTCAAGCCCAATCCAATTTGATTTGCAAGCCTAGCAAATAAGGAAAACCCTTTTACCTAAACGAATTTCCCAGGCAAAGTTAAAAGCTTAATGAGTCATTTTTTCAGAAGTGGTCAAATAGCATTTAATTTAAGCTCCATAAGAAAAGTTACAGCTATTATGTTCCAGCTACAAGAGTATACAAGTCTTTTATTAGGTTCCTAGTTTTCACTAGTTCTTTTAACTTTAGTCTTGAAATTGTAATGTTATGAACTGCAATTTTCGTTCTCCTAAGTTTGAGTGTTGTTTTAAGCAACTATTTAAGTTATCTAGGTGGATTTCAGTTAACTCAACTGATAAAGTTTCTAATGATTGAATAAGAGATCTGAGGTTCAATCCCTGTTTACACCAAACCGACTAGTGTTTTGGTCTGATAATAAAGAGCTATTATCAGGAGCAGACATATCATATGTTAAAAACTCTCTAAAAAAAGGTGAAATGAATAATATAGTGTGATTTATACAAACTTGGCCCTAAGCTTGTGAGAAGAGTGATTTCTTTTACTTTAAGGGCACGCTTGGTAGACTGTAATAGATACTATAATGTAATAGATATTCCTATGGTATAACTATTCGGTTGTTTGGTTATGTTTTTATTACAATGAATAGTTATTCCTTATGAATAGCTATTCTTCAAAATAAGGGATAATTATTCCTTATCAAAAGTACTGAATATCTATTCTTTCACCTTTTGTAACAACTTTTTAAAAAAATTTCCTAAAAAGCCATTAGCCACATCTTCAAAATGAAAGAAAATAAATTTTCCTTGTTGTTAATTATTAGCTCTATTTTGAACACCCAAAAATAAGTATATTTTAGGAAATTTCACTTAAAATGATTTAATTACACCTTCTTTTTATACTCTACTAAATTGTGGATGCATATTCAGGATTCTATTTCTAAATGGTCACCAAACTAATGAATAGTAATACTTATTACATTCCAAGTTAATGTATTCCTCATAATACTTATTCTTATTCCCATGTAGTAATCATTACAGTGTACCAAACGTGTCCTAACTCTTATTCATTTGGTAGATTACATTTGAGTGGCGAATTTTAAATTTGATCTTATCTCTCTATTGGAAAATTCATTAGAGTGTTGAGTTATGCTCTTATTTGTATTGGTGGATTCCATTAGTGTGGCAAGCTTATCCTTTCTTGGAGTTTGTTTTGATTATCCTCAATGTTCATTTCTCTTTCCCTAAATTTGAATTTCAACACATGGGTCCTAGGTCCTTTTTTTCATTTTAGACTCCCCCCCCCCCCTCTCTTTTCCTAAGAGGTGATGACTTTAATTGTATTCTTAATTTAAAAATTAAACTAATGAAATTTCAATATGTACTTAATTTTAATTAATCTAATTAACGACCAATCAGAATTAATAAGTCATTATCACATGGTTTAGGCCCTAATTTGTAAGAATGTATATCAACCATTGAAACTTGAGATGTGGCTTGATCTTTGATCAAATGAACTGATTGTCACATTCATTAAATTGTTTTGATCTTTGTAAATTCATATGTATTTTAGTTTTGATCGTTATTGTTAAATATTAGCAACGCGATGTGTTATACCATGTTGTGTATGCTAGAATAGATGCGGAAGAGGAAGCATAGCAGAAGAACACTGAGAACACGAGGGTTACGTGGTTCAGCCTTGACGGCCTACATCCACGGAAGAATCCCTTAAGGGCTACATCTTTATTGTATGAGAGTGTAGTACAATAACTTCCTGTGTTACAATGAACCCTAACATGAGTATATATAGACGACTAAACCCTAGACTACTAGTACAAGTAGGAATGGGCTTGGGCCTATTACATTGGGCTAATATGTCTAATATATATCTCTAACACCCTCCCTCAAACTCAAGGCGGAAGCTCGATGAAGGCTTGAGGTTGGATAAGCATTGAGAAGATCACTTGGAAATGCCTTGAAGAATGCCTTTGAAGAAACCATAATGAAGAATGTGCCAACTGACTAATTTCGGAGTCTCAAATGCGGAAACGGAGTCCAAAATTGGAATCTACGCGAAAAACTGAGCAAGATAGACCCTTTCGGAACTTTTGACTTTTGGTCAAAAGTCAACGCAAAAGTCAAAGTCAAAGTCAACTGGTCCAGAGTCAAGTCAACAGTCAAAGTGCTCACGGGTCAGATCCGGGTGGTCCGGGTCGGGTCGGTCCGGGTCGTGGTGCTGACGAGACGACACTGCTGACGTGGCTGATGACGTGTAGCTGACGTGGACATGCTTGCGTGGCTGCTGACGTGGAGTGATGACGTCATCCAATGACGTCAGATGACAACAGCGGAAGTCTTCGGCGCGTGGGTGTTCCGCCGGCGCGTGGAGGAGAAGCCAGAAACTAGGAAGGCGCGTGTTAGCTCGGTTGAGGCCCGTAATTTCAGGTTTCGTAGATCGGCGGACGAGGAGGCCGAAAGGGCGGCGCGTGCGCCTGGAAGACAATCTAGAAATTAAGAATCTATGGCGGCGCGTGGAAGATTTTTCAGAGGCTACTGCGGCGCGTGGAGGCGCGTGAGAGCTCGTATGATTACCAGATTCTCAGGCCAAGTGGATCGGTGGACGACAAGGCCGGCTTGGCGGCGCGTGTGACTGAGATCCGAGCTGGGAGTCGAGAATCTTCGGCGGCGCGGTGAGAGTTCCAGGAGCCATTGGTCGCGCGTGGTGGCGCGTGCTGCTGCCGTTGGAGGTCGGGTTTCTGGGTTTTGGTCGCGATATGCCGTGGAGCACGTATGTCTTGTTGGTTTCATTAGGCAAAGGCTTGATGTGCACAGATCTGATAGGGAGAGACACTGATTGCTTGGGATTAAGATCTGGACACAGCAGTGAGAGCCATAGCGGCTGCGAGATGCCGTGGAGTCTAGATCCAGCCGACAAGCATATGACTTTTGATGGCAGTGTGCACATAAGAATCTTCTTTGTTTGCTAGAGATATTTGTTTGATGCCAAGAACGAAGTTTGGCTCTGATACCATGTTAAATATTAGCAACGCGATGTGTTATACCATGTTGTGTATGCTAGAATGGATGCGGAAGAGGAAGCATAGCAGAAGAACACTGAGAACACGAGGGTTACGTGGTTCAGCCTTGACGGCCTACATCCACGGAGGAATCCCTTAAGGGCTACATCTTTATTGTATGAGAGTGTAGTACAATAACTTCCTGTGTTACAATGAACCCTAACATGAGTATATATAGACGACTAAACCCTAAACTACTAGTACAAGTAGGAATGGGCTTGGGCCTATTACATTGGGCTAATATGTCTAATATATATCTCTAACAGTTATAAATTCATATGTATTTTTAAAATGGAATTCATGTTCTACAAACTATCCAAGTGACATTCTTGCCCTTAAGTGGCTTCAAATTACAATTTCCCCCTTGTGCTCAAATTGCACAATGGGTTGTATCAATTTGATGAATAATGTTTTTAAACCTTTCATTAGGCATTTTGTCATTTTTTTTAATGACATTTTAGTGTACAACAAGTCTCAAATAGAACATTGGAGTATCTTTCTTAGGTGTTTCAAACCCTTCGTAAGCAAAAGCTTTATGTGAACTTGAAGAAGTGCCATTTCTTAACAGACAACATTATGTTCTTAGGTTTTGTTGTTTCAAGATGGGATCAAGATATATCCAAGTAAAACAATGTTGTGAAATAATATGTTTACGTAATGTTAAAGAAAAGAGAAGAGAAAATATTACACAAAATTTAAGTGGTCCTACAGTATGCCTACATTTATTGGAGATGATAGAATAAAGTTTCACTATAGTTTTGGAGATTAGAATAATAGCCTGAAGGCATTGTCACAAACCCAAACCCTAAATACACAATTGATTCTCTCTCAAATAAATTGAGAACACCCTGTTGTATTTAGTCAAGAATTACAAAACACTCTAGCTTCCTTTATTTGGTGCGCACACACAAAAGAAGCTCTTATTCTCACCTACCTTTCTTTTGCTTCTTCTCTCAAACTCGCTATCTATTTAGAACTACTAGTGTGGGTTGCATGTGCAAGGCATGTGCTAGCCCTTTAGTGAGAAAATTAATATAGATTTTTTTTTGTTGAAGAAGTATGAAGTCATATACTTAAATTTAAAATAGCTATTTGAATATCTATGTACCATGAAAATTTCTTAGAACTTATTTACTAAATGTAATATCTACTCACCAAAAAATGATAATGAATGTCATCATCTTTCTACAATATTTAAATTGTCGCAATGAATGATAATATACGCTACAAATTTTTTGAAAATCTTCATTAAATTAAATACTTGCAATCATTTTATTATTCATATTTCATTCTTTATTATCTTATTTTATGAATCTAACTACGATGTTTAGCTTACTTATTTTTAATGAATACCCTTTTAAGTAGGAAAATAAATTTTTTTTTAAAAAGAACAAAATAACAAAAGACATATGTCATCAAAGTTTCTATTAGATAAAATTATAAGCCTAGAAGATTTAAACCTAATATAGTATTCTCTAAGTAACAAATAGAATATTATATATCACCATTCTAACTTTTCAAGCATGACTACCAGTCTACCACATAAAATTCAAAATACAAAAAGAAATTTTTTGGGACATTAAAATTTAGTAGGAGTATATTAGACATTGCACAATGGAATATTTTAGGAATATTAAGATTTTGTTAGGGTTTAACTAAGGGAGAAACAATAGGGATATATGCTCATTTACAAAATATAAATGATGAAATTATTCAATTTTAGTTTAGGGGGGAATGCAACTACCCCAAACATAAAGGAGGAAAGTGTTACTTCGTCAATTTGTGTGTATGTGTTATGTGTGTGTAAAACAATATGTGTGCGTGTGTGTGTGTTTATTTTTTTTTAAACTTGAAACAATGTATTAAAAAAAATCAACCTAAAAAAATTATGCATTAAACAATGAATTTTAGTTCAACAAATTGAATAAACCAAAAAAGAAGTTAGAAACACAACAAAAAGTCACGATATTTTTACAATACCTTTATTTCTAGTTATGGTGGGTCCTAGTTTGATATTTTATTATTTTATTTTAGAGTAATGTTACGTCCACAATATTTTCATAATAAATCTTAGATGGTAAATTGCTGTTGGTTTTAAATTGGGCTAACCACTTTTAATCGTGCATTTAAAATTAAAATAAAAAAACCAACTGAAGAAAATTGTGCCTAAAACAATGAATTTTGGCTTACCAAATTTGACTAAACAAAAAAAGAAGCTTAGGAACACAACAAAATGTCACACAAAAAATAAGTTTAAGAATATAACAAAATGTCACAACATTTTCATAATATTTTTTATTTCCAGTTGTGGTAGGTCCTAGCTTGATATTTTATTATTTAATTTTTACATCAATAACATTTTCACAACAAAATTTAGGTAGAAAATTATTACTAGTTTTAAAATTATGCATTAAAAAAAAAACAAAAAGACAATACAAGAAAATTGTGCATGAAACGCAAAGTGAATTATGACTCACCCAATTTGACTATATATACTAAAAAAGAAGTTTAAGAATATAACAAAATATTAAAACATTTTCACAATACTTTTATTTTTAGGATCCGAATAAATATATTTTTATTTTATTTGAGGAAAAATGTGACATCCATAACAGTTTTTAAAAAAATTATAAATGAAAAATTGTTGTTGGTTTTAAATTGAACCCACTACTGACATCACTTTTTTATCCTTTAGAAATATCTTATCACATAAAATTTGTTACAAAATTATTGTGAAAATATTGTGACAAGAAGAAGATGTTATAACATTTTCATAATACATTTACTTTTAGTTGTGATTGATCTTAGTCTCTTATTTTATTATTTTATTTTGACCTTTAAAAAATCGACACCTCAATAATTATGAAAATATTGTAAAAATTTGTTGTGTCAGTGTAATTGTGTATGTACATGTAATATTTAAAAGTACAAGCAAAACCATGTATTGTGAAAAAAAAAAATGAATAGTACAAATTGTCAATAATTATGAAAATATTGTAACGGTACATATACATATACATATAAATATTTAAAAGAAAAGACAAAAACAGCACAACCAAAACCCGCATACTGTGGTTTGTATAAATAAAATAATAATAATAATAATAATAATAATAAATCCTAATGAACAATGTTGTGAAAGTGTTGCGAAAAATGTCGTGAATATAACACTTCTTCTTTCATAATACTTTTAGTTTTAGTTGTGGATGATTCTAATATGATATTTTATTTTAATCTATAAGAAATTAACATAACAACAATTGTAAAAATATTGTGATCATTTATTGTGTAAACTAATAGCTTTATATATAAATAAAATAAAATAAAATAGTGGACAGGACGATAGTACCAAAAAAAAAAAAAGCGGCGAAAAAAAAAAAGGAAAAGAAAGCAGCAACAGTGCAGAGGTTGACAAAAACCAAAGCAATGTAGTTACAGTGCCAATTGAACCAACCAAATGGCACTGTAGCAACTGTTCAATACTTGAAAAAAAGGATAAAGGCGGCACAATAAACCAAAATACTGTTTAAAATACTGTTCATTGACCCTTTATGTATGTATAGAAAGTTTCAGCCGGAGTTGAAACTTGAAACAGTATCATGTCATCACATGAAAATAATGACAATGACTTCTATTGCTAAAGAAGTCAACAATTTCTGCCAAAAAACATGCAACAAATCTACAACATTTAATGCAAGCATGTATATCTTTGGATTTAGATAAGGTGCATGCAACTAACCTTAAAGTTGTGAGAGACAAGTTAAAAATATCAGTATAAAAGTAAAATCGTAAAAAGCTAAAAAAAAAAATTATTTAAAGGTTGAAATGAAAAGTGATTTTTGAAACTTTTAGAGCCTGTTCGGTTATAGTTTTCAAAAATTATTATTTAAAAAGATGTGAAAATTGTGGTTTTAAAAGTGTTGTTGAACAACGTGTTTTTAGTGTGAATAAAACAAAAAAATGTGTTTGGTATCATAGTTTAAACAATGTTTTTCAGTATTCAAAAAATGTAAAATATGTGTTTGGTATGTATGTTTTGTTTGATAAAAAAAAGCTGACCCGTATTAAATAACAAATTTATAATCCCATTTTTATCCCTCCTTTATCCCATTTCTTTCCGTCTTTATCCTTTTCTCTTCAGTCTTTCCTCAGAGCAGAAACCCAAAAAGCAAACCCACGCCGTCCTCATCTCCATTGACGCCAAAGAAGATCCACCAAAAAGCCAAACCCAAGCCGTCCCCATCTCCACGAAAAAGCCAAACCCAAGCACTCTTGATGTTTGTGTTGATAGATATCTGGAGAATGACAACCATCCTCAAGACGGGCAATAAACCCAAATGTTACATTTCTTTTCACCTGGCTTGGCACGTTTAGCATGATCCAAGCAAGCTTGACAGCAGTCAGCTGCACTTTCTTTATGGTGGGTGAGGCCCCATCTAACGGCTGCACCATCATAATCCGTATGAAGTTGAGCATGGCATTCCGTTGGTATTGGCCTGCCAGGTAAAATTTGATCCTCTGGAGAAGAAAGTATACCTTTGTCAATGATATTATAGATCTCCACCCGACAAAAAATGTGTACAATACACTTCTTAAATCTAGCATACAACGAAAACTGGGTTTTTTTGGTGTGAGATGAATTATTCGGGGCGTGAAGACTGAAGAGATGAGAGTAGAGTGAAGAGGAGACAAACTTTAGAAAAAGCTTATCAGTGGGTCCGGGTGCAGTGAAAATTGAATTTCAGTTTTATTACCGTTGTGCCATCAGAAACGCAATTTCATTGTTTAAAATGTGGCTCGAGCATGTTTCAAAAAATATGTTTCAAACAGAGGTTTTTGAGCAACTATTTTCAAACAATCCTATTTTAAACACTATCACCAAACATATTGTTTCAAATTTTGGACACTAGTGTTCAGTGTTTAAACACTGAACACTATGTTTTCAGTTGACAAATCAAACAGCCTCTTAATATCAACTATTGATTTACAGTTGTATGGTGCAATAGCCAGGGACGGAAGAAGACTTGGACAATGAGGGGCAATAATCCCCCTAAATATTTTTAAAAAAATATATTAGTATATATATTAATACTAAATTTAGCAATTTTGTTCAATAAAATTATATTTTTCTCTTTAACAGTATCATTATATCATTAATTCTTTTAAGAGTAATGTTATAACCCCAAATTTTTCTATAACATTTTTACAAAACTGATGAGGTAGTAAATTCTTATTGATTTTCATCTGAACCAACCATTTACATCATTTTTTATTTACTAATAACAACTCATTACATTAATAATTTATAAAAAAGTTTCTAACTCTAGTATTTCTCTCATTTCAAAGGCTAGATCTAAAATTTAAAATAAAATAAACAAACTCAAAAAAATTAGCCTAACAACAAAAATTATCAATAATAAAGTTAAAAACAATTAAGCCCAATCACTAATTTTATCCAAAACAAACAATCCGACTTTTTAAAAATTTTTAAACAAAATAATTATCCATACCCAAACACAAATACACGCAACTAACAGCAAAACCGCGACTATTACTTTTTAAGTCCTGACTCAGTCCCTAGCCATAGCGCTACCTACTGCACCTCAATCCTATTTCTTCACGTATGCTTCTTGTTGGATTGCCAATCCTCGGCTTGGTTGAATATCAAGCCACACTTTCTGACATGTTGACGCATGCTTTTTGTTGGATTGACAATCTTAGGCTTGGTTGAATATCAAGCCACACTTTCTGACATGTGCATGCAAACATTTAATGGCTTGTTAGCTAACGCAAGCCGCCATTTTTTGACCATTCAAGTCATTCCAACAAACAAAGACAATAGTTAGTTAACCCATACCACAATCTATTAACAATGTCAAATTTTCTTGGACTCGCCTCTTCCAGTCGTTGTTTTATTAGAAACTTCAATATTATTATCGCACCTCTTACTAAACATTTTAAAGGAGGAAAATTCCATTGGAATGAGGAAGCCTATAAAAGCTTTGAGCTTATCAAGAGCTCTACTTGCACTTCTAAATTTCAAAAAATTGTTTGAAGTTGATTCTAATGCTTCGAGGAGTGGAAATTGGTACAAATCCCAACTAAGAAGAGCCTTTCGCCTTCTATAGTGAGAATCTAAGTAAATCTCGAAAGAAACATTCCAATTTTTATAATAAGTTTTATGAAATTGTCCGTTCTTCAGATCATTGTAGTTATTATCTCATTCTCAATGACTTTCTAATTTTTATTAGTTTACTATTTTAAAAATCTAACAATTAAGTTACATGTTCAATTTGTTCTTGATGCACATTTTATAAGTGCAATAATTATTAATCTTTGATCATTTTAATACTTTGTAAATGTGAAAGAATGAGACAACGGAACTTGATGGTAATTAAAAGCCAATAGCATTCCTTAGTGTGTTTCCAATTTAAACATGACTTCTAAATGTTAAAACTTTTGTTTTGACCAGAAAGACAGAAAACTCGAGACAGAAGTCATTATTATGTTATAGTGGGGTTTCACATGGGTGTTGCCCTAGTCTAAATGTTATAGGTTTGGTTTTGAACAGAAAGTCAAACGCATGAGATAGAGTCGTTATTATGGTATAGTGGGGTTTCACGTGGCTACTGGCCCTGTTCATGAAAGTTGCAACCATTTTGACAGAGGCAATGACCACAATTGTTCCATTCCATGAAGGCTCTCTCATTAGCGGGCCACAAATCTACCACTTCTGTCAAAGCCACCAAACAAATGCATCGGAATTTTTACCTAGTGACGAACACGACACCACATTGGCGTGGATCTGGAACATGCACATGATGCACTAGCTCCAACAAGTGGTCCAAATAGGCATGCACAAATGAGTCTTGAATCCACAATCTTCCTTACTTTTTTACTAATAAATTACGCATAAACAGCGCCCCTCTCTCTCTCTCTCTCTCTTAACAGTCAATTTGATCTATATTATTTTCTATTTCAATCAATATTTACCGTCAACTCATTAACGAAAAACAAAAATTAATTACAAGTTAAAAATAACAAGAACCAAATTAAATGTAACTAAAATGTAGAGACCAAATTAATATTAACCAAAATGATATTCCCACCCCCACCCCCAAAAAAAAAAAAAAAATAATAATAATAATAATAATAATAATGAGCTCTAGCTAGAGTAAAGGTCATTGGCTACTCAAAAAAAAAATCATTTTTATACAAAACCTAAGATGATAGTGTTTACAATCCCATCAAATACTATGTACATCAACAACAAAAAATTGGATTCGCCTAATTATACAAAAAATTCATAAAGTTAGTCAAAATTTCCAAGTAAAACCCATCAATTAAATTCATAGTGATCACCTGTCATGAAATCATATTTTGACATAGTACAATAATACAATCACCAGATACACCACCGATATATATAAAAATAACTTTTACAGCTAACCATCTTTACTTCCCACACAAGATTACCAGTACCTTGCAACAAGAAAACCTCATTTATCTATTGCATTTGCAACTTTTGAGGAACACAGAGAGTGAGGATTTGCAACTCGAGCATAAACCCTTCTATAGTCTTAGTCATAAGTTAACTTCACGAAGGTGGCTATGATCACACATATAGAGTATCGTCAGATCTTGTACAATGGACCAAATGTGGTTAAGGAGATAACATAGAGAGAGCCAGTGCACTTCGGCAAGTCATTGGGAGGTTAGAGATAGTGTAGAGACAGCCACTGACCTTGATTGAAATGAGAAAATTTGGTTGAGTGAGCTATGCTGGTGCCACAACTTGTGGCACAACTCGCCACATGGGCGAGTTGTGGCACCAACATTTGTCTTGTTGAGTGCATGAAGACATTGAAGGGGGTGAATTTGATTGGACAGCTGTGCTCAGGCAGGGAACTAGATAGCAAAGTAGTAAGGATGTAGCAGAGAAGATGGAGCTCGTAAAATGGGAAAGCAATTTTCAGTTATTCAAGGATGCATTGTTCTAAAGCTATACATTGGAATATGGAGAGGGAGTCAGAAAGGAAGCGAGCAGAATGCAAGAATTTGAGAATAACACTTACATAGGCAGAAATTACAGACAGAAAACACTTCCATGTGGAATTTGAAATTTCATCCCATAAAACATTCCAAACAAAGAACTTTATTCAACAGAAATTTAAATTCTTCTTTATAATTGGACAGTTGGGTGGTGGGGGGATTCAAACCCTAGACGTTTCTATTGGAAATTCTAGAAAGTGCCAATTAAGTTACAAGAACTCTTGGCAACAGAAATTTAAATTCTACAAGACCCCTAAGTGCTGTCTACAAATTCTCTACCCAAACACAGTTAAAGTCTTCCTCAATCTACTTTGCAATCACACGTATAACTAACTGTAAAAACTAGCACACCAACATTTTGAATCACTACTATATATATATCCAAAGAAATTTCCCTAGTAAATAAAAAGGTAAATAAAAGAGAAATAAAAAGTCCAATAAATTTTCCATGTTCCAAGAATTAGAATCAAACAAATATGATACTGCTATACACTAGAGCATCGGATGCTTGTAACCGAATGCAGGTATAATAGACCCAGAATATTGGTTTAATCAATGGCGATGACAATGACATCAAACTAAAAGAGGGGGCGAGAAAATTTAAAAATTCACAGGAGGGAAAACAAGCTATAGACACTACAAACTACCCACATTAAAGCAACTGTCATCATCATAGAGCACTGTAGTGGCGTTTATATAAAACCCATACACCAAATTTTCAAGACCTGGATTGGCTTAAATCTTAGCATTACCTAGCATAGCGATCAAAAGGGCTGCCAATCAAAATGTTGTGCCCAATCTATTTGCCTTCATTTCTTCCAAACTATTCAAACTCAAGCTTCATCCTTACCAAGCAGCAATGCCTTCCAGAGACAGTTCACTATATATATATATATATATATATGTATATGATTTGTCATAGTTTGCAGTACTGATTGACAGATTAAAATCTCACACTACTGTGTTTTTTCAACTAGTTTTTATTAAGTTCATTAATTACATCATTGTGATGAAAACTTCATATCCATTATTAAAAATAAAAAAATAAATGAAAAATGTTGTGGGTGCCCTACGTGAAATCAACCACTTCTTTGTAAAATCATCAAATGGCTGGCAGGGAATAAGAGAATTACTACTCAATACTTGAAAAGCATCTGATGAAAAGTTTTCCACACTAGTTAAAAAGAGTACAAGCAACAATCACATTCAAACACTGCCCTATATGATCGTAATAATTAGTGTTCTTTTTTAACAAGTTCATTAAAAGAAGTTAAAAAAACAAGACAAGTACATATATCTATTCAACGATATCATAGTCCATAGGGTCACAAATATCCATTATACGATATACTACTCCAAATGGTAGTTACGTAACAGCATCAAGACATTCTTATGCGTAGGGTATTGCATTCACTAGTTTTATCAGATTACCAAAGCAAAGTAGGTTGCTTTATAATGTAGCTTTATAAAGGCCCTTACCCTAGTATAATATCTTCTTGCGCAGGTTTGCATTTCCCAAAAAATTAATGGCAAGAATACCAATAACAGTATTAGGCAACAAAATAATCAATGGGAGACAAACATCATGCTCGTATAACCAAACGATCTAAATACAATAGATGAATAAGCAGGAAGAGGAGACAGAAATGAAAATCATGAAAGATCAACCTCCTTGGGAGCAAAAGCATCATTAAAGAAAGAGGAATTTAAGTAGATGTGGCATCTATGAAATGACAAACATCATAGTTACAGAAAAAAAAAAAAAAAAAAAAAAAAAAACTTTAGCCCAAAATGATTAGCAAAAGCTTCCAAGCAGCATTAAAACCTTGACTGACTGAGAATGCATCCAAAATAGGAAATATAATGCAATCATAAACTTGACTAAAAACCCAACTGACTAGATACGGACCCAAAGTGCTTCAGGAATCAGTATTCCTATCCATATGTTTGCCCTCCATTCTGCTTGAGTGATGCATTTTTTGTTGATGACAAAGAATAACCTGAATGCAAAGTCATTGGTTCAGGGGCATGAAGGTAAGTAACACAGTGGAATGCTCACCAATCTACACTCCCTATATCTTCCCCCCCCCCCCTCCATTTTTTTTTTCTTTCTTCTTCCTTTTTCTTTTAGATAAGACTTGCACCTAAGTTCCATTCACCTCTTCACAACTCCAGTGAAAGACAGGAGGACCCCACCAAGGCTTCTAAATCAATAAGAGGATATAGAAACTAGATATGGACCTTTAGAACTGAACTGAACTGAACTAAGCTTTAATCCCAACTAATTGGATAAGGGTACATGGATTCTTTCAAGCCAATTGGCCCTATATAGGGCCACGTCTTTACCTCTCTAACAACCATATCATATAATTTCTACCAGAGACATTTTTGGCCACCCTTTTGCTACAGACCACCCCCCCCCCCCAAAAAAAAAAAATAATAATAATAAAGAAAGCAGCATCCATGGGTAGAAAAAGGAGCAATAAAAAGCATTAATCACAATAAATTAGCAACTTTTTTTTACAAGTAATAAATGAACAACTTTTAGCAATTTGAAAATGTTGAGCAAGATTTAAATTTCCTTAAGGCAACATATTTTATGAGCAGCTCTAGCAGGCTTCAGGCTTGATGTCAACTATAGATATTGTGAAAGATAGGAAAGCAAATAAGCATGAAAAGAAAACCGGTGTCTGTAAAGGAGACTCTAAGGACTTGTTTGGCACACAATTTTGGACTAACCAAATTGCACCGGATTGGATTGGATTGAGAATAAATGGAATTGGAATGGATAATTATTATCCCAATCCTACATGTTTGGTGCAATAAAAATAAAATATCATTTTAACTTTTTTAATTTAGAATTAAAAAATCCCTGCCCTCAACCCATTGGCTCAATAACAACAACAATCCCCTCTTCGTCAAAGTTTTAACAACAACAACAATCAGACACGTGTTGCCATTAGATCTACAAAACATGCACGTGTCATTACCGACACACTCGACCACTTCTACAAGTTGATCTCACAAATGCCAAGCAGGACTTTTCCTGTAACATAGAGTTTGATCAGCATTGTGAATTTGAGAAATATACATTGTTTTTGAAGGCAAGGTCTACTTTGGAGAATTGGAATGAGACTGAAGGTGTGGTGGAAGACATGAAAATTGGGGATCAAGAGAAATGAGGGGTACAAGGGAACTTCTGAACCCAAGGGGACAAGAATTCCGTTGCCTTGGGAACTATAGCAGGCATTGAAGACTTTGGTGCATTGCTTGTTGGCTTCATTGTCCAATGTCAAAGAGTTTGTGGAGAACAGACTCGATGCCCACTCTCCTAGTCACCCACATAATCGTCGCCATCAACAATGGCAACCTCCAACTCATCCAAGTCTCCTGCATCTATGTCAACGACAATAGGTAGAAGACAGCAAAGGCTTTGCAGCTTTTTATTCTGTGACCTTAAATAGGCTGACTATTTAGTCCAATCCCATGTAATTTAAACCCCCTAGTGGGGATTCATTAATCCAACTTTACCAAACCATATGTGTTTCTTTGGATTCAAATGTTACAAGGGTGAAATACCCAAAACATGGTTTTTTTACCTTCGGATTTGTATGTCCTGAGCCTAACATTTCCTTAATGAGGTACTAGTATTATCTAGCTCTAATCCTAGTCATAGTCCCGTGTGCCAAACAGTGCGTAAAAGAGCAGCAATCAGATAGAAACAAAGCACAATAAGCTATGAACAAGCTCAATATTTGCACAAAGCATGAACAGAAATGAATATGGGCTTTTAACATGTACTACTCTGTGACAATTTCTCCCACCCTTGTCTATTTACCCAACTCCTCCTAATAACCGAAATACAATGTTAAAATGATAAAATTAAATTAAATAGAGGCACATTACAACATTATTCCAATCCTATTAGTTTTAGCTTTTATTTTAAGCTCCCTAACCTAACTCACATACACGCATACAATACAAACGCTTAAGCCTCCAGCTCACAAAAATAACTGAGAAACATAATAACCTCCATAGATCCATAATTCATTTTCTTTATAAATAAAAAAAAAAAATAGAAGAATCCCATAAAACAAAACAAAACAAAAGTCGCAATTGAAAAATGCATCAATCTATGATTTATCTAAGATAAGCGGGGATCTTGATACGAATAAAGAGCATACTCATGACATAGGCAATGATGACGGAGGAGATGCCGGCGGAGGCGTAGGAGACCTTGACGCTCCTGGCGCGGTTGCGGTCGAGACCCAGATCCAAGAGCACGATCCCCAGCCCACCCAGAATGAACATGAACCCGGACGAGAGTCCCTCGATGATGTACTGGCCGTTCACTCGCCCCTGCAGGAACACGACGGGTCGTACGGATCCTGTGGCCGGGTCTTGGACGGAGCCGATGCCGGGGGGCTCGACGATGACGTCGTAGACGAAGCCGGAGACGACGAGGAAGTAGGTGAGGAGGACGAGGGCGTAGACGGTCATCGAGGAGGGGAGCGTTAGGGTTGGGAGCTTCAGGCGGAGCTTTGGGGGGCGGAGGAGGAAGCTGTTGAAGGCTACGAGACGGAGCAGGTGGTGGATCGGGTCAACCGACGAGGCTGAATCCATTGCTGCTGCGGCGGCGTTGCTGGTACTGTTGGAGAGGGTTTGGCTTTCGGATTTGGACCTCATCTTTCGTTTGCCCTTCTTTTTCCCAGGAGCAAGATCGACTGATCTCGTTGTGGGTGTATGACTTGTGATAATATGGGGGTTCAGGGCTTTGGCATTGGGACACTTGGGAGTCAGGATTTTTTTTTTTTTTTTTCCTTTCTTTCTTAATTGGGAGTCAGGACCTAGGACTATGGATTTGGTTAATATGCTATCCTGTAGGTTAAAGTCTCTAATAATTAAATAAGATATTTGAAATTTAATTTTTGTCTACATTAAAAATCAATTAATCTCTTGGTCTGATAATAAAGAGTATCATCAAAAACGAATGTTATAAGTTGAAACTCTCTAAAAAAAATGTTATCCTAGTCCAACTTAAATTTCTTAAACACTAACCAAATCAAGGCTAATATTCCTATAAAAAAAATCAGTGCTAATATGAAAGTCAAGGGTATGTCAACTGAACTTATGTGCCCCTATTTTGTGACAAAATGTTATATGGGAGAATATAAATGGTAGAGAAAAAATGATGAATCCATATGAATGTAACAAATAATTAAGCACAATCACATGATAATTGTAATGTCCTATTTCATTTTAAAATGTAGCAATGTTTTCTTTTATCTTTTCATAAGCATTTTCCATCAATCTAAGGGTCCGTTTGTTTTGACTTCAAACGGAATTCATAAATCATTTTCCAGAAAATAGCATGTTTGGTAGGTCCGGTAAATTGGTCAAACTGAAAATATTTTCAGTTTGACCATAAAATAAGGCTTATGAGGCGGAAAATGAATTCAGTTCTCATTTTCACTTCAAAGTATTTCCACACAGAGAGAGAGAGAGAGAGAGAGAGAGAGAGAGAGAGAGAGAGAGAGAGAGAGAGAGAGAGAGAGAGAGAGAGAGAGAAGAGACTTCGTCGACGACCACAGACCGAGCTCCAGTCCGACGATCGCACCGCACCGCTAGTCGATCGCAGCACCGCACCGCTCGATCTCATCGCTTAATCTCGCCTCCGCTCGATCTCGCCTCCACTGCGCAATCTCACCTTCTCCTCCGCCACGCGATCTCAATTTGACCGGATTTGATGAATTTTTTTGCTGGGTTTTGTTTCTTTTGTGAATGAGTGTGGAATTGATTCATTATCCACATGTTTACAGCTGAGGAAGTGTATGGAAAATTGGGTGGCTTAGCTATGTAAAGCATTTTCTGTAAAAATGTTTGAACAAACCAAACACCGAAATTGATTTTCCGTAAAACGAATTTTGAGGCAGCCAAACAGCTTGAATACATTTTTCTTTCCTGAAAATAGCATTTCCGGAAAATAAATATTTTCCATAAAATATTTTACTGGAACCAAACACAGCCTAAGGTAAAATTCAAATTTCTCTTTGAAAATTGTGTCTAGACCCACATGTTAAATAACCTATATCATGCAATAACAAATACTCTACACAGTTATGACCTTAAAACCAAAGTTGTAAAATTGAGACTGGACCACATGGTCAACCCAATTACTATCAAGCTGGTTCTTTTAACTCCAGAAATCGGCCTATGCAAAAAGTCAGTGAATCGTCTCGACTAGATCGCCTAGGTTTGATTCTTTTTTTTTTCTTTTTTCTTTTTTATATATATATAGAAGAAAGAAAGAAGTTCTATGTTTCTGTAAGAAACAAGGTGTTAATTGAAGTTTATTTATTTTGTTTATGCAATTGTATTTTGTACTTTTAAGGATTGAGAAATTCAATAACTATTTATGTTTTTGTAATAAACAATGTGTAGCTTAGGCTGCGTTTGGTTCACTGTAAATCGAATTCCAAGTGTAAAATGAATGCAGGGGAAAGCGAATTCCCGTAAGGAAAATGAAATCTGAGTGTTTGGTTCTATAGTGGAAAATAGTTTGAAAAACGATTTATGGTGTTTGGTAACATTCTGATAATGCTATTTTCCTACAAAGTTTTCACATTTTCCCAATCATTTTCTCAGCTCCCAACCAAATTTTATAACAGAAAATTTCAAAATATAAGCTTTAGCGCAACCAAAAATAAAAATAAAAACATTTTTTATTCACAAACTCGTCAGATCAGGAAAGAGAGAGAACAAGGGAAAGAGAGGATCGGAGTCAATGGAGGACGGCGGCGGCCGGATCGGGTGGGTTTAGGGGTGGAGTGGAGTGGGCTGGTGATCGGTGGCGGCCAGATCGGTTGTCAAGATTGGTATCGAGCTTGGGGCTTTGGGCGACAAGATTGGTGGTTCGATCTAGAGGCGGCAATGATGACGGGAGTGGGTGGTGGGTTGTAGATCGGTGACATGCAGTTGAAGATTCGGCCATGGTTGGTCAAAGGAAAAGAGAGAGAACGAGGGAGGAAGAGAAGAGGGACGGTGGGTGCAACTTGCATGGCGGACGATAGATGGTGGACGGAGCTTGCACGACGGATGGCAGATGATGGACGGAGCTTGCATGGCAACCAAAGCTTGCACGGTGGTCCGATTCCTCTGTTGCTCTCTCTCTCTCTTTGGGTTGTTAAGTTCTAAGTGAGGTTGGAAATCATTTGAAGGTAAAATGAGTATGTAATTGGTTTTACAGAGTTGGGGTGCCTATTTTACGATCAACTGAAATCGGTTTTCAGTTTGACTGAATTTTCATGTGCATCCAAACACCCTCAAGGGTGTAAAATATTTTATGGATTTCCTTTACCACTGAAACAAACGCAGCCTTAAAGTTTTTTTACTTGTTTATGCAATTGTACTTTACACTTTTAAGGATTGAGAAACTCAATATTTATTTATATTTGCTTAGGATTTAGTATTTCTTATTTGCCTTATAAAAGTTGTGAACTTATGATATGAAAAATACATTTGAAAGATATATCTCTGTATTTATTTGGACTATTTTAGCCAATTTTTCTATTTTTATTAATTTAATATATTCATATATATTTTAAACCATTATTAAAATAATTATGGTTTCATCATGATTTAACCTTGGTCCAACCTCAAAAATCCGAAATCTCTCACTTTTCTAGTTCTTTGTAAGGTCCAAGTTTCAAAACCATGCTTAAAACCCTCCAATTGCTAAAATACCACATGCATGATGCTGAAAAAAAAAAACTTTTAAATTGTGCATGTAATGTGTGTTATCTAGATTCCTAATAATGTGATGTCTGACAATATGGAATAAAATGAAACTTATTAGATTTCTATTCAAAACAAAATAATGCTATCAAAGTCCAGCTTATGGCATTTACCAATGAGTTTCATTTTAGTCCACACGTATATTTACCTAAAGCATGAACAAAAAGAGTAATATATAAAAGCTATCCTTGAACTAATGTTAGGTACTACAAAAAAGTTTTAAAAAATATCCAATTTACTCTCTAAGTATTAATCTCACTTAATAACATTTGAAAATTCTATTGCTCCTTTTGTTTCTTTCTTTATCTTTGGTTTCTATTGTTATAGTATTGGCTATCCAAGCCCTTTTTTTTTTTTGGATAATGGCAATCCAGACCCTTGATTGTGCATATAATTGCCATAATGTTGTCAATGTGAGTTCTGTGTAGCAAAGACAACCTGTTGGAAAGAAGCAGAGGAGGAGCAGAAAATTTCAAACCGTGTTGAGTGTCATTTGTCCTTAGGGGCAAATTGGATATTTTTGAAAAGTTTTTATAGTACATGGTATTATTCCAAACCCCACCAATGGTTTTTGTATTTTACCAAAAAAAAAGAAAGAAAAAAAGAAAAGAAATAAGAAGTGATGCTAGAGATATTAAAAAATTTATTACACAAGTCTTACAAATTAATGCGATACGAATAAAAAAAAATAATTATGAAATTCATTTATTATGCTGTAAAAGTCCATCAATCACATTTATTGCAATTAGGGGTGTGCATGGGGATTAAGTGTGTGTGTGTGTGTGTATATATATATATATATATATATATATATTGAGCACTAGAATAACACCAACACAAATAAGACAAAATTTATAACCTAATAAACTTTGTATAGCACTAAACTAACACAAACAATTTTATTAGTGTTTTAAGGTTCAAACCAACAAAAATAACAATAGATTTATAATCTTATAAATATGCTGGTAGTGCATCGAACCAACACATATAATTAAACCAAATAATTTTATTTGCTTCTCCTACCATCTAAAAATTCTAAGCAATATCACCACCATACACAAATTATCAAACCAAATGATACTTCATTTAGTTAGTAACATATCAAATAGTTCTATCCCAACTCAGTTGAAAAACAAAATAAGCATAAATGAGTTTTATTATTCTATAATTATTAAGATATCATATAGTTCTATCCAAACTAAGTTGATAAACAAAATAATAAATAATAAAATTATGTAATAAATATTTTTAAATATATATTAAATATAAGTGGGTCGAGTTGGGTTAGCTAGATTTGTAAATTTGTTGACCCGCACCGAACCTGATTTATCATAAATTTTTTTAAACCAACCTAATCCACCAATCTCTAAAAACCAACCCAATTCAATGGGTTGAGTTGAGTTGGATCAGACCGGTTTTAGTGGACTGTCAAGTTGGCTACTAACCCTAATTGCAACATTAATTTGTGTTGGCAATTGGGATTGTAGGATGGCACATAAACATTGGGGTTTTTGGTGTGCAGATTATACAAGTTCATTAATCCATAATTTTACACAGATGCCCAAGCGTACGTTGAAGCACGCACTCAGAAATTTTTTAAAATTTTCTACAAAGCTCATTTGATGGGTTTGATGGTTTTTATTTTATTTTTTAATTTTTGTGTTTTAAAGTTTTTGTTTTGTTTTTTTTAATGACATGGACTTTTTAATCTTTCAAATGCTTATATGGCCTTTTTTTTTTTTTAATGTTAAATTAAAAATTTTAATATATATATTTTTTTTGGCATAAATATTATTTATCGATTAAGTAAGTTTCAAAGTGTGTTAATTGTGTCATCTGATTTGTAACATAAACGTTTTCTATTTTTTTGATAATCTGTAACATAAACGCTTTCTATTACTAAGTTGGTATAGACCAAATTAAAGGTGACAAAAAAAATGGTATTTTCACCATTTTTTTTAGAAACTGTGACGAGAGGTTAAACTCAAAAATCTTGTAATTCAACTGTGTTTCAAACCCAGACCTCCAGACTTAAATCTCTCATCCCACTTTCAACTATCAAAATTACTTGTATTAAAAAAAGAAGAAAAAAAAAAAAAAAGGAAAAGGAAAAACGTGATGAGAGTAATTAGATGCATCACACAAAAAATTCAGTCCTAATATAACTTGGGTACATTGAAGTGGCCCCCGAAAGAGAGTAAAAATAAAACTTGGGTAGTAGACCAGTAGTGCAGTGCAGTCCAGTACCTGAATCTGTCGGCCGATGATGCCGTGATTTCCTCAAAAATCTGTGTCCGACAGCTTGAGTTTTCCGCCATCAACGCTTTACTCGACCCACGTGTCCCCTCTCTTTTCGAGATTTTTGTTCCTTTTTTTGTTTTCTTATAATTTATTTACTTCCCCCTTTTGTCTTTTTCCACCGCTCTGCTCTTTTCTTTTGTGCTCTTCTTCTATTTCAATTTCAAAAATTGAACTCCTCCGAAGACCAAAGCTTTAACTTGTTTGCTGGGCTGGGTATCTACTTTCATTTCTGCATCACTCTCTTTCTCTCTCCTCCATTTCTTAATATTCACTCCGTCTCTGTCTCTCTCTCTTCTTGTCTTGGGTTTTGATTTGAAGCAAGCATTTTGATTTGGGCTGCTATGGTTAAAAGGAATGCTGTGTAGCCGTAAAATGTTCAGTTTCTTAGTAAGGAAAGATATTAAGAAGGTTCTTAAGCGCAAAGACAGTGATGCTGGCCACAAAGGTAACTAAATCTACATTTTTCTCATTTTCTTTTCCTTTTTGGTTATAGATTTTAGATGGGTTTCTGGGTTTCCTTTCTCTTTTTTTCCCACATTGCATGTGCATTATCATTATTCATTTAGCCTTGAATATTGCCTCTGCTATGAAGAATTTCTTTGTTTCTCTCTTGGGCTTAGTGCAATTTTACCATTTTTATCCTCTTATTCTTACAAGGAGAGGACATGTCATTTGAACTAGAGTTCATTGTCCTATAGTTTTTACTCTTTTCAAGCTTGTTTGTAATATAACCCAACTTTCTCAAATATTTTCCCAATCAATTACTTGATTAATAGGTTGTTTCATGTAGTAAAATTTTTTTTTTCCAAGGTCTTTTTAGTATTGAATGGAATTATTTTATGCTCATAAAACATGTGAATCATAGGATAAGACCAAGATGGATGAAGTGTTAGAAGTATTGTGTGATCATAGAATACATATTAAGTTAAATGAAAATTTTAATAAGACTGCTATAAGACCAGCTATCCTCTGTGTTAAGAAGCAACATGTTTATAAAATAAGTGTAATTGAAATGAGAATGTTAAGATGAATAAGTGGAAATACAAGGAAAGATAGAATTCAAAATGAGGAAATTCACTAAGATGGTGGTGGCCCTTTGTTGATGAAAAGATGACAGAGAGTTGCTTGGGATGCTTTGGTCATGCACAAGAAGTGAGTTAATTCAAGTCGAGGAACAAAAAGAGGTAGATGAAGACTTAAAATAAAATTAGTAGAGGTAGTAAAAAATGACATGTCAATTAAGAAGGTAACAAGGAGTATGACTTTGATAGAATAGAATGATGGAAAAGAATACATGTGGTTGATACTGACTAGCCTGTTGAGAATCTATAGCCGGCCCCAAAATTTTGGGACTAAGGCTTGGTTGTTGTTGTTGTTATTGCAATTGTAAAATCTTTGTCTCCTTGATGTGGTTTATTAATCTCTCTCTTTTTTTGCATCAACTCAGGTAGAGCACTAGAGGAGTTACGAGCTTCTCTTTTTAACAAACTTCGCTTGTCTGAGGGTGTAAAGCGTCAACGGCAATGTAGATGTGGCCCCATTGCTGCTCTTACCTTCAATTTTGTGGTTGCTGTTGGTATTATTTTCACGAATAAATTGGTTCGTATAGCCACCTTTTACATATCTAATCTAGCTGTTTAATGCCATATTTGATTTATGTAGTCACTGTTTCCCTGCTTGTAACTTTTCTGTCCTTGTTTTTTCAGGTGCTTAATAATGTCAAATTCAAGTTCCCTATATTTCTTACTTTTATTCACTATGTTGTAAGCTGGTTCTTAATGGCCATTCTAAATGCCTTTTCTATCCTGGCGGCATCTCCTTCCTCAAAATCAACACGTCTATCTACTTTAATTACTCTTGGCACTGTTATGTCTCTATCTACTGGCCTTGCTAATGTCAGCCTAACATACAATAGGTGAGATACATAATTTCCTAAGGATTAATTATTCTATTTCTGACACTCTGACTGTAGTACCTACATTTCAGTGTGGGTTTTTATCAGATGTCCAAGATTGCTGTAACGCCATCAATTGTTCTAGCAGAATTTATATTATATAAGAAGAAAGTTTCTTTCTCCAAGGTGACTGCTCTCTCTTTGGCAACATTGATGTCCCCATGGAAATAGTGTATTGTTCTCTGAGTTTGTAATACATTAAGATATAATTGTAGAGTACTTAGAATCTGTAATCATTTTTAGATATTACAATTGTTCATTGGGTCTATCTTAAAATGTTTGTTAAAATGGGAGCGTTTTGTCTTTAGTAAAAATCACTTTTGAATGTTTGTCTGAAATGTGGAGGACCTGACTCTAAAAAAATCTAATGACTCCACCTGTAGTGCTATGCAAAGTAGCATCAAGTGACAGTAGTGTCCATTTTGTTTTGGACATGATATACCTTTGACATGTTTGTATCGGTAAATAAGATGGCCTGAATGTGTCCAAAGACTTTATGTAAATTTATGACAATGTAAACATTGCTAAGACGCTGCCAACATATTCAAGTCTTGGTAGATTGATTCGGACGATAATTTTCTGTCTTAATATAATAACAGAAATATTTTAGTGCAAATGACCTTTAAGTCAAATGGTGTTCCCTAGTGTTTCTAATGGAGACATCTAGGGTTTGAATCTCCCTCCCTTACTTAAAAATATAAGAAAAGCATTGGTGTTTCTTAGATATTTATTTTTTATACAGATATTGTTTATTATCTGTATATTGATGCAAAAATGTCCAATGTTGACTACAAGAATTGATGAAATATTGAAATGATTCATGGCTATCAGTGATCAGATATAGGGAGCTTTTTCCATGTGTCTAAACATTTATATTGTATGTATGCATAAATTGAAGCTGTGTAGTGAATTGGACTTTGACAACTTCTGATGCAGCTATGGAGTATTAATTTGCAATTACTTTGCACATTTGCCTTCAAAAATTATTTTATATGGGGTCCACATGTTAATTCCAATTAAAGTGAAGGTTGTGTGGTTTTAATGGTCTGAGTTTTTAGGGTTAAACCAGGTTTTATTTAATTATTCATGGGCAATTTCTGTATTCAGGGGAAAATCTGTAATTTTTGCAATTCCTGCAAATTGAGGGTAATTTGGTTGAGTCTAGGATCTTCCTAAGTATTTTAGGTTTTATTTTCTTTGAGTCAGAGTTAGTTTTTTATTAGTTTTTTGTTTACTAGTCAAAGTAGGAGTCCTAGTACTAGGAGTGCTAATACTACTACTAAAAGAAAAGGTCTTATATAAATTGACGGAGAATTGATTAATAGTAAAATTTATTGAATGTTTTGAACATAGAGGCACGTTTTCTTTTCTTTCTCCCTTTCTCATCTTTCATTCTTCCTATTCTTTTCTTTCTCCAAATGACTATTCATACTTCCCTCGAACATCATAGAAACTTCTCTAATTCTTCTTCTTTACAACTCCAAATCAAGCCTTTATTTTACCTATCAGGACCTGAAATCTCCACATACTTTCTTATACCAAATAGTCATCAAATAACTCATCAAACCACTTTTTAATTCCTAACACAACCCCATATAACCCTTTCGTCAACAACTCAAATCCTATTTCCACAAATCCTCCTAAACCTTAACCCACCATAAACACACATGGACAAATTCCCCAATTTGTCCTATGTCAACTTCATTTAGGAATTTATGTGCATGAGATTGAGTAGTAGAATAAATGGCATTTGTGTGAAATCTATTCTCATGGGAGAGTATTTTGCAATAGAGCCTTCTGTTTTGGGCATGCAGTCTTGTGCCACGTAACTGGCTTTCAAACTTGTACTAGTTGCTATCACCACTTTCGAGCTGTTCGAAAATATACTCTCCTTGCTTTTTTAGGCCTTAAGCAATTCATCAGTTTTATAAGATACTAGTTGGGTGCTTATAATGGTCTGAGTATATGGAATGTAAAACTCATGCTTGTTGAATGACTAACTGACCTTTAGAAACTATTGCTTGATCTGCATATGTTGGTAATATGTGCTATAGCATCCTGCTTTGTGTTTGAAATATTGCCAATGGAATCTTTCAGGTGCTTGCGTTGACAATTGTTTCTATTGGTGTTGCTGTGGCTACGGTGACTGATCTCCAATTTGACCTCTTTGGTGCTTGTATAGCATTGGCATGGATAATACCAAGTGCAATCAACAAGATCCTCTGGTCCAGTTTGCAGCAGCAGGAAAATTGGACAGCCTTGGCGTAAGTTTCAAGCTCTCTCAAACATTTTCTTTTTTCCTTGAAGTCCTCCTAATTGCATCTTACCAAGGATGCTGAATCATTGAACAGATTGATGTGGAAGACAACGCCGATCACTTTATTGTTTCTGGTTGCTTTGATTCCTTTGTTAGATCCCCCTGGTGCCCTCTCCTTTGATTGGAATTTTAACAACACATTGGCTATTCTCACATCAGCAGTTCTAGGCTTCTTGCTACAGTGGTCAGGTGCTTTAGCACTTGGGTAAGCAACCTCTTTACAGTCTTTTGACTATATCATGTGATAGCAGGTTTGGTCTCATGGCTTGGAGCTGGAGTTTCCATCCTTTTGTTTTATTTGGTTAATTCATACTCTAGACTGATGCCGGTAAAAAGAAAAAAGAAAAATTCTATCACGTAACACTTCAAAACAAGAGCTGGTGTTTTCTACAACCATGGGAGAATGGGAGAATGACACAGGAAGATCATGGACAAATAAGCTCAAAGATCAATTTTTTTTTGATAGGTAATAAGAGAACTATTATTAAAAAGTAAAAGATGAATAATACAAGCTGTTCATGATGATGAACAATAAGAAACAGAAGAAACAAACAGCCAAACGAAGGAGAGGGAAATCAAATAGTTAATCTAAGGGAAAACAAAAACTTTGGAAGAGACGAAGAGTCAGTAAAACCCCAACAACGAGACCACTCAAAAAGACTACGTTGGCTTAAAACCTTCAACTCATCCAAGGTCTTCTCCATGTTCTCAAAGGAGCGACGATTCTGTTCCAACCAAACAATCCACATTATGCACCCTGGAATCAAATTCCAAATATTCGAGTTGTGCTTCCCAAGCCATTGATGCCAACAAGACAACAAACCCGCCACTGATCTTGGCATAACCCAATGAATACCATAAGCCTGAAGCATGAAAGTCCATAAGGTATGTGTAATAGGACAGTGAAGAAGGAGATGGTTTACCGACTCCCCATCATAGCAACACATACAACACCTATTTGCCAAAATGCGACCCCTAAGCATGAGATTATCCAACGTGAGAATTCGATCGTGAGTAGTTGTCCACAAGAGGAAAGGCAAGCCACTCGCTTAGGAATCTTAGATTTCCAAACACCCTTCCAAGGAAACCGAGAATTTGGAGTATCCTGAATTGCATGGTAATATGATTGGGTGTCAAACTTACCATTACCTTTGAGATGCCAACAAAGAGTATCCCTCCTATCACCCCATGGAATACGAGGTTGGATAAACTGAAATAGAGAAAAAGATGCAGCAAGTTCCCAATCTTCGAAAGCTCTGTAAAACCTTAAATCCCACACTCTAATAGTGCCTCCTTTCGGAAGCCACAAAATCTCAAAGATGCAAGCATCCTTGGTAGCTGAACACACAAAGAGCTCAGGGTATAGATCTTTTAGGGTACTATCCCCAATCCACCTATCATGCCAGAAGCGAATACGGGTGCCTTCACCCACAACAAAAGACAGATGCTTAGAAAAACTCTCCCACCCTTTGTGGAGTGCTTACTAGAAGTCTAGTCTAGTTGATATTATCTTTTGATTTGTTTTCTCTTATATGTTTCTGGGATTTTTTTGTTGAAGATTATATGTTTCTGGTTTGTTTGATTTATTTTTCTATTTTTTAATTTTAAGACTCTAGGATAAGGATACATTATAATTTCCAGATTTGCTGGTAATAGGATTAATTGGCCTAGAATGACGAACTTGTGATTGATGCCACTGTGCCTTTTTAATTGGACATAACATCCTTCAATTTGTTGGTGATGACAGCAAATCAGTGATAGAAATACACCATTTAGTAAGTTCATCCTTCCCAAAATTTTGATGGCTGTGTGCCCATCATGGGTATTTTTGTAATTTCGTATTTACTGGTGGTGGACCACAATGATGAGCCGTCAGTTTTATTTAATGTCTATGTCGGTTTGATTTAGTTAAGGGGTTTATATGTGGACTTTAGTTTAAGCCATTTAGGAATTTGTTTACTAGTCAAATTGGGAATTCTAGTCCTATCAGGAGCATGTTAAGGTCTAGAGTCTAAGTATATACTTTTGTATTCAAATAATTCAAAGTCATTGGGTTTTTTGTTTGTAGTGTTAGGAATTAAATGGGTGATGTCCAAAATGGTGCATAAATCCTACAATGATGGTGTTTTACACCCATTTCCTTTAGTAATAGGGTATGGGTATGGAATATGCTTCCATTATGCTTGATGTGGCAAATTTGGAGGAAGAGGAATAGAAGAGCTTTTGTGGAGAAAGAGTTGCCTATAAAGAGATTGATATCTCATTTTCTTGGGTCTCTTTTCTTTTGGGCATCATTAGATAAGGGCAGGCCATCGAGTATGTGTGATTTCATAGATTCATTGTACCTTTGATCTAGTTGGGAACTAAGGGTTAGCTGATATACTCCATTTTTTTCCTTGGTATATTTTTTCTTTTTTTATCAATTCCGTTGATACTTCCCCAAGATTTCATAAACATGCATCAAAATCAAAGTAAATGAGCTGGATTCTTCCCATAGGGGTTAATCCAGGCTCTGAGTTTCTGTCAAGTGCCAACATTGTTCCCTCAAGTTCGAGTGGAATTGGCCATGTTTTACTACCATCATAGCAGCCACAACCAAATTTGGTTCTATGAAACAAAGTGCTGACTTTTTTTTTTGATAGGTACAAAGTGTTGACTTAAAAAGTGAATTTTTTCCTTTCCTTCTATACTTCAACTTATTATCAATAAAGAATTTGGAGATATAAGGCAAGAATTGGGAAGTCAACTAGATGTGATAAGAATTGGGATGTAAATGATAATTGTAAGATAACTTGGTCGATTCGAGGTGACTGGCCTCCTAAACTTGAGACGGAGAAAGGAATTTGAGGGTTAATTTTCTGCTTGCTTTCTTTTTTTTCTTTCACTGCTTAAATACAATACAATGCTTGAGAAAATTCAAAATTACAACTGATGATAAGGGCAACCTATTTTATCTGATAAACTTTACCACTAACCAATCCTTATTGAAGTAGATAGCTTACAACCTGATCCACTAACCAATCCTTATTGAAGTAGATAACTTACAACCTGATCCACTAACCATTCCTATGAAAGTAAATAACTGAACAGCACAATAAGCATTATTCTCTTTCACTTATCAATATCCTTGTAGAGTCCATGCAATATTTGCAACCTTACACATGCTAATCCAGGTTCATTCAGACAACCTTGGTTCATAACAAGATGTGCCAGAGTTTTTTGGACTTTCAAACCTAGAACTTTAGAAGATTGCATATATAGTTTGGAGAACTGTTTTCATTGTTATGGCATTAATGAAGATCTGATTTAGATTGTAGGATATTTTTTTGGAGTGGTACTTTAGGGCTAGGCGTGGAGTTTAGTGATGGGAAAAGATTAGGAAACAGAACAAAGCCAAGGTTGCTCTGGGGTTGTATAGAACAAGTTGTGATATAAAAATGGGATGCTTTCCTAAAATGAGTCTGAGTGTCGGAGAAGAGTACTAGGCCTATTTTTAATAAATTGGTTGAAAGATGGCTAATGATTTTTAGGGTTGGATTTAGGGGTAGAATAGTGTAAAATCAAAACACCCCACTTGTTTCCAATTTATAATTGAGGAGTGCTAAATATGGATAGAAAGGTCAATTGAGCTCTAGTTCAGATGGCACCTCTTCCCCTTGTAAGAGTAAGATGGAGGGTGAGGTCGTAAGTTCAAGACCTATTGGGTTTATATGTAATTTTATCAAAAAAAGGAGGAAAAAAAACTTATCTAGGAGTTTGCTCCTGCAGGATGGAGGAAGACACTTCTCCTTAATCTCTATCTAGTTAGTAATGGTGGGTTGGTTAATTTTTGTTCGATGATCTCCTAGAAAAGTTGGCCTTTACATTTAACCTACATCTTCACGAACGACTTTCTTGTTATCAGATAAGAGTTACCCCTCAAAGAAGTAGTCCATCTCATGCAACCTGTCAGTAAAGGCCCATGGGTCTAGGCGACCATCAACATTGGCTGCCTGAGCTTTTGTGCTTCCTATCACTCTCTCATTGAAGTCTCTAAGCTCCCTAATGTCATTATAGTTTTGATAATCTTACCGAGGAGAACCCTTGATTTTTATGAATGTTACCTTGGCAACGTTGTCTACAGGTATTGTGCCTTGTTCCTAGTTATTGCCTCCTATTGTGGGGGCCTTCGCCCTCATCTCTCCTTTGGAGGAAAGCTTCTACTGACCCTATTTGAGCAGACAGGGCTTGGAGGGTTTTTCATATTTGTTTCTAAGGCTTGTTTCATGGTGGTTTGGGACTTGAACTAGACTAGGACTCCGAATTTGACACTGTGCCGATCATTACGCAAAGGGTGTACTGTGGATGCAAGTGAGACCAGTTAAACAAAACTCCTCACAATTTAATTTTCAATATAAAATAAAGGCTAACTCGTTTAATTGGCTACACTTCAATCAATTAGCACCTATGTTTGAAGTACCGAAGGTGACCGTTCTAAGTTAAAACTTCCATTGATTAGGGCATACCTCAAAATTAATTATGAGGCTTGACTACTTTGAAGGATTTAATGTAAAACTTTTTTTTTTTGCTCAAAGGTGATAAAAGAATAAAAGGGTTGTGTAAGCTGGACTTGGAGAAAGCCTACAATTGTATGCACTGGAATTTTCTTATTTATATGTTGAGAAGATGCAGGTTTAGTCAGTGGAGGTAGTGGATTTACACATGCATCTCCATAGTTTGGTTTTCAGTTTTGGTGAATGGTAGCCCAAGACGTTTCTTGCAAAGCTCTAGGGTTGAGGCAGGAGGATCCATCATCTCTGTTGTTATTTATCATAGTGATGGAGGCCTTGAGTAGGTTGTAGGAGAGGGAAGTGGGAGGGCATTACCAGTCGGGATTCATAGTTGGATGCTCAGCCGATAATGTGATTAAGGTTTCTCATCTTCTTTTTGGGGATGATATGCTAATGTTTTGTTGGGCTGACTTAGAACAAATTTGATATTTGAAAGGTGTGTTTGTGTGGTTTCAAACAATTTTTGGCCTTAAGATAAATTTGTGGAAATTTGAGCTGGTACTGGTAGGTGATGTGTCGAATGTAGAAGTATTTGCGGGAACTTTGGGTTGTAAGGTTTTTAAGCTACCAATGGCATATCTTTGTTTCCCTCTAGGATCTGCCTTCAAAGAGATGGTTGTGTGGAATTCAATGCTAGGGAAAATTGAGTGCAACAGCTGGCAGGTTGGATTGGAAAAGAATGTACCTCTCCAAGGGAGACCAAGTGATGCTAATAAAAAGCATCTTATCCAACCTCCTAAACTTATCCCTAATTGCCATTCCCTTGGAGGTGCTTGTTGTATTGAGAAGCTACAAAGGGATTTCTTGTGGGGGGTTGGACTTAATGATGAGTACAAATATCATCTAGATAGTTGGAGATGTGTGTTTGAGCCCCTTCAAAGTGGTGATTTGGGTATCAAGAATTTAGTCTTGTTCAATCAGGCATTGCTAACTGCACCTGTGTTTGTGCTTAGGTTGTGTTTGGTTCATGTAAAATATTTTCCGGAAAATAAATATTTTCCGGAAATGCTATTTTCGGGAAAGGAAAATATTTTCAAGTGTTTGGTTGTATTATGAAAATTTTTCTAGAAAATATTTTCATGTATTTGGTAACATTCTGAAAATGCTATTTTCCACCACCACCCACACAAAACCTACCACCACACAATAGGAAAACCACCAAAACACTACCACCCACACCACCACAACAACAAAAAAAAAAATCAGAGATCAAAGAGAGAGTAAAAATCAAAATCACAAACAAATTTTATTACAAAAATTTCAATATATACACTTTAAAGAAACATAAATCTGCTCAAAAAAATTCATTGAACTTCATACAAATTTGGTCAAACTGAGAGAGGGAGGAAGAGAGAGTGATCGAAAACTTCAGGGAAATAGAGACGTCGACGAGATCATTTGTGCGATGAGATCGGCGGCGCCGATGAGCTTTGGGTCGAGAATGAGAACGAGATCGGTAATGACGGCGCCGATGAGCAACAAGAACGAGATCGGTAACGACGACGCCGATGAGCTTTGGGTCGAGAACGAGAACGAGAATGATAGCGCCGATGATCTCGGCGGGACGATCTTGGCTGCGCGAACTCGACGGCGCGATCTTGCATGCGCGTCTGGGGTGGGGCGCAATCTGGGCTCTGGGTTCGCCGGTGAAGTCGAAGGCTCTTCTCTCTCTCTCTCTCTCTTTGTGCGTTTGACCCGGAAATGGTTTGAAGTGAAAATTTTCACTTCAAACCATTTCTGGGTCAAAGCCTCATTTTACATGGTCAACTGAAAATATTTTCCGGAAAATTTATTTTTCATGTACAACCAAACACCCGCATTTACGGAAAAGCATTTCCGGAAGTGATTTGAAACCAAAACAAACACAACCTTAGTGTCATAAATTTAGTTCACAGCTGATCCCAAGCTTAGGAAAAGGAGGGTTGCAGTAGGTTGACTGCCAACATAAATTTACTCACCCTTCCACTACATATACTCATTGGAGTGTCCCCTACTAGCGATGCGCTGCATTGGACCCTATATGCAGTGAAAGGTGGGCAAAGTTAGCTAGGGCGTTCCCTGTAAGCAATGCGCTATATCGGCACTCAGATGTAGGAAAAAAGGGCAAGAGTTTCCACACTTTGATGGACAGGTGCGGGTAAAGAAGGTAGTCCAAGAGAATAAGATTTGTATAGATACTTGGGAATAAGGTTTTTAGCTGGGAAACTAATGGAAATAGTAGATACAATGATTAGGAGAAGAATATACATACTATTTCTTCAGGAAACTAAGTGGGTAGTTGAGAAATCTAGAAAATTGAACATACAAGATTTAAATTATGGTATACAGGAAAATAAGTGGATATGCCCCTTAAGGAGGATTAGAAGAATCCATTTTGGGAGGACATGGATTGATTGATTCAAGGGTTACCAAACGAAGAAAAGGTATTTATTGGAATAGACCTGAATGTTCATGTTAGAAAAGATAGTGGGGGCTATGAAAGAGTTCATGGAGGCCAGGGATATGGATTAAGGAATGAACCAGGTGATGCTATCCTAAATTTTACAACACCACATGATTTGATATTAACGAACACTTGATTCAAAAAGAGAGAATCACACTTAGTTACCTCTAAAAGTGGGACAAACGTTAGTCTCATAGATATCATCCTTACTAGAAAAGTGGATAGTAGATGTTGTAAAGATTGTAAGGTAATACCAGGAGTGAGCATTACCACTCAACATAGGGTAGTGGTACGAGCTATTTGTATTAGAAGATGGATAAGAAGAGAAATTAGACAAAGAAATCCAAGGATTAGGTGGTGGAGTTTGTAGGGAGAAAATCAAGATGTGTTTAAAGATAAAATGATCAAAGGCAAGAAATATAGACGAAGATGTTGATAAGATTGGAATGAAATGGCTAATTGTATTAAAATAGTGGCAAAAAACATACTTGGACAAGAGAGTGATGTGGTGCTTGACAGGATGATGGTGTAGCTAGGTGATACCATATCAGACTGGATGGTGGTGAGAATGTGAATGACTTGCGATTTGTGATGGGGTTGATGGATGCTATAAGTGATAAACTAAAGGCATGATGGAACAGCAGCTAGAATGGGTCTCACACTGCTTGGCAATGTTTCAAGATGGTTTCTAGTGTGGTATTGGTAGTGGCAAAGACAAATAGGGATAAAAGGCAGGGGCAGTTGGGGTTGGCATGGATTCTGAATTTATGATGAGTGGGGTTTTCAGTTTGGGCTTGATTTGTTGGGCATTGGGTGATGTTGATATGTGTGGCAATGTGGCATTCATAACTTTCTGTTGCAGTAGAGAAGTATGATAACAAAGGGTTTTGGGCTTTGCTAATGGTGGCTGCAAGTCTTCGAGTCCTCGAGATTGGTAGTTATTGAATTTTAGTAGCAAGTGACGAGTGGGGTGGGGGTTTTGGTCTAATAGATTAGAGGTTGGGGTGGCAATAAGGGTTTGTGTTTGGGAATTCGGGTTGGAATGAGTCTTGTGACTTTGTTCTTCAGGGGACGACATGGTCGTCTTGGCTTCAGTAGATACAATGTTTCTTTATTTTTGGGTGTTAAATTACAACTTCCCTCAAGTTTGGGGAAATGCCACTGTTAGAAACCCACTCTTATTTTTGTAAATGACCTCCCACCCCCTTAAAGTTTTGATTTGTATAACAAATAACCTCCTATGACCATTTATGTCTATTACAAATCAAGTCAAAATATTTTTCAAACCGAATTCCCATAAAAAATAACCTTAATGATTACTAACCATATTGGTTATAGAATAAGAAAGTTTTTTTCAAAATAAAATAACAACCACAGCGGGTAAGTGTCATTTTTAAGAATATGAGGGTGTTTCTAATATTTCCCAAGGGAGGTTAGTGTAATTTACCCATTTCTTTCTTTCTTTCATTTGGAAAACTGGATTAGAGTTATGCTCTGATAACAAGTTGATGCAGCACAAGTTTGAAAGGCAAATGGGAGGCAAATGGAATAGAGAAAGGAAAAGACGGGCTTAGGAATCAACATTAAGTGGGAAAACCTAGAAATCAGAACTTAGCTATTGGAAAATTCCAGGAAATATCAAAAAGGAAAGTAATTAAAAAGTAAACATAATCTCACATAATCCTCAATCATACTAAAATTACATTAATGGACATTCAAATTCAAATTAGCAATAATTTTGTGTCTGCACCATTCTATTGATAATTAGACATTACAATATAACTGGCATTACCATGTTGATGATAAATATTGTAATATGCTGATCTATTATTATATGCTTGCTGAAATCATTTATCATGATATGTATCAGGTAATACTTTTTAGTTCTGCCCATGTTCAAATTTAAGAAAATCATCTTGTCTGATCTCTGTTTGTTTGTTTTGGTTCTCAATTTTCTTTCTTAATTTACAGGGCTACATCTGCCATTACCCATGTTGTTCTTGGTCAGTTTAAAACTTGTATTCTTCTTCTTGGGAACTACTATGTCTTTGGTTCAAATCAAGGATATACTAGTATTTGTGGAGCATTCACAGCAATTGCTGGTATGTCTGTTTACACTTACCTTAATCTGAGGCAGAAAACCAGCAAAACATCTCCTCGACAAGCCTCTTCTGTACCAGTATCTAGACTGAGCAAAGAAAATGGCAACAAACATGATGGCAATTATGGCAGGGAATCAGTCTAACAAAATACTTAACTTTGGTTAGAAGATTAATCTGAAGATGGTTCATTAACTTGAGTTTTTTATTGATTTTTTTTCCACTTAACCTTTCTGAATTCTTAGAATAGGGCTCTTTCATTCATATGAGTCTCTGTTTATAGGCTGCTTGGGTGCTACAGTTAACATTAATTTTAGTCTGTTTTAGTCTATATTGTTATTCCGGCTTAAAGGGCTTTTGCAGGTTATGTGGAGTGCTTTTTTGATGTCCTGACTGCAAACTCAACATTGTACATATGGATGGTGTGGAGGATTCTTTAGTTCGATATAATTTTATCAGGATTTTTATTATATTTTTGTTTGTGTATTTGACAGTTCGTTCCTTTTATTTGTTTTATTTTTGGCGAATAAACTGTAGCCAATACAATTCAGGAATTTCATAATAATCATATAAAGGCAATTAGTGTAGAAGAATTTAATTGAGGAAGAATATCCAGAAAGGTTGCCAGAGTTTATAATGGGTTGATTGGAATGGAATAGAAAAAAAAATGTCATACTCCTTTTGGGAGATTTGAGAGGTTATGATATTTAATTATTTATCTTCCTTTTTGAATCTTCTGAAGGAATGGAATGAAGGAAAGTAACATTATTTGAGGGTTGAATGGGAAAGGATTGGCAAAGAATCATTGTCATACAACATTATTATTATTAAGGATTAAAAAATAAGATTAAAAAGAAAGAAAAAGAAAAAAAGAATAGAGGTTCTAGATACGATTGTAAACAAGCTGAGTTTTGATCGTAAACAAGTTGAGGTTTTTTGAACGCAAAGCAAACTGCTGAAAATCATTGCCAAGAAGAAAAGAAAGTACAACAAAGCCAGGAGAGAAAAGCTCGAGGCAATTAACGGATTACAAACTGTCTTCCTGTACAATTTGAATCAGCAAAGGAGGACAAACTCCTTTCCAAACTTGAGATGATTCCTTCTGCCTCCCATACTGAGCCAACTCGTGAGCTACCTTGTTGTATTATCTTTTCACATGCTTGATTTTCTAGCTACTAAAAGAAGCAAGCAGACTAAGAATTCCTTAATAAATATGGCCAAGACAGCCACTATTTCCAGCTGCTAAAACACTATTGACCGCTGTTAGAGCATCAGATTCCAAAATAATTTGGGAAAGCTTTTGCTCCTTGGCAAGAAGGAGACCACATTCCATAGCCAAAGCTTCAACTTCCTCCACCAAGTATTGACCCTGAAGATATTTACAGCAAGCAGCAACAATATTACCAGCTGAATCTCTTATAACAGCTCCCACACTAGAGTCCTTTTCACCATCCGAACTAGCACCATCAGCATTGATCTTGAATACACCTGGAGGAGGCGCTAACCACTTTCCTTCTGACCAAGACAAACTTTGAGCACAAGCTGTTGAAGCACTTTTGAATTCAAAAATATATTTCTTTGCAAAACCCCAAATATGGTCACGGATTTGACTTGAGGACTCATACACAATTCTATTTCTATTGTACCAAATTGCCCATGTAGCCCCAACGAAAATCTCCAAGTCACTGGATGAACCAGATTCCAAAATCTCCATAGCAATATCTACAATATTTCTATTTACATTCAACAACAAAATCGGACAGTCTAGCCAACAACTCCAAACCCTCTTAGCCATTTCACATTTCACAAAGACATGACAATTCGTTTCAGGCTCCATACCACAAGCCGGACAAACATCACAAATATCAACACCTCTCTTTTGCAGATTCACAAAAGTAGGAAGAGCATTCATACACATTCTCCAAGCAAAAATACGTACCTTGGGAGGAATGTTTAAGTGCCATAGTTTTTTTCCATAGAGGACTTCTAGAATCACCGGCAGAACATTCGCCTACCTCCAAAGTATCAAGCACCCCAACAATATAATACGCACTTCTTACACTGAATTCTCCTTTTCTATTACCCACCCATATAATCTGGTCTTCTGGAAGGCTGTGGCAAAGGGGAATATTTAGAATAGTCCTTTCTTCAAAAGGCAAGAATAGAGATCTCACTACATCACCTTTCCACCTCCTAGTATCTCTATCAATAAGCGCTGAGACCCTAGGGTAATCATTAAAAGACTTTGGGGAGGAGATAACTTTGTATGTTGTTGGAGTCGGTAGCCATTTATCCTCCCAAATAAGAATCTTCTCACCACTGCCAACTCGCCATCGGGTGCCTCTTTTCACAACTTCCAACCCATTGAAAATGCTCCTCCAAGTATAAGAAGGGCTGGATCCAAGCTTAGCGTGAAAAACATCATCATGCGAATAATATCTTGCTTTAAAAATTTGGGCCACCAGAGAGTTAGGATTCGAAATCAACCTCCAACCTTGCTTAGCTAGCATAGCAAGGTTGAGAGCCTGAAGATTTCTGAACCCCATTCCAACACTCAACTTAGACTTACACAATTCCTTCTAACTCGCCCAAGCAATTTTAGATTCTTGACCCCTTTGACCCCACCAAAATTTCCTCATCATTGCTTCCATCTCATCACAAAGGCTTTTCGGGATTTGGAAACAACTCATCATGTATGTTGGAATTGCTTGAGCAACGGCTTTAATAAGGACCTCTCGGCCTCCCACTGAAAGCATTTTTTCCTTCCACCCTGATAATTTTCTCCCCACCCTCTCTTTAATTTCAGCAAAAATTTCAACTTTTGACTTGCCAATAATTGAGGATAATCCAAGGTATTTTTTATGGCGGGTATCTTGCATAGGCCCCAACATATTTTTATACTTCACTTCAGTGGCGGAGCCAGAATTTTAGCTCAGAGAGGACAAAATTAAAAGATATTATTTAAAGTGAAATTGATCTAAAAAATATTAATCGATGATAATAACAAAATAAATAAACAATTGTAAGAAAATAAATATATTTCATATTATTAAAATAAATTTAAAAAAATAATTAATTCATACTATAAGATTTACAACAAAATGTTTACAAATTGATGTGGTAAAAATGTTATTAGTATTACTTAAACAATATATAATGAATAAATGTCTGAAATTATTTTTTGTAGTTGGTGACATATCAATTTGTAAGATATAAGTAGTAAAATTTGTAGTATTTCTAGCATCAATCGACAATAAAATACTGTAAAGAGTATTATTAATAGTGAAAATGGTAAAAAAATAATAGAAAGGAAAAAAAATTGTGAAACAGGTGTCAAACTTGGGACAAGACAAAAGCTATCTACAAGAACAGTAAAATAGGTGACAAGGTGGTAGATTTGATGTTTGAGAAAACTTTTTTTTTGTGTCAGAGCTACTTTGTTTCAACCAAGTGGGAGTCCTTTTTTTTGTTTTTTTCTCTATAAATCGTCAAAGAGTCTAAAAGTTTGAGCTTGGTTTGACTCATTAGTCAAGTTGAGCTCGAGTTCAATATCAAGCTTTTGAGCTTGAGATCTAACATAAATATATTATCAAGTCTATTTCAAGCTTATTATCAAACTTATTTGGTTTGAATAAGTAGTATCAACTCTTATTTAGTTAAAGTCCAAGTAAGAAAACAGTTTATTTGTCAAACTTATATCAAGCTTATTACCAAGTTTATTTGGTTTGGACGTGTAGTCTCAAATCTCAACTCCTATTTAATTAAAGTTTTAGTAAGATATGAGTTTATTTGTCAAGTTCATATCAAACTTATTACAATGCCTATAAATGACCCTAAACTTGGCTTGTTTTGTATCAAGCCTTAATGTTCATGAGTATGTTCATTAACGATGTATTTTTGCTTAGGCTTGACTCATTTATTAAACAAAACTAAAACTAAAACTAAACTTTAAACTTAGTTTGTCTATAGACAAATAAACATGAACAAACTTCTTATTGAATCAAACCCTAATTGTTATGAATGACGTGGTTTTTTATTTTTATTTTTTTTTATTACCCTAGTTTCAGAATTTTTTTTAATAATAAAAATTTCCATTGTTTTTTTCCTCCTTTCCTAAACAAGCTATTATTGTATGCTTAGCGGTTTGATTATTTTGTTTTAAACTTATTTTTCAATCCAAATAGTATCAAAGCCAACCTGGTAATGCCACGTAGGCTTGGAGACATTGTCTCATAAAGTAAGTTCTAACGAGGACGATAAGAATTTAAGTGAAGGAGATTGTGATACCCTAAATTGATTGGATATTAATTGAGTATGTTATGAGTCTCACATCAAATATATTTGTATAATATACTTGTGTGTACGTTTATCTATTTTCTTTCACAATTTTTCATGCCATATTTTAAAAACTTTGAACCGAATGAAATGCATATGTATTTTATATGGAATATATATCCTGTAATGTATATTACTAACCATGCTATTAGTGCAATGTTTAACAGAGAAGAGTTTGATTGTAACAAACAACATTAATTAATTATTATGTGACAGCAGAACTGTTTTTACCATGGAGCAAGTAGCAATTTTTAAATCTTTCACAAACAACGAGCGATTTTGGGATCAATATAGTCAGAGACTCACCGTGACACAGAAACAAAAAATAGTTATATTGATACATGTAAAAAGAGTTTTACAACTGTCCTCATTTTTATATCAAAATAAGTGTTTCATCTTATCTGATTTTTCTAACTATTTTTATTTATTTATTTGTAAAAGGTTGGAGGAGTCATTGAAAGGTCCAACATGCATTACTTTGACTTAAAGATTTCAAGTTTCAATGCATGGGAGTGACATTATTGGGAACGGTCAATGGAACTGGTTGACTTATTCGCATGTAAATAAAATACTAGAATTAAATGGACCACACTTTGTTTTGATACTCAAAATATACAGTAGTAGTAGTAATTATCCTAGATTCACAGACGCTGGGCAAGATAGAGAGAGAGAAAGTCACATGATGGGGTACATTTCTTGTAGACAATGCATGCATGTTGTCTGCTCTAGGATTTACAGGAACTGTTGTGTTTTCAATTTTTATTGAAGAAATGTCTAACAGATATGACAGGAACTAAGAAGACCTTCATGTGCAGTGCACAGGCAAAGAACTACAAATCTAATCTTTACAAACAAAAACCCTCTCTTTTGGCAGCCCCACTGATGACAAGAATAGACAGCAATTAATGACTTGGCAATAAAGCGAATAGAAATAAATACTGTTAATTTTACCGTTCAAACTCTTTCTTGTGGGTGCTAATTCAGTTATAAAATCTTTAACAATAAAACGAATACTTAGTGTAATTAATGTGAAAAATATTATTACTCACTTCTTAATGCATACATTATAGATATTAATTTTTGAAATCGTGCTTTTGAAACACAATTTCAGTCAATATAATAATATATGTATAATGTATGGTGGGTATGTAACTATCATTATTCTTTATCATTTACTAGAATTATAACCTCCCTTTTAGAGCTAGATATTAACATCAACATTTTGGAACATAGTAACATGCTTGGTATAATTGCGTGTCTCTAGGAAAATAGTAGGATAGAAAAAAAGCCAATTTGTTTCTGCTGGAAAAAAGAAGAAGCCAATTTTGTTGTCAAACACCATATGTGCAACAACAGTTTAATGACAAATTAAATTAAATTTTTACTTGAAGAACAGCTCCTTTTGGAACAGCTGTAGGTCACATGCTTTAACGTTGTAGTACATATATATTTATTGCATAGGGTGAAGATCCCGTTAAGTAATGCTTTTTAAAAAGGTAAGGAGGTTTAGAACAATGCATTGAAGCTACCCTTTTCTTTCAACCTCCACTTCTGTTTACAAGTTACTTGAAATTCAGTCATTCATATTTGTCTATATATATATCCAGTCATTCACGTGCAAGTAAATTTAATAAATCCAAAACCCATAATGTTTGTTTAATTATTTTTCTTAATTTTTTCTATAGATAATGCTGCATCCAAGTTTATTATGCTACCGACAATGACGTTTGTTGCGATCTCATTGCAATTTTTAAACTTTTTAATATGATAAATATATTTTTTGTTTATTAAAAAAATGATTATTCATAAAAAGAAATGTTATACTAATACAGTGAATGACAATATGACAGGGGTGAATGTTGAGTTATAAAAATAAAGATTTGTACTGCCAATCTTTTTCCTACCCATATATAACCCTAGCACATGAGAGAATCTATAACAAAAACTATTTCCTTTTTCTTGTATAATCAAATACTGAAGTTATAATTTAATATATTTTGAGTTATAAGGCGGGGACTTTTCTTATAATTTATATCATGTGAATAATTATTAGTTTTTTCCAATATCCCAATAGTGGTTTTTGTTAAACATTTTTTTTGTAAAGTCATCAATTTGATACTTTGTATGTTTTTAACAATTTTATTCTCAATTGAATTAATTTCTTTGTACTAATATCATGATGATCATACTAAAATCATGAAATATTAACCATGCTATTGGTATGTTAAATGCCTTTCATGCAAAATATGGCCACAATGAGGATTTTTCATATGCGTAGAGTATGTTAAATATAAAAGAATTTTTTTTTTTAAAAAAACTTCTAAATTCTAAATGATGTCGTTTTTGTCAAATGCCTCAACTCAATTTCAAATAGATTCATTTCAAATCTTGCTCAAATTTGCAATTTGCAATAATAGGGTATAGAACCAAGGACTAGCATAACACCTTTTAGAGTCTAAGCTGAAAATTTTTAGTGGGGACTTCTCTTATTTTATATATTAATTGAATAATATTTATTTATTTTTATCTTTTTTTCATTTAAAAATATTTTTTTTCTTGTTTTTTTGAGATACAAATAACTTCTTCATACGCAAATGTAATATGCATTGGTAGTTAATATATTAGAAGTATTTTCATCTATTTATAAAATGTATTTTAAAAAATTTAATTTTAAAATAAATCTAAATAATTAATATTAGAATAAATATTGTGGGGTCATAGAGCTCAGTGATATACATCCACCTTTTGTATTGGGCCTGAGGTCCATGCTGAGACCCATAATTGCATATGAAGAAGACAGTGGTGATCATGGCAACCCAGGAAACCGCGCCGAGGACAACTCTGTCCTCGGCTAGCCAAAGCCAAGGTAGAAGAAAAGTGATTTACCGGCAAAGACAATCTTCCAAAAGCACTCTAGGGAAAAAGATAAGTACAGCAAGTAAGCACATTGGAGCATGGCGATAGAGCAATTCCAGGAAAAGCTGCTGCTACATTAAATGCTCTACAACTAACACTATGATCGCATTAATGTGGAAATGATACCTGAGCAGTAGCTTTTCAGACTCACACTACTACCTAAGAGCTTTGGGAGGAGGTTGATGTGACAAAGACCAACAACAGCAGATCTGACTTGCACGTGTATGGTGGAGATGAAGGAAAGTAGTACATAAAGAAGAAGGAGCTCTGAGAAAAGGGATCGGAGGTTTTACCAGAGAAAACACTGTAGCAATCTGAACTAACTTTGTAACTATTGTCACTGTCGCTCAAGAAATAATAAGTTGAAACTCCTTGGACTAGTGTCGAGGATTGAATTGCTTACTCAAGTCCATATTTGTTTTACTTATTCATTCTTTAAATCATCTTCAACTGTTGTTACACTCATTAGAACCCAGTTCTTCTACCCACTCTCTACAAATTTATTGTATTGGGCTTGAATTCACTTATCCCTTAGGAATAGTGCTCAAACCCAGTCTCTACAAATATCATGTCTAAGATGGTCATCATCTCTCTTGGCACTATTGGACTTCAAGTATTGAACAATGAATTTCAATAATGACTTGGAAAACTATTAATTCTATTTTTTTTTCTTTTTTCCTTTAATTATTTTATCTTTTTTCATTTAAAAATATATATTTTTCTTGTTTTTTGAGATACAAATAACTCCTTCATACGCAAATGTAATATGCACTGGTAGTTAATATTTTAGAAGTGATACATGCATTACAAAAATAATTTATCTTACTGGTAGTTAATATTTTAGAAGTGATACATGCATTACAAAAATAATTTATCTTTTTTGCATAACTTAATACATTAATTGGACTATTTTCATCTATTTATAAAATTTATTTAAAAATTTTTAATTCTAAAAATAAATTTAAATAATCAGTATCATAATAAATATCATGTCTAAGATGGTCATTGTGTCTCTTGGCACTATTGGACTTCAAGTATTGAATAATGAATTTCAGTAATGACTTTGCCCGGAAAACTATTAATTTTAATTTTGATAGAGATAAAAAGGAAGAGTAAATTTTTTGAGATTTTGAAAAATTTTACTCTCTTAAACTACCATAAACATATTAAACCCTATTAATAGAATGTACAACATTCGAAAAGAATATAATTTTAAGAAAATATATTCATTACAGTTTGGGCCTTAATTAAAAAAAAATTACATTATAAGATTGACAAGACATTCTTTTGGCCAATAAAATATGTTCTTTTATTTTCCTCTAGGTGAGAGACTTTACTCTTTTTTTTTTTTTAAATTATTATTATATTCTATTTTAGAGGACCTACTTCCATTTGGGGCCTTAGGCCATTGCCTAAATGATCTAATGGTTTAGTCATCTTGGTTATAATTATTTAACTGTGATGATTAGTGCGGCTATTAAATACTTTCATGCTAGCTTGTAACTAGGAGTGTCCATGGGTCGGTCCGGGTTGTGTTTATGCCCAACCTGCAATTGACTCGACCAAATCAGGTGGAAATTTTTTAAACTCGCAGTTAACCGATGAGGGTGTCGGATCGGACTTGTTAGGTCACACTTTAGGCACCGGTCAGTTCGGTTGAAACTAGCAAAGGCAAAACAACTGAAAAATCAACCCAGATTTGGTGGAGGGCTTACTGAATTTGGTGAAATCTCACCAGATCTGATGAGATCTCCACTAGATCTAGCAGAGATCTCACCAGATTCGGTGGAGATCTTGCAGATTTGGTGGATCTCCACTGATTTCTCACAGGAAAACTGTTAAACTTTGATGAATTATTTGGTTTTCGTGGTTGGATCGGGTGGCTCAGGTTTTGGAGAGGCAAACCCACCAATTCAATTCTGAGGGTGGGGACCTGCTGCTAACTGCTGGAGTAGTCAGATTGGGCAGCGCGTTGGTCGGATCTGGTCGAGTGTGGTGGGTGGGTCAAGTCTCTGGTTGGTTTGAACACCCCTAGTTACTTGTAATGATCAAATGACTTGTATGCAATTATGCAAATGTCATTGTAGGCTTCCATAGGTGGCTTCACAGGTCTCTTTTTGCCGATTAGTGAGTGTGAGATAATCTAAGCATGACATTTGCTAAGGTTACAATAAAGTTGTACAAGAGTTTTGTAAGTAAACTGGATAACCATTTCTTCTAATGAATTTTCTATGAGATCGGGTTTTTAAAGTGAATTCTTTATTAAAGAGGTTTTTTTTTTATTTTTTATTTTTTTTTATTATTGATTTTTCATTTCGTTCCCAAATCTATGTACTTTTACTACTTTCATTATTATTGTTTATAGATTTTGGTATTATAACTATGGTTAAGATATCTGGATATATATGCTAATATATATGCTTCAAATAAATTATAACTTGATCAAATAATCTGGTTGGGGGTTCAAATCCAGTTTTGTCAATTGGTATTCACCGTAGGATTCTTTAGTTTGCTGCCTGAACGTCGGATAAATAATATTAAAGTAAACTGAAACGAATAAAATTAGAATTTTTTTTTTTGAGAGAGTTTTAACCTAGACTTTACCAGTTGAGCTAACTGGAACCCACAAATAAAATTAAAACTTAAACTAGCTATGTAGACAAAAATCTGAGCTTCTTTGATAATTGATATTGGTGTAGCAAAAATTGAAATACATTCAAATTTAACCTTCTGCCTTCCTCTCTACTATCTATTCTATTACCTTCCGCTATCTAACTGTATAAACCGAGTAAAAAGCAAAGTAAAACAAATAACTTAGACGAAAGAACTTAAAGATCGAAGCAAATGGATGCTATATTTTCAATTCCAATGGTCATATATAGCTAGGGATGGTCACGATCTTATAAATTATAATTGTTACGCACTGAATACAATGGCATTGTTCTTCCCCGGACATTTGCATATAATAAGCCTAATTTGGATTTACAATACTATATTTGCTTTCCCTTGTCTTTACTTCTGTCCACAAGTTACAGCCCAAGAAGCACATAGTAAAGAACAGTTATGGGCAAGGCAACCAGCATTCCAAAAATAACTCTGCAAAAATAAATAAATAACACCAAAACTTATGTCAACTTTTTATCATCATTTGCTTGTTCTAATAATTAACTGAATTTTTTTTTTAATTTTAATTTTAATTTTTTATAGAAAACAGAAAACTTACGCAGTGCTAAGTACGTTGGCATGCACATTGTACTCCTTGGCAAATACAAAGGGAACGATTCCCTGGGGAAGAGCAGCCTGCGGATATGAAGTCAAAGTTGATCATTCTAGGTGAAGCAATCTGCAATCTTATCTTTGATTATCTTTAAAGATATATTTTTTTTTGAGAAGATAAAAAAAAGATGGAGGAAGAAAGATGCAGGAGAAATTGAGAGGCTGTTTGGTAGCGTATTTTAAATAATAGTTTTTAGTATTTAGATAACATTACACGTATTTTCATACATTTTTTCACTTACACGTATTTCAGTAAAATACAAATAACTTTACTAAAACAACATTAAAAAATGGGTCCTGAGATTCGGATCATGGAAAATAAGGATGGGTGGTTTTTTTTTTTTTTTTTTTTTTTTTTTTTGGGGTTTTCCATCCAAGCCCACAAAATTTATTCTTCAAATAATTAAAGGGAAAGGAGGAAGAAAATAGGGAGGGAGAGCACATTTAAAATTTTGCTCCAATTGAAATAAAATTTGAGTTACTATTAAATATATTTAAAAATATTTCTTATAATTAAAAACTAATAAGGGCATAATAATGATTAATACAAAATTATTAATTCTTTTTTTTCTTCCCAATTAAATAAAAGAATTTTTTGTACATTTTCTATATTCTCACCTTTTTAAAAAAAATTCTTATTTCTTCTATAAAAAAAACAAAGAAAAATATCAATCTTTTCAATTTTTTTTTTTGAAATTTCCATCCTCCTAATATTTTTCATTCTCTCACTATTCTGTCCTCCCAACCTAATTCTTTCAATCATATATATCAGCTTCCCTTATTTCTTGATGAGGAAATACTTTCAAAAGTTAGATGGTATACCTGAACAATGGCAACATGCAAAAGCACCCCACGAAGACCAATAGCGATTGAGGTTGCTGCAATTACTGCTGGACCAGTTAAGAACCTAACAGCCATTGAAAATGCTGCCACGGAATTTCCACAAGCAATGATCTTTGGTTGTAAAGCCATGAACAAACCTAATTAATCAAACATTACCCAGATTCGTCATTTGAAAGAAATTACTGCTAAGTATTTTTTTTCCCAATATATTAATAATAAGATTCAGAACGTAGTAAATTCTTTGTGACGAGTCACTTAGTTGAGGAAGGTACCCAGACTGAACATTGCCATTCCCAATCCTGCATCAGATAATATTGCAATGGATCCTTTAATGATAGTTGGCATTTGGATGTGATACCTAAGAACAAATTAGAGTAATTTATATTATTCCACACAGCAAAGTATATGAGATGATGAAGCAGATCATTTTCTTGAACCATGCATCCTAGACGTGAACCAACCATAATTTGTTGTGATATACCAGTTCCTTAATATTTAATTACCCTACAAATATAAAATAAAAGAAAATAGAGTAAAAAGATGTGCAGTAACACTCGAGATGGATAGACAAGCAACTCCGGAAAATTTTCTTAATTAAGGATGATGACAAGTGACAAGGACAATAAATATGTATGTCAGTGGTGATTATCAGACATAGTGTACACGGAATAATTCTTAGATACTTTCAAAATATGAAAAATGATGTTCTCTTTTCTCACATTTATGATGGAGTCTACTTATTAAATTCATAGTGGAGTGCATTATGAATATAAAAAGAGAAAAACACTATTTTTCTGTGCTTCGAAAGTACACAGAATAATTCTTAGATACTTCCAAAAAGTACACGGAATAATTCTTAGATATTTCTAAAATATGAAAAATGATGTTTTTTCCTCTCACATTTATGATGGAGTCCATTTATTAAATTCATGGTAGAGTGTATTATGAATATAAAAAAAGAAAAACATTATTTTTCTGTGTTTCGAGAGTACCTAAGAATTTTATGTATGCACACATATATTGATTGAAACTTAATTTTGAAAACAAGATTTCAGTTATATTGGGGTACCTGTATGAAATGAGAGACCATGTAAGGCCGATAAGACTTGAGTAGGTATTAGGGTTTCTTATAAGCTTCCTCCAAACCATGATAAGTACAAGCCTAGTCATGACACTTGCGGGAGGCATTTGGTGCTTCTTCGCTCCATCGCTTTCTTCCATATCCACTACTTTTTTCTGGCATGTGTAAGGTGACCCATTTGTTGGGAACTTCAATCCTTCCTCTATTTCAAGCTCTGATTTGTCCCCATTAATTTTGCTTGCTGGACTGATATTTTCACCTGAATCATCATGAATGCCTTTATCTCAGTGATTTCAACAACAGAGAGACCCAAAAAAAAAAGGTAATGAAAATTAAAAGACACAACACATTCATTCATTCATAAAATTAATTTCCATTAATCTAGGATTAGCATTTTAAGAACAAGCTGTATGTATGCACTGATAAGTGTTTTACTGTTTTTTAGCATTTGAAAATGGTAAAAGAAGTTTGAACAATAGCATGTAGTGAAGTACATCTTAAACTGAAACGGTTGATGTGAGTTTGCATTGCATGCAAATACATAATCAAAAAGAGACAAATGCGGTTGAAAGTCCTGAATATATTAATTGGATAATAGTATGTACTAAAATTTAATTTACACATATATAAATAAGGGAAACTATTGTTACGCTCTTGTTATTATATTTTATACACTCCATAGGCACTCTCTTTGAAATCAGAAAATCATGTTTTTATTTTTATTTTTTTTATATAAAAATAAAATCGTCAAAACATTATTTCAATTACCTCTTGAAACAGCGGTCTGAAGTTGAGTGGCAGCTTTGGAAGGATCAAGGACCCCAAAGTCAGTGGAGGCAGCTCGATTGACTGCATGTCTGAGATTGCCTTCGGAAACTGGAGAAGCACTTGAGCTCCAAACAAACATGTGAAGCTCTTTGCTAGGCTGCACAGCCATCTCCTTCTTCCTTTGGACACCACTAGTACTAGACCCTGAAAATATAGGGTTTGGAGGAGGGTAATTACCCCCTGCAACTGTACCATTAACATTAAACAACTCACCACTCATACTCCTCGCTCCTCCTCTAGTTTTCTTCCCAAATTTGTTATTACTATTAAGAAGCTGCATATCATGATCATCAAAATTTGAAGTCCTTGGTGTTGCTCCTTTTGAAGACTCATAATTGTGTTTTGGACTTGGTGCTTTGCTACTAGCAAACATTGCATAGAAATCTGTCTGGTTGAAGCTTGAAGCTCTTGGTGTTGGCTCTCTGGAAGACTGTACTGAGTAGATCTCTACACCAGTAAGATTGGATGCTCGTGGAGTCATGGAACTTAGTCCAAGTCCATGGCCATGGGACTTGTTAAATGAGGAAACCATAGATGATGAAGCTGATGCAGCACCAGATCTTCTCACAACTACGTGAAGTTTTCCATCCTCACCGATCTCAGCATCAGCGAGTAATGGGTCACGACCGTTGAGTGAAACAACGTCAGACTCAACCTTGAAGGAAGTGATGGAGCCAGCAGTCTCTGGAAACTGCTCCGAAATGAGTAGCTTTGCACCTCTGAACTCAAACAAGAAGAGCATGAGAGTATACCAAATAATACTCTGCAAAACCACAATCTGGACCATGAGATCTCCTGAGAAATCTCCATACATGGCCTTCAAGAGTGGGATTCCCATGACAAGAGTGTTGGGGAGAGTGGAGAGAGAGAAGAGGGTAATCATCCACTCAAGGCAGCCATTTTTGCTAAATGTTTGCCATAGAAAGAGAGCTGTAAGAATGACCATTTTTTGGAGACAATCAGCAGCAATGAAGCGATAGTTCATGGCATAAGGATTGTTGGAAGAAATGAAATGGAAGGAAAGTAATGGAACTGCAAACACAGCCACAAATCGGTTGATACCAGAGCACTGGTCTGGTGTGAAGATTTTCCACCACCTCACCGATCCATATGCTAATAGCATAGCAACGTATAGAGGCACAATGGCCGCAAACACATCGTAAATGTCCTTACCACGAATCATATTGCTTGCTTAACTACGTACGTACTGGAGATCATATATAACTAGTGGAGAGAGAGAGAGAGATAGAGAGAGAGAGGGTCTCTTTTAATTTGCTTGTTCAAAGTATTCAGAACAAGAAACTCCTTAACCTCTTTATCAGTTTGATATATTGGTTTTATTTTAGTTGACAACACTAGAGTCTAAAAAGGCTAAATCTGATTAGGTTACTGCCTATTACTCACATTTTTATACCAAATGCACTGAAATCGTGAGCATAGTGCATTTCAAGTATGTGTAAAATTTTGTGTAATAGATTGTGTATACTAGCATATTTTTTATTATTTTATTATTTTATTATACACTTCTGATTGCACGTAAAATTGTGTACGAAAATATGATTTTAATTATAATTTTAAAAGTGAATTTAAAATACAATTTTAGCTTAAAATTGTGAATCTTACGCGGTGTGCATATATCACCACTCGTTTGAAAAGGATTTGATAACAATGCGGGATAGGAACCAGAGCGAGGAACAGCCTCGTCAACATCGCTGAAAGAAATTACTTTTTAAATCAGAAGTTGTCGTGAGAGAGGAAAAATTCGATCCTCTTCTGTGCGGTTGTGGGAACTCAAAACTCTGCAGAGTTTTTATTATAAAATACTAATAAATAAATAAGTGGGAGATTTAAACGTATATGAATATGCGTTACATTATATATATGTGCATGACTTTGACTCATAAAGAAAAAATGAAGATGAGTCTGTATTTACTGCAGATAAACCTTACTCGTCGCCACTGTACTCGTTTAAGCACATGAGTTAAGCAATTTTGAGTGATCCGCGGTTGCAGCAAGATTCTGTCTCTATTTAATAAAGCTTGTTGTGGGAACTTGGACCCTGACTTAATTTTATTATTATTTCTTTTAATATTACAGTTTCCAATGGAGACAACCTATTCCGTCAGAAACAAACACACAAGCAAGTGGTTTCATAACATATTGACAGTCTTGTTTAGAAAAATTTTAATTTTTTAACGGAATTGTATTTAACTTATTTTTAAAAAAATAAATATCAACTTTCCAAAAGTACATTTAATTTATATAAATTCAAACAAAACTAATAAAAAAAAGGAGTATTGTATTTTCTAACTAAAATAAATGGTATGTAAGAAAAATTATTTATATTTAGAAAATAAATATATTTTAGAACATCCAAAAATACATTATGATATGAGATCTAGAGAATATTTTTTTTTCTACCTCTCTAATGCTTAAGATAAAAATCAATGTTTGTTATAATTTAGTTAACAAATACCAATATGAGTGAATAAGTACGCCAAACACTAAATACTTCACAGTATTTTGAGCTGGGAAAAAAATGTGGTCTGTTTAGTTTTATTATAGAAATTAGACCTTAAAATCTAAAGCTCTTGCTATAAATACCTTAAACTGAAAAGAGTATTAGCATATATAACATTTGGCATACAATTTTTTGATGAATTGGCAAATTACAAATTAAAAATATTTTGTAGTTGTTGCATTCATTTGGCTATCAAAATGATGAAGTGCTTTTAAATGTGGGCAATAATGACAATGGAGGACATAATAAAAGTAGTTACTAGTTAGTATTTTCATATATAGTTGTCAAACGTAAATCGTTATTTTATTTTATTATATATATTTTTTTGAGAAAATATTGTATTGTATATGATATTCTATCATATTGTTATCGTAACATGTACAAATACTTAATATAAATTATAAAAAATTATTATAGATATGTAAATTATAAAAAATTATTATAGATATGTAAATATAAAATGCATATTTATTATATGTTTTAAATATATTCAACTAATGACTAATTAAGTTATTATTATTATTTTTTTTGAGAAACAAACACACACACAAGGGAGAGGGAAAGGGGTTTTAACACAAAGACACATCACAACTCCACTCAAAAGTCATGATAACTTTTAAGGGAGGGTGGGGCAAGTTATACTACATACAACACTCTCTTTTAAGTAATGTGGGACAATTACCTTTTCTTTTTTTTTTGAGAAACAAACACATACACACACACACAAGAGAGAGGTAAAGGGGTTCTAACATAAAGGCACACCATAACTCCACTCAAAAGCCATGGTAACTTTTAAGGGAGGGTTACTAATTAAGTTATCAATTGTACAATTCTCAACAAAAAAAAAAAATTGTACAAAATATTTAACAAAATTACCTAAATAAATCAATTTTAAATATATTTATACGATCCATGGTTAAATTTGTCAAACTTAAAAGTGATGATACATAACATTTAAGATAAAATAATATTGTTGTTCTCATTATATTTACATCTTTCCTAATCAACTTCATCTTTAGTCCAAGTTAATGTTACAATTATTGATGCCATTTGAAAAAAATCATATCATCATTGACATTTTCTCTTCTAATCAATTTTCATAGTCATCTCCAAAGTTTATTATCACTTTTTGTATTTTATATTTCTTTATGGCATTCAAGTTTCTTGGACTTATATTATTAATAACAAAAATTTAATTATATTATCATTTAATAATTTTTTTTTGATAATCATATTATCATTTAATACTTTATTCATAATATAAAAAAATTCATAAGTGTGAAAGTTAAGTGTTAAGTGTGGTCAAAAGTTTGTATGAGAGAGAAGGAAATAAGAAAGACCTCATGTACATGTTATTTTATTGGGCTCAATCAAGTCACCAAATAATTTTTTGTTAAACAAGTCCAACAACTTGTTCAACTTAATTTAAAACACAAATTTTAAGAAAAAAGTCCAATTTAAATTCATATATCTATGTATCATTCAATGCATATGATTCATACGATACACATTTATATATCTTACAATTAAAGACCATAATCAATACAATACTTTTTTAACATTTGATATGCATAGTACATTTTGTTAGGACATATATGTTTCACTTGTTAAGAACATATGTCACTATTTTATGTAATTGGTTTATCCTTTGACAAAACGTATTTTACTTGTATCTGAGTAGATTTAGGATGTGTTTAAATACTTCAAGAAACTATGTTTCAAGATCAAGTGTTGAAACCTTCAAGTCTGTCCAAGAAAACAAGCTAATAGTGCAGATTCATTAAAACTCGACAGTTGGCTCGACAGCTGCATCTATTAAGCTTAAGAAAGCTGTTCAAAACCTGGTGTGCTCGACAGTTACTCAACAGCTGCTCGGCACCTCCTATCTGTTGAGGTTTAAGAATTTCAGAATTCTAATTTGATTTTCTTGGGATCCATGAATATGTCTTTGGGTTTTCTTTTCTCCTAACCCTAAACATATAAAATGATTGTTTTAAGGGTCGTCAAACAGTTCACAAGTTGCATAAACATTGAGCAAACTCTGTTCAAGTAAATTGTGACTAGAGATGAAGTTCTTGCCCTAGTTCATCACTTTCTCTTGAAAAAGTTGCTGTGTATGTGCATCGTAGGGTTTTGTGACCAAGCATCTTTTTGATCTTCATCGTGTGGATGAACTGAAGAACTTTGCAACCAACAATCTTCTTAGTTGGTGATTGAAGTCGCGTACTGGGATTCGTGCAATTGGTTAGTCACGTATTTGGGAGTCATGCATCTGAAAGGGGAACTGTCACTACAGAACAAGTCCAATTGGGTATTGGGGTAAGGGTTCAATTGTAGGTTGGTAAGGTACTTGAGATTCCTTTACTTGTAACCGCTTGTTGTGATAATAGTGGAGTTTCGGGAGTGGTTACCTAAAAATCACCCGGTGGGGTTTTTACCGTTAGGTTTTCCCCATTCGTAAACAAATCATCGTGTTATTTATTTTTCGCTACATAACTAGTTTATTGGTGATTTGTTTGTACTACCACGCGTTTGCATGATAAATTGATTAATTAATAACTTGACTAATTAATTAATTAATTTCTATCACAAAGGGTCATTCAGTTTGTGGCCTATCACATTTTGTATGTCATATCGGAAAAAAAAACTATGTTTTTATACTTGAATGGTGGATGCCATGAAGGTATTGGTTTAGGAAATATTTTTAAAAATATTTTATGGAAAAATAAAAAAGTAATTAATTTTTTTTTACCTCTTTTTATATTTTTCATAGAAGTGGTATCAAAACTTTCCTAAAATAGTCCATAAAAATATGTATTAAAGGCACCCGTTAACCAAACCCTTCCAATTAATAGCAATTATATTATTTGATAGTTGGGAAAGTGTGGACTTGAATCCTGAACGTTTTTGTTGGAAAATAGTTGAGCTACAAGGTACATTAATCCTTGTGTGATCTTATTGTTAAATCATTTGACTAAATTATAAAACATAATTGTTAAAATTACTATTTGACATGCATGTTGTGTAATCCTAATACCTTTATTTTTTATGATATTTTCTTTTTCCTCAATTTGATTTGTTTTTCTTAAATAAATCATAATATATCTTCAATTAATTTGTATAGTTTTAATCTATTTTTTCTTTTAGATCTTCAATCAATACACTTCCTTCTGGATTTGACTTAGAACTCACCAAGACCAAGTTATTATCAATCTTACCCTTGGAAGTATTATTGAAGTCTCAACACTTTTGATTCAAAATTCATTTTCCATATTAGGTTACCCCCTAAAAATGAATTTATATTATTAAAAAGTGTTAAGGTTTATCATACAACACATTCAAGAAAACATAAACTAATCCAGGAAAATTATAATGAATAATTGATTTGAAATATGAATAAAAACCAATATTAATTCGATGTGTGTATGTATATATATTTCTTTTATATATTTAGTCAGAGTTCACCTCACTGAGAAAAATCTTAACTTTGCCAACGACTACTTTCTACCTAGTAATTCTACAAACACCAAAATTGTCATAGAAAATTTCACTTACCCTCTTAGTCGTATTCACCACAAAACAAAAGGAAAAGAATTATGTGAAAAAGTCAGTGAAAATTTGTTTAGTAACAGACTTTTTGATTCATATACTGGGTAAGATAGCAAAAGTAATCAAATACGTAGAGTCCAACAATGAGAAATCAAATCAGATGGTGTCCATCCTCCTCAGCCTAACTTGGATTTGCATTTAACCAGAACTCAAAGCCCAAGAAGTACATAGTAAATAATTGTAACGGGCACGGCAAGGATCAATCCAAAAATAACCCTGCAAAAATTGTAACACCAGGATTAACTTATGGTTATTATTATCATTTTAATTCATTACTCTATACCCACATATTTTCTTATATAAGATTTTCTTCTAAATCTTAACTAAGAAAAATCCAAAAAAAAACTTACGCAGTGCTAATTATGTCTGGATGAACATCGTACTCCTTAGCATACACAAAGGGAACAATTGCTAAGGGAAGAGCAGCCTGTGACAAGAGGTAAAGGTTGAAAATAGCAAGTTTGTTATTCTTAGAATTGTTTACGTAACTATAACACATCCGGTATTTTCAAGAGTCTCTCTTAAAGTTTATCAGTATTCGCATTAGCTCATACAAATATTTTTGTCTATTTTAGTATAAGAATTTACTTTATTTATTTATTTTACATACTCATTTTTTAAAACATCTCATATTAAGATTATATAATTTTAAAATATCAGTTTTTTTCTATTTTTTTTAATTATTTTTCTTTCTTCATACATAACAACCATTATCTTTCTCTCTCCAAAAATAAAAAATAAAAAAAATCATTATCTACTATTTTCCTTTATTCTCAAAATACATAAAGAAAGAATAAAAAACTATAGTACCATATATCTACGTGGTTGATATAGCAACCATATATTTTTATACAACTTTGTATGGTATGAAGTGGGTGATTTTTGGGCTAGGGTTGGCTAAAATGCGATATTGTTTTTTATTATACAAGCACTAATGCAAGTGCTCAAACATCCCTCCATTTGGGAAGTAATGTTATGAACTAAAGAAGTCTAAACATAATTTTGGATATAAACAATGCTACAGCATAATTTTAAAAGAATTAAATGAAGTATTGTGGAATGGAAGGTTTAATTAATGTCAAGGTTTTGCGGAGTTTATTTGTTCATATATTAACTGAATTAATTAATTAATATCGATATCAGAGAATGCGCGCTTTCGATATATATATATATATATATATTTTTTTTTTGAGAATCCTTTCAATTTTAGTTGGTGTACCTGAACAATTACAATTTGCAAAAGAACTCCACGAAGACCAACAGCTAAAGAGGTTGCCGCAATTACTCCAGGGCCGATCAAGAACCTAACAACCATTGTAAACGCTGCCATGGGTTTTCCACTAGCAATGAACTTTGGCTGTAAAGCCATGAATAGACCTGGTAAAGCAATTAATATATAATTGGTTCATTACTTGAAAAAAAAGAAAAGAAAAGAAAAAGGAATTGACATAAAAAGGTTTAGATTTTATTCCTTAGATTAGATCTTATCTTTGTCGATTAAAGTTACAAATTTATGAAACTATTTAAATTTGAATCCCATAAGCACATTCTTTATTGAGGGCATTAATGATTAATGAAGCAGGAAAACAAAAAGGAAAACCCTGGAAATCGCTTCTTTACTCCAACTAAGTATTTGGTTAGGGGATAAAAAAAGTGGGGGATAGAAATAGTCTTTGGAAAAAAAAGTGGGGGATAAAAAATAATTAGTTTCTCCTCATGTGTGTTTATTTGGGAGCGTGGAAAAGTTGAGGGAAGGAAGACTCCTTGTTTGGTTGAGAAGAAAAAATGAGTCGTAAGGAAATGTAATTTATATAAATTTACTCTTATACCTCTGTTATATAAATCAAAATTTTTAATAGCTTATAAAAAGTAATTTAAAAAAAAAAAAAAAAAAAACCCAAACAAACAAACACAAAAAGAGGTAAATGAGTCATTTCCCATCTACCCCATTTCCTCTTCTATTTTCTCCCCAAATTGGGGAGATTGATTTTTAGTGAGTTAAGAGAAAAAACACTCGAGCCCCGCCAAAATCATCACTTTTCCCTTCCAACCAAACAACCAAAACTACCATTTTCTCCCCTATATATTTTTCTCTCCCATTTTCCATCCTTCCCCAAATCACCTCAACCAAATGGGCACCAAATGAGGTTTTCTCTTTCTACCCTCTCTTTCAATAGCTGGGAAATTGATTTATGAATAAGTTTTAATTAAGTGAAATGTAAAGTTTAATTAATAATTTCCTGCTTTTCTTTGCTTTATTATTGCCCATAATAATGAAAATGAATAAAAAATATTGACAAAAACTTCAAATTGAAATAATTTCATAATAAATTTAAGACTTTATTAATTGACAAAATTATAAATCTAAGACCTAATAAAAAATATGGTGTAAAGTTTAAGTTTGGACATTTCTTTTTCTTTTTTTAATTGTAAAATAAAATAAAGTAAGGAAAAAAAAAGGAAGGAAAAAAGAAAAAGAAGAAAAAAGAAAAAAATGAAACAATATGCAATGTGAAGCATTAGTTGCAAAAGGGTACCTAAACTGAATTGAGCCATTCCCATGCCTGCGCTCGATATCATTGTTATGGATCCATCTATGATTGTTGGCAATTTAATGTGACACCTAAAAATGCAAGAGAGTTAAGAAATTTAACCATATATTGTAATAAAAGTTGGATTTTTTAAGCTATGTTTGTCCCCAAGTGTATCACTAAAAAACGCGGCTTAAAAACGCGTTTTTTGTAATGCCTGTTTATATCTTTTTTCTTTTTCATATTATCTTTCCTTATAATATAAAAAATCAAAGGAGATTTATTATTAAAGTACTCCTGTTAAAACTCAATTAGTAAAAGTTTATGCAATATTATTATTATTATTTTGATAAAATCCTACTTGCTTTTACCATGTAACTTGAAATACTATCTTTTTATTGTAAATTTTCAATAACATTATAGAAAAATCCTTCTTTAGTTTACATATAATTTTACATCCAAATTAAACAACAGGCCATGCCAATCTAAAACTAATAGACTAATTAATTTTGTTATGGATGAAACTCTATTACTAAAATTCCAATAAGTTTAAATTATTATTTGAATTATATTTTTATTACTAAAAAATTTTAAATTTTAAAGGAAATTTCAATATTTATTTTAAATTATTTTAACCTTTAATTTTTTTTTTTAATAGTCTTCTGTTTTGACGGAAAATTTGTCGTTGATGTTAGACTTTTTTTTTGAGAACCGTTGATGTTAGAGTTTTTCTTTTTTTGAGAAAGTGTTGATGTTAGACTTTGGTCATATGATTTAACATTTAAAAAAAAAAAAAAAAATTAACCATGCTACTTGTAAATTCCTAGCTAGGATATATAAATTGAACTAACCCGTGCATCAAACGGATATATTTCTTGTAATGGATTAAATTTGACATGCTCTATGACAACTTAGCTGGAGAGAACAGTGTATATGCTCAGCCTTGAGAGTCTATAAGCAGAAGCCAGCACAATTATTTAATTTTATTGTATCGGCAATGATTTGCAATAAATGAATTATTTCTCTAAAACAAAGCTATATATATATATATATTTTTTTTTTTTTTCCTTTTTGAAAAAAAAAAGCTATATTTATTATCGAGCTGTAATATATGGTGCCTACTGCCTAAATCAAAACCGAAAACTATAATTCTGTGGAACAAATATAAGAATTTGGAAGTGGAAAGATATAAATATATATATATATATATATATATATATATTGTAATGAAGTATTCATTGTCATTGGTTATTTAAAAAACGAAAAATGCGCAAAATAGACAGCAAAGAATTTCATAAACATGTAAGAACAACTATAAATCTAAATTATCTAATAGTATTAATTTATGGTAGTGTGTATACAGTAAGTATGCAATAATTGGTGTGTGATAATCATTAATTTGAAATTTTCTTAAATACCTGAATGCTATTAAGGACCATATAAGACCCAAAACACTTGCGTAGGTACTAGGGTTTCTTATAAGCTTCCTCCAAACCATGATGAATACAAGCCTAGTTATGACACTTGTGGGCGGCATCTGAAGTTGTTTCCTGTGAAACCTACTTGCCTTGAAGTTAGCCTCTTCCTCTAGATCAAGCTCCCTATCCCTGGTGATTTTCCCTGCAGATAGCTCATATATATACCTCAAAGGTTTCAATTGATTATCGATGATAAACTCCTCTTTGATATGTGATCATGAGTAAAGAACTTTGATCATTTGATATAATCAATGTCCGAAAGCAATATTAATTTCACAAAAATCACAAAGAAAAGGTAGTTCACCTCCTGGCGTAGTGGAATCATGTTTAAGAGCAGTATTAGTAGTGCTGAAAGCATGTCTGCCATTGTTATGCACATCATAAACTGGTGAAGAACTTGTGCTCCAAACAAACATGTGAAGCCCCTGCTTGTTATTAGGAACTTCACCACCACCAACACCAACACCACCACCAACACTGAAACTATGTTTCATCTTTCGATAATTACTGCTAGGCGTAGACCCTAAAAGCATCAGATGATCTGGTGATGCGTAAGGTGAAAATCGATCACGGGTCCTTGTGTAACCATGTTTTGGAATTGACTCCATGTATCCAAACATAGGGTGCAGAAAATTCCCATCTGTTTGGCTAAAGCTTGAATTTATTGAAATTGAACGGTAGGGTTCTTGTGGAGTAGATTGTACTGAGTAAATCTCTACACTATTGGCTGGGTTTGATGCTTGCGGTCTTTGGGTAAGGGAACCCACGCTGGAACGGGAATACATTCCAAAGGACCTATTAATCGAAGATCGTCTCAAAACCACGTGAAGCTTTCCGTCGTCACTGATCTCAGTCTCCGCCTCTATTGGGTCTTGACCACTGAGCGAAATAAGGTCGGACTCAACCTTGAAGGAGGCGATGGAACCTGCAGTCTCAGGAAACTGCTCAGCAATGAGGACCTTTGCAGCTCTGATCTCAAACAAGCAGAGCGAGATATTATACCAAACAATAGCCTGAAGAACCACAACCTGGACCATAAGACTTCTAGAGATCTCTCCGTACATGGCTGTCATGAGAGGTATTCCTATGAAGAGATTGTTAGGGAGGGTGGAGAGTGAGTACATGGTGATGGTCCATTCAATGCTGCCCTTTTTGCTCAAAGCTTGCCATAGAAAGAGAGCTACAAGAATGACCACTTTTTGAAGAGAGTCTCCAGCGATGAACCGAAAGTTCATGATATAAGGGTTGTTGGTGGCAACAATGTGGAAACAAAGTAATGGAACCGCAAACAACGCCACAACGCGGTTGATGCCTGTGCACTGCTCCGGTGTGAATATTTTCCACCACTTAACCGAGGCAAAACCTAATAGCATAGCAAAATATAAGGGCACAATGGCCGCAAATATATTGTAAAGCTCCGTACCAGTGATCATGGCTTACACTAAGAAAGAGGGCTAATTGAACTAGATGGGAAGATTCTTCTTTCAAAGACCGGAAACAAAGTGGTTCTTCCAGTTTGATGCGTTCTTCTGAGGGCCTACTTGGGATTTTGATGCAGGAACAGGATCGAAAAGACAATAAATAAAAGAATGTATTTTTAACAAGTTGCTAGGACATTTGGTGGGCAGATTTCATACCAAAATGTGCAAGAATTTGGAGATTTTGGGTTTATGAACTTAGCTTTTACGCATCAGATTTTACAATAAATGCATTTATTGTAAAAATAAACTTATTCCTTGCCACTAGTCTTATTAATTCATTGCACATTAGTTCAGGTAAATTCCTCAATGAAACGATGGCAGGCATATATGCATTAATCTTCTTCTTCCTTTTTTGGATAGAAAATGCCACGTGTATAAATAAAGATCAGGATGCAAGATGGGAACTAGCCACCATCGAATTGTCCAGTACAAGAAGCCCTCCTAACACGATTTGAGAGAAGAGGGAAAATAAAACCACTGGGGGGACCTTTCCAATGGAAACTGTCCCAAAATAAAAACTACTAGAGAAAATTAAAAACTTACCAATGAAACAAATCTACTATAGCAAGGGAAATTTTTACAATTTTAGGAAAAACATTTTCCTAGACTTTACTATTCGTAGAAAGCTTACAGAGAAAGCTTTTCACTACACTAGAATCTCTGAACTTCTTAACTATATGAAGTGCCTCCATGGATGAAGCACTCATGATCACAACTAGAACCTCTAACTGAATTGAAGAACCTCTTGAATGTTTTCTTTACAATAGCAAGTCTTTGGTTGGAGCTATAGCTTCAACTTTTTCATCAACTAATCTTCAGATCTACTTGAAACCTTTCGATACGATGAATTTAAGAAAAACTTTACAGAACCCTATTCTCACAAATAGAGCTTTTTAAGATCATCTCTAGGGATGACTTATAATGTCCCTTTTATATCCCAACAAGTAGAGCTCAAATTAGGCTTGAAACGAACTAGTTATTCAACTTTTTGTATTTTTTATTTTTGCTAATTTTCTGGAGTAAGAGGAAATAGAAACTTCACTTTCAAGCTTCGATTGATCGGGTCGAATCGAGGCTATAGTCAAGTGCAATCAAGGTGGAGTTAGGCATGAAGTCGAGGTCATTGAAATTTCACTTTTCTTGAGTTGTTCTTAAGTATCCTTTACGTCTTCAACTTAATCTTCAATTATCATTTTAAGACATGTCAAAACTCATGACTAAACACACAATTTGGCCCATTTGACAACATTAAAACATATAGACCTAACAACTTTTTCCATATACAAATAGAACATGTACCTGTAGACAAATAATAAGTAAATTAAAATATAATCCCACAAACTCAATCACTATTCAATCAAATCAAAAACATTGAAAGACTTATCCCTAATTAAGAATACATTCAATCCAGACCTAGTACAAACACCCATTTTTTACACCCTCCAATAATAACATGACACATCAGCATTTCACTAAACAACAAAATAGAGTCACCACACACAATCACTACTTTTTAAAATACAGTATCATAAATTAAAAAATTTCACCTCCCACACAACCGAAGAAACAAAAGCCTACAACCACCAGAGACCTCCAATGCAATGACCTTAACATCTTGAGATTTTTTTTTTTTTTTTTTAATTTTTTTTTTGGAGATGAAGGTGAAGCGAGTGAATGCAAAGGAAAAACAAATCTATAGGGAGTGATAAGGATAAAATATAAATGTACTTACTGATATAGAGGCATAGAGTAATGTTCCAGACAAATCCATCAGCCTTGTATTCCGTAATATATATTTGGAGTCTACGGCTCCAAGCTGACGGTGTCAACTTGAAGCAAAGATAAAAGGGTGACGACATTAAGCTGAAGGGCACACAAGATTGACAGATCTGATATAACTTGGCCTCCACACATAGGTATACAAGGAAATATCTTGCGTCCCACGTTTAGAAAGACTCCTATAAGGAAAGGGTTCCGTAAAATACGATCATGAGGATTCTTATAAGGAAAGGACTTCTAAACCAAGGAAAAGATATCAACCCTCTACTACTATAAAAGCCCCAATACCCTTATTAACCAAAGTACGCACAATTTACCTGCTCTGGCACTCTAGAGTTGTGAAAAATTCTAACTTGACCTTCGGCGGATACTTGGCCGACACCACACTGGTGCTCTTTGTAAGGTCTTTTCTTTTCATGTTGTGCAGGTGTTGTTTCGAGCACATGAGGACCGTGTAGCTCATTGTTGATTTTTCAGCATCATCAGTTGGTACCGTCTGTGGGAATCACGCACTTTAGCCTATTGCTTCCCGGACAAAGAGTTGCATGGTACTCACTCGCTCAATGGCAACTAACAACAATGTTCAGGGAGACGAGCCGCGACCCACTGCCCTGGAGAGGCAGGTCCAAACCCTCACGGCAGCAATGGAACGTCTCACTAAACAGAATCAGGACCTTGAAGAACAGTTACGGCAGAAGAACGCTGCTATGGGTACCCAAGAGGAAGACAAAGAAGGTACCAGTGCTGAGAGGAGAGACTGAGAGGGGCTGAAAGGTAGTCACACCCCGAGCAGACCGGAGTGACAAGACATGAGCCGTCCTTCCACTACAGGCACGGCTCCCCCTCACATTGTCGCAGAGATGTAGATGATGAAGGAATGGATGGACCTTATGATGAGCGCCCTCAAAGGACGAGTGTCCAGTGATTTTGATGATCTGGTCCACCGAACCGACTTGCCTTTCACCACATCCGTCAACTCCTTCCCCCTACTGCAGAAGCTTCGCATGCCACAGATAGAAAGCTACAACGGAGTCAAGGACCCTTTCGATCACCTAGAGACTTTCAAGACCTTAATGCACCTTCAAGGAGTAGTAGACGAGATCATATGTATGGCCTTCCCTACAATGTTGAAGGGTCCTGCAAGAATTTGGTTCAGCCGGTTGACACCTAACTCCATCAGTACTTTCAAGGAGCTAAGCACCCAGTTCACTTCGCACTTTATTGGGGGGCATAGGTATAAGAAGTCTACTGCGTGCTTGATGAATATCAGGCAGCGAGAGGACGAGATGCTGAGATCCTACAAAGCCCGCTTTAACAAAGAAGAACTCTTGATCGATGAAGTTAACAACAAGATACTTGTAGCAGCCCTCACAAATGGGTTGTAGAAGGCTAATTTTTTGTTTTCTTTATACAAGAACGACCCAAAAACCATGTCGGACGTACTTTACAGGGCCACTAAGTACATGAATGTCGAAGATGCGCTACTGACTCGAGAGGAAAAGCCTAGGAAGAGAGAGAGGCAAGAAGACACGCGACAGGATAGAGGGCAAAACATGGCAAGAACCGGAGAGAGAAGGGATGACAGGCGCTGTAAGCCCCCGGCGGGGAGGTTTACGAGCTTCACCCCGCTAACCGCCCCAATCGACCAAGTCCTAATGCAAATCAAGGACGAAGGAGCCTTAACCTTCCCTGGAAAGCTGAAGGGGGATCCCAACAAACAGCCTAGAGAAAGATACTGCCGTTTCCACTGTGATCACAATCATGACATGGCAGACTGCTATGACTCAAAATAGCAGATCGAAGCCCTTATCAAGCAAGGGAAGTTATAGAAGTTCGTTAGCAGGGAGAGAACAGATCCGTCTCCTCAAGAGCAAGCCCCCTGACGGGACAATAAGCGTCCCAAACCACCCCTAGGAGACATAAGAATGATCGTGGGAGGAACGGCGACCACCGGCTCGTCCAAGAAGGCTCGAAAGACTTTCCTTAGAATGGTTCAGAACGTTCAGCTGGCAGGCGTCGTCCCAAAAATGCCATAGGTCGATAACCCAATTATTGGTTTCTCGAAAGAAGATACTCGATGCCTTCACCACCCGTATGACAACGCACTCGTTGTGAGCATTCGAGTAGGAGACTATAACACATACCAGGTTTTGGTTGACAACGGAAGTTCCATGGATATGCTCTGCTATCCGACGTTCCAACAGATGTGGATCGATAGAGAACATCTAGTTCCAACCAACACTCCACTCATCAGGTTTGGAGGAACAAAGGTATACCCCTTTGAAGCGGTCACATTGCCTGTAACAATTGGGGACTATCCTCAGCAAATCACTAGGGATGTTACATTCCTTGTTGTCGATTGCTCCGCTGCCTACAATGCCATTATAGAACGACCAACCCTTGACTTATGGAAGGCCATAACTTCAATCTACCACTTGATGATTAAATTCCCCATGGAGTACAAAGCAGGGGAATTACGAGGAGATCAGGTAGCTGCGCACGAATGCTACATTGTGATGCTGGAGATGGACGACCATCTACAGACCATGAGCATAGAGGAACAGCGGACGAGGGCAGAACCTATAGAGAGGCTCAATGAGATACCTTTCAATAGCTCCAAATCGGACAGAACCACGAGGATTGGCAATTTCGCCAGCCCAACGGTTCGCCAAGAGCTCATAGCCTTCCTTAAGGAGAATCAGGACATGTTTGCTTGGAGTCATGAAGACATGCCAGGAATCGACTCGTCAGTCATGGTACACAGGCTGAATGTATCACCTTCCTTTCCACTCGTCTGGCAGAAGAAGCGAGTATTTGCCCAAGAGCGAGATCGAGCAATAGCAGAAGTCGGCAAGTTACAAGAGGCGGGCTTTATCAGGGAAGTATACTATCCCGATTGGCTAGCGAATGTGGTGATGGTCAGGCTTTCCACTCATCTGGCAGAAGAAGCGAGTATTCGCCCAAGAGCGAGACCGAGCAATAGCAGAAGTCGGCAACTTACAAGAGACGGGCTTTATCAGGGAAGTATACTATCCCGATTGGCTAGCGAATGTGGTGATGGTCAGGAAAGCCAACGGGAAATGGAAGATGTGTGTAAACTTTATGGATTTGAACAAAGCATGCCCCAAGGATAGCTACCTTCTTCCTCGAGTCGACGTACTGGTAGAACCTATAGCTCAGCACTAGCTACTGAGCTTCATGGACGCCTTCTCAGGGTACAATCAGGCCCGGATGGATGAAGCAGATCAGGAGAAGACTTCATTTGTTACCAACTAAGGTCTTTTTTGTTACAAAGTAATGCCATTTGGCCTTAAGAACACGGGCACGAGGTATCAAAGGCTCAAGAACAAGATGTTTGCGAACCAAATCAGGAGGAATGTTCAGGTCTACGTTAATGACATGTTGGTAAAAAGCCGAAGAGAAGAAGACCATTTGAAAGATCTTAAGGAAACATTCGGCACCCTTCGCTCCTACAACATGAAGCTTAATTCGAGTAAGTATGCATTCGAGGTGACAACGGGAAAATTCCTAGGCTTCATGGTGTCTCAAAGAGGTATCGAGGCCAACCTAGACAAGATCAAAGCCATAGTAGAGATAGCCCCCTCAAAAAACGTGAAAGAAGTGTAGAGTTTAATCGGCAAAGTAGCTGCCTTGAACATGTTCGTATCAAGAGCAACGGATAAGTGTCTACCCTTCTTTTGCACGCTGAAGAAATCTTTTGAATGGACTGCCGAGTGTCAGCAAGCATTTGAGGAGCTAAAGGCCTACCTCTCTTCCCTGCCGCTGTTAAGTCCTTCACAATTGGGGGAAGAGCTCTTCCTGTATTTGGCTGTCTCCCTGGCAGCCATCAACACGGCCTTGGTCAAAGAAGAAGACAAGGTTCAAAAGCTTGTGTACTATGCCAGCCGGGCATTTCGTGGTGCAGAGGAGAGGTATCCACCCATGGAAAAGCTCGCCTTTGCCTTAGTTACAGTAGCTCGTAAACTCAAGCCGTACTTCCAAGCCCACACGGTAATCATCCTAATCGACAAACCCTTACGGCAGGCAATGAGGAACCCTGAAGCTGCTGGTCGGTTAGCGCTATGGGCAATAGAGTTGAGTGGGTTTGACATTCAATACCGCCCACACACCGCCATCAAAGGGCAGGTCGTCGCTGACTTCATAGTAGAGTTCACCAATGGGGAAGACAAGAGGGCAGATGAATATCTGCAGTGGAGTATACATACAGATGGGTCGTCCAACAGGTAGGCCGGGGGTGTAGGTGTCGTACTTCTCTCTCTTAAAGGAGACTTGATCGAATGTATGGTTCACTTCGACTTCCCTACCACCAACAATGAAGCAGAGTACGAAACTTTAGTGGTGGGGCTTGATCTCGCCAAAGCAGCAAGAGCCACAAGAGTGGTTCTTTACTGCAACTTTCAGGTCGTCACTAACCAAGTAAACGGGGATTATAAGTGCAAAGGCGAAAGAATGAAGAGATATCTGGATCAAGTAAGGAGAAGGGTAGACGAGCTGAAGGCCAAAATTATCCAGATCCCCAGAGGAGAGAACAAGCAAGCCGATCGCCTTGCCAAAGCAGCTTCAGCCGAACATATGACTACCCTTGATAACATACTCTCTTTTGTTTAGCTTTCTCCACTAATAGATACCATCAATGTGCAGGAGATAGGTTCCGAAAGCAATTGGACCACGCCATTGATCTCTTACTTGAAAAATGGCGTCTTAACAGTCGAGAGGGAGGCTGCAAGAAAGCTGAAGGTCCAAGCAGTGCGATTCATCTTGATGAAGGACATCTTATATAAGAGAGGCTTCTCCCACCCATACCTCAGGTGTTTGGGACCCGAAGAAGCAGATTATGTTATGAGAGAAGTCCACGAAGGGATCTGCGGAAACCACTCAGGGTCACAATTGTTAGCACACAAGCTGATTCGAGCAGGATACTACTAGCCCACCATGCAAAAAGATGCTCAGACTTATGTCAAAACCTGCGACAAATGCCAAAGATTCAGCAACATCATCCGATAGTCGTCCAAAGAGTTGACCCCTATGACAGCCCCATGGTCGTTCGCTTAGTGGGGGTTAGACATCATGGGGTCGTTCCCAATAACGGTGCGACAGTTGAAGTTCCTGATAATAGGCATCGACTACTTCACGAAATGGGTGGAAGCTGAAGTTTTAGCCACCATTATGAAGAGGAACGTGAGAAACTTCGTCTGGAAGTCCATCATATGCAGGTTTGGGATCCCTAAAGTCTTAGTCTCAGACAACGGGAAAAAATTCGACAATGACTCGTTCCAAGATTTTTGCTCGCAGTTAGGGATCAGAAATCACTACTCCTCCCCTGCCCACCCTCAAGCGAATGGACAAGTTGAAGTCACAAACTGATCCTTACTTAAAATTATCAAGACTCGGCTCGGGGGAGCAAAGGGTATATGGCCTGAAGAGTTGACAAGCATACTATAGGCGTATAGGACAACGGCGAGGACGCTCACAGGAGAAACACCATTTCGGCAAACGTACAAAAGCGAAGCAGTCATTCCAGCTGAGGTCGGACTCACAAGCTACAGGGTAGATAACCATGATGAAAGAAAAAACAATGAGGCTATATGTCTACAGCTTGATCTAGTTGACGAAGTCAGGGCAACAGCAGAACAAAGACTCGCACGGTACCAGGACCGCATGGTTAAGCACTAGAACTCTTGGGTCCGACATAGAGACTTTCAGGTCGGAGATCTCATTTTAAGGAAGATCATGGGCGCTGCTAGAGACCCTACCCAAGGAAAGCTCGACCCCAATTGGAAAGGACCCTACCAACTCACGTCATGGCAGAGGAAAGACACCTACCACCTAGAGACAATGGACGAATGGAAACTACACCACCCATGGAACGCCGAGCATCTACGGAAGTACTACCAGTAAAAAGGATAGTGTGAAGGGCAGTACCCCATTATTTTTAGTATACCTTAGTTAAATTTAGCTATACTCCTCAGTCTTTCTATTTTACTTTAGGTTTTGCTACAATAACTCTTTTTTAAGCCCAAAGGGCAGATTTTCTTCTTTTTAAGAACTACTTTTTCTACGAATGCACGGTTTATCATAATAAGAGGATTTTTCATTCAGATATGACTTAATGTGTTTTTTTTACAATATATTATCAAGTCCATAAAGCAGACAAGTTTGCAACTAAGTCCATAAAGTGGATAAGTTTACTACCAAGTCCATAAGTGGACGAGTTTACTACTAAGTAAACAAAGTTATTATCAAGTCCATAAAGTGGATGACTCCACAAAGTGGACGAGTTTACTACTAAGTAAACAAAGTATTATCAAGTCCATAAAGTGACGACCCCACAAAGTGGATGAGTTTACTACTAAGTAAACAAAGTCATTATTGAGTCCATAAAGTGGACAACCCTATAAAGTAGACGAGTTTACTACTAAGTAAACAAAGTCATTATTAAAGTCCATAAAATGGACGACTCCACAAAGTAGACGAGTTTAATACAAAAGTAAACAATCGTTATCATTAAAAAAGACGAATTTATTAAAGTCCATAAAGTGGATGACTTCATCCCAGAAAAATGAAATATTATAAATGGACGAGTTTATTATGTCCATAAAGCGAATAAATTCAATAGTAAGTCCACAAAAGGGACAAACCAAAGTCCATAAAGTGGACGGGTTCATTGGTCCACAAAGTGGGTAAATCCATTACTTGATAAGGTGGACAAGGTCATTTGAGGCTGACGACTTCATAAAATTACCATAAAGCGGACGAGCTTAATAATAAAGTCCACAAAAGTAGACAAGTTTGTTAGCCAATCCTAAAAGTTAGATGAGTCCATAAAAGTGGACGAGGTTATAAGGTAGACGGATCTAACTAAACTAATGGGCTCAGTAAAAAGCCAAGAAATTAAGTCTACAAAGTAAACATCCTTAAGTGGACGAGCCTATCAGACAAACGGGTTCGTCTCTAACTTATGAAAACATATCATACAAGCACGAGGAACGAGCATATAGATAAAGAGCAACACATATATGCTTAAAGCGACGGATATATAAGATGACGTTTTTACAAACAGGGCCCAAAAATAAACAAAAGGGCATAAAACATTGTCCAGAAATTAGATAAATTTTACAAAAGAAAAACCCTAAGTTCATGAGGTCGGGAGGTCTTGTGGGGTCCTGTTGCCCTTAGTCTGATCTGGGGCATCTTGAGATGAAGGGTCGTCAGCAACAGGGGGATTGGTCGACGGAGCCAGAGGAATGACGGGAGGATTCACGGTAGGTTGAGCAAGGATGACACTGTTATCTTGAGTATCCTGCTTTGATTCAGTGGCGCCGTCAGCACCTTCAGGAATGGCGTTGCCTGCAAGAGTTGTTGGCAATGGCTCATCCATTGAAACCTTCGCCAAATCCAGGTGAGGGTAATTGGATTTAACCTATTTGAGGCAATCCTCAAACCCCACACCATAATATTCAGGAATCAATGAATGCCAGCGAATCCTTAAACTCTTTTACAGCGTCAGCCTTGGCCGTCTCCACTTGGCCCAGTATAGCCGTCAACTCCTTCTCCGCCGTCTCTTTAGCTTCCTGATCTTTTTTCCTCTGACGACCCTCTTCTTCCAATTTCTCTTTCAACTCCTTCACCTCCTTGTTAAGAGTACAGAGGGTGTCCTTATACTGATCTTGCCCGTCGGTTAGGTTCTTAATACGCTTTTCTTGACGGGCAATCACCCCTTCATTGGCAACACCCTTGACCTGTAAAGCCTTCATACGAACCAGTGCCTAAGAGATAGAACAGCTGTCAGTTGGTTAGTATGAAATGGATAAGTAAAAGAAAGAATGAAAGATACTTACCTGAGCAAGGTCATAGAGGCCTGAATCCCCTAGTTCACTAATCGCCTGACCAACACAAGGATTTGCATCTTTGTCTTTGATAATGGACTCAAGCATCTCGACAACATAATCCTTGTGGGTAAGAAGGCGACGCTCAGAATCTTGAGTGACGGGGCTGGGCGTCGTCATCAACCCCTTACCAGCCTCGTGCTTTGGTGGCAACGGCTTTTTAGGAAGCTTCTCTCCCGAAGTTACGGATGCCTTTTTGGACTGGCGCTCGTCCTTCTCGTCAGCCTTCCTCTTGGCCGCCCCCTTACCAATGGCCTTAGGGGCCGACGATGACTCCTCCACCTTAGTTTTTTCTTCTTCTTTCTTACAAGCAACAGCTGCTCTCACCCTCTGTCTGGCTGCTTCCATTTCTACAAGAGCAAAAGACAAGTATGCACAAGTGACGACCTAAAGGAAAACGCATACAAAGATGACGGGAAATTAAGGGATACTTACGTCAACGAGAATAAGCGTTTAACTGACGAGCAATTGGTGTTGGCTCCGAACCTCCATAGTAAAGGTGTAAAATGTCGAGTGTAATGAGATCTCGACACTTTCTCTAATCCAAAGGGATCTCTGTTACCCAACGGATGAAATCTTCCTGCTCCTCTGTAATATGGGGACGGATGCTAGCTGAAAATTAGGAAAGCAGACGATGTTAGAAGTTTGTAATAAACAAACAAAGGAAAAAGAGCAGATGGGGTTAACCTGAATCTTTGACAAAAGCCCAAGTGTTGTCAAAGTAACCATGGGGCATCGTCTTCCATTCTTCCTGATAACACACCCAGTTCATCCCTTTTACAAAAAAAGTATCTACCCTTCCAATTTCTATTGGAGTCAGGTATGTCAGATACCAACTTTAGCCCTTTTTTCCTCACCACGAAGTGGTATATCCCATGAAGACGAGACTATATGTTGAGGTCGATAGCACCAAAAGAACTTGTCAATTGTTAATTGACGGTTCCCACCACTCAAACGATCTCACAAAATCTCAGCCCCAATGAATATCCTCCAAGCATTAGGGGCGATTTGGCTGACGGACAAGCCTAAAAAATTAGCCAGCTGACGGTGAAGCGCTGTTAGCGGCAGCCTCAACCCTGCTGCAAACATGGCATCATACATGCTAACATCCGTAGTCTTCCCCGAGTAGTACTTCTCAAATTTCCTAAGGAGACGGATTGGGATATCGTCCGGTATCTAGTAACGGTCTCATAAGGTTTTAAAGACTTTGTCTGACATCGTCGGCAAAAAGTCATTGACGGTCCATATCCTGGGGAGAATGAAAGGACGGTTATCTCTAGGGGCTCTCGGGGTGCTATCTAAAGCCTCCTCGTCACTATTATCCTCGTCACCGTCATTGTTGTCCCCATCACTCTCTCTCTTCCCTCTCATCTTCCTCATTGCTCATCACTCTCTCATCTTCCTCACTACTCATCACTCCTTCGTCTTCCCCTCTATAACTCTCCAATTCCTCATTAGAAGGTTGGGCTGATGTTTCCCTCTCTGACAACCAGGAGAAGCCCTTCTCAGGCTCGTGACCTGACGGGAAGACCTCGTCGTAGCCCGCTCCATCGTGGACTGACGACTGTTCACTCGTGGCTTCTCTAGACATCTTACTACCTACAAGCGACAGAGGCATTTTAAGAACCTAATTCGACGGCCTTTCTAAAAAATACATAGAAAACAGAAAGTAATAAAAGCAAGAGTAACTTGCCAAAGTAAAGCTAACAGATTCCTAGAAGATGATGGTTTGAGTTAAAGCAGAGGATGTGGGTGAAGATTTCTTAAGTGACGGGTTCACTCTGACAGTCAATAGTAGTAAAATAGAGGAAAATGAAGGGAAAGGCGAGGTATATATAGGGAATGATAGGCACGGAAGACGAAGTGACGTCCAGAGGCAAAGCCAATTGGATTGTGCCACGCGTCCAAGCATTAAGTAAAGGCTGCTTGAGGAATAGCCCATAATTGATTCTCCCTCTCTCCTAAGAAAAAGAAAACTAATTAATAAAGTTCAACTCCATAACCCATCAGCTTAGACTGACAGAGATATGGAGTAGGGGGCAGCAAAAATATAAATGTACTTACTGATATAGAGGCATAGAGCAATGTTCTATACAAATCCATCGGCCTTGTATTCGGTAATATATATTTGGAGTCTACCGCTCCAAGCTAACGGTGTCAACTTGAAGCAAAGATAAAAGGCTGACAACATCAAGCTGAAGGGCATACACAGGACTGACGGATCTGATATAACTTGGCCTCCACGCATAGGTATATAAGGAAATATATTGCGTCTCACATTTAGAAAGACTCCTACAAGGAAAAGGTTCCGTAAAATATGATCATGAGGATTTCTATAAGGAAAGGACTTCTAAACCAAGGAAAAGATGTCAACCCTCTACTACTATAAAAGCTCCAATACCCTCATTAACCAAGGTACGCATAATTTACCCGCGTTGGCACTCTAGAGTTGTGAGAAATTCTAACTTGACCTTCGGAGGGTACTTGGCTGGCACCACACCGGTGCTCTCTGTGAAGTCTTCTCTTTTCGTGTTGTGCATGTGTTGTTTCGTGCACATGAGAACCATGTAGCTTATTGTTGATTTTTTGGCGTCATCAGGGAGTAATTTATTTGATCATTTGAGATGAAGGTGAAGGAGAACTCAGAATCAGACTCAATGGCATAGTCCAAGTTGGAGAGGAGAGGTGGTGACTCATCCAAGTTGCCTACAGACTCAGTGGTAGAGTGCAGTGCTATTAGTCTGACAAGGAAGAGGAATTAGAGGCAGTGAGGAATTGCTAGAGACCGTTGAGATTGCCGTAAAAAGAAGTGCTAGGGATATCTAAGGTGGTTGGAGGTTGGAAACTCTTGGTTCTTTAGTCTTGTGGGAACTAAAAATTTTCATCATGTAGTTTTCTTTCTTTTAATTAATTTATTTATGAAATTGGGTTTTAAGAAGTGGTGATTGTATGTGGTAGGTCTATTTCATTGTTTAATAAAATGTTGATTGCATGTTGTTATTGGAGAGTAAAAAATGAGGGGTTTACACCAGGCCCAAATTGAATGCATTCTCTTCATAATTTAATCTCAAAGATGATAAGAGAAGAGGTTTCTTTTTTCCATTTTAGTCAATGACCTGGCAGTGCAATTTGGGGACCTTTCACCTTTGGCATCACTTTTCGATGGCAATGGGCTCCAACCAAGAACCATTATATGAGAGAGAGAGAGAGAGAGAGAGAGAGAGAAGGATTTGGGAAGATGGGAATTACATAATATAAACCACCGATGTAGATCTCCATGTTTTACCAGTCATTATAGAACCATATCATAGAATAAATGTCATAAAATGAAATTTTATCATATTTATCAAAATAGACAAAGTCTCAAATTCCCAATACTGATGATGCAAGGAAAAATATAGCATCTTCTAGAGTCTAAAGTGAACAAAAGTCAAAAAGTGCTCAAAATTATTCCGTACCAATTGCTAAAGCATGATTTACCTTCATTTTTTTATAAAACCAATTACAACTTACCCACCTATAATTTAAAATTTGACACTTTACCTACCTAAGGCAGTTAAAGTTATGTTACCCACCTCTTTTAAAAATAGGACTAAATATGTGATTTTGCTAACTTTTAAGTCTCTCTCTTCTCAACACACAATAAAAACAAAAAAGCACATACAAAAACAAGACAAAATAAGACAAAAAAGGGAGGGCTTTGTAAAAATTAAGAACCATGATAATCTCTTCTCTCCCACATTCCATTCTTCAAAGCTCCAGCCAAAAGAATTTCTTTCCTTATGTTGGAGATGAATCTTTCTACAAGCACTATACGTTCACTGCCAAGCCTTCCACTCCAAATTAAAAAACAAACAAATAAATGCACACAAAACCCACCAAAACAAAGGGGAGATAAAGTCATACTTTAGTCTAAAGTTACTAATGAAAATAAGATCCTCTCTAATAAGCTTGATCGAATCAGCAAGTCAATTCCTTCATAATAAACAATCAAAACTCAGCACTTGATGTTATTTTCGCACCTAAGCTGTATGCCTCCTAACAAATAATTATATTTCAACATCCACTTGCTAACCTCCTAAGTTTCACAACTTGTGCAAATGTGGATGGCCTGCAATTAACAAAGAAGCAAATCATATTGTATTGATATTTAATACATACTCATTGAAACTGTCAATTTCAAACCAATATAACCCAAAAGGAAGGAATATATGCTCAATTTTTTCAAACAAACATGAAACTATACAGAAGCTAATCATATCAAATAAGAAGCTATAAACATCATAACAATACAATTCTAAATGCCAGTGGCATTGACAACAAACTTTGATATGATGGATTTTGACAGTGAGGTTGGAGAAAAGACTTTTCATAAACCTCTAGAATCACTCACTGTGACAATGAGCTCACCTCTTTGAAGAGTTGCTTTATCTCTCCACACAGCTGGATTATTGTAGCATTAGTAAATCCTCCCTGGAAGAAACCACATGACGAAAAAAGAGTATTTTAAAAACAGATAACTTAAGTATAAACCCCCCCCCCCCATCTTTTGATCTTGTTTTGTCTTGTTTTTTTATGTGTTTTATGTTTTATGAAGAGAATGACATAAAAGTAGAACAAAATTACATATTTAACCTTATTTTTAACAGATGTGGGTTACAGAACTCTAACTGAGCTAATCTTAAGTGGATAAAGTGTCAAATTTCAAATAACAAGTAAGCAACTTAAATTTCGGTCAAACCACAAGTGGGTATGTTGTAATTTGCCATATTTTATATATTCATATCTCATACATTCCAACCAATATTAAACTAAGGAACTTATGATTAACTTTTCAGAAAACTTCCAAAAGAACAATTGGAACAATATATTTCAATTTTTTATTTTATTATGTTCAACGTTATGTATTCTTATTTTTGCCCTAGTGGATCTCTCTCTCCCATTTACTAAGTTTCTATTAGGTATCAGAACTTGAAACAAATTTTGCTTTGTTTTTTAAAACCTAAAAAATGGTGAGTCCCACTTTTAAATCATGTGATTAGAATGAGTTTTTGAATATGGTTTCCAAAATATAGTGTTAAAATATTATGGTAAATATTTTAACAACTCTTAAAACAGATCTTAGTGGAATTATGGTAAATATTTTGAAGGGTAAAATACTATTTTGGTCCCTAAATTATATTAAAAGTTTGTTTTTCATTCCTAAATTTTAAAAAGTTCTTTTTTTATCCCTAAACTTTGTAAAGAGTTTTTTGAATAGTATAGGGACTATGGTGGGCCTTTTTTTTTTTTTTTTTTTTTTTTTGTGTTTTGGGTTAATTTCCCCTGCTATACTAAGGCCCGTGATTCTGAGGTAGAAGAGTTGGGACTGGCCTAATTGAAATACACCTTAGGCCATCTTGTGCGCAAGTTGGACCATCGCAATACAGACGCGTCCTGGGAGGATCTTGGAATGTACCACGTGCTCACAGCAGGAAAGACTATTACAGATATTATAGTAGGAAACAGATGCAGCAAGATAACTAAAACATTTCTATTAATAACAATAATACATGAATAACACAGCAATGGAGGATAAATCAATACAATTACAAATAACAAGGTCACAGCCAAAAGTTTAGCAATAAGATAACAAATTAGTCATTGATCAACCAAAACAAAGAAACAGGATTCATCTACCGAAGGAATGGACTTAGCTCTTTAGTAGACACAAGCCCAAAAAGGGACCGATCTCCAATGTGGGTAACCTCAAAGGAAAATCTTGTCGTACACACTTTGGAAAAATGACCTAGATGGCTTAAACTTAAATTCTTAGTTTATCAGAGAATGGGTTTATTGAGAGGGAGAGAAATAGATAGTCTATTGATGCATGTTTTTGCTCCTATCACTAATATTTCTTTTTCTGGGATTTATGTATCTTTCCTTTCTTTTTTATTTCTTTGTTTACTTTGCTTTCTTTTCTTTCTACATTTCTTTCTTTTGTTTGCCATTCCCCCCTTTCACTATTCACGCCTATGGCCTTTTATACTGCCTATCATGACAAGATTTAGCATTTTTATCCCTTAACCACTTTTGGCTCATTGTGGGTGTCCTTCCAAGACTATCCACTGGTCTGTCGGCTACTCAGCCATTACCATTACACTACATAGGTTGCACCACGCTTCATTCCCAGACAAATTTTTTTTTTTGGTTTTGTCTCTTACCTCTCTTAACACTCTCATCCGGATAAGGGTTAAACATGTCCCTTACCTACTTCTATGGCATGCATCTAGTGATTCTAGCTCATGTTTACTTCTTTTGGGTGAGATGTCATCCCAACAGAACATTTTTCCCAAAAGTGTTTAAGCAGGAATCCCAAAATAGGCTCCCTCCTTCTCCCCACCGCCAGACCACACCCTCTCATACCTTTGATCCATGGCCCACCTCTCCTGTATTGGCTGGGTATAGGTAGGTGGTGCCCTGAGCTTTGTGTGCATGCTCCACTTCTATCTAAGTCCATTGCTTTTTTGGCCTTCACGCGTTTGCCATTGCCTCTGGGTTTATCTGATTCTGTTGTACATTTTTGTATCTGTTTAACTCTTGCAACGTGAAAGACACATTGGCCTTTGGGCTTTCGTTCTCTGCATCCCATCTCCTCCTTGGACTGGGCATTACTTGGGTACAGGCTCTCTCCCCCTTGCTTGGCCCATGTTCCATTCTTCCTTGTGCTCATAGGCTAGCTGGTGCTCCTGCCATGTCACTACATTGCTCCTGCAATGATATCACTTATCCTTTTACTTCGTTGTTACCTCTGGCTATATAGGCTAAAACTCCTGCTTGTTAATTTATGGCGAAAAGCACATTTTAGTCCCTACATTTTCAAGCGATTCTCATTTTAGTCCCTAAATTTTATTTTTACCGCTTTTAGTCCCTATCATAAAAACGCTTTCCGTTTTGGTCCCTGTTGTTACTCATTTAATAGAAATATCCTACGTGGCAAACGGTCCAACAGTAAATACTGATGTGTCTATCAAAATAATATTAAAAAAAGCCACGTCAGATAAAAATAATATTAAAAAATGCGACGTCAGCAATTTAATTTTTGAAAAAAACCACATCATATAAAAATAATATAAAAATTTCTAACCTAATTATTTAAAAAAAAAGAAAAGAAATTAGTTAAATTAAATTTTTTTCCTTTTTTTTGGAAGAACATGAAGAACATTTCAGGAGATGTTTCCCATTCCTCTTTCTCTACTAACAGTTCTCCATCTCTCCCTCTATATCTCTCTTCTACATTTCCCATTCCTCTTTCTTTATTCACAGCATGTTTCGCTCATCTATCTCTTCTCATTTGACTAAGTTTTGGTTGGATCGAATCGGTGGTTGCTGGGTTTTAGTGGTGGCGTTTCGGTGGTGGGTTTCGGTTGTGGAGTTGAATCGGTGGCCGGCTTTGGTGGTGGGTTTTTTTCGATGTTTGCTGGGTTTTAGTGGTGGCATTTCAGTGGTGAGTTTCGGTTGTGGAGTTGAATCGATGGCCGGCTTTGGTGGTGGGTTTTTTTCGGTGTTTTCTGGGTTTTAGTGGTGGCGTTTTAGTGGTGGGTTTCGGTTGTGGAGTTGAATCGGTGGCCGGCTTTGGTGGTGGGTTTTTTTGGGTGTTTGCTGGGTTTTAGTGGTGGCATTTTGGTGGTAGGTTTCGGTTGTGGAGTTGAATCGGTGGCCGGCTTTGGTGGTGGGTTTTTTCGGTGTTTTCTGGGTTTTAGTGGTGGCGTTTTGGTTGTGGGGTTGAATTAGTGGCAGGCTTTGGTGGTGGGTTTTTTTGGGTGTTTACTGGATCCATTTGGTGGTGGGTTTCGGTGCTTACTGGGTCTGTTTGGTGGCTGGATTTCGTGATGGTCTTTTTGGTAGTTGGGTTTCGTTGGTTGCCGGGTTTTGGTGGTGGCTGGGTTCTGTTCGATGTGGTGGTGGTCGTGCCGGGTTTCGTTAGGCTTTCTCTAAGATCTTATTCAGGCTTCGCTGGGTTTGGTTGTGCATGGAGGCCGAAAATCTGGGTTTGAGTTTTGTGTTTTTTGTGTTTGGTTTCAAAGCATAAGAAAATCTTGTTGAATGTTTGTATTTTGTAAATTTTTATGGGCATATCTTTTTATTTTGTAAATCTGAGTGATTTTATGGTTTTGGTTGCTAAGAAAATGCAAGAAAAGAAAAGTAAATTTTTAATTTTTAATTTTCTAGCAAGCTTAGTTGGGGAAGAAAAATGAAGAACACGTTCTTCATGTTCTTCCAAAAAAAAGGAAAAAAAAATAATTTAACTAATTTCTTTTCTTTTTTTAAAAAATAATTAGGTTAGAAATTTTTATATTATTTTTATATGATGTGGTTTTTTTCAAAAATTAAATTGCTGACGTGGCATTTTTTAATATTATTTTAATAGACATGTCAGCATTTACTGTTGGATCGTTTGCCACGTAGTATATTTCTGTTAAATGAGTAACGGCAGGGACCAAAACGGAAAGCGTTTTTATGATAGGGACTAAAAGCGGTAAAAATAAAATTTAGGGACTAAAATGGGAATCGCCTGAAAATGTAAGGGCTAAAATGTACTTTTCGCCTTAATTTATTACATTCTTTCTTCTTTTGGGCTTTGCTGGTCAGCATTCCTGCTGGGCCAGCTTATTCCGTCCCTTGGGCTTCCTCAGCCCATTTCATTCCTCTTTTACTCCCATGAGTTTTTTGCTAAATTCTTTAGACTTCCTTGGCCCAATTACCACATCCTTACCTCTTATTACCTTTCAGGATTATTGGCCTTTATGCCTGCCAGATGAATTTTCTAATTCATTTCTTGGGCTTCTCCGACCCATTTACTTCTTTTCTACCTCCTACTATTCCCATGGGTATACTATCTTCATTCCTTGGGCTTTCCTCGGCCCATTTGCTTCTTCCTGGCCACTTATTATATTTTGTGGACTTGTTGACCATTATTCCTACCATTCTAGCCTGCTAGTCTTTACTTTACTATATTCTCTCCTAATCTTTTTCATATTGTTGGGCTTCTTCTACCATTGACCATTTTTTCAAAAGTGGGCATCAACAAGGACAAAAATAAGGATGAAAAAAGAATTTTTTTTCAATAGTTTAAGGATGTAAAAAAAACTTTTAGTAAAGTTTAAGGACAAAAATAAAACATTTTTAGTAGTTTATGGATGAAATATGAACTTTTCAATAGATTAAGGACGAAAAATGAACTTCTTAAAGTTTAGAGATGAAAAACAAATTGATAGTTTTTAGACCCCTTAAAACACAATTGAATTAACCTAGGTAATTAGCTAAGTTGTTACTTAGTCCAATTTAACAAATCTAGGTTATCACAATCATAAAGATCATATCATGTAAAGCAGCGGAAAGATAAATAACACACAGTTATGATCACCCAGGAAACCAAACCGGTAAAAATCTGGGGAGGATTTGACCTAGCTATCCTCAAGGTAAACTTGAATCCACTATCTTGAAAGAATTGAAGTTCATACAATAAGACTTACAAGCCCCCACACTCGACTTCTTATTGCTACCCACCAGTAGAACTTACTGACACGACCATGTGCAAACTCCGAATCCATGAACTCCTTCTTTCTTGGATTCACCACCAGATACAAGCACACCCGCTTGTGTTTTCTTTAAGCTTCAATGGCAGCAACCGAGTTGATCATTAAGGTGTAGATAAAATCTCCTCATTGAAAACCCTAAGTTTGTGTAAAGGAAAGCTCCTCTAGATCTCATAAGAGATTTACACAAACAACAAAATGAGCAACACTAAAACGTGACTAGGGTTTGCCTTTTATACTTAGGACAAATTAGAAAACCCTAAACGTTTTAAACAACTAGAGCTGAGTTGGAAATCTACAGAAAAACGCACTCTGCCCGAGATTCGATCGATTGAGCCTAAGCTTCGATCGATCGAGCCAGGCCGAAATGCATAATAACTTCTGCATTAGCTCGATTCCAACTTTACATAAAATATACAACTTTGAGCAAGACTAAAAGACTTCTAAACACATTGTTTTGATCATGGTTTGCCAACAATACACATTAGAGTTCTAAATACATAAATACCTAAGTCTTTAGAACCTAACACAAATTTTTAGTAAAATTTAGGGACCAAAATAGTATTTTACCATATTTTGAAAAAGTGGACCCCACACAAAGTTTAACTTTTTCTTAAAAATGCATCCTCATGCCAAACACCATATATGTATTTTCTATTCTCAAAACACTGTTTTAGAAAAATGGTGCCAAACACACATTTTAATACTCTACAGCTCTAGCATAAGATTGAAATTTTTTTCTCATGATGTAAAAGTGAACCCCTATTACTGTGTGTTTTAAGCTTCTAGGGCATTGTTAATTGCAACAACCAAAGAGAAAACTTGTGATGTCAATGTTGAATTTATCAAAGAGAGGGGAGCCTTATCTCTGATTCTCCAAGTTTGATAATATGGATTCATAGCAGCTGTTAGATTTTCATGCTCATCAATATGATTTGGACAAGAAATTGAACTATAAATGTGATCAATCAATGAATAAGCATTAAGAATTGTGACAATTTGATTCTTCCATGCAACGTAGTTACTTTAATTGAGATTGATGGATATAAGATTTGACATGTTTGAGAGAAGCAATAATTGTTGTTGTGATTATTAGGGAGTTATGGTGTTTTGGGAAATAGCGGTTAATGATGGTGTGGTGGTACTAGCATTTCAAGAAGAGGAGCCACTAATCAAAGCCCTAATATAATGTAAAATTTTTTGAAAAAGTGGAGATAATTTCTCAGTGAAAGAACTGTAAAGAAAAATGTCATTACTACTCAATCAATATGTAGAAGATCTATTCTTTTAGAGAGAGAGAGAGAGAGAGAGAGAGAGAGAGGATTATAATTAACTAACTACCGTTGGGCTCTGACAATAAATTAACCACTCTAACAAATTCTTTAACAACAAATGATTAACATTAACATGTGGCTTCATTATAATCAGCATGCAAGATAGCTCGTGCGAAAATGATTGAAAGTTGTTACTAAGAAACGACATCATTTAGAAACCATCTCTAAGTCTCTAGACCATGATACGCTGTTGTCCCTCTTGGGTACTTAATGTGATAGAATAGAAACGGCACCGCAATACGGTACTTAATTTTGAGCCTCATTAAAATTTGGGTTTTTAGGTTAATTTTATAATATAAAAAAAAAATAGTGGAGTAAATTTCTCATTGAATGAAGTGCAAATAAAACAATAATTACTACCTAATCAATTATGTACAAGATCATTATTTTTAAAGACACACATCAGAGAGAGAGAGAGAGAGAGAGAGAGAGAGAGAGGCAAGGGAGAGAAGATAATAAATAATTAGCCGTTGGGCTCTAATAATAAATTGACCACTCTAACAAACTCCCTAACAAACAAATGATTAATGCATGGTTTTATTACAAAGACAAAATTTAATTACAAAATTGGTTGTCACCTTAACCTACAATCTTACTCAATATGCAAACTTTTGTAATTTAAAATTATGCATAATATATAAGCTTATAGATCATATAGTAAATAATATCCAATTGACACGAAATTTGATATGTGTATTAAGAGCATAAAAAACATGCAATTCAACGATTAGATTTTCAAAATATGTAATAATATTTATTTTATTGAGTAAGGTTGTAACCTTAAGTTATAACTAATTTTATAACTAAACTTTGTCCTAACATATAGTTTTATTATAATCAGCATGCAAGATACTCATGCAAAAATGATTGAAAGCTGTTACATACTACGACATGACATCATTTAGAAATCATCTTAAGTCTCTGGACCAAAACACGTCATCATCCCTCTCGGGTGCTAGATGTGCTAGAATAGAAACGCCACTGTAATGCAGTATTGTTGCTCTTATCACGATAAACTAGTCCTACTAATGCAGTTGATTAAAAAAATTTAATAATAAATAAGTCCTACTAATGCAGTTTATAAAATTTTCAAGCCTCATTAATTTGGGTTTTTGGTTAATGTACTCTAAACTTAGGAGATATAATCCAAAAATAAAACATTCCACCTGCGAATAAAGAGAATGTCCTTATCAAAATTTTCCTAATACCACAAAAGATGTATGAGAAATATAGGCCCCATGTGGCCAACTGAGCAGATCTAGAGAATATATTTTTCTCTACCTCTCTAATACTTAAGATAAAAATCAATGTTTGTTATAATTTAGTTAACAAATTTCACTTTGGCAATCTAAGTGAAGAGAGAAAGGGATTATGGGTTTGGGGATTTTTAGGAATTCTAAGGTAGAGAGAGGGAGAGAGCTTGTTCTTTCTTTTAGGGTTCTATTTGGGTTCTAATTTTGGCTTATATAGTAAAGGGGATTTTTTAACAAAAAGGACAGAGGTGGGTAACGGGGGTTTAACGGAGGCTACCTCAGGTGGGTTAATTGACAACTTTTAAACCACGGGTGGGCATTGTTAAAACGAGCCAAACCACAGGTGAGTAAAATGCAATTTCCCCTATAAATTATAAAAAATTATACATATGTAAATATAAAATGCATATTTATTATATGTTTTAAACATATTCAACTAATGACTAATTAAGTTATCAATTGTACAATTCTCAACCAAAAAAAAATTGTACATAATATTTAACAAAGTTAACTAAATAAATCAAATTTTAATATATTTATACAATCCATGGTCAAATTTGTCAAACTCAAAAGTGATGATACATAACATTTAAGATAAAATAATATTGTCTTTCTCATTATATTTACATCTTTCCTAATCAACTTCATCTTTAGTCCAAGTTAATGTTATAATTATTGATGCCATTTGAAAAAAAATCATATCATCATTGACATTTTCTTCTAATCAATTTTCTTAGTCATCTCCAAAGTTTATTATCACTTTTTGTATTTTATATTTCTTTATGGCATTCAAGTTTCTTGGACTTATATTATTAATAACAAAAATCTAATTATATTATCATTTAATAATATATATTTTTTTTGATAATCATATTATCATTTAATACTTTGTTCATAATATAAAAAAAATTCATAAGTGTGAAAGTTAAGTGTTAAGTGTGGTCAAAAGTTTGTATGAGAGAGAAGGAAATAAGAAAGACCTCATGTACATGTTATTTTATTGGGCTCAATCAAGTCACCAAATAATTTTTTGTTAAACAAGTCCAACAACTTGTTCAACTTAATTTAAAACATAATTTTTAAGAAAAAAGTCCAATTTAAATTCATATATCTATGTATCGTTCAATGCATATGATTCATACGATACACATTTATATATCTTACAATTAAAGACCATAATCAATACAATACTTTTTCAATAATATGTATAGTACATTTTGTATGTCGTATCATAAAAAACTATGTTTTTATACTTGAATGGTGGATGCCATTAAGGTATTGGTTTAGGAAATATTTTTTAAAATACTTTATGGAAAAATAAAAAAGTAATTAATTCTTTTTTACCTCTTTTTATATTTTTCATAGAAGTGGTATCAAAACTTTCCTATAATAGTCCATAAACATATGTATTAAAGGCACCCATTAACCAAACCCTTCCAATTAATAGCAATTATATTATTTGATAGTTGGGAAAGTGTGGACTTGAATCTTGAACGTTTTTGTTGGAAAATAGTTGAGCCAATAGGTACATTAATCCTTGTGTGATCTTATTGTTAAATCATTTGACTAAATTATAAAACATAATTGTTAAAATTACTATTTGACATGCATGTTGTGTAATCCTAATACATTTATTTTTTATGATTGATGATGCCGAAAATATCACCAATAAGTCACACCGTACTCACGACTCAAAGCGAACCTGCACAACAAGAACAATCGAAAGAAAACCTTTTGAGAGCACCGGTGTGGTGCCGGCCAAACACTCTCCGAAGGTCAAGTTAGAATTCTTCTTACAACTCTAGAGTGCTAGAGAGGGTAAATTATGCGTACCTTTGTTCGCGAGGGTATCAGGGCTTTTTATAGTAGTGGAGAGTCGGCTTTTCCTTCTTGGAGTCCAAGTCCTTTCCATATGAGACTCTACTTCTAACAATCCTAGGCGTGATGGACAAGTATTTCCTTGTAGGGCGGATTTTCTAGAATTCTCTTTTATGTGAATGTCCTGATTTTCCTAGGGTTTCCTCGGATCCCAAACGTGTATACAAATATTTTAAATGATGCTAAGTCCTCGGCCCATGTTTAATACTGGCCCATGAGTCCGAGGTCGTCAGGCCCAATGTTTGGCGATTTCTTACCCCATCAATGATATTTTCTTTTTCCTCAATTTGATTTGTTTTTCTTAAATATATCATAATATATCTTCAATTAATTTGTATAGTTTTAATTTATTTTTTCTTTTAGATCTTCAATCAATACATTTCCCTCTGGATTTGACTTTGAACTCACCAAGACCAAGTTATTATCAATCGTACCCTTGGAAGTATTATTGAAGTCTCAACACTTTTGATTCAAAATTCATTTTCCATATTAGGTTACCCCCTAAAAATGAACTTATATTATTAGAAAGTGTTAAGGTTTATCATACAACACATTCAAGAAAACATAAACTAATCCAGGAAAATTATAATGAATAATTGATTTGAAATATGAATAAAAACCAATATTAATTCGATGTATATATATATATATATTTCTTTTATATATTTAGTTAGAGTTCACCTCACTGAGAAAAATCTTAACTTTGCCAATGACTACTATCTACCTAGTAATTCTACAAACACCAAAATTGTCATAGAAAATTTCACTTACCCTCTTAGTCGTATTTACCACACACACACACACACACACACACACACACAAAAAAGAATTATGTGAAAAAGTCAGTGAAAATTTGTGTAGTAACAGACTTTTTGATTCATATAACTGGGTAAGATAGCAAAAGTAATTAAATACGTAGAGTCCAACAATGAGAAATCAAATCAGATGGTGTCCATCCTCCTCAGCCTAACTTGGATTTACATTTAACCAGAACTCAAAGCCCAAGAAGTACATAGTAAATAATTGTAACGGGTACGGCAAGGATCAATCCAAAAATAACCCTGCAAAAATTGTAACGCCAGGATTAACTTATGGTTATTATTATCATTCTAATTCATTAATCTATACCAACATATTTTCTTATATAAGATTTTCTTCTAAATCTTAACTAAGAAAAATCCAAAAAAAAAAAAACTTACGTAGTGCTAATTATGTCTGGATGAACATCGTACTCCTTAGCATACACAAAGGGAAGAGTTGCCAAGGGAAGAGCAGCCTGTGACAAGAGGTAAAGGTTGAAAATAGCAAGTTAGTTATTCTTAGAGTTTTTTATGTAACTATAACACATCAGGTATTTTCAAGAGTTTCTCTTAAAGAGCTAGCATATCAGTATTCGCATTAGCTCATACAAATATTTTTGGCTATTTTAGTATAAAAATTTACTTTATTTATTTATTTTACATACTCACTTTTTAAAAAAATTGATATTTTAAAACTAGATAATCTTAATATGAGGTGTACACCTCATATTAAGATTATCTAGTTTTAAAATATCAATTTTTTCTATTTTTTAATTTTTTTTCTTTCTTCATACACAACAACCATTATCTTTCTCTCTCAAAAAAAAAAAAAAAAAAATCACTATCTACTATTTTCCTTTATTCTCAAAATACATAAAGAAAGAATAAAAAACTATAATACCATATATCTACATGGTTAATATAGCAACCATATATTTTTATACAATTTTGTATTGTTTGAAGTGGGTGATTTTTGGGCTTGGGTTGGCTAAAGTGCGATATTATTTTTTATTATACAAGCACTAATGCGAGTGCTCAAACATCCCTCCATTTGGGAAGTAATGTTATAAACTAAAGAAGTCTAAACATAATTTTGGATATAAACAATGCTACAGCATAATTTTAAAAGAATTAAATGAAATATTGTGGAATGGAAGGTTTAATTAATGTCGAGGTTTTGCGGAGTTTATTTGTTCATATATTAACTGAATTAATTAATTAATATCGATATCAGAGAATGCGCGCTTTCAATTTTAGTTTAGTTTTTTTTTTTTTTTTTTGAGAATCCTTTCAATTTTAGTTGGTGTACCTGAACAATTACACTTTGCAAAAGAACTCCACGAAGACCAACAGCTAAAGAGGTTGCCGCAGTTACTCCAGGGCCGATCAAGAACCTAACAACCATTGTAAACGCTGCCATGGGTTTTCCACTAGCAATGAACTTTGGCTGTAAAGCCATGAATAGACCTGGTAAAGCAATTAATATATAATTGGTTCATTACTTGAAAAAAAAGAATTGACATAAAAAGGTTTAGATTTTATTCCTTAGATTAGATCTTATCTTTGTCGATTAAAGTTACAAATTTATGAAACTATTTAAATTTGAATCCCATAAGCACATTCTTTATTGAGGGCATTAATGATTAATGAAGCAGGAAAACAAAAAGGAAAACCCTGGAAATCGCTTTCTTACTCTAACTAAGTATATGGTTAGGGGATAAAAAAGTGGGGGATAGAAATAGTCCGAGGAAAAAAAGTGGGGGATAAAAAATAATTAGTTTCTCCTCATGTATGTTTATTTGGGAGCGTGGAAAAGTTGAGAGAAGGAGACTCCTTATTTGGTTGAGAAGAAAAATGAGACATAAGAAAATGTAGTTTATATAAATTTACTCTTATACTCCTGTTATATAAATCAAAATTTTTAATAGCTTATAAAAAGTAATTTAAAAAAATAAAATAAAATATAAAAAAAACCCAAACAAACAAACACAAAAAGAGGTAAATGAGTCATTTCCCATCTACCCCATTTCCTCTTCTATTTTCTCCCCAAATTGGGGAGATTGATTTTTAGTGAGTTAACAGAAAAAACACTCGAGCCCCGCCAAAATCATCACTTTTCCCTTCCAACCAAACAACCAAAACTACCATTTTCTCCCCTATATATTTTTCTCTCCCATTTTCCATCCTTCCCCAAATCACCTCAACCAAATGGGCACCAAATGAGGTTTTCTCTTTCTACCCTCTCTTTCAATAGCTGGGAAATTGATTTATGAATAAGTTTTAATTAAGTGAAATGTAAAGTTTAATTAATAATTTCCTGCTTTTCTTTGCTTTATTATTGCCCATAATAATGAAAATGAATAAAAAATATTGACAAAAACTTCAAATTGAAATAATTTCATAATAAATTTAAGACTTTATTAATTGACAAAATTATAAATCTAAGACCTAATAAAAAATATGGTGTAAAGTTTAAGTTTGGACATTTCTTTTTCTTTTTTTAATTGTAAAATAAAATAAAGTAAGGAAAAAAAAAAGGAAGGAAAAAAGAAAAAGAAGAAAAAAGAAAAAAAGGAAACAGTATGCAATGTGAAGCATTAGTTGCAAAAGGGTACCTAAACTGAATTGAGCCATTCCCATGCCTGCGCTCGATATCATTGTTATGGATCCATCTATGATTGTTGGCAATTTAATGTGACACCTAAAAATGCAAGAGAGTTAAGAAATTTAATCATATATTGTAATAAAAGTTGGATTTTATAAGCTATGTTTGTCCCCAAGTGTATCACTAAAAAACGCGGCTTAAAAACGCGTTTTTTGTAATGCCTGTTTATATCTTTTTTCTTTTTCATATTATCTTTCCTTATAATATAAAAAATCAAAGGAGATTTATTATTAAAGTACTCCTGTTAAAACTCAATTAGTAAAAGTTTATGCAATATTATTATTATTATTTTGATAAAATCCTACTTGCTTTTACCATGTAACTTGAAATACTATCTTTTTATTGTAAATTTTCAATAACATTATAGAAAAATCCTTCTTTAGTTTACATATAATTTTACATCCAAATTAAACAACAGGCCATGCCAATCTAAAACTAATAGACTAATTAATTTTGTTATGGATGAAACTCTATTACTAAAATTCCAATAAGTTTAAATTATTATTTGAATTATATTTTTATTACTAAAAAATTTTAAATTTTAAAGGAAATTTCAATATTTATTTTAAATTATTTTAACCTTTAATTTTTTTTTTTAATAGTCTTCTGTTTTGACGGAAAATTTGTCGTTGATGTTAGACTTTTTTTTTGAGAACCGTTGATGTTAGAGTTTTTCTTTTTTTGAGAAAGTGTTGATGTTAGACTTTGGTCATATGATTTAACATTTAAAAAAAAAAAAAAAAATTAACCATGCTACTTGTAAATTCCTAGCTAGGATATATAAATTGAACTAACCCGTGCATCAAACGGATATATTTCTTGTAATGGATTAAATTTGACATGCTCTATGACAACTTAGCTGGAGAGAACAGTGTATATGCTCAGCCTTGAGAGTCTATAAGCAGAAGCCAGCACAATTATTTAATTTTATTGTATCGGCAATGATTTGCAATAAATGAATTATTTCTCTAAAACAAAGCTATATATATATATATATTTTTTTTTTTTTTCCTTTTTGAAAAAAAAAAGCTATATTTATTATCGAGCTGTAATATATGGTGCCTACTGCCTAAATCAAAACCGAAAACTATAATTCTGTGGAACAAATATAAGAATTTGGAAGTGGAAAGATATAAATATATATATATATATATATATATATATATTGTAATGAAGTATTCATTGTCATTGGTTATTTAAAAAACGAAAAATGCGCAAAATAGACAGCAAAGAATTTCATAAACATGTAAGAACAACTATAAATCTAAATTATCTAATAGTATTAATTTATGGTAGTGTGTATACAGTAAGTATGCAATAATTGGTGTGTGATAATCATTAATTTGAAATTTTCTTAAATACCTGAATGCTATTAAGGACCATATAAGACCCAAAACACTTGCGTAGGTACTAGGGTTTCTTATAAGCTTCCTCCAAACCATGATGAATACAAGCCTAGTTATGACACTTGTGGGCGGCATCTGAAGTTGTTTCCTGTGAAACCTACTTGCCTTGAAGTTAGCCTCTTCCTCTAGATCAAGCTCCCTATCCCTGGTGATTTTCCCTGCAGATAGCTCATATATATACCTCAAAGGTTTCAATTGATTATCGATGATAAACTCCTCTTTGATATGTGATCATGAAGTAAAGAACTTTGATCATTTGATATAATCAACGTCCGAAAGCAATATTAATTTCACAAAAATCACAAAGAAAAGGTAGTTCACCTCCTGGCGTAGTGGAATCATGTTTAAGAGCAGTACTAGTAGTGCTGAAAGCATGTCTGCCATTGTTATGCACATCAGAAACTGGTGAAGAACTAGTGCTCCAAACAAACATGTGAAGCCCCTGCTTGTTATTAGGAACTTCACCACCACGACCAACACTGAAACTATGTTTCATCTTTCGATAATTACTGCTAGGCGTAGACCCTAAAAGCATCAGATGATCTGGTGATGCGTAAGGTGAAAATCGATCACGGGTCCTTGTGTAACCATGTTTTGGACTTGACTCCATGTATCCAAACATAGGGTGCAGAAAATTCCCATCTGTTTGGCTAAAGCTTGAATTTCTTGAGATTGAACGGTAGGGTTCTTGTGGAGTAGATTGTACTGAGTAAATCTCTACACTATTGACTGGGTTTGATGCTTGCGGTTTTTGGGTAAGGGAACCCACGCTGGAACGGGAATACATTCCAACGGACCTATTAATCGAAGATCGTCTCAAAACCACGTGAAGCTTTCCGTCGTCACTGATCTCAGTCTCCGCCTCTATTGGGTCTTGACCACTGAGCGAAATAAGGTCGGACTCAACCTTGAAGGAGGCGATGGAACCTGCAGTCTCAGGAAACTGCTCAGCAATGAGGACCTTTGCAGCTCTGATCTCAAACAAGCAGAGCAAGATATTACACCAAACAAGAGCCTGAAGAACCACAACCTGGACCATAAGACTTCTAGTGATCTCTCCGTACATGGCTGTCATGAGAGGTATTCCTATGAAGAGATTGTTAGGGAGGGTGGAGAGTGAGTACATGGTGGTGGTCCATTCAATGCTGCCCTTTTTGCTCAAAGCTTGCCATAGAAAGAGAGCTGCAAGAATGACCACTTTTTGAAGAGAGTCTCCAGCGATGAACCGAAAGTTCATGATATAAGGGTTGTTGGTGGCAACAATGTGGAAACAAAGTAATGGAACCGCAAACAACGCCACAACGCGGTTGATGCCTGTGCATTGCTCCGGTGTGAATATTTTCCACCACTTAACCGAGGCAAAACCTAATAGCACAGCAAAATATAAGGGCACAACGGCCGCAAATATATTGTAAAGCCCCGTACCAGTGATCATGGCTTACACTGAGAAAGAGGGCTAATTGAGCTAGATGGGAAGATTCTTCTTTCAAAGACCGGAAACAAAGTGGTTCTTCCAGTTTGATGCGTTCTTCTGAGGGCCTACTTGGGATTTTGATGCAGGAACAGGATTGAAAAGACAATAAATAAAAGAATGTATTTTTAACAAGTTGCTAGGACATTTGGTGGGCAGATTTCATACCAAAATGTGCAAGAATTTGGAGATTTTGGGTTTATGAACTTAGCTTTTATGCATCAGATTTTACAATAAATTCATTTATTGTAAAAAGAAACTTATTCCTTGCCACTAGTCTTATTAATTCATTGCACATTAGTTCAGGTAAATTCCTCAATGAAACGATGGCAGGCATATATGCATTAATCTTTTTCTTTTTTTGGGATAGAAAATGCCACATGTATAAATAAAGATAAGGATACAAGATGGGAACCAGCCACCATCGAATTGTCCTGTACAACAAGCCCCCCTAACAAGATTTGAGAGAAGGGAAAATAAAACCACTGGGGGAACCTTTCCAATGGAAACTGTCCCAAAATAAAAACTACCGGAGAAAATTAAAACATTCCAGTGAAACAAATTTACTATAGCAAGGGAAATTTTTACAATTTTAGGAAAAACATTTTCCTAGACTCTACTACATATAGAAAGCTTATAGAGAAAACTTTTCACTACACTAGAATCTCTGGACTTCTTAACTATATGAAGTGCCTCCATGGATGACGCACTCATGATCACAACTAAAACTTCTAATTGAATTCAAGAACCTTTTGAATGTTTTCTTCATGATAGCAAGTTTGTGGTTGGAGCTATAGCTTCAACTTTTTCATCAACTAATCTTCAAATTTGATTGAAACTTTTCGATACGATGAATTTAAGAAAAACTTAACACAACCCTATTCTACAAATAGAGCTTTTTAAGATCATCTCTAGGCTTGACTTATAATGTCCCTTTTATATCCCAACAAGTAGAGCTCAAATTAGGCTTGAAACGAACTAGTTATTGGACTTTTTGCATTTTTTATTTTTGCTAATTCACTAGAGTAAGAGGAAATAAAAACTTCACTTTTGAGCTTTAATTGATTGGGTAAAATCGAGGCTAGAGTCAAGTGCAATCAAGATGGAGTTAGGCATGAAGTCGAGGTCATTGAAATTTCACTTTTCTTGAGTTGTTCTTAAGTATCCTTTATGTCTTCAACTTAGGATCTGTTTGAATACAATTTATTTTGCTGAAAACTGAAAATTGAAAGTACCGTAGCAAAATAATTTTTAAATGTGTAAATAGTGCCGTGGAACCCATTTTTAATTAAAAAGTTGTTAAAAAGTGAAGTTTGTGGGTCCCGTGAACAGTGCATGGGACCCACTTGTGTTGCTAAAATGTGCACGGTACATTGAAGAAAAGTCAACAACTGCGGCTAAAAAAATAAATAAATAAATAAATAAAAAAAGGAAAACACAAAACATGAATGCGCAAAACGTGAATCCAAACCGCACCTTAATCTTCAATTACCATTTTAAGACACATCAAAACTCACAACTAAACACACAATTTGGCCCATTTGACAACATTAAAACATAGACCTAACAACTTTTACCATATACAAATAGAACATGTACCTATAGACAAATAATAAGTAAATTAAAATATAATCCCACAAGCTCAATCACTATTCACTCAAATAAAAAACATTGAAAGACTTATCCATAATTAAGAATACATTCAATCTAGACCTAGTACAAACACCCATTTCTTACACCCTCCAATAGTAACATGACACATCAGCATTTCACTAAACAATGAAATAGAATCACCACACACAATCACTACTTTTTAAAACCCAATATCATAAATTAAAAAATTTCACCTCCCACAACAACCACCAAAGACCTCCAACGCAATGACCTTAACATCCTAAGATTTTATTTTATTTTATTTTTTATTTTTTGGAGATGAAGATGAAGAGAGTGAATGCAAAGGAAAAAACAAATCTATAGGGAGTAAGTTATCTGATCATTTGAGATGAAGGTGAAGGAGAACTCAGACTTAGACTCAACGACACAGTCCAAGTTGGAGAGGAAAGGTGGTGACTCATCCAAGTTGCCTACAGACTCAGTGGCAGAGTGCAGTGCTCAATTAGTCTGACAAGGAAGAGGAATTAGAGGCAGTGAGGAATTGCTAGAGACCGTTGAGGTTGCCGTAAAAAGAAATGCTGGCGATTTCTAAGGTGGTTGGAAATTGGAAACTCTTGGTTCTTTAGTCTTGTGGGAACTGAAATTTTTCATCATGTAGGTTTCTTTCTTTTAATTAATTTATTTATGAAATTGGGTTTTAAGAAGTGGTGATTGTATGTGGTAGGTCTATTTCATTGTTTACTAAAATGTTGATTGCATATTGTTATTGGAGAGTATGGCTTGCACTAGGCCCAAATTGAATGCATTCTCTTCATAATTTAATCTCAAAGACGATAAGAGAAGAGGTATCTTTTTCCATTTTTAGTCAATAACCTGGCAGTGCAATTTGGGGACCTTTGGCATCACTTTTCGATGGCAATGGGCTCCAATCAAGAACCATTATGAGAGAGAGAGAGAGAGAGAGAGAGAGAGAGAGAGAGAGAGAGAGAGAGAGAGAGAGAGAGAGAGAGAGAGAGAGAGAGAGAGAGAGAGAGAGAGAGAGAAGGATATGGGAAGATGGGAATTGCAAAATAAAAACCACCGATGTAGATCCCCATGTTTTACCGGTCATTATAGAACCATATCATAGAATAAATGTCATAGAGTGAAATTCTATCATATCTATCAAAATAGAAAAAGTCTTAGATCCCTAATAATGATGATGCAAGGAAAAATATAGCATCTTCTAGAGTCTAAAGTGCACAAAAGTCAAAAAGTGCTCAAAAATTATTCTATACCCATTGTTAAAGCATGATTTACCTTCCTTTTTTTTATAGGACCAATTACAACTTACCCACGATCAAAATTTAAATTGCTTACTTATAATTTAAAATTCGACACTTTACCCATCTAAGGCAATTAGAGTTATGTAACCCACATCTCTTAAAAATAGGACTAAATATGTGGTTTTGCTAACTTTTATGTCTCTTTCTTCTCAAAAAAAAAAAAAAAAATACAAAAGCATGATAAAAAAAGGGAGGGTTTTGTAAAATTAAGAACCATGATAATCTCTTCTCCCCCACGTTCCATTCGTCAAAGCTCTAGCCAAAAGAACTTTTTTCTTTATGTTGGAGATAAATCTTTCTACAAGCACTATACGTCCATTGCAAGCCTTCCACTCCAAATTGAAAAACAAACAAATAAATGCACACAAAACCCATCAAAACAAAGGGGAGATAAAGTCATACTTTAGTCAAAAGTTGCTAATGAAAATAAGATCCTCTCTAGTAAGCTTGATCGAATCATCAAGTCAATTCCTACATAATAAACAATCAAAACTCAGCACTTGATGCTATTTTTGCACCTAAGTTGTATGCCTCCTAATAAATGATTATATTTCAACATCCACCTACTAACCTCCTAAGTTTCGTAGCTTGTGCAAATGTGGATGGCCTACAATTAACAAAGGAGCAAATCATATTGTATTGATATTTAATACATACTCATTGAAACTGTCAATTTCAAACCACTATAACCCAAAAGGAAGGAATATACGCTCAATTTTTTCAAACAAACATGAAACTAAACAGAAGCTAATCATATCAAATAAGAAGCTATAAACATCATAACAATACAATTCTAAATGCCAGTGGCATTGACAACAAACTTTGATATGATGGATTTCGCCAGTGAGGTTGGAGAAAAGACTTTTCATAAACCTCTAGAACCACTCATTGTGACAAGGAGCTCGCCTGTTTCAAGAGTTGCTTTATCTCTCCACGCAACTGGATTATTGTAGCATTACTAGATCCTCCCTGAAACCACATGACCAAAAAGGAGTATTTTAATAACAGACAACTTAAGTATAAACCGACAACTTAAGTATAAACCCCACCTATCTTTTGATCTTGTTTTGTCTTGTTTATGTATGTGTTTTATGTTTTACGAAGAGAGGGACATAAAAGTGGAACAAAATTACATATTTAACCTTATTTTTAACAAATGTGAGTTACAGAATTCTAATTGAGCTAACCTTAAGTAGATAAAGTATCAAATTTCAAATCACAAGTAAGCAACTTAAATTTCGATCAAACCACAAATGGATAAGTTGTAATTTGCCATATTTTATATATTCATATCTCATACATTGCAACCAATATTTAACTAAAGAACTTATGATTAACTTTTCAGAAAACTTCCAAAAGAACAATTGGAACAATATATTTCAATTTTTTATTTTATTATGTTCAATGTTATGTATTCTTATTTTTGCTCTAGTGGATCTCTCTCTCCCATTTACTAAGTTTCTATTAGGTATCAGAACTTGAATACAAATTTTGCTTTGTTTTTTAAAACCTAAAAATTGGTGAGTCCCACTTTTAAATCATGTGATTAGAATGAGTTTTAGAATATGGTTTTCAAAATATAGTGTTAAAATATTATGGTAAATATTTTAACAACTCTAAAAACAGATCTTAGTGGAATTATGGTAAATATTCTGAAGGGTAAAATATTATTTTGGTCCTTAAACTTTATTAAAAGTTTGTTTTTCGTCCCTAAACTTTAAAAAGTTTTTTTTTTTCATCCCTAAACTTTGTAAAGAGTTTTTTGAATAGTATAGGGACAAAAATAAGGATGAAAAAAGAACTTTTTCAATAGTTTAGAGAAGAAAAACAAACTTTTAGTAAAGTTCAAAAACATAAATAAAACATTTTCAATAGTTTATGGACGAAATATGAACTATTCAATAGTTTAAGGATGAAAAATGAACTTCTTAAAGTTTGGGATAAAAAACAAATTTTTAGTAAAGTTTAAGGACCAAAATAGTATTTTATCCTATTCTGAAAAAGTGGACCCCACACAAAGTTTAACTTTTTCTTAAAAATTCATCCTCATGCCAAACACCATATGTGTATCTTCTATTCTCAAAACACCATTTTAGAAAAATGGTGCCAAACACACATTTTAATACTCTACAGCTCTAGCATAAGATTGAAATTTTTTTCTCATGATGTAAAAGTGAACCCCTATTACAGTGTGTTCCAAGCTTCTTGGGCATTGTTAATTGCAACAACCAAAGAGGAAACTTGTGGTGTCAATGTTGAATTTATCAAAGAGAGGGGAGCCTTATCTCTGATTCTCCAAGTTTGATAATATGGATTCATAGCAGCTGTTAGATTTTCATGCTCATCAATATGATTTGGACAAGAAATTGAACCATAAATGTGATCAATCAATGAATAAGCATTAAGAATTGTGACAATTTGATTCTTCCATGCAACGTAGTTACTTTAATTGAGATTGATGGATATAAGATTTGACATGTTTGAGAGAAGCAATAATTGTTGTTGTGATTATTAGGGAGTTATGGTGTTTTGGGAAATAGCGGTTAATGATGGTGTGGTGGTACTAGCATTTCAAGAAGAGGAGCCACTAATCAAAGCCCTAATATAATGTAAAATTTTTTGAAAAAGTGGAGATAATTTCTCAGTGAAAGAACTGTAAAGAAAAATGTCATTACTACTCAATCAATATGTAGAAGATCTATTCTTTTAGAGAGAGAGAGAGAGAGGATTATAATTAACTAACTACCGTTGGGCTCTGACAATAAATTAACCACTCTAACAAACTCTATAGGATCCATGAATCAAAGCTCTAATATGATCCAAACTTTAATAAAAAGGAGGAGAGATTTAATTCCTTAGTGAATGAAGTGCAACTAAAATTGTAATTAATATCTAATCAATTATGTACAAGATCTTTGCTTTCATAAACACACAACAGAGCCGAGAAGATAATAACTAACTAGCCGTTGGGCTCTAACAATAAATTAACCACTCTAACAAATTCTTTAACAACAAATGATTAACATTAACATGTGGCTTCATTATAATCAGCATGCAAGATAGCTCGTGTGAAAATGATTGAAAGTTGTTACTAAGACATGACATCATTTAGAAAGCATCTCTAAGTCTCTAGACCATGATACGCTGTTGTCCCTCTTGGGTACTTAATGTGATAGAATAGAAACGGCACCGCAATACGGTACTTAATTTTGAGCCTCATTAATTTGGGTTTTTAGGTTAATTTTATAATATAGGGTGCTGTTAACAGGTGCTATACAGCATCCGTTAATGTGATAAAATTTAAGGGAAATGCTAACGAGTGCTCTTAGGGCACTGGTTAAGAATCCAGTTAAAAAAAGTCTTTATGAGAAAAGAAAAAAAAAACAATTAATGTTTTGACAGTTTTTTTCATTTCCCATAAAAGTGATATTAAAACTTTCTTAAAATGGATTATTATTGAGTGCCCTTAGGGCACTCGTTAGCATGACCCAAAATTTAAAATAAACTATTCACATTTTTTTAGGGATTTGGAAAAAACTGAATATACATTAAATATGTGTCAGTTTACATGGAGAAAGTCAAATCATTTGGCAAAATTACAGTTGAATATTTCTCATTGAATGAAGTGCAAATAAAACAATAATTACTACCTAATCAATTATGTACAAGATCTTTATTTTTAAAGACACACATCAAAGCTTAGAGACACAGGGGCAAGGGAGAGAAGATAATAAATAATTAGCCAATGGGCTCTAATAATAAATTGACCACTCTAACAAACTCCCTAACAAACAAATGATTAACATATGGTTTTATTAGAAGGACAAAGTTTAGTTATAAAATTTATTGTAACCTTAGAATTAATACAACCTTACTCAATATGTTTTTATTGGAAGTGAATTTTGATAAATCCACCGATGGATTACATTTTCTTTTTATATTCACCATGCTTGCAAAATTTATAGAAAATTAAAGAATAATAGTTAGGGTCTGGTTAATGTGTGCCCTAAGGTTTGAAAATCTTTTTATGAAAAATTGAAAAAACTGTCAAAACAGTGAATTACTTTTTCATTTTTTCATAAAAAATTTTCTAAAATAGTTTACTAATATATGCCCTAAGGGCACACGTTAGTAAATCCCTAATAGTTATATCATCAATAAATTGTTTAAATTACAAGCTTTTGTAGTTTAAAATTATGTATAAAATATAAGCTTATAGATTATATAATAAATAATATCTGATTGATACAAAATTTGATATGTGTATTAAGAGCATAAAGAATATGCAATTCAACGATTAGATTTTCAAAATATGTAGTAATGTTTATTTTATTAAATAAGGTTGTAACCTTAGGTTATAACTAATTTTATAGCTAAATTTTGTCTTAACATGTAGTTTTATTATAATCAGCAAGCAAGATACTCATGCAAAAATGATTGAAGGCTGTTACATACTAAGACATGACATCGATCATTTAGAAATCATCTTAAGTCGCTAGACCAAAATATGTCATCGTCCCTCTCGGGTGCTAGATGTGCTAGAATAGAAACGCCACTGTAATGCAGTATTGTTGCTCTTATCACAATAAACTAGTCCTACTAATGCAGTTGATAAAAATAAAAAATAAATAAGTCCTACTAATCCAGTTTAAAAATTTTTCAAGCCTCATTAATTTGGGTTTTTGGTTAATGTACTCTAAACTTAGGAGATATAATCCAAAAATAGAACTTTCCAAACTTTTGAAGTCAAATTGTCAAAAAGGCCTAGGTGACAATTTCCACCTGCGATTAAAGAGAATGTCCTTATCAAAATTTTCCTAATACCTCTAAAGATGTATGAGAAATATCGGCCCCATGTGGTCAACCGAGCAGATAAGATCATCTCAAGTGGGACCCACCAAGTGGTCTTGGTGTCATTAAACTAATATGGCATTATTAGATTCTTGAAAATCACTAATTAGATTCTTAAAAATCATTAGAAATTGTTATTTCAAGTCATAGTTTTCGTGATTTTTTAAATTACACAATTGTGTAAAACAGTTTATATGTACAAATAACTACTTAAAGGAAATGAAAAATTCATCTCCAACGTTCCATCTGACGTTCACTAAAATATTTGTATCTTTTTTTAATTTTATTATTTAATTCCTAAGTAAAAGGGATTTTTATCCTCACGAATTTGAGATTAAACATGTACATAATTCAAATTCTTTTCTTTTTCTCATTAATTAATAGCTTCAAGCACGTTGTTAATTTCTTCAATAAACTAGAGCACCAAAAAGAAACTTAACGTGTTGATGAAAAGGTAAAGAACTACTTGCTCGTTATAGTCATCCTTATCATATTCTTTCTTAGTGAACGAGAAAGGAAATGAAGCCTTGAGAACTGTCAGTTACGTTTACTGCATACCTTACAAAAGAATGTAATATTGGAAACCATGCAGGTTGCCATTTTCTTTTGGTTAGGAATTTAGAATAAATCTTCCATACTTGGTAGCTTTCTTTCACAGCATATCCTACTCCCACCATTTTCGCTGACCTTTTTAGCTGTTACTTGGGTGGAGTTCATAGATTTGTGTCTAAAACCGAGAAAATGTTACTGAAATTTGAACCCAACAAATCCAAGACTAGACCCACCAGCCTCGCTCTCTTGATAGGGTTTTTTTGGTGATAATTTACTGTCCTTATATGGAGTTGACCCGTGTGAGGCCATATATGTCATGTACAATGTACTCCCATTCTGTCATGAATAGGTTATATAAATACAAGGTTTACAGACATAGACACCACAAGAATTAAGAAAGGAATTCAATTTCTCTCAAAAAAAGAAAAAGAAAGGAATTCAGTATTTTAAGGTTGTATTATCGCTTAGTGTAGTGTGCCTGAAACAGAAAATGGATTTCCCGATAGGAAGTGGTGGTGGTGGCTCAGGTGATGAGCAAGAACAATCGAATGCTCGCAAGGGGAAGAGGTCCTACCATCGCCATACCTCTCACCAGATACAGCAACTTGAAGCGTAAGAATTATCGTTGATTGATATGATTCCACAAGTCACCTTTTGTGTGTGTGTGTGTGTGTGTGTTCATCATATGCATATTTAGATCTAGAGCATATCCAAGTTTTGTTTCTAGATTGATCAGCGAGTAACCTTTTTCTTTTTGCCGATTTGATCACTTTTCTGATGTGGGTTTTGGCTATCCCTGTAAGGAGGGTGATGCCGGTGTACCTATTGGCTATTAATGGTTACGGTTCTTATTGTAGGAATTGATTTTTTTTTTTTCCTTATAATTGGGTGGGGGATTAGAATTCTGGTGGTTTCCGTTGGAAAACAAAGAAAATGTGTCGATCAGTTGAATTACAAGACTCTTAATATAGGAATTATTTTTAAATATTCACTTAGTAGAAAATTTGATCTTTAGTGGCATTGTTTAAGGATTATTTTTGTTTTATAGATTGTATTTATGAGAGATCGTCTTGCCATTACCTATAGGTAATGTGGTAATAATCTCCTATTTTTGTTAATTACCATCTTCTCTCCTCTCTTATTATTTTTGTGCTTTCATTTAATTCATATGTAAGACCCCGTACATATACTACTTAATATATATATATATATATATACACACATGAGTTTGAATTACAACTAATGTAACTTTAATTAATACCATATCATTTAATATTTTGTTATTGGATACAAATTTTAACAAATTTACTATTAAATTATATTTTCGTCGTATAGCTTATATTCTCACAAAATTTTAAAAAAGATGAGTAATCAACAACCATATCATCTATTAATGATATGATGGGGGGCATGTCCTTATGGTGTTAGTCTTTAGAAATCCACATGACGAGAGCCTGATATGGACACATCACGCCTATTAAATTGTCTCATATGATTGCTTGCCTCTCTCTAAGGCTAATGGGGTTTTCTATTGCTGAGATGTAGATTCTTCAAGGAATGCCCGCATCCGGATGATAACCAGCGGCGCCAGTTGAGCAGGGATCTTGGGCTTGAATCCAAACAGATAAAGTTCTGGTTCCAAAACAAGAGGACTCAAACAAAGGTTTAATTTTCTTATTTTCTCATTTTTGACGCTTTTGTATGAAAAATGATGCATGACCTTTTGTTATTCTTCCATGTCTATACTTTTCAGGCTCAACATGAGCGAGCAGATAACTCTACTCTACGGTCAGAGAACGATAAGATTCAATGCGAAAACCTTGCAATCAGAGAGGCACTGAAAAATGTGATTTGCCCATCATGTGGAGGTCCACCTTTCGGAGAAGAAGAACGGCAACGTAGCCTACAGAAACTACAGATCGAAAATGCCCAATTAAAAGAAGAGGCATGTTTCAATTGTCGAAAGAGTAATAATTATCACATTCTCACTATTGCACAAAATCCGTACAGAAGGGCGGAGTTGGGATTTTTTGTTTGAAAGGTCAAATTATGATACTAATATATTAGTCAAAAGTCAAGACAAACTATCACACACGTGCGTAAACATATACACATATACAAACCTTAATATTTTGATATTAGAGTAGGTGATAATTTATAAATATATTGTATACAAAACTATCGATCATTGACATAAGTATATTCGCTAGATAATTTTTTAGGAGAACTTATTATCTTTTAAACTCAAATTAGTATACAAAAATTGTCTAATTTGATATTATACATGTACAAAAAATGAATTTGAGAAAATAAATACTACCTTATCTTTATAACTATTAGACCAATTAACAAATTCTATTATTTTTTAAGAGCATCATTGGACTAACTTAAATATTTGAGAGGGAGGACTTCTATTTTTGTAGCTAAATATTTAGAGTTTTAACAACTATACATAAAATAAAAGAGTTTTTTAATATTTTGGAGGGGAGTCTAGTTATAGCTCTAACCCTGGAGATGAGCTGCGGAGTGAGGGAGAGCCGGTGACTGGAGATGAGCTGCCAAGTGAGGGAGAGCCGGACCTGTTGGTCGACGGTCAACAACATTACAAGTTTACAACAACAACAACAACAACAACAACAACAAAAAAAAAAAGAACCGATGACACAAACCTGGAGATGAGCTGCAGAGTGAGGGAGACTGGGAGAGCCGGTGACTGGAGATGGGCTACGGAGTAAAAGAGAGCCAGTCGGAGTGAGGGAGAGCTGCGTGAGGGAGGCTGAGTGATTTGGGGATTACCGAGTTAGGGATTTAGGTTAGAATTATAGGTTATATATATATATATATATAAAGGGCATTTTAGTAATTTAGGGTACCGGGTTTTAAGCGGGGCGGGTTTCGGGTCGGGTTTCGGGTTTTTTTAATAAAACCCTGGACCCAACCCGGATCCGCTTCGGGTTTTTTTTTTTAAATCCATACCCGACCCTATTCTTAATCGGACCGGGTAAAATCCGGCCCATTAGGGTCGGGCCGGACCGGGTACCCACGGGTCGGGCCGAAATTGCCATCCCTACCTGTCCATACACACTCTTTTATACAGATTGTCTGGACCGGCAAGTGTGTAACAATATTTAACCTAATAGAAACATTAACTAATCCTCTTATACACCTGGCTAGTTAAGATCTTCTCAAATCGAGTCATTTATCTATTAAATTTCTTTTTATTTTTTTTTATTTTTTATAACTTGGACAATTCACTTCATTGAAATTTAGTTGGAAATGTTTTGCAGCATGAAAAGGTATCCTGCCTTCTTGCCAAGTACATTGGAAAACCAATATCACAAATTGAGTCATCGACTCCTATGCTCGGATCTTCAATGGATGTACTGGCAGCGATTTCCCGGAATCAAGGTCCAGGGGCTGCCCTTGATCAAGGCCATGGTTCCAGTTCTCCATTAACATACCAATTCAAAAACATTTCAGACATGGAGAAGCCACTTGTGTTGGAGACTGCTGCCAGTGCCATGGATGAATTAATCAGACTTATGCGAATCAATGAACCTCTGTGGATCAAGTCCCCAGCTGATGGGGGATTTGTTCTTCATCGTGACAGTTATGACAAGATCTTCCCTAGGGCTAATCATTTCACGAACTCCACTGCTCGTGTCGAGGCATCAAAAGATTCAGAAATAGTGACCATGAAAGCAATGCACCTAGTTGAAAAGATTTTAAATTCGGTCAGCATTCATAACTTTTTTTCTTTTCATATCTCCTACACGGTAACATTAATCCTCAAAGTCTCCATATTTCTGGAACGATTCCAAATTAAGCAAAGCATTCAATTTTGCAGGATAAATGGATAGATCTTTTCCCCACAATTGTTACAAAAGCAAAGACAATTCAAGTGCTTGAACCTGGGATGCTAGCAAGTCGAAGTGGCTCGGTGCAGCTGGTAGTAGCCTTAGGAAAAAAACACTTCATCAAAATTATTATTTTTTCCTTTTTTTCTTACAGTTTTCTTTGATAATACAAATTTGTTATAAAAGTCAAGAGGTTAAATGCAGATGTACGAGCAAATGCACATTCTATCGCCTCTAGTACCGCCTAGGGAATTCTTCTTCATTCGCCATTGCCAGCAAATCGAATTAGGCGTCTGGTTAATTGTGGATTTCTCTTATGATTGCTCAAAAGAGAAAACCTCACCTTCCCGCTCTTGGAAGCTTCCCTCTGGATGCATGATTCAGGATATGCCTAACGGGTACTCCAAGGTCAGTAACTTTATTACATTAACATGATAATTTGGTTTTTCACATAGCAAAGAGCTAGATGTTGAACTTGGTTCTATTTATAGGACTTCTAAACTATGTTTGAGGCACAATTATGAAACATACACTTTGACTTTGGCCAAGTTCTATCCACTTTGACTTTGGCCAAGTTCCCAACTAATCCATCTCTTTCAAAATGTTCATTCTTATATTACCATAATGTGACATAATGTACTTTGAATTGGGTGTCATTTGCAAAAGCAGATATCATGCAAATTTTGTCACTCTAATGAAGACAATTTATTGTTCTCTTGAAAAATGGCATCACGAAAATATCGCTTATCTAAACCTTTCTAATAAGTAGTAATCAATCTACACCATCAACAAACTGTTAATTGTTTGACAGCATTTATACATTTCCTGAAGTTCCTAATGTTTTGGATGTCCTTATGTCATTAATAATCGCACACCGTTACTAATTACTATTGTCTTGACATTTCATGCTCCATTAAATCAATTTTTACAATTTCCTGATTTTAGTTCTGGCCAAAGACAATTATTTCTCAATTAAGTAACAAACTAAGTTGTGATCTCAAAGACCAATCTATATATTTTTATAGGTTACTTGGGTTGAACATGTGGAAGTGGATGATAAAACCCAAACTCATCGGCTGTATAGAGATCTCATATGCGGTAATATTGCTTATGGAGCAGCAAGATGGGTTGTTACACTTAAGAGGATGTGTGAGAGATATACTTACTCCATAGATGATATTGCACCAACTGGAATTGGAGGGCTAGGAGGTATACTCAGAATCATTAGTTAATGAATGCTCTAAGAACATTTGTTAGTGAATCATTTTATAAAAGTTTTTATGAGAAAAGAAAAAAAGTAATTGATTTTTTAACAGTTTTTTCTATTTCTTATAAAAGTGGTATCAAAATTTTCCTAAAATAGTTCATTAACAAATACTCTAATGTTACCCCGTTAATCAGACCCTATATATATCACATGCTTGCCTTTCATTTTTATTATTTACCTTGAATTAACTTTGGTAGTTTTAATATTAATGGTGTGATTTTCCAGTGCTTAATTTGCCTGAAGGTAAAAGGAGCATTATGAAGCTTTCCCACAGGATGGTGAAGAATTTTTGTGGAATGTTAAGCATGACAGGAAAACTGGATTTTCCTCAGTTATCTGAAGTCAACAATAGTGGGGTTCGAGTGTCTGTTCGTAAAAGCAGTGAACCAGGTCAGCCCAGTGGGATGATAGTTAGTGCTGCTACCTCTCTTTGGCTTCCTCTCCCACCTCACCATGTCTTTAGTTTCTTCAGAGAAGAGAAGACTCGAGTTCAGGTCCACCAAACTATATATATTTTACTTAAAATGTGAACATATATTTCTTCGTTTTGTATGTGAAATAATAAACGTAAACGAGTGAAAGAATATATAATTAGCCATAGCAATTTCAATTTTTATTTACTCCTTAAAAAGGCCATGTTTTGAAACAATTTAATTAATTCATAGTAAGGGTTCTAATTAGTTTAACTGATAAAATCTTTTATTATCAAATAAGATATCTAGGATTAAAACTCCGTCTATGCCAAAAATTAATAAGTATTTTTGTCTAATGATAAAATTATTTATTATTGAGTGGATGTCGTGAAGTTTAAATTTTTAGGTATCTTTTTTATAATAAAAAAAATATTAATTTATATTATGTATGCATTCATTGTCTGCTAGTGGGATGTTCTCTCCAATGGAAATCCAGTGCATGAGATAGCACGCATCGCAAGTGGAGCTCATCCAGGAAACTGTGTATCTGTTATTCGGGTAATTTTATTATTTGTTGTATCCATAGCTAGCATTACTCCCCCCTTCCACTTTTTTTTTTTTTTCCTTGTACAAATATGTATAAATTATTTATGTAATATTTGTTGGGCCAAAATCTAGGCTCATATGAATTAAGAAATTTAACAAATATATATTTGCTAACAAAACCAGAAAATATATATATATATATATATATATATATATATTTGAACGAAAATTATCAAGCCAAAGCCTTAACCTGACAATAAAAGAATAATCAATCACATGCATAATACAAAGATGTAAATAGAAAAACCTTTCACAAAGATTTACATGGAAAACTTTTTCCTTTTACATACTAAATTCAAATGAATCCATTTTAATAAAATTTGTTACAATATCTTCTCAAGTTTATGCCTAAGTTGAGATCTATATCAAATAGAATAATCTAACTTTTTAAAAGTTAATACAAATTTACCTAATATCATCACCCATTTTACATATAAGACATATTAATCCTAGTATAATAGGTTCTTAATGGCCTGTCTCCTAACTACTTGACCAACCATCTATAAAATTTCATAAACACCTAGTGAAGATATGGCAAACAAATAAAGTAACTCTATGTTAAGATCTATCAATACCATACAATAAGTCAATAATTAAAAGGTACAACAGCCCGAGTGACCAAACTTTTTTTTTTTTTTTTTATACAAGATAGAATTCTACTTTAGCCTAATCTAAGTATATCTGTGTGTGAAGCTCTCTCCTAAAGACTTGAAGCCCGACCCTTACCCCCCACACTCCACAATCATTTATACTTGTGGAGTAACCATTGCACTAAGGGTGACATCAATATAGTTGGAGCCATCCTAAAAGGGGAAATTTTATCACTTTGGTAAACAAAATCTTTTCTAATCAATTTCAAATTATCTGCTTTGTTGCTCCCAAAAACTACTCCCTAGAGAAAACCCAAGATTTTCTTCTTTTGAGTGTCTCATGACTAAAGGGGGAAAAACATGTTTTTCTTTACTCTCACACAGGCCCACTATATCTCCTTTTTCTCTCTTCTCACGTTGCAGCACACTCCGAAAAAAGCCACACAAAACTCTCTTTATATAATAAAAAATAATTGTTTCACACTTCTAGACGTACACTTCATACATAAATGTACACACTTTAACATGAGATGACTATATTTTTCAAGAATGTCCACATTTAATACATGATAACATATGATGTTTACAAATAATGTATGAAGGGAGTATGAGATCATCAATGGCCATAACAGCATAACCCCAACCACCTATAAAAGCTCCTAATTCTAGTAGCACACATCAACCTTTTTGACTCCTATACGCTCACATTCTTCCTATTAGAAAATACTTTTGAGTCCTAATTAATTGAGTTTTAACTCGTTAGGGTTGAACTACCAAGGTGCTGTGCAACTAACAATATTTGGATTAGGGAACAGGATCATGTAATGTATTATAATATGATTAAACCTTAAGTAAATTTCAATAAATACTAGCTTATATAGTTTGTTATAAACATATAGAAATGATTTTAAGTTATGAGTAACTAAGAATACTATAAATCTTACTACATAGCATCTCAAAAAATTAATTTTACTACATAGAATTTATTAATTGACGTGTCAACATTTAAATACAACACACTCAAAAAGTAATTAAAAAATTTATTTAGTATGTTATTGATATGACACCAATAATTAATTATGTTATTAATGTGATATTAGTTATATTCATTTATACATTTTATAGTAAAATTGGTAGCAATTTAGTATTTGTTTGGGAATTGCTTATTTCTGGTAACCTATTTACATAATATGAGAGAAAAAGGTAAAAGTTAGATTATTGAAATAAAGTAGAGACAAAACTAGTACAGGACCCACAAATAGTAGATAATTTAAGTAAAAATCTAGCTTTTAATTGATTGCCAAATGCACATTTAACATATCACCAATTATAGAAATCATTAATCATAAAAAGGTAATTCAGATTTTTAAATATTTATCATTGAGGTACTACTAATCATATTCATTACCATATCAATTTGTAAGTTTTTATAGAAAAATTTATAGTAAATTTAGCATTTTTTGGAAATTAAATGTTCTTGTTTAATAATTTACCTATTCGTGATTCCTCACATTGGTTCTTCTCATGAGTTTTGTGTTCATCTTAATGGTGTTTGTGAAGCAGCCTTTTATCCCCCACAGACTTCTTCCAATGAGTTTCGTTTTTATCTTATAGAAATCATTAATTATAAAAAGGCAATTCAGATTTTTAAATATTAATGGTTGAGGTGTCACTAATCACATTCTTTACCATATCAGTTTGTAAACTTATATAATAAAATTTATAGTAAATTTAACATTTCTTGGCAATTAAATGTTCTTGTTTAATAATTTACATTCCGCACATGCATTGATTCTTTTAATGATTTTGGTTTTCATCTTAATGGTGTTTGTGAAGCAGCCTTACATCCCTACAGAGAACAATATGCTGATGCTTCAAGAAACCTGCACAGATACAACGGGATCCTTAGTAGTCTATGCCCCCATGGACATACCAGCCATCAACATAGCTATGAATGGCGAGGACTCTTCAGAAGTACCAATACTTCCATCAGGGTTCATAATCTCTGGTGATGGTCGTCCTGAAACTGGCACTATTGATGCTTCTACAAGTGCAAATGCTGTAAGGTCAGGTGGTTCACTGCTTACAGTGGCTTTCCAGATATTGGTGTCTAGCCCCTCATCTTTGAAGCAACTGAACGTGGAATCTGTGGCCACAGTCAATACTCTTATCAGCTCCACCGTCCAAAGGATTAAGACTTCTTTGAATTGCTCTGGTTTGGATTGAACAAATGTGGAGGTTCAACTGTTGGTGTTATATTTACAGACCATATGGTTCTTTCTATTTGCTGCTTCTTTCAGTACATTAGTTTGAAAATAATATTCAGATAACTATAGAAAAGACATCATTGATACATTTACAGAGCGAAAAGTTCGCACTGTTTATTTGCTCCTTATCTCCTTGATAGTTTGTAAAGCAAGTTCCCTTCATATGGCTTTTGGGTTTAATTCCCCCCATTTAGCTCTCCTTACAAGGTGGCTTATAAAGGGGAGAGTTGTGATTTTATCTTATGTTTGGAGAGAACTTAACCTTTATATATATATATATATATGTGTGTGTGTGTGTGTGTGTGTGTGTAAGGACCAGATTTGAGTTCCTAGTTCAAATGATGAATAGATTCAGGCCCAAAAAGCCCAAAACAATGAATTTGTAGAGAGTGGATTGGAAAACTGGGCTAAGATGAGTTGTATGACAAATAAAGTGGGTTCAAATGACAAGAACAGAAAGATAGCTTGATTTAAACTAAAGAAAATCGTCCTCAGCACAGTCCGAAGAGATCAGCTCTTATATATTTTTCTTAAATTTGATTACAAGTTTGTTTCCTGATTGCTACAGTATTTCTCTCTTGATTTCTCGATCCCCTTCTCTCCTTGCCTCCCTCTCCTTTTATATTCTCTTCCCCTTTCATCTTTACCCTCCACGTGCAAACTAGATGGTTGTTGTTGATCCCTGTCCCATTAGCACCTTCTTGAAGTCTTTATGTAATAGCTGTAAGGCTGAAAACCATCGTTCAGGTATCACCTCCACATTAATGCAACCAGAGGGTTAGCTGCAGAGTATTTAATGCGGTGGTAGCAGTTTTCTCCTTAGATATTTTAGGACTCCTCCCTATCCTACGTTTCTGTGAAGCTTATCTGTATCAACAAAATTTCCTGAAACGTTCCCCAGGATGGCAAACCATCTCTCTAGACCTCGGATTTGGCCAGCCGATGAGGCATCCTCGGCCCACCCTCCTGGACCCTTATGACCAAAATTAACTTTCTCATTTACTAACATGAACTCCCCTAACAATATTTACTCCTCCTCGGACGACTTTACGTTCTCGAATTGGGCCCTAGACCCAATATATATATATATATATAAATAATGAGTTCCTGGGCCCAATATCCCTACAATAGCCCCTTGAGATTCTTCTTTTTGGCTCCTTGGGAAGAAAGGAGGATTTCGATGTAATGATAGTTCCTCGGCACCCATTTTACATCTCTTTTGATGGTACAAAGGCTCTTTTTAACTTCTCAAGGCCCACTCCTGACGCTTCAGCATTCGAGACTCTCCCTCATTAAATTTTTACAGCTCCATGTCCCCCATGTACTACAGCACGATGCGGATCCAACGGCTGGGGGCTCTGCTGAAACATGGGTGAGAATTTTCCCGCTTGTAACTTTCTCTTTGATATAAATACCACTCAAATCAATCACTCATCTCACTTTAGCATTCATTTCTTTTTAGCACACATACACTGAACCTGCAAACCTTCCCAACTCATTCATACTCTTACAAATACCAAAAGCCCATCTGATGATAATTTTCTTCTTTCTGTAAGTCTTCACAAATCTCTACACTTTACTTTTCTATACACTTTTTCTTTCTTTGTGTCCTTTCCTCCTTGGCTCTTCTTTCTTCTCATTATCTCCTTAGTATTTCCAACTCTTTCTTAGAAATGCGAAGGTTCGCTCATTTGGTAGACTCCGAGAAGGGAATAGAGAGTTTCAGAGCTCTGTATAGAATTCCCCCAGAAGCATTCATTAGGTACTGTAAGGAGGGAGAGTGGCATGAAAAAAGGTAAGAGGGAGAAGTAGAGATCCCAATGATTGCCTTCATAGAGGGTGGGATGAGAATTCTCATGGGTACCATAACCAGGGATTACCTTAGGGCCCATAGGTTAGCTTCCACCAGTGTGCCCCAAATATATTTAGGATTCTAGGGAATGTAGATGCCTTTAATGAAAGAATGGGATTAGGGTTGACCCACCATGATATCAACTAGGTTTACAACCTCCATCATTTAAAGGGACAGGGGTATTACCTAAAATTTAGGTACCCCGAGGTTAAGCTCATTCAGTGCCTCCCCGAACCCAACAAAGGCCTGAATAAGGATTTCCTAATCGTGTCAGGGGAATGGCACGATGGCCTCCCATGCCCGACAAGAGAAAGGCAGCCAGGTGGTGTTTTAGACTTAAGATGATTACTTTAAAGTTACCTCCTTTTTCTTTTCCTTTTGTTTGTGTTTGTGCATGAAATTCTCTTTGATTTGTATTATTCTTCACTAATGATGTTTTTTGTCTTTCCCAATGGTTTTGCAAACAAAAACGCGTCTATCCCCAACTTCAACCTTGTGAACCAGCAGAGTTTGGACAAAATCCTGAAGGCCGAGGTGTTCGTCCACATAGACGGTCAACTCAAGGCAACCCACCTGATATTGGACTACATTCCAATATCCAAGAGTTTCCAGGCACCAAAGTGTGTCATTAAGGCTAAGGATCCTTAGCTGTAACGAATCAGTGTTGCTACCCCAGACTTTCTCATTACTAGTCCTGTTCTAAAAGGCACACTCACCACCGAGCCAATACCCGAAGGCATACCAAAGGTAGCCTCGCCACCACAACAGACAACCAGAGTGGCCACTTCTTCTCACCCCGCTAACACAATAGTTAAAGTACCTAATTCCGAGGATGAGTTTGAAGTCTTTAATCAAGCTTTGTCCCCAGAAACTTCAACTTTTGACCTCGGCCATCCATTCATTCTGATACTAGACGAGATGGGGATTCAACGTAAGCCAAGGTCCACCCTACTAAACCTGATAGAGTCCCAACCGGGGAGGGATGCACCTGGAAAGGCAGCCCAAACTAAGCCTCCCACCCCCTACCTACCCTACCCCTCCGACTTGAACCTACCGACCTGAAAAGGAAAAAGAAGCCAAAGGGCAAGGAGGTGGTGAAAGTTGTAAAAACTCACCCCTCCCAAGAGGATGAGGCCCAAAGAGCGACCAAGCAAGCCAAGGTGGGGAAAAAGGGCGCTGAGAAAAGGAATGATCCTCAGGTCGCTCCTCTAGCCTAGACCCCTACCCCAATGTTAGATGGGGCTCCACTGCAAGCCAGTGCCTCCATCAGGGACTTCCAAGGAGGGACGGCCAGCTATGTGGCCGACGCGGTGGATTAAGCTCTGCTGCTCCCCGAGGACATGCCGAACTCCGGTCCATAAGGAGGTACGAGGTCTTTCTCAGCTTGAAGAGGTACCTCACCATGGTATGCATTCCACTTAGCCCCTTTTTTCTTCTTTTTTTTTTTTACTGCTTTTCTCTTTTTCTTTTTCTAATTTGTCCCTTTCCTCGACAAGTTGTTCAAGCCTCCTTTCGAGTGGAGGAGATAACCAACTACTGCCACCAACAGATGAAGAAGGAGGAAGGTGCAACACCACCGTAAAGGCCTTCAATGTGGCCGAAAAGAGCATTCAAGAGCTAAAGAATAAGTTGCTTGAGGAGGAGAGGGAAATAAAAAGTGTTGTAGCCACTCTAGACAACGCTGAGAGGCAAGCTGAGGGCTAATGGGTGCTCCTCCACAATGCCAAGGATCAGCTAGCCGCCTCCAAAGCATAGATCGTTGCATTTAAGAAGAAACTGGAGGAGGCCGAAAAGGCAAGGGAACAAGCGGAGAGGGCTCGGGATCAAGCCGAACAAGAGGGATATGATATAGGAGTGGCGGAGACCGAGGAAGCCCTCAGGGCTGAGGTCTCAGGGGTATGTAGGAACTACTGCTCCCAAGTATGGAATGAAGCTCTCAACCAAGCTGGCGTTGAGGCTTCATCTGCACTTAGAAGGGCAAAGAGTATATACTACCCCCTCGCCATCCGAGAATCTGTTCCTCCTAGCTCGAGGACTGACACTTCCTCCGAGGTGGCAGAAGCAGGCAAGGATAGTACAGCCAAGGTTCCAACCTCTTCTGACACCCCCTCCAAGGTGGTCAAGTAGCCCGAGGGCACAGAAAAGAAGAAGAACGCAAACCAGGGAATGGCCCTTAATGCCACGAAGCCCCCCACTGTCACCCAAGACCCTCTCGCTGAGAAAGAAGCTCCTAAAATGATAGAGATTATCCTAGCCTCTCTTCCCTTGCCTGCCAAGGCTGATCCTGTAAGCAAGGGCCCCGAGGTCTCAGAGGCAACATCCACTCAGTATGTCAAAGCCCATCCCAAGGAAAAGCGTGTAATAAAAAAGAAATAGGTTTCAGTGTAGTTTTTTCTTTTGTGTTTCTCTTTTCTTTTGTTTTGCTTGCAACTACTGTTTTGGTTTTCAAAGTTTGCAACCAAGTTGCCCCTTCTATACTTAAACTGCCTTGCTTTAAGGCTTTAATTAATGAAAGTTATACATATTTTCTTTCTTCCCATGATTTTCATACTAATGTTGATATATTTTCTATCTTATCCAACACTTAATAAACGTAGTAATGAGGTTAAACTCTTCTTATTAATCTGTATAAGTAATAGGAAAGTTATCCCATCTCATATGGTCAATAGCAAAACGAGTTAAATTTACCAAGTCCATCATCTCGGCAAAGCATAATTTTGACTTTAAGGACATACACAATAATGTAGGCTGCATACAGGTTTAAACTTACTATGCTCCCTACTCGCTAGTAAGCTTAGAGGACTAAAGGGATAATCAATTTTCAAACAAATACAAGTATGCCTACAAATGATTTAAGTGATGCTCATGAGCATCCACTTGAGCCTGTTATCACAATGAAGATCTTTGCTGTTTAGAATAGCTGATCATATTTAACATTCGAGTAATCAATAAGAAGTGCTAATTTACCTTAAGTATATAGGCCAAGGAGTCAAGCATAGCTAAGGTACTGTTTAACACTTAGAAAAATGATTAAAAGATATCAATTTACCCAAGGCATGTGATTCGAAGAGCCAAGCATCACTAAGGTTCTGTTTAACACTTAAATAAATGTCAGGAAGTGTTGATTTACCCAAAGCATGTGGTTCGAGGAGCCAAGCACAGCTAAAGTTCTTTTTAACACTTAGGAAAATGATTAAAAGATATCAATTTACCCAAGGTATGTGATCTGAGGAGTCATGCATGATCAAGGTTCTGTTTGATACTTAGATAAATGTCAGGAAGTGTTAATTTACCCAAAGCATGTGATTCGAGGATTCAGGCATAACTAAGGTTCTATTTAACACTTAGGAAAATGATTAAAATATATCAATTTATCTAAGGTATGTAGTCCGAGGAGTCAGGCATGACCAAGATTCTGTTTGATACTTAGATAAATGTCAGAAAGTGTTAATTTACCCAAAGCATGTTATCCAAGGAGCCAGTCATAGCTAAGGTTCTATTTAACACTTAGAAAAATGATTAAAAGATATCAATTTACCCAAAGTATGTGGTTCGAGGAGCCAAGCATGACTAATGTTCTGTTTAATACTTAGATAAATGTCAAGAAGTGTTAATTTACCCAAAGCATGTGGTCGAGGAGCCAGGCATAGCTAAAGTTCTGTTTAACACTTAGAAAAATGATTAAAAGATATCAATTTACCCAAGGCATGTGGTCTGAGGAGCCAGGCATGACCAAGGTTTTATTTGATACTTAGATAAGTGACAGGAAGTATTAATTTACCTAGAGTATATGGTCCGAGGAGCCAAACATAGCTAAAGTTCTGTTTAATACTCAGAAAAGTAACTTAACATATCAATTTACCCAACGTATGTGGTTTGAGGAGTTAGGCATGACTAATGTTTTGTTTGATATTTGGAATAACAATAATATGAAGTTCAACAGATAATGTAATAAACGAGAATGTGACAAGGAAGACTTTCATTAATAGTAGGGGAAATTACACTTTACCCACCTGTGGTTTGGCCCGTTTTAACAGTGTCCACCCGTGGTTTAAAAGTTATCACTTAACCCACCTGAGGTGGCCTCCGTTAGACCCCCGTTACCCACCTCTGTCCTTTCCGTTAAAAAATCCCCTTTACTATATAAGCCAAAATTAGAACCCAAATAGAACCCAAATAGAACCCTAAAACAAAGAACAAGCTCTCTCCCTCTCTCTACCTTAAAATCCCTAAAAATCCCCAAACCCATAATCCCTTTCTCTCTTCACTTAGATTGCCAAAGTGAAATCTGACACTTGCAAGCAAAAAGGTGTATTGAAGCTTGGGTTTTCCTCTATATCAACTTTAGCCCAATCTCCTTCACACTCTCCATCGAAGTCGCCAACACAAGCACCTGCTCCTAAAGCTTCAGCGCCATTACCTACAGTTAGAAAGACTTCAGTGCCTACTCTGTCTCCGGCAGTGGTGAATTTGAACAGATTGCTGGGTTTGTTTTGCAGATTTGTTTTTTTACTTGCAAATCTGGGTTTTTTTTTAGAGATCCAAGCAAAAGAAAGAGGTTTAGAGTTTTATTTTGTGATTGTTCTATGAAGAATTAAGTAGTGAATTTGAACAGATTGCTGGGTTTGTTTTGCAAATTTGTTTTTTTACTTGCAAATCTGGGTTTTTTTTTAGAGATCCAAGCAAAAGAAAGAGGTTTAGAGTTTTATTTTGTGATTGTTCTATGAAGAATTAAGTAGTGAATTTGAACAGATTGCTGGGTTTGTTTTTTGTAGTTTTTTTTTTTTTTTTTTTTTTTACTTGCAAATCTGGGTTTTTTTTTAGAGAACCCAACAAAAGAAAGAGGTTTAGAGTTTTATTTTGTGATTGTTCTATGAAGAATTAAGTAGTGAATTTGAACAGATTGCTGGGTTTATTTTTTGCAAATTTTTTTTTTACTAGCAAATCTGGGTTTTTTTTAGAGAACCCAGCAAAAGAAAGAGGGTTTGAGTTTTATTTTGTGATTTTTCTATGAAGAATTAAGTAGTGAATTTGAACAGATTGTTGGGTTTTTTTTTGTAGATTTTTTTTTTTACTTGCAAATTTGGGTTTTTTTTTAGAGAACCCAACAAAAGAAAGAGGGTTAGAGTTTTATTTTGTAATTGTTCTATGAAGAATTAAGTAGTGAATTTGAACAGATTGCTGGGTTTTTTTTTCTTTTTTTGCATTTTTTTTTCTTTTTTTACTTGCAAATCTAGGTTTTTTTTAGAGAACCCAGCAAAAGAAAGAGGGTTAGAGTTTTATTTTGTGATTGTTCTATGAAGAATTAAGTAGTGAATTTGAACAGATTGTTGGGTTTGTTTTTTGCATTTTTTTTTTTTTTTACTTGCAAATCTGGGTTTTTTTTAGACAACCCAGCAAAAGAAAAAGGTTTAGAGTTTTATTTTGTGATGGCTCTATGAAGAATTAAGTAGTCAATTTGAACAGATTGCTGGGTTTTTTTTTGCAGATTTTTTTTTTTTTTACTTGTAAATCTGGGTTTTTTATAGAGAACCCAGCAAAAGAAAGAGGGTTAGAGTTTTATTTTGTGATTGTTCTATGAAGAATTAAGTAGTCAATTTTTGGATTTAGCAGTGGAAGGCTAGCGAATCTGTGGGTGTATGTTCACATGGATTTGTGGCTTTGTTTGTGACTGTAGGTGTATTGGTTTTCTTTTATGTTTTATGTGAAGAAGAAGAAGAAGGAGAGAAAAGAGAAGAGAGACATAAAATATAATAAAAAAGACACATTTATCCCTATTTTTAACGGTGAAAAGGGAGAGGTGGGTAACGGGGGTCTAACGGAGGCCACCTCAGGTGGGTTAAGTGATAACTTTTAAACCACGGGTGGGTACTGTTAAAACAGGCCAAACCACAAGTGGATAAAGTGCAATTTCCCCTTAATAGTAATACATTTTCAGGTTATTTACATTCCAAGGGCATAATCCAACATTCTCATCTAGGAGAAATTATAGAGTCCTCTGGTGGACCACGTCACTTGTCCACCATTCCATTAAAAAACTTTCACTTGTTTAAAATTGTTGAGTTAATAATTAATTTCTGTTTAAAAAAATGTTCTAACTAACAATTTTAAACAAGTGGAAGTTTTTTAGTGGAATGGTGGACCACATCATTTGTCCACCATGTAGATCTTATAATTTCTCCTCATCTAGGTCTTCAAGATGATATGCACCTATTCCAGCCACCGAGGTGATGCAATATGGCCCTTCCCAGTTGGGCCCTAACTTTCCCCATGCTAGGTTCTTTGCAGTACCTAGAACCTTTCTCAACACCAAGTCTCCAAGCACCAGTGGCCTTAGCTTCACGTTGGCATCGTACTCTTGTTTGAGTTTGTGTTGATAATGGGCTAATTGGACCATGGCATTTTCTCTTTGCTCTTCAATTAAGTCTAGGCTCTTTCCTAACAGCTCATCATTGTTGCTCGGAGTGAAAGAACTCATTCTCAGTGTTGGGAATCCAGTCTTTAAAGGAATAACAGTCTCAATTCCATAAGTCATTGAAAAGGGGGTCTCCTCTGTGGACCTACGAGGTGTAGTCCGGTATGTCCAAAAGATGTGTGGTAATTCTTCTACCCATTTTCCCTTTGTGTCGTCCAGCCTTTTTTTAAGCCCACTCACTATGACCTTATTGACAGCTTCAACCTGTCCATTCCCCTGAGGATATGCCAAGGTAGAATATCTATTCGTTATGCCCAAGTCACAACAATATCTCCTGAAAACTTTGCTATCAAATTAAAGTCCATTGTCCGAGATGAGGGTACGAGGGATTCCAAACCAAGTAACAATATTTTTCCAAACAAATCTCTTGGCATCCACATCCCTAATATTTGCGAATGGTTCAGTTTCAACCCACTTGATGAAGTAGTCCGTGCCAACCAACAAATATCTCTTATTCCCTACTACCTTGGGAAAAGGACCTACAATGTCCAAACCCCATTGAGCAAATGGCAAAGGGCTAGATAGAGGATTAAGGACACCTCCTGGTTAGTGAATGTTTGGAGAAAATTTTTGGCATTGGTCACACTTCTTCACATATTCTTATACTTCCATTTACATATTTGGCCACCAATAGCCTTGAGTGAGTACCCTGTGAGACAAAGATCTACCCCCTGTATGGCTTCCACAAATTCCTTTATGTAATTCTTCCAAGAGTAGCTTAACTGCTTCAAGTTGTATGCATAGTAGATATGGGCCAAAAAAAGATCTCTTATACAATTTTTGGTCCTCAAACAGCCAAAATCGAGGAGCCTTTCTTCGCACCTTGTCAGCCTTTGACTTCTTCTTGGGTAAGACATCCTTCTTAAGGAACAGTACTATGGAGTTCATCCAGTTAGGTCCCACCCTAATCTGATGAATGTGAGCAACATTTCTCCCTACTTCAATAGGCTTACACAAGTTTTTCACAAAAATCACCCGAGGTAAACTTTGTGCCGAGGAGGTTGCTAGCGTGGCAAGAAAATCAGTATGTGTATTTCTATTTCTAGGGATTTGCGATAAATTAAAAGACTTAAATTCAAACTGTAAGTATCTAACCTGGTTCAAACATTCCTGCATTCTAAGATCTCTAGCCTCCAACTCTCCTTGAACTTAGCCCACAACCAACCTTGAATCAGAAAATATTTCCACTGCTTTTTCACCCATTTTCTGAACCATGGTCATCCCTACCAGTAGAGCTTCATAATCAATCTTAAGGATTTCTCAATTGTAATCCTCTCGGGAGATATCAAAACTAGCCCCACTCCAGATCCTCTATAGTTTACAACACCATCAACGTATACCTTCCAAGACAAAGGTTCTTGTAAGGAGATTGCACCAATCGATTTTTCATTCATGTTTTGCATCTCTACTCTCTCTTCTAATGGGGTTTCAACAAACTCAGCCACTAGATCAACAAGGATTTGACCCTTGATGGAGGTGCGAGGCATGTACTTGATATCAAAAGCCCCTAGGATCGTACCCCATTTTGCAACCCTCCCTATGTAATTAGCACTCCGAAGTAGAGATTTAAGTGAGAGCTGGGTTAGGACAACAATTGTGTGCGACTGGAAATAATGGGAGAACTTACATGTAGCATGCACCATCGCCAAAATGACCTTCTCTAGTGGTAGGTAACGAACCTCACCCTCATGTAGTGATTTACTCACATAGTAAATTGGCCTCTGCACACCACTATCAACCTGTACCAGCACTAAGCTTACCACATGGGAAGCCACTGCGATGTAGACAAACAAAACCTCATCCACCTCGGGCCTAGACATAATGGGGGGACGAGATAGATATTCTTTCAACTGCTGGAAGGCTAAAACACACTCCTCGGTCCATTCAAATCCCTTCCACTTGTTCAGCAATTGGAAGAAAGGTCTACACCTGTCTACTGACCAGGAGATGAATCGGTTTAAAGCAGCAGTCATCCCTATTAGTTTCTGGACCTCTTTGGGATTTCGAGATGGTTGTAAGTTATTGATTGCTTTAATCTGGTCAAGATTGACTTCAATTCCACAGTGTGTAACCATGTACCCCAAGAACTTACCTGATCCAACCCAAAAAGAACAATTAGAAGCATTGAGTCGCAGCTTATAACTCCTCAAGATCTCAAAGATATTCCCAAGATCGTTAATATGCTCAGATTCCAACTTACTCTTGACTACCATGTCGTCAATGTAAATCGCAATATTCTTCCCAAGTCGGAGCTTAAACATCCTGGTCATTATCCTCTGATAGGTAGACCCCGCATTTTTTATATTAAAGGGCATTACCTTGTAGTGGTAATTCCCAGTGGGAGTAACAAAAACTATTTTCTTTTGGTCATCCAAGGCTAAAGGTAATTGATGGTACCTTTGAAAGGCATCCAAAAAGTTCATCCGAGGATGGCCTACAGTCGCATCCACTAGCTAATCAATTCTAGGAATGGGGAAGGAATCCTTTGGATAGGCTTTGTTCAAGTTTGTGAAGTCTACACACACCTGTCACTTCCCATTCTTCTTCTTCACTACCACTGTATCAGCCAACCATTCAGAGTAGAATACTTATTTGATAGCTCCAGCCCACTTAAGCTTGTTCACCTCTTCCTTAACAGCATCAAAATGCTCTTTGGACCTAAAGAGGATAGCTGAGTTGACATTCAAATGGTGGCAAATGAAGTCAGGATCTACCCCAGGAGCCTCATAGGCATTCCAGGGGAACACATCAATATTCCTTCAAAGAAACGCCAATAGTTCTTCCTTCTCCCGATGAGGCAACTGAGCTCTGACTTGAAAAAACTTCTCCGGATCACTATCTATGGCAATTTCCTCCAACCTCTCACAATTTGCCTCCCTCGACACCACATCCGTAGATAGGACCAGAATCCTTGATTATTATGAGCCTCCTTCAACAAAGGCCGAGGACTCAGCTGCAGGTTGATGCATGATGGTAGCCACGAGGCACTGCCTAGCCATGGATTGACTCCCCAAGAGCTCCTCAATCCAGTCCCCTAATGAATACTTCACCTTCAAATGAAGAGTTGAAGAAACGGCCCCTAGGACATGAAGCTAGGGTCTAGCCATAATGGCCGTGTAGGGAGAGTATGCGTCCACCACAATAAAGTCTACTTCAACCACCTCCAAACTTGCCTGCACGGTTAACCTAATCTAACCCCTGGGGATGACAACCTTCCCATCAAAACTCACCAAAGGTGAATCATAGGCTGTCAGGCTTTCAAGTTTTAAGTTCAGCCCTCTGTATAGGTTAGGGTACATAATTTCTACACCACTGCCCTGGTCTACCATTACCCTCTTCACATCATACCCTCCTATCCTGAGGGTGACCACCAAAGTATCATCGTGTGGTTGGATGGTTCCCATTTTTTCCTTGTCCGAAAAACTCAGCGCCGGTCAGATTTCCACTCTAGCCCTCTTTGGCTCAGAGTTAGAGTCCTCGACTAGTAGCCAAGCTACAAACGTCACCCTGGAAGGAGGAGAACCGGTCCTCCCAAGTGCAGTGAAGATGACATTAATTGTGCCTAAAGGGGGCCTTGAAGAAGCGTTCCCTTGAGTCCTTGACCTCGATTGGTCTCCCTACTCGTTGGGCCAATACAAAAACTATTGTAACCTTCCTTATCTAACCAGTTGCTCCAAATGATTCCACAGAGTTCTGTAACCCTCGATGGTATGCCCCTATTCCTAGTGATATTGGCAGTGGAGGCTCTGGTTGCACATTAAGGGATCTCCTCCCCTTTTATTTGGTCATTTGAAGTATTGCTCGTTCTTGATTTTCTCCAAAACTTGATGCACTAGTTCTCGGAATACAGTGTTAACCACCTATCGAGGGTGTTTTTTGTGCGCATAGCCACGTGCCTTTGGAGGTGTGACTTTGCTAGGCCTGGATTTGTTTTGGAGAGGTCAACTCGGAACTCGACATTGGGCCACATAGACCAATGGCTACCGGTGTATTTTTAAGCCTACAAAACAGATGAAACCCAAAGTCTTAGAATCATGATAATGGTTGAAATAAATAAATAATATGCTTAGCATGATAGTTTTGATTAAATGGTGAGTTGATACGTTATTATTATGTATATTGAGTGATATCCAATATTAGAAAATAATTAATTAGGTGTCCAATGTCCAACAATGGGATAAGTCCAATAATCCATGTTTAGTTGCGGTTCATGGTTCATGTTCATCATAATAAGGTATGTTTAGCAATGGTTTATGACCAAGTAATATATGTCCATTGATGGTATATGTCCAAATGATACAACTCCAACAATGGTTTATGTCCAAGTAATATATGTCCATTGGTGGTATATCAATTTATTAATATGTATGTTTATTATTAGTAAAACCATGTTTATTAAATGGTGAGATAATGGTAAAATGATAATGAGTTAACATATACTCAATAATGTAATTTCAAAGATAGAGAAAACATTGACTTATCTTTTATGTTTCTGACTCCAGCCGTGTAGCATCACTTTGTTCTTCATGTGATTTATGGCTCCAGCCGTATAATGTTGGTGGGCTTCATAGTTTGTGGCTCTAGCCTTATACCTCATAGTTTAGAGCTCCAGCCGTAGGACAGCAGTGGACTTAGACATTTCAGCAGCGTGATAGAGTGAGTCCAGCGATACAATATGATATTATGAGTCCTTCCATGGTGACTTCATGATTGAAGGGGAAAAATGGGTGCAACTGGAGGGAGAGAGAGTATGTCCAGCCATGTGCATAGGTTGGTTAAGTTTATCCCCTTTCATCATACACTTAAATGACTTTCCCCATGTAATACTCTTTTAGTTTTTAGTCAAATATGAATGATATTGCCTTCCATAAAAAGGGCTTTTGATTTTATAAGTCTTTACCTTTCATAAGAAAGGGCTTTTAGTAATAAGTTCTTGGAAGAGTGTTTGATTTGTTTTAAGATGTGTGGAGATGGTAAGGAATATGTATATATTGTGAGATATGGTGTTTGTAATATGTATGGGAATTATATGTAGATATTTTGTTGGACATGGATCTTGTATATGTATACTTTGTGAGACATGGAGCATAGAGATATATGAGAAGTATGTATGGGTATTTTGTGAGGAATGTGTTTTGTAAAATAAATGGAAGTATGAGATAAATAAATGAAGGTTAAATGTAGTAAAGGCTGCTGCTGGGATTGTTTTTTTGTATTATGACATTGGTTATGTTGCTTTCTAAGAAAAGGGATTTTGTATGAGAAATAAAGAATGAGATGGAGATATGTTTTTAAGCAGTAAGATGATGATACTTCCAAATAATGGAGTGTGGGAAAGATGAGTAATGGGTAATGGTGTTGTAATATGTGTGTTGTGTTGTTATCTATGAAGAGAGATTTTGTAAGAGGGATGAAGAAAGATATGGAGATCTTTTAGAGATATGGCAACAAGATGAATGGAGTTTCAGAATATTGAAGATGAGAGAGGGCTAGTGTGTAATGGTGTGCTCTAAGAAGAGATATTTTTGTAAGGGAGATGGAGAAGTGTAAAAATGTGTATTTTGCAGCAAAATGAGTGAAGTTTCTGCATAAGAGGGTGAGATGGATCAAAGAGGGCAAAGATTAGAGAGAGGAGCCACTTGGTGTGTGGCTTGGTCTTCTTTTTATAGAGCCAAGCTATGTAACTAGATCAGAACTAGTTGAAGGGAAACTTAACAAATCAGGAAAAAACTTTGACAAAGTAAGTGGTCTTTTGTTTTTTGGCCAAAAGAAGAAAGTTTGAGACTTAATAGCTGAAGTTATAGCTGTAACAGCTATCAATCACAATTGTTACAGTTGGATGATGTCATCCGAATGACATCATTTGCTTGGAGGAAAGTATATGACATTAAATTCATGATTTGACTAAAGATGGTGAGATAAGCTTTATGATATTTTTCTGATATCATAGTTGGAGCTACTACAGAATGTGCTAGAACTGTTTCAGCTTTTGCAGAAGGTGTTTCTGCTTCTGCTGGAGCTATTTGCAGCTTAGCTAGAGCTGTTACAGCTTCTGCAGAAGCTATTTGCAGCTTCCGCTGGAGCTGTTTTTGGTGTTTTCTGCTAAGTTTTCTCTTTTAGAAAAAATATTTGATGAAGTTTTAGAGATGTAATTATGGTCTTTTTGTATCTTAACCAAATCTTGGAAAGTAAGGAGAGCATTTTAATGCTAGATATGAGATATTAATATATATTTAGTCATGTGCTTGGAATTGATTTAGATGATAATAATATAATTGATATGAAATACTTATATTATATGATGAACATTAATTTTTATATAAAGAGCATGGGGAGTTTTATCATTTTAAGTGTTATGTGATATGAACCCAATGTTACCTATTGCACACTGAGCTGTCAGAGTTCAAGGAATTGGGGAAGACACGCCAAGCAACATGCTTTCCTTTATCAACTTTGAACCACTAGAGCTTTACTGAACATACTTCTTGGCCCTCCAAACCACAACTCCCAAAATTCCCCCGATGAGACTCATGAGCTTGGATCATAAGCCAAAAATGAGATAATGTGTCATGAGCTTGAACCATGGGCTTTAACGCCTTTTTTGTGTAAATATAGACTCTTTTGGGCTTTAAAAGAGGTTTTTACAAAATTTATGATAATGTTGACGTGGTGCGGATTGCTAATGAAATGAAGCCATGTAGTATGAAAAATTTGTCCTCAACACCACTTAAAGAGCCGTAGATCCAAACTGTCCGGCAAAATTCCTTCGGGGTCTATTATTGTTGTATCTGTCTGACCTGAAATCCCTCCTCTCCTAAGGGATAACCTTACCCATCCCCTTGCCTTGCTGTTGATCTTCCTTGACCCGCTTATATTCATCAATGCAATCCATAAGCCGACGAACACTCCTTACCGGCTTCTTAGTCAAGGATTTTCTCAAATCGTGCTCGGTGGGTAGTTCGACCTTGAAGGTCCTTATAACCACGTCATCAAAATTCCCATCAATCTCATTAAACATCTCTCAATACCTGTCCGAGTATGTTTTCAGGGTCTCACCTTTTCACATGGACATAGACAAGAGAGAATCTAAGGGCCGAGGAACCCTCCTACACGTAATAAAACGAGACTCAAACGCTCAGGTGAGCTCCTTGAATGAGTCAATAGAACCTGCACCTAGACCATCAAACCACCTCATAACCACAGGCCCCAAACTGGATGGAAATACCTTGCATATCAAGGTCTCATTCCTGGAGTGTAGTCATTCTCTAGTTGAAGTGACTTACGTGCTCCACAAGATCTGTATGACCGTTGTACATGGTGAATGTGGGCTGAGTGAACCCCTGAGGAAGTCTCCCTTCCTCAATCCTACATGTGAAAGGCGATCTGAAAATTTGTTTGAGCACTCTACTTATCGCATCATTCCCCAGGCCTTTAGAAGATGAGCTTCTGTTTCTGTGCTCATGGTGGTAGTCCTCACTGTATGAGAAAGACTCACTGAGAGGAGTCCTTAATCTTTGCCTATAATTACCATCCTCCTCATCATCAAAAGAGATATCAGAAATGGAGGGAGTTCGCCTTCTCCGTTTGTGGCGCAACTTCCTCTTTAAATGATCAATCTCCTGTTGCATGGCTCTAGTATTTTTCTCCTGAAAGAGGTGGCTACCACCCCTAGAATGGCTCCGACTAGTATGGGTAGTATGCACACTCCCCTACCGGTCCCTTCTTCGCTTGAGGTTGACAAAATGATCTTCACGTTGGGACCCCCTAGATTCTGTCTGGTGTGGACCTAAACCCACCATAGTTGGATGTCAAACTCACTATAACACCAGAATTCCCACAGACGGCGCCAATCGTAAGAACAAGATTTAAGTTCCTAACCCAAATAATGAATAGACTCAGGCCCAAAAAGCCCAAAATAATGAATTTGTAGAGAGTAAGTTGAAAAACTGGGCTAAGATAAGTTGTATGACAAATAAAGTGGGTTCAAATGACAAGAACAGAAAGATAGTTTGATTTAAACTAAAGAAAATCGTCTTCGGTACAATCCGAGGAAATCAGTTCTTATATATTTCTCTTAAGTTTGATTACAAGTTTGTTTCCTGATTGCTACAGTGTTTCTCTCTTGATTTCTCGATCCCCTTCTCTCTTTGCCTCCCTCTCCTTTTATATTCTCTTCCCCTTTCATATTTCCCTCCACGTGCAGACCAAGTGGTTGATGTTGATCCCTATCCCATCAACACCTTCCTGAAGTCTCTATGTAGTAGCTGTAAGGCTGAAAACCATTGTTCAAATATCACCTCCACATTAATGCGACCAGAGGATTAGCTGCAGAGCATTTAATGCGGTGGTAGCAGCTTTCTCCTTAGATATTTTAGGACTCCTCACTGTCTTACGTTTCTGTGAACCTTATCTGTATTAGCAAAATTTCCTAGAATGTTCCCCAAGATGGCAGACCATCTCTCTAGACCTCAACTTTGGTCAGCCGAGGAGGCACTCATCCTCGGCCCACCCTCTTGGGCCTTTATGACCAAAATTAACTTTCTCATTTACTAACATGAACTCCCCTGATAATATTTACTCCTCCTCGGATGACTTTACGTTCTCAGATTGGGCCCCAGGCTCAATATATATATATATATATATAAATAATGAGTTGCTGGGCCCAATATCCCTACAATATATATATATATATATATATAGCCCACTCTCTTGGACCCTTATGACCAAAATTAACTTTCTCATTTACTAACATAAACTCCCTTGACAATATTTACTCCTCCTCGGATCACTTTATGTTCTCAGATTGGGCCCCAGGCCCAATATCCCTACAATATATATATATATATATATATATATATATATATATATATATATATATATTAGAGGGCAATGTCTATTGCATACTTCCTATTACACATAAAGTTGTGTAAAAAGAATTTTAAATTAAAATCATGATTTCAAGTCACAATTTCAATTTAAAAAACTATTACACATAATTTTGTGTGTAATAACTTGTATACACTAATCATTTCTCATATATTTTTGTTTGGTTGGGGATAAAAAAAGGATGATGATAAAAGAGATTTTAGTTTTCTCTTATGATGCATGATTGAGAGGATGGAAAAGTGGAGAAATGGAAAACTTAATTTATTTGGTTGAGAAGAAAAATGGGAGAATAGAAATGTTATATGTATAAACTTACTCTTATGTCCTTATTACATTAAATAAAGAAAATATTACTTATTATTAATTAAAATTAATAAATTACATCTTATAAAATTAACACACTACACATTTATTATTTTATTTTTCCTTGTTCTTATATTTTTTATAAAACAATGAAAAAAAAAGAGCACAAATTTGACGCTAAACAAGCCAGTAAAAAAGAAAGTAGCAGAAACAACGACAATAGCACTAGTATTAGAATAGCAGTAATGGGAATGACAGAATAAGACAAAAAAGAAAGGATCAAAAAATAAAAAATCAAAGGGAAATAACTTCACAGATGAGGGTAAAAAAGTAAATGAGAAGTCTCAAGCAAAATCACTCTTATTTTCTTCCCAATTTAGTGAGATTGATTTTTGGTGGGCCCAAAGAGAAAACTCCTGAGCCCACCATTTTCTCCCCACTTTTTTCTCCCAAATTTTCCCACCCTTCAATAATCAACCCCAACCAAATAGGCCTGGGATGATTAGCAAAAATTATATATATTTACATTAATCAAGACTCAAGAGTACATTTCCTTATAAACAAATTAACATCAATAATTTCTAGTTTTAACTTCTAAGTAAATACTGCAAATGGAAATAAAAAGGTTGGTCAAATGGATTACATTCATGGAAACAAAAAGGTTGGTCAAATAGATTACATTCATTTCAATATATATTTTGAAGGCAAATGTTAACAAGCACCACACAGTGTTTGTTAAGGTTAAAATAATGTGGGTCTCATTTGATTTAAAAAAAAAAAAAATTGAATAAATGGGAGAAAAAGAAAGAGACGGTATAAAGTTGACCTACAGCCTATAAGGCTAGCAAAAATATTGACATAAAGGTGGGTGTTAACGGGCATGTTAATGGGCACCTTACACAATCCATGTTTGAAAATAAGCTTGACCACTACAATGATGCAAACATCTTTAAAAAAATAAATACTAAGAACTAAATCTTCTTAAAAAATATCAAGATTGACTCGTGATCCTAAGAAACTCACCCCATGCAATGCCACAAGTCAGCACACCCACATCTATTAGATAACCTATTGATTGCCTGATATCCGTACCAACTTCTTTTGTCATGCTCCTAATTGGGAGATTGATAACTCGAAACCATAATGCCACTCGATTAAATTGAACGTAAACAGGTCTGACATCCTCAAGGCTCAAGCTACTTAATCAAAATTAACCTCTTATTAAAATATCAAGGGCTCCTAGCTAGAAATAATATTTGCTGTCTTCCTCTTTCCGAACATCAGATTAGTGCCAACATCAGTAAAATCTTAGTTTTTTTTGTTTGGTGTAAAATTCAGCATTTCTCTCTTCATCTGAAATTTTCAAATTGCTCCATAGGATCTCCAATTCATCATCCACGTTGAGAGAGATTTTTGGCATAAATTTCTCTCACTCTCAGACTCCCCTGATCTCCGAGAATAGTAGAAGCTCAAAACTTGAGGAAGCAAGCTCAAAGCCCCTCTATTGGTCTCGCAAAAGAAAGTGGGGGTGTGTTTTTCTCTCCCTCCCAGTTTTTATCCCTTCCCCCTTTATGCTCTTCCTTTTTGTGTGTGTTGGTGTTTCCCAATAGCAATCCAAACCCAATCCACCGCACAATTTCCCCAAAACAAATTAAATACCCCATACAAAGACTTCAAAACTCTTCCTTTCTTCACAGAAACCCAAACCCTAGATCTGTAAACTCAAACCCTAATTCCCAAATTCCTTACATCCTCACAAATCAACTACATTAATGGAACATTTTTCTCTCAAATGGCGTCACTTTAGTTTTGGAGTTTGGAGTTCAAAGTGGGTAGGAGCTTTTCTCGTGCCTCTCTTTCAACATTAAGATAGTTATACATGTAATGAATATGGTTATAAAAAAAAATGCTATTAATTACATAAACATAGGTGGAAAGCAATAAATATCTAACAATGAAAAAGATAAGTGTTTTTTTTAACCATTAAATCTCTTGAAAATCTACATTATAAAAAAAATGTAATTTTTGTAATATATGTCTTTATCATAGGTGCTAGTTTGAAACGTTTCCTTGCATACGAGGCACGTGGTATCGATCTAATGAGAAGAAAAAACGTAAATGGTGCAGCCGTAAACTGGACTTGCACAATGAAAAAATTTGCTCATGATAAAAACTCATTTTAGCTTTACTTCTATGCTTTCCGATAAAATTCATTCATGAAACAAAAAGGAAATTGGTAAAAAGACTAAACGCCTTTCATGATTTAAACACACTGCAACAAAAACTGGGCCTTTATTTCAGAATACACAGCATTGCACAACAAAGAAAGATCTTCGTGAAGAGCAAGGTCTCCAAAACTTTTCAAAGCAACTTGATCAGATATCTTCAGGGCCATTGATTTCCTGGATAACAAAATTATATATACACTCTCAGCCCAAATAACACTAAAACATCATAGCAATGTACAGAAGGTCCAAATTCTAGCTTTTTACCTTGTTTTCAAGTACAGCTCCATCAGGGATTTCTAACTTAGCCCCAGGTTTTGCAACAATAGTCACCTTCCCCTTCAAAAATAAGACCGATATTACCAAAGAGTCAGTTACAAAGAAGAATCTAATCTAAAAATAAGTAAGAGTAAAATTACAATGGAAATTTAATAATTATTTATGCCTATATTGTTCATTAAAAGAAACCTGTGCAAACTGATTGTGGTATTATTTATAGCAGTTCCCTCCCCCCCCCCCAAAAAAAAAAAAAAACACAGAGAGAGAGAGAGAGAGAGAGAAGAAGAAGAAGAAAAGAGAGAGGGAAGACAAGATTGGAGATTTGTAGACCCCATGAAATTTGTAGACAAGTGTATAACATATTTAGAGATGTACAGGAATATACACACTTCTATATACCTATTTGTTCTGTTCCTAACATGGTTGACTACCCCATTTGAAGACCATGTTAGCTATAGTTTGCTAGTACAATAAGCTAGGAGGGATTGCAAAACTTTGGTTCACATAGGTGATAGTTTTGCACCAAGCAAAATCATGGAGCTACCATCATTGTCATCATCATTGTCATTGTCATGAGGCCTTCATCAGCATTATCTTAATAGAATCAGGATCCATCATCCATCTTTTCTGGAAATATCTATCTTGATTGTATAATACTAGTAAAAAAATTTATTAAATGGTGTTGTCTGTCCATCAGGTTTCATGTCATCACTCAAACTGCATCAGATAAACCCCCTATCCCCACCTCACCACACAACCAGGCAAACATATAAACGCTGGGATAATCACAAAATTACTTCAGCAAATAAATTTCCCCCTTAATCAACAATTATATAACCTTGGAATTTGCATAAACTTCAACCAATGCATTTTTAACAAGATTTTAAATAGAATGATTTATGTCAAGTTGAATTTCTACTGACCCATCAGATTGACAGACTGCTAGAAACTTGAATTTAAAACAACAATGCTGACAGAGGACTGCCTACTTTATCAAGCATGGAAATGACAATAATTTTTTGTTTGGTAGGGAGGCAAGAAAAGTGAGAGGAAGAAAAATGTGAGGAAGGGGGAATAAAGGAAAGAAAAGATTTACAGTTTTCATTATAAGCTTTTAATAGGAGGGATAGAAAAGTGGAGAAATTCCTGTTATACTCATGTATTGAATTGGTTTTAATAAACTATAGGGGATAAGATTGTAAAATCACCTATAACATTTTCTCTTCTATTTTCCTCCCATCTTGGGAAGATTAAAAATGGTGAACTAAATTTAAAAAAAAATAAAAATAAAAAAATCTTTTTTTTTTCCTTCCTTCTACTTTTCTACTCTACCAAACAAGAGAAAAGATCAATCCAACTTCCATTTTCTCTCCATCTGTTTCTATCCTCACTTTCTACCCTAGCAAATGCAGTTCCTAAGAAACAGTTTTTGCAAACAATAACAGTCATGAAAAATTTTAATTACATATACTTTTGATAGAAATCCATAAGTTGGAACGTCCATGAGAGATTTGGAGCTAAAGCAGCTTGGAAAGAGAAAAAAGTCTAGGAAGAAACATTTTTAGCAATCAATTTATAAGGAAGGTAGAACTGCAAATGAATCAGACTGATTTCAAAAAATATTAAAAATTCTAATGTTAAGAAGTAACAATCCATCCAGATGCCATTGATATAATATTGAAGAAATGAGAAACTGAAAAGCAACAAGGGTTCGTATAATACCTTGAGAGTAATATTAGCACCAAACCATACATCACCAGTCACCTTAAGGCTATCAAGCTCAACAATACTAGGGATAGACTTGAATCGATTCAAGAAGTTGCCAACCTGTTAAGGAAATTAAAAATTCACTATCAATGTCAAGAGTCTTCACGCATCTAACAACACCAACTCACAAAGATAATCTTCACCTTCTTAAATTCAGGCCCCAATTCAATAGAAGGATTTGCAGGATTTGTCCTCGCTTTATTCCGGATAACAAAGCCATCTTCTAATGTATAGAGATCAGACTGCGTCAAAGAAGAGGAAAGTGGGTAAGGGAGAGAGAGAGAGATAGAGATTTTAGACAAGCATCAAATTACCACCTAAGTTCCTACGCCTAATGTCAGAGAAGAGATGGTAACCTGGACAAGAAGCAAATCGGAAGTTGCCTTCACAGGAAGAAATCGAGAACGAGGTACATTGTTACCAATAGCATTATCAAAGAACTGGTTGACATGAGACAGTAAGAATTACAAGATTAATTTTTGACTTCAACAAACATGTTAAGAATAATGATTAGCAAAAAAAACATGTTAAGAATAATTTATGCATAACAAATACCCTAATGGCTGCACCAGCAGCAGTTTCAAGCTGAAGAACTTTGATTCCCTCCACTTCCTACAAACAAGATTAACTTCTCCCAATTACTTCCCCGTCTAAGCATCAGAAATGAAGAGCACAAAATAAAAGCATCACTGTTAGAAAAATAGAATATACCTTTGGGTTTGGTATGATCTCCATCTTTAATGCATCAGCCTCTACAAGCCTCTTAATTGCCTTCAAGTTAGCCCACCTGTGTGAAATCTTGTTAGTATTCAATCAATTTATGTAAATTTCACTTAGGCCAACATGACTTACAAATTATTTGTATTGAAGATTTTGAACTTCTCTATTGACTTGAATTCATTAACCTGTTTCAAAGAAAGCACATCACATCAACACACACCAAAGACATTCTCTAAATAAAATTTACAATAAGATGACCTCATTGTGTCAAAAGCACACTGCTTGTATCAAGCTAATACAAGTTACTGCAGAGCACCTCATAGGGAGGCAGGAGCATGGTGACCACCACATATTTTCTCTGGTATGACAATCTCAGTGTCATCTAGAGTGATCTGCCAGCACAAGGCATCTTTAAAAAGGCAAGTTCAGAAACATTATGGTCTTTGTTACAATCACAGTGCAGATATTGATTGACGAGAGCATAAGTCTATGCTTTACAAACTATTATGACAGTTTAACTAGCAATTTTCAGAACAGAAAGAAAGGACTAAGAAGAGGAGTAGGTGTCCCCCATACACTAGACCATTCCTTTATTTCTGAAACATACTTCGTATTATTTTTATTTCCTTTGCAACTCTTGCAGCTCAGTACCTATAAACTAACTTATTGTTGCAAATCTAGGGCAATATCTCAACATAATTAATAAGAAATTTGTCTATTTGCTTGGATAATCTGACCTAAAATTTCAGATTGACTGGTGGAGATACAGACGAATAACAACTCAAAACTTACTTTCATCATGTCGCCTCCCTCGTCAAATTGATACTTTAATTTTTCTTTCATAATTCATTTCTCCATGGTATGACTACCGTACTTGTAAGGATTGAACCTATATCCTCACCCTCCATCCCTAGTTTTGGGAAGGATCATGTAATTAGTAACTATAAATAGTTATAAGCAGTTGTGCCAATTATTTTTTGGCACACCACCCCCTCTTCTGTTGTTTCACATCCCTACTTACATCATGACAATTAGTTCTTTTGGTGTTTAGGTATGCCAAACATAAAATCAATAAACATTAGCTAGTTGATGCCTTACTAATTAATTTATTATGCCAATTAGATTATATCCATATACTACATATAACAATCTCTTAGGATCAATTGAACAGTCAATTAGTATTTCAAATGTACAATCATGTAGCTGGGTGTAGTGTGCGTCGGCTTGGCTATATCACCTCTAGCCTACAACTACAATGAGATTCTGGACAATGAAAGCATTTCTCACTTGCAGGGAAATTAAAATGACAAAGGAGATCAAAAGAGGAGAAAAGAGTGGAATGGAACAAGAACTTACATGTTCATCAGGAACCTGTGCAATTTCCAGTAGCTGCATCATGTAATTAAAAATAAATATGTTACTAAAACCCTTCAATTCAAAAAATAAAAAAATAAAAAAAATAATAATCTTGAATGTATTACAGTTGCATATAACGCTCATAAGTACTGGACTCATCTTGAAGCAAATTCACATTGCCTACAAACTAAAACCGCAATTTAAATTCCTTTAGATTCTTTGTTGAATCTATAAGCTACAAGGGGCAGGCTTTGAAAGCAATCTCAAGCTAAACATCATTGACAAGAGAGTACTTGGGCCAAATAAAAAGGTAAATCCTAGGAGGAAATATGAGTAGCATTTTGCCAATGAACTCCAGCTTAACTGGCACCAAAGGTCTTGGGTTCAAGACCCACCAAGTGAATGTGCAACTTACCAATAAATAAAATAAAATAAAAAACGTGTAGCATTTTCCTCTCAGCTAGCTATAAAAACTTGCCATCATCAGCCTGATCTTAAAATATTATGTTTCTTGTACGGTGACCATCTGCTATATGTTATATTCTTTCTCAAAAACTGACCAAAATGAGAAATTTCAGAAAAGCAATTGATAGAATTTGACTGTATTACAACAACAAAAAACACCAAGCCCTAATCCCAAAACTTTGGGTCAGCTATGAATCCTTAACAGTCTAATCAGGGATTGGCCACATGAATCATTTTCCACCATCCTAGTCATACTCTCTATTATTTCCTTAATTGACATATCATTTTTTACTACTATTAATTTTATTTTTAGTCTTCCCCTGCATTTTTTTTTTTCATTTCCTCAACTTAAATCAACTCATTTTTTCTCACTGGTGCATTAATTGCTCTCATTTGAACATGACCCAACCATCTCAAGCGAATCTCCCTCATCTTTTCATCAAGAGGGACCACCATCTTAAGCGAATTTCCTTATTTCGAATCCAACATTTCTTTATAGTTAATATCAAATAGAAACCATAGTTAATATTTAAAATAATATCTATTATATAATAAAAATCAAAGAAAATTTCACATAGAAAATTTCGCATTCTTAGCCAAAATTAATTTCACACTCAAATAAAGTTCCCAAAAGTTTTATGCAATAAGAAAATCATTTTTTTTTTAATGTTCTTGACTTGAAATTCTTGGTTGCAAGATTATAAGCTACATAACACTAATTTATCCCAAGTAATGCGCAATTGAGCATCTAAATAAAATCAACCTCAAAACCTCTATCATGCTTTAAACAAAACAAATCAGAAGATTGTGAAGAAAAAAACACCAAAAATGCAAGTTATATATACCTGAACCCTTCCTTCATAAGAAATGAGAGTACCACCTTTCACATCAGCCATGGTTTTGGGTGTTACTTCCATACAGTATTCATTCTTGTTGTGAACCAAATGATTTAAAATTTCTAAGAAATCCAGTTAAGGATAATGGCAAAAGATATGCACTATTATCAGAAACAAAGCTAGAAACCACAAGGATCACCGAGAGCCAGTAAGAGGATACTCAAGTCAACAACAGCACCCAAGTTATCCGAGTTGGCAATAAACACATACTCCTTACCCTGAATCAGGCAAAAGACAGGAAAACAGTAAAGGATATAGCTTATGCATGTACTGGTATATACGTCAGCATTCAGATCGTAAAATCCACCATAGCACCAACCTGTGATAACAGCAAATCAAGTTTGCCGCTGTTCCTCAAGGATGGAAACACATCACCGTGCCCAGGTGGATACCTTCATGTGCATATAGTACTCATAAGTGGAAAGGAAAAATTAAAATAAATAAGCCACTAATAAGAAAAAATAACTTTTAATACTATTGACATGGTTTTTTTTTTTTTTTTCAAATCTCTAATCAAAGTAGTAGAAATTGAAGCCTATAATCAGGGGAATATGTTTCAACAAGGATGAAGAGACTGAAATAATTTAAAACTTAAACAGATTTATAAATGTTGATGCTATTCAAGTGGAGATAACTTGACCAACAAAATATAAGACAAACTTTTACCCTATTGTAGTCAACAATTTTGCAATGAAAATGTTATACTAATCAAAAATACTCTAGATCAGACATCCAAGTGAGTATAGCTTCAAAATTTGCTTTAGGTGGAGTGCAGAAATGGTTGCCATGGAAAGGTTAAGAGTTACACAATTAGAAAAAAATAAGGTTCAACCGTTCAAGAGAATAGACTTTGAATTTTCATGTGGTAGATTGCAGAAACGATGGTATTTAGAACCATTTTTTTCAATAGTTACAAAGGGGGAGGAGAGATTTAAACCCTAGAAGTCTCCGTTAGAAACACCAAGTATGGTAGTTTAGAACCATCTTATAAGCAGCGAAAAATATTTCCAGTTCATAATGGGGGAAAATCATTAAATTTTTATTTAAAAATTACTCATTATTTCACATAACAGTATAGTAGTAAGAGTTTACAAAGAAACAAGGATAAAATTTTCACATAATTGGGCTCAAAAGAAATTGGAATAGGAAAAAATAGTACAGTAGTTCTTACTTCTTGGAAAAGTTAACAAAAAAATAATGATAAATATTTCCAACATAATTGGGGCTCAGATGAAATTGGAACAGAAAAAAATAGAAGTTTATTGACTAATTCATATGCCACATTAATTGGCCATGGGATGATGCCTACAACCAACTTCCCAACTTCTTTCCATTTTTACTAAGAATCATTCTCATATTGCTGGATAATTTGCAAATTTATTATCATATTAAGTGATGGATAAATTCCCAAATAGTAGCCCATAGTAAAAATCACTTGTCATAATTTTCTAACATTGATTTAGCAGCTAAAAGAGGTGAGGTCTTAAGCTAAAACCATCACCTGGCTTCCCATAAACAGAGGTCCATAAAGTAGGGGCACAAAAATAGATCAAACTGTACATCAATATCTTACCAAAGCAATTAGTGAACTAGTGACTTCGAAGTTATATGATTATAATGCGAAAGCCATATAATAAAATTAATTAATTATACCATCCATCCTTGCCAGTCACTCCTTTGCTTGGCAATGGACTGAAGTCTTCAACAACCAGACGAGGATACTGGCTCTGTGTAAATCCAAAGATTCAGGATAAATTATAAATTCATTTTTTAGAATTTTCAACGGTCAGAAGGTACTTAGCAAAGCATAAAATTCAGAACTAGTATTGCAGACCTGATTAAAAGTATGAATTTCTACATTTGCGCCAGAGTATTTTTCCACTATCTGAACAAGAAAACAAACTCATTAGTTCAATAGGAAAATATATTGAAGAAGAGATTACTGTATATGTGAGTCAAAGTAGACACGATTTACCTTCTGCGTATCATCATGAGTGTTGAATGAATTCATTAGAAGCAGGGGAACATTGCACCCGTATTGTTTGTTGAGATTCTACAAATAATTGAAACAGTTAGTTGCAAGCCAAGACACCCCCCCCCCCAAACTTTTACAAAGCAGAAAAGACAAATGATAACCTCAATCTGGATAACAATCAAGTCAAGAAATGTCAGCCCATTTCGAACTTCAATGACAGACCTGCATGCATAAAATGAAATTTTGTTTAATAATATATTGAATTATATCTCTTATATCCCATTATGAAATAAATTTATTAATAGATGAAAAATAATTTCAAAATTGAGCTCCACACTTCTGTCATACTACTGATCTAATAAGATTTTATACTCAGTGGAAAGCAAAGAACAGAATCGGTCTACTCTGTCATTAAGCTTCAAGTCATTCTAAAATCTTTTTGACAGAAGTTTATTATTATTATTATTTTAAATGAGAACACTAAGATATTTAAAAATTTAACAGCTGGCTTTTAAGGGTATACAAATACATAAGCAACAGAAGAAAGAAATATATCAGAATTTGGACTAAAAACACATACTTGGGACCAGTACAACCCATTGTTGTCCCGAGACCTCCATTAAGCTTTAGCACAACCAGTTTGTCCAAAAGCTTCTTAGTCTCCGCAGGATCTGCATCCATTTACATATATATAATTTAATAAACTTCAAATCAGAGTGGAAATTCATAAAAATCAAGTTATAAAATTTCATTTTTTTTAATGACTTAGGAAACATTTATAAAGAATATCCATTTGGACTCGCCTCTAACTAGTAAAACATTCGACAACAACTGACCCCACCCATCAGAACGAGTTGACAAGTAAGCTAAGCAGTATATATATATATATATATATATATATATATATATATATATATATACTCAAATAAAGTTATTCAAATAATGAAAATAAAACAAAAGATTGGTTGAGTTACCATGAGGAGCGGGTTTCAAGGTATCATAAGGAACCACCACTTCATCAGTTGGGGTCTGGATCTTACTCCAGTCCACGTGTTGCGCTTCGCCACTTTTTCATAATTATAATTAACAATATCACAACCAAACAAACCATTCATAAGTAACCATTTTTCACAGTAATAATTTCTTCAAATATATATATATATATAAAGAACAGAAATTACAGGTATCCAATCTTCCATTAACAAAAATAAGAATCACATAACCAACACATACATACATACATGCATGCATAAATATATACACACATTATACCTGAGAAAGCGAGCGATGAGGTTGATGAAACCGTTTTTCTCATTCTCACTGCAAAAAAAAAAAAAAAAAAAAAAAAAAAAAAAAAACACAAATAGAAATATAATCAACGAGGATCAAAATTCAGATCTAAGATCTACTGCTGAATTTATACAGAAGATCCGAAAAACAGTGAGAAATTGCGAAATTCGATCGGATACATTGAAATCGGAACCAAACAGATAAATTTGAATTTAGAGTGAAAAAAAAAAAAGAGGAAGAAGTACCTGATTTGGGGAAGGGCAGCTACAGAAGATTTGAGGCTATTGAGTTTCTCGGCATCAGCAGCGCTGAGAGTGGGAGCAGCCATTGTTCACAGATCCCAAAAAAGCTTCAATCTAAACCACAAAGACAAAAAGAGCTCAAAAAGAGAGAGATAACGTTTCTGTGTGCGTATATATATGAAAACTGCTTGCGATTTGGAGTGGTGGTAACTGGTGAGGATATTTTATAGTAGTTCAAGACAAACAAACGAAGCGTAATTGTCGCGGCCAAAGCCTATAATGATGTAATAATAAATTTTGGTGCTTGGACTGGACGTTAGAAATTTTTTTAAGAGAGAAGAATAGAAGTTAGAAATTAAAACATAGAGTAAATGAAAAAAAATAAAAGGAAAGGAAATATAAAAAGAAAAAAAAAAAGAAAAAGACCTCGGAAGGGAATATGCAGTCGAATATGACGATTGATCTGATCTGAGCTTATTAGCGCCCTGCGCCTTGGCCCCCCTCACCTCTTCCAACGAATCCAATCTTAAAAAATTGTGGCGCCTCTTTTACGCTAAGCTGACACCTCATCCATATGCAGCCAAAGTTTTTTTTTTTTTTTTTTTTGAAAGTGAGCTCTGATTTCATTCAATCATTAACAAAGCAGCCAAAGTTCTTTTAAACGGAATTTTTTTTTTTTTTTTTTACATATTTTATATTCACGGGCATTTTCATTTTTCATTTAACTTTCAAAACAAATATTAAGTAATAAGTTGTTATTAATTATTGATAGTAGACAAAAAAAGTAATTTTAATGGTGTGTACAAATTAGAAACAATATTAATTTTACATTTATGATTTGTTGTGAAAGTGTACTAAACATAGCACTTCTCATTTTATAGGAGAAATTATACTTTACCACCTTAAACTATACTTCAAATAACACTTTGCACCCTAAACTTTTTTAATGCACATTTTACACCATAAACTATAACCATTGCTATACTTTACATCCCATCGTTAAATTTGTTGTTAACTTGGATGGAAAAGTATAACATCATATGAAATGATCTGATTGCCCCTCTTCTCAATCCCTTAAAAACAAATAAAAAATTATACTTTACCACCCTAAACTTTAGATTTCCATCCAAGTTAACAGAAAACTTAACATTGGGGTGAAAAATGTAACAAGAGTCATAATTTAGGATGCAAAACGTACATTCGAAAAGTTTATGATACAAAGTGTGATATATTATATAGTTTAGGGTTGTAAAGTGTAATTTATCCCATTTTATAGTGTACACTCAATAAATTAAAAAAAAAAAAAAAAAAACGAAGGCAAATCTAGGAATTTTTTCTAGAGTGGTCATTATGAAACTTAAATTATACAAAATATAATAAAAAGAAATTTTCATATATTGACAAAAAGAATGCGTGCAAATATATAAAGTTTTACAATTTCTTTTTATTATTATTTTATTTTAAAATTATTACATAATAATCTCATTATCAATGTTGCATGCTACATAACTTTCAAAATTTTAGTTCAATAAAAAAATTATTTACTGGGATTTTCCTTTTTGTTTTAAAGAGCCTAATATATTATTAAGGTGACTAAAGTTTAAGGACAGAGTTTGACTATAAACTTAGTCGTAGTCATAGGTTACAACTCTCACTAAAAAAATTAATATGACTACATATTTTGAAAATCTAACTGTTGAATTGCATATTTTTTATATTTTTAAAAAAATCATGTTAATAAAATGTTATTTGTAGGGTCGCGATTTGGAGCCCAAACCCAAGAGGTATGGGGTCTTGGTCCAACGAGCCCAAAACAATAAATTTATAGAGAATAGGTCGAAGAACTACATCCTAGCGAATTGGACAATGGTTAGTATCATACTGAACTACGATTAAACACAAATAAAATACGTTGATGTTCATAGACTTTCGGTCCGAGGAGGTAAAATGATAATGTATTAATCACCGTTTGGACAATATAACAGTTTAGATCGCTACAATGTTCCCTTTCTACTCCCCGTCCCCCCTCTCATGGGGACTCCCCATATTATATAGCCTTCTTGAAGCCATCTTAGTCCTACACTTGTTGATCATCTCGATCCCTACTTGAGTGTTTGTCCCATCAGATACCCCTCTTCAGCCTTCTGTGAGTTGTGGTGGCCAAGGTAACACTGTTCACAGGTCCTCTCCACATAAATGCAGCCAAAAAAATAGCTGCAATGCATTTAATGCTGTAGCAACAGCCTTTCCTTGAATATTTTGTGTTTCCTTCTTCCCTGCAAGTTTATGAGGCACACTCTTATTACTAGTGCCTATTGGAGGGTCCCTTTAATTGCTAGAGTGCACGTTTGAGCTACACTCGTCACATCAGAGGAGGTATTCCTCCTCGGATCGTCTTCCATATGTTCCTTGCTTATGAGAGTTTAACTGGGAATCCCTTAGACAACCATTTGCCTCTCCTCAGACTTACCAATTGTCCCGGGTAAAGCCCCGAAGCCCACTATACGAGTTTGAGTCTTTGTCCCCACAATAGCCCCTCAAAATTCCGGTTTTTCCCTCTTATCCGAGGAGAAAATGTGGGATTTTGACATTTAAAGGATAAATCCCTCCAATTTTTTATTCACACGTGTGGAAGCGCTATCCCACACGCTTCATAATTGCTACTGACGCTTCATAGCCCATGAGGCACCATTAATTACTCCAGGCGGCTCTATGCCCCCCCCCCCCCCGACATCCAACGGTGAGACGCTAAATCAACGGCAGACATTCCTCTAGAATTTTGGGCGGGAGCAATCCCGTTTATTTTCCCTTATTATACAAGGCTTCCGAGGGAGATCATTTTCCCCTTTTTTTTAGAAAAAACATTCAAGTGTTCTAGAGAACTTCAGCGCCTCTTCTCACAAAACACTCTAAGTCCCTGAGTTTCATAGCCGTTTCTGTAAGGATTCCTTACGAATCTTTTGAAAGTTTAAGAGACTTAGTATACGTATTCTTGAAAGTTTTCATTTCCTTTTATTCCCTTTTTTTTTTGTTCTTCTCGACCTTCTTTCTTTTCATATCTTTCTTTACGTCATTTCTGATCACCAGGATGGGTAAGTTTAAGAGCCTAGTGGATTCTCCGGCCGGCATGGAGGGTTTTAGGGCCAAGTACCATATCCCGCAAGGAGTGGGTTTAGAGTATTGCCCTTCGGACCAAATTCTAACTAACAGAGAAACGGGACAAGTCGTAATTCCTATGATCGCTTTCATAGAGGAAGGGATGACGATTCCTATGGGTAGAATAACTAGGGATTACTTACTTAACCATAGGCTGGCCCCCCACCAATGCGTTGCTAACATGTTCCGAGTCTTAGGTAGGGATGGCAATTTTTGCCCGACCCGCAAATACCCGACCCAACCCGACCCTAATGGGCCGGGTTTTACCCGGTTCGATTAGAAATAGGGTCAGGTATGGGTTTTTTAAAAAAAAAACCCGAAACGGGTCCAGGTCGAGTCCAGGTATTATTAAAAAAACCCAAACCCAACCCGAGACCCGACCCGTATAAAAACCCGTATAAAAACCCGGTACCCAAAATTACAAAAATACCCTAATATATATACCTATAATCTAACCCTAACTAATTCCTCATTTCTTCACTCTTCAATCTTCAGCTGCCTCCCTCCCTCACCTCAGTCCGATCCGCAGTCCCTTTCCCTCATTTTTGCACTTTGCAATTGCAATCCGATCAGCTCAGTCGGATCACGCCTCACGCCTCAGTCCGACAGTCCCTCAGTCCGATCACGCCTCACTCCGACAGTCCCTCAGTCCGATCACGCCTCCCTCCGACAGTCCCTTAGTCCCTCACGCCTCACGCCTCAAAAAAAGGACCGACCTTCCCTCACCCTCAGCTCAGTCACTCTGACCCTCCCTCTCCCTCAGCACAGTCCCTCACTCCCACACTCCGACAGGACCGACACTCCCTCACGCCTCCCCCCCTCAGTTCGACCCTCCCTCACTCACACACTCCCTCAGTCAGTCAGTCACTAAGTCCGTGAGTCGAAGAGGAAGAGGATCAGCTTCAGCCTTCCCTCCCTCACTCAGCTCAGCAATCAGCTCAGGTATTCTTATTTCATTTTCTTTCCTTTTCAATACTTCCTTTACTAAACTTTATTTGTGAAGTTCGTTTTTATCTTTTCCTTAACTGCTTTGTCTTAAATATCTTTGTTGTTGAAAGGGTTTTTTTTCTATTTTGTAGATCTGCTAGGTTTTCTTTACTCTTAATAATAATATTGTCTATGTTTGTGAGAAAAAGCCCTCTGATCTTTGTTTGGTACCTGGGAAAACCTAGGAAAGTGCTATTATTATGTTTTAGACAATAACTGAATTATTGTAGACTAAAGTTGGAAGCTTTTTTATGTAGGAGCTATGGACTGACTTGTTGAATTTATTGTAAATATTGGTTTGCATAATCTATATGCTTGTATCTCTCCTAGTTTACTCATTTATGAATTTTAGAAATAGAAAGACCCAGTATGGTTTTAAATTCTTTGTTGATATTGTAAGCTATAAATGTGTTTTTTTGAAATGTTTATGGTGTTTGAATCTAGTTTTATTGAGTGAATAATATACCATTGTTACAGCAGGACACCTACACAGTTTACTTTACAATTTGATGAAATTTATTCCATTTTTTAATTCATTGTTGTTGTAGGTTCTTCAACTATATCTGGAGATAGTACATTTCAATCCATTCTTGACGATGGGGAGCCAAATGAAGATGATGGGAGTTGTGCCACAATTGATGGGAGTTGTATCACAATTGATGAAGATTAAGTATTTTGTATTAATTTAGTAGTTTTTTTTTTAATTTCTTAGACTTGTTGGATTAATTTGTTGGTTTGTAATTATTCTAAACTTGTGAGATTTATGTTGTAGCTTTTTAATTTCTTGGACTCGTTGGACTTTTGATACTTATTTCTTGGACTTGATTGATTTATTTTATTTTTATGTTTTAGCTAGTGATTTTAGTTATGATCTAGGTAATTTATTGATTTAAAATCTTGGTTATGATTTATTGAGTTATTATTATGATATTAGTTATGGTTTATTGATTTATAAATTTATAATTAACAGGTGATTTATTGATTTATAATTAGTAGTCTATGATTTGGCATTTGGGCCACGTGATCTAGGCTCGAATTTGAATATGCAGGCAAAAATAAATTTGGGCTTAATTTTTTTATTTGGAATATGCAGGCTTGAGCGGCAAAAATAAATCTGGGCTTGAACGTAGGAAAAAATAAATCTGGGCTTCATTTTTTTTTTTTTGGTTGGGCCATGAATTGGGCCCAATCCCTAAACGGGGTCTGTGGGGCCCGGCTAGGGCGGGTCCGGGCCCCGGGAAAAAATCCGGTACCCTAAACGGGCCGGGTTTGGGCCACGAGTCTTGCCCCGCGGGTCGGGTCCGGGTATGGAAAAACCCGGCCCGAACCCGACCCGTTGCCATTCCTAGTCTTAGGGTGCGTAGATGCTCTGAATGACCAGATGAAGCTCGGCCTCTCCTGGCACGATGTTGTTCACTTGTACGAATGCTACTGCTTTTCTGGGGTGTATTACCTGAAATCCAGGTCCGATGAGATGAGGTTGATATCTTACCTTCCTAAGTCCAACAAAGGCTTGAAGGACGATTATCTGGTCGTTTCCAAGGAATGGCATGACGGTCTTCACTGCCTAGTTAGGACAGGGACACCAGGTGGAGTACTCTAGGATTTGGTCCCTCGGATGGGATCTTAGCCTTCTAAGCTTTCCTTTTACTTGTTTTGGTCTTTGTTTTAGTCGTTTGTTCTCTCGGATTGACCATAACTTCCCTTTTGGATGTTTTGCAGACAACACGTCACTCCAAGGATCAGTCTGGTCAACGTCCAAGCTCTCAACTACCTCTTAAGGTTAGAGATCTTTATGAGCGAGGACGGGCAGTTGCGGGCCACTCACCTCATTTTGGACTACGAGTCTCTATCCCGTATATTCCAGGACGTGGGCCAGGCGATAAAGGCGAGAGCTCCCGATTGGCTCGTATTGACATTTCTAAGCAAGGATTCCTAGCTCGGAGAGACTTGCCACCAGTCCAACCGCCCACTCAATGCATTCCCCAGGAGGTAGTCGTTCCAGGGGAGGAGATTGATTCTACACACTCATCCCTCGAAACTGAAATCGATCACTTCCACTTTAACGAAGAGGGTGAGGTGCCAACAAGGCCCGTAGAGCTTTCAGACTCTGACTTGGATCTTGATTGCTTTTCTGCTGCACAATCCCCAAGACTGATAGTTGCTCGAATCGATACCAGCCAAGAAATTGAAGAAGAAGGCATGGATCTGAAGCCGAGATCTGGTCTAAAGGGCCTTATGTCCAACAGGAATAAAGGGAAATCCTCTAAAGATGCCCCTAAGGTGCAAGCTCCTGCCAGCTTCCCTCATCCACCTCCTCCTCCCACTAACCCCAGACTACAGGCCAATCCAAACCTGAGGAGGAAAAGGCCAGTCGATGAACTGGAGGAGGGTGAGGTCGGACCTCAAAAGGCCAAACAGCAGAAGAAGGCCAAAGAGCCTAAAGATAAAAGGACTAAGTCCATAGATAGCCAAGATGAGGCTGCACTCCGGAGGGGGCAGCGTACCTGGTCTCCTCGGCTTGAATTAGACAGCGTTCCCATTCCTTAGGACACAACACTTTAGGAGTCCCAGCAGGGGCAAGCGACATATCTTGCTAAGGCTCTGCAACAGCCCCTCCTCTTACCTCGTGACATGGATGGGCTCAAAACTACAAGGCAACTGGACCTCTTCATGTCGTTGAAGAGGGATCTTGCCATGGTAAAACGAAAAAAACCCTCCATTGTTCAAATTCTAAATTCTGCGTTTATCTATTTGTTACCCTTGTTTTGATGACCCTTCCTTTACTTTGTGCAAGTGACTCAGCAAATCTATGTGGCCGAGGAATGGGTCAAGAACTCCCGCGAGGAGATAAATGTTAAGGTTCAGTCCCGACTTGCGGCTGAGAAGGCTGCTGGAGTCCTTACGCAAGAGAAGGATAGTCTGGTCGATAAGGTCAGAGAGGCTATTTAGGCCTGGGATAGTGCCGTGGTAGGCCTGAAGACTACGAAGAAGCAGGCCAAGGACATGCGCCAGAAGTTGCATGTAACAGAGATAAACTTGGCTACCGAGAAGCAAGCGGTCTTGGACCTCAAGGCACAGCTGCAACAGGCTGAGGGGGCAGCTCGGGTAGCTAGGGAAGCAGCTGAGGCCGCCGTGAAGGCGTCGTATGAGCGTGGGGTGCTTGATGCTGAAGTCAGGCTGACTGAAGAGGTGGCTGTGGTCTGTAGGGACTACTGCACCGAGTCCTGGGGAGTAGCAATGGACCGAGCTGGAGTCCCTGCAGATTTCGAGCTCGGGAGGGTTGAGAATATCTTTTTCCCAGAGGACATTCGAGAGATTCCTAACTCAGACACTACTGCCAAGAAGCTCCTTTCTGCCCAAGTTGTTCTCCCTGACGCTAACACTCTTGGGGGGGAAGGAGTGGACGGGCAAGCTCAGCAACCGGCGAAGGACAAGCCATCCGAGGACTCCCTCATGATCAGAGATGTCATTTCATAGGCTAAGAAGGCTGAATCGAAGTCCAAAACTGAAGTCGCTTGCTCTGAGGCCGCTGACCCCAAGAAAAACGTGGCTAAGGATAAAGTCTAGATTTCTAGATGTAGGATTTTCCTTCATTATTTTAATGTTGTTTTTCATTTCTGCAGCCTTTGCCATCGTTTGTAGTACAAATTATCTTTAAGTTAATGAATGAACTTCTTTTCTATTTTCTGGGTTTTCATTTTCATTGTTTTCAATTTTACCATCGCTTGTTTTTCATTTTCCGAGAGGTCTAACTAAATAGGGATATTTTACATTCGTTGTGCGAATTAATTCTTGTATAATGAATATTGGACTTGATGGTGGTAAAAGATATTCCTCGCATCCTGCGCTCTATCTAACGTTCATAAAAGCGTTCCTTAGGTGTTGGAAGTAGCTAATTTCCCCTAGGCCTACGATCCGAGGAGCCATGCAGGACTTAGGTTCTGTTTAATACTTAGACAATTGTAAGAAGTAATTAATTTCCTCCAAGCCTGTGGTCCGAGGAGCCTTGTAGGACTTAGGTTCTGTTTAATACTTAGACAATTGTAAGAAGTAATTAATTTCCCCCAAGCCTGTGGTCCGAGGAGTCTTGCAGGATTTAGGTTCTGCTTAATACTTGAGTAAATGTAAGAAGTGATTAATTTCCCCTGAGCCTGTAGTCCGAGGAGCCACGCAAGATTTAGGTTCTGTTTAATAATTGAGTAAATGTAAGAAGTGATTAATTTCCCCTGAGCCTGTAGTCCGAGGAGCCACGCAAGATTTAGGTTCTGTTTAATAATTGAGTAAATGCAAGAAGTAATTAATTTCCCTTGAGCCTGTGGTCTGAGGAGCCACGCAGGACTTAGGTTCTGTTTAATACTTGAGTAAATGTAAGAAGTGATTAATTTCCCCTGAGCCTGTGGTCTGAGGAGCCACGCAGGACTTAGGTTTTGTTTAATACTTGAGTAAATGTAAGAAGTGATTAATTTCCCCTAAGCCTGTGGTTCGAGGAGCCACGCAGGACTTAGGTTCTGTTTAATACTTGAGTAAATGTAAGAAGTGATTAATTTTCATTGAGCCTGTGGTTCGAGGAGCCACGCAGAACTTAGGTTCTGTTTAATACTTGAGTAAACAAATGAGACATAAGAAGCGGGAGGGCTTTGTGCAATAGAAAGATTTAACAACAAAGGAAACTTTTATTAATAATAATATCTTTTCAAGTTGTTTACATTCCAAGGGCATGGTACTACATGCTCATCTAAATCTTCTAAAAAATACGTCCCAATGCCAGCCACTGAAGTGATACGATACGGTCCTTCCCAATTTGGCCCGAGCTTCTCCCATGCGGGATTTTTTGCAGTGCCCAGAACTTTCCTTAATACTAAGTCCCCAGGCACTAGTGGCCTTAGCTTCACCTTAGCGTCATAACCTTGCTTAAGCTTGTGTTAGTAGTAGGCGAGTTGGACCATTGCCCTTTCCCTTCTTTCCTCGATGAGGTCTAGACTTTTCTCTAGTAGCTCATTGTTGCTGCTCAGACAGAAAGAACTGGTTTTTAGCATTGGAAAGTTCGTTTCTATTGGAATCACAACCTCGGCCCCGTAAGTCATCAAGAAGGGCATTTCCCCTGTTGACATACGGGGTGTGGTTTAGTACGTCCACAGGACATGTGGCAGTTCTTCTACTCATCTTCCCTTCGCGTCGTCTAACCTCTTCTTTAGCCCGTTTACTATGACCTTGTTAACAGCCTCGGCCTACCCATTCCCCTAGGTACAGGCTGGCATAGAATATCTATTTGCAACTCCCAATTCGCCGCAGTATCTTCTGAAAGCCTTACTATCGAACTGAAGACCATTGTCCGAGATTAGGGTATTAGGGACTCTGAACTAAGTAACAATGTTTCTCCAGACGAACTTTTTGGCATCCACGTCCCTAATATTTGCTAAGGGTTCGGCCTCAACCCATTTAGTGAAGTAATCAGTGCCAACGAGTAGATATCTCTTGTTCCCTGCCGCTTTAGGAAATGGTCCTACGATATCCAAGCCCCATTGAGCAAACGGCTAAGGGCTAGACAATGGATTGAGGATTCCTCCTGGTTGGTGTATGTTTGGCACAAACCTCTGACATTGATCGCACTTCTTCACGTATTCATGTGCTTCTTTCTGCATGTTCGACCACCAATAGCCTTGGGTGATGGCCCTATGGGATAAGGATCTGCCTCCTATATGGCTTCCGCAAATTCCTTCGTGCAATTCTTCCAAGATGAGTTATGTGGCCTCAGGGTGTACGCAGAGCAAGTATGGTCCCGAAAATGAGCGTTTATATAGCTTCAGGTCCTCGGATAGCCAAAACCAAGAAGCTTTTCTTCGTATTTTGTCGGCTTCACTTTTTTCTTCAGGTAAAATGTCCTCTTTTAGGAACAGTACCAAAGGGTCCATCCAGCTAAGCCCTACTCTGACGTTGTGGACATGGATCACCTCTCTTTTCGTCACCGAGGGCTTGTATAAATCTTCTACAAGGATGACCCGAGGTAAACTTTGAGCCGAGGAGGTGGCCAGTGTGGCTAGGGAGTCGGCATGTGTGTTTCCACTTCTAGGGATGTGCAGTAAGCTGAAAGAATCGAAATATGACCGCAGTCGTTTAGCTTGGTCTAAGTACCCTTGCATTCTTTCGTCTCTTGCTCTAACTCCCCATTCACTTGGCCTACAACAAGTCTTAAGTCCAAGAATATGTTTACAGGCTTCCCACCCAGTTTCTGGACCATGGACATTCCTTCTAGCAGGGCTTCATATTCAGCCTCATTATTCGTGGCCGAGAAGCCCAGTCATAGCGATTTTTCTATGGTAATTATTTCGGGGGAAACCAGGACTAGCCCCACACCAGAGCCCCTTTGGTTTGCCGCGCCATCAACATATACCTTCCAGCAGGTGGGCCCTTGCAGAAAGACTGCGCCAACCGATTTTTCATCCATGCTTTACGTCCTTTCTTCTTCTTCTAGCGAAGGTTCAGCAAATTCAACCACCAGATCCGCAAGGACTTGGCCTTTTACGGCGGTACGAGGCATGTACTTAATGTCAAAAGCCTCTAGAATTGTCCCCCATTTAGCAATTCTCCCTGTATAATCGGTACTTCAGCGTATGGATCTGAGCAAGAGTTGGGTTAGGACAATAACTGTGTGTACCTGGAAGTAATGGGGGAGCTTTCGCATAGCTTGAACCATCGCCAGAATGGCCTTTTCTAGTGAGAGGTAGCGGATCTCAGCCTCGTGCAATGATTTGCTTACGTAATAGACTGGTCGTTGTACGCCGTTATCTATTCGTATCAACATTAAGCTTACTGCGTGATGGACCACAGCGATGTAGGCGAACAGGACTTCGTCGGCCTCAGGACTGGACATGATTAGTAGTCGAGACAGATAGTCTTTGAGTTGTTGGAAGGCCAAAGCACATTCTTCGATCCATTCGAATTCTTTCCATTTATTCAATAAGAGGAAAAAATGTCTACACCTATCCACCGACCAGGAAATAAAATGGTTTAAAGCGGCAATCATGTCGGTAAGCTTTTGGATCTCCTTAGGGTTCCAAGGTGGCTGGATGTTGTGGATAGCCCTGAACTGATCGGGGCTGACTTCGATGCCCCTGTAGGTCACTAGATAGCCTAAGAATTTTCCTGATCCTACCCCGAATGAACACTTGGACGCATTAAGGCACAGCTTGTGTCTCCTCAAAATTTCAAAGATGCTGTCGAGGTCTCCCAAGTGCTCAGATACCACTTTGCTCTTTACCACCATGTCATCTATATAGACCTCAATGTTTTTATCCATTTGCGACTCAAACATTCTGGTCATCATTCTCTGGTATATGGACCTTGCGTTCTTCAAACCGAAAGGCATCACCTTGTAGTGGTAGTTTCCGATGAGGGTAACAAAAGCTGTCTTTTCTTGGTCGTCTATGGCCAAGGGTATCTGATGGTATCCTTGAAAGGAATCTAAGAAGCTCATTCGAGGGTGTCCAGCGATCACGTCCACTAACCGATCTATCCGAGGCATTGGTAATGGATCTTTTGGGTAGGCTTGATTTAGATCCGTGAAGTCTACGCAGACCCGCCACTTTCTGCTCTTCTTCTTCATTACTACGGTATTGGCCAACCACTCGGGGTAAAAAACCTCTTTGATAGCCCCTGCTTTCTTAAGTTTCATCACCTCGTCCCTAACGGCGTTAGCATGTTCCTTTGACGAACGCTGGGAAGGTTGCTTCTTAGGTGTAACAGATGGATTAACATTTAGGTGGTGGCAAATGAAGTCTGGATCAACCCCCGGGGCCTCACAGGCATCCCATGCAAACACGTCCACATTTTTCCTGAGGAAATCAATTAGTTCTTCTTTCTCTTGGTGAGGTAGTTTTGAGCCGATCTGAAAAAACTTTTCCAGATCAATGCCCACAGAAACCTTTTCTAGATCCTCGCATTTTGCCTCCTCGACTGATCCCGTACCGGGCGATACCAGGTCGATTGATTGCTATAAGCCACTTTTAGTAGAGGCGAGGGCTTAACACAATGTTGCCACAAGATGGCAGACACCATACACTGTCTGGCCATGGCTTGGTCCCCCATAACCTCTTTGACTTAACCCTCCGACGGGTACTTCACCTTTTGGTGAAGGGTAGAAGAGACGGCCCCTAGGGCATGAAGCCAAGGCCTAGCCACTATGGCCGTGTAGGGTGAATAAGCGTCAACCACAATGAAGTCTACCTCCACCACGTCCAAACCTATTTGTATGAGCAGTCTGATTTGGCCTCTTGGAGTAACGGTCTTCCCTTCGAAGCTTACCAGAGGAGAATCGTATGCCGTTAAATCCTCGGGTTTCAGATTCAACCCCTTGTATAGGTCAGGATACATTACTTCCACAGCACTGCCTTGATTAACTAGCACTCTCCTCACATCATATCCCCCAATCTTGAGCGTGACGACCAGAGCATCATCGTGGGATTAAATGATTCTGACCTTATCTTCGTCCGAGAAGCCTAACACAGGTGATGCTATCTTCTTAGCCTTCTTAGACTCCCGATCGTCATATTCGGCAGGAAACCGAGCTACAGACATTACTCTGATAGGACAAGAGCCAGTCCTTCCCAAGGCGACGAGAATGACATTTATTGTGCCTATAGGCGGTCTCAATGAGGTGTCCCTTCGTGTCTTGACATTTGCCAATCCTTGTTGGCCGCTAGAGTGATGTGGGAAATGACTTAATTTTCCTTCTCGGACCAACTGGTCCAAGTGGTTCTTCAGGTTTCCGCAATCTTCAGTAGTGTGCCCTGGTTCTTGGTGGCATTGGCAATTTAGGTTCTGGTTACGCTTCGTGGGATCCCCTGCCATCTTATTCGGTCATCTGAAGAACGGCTCATTCTTGATTTTCTCCATAACCTGATATATCGAATCTCGAAATACAGCGTGAACTGCTTGCACCCTGGCAGATCCGGGTTGCTCTGTGTAGTCTCTCCTCGGTCGGTTGTTGTTGTTAAATCGGTCCGACTTGAAGTCCCTCCTCTCCTGAGGGACGATCTTCGCTTTACCCTTACCCAACTGCTGGTCCTCTTTAACCCTCTTATACTTGTTGATTCGGTCCATGAGTCGGTGTAGGCTGGTGACAGGTTTTCCCGTTAGGGATTTTCTTAAACCGTGCTCAGTGTGTAGTCCACTCTTGAAGGTACTGATGGCGACGTCATCATAGTTGCCCTCTATCTTATTGTACATCTCTCAGTACCTATCCGAGTAGGCTTTTAGGGTCTCCCCTTCTCGCATGGACAAAGACAAAAGGGAATCCAAGGGTCGAGGAACCCTGCTGCTCGTGATAAAGCGAGAGCCAAAGGCCTGTGTTAGCTGCTTAAAGGAATTTATGGAGTTTGGCCTGAAACCGTCAAACCATCTCATTGCCATCAGTCCTAGACTAGACAGGAATACTTTACACATCAAAGCCTCGTCTTTGGAGTGGACGGTCATCCTCTAGTTAAACTGACTTACGTGCTCTACGGGGTCCATTCGACCGTTATACATGGTGAAAGTGGGTTGGTGGAATCGTCGAGGAAGCTTAGCCCCCTCTATCTTACGTGTGAAGGGTGACTTGGAAATTCGATCCAAGGCTTTGCTCATGGCGTCGTTCACTAGGCCTTTATAGGATAGACTTCTATGACTGCGTTTATGATGGTATTCTTCCTCACAGGAGAAGGTTTCACTTGGTGGAGTTCTCGACCTTCGCCTGTAATTGTCGTCCTTTTCATCACTAGTGGGGAAACGCTTCCGCTGCGCGCCACGCAGCTTCCTCTTCAAGTCGTCAATCTCCCGTTGCAGGGCTCTGTTATCGCCCTGCTTTTGGGATACGTGACTTCTCCCCTTAGAATGGCTTTTGCTTGTATGGGTGGTACGTACACTACCCTCTCGACATTTGTCTTGGTCTCTTTTCCGTTCGAGGTTGAGAAAGTTGTCTTGCCGTTAAGAACCTGCAGGCTCTGCTTGGTTCAGACCTGATCCCACCATCTTTAACCGTTGCACTTGCTGAGGCATAAGTCCTTTCCCACAGACGGCGCCAATTGTAGGGTCGCGATTTGAGGCCCAAGCCCAAAAGGTATGAAGTCTTGGCCCAACGAGTCCAAAACAATGAATTTATAAAGAATAGGTCGAAGAACTAAATCCTAGCGAATTGGACAACAGTTAGTATCTGACTGAACTACGATTAAACACAAATAAAACACATTGATGTTCATAGACTTTCGGTCCAAGGAGGTAAAATGATAATGTATTAATCACCGTTTGGACAATACAACAATTTAGATCGCTACAATGTTCTCTTTCTACTCCCCGTCCCCCCTCTCGTGGGGACTCCCCATATTATATAGCCTTCTTGAAGCTATCTTGGTCCTACACTTGTTGATTATCTGGATCCCTACTTGAGTGTTTGTCCCATCGGACACCCCTCTTCAGCCTTCTGTGAGTTATGGTGGCCAAGACAGCATTGTTTACAGGTCCTCTCCACATAAATGCGGCCAGAAAAGTAGCTGCAATGCATTTAATGCGGTAGCAGCAGCCTTTCCTTGGATATTTTGCGTTTCCTTCTTTCCCGCGGGTTTATAAGGCACACTCTTATTGCTAGTGCCTATTGGAAGGTTCCTCTAGTTGTTAGAGTCCACGTTCGAGCTACACTCGTCACATCCGAGGAGGTATTCCTCCTCGGATCGTCTTCCATATGTTTCTTGCTTATGAGAGTTTAACTGAGAATCCCTTAGACAACCATTTGCCTCTCCTCGGACTTGCCAATTGTCCCGGGTAAAGCCTCGAAGCCCACTATACAAGTTTGAGTCTTTGTCCTCACATTATTTATTATTCGATTTTTAAACTTATTTTTTATGTATAATTTTAGATTACAAAATTTTGAAATTAAAAAATTGATTAATAATATGGCTATTAATCTTTAATCTTAATGAAATTTTGCAACCATGAAGGATATAAGAAGAAAATGTAATCCAATGGTGAATTTGTCAAATTTTACATCAAATAAATAAAAAATTAGGTAGAGTTGTAGTCTTAGTTTACAATCAAATTTGCCGCAATAATTTGTCCAAAATTTAATTATATTAGGCCTAAAACAATTTAGGCCAGTCATAAATATTTTTAGGGTAAAAAAATCAAAAAAATTTTGAAATTCATATATAGTAATTATTTTTTTCCCAAGTTAGAGTAGTTCTATGACCACCATGGCTTCAATGTGGAGCCGCCTTTATTTTAAAATCCTATTTTTAAAACACAATTTTACAATTTTAACTAAAAATGATTTCCAATTAATGAGTGGGTGAATATCATTACAGTTTCTTTTGAGGCAAACATATACTTTACCCTTTATAACCTTATTTAATGTCATTTTACTCCATTAAATTTGATAAAGTGATCACGTTTTACATTAACTCGTGCAAAAGTCATATATATTTTATCATGATAATTTTTTTTTTAAATTTTACATAATCATCTTTTAAATACACATTCATCAGATTATCTATTTTACATTATCTTTTATTAAAATATTATTTCTTTTATCAATTTTTAATTACTCTCTTAAATCATCTCTCTCTTTACAAGCAAAGAAAATATTTAAAAACATAATTGCATATGAATAGTAACCATGCATATTTACATAGTTACTGTAGCTAGAATCCTATTTTGCACAATTTTGCATGAGCTAATATGGATTTTTTTTAGGCTAGTTGGATAAATTGTGGGGCTTAGATAATTCATAATGGTAGAGCTAAAATTTTTAGCTTTTAACATCTCAAAAACTCATTTTATCTATTTTAATACATTACCTTATAACCCATTCAATTCAATGTCAATGGTTTTATTTTTTTTACCACTTTGATTAAAATAATATAAATAACCCATTAATTTATTTATTTTAAACATCCACCGCAAAAACTTTAGGAACCAGCCACAACCACTCCATCACCACTCCACCAGCCACAGCCACAATCACCACTGTGGCAACCACAACTCACAACAAAACAAAAACCACAACCCATCACCACCAACCACCAACCACAACCCGCCATCTCAATCACAACCCACTGCCATAACCAAATCCAAAAACCCATAGCCAAAATCAATGAAATCCACCACCATAGCCAAAATCCACTACCACCACTACAAATACAGTCACACCACCACCGACCACTGATCTTAGCCACCACCATCCACATCCACGGCTAGCAACCCGATTTCAACCACAACCCAATCCACCACCACGAACCTACCCACACCAAATTGACCCACCACCACGAACCCACACCGATCCACCCACCACCACAAACCCAAACTATAAAGAAGGTGCTGGAGAGGAGAGAGAGAGAGAGAGAGAGAGAGAGAGAGAGAGAGAGAAGGAAAAAAATTAGCAGAAGACTAGAGAGAGAGAAAGGAAAAAGAGAAAAAAAAAATTAATGAGAGAAGGGAGAAACAAGAATAAATTTTTATTTTTTATATATATAACTTTATTGCTACGGTAGACTGTCAAAGATGGCAGTTTACTATAGCAAGTTTGTTAAATATTTTAACAATAGCACTATTGATTTAGCTTAGTTTTTGTTGTTTATGGTGCTAAAAATAACAATTTGGCAAATAAGAGCATTCCCATCCAAGATTCCAAAAAAGTTATATTTTACAATCTTAAAACCTACTTTATCTATATTACCATCTCATTTTAGAGAAATTATAGAGTCCTCTGGTGGACCACGTCATTTGTCCACCATTCCACTAAAAAGCTTCCACTTGTTTAAAATTGCTAAGTCAGTATTTAATTTCTGTTTAAAAAATTTTTCTAACTAATAATTTTAAACAAATTGAAATTTTTTAGTAGAATGGTGGACCACATCACTTGTCCACCAAGTGGATCTTAAAATTTCTCCTCATTTTACAACTCACCCAACATCCCAGTTTCTATTTTTAGACACATCACAATAAAATAATATATACTTCCTAATAAAATAAATATAAAACTACCCTCTCTCTCTCTCCTCTCCACTATCTCTTTTCTCTTTCTCTGTCTCTTTTTCATCATCCCCAAACATAAACCCAGAACAGAACTTAGATCAAGCCAACCACCTAAACTCAGCCACCACCATCACCACCACCAATCAAAACTGAAACCACCACCAACAACCAAAACAACCACCACAATCACCCACACCACCAACCATAACAACCACAAATCACCACCAAAAACCCAAAACTAAAAACCACCAAAAATCCAAAACAAAAAACCACCACAGACCTACCACAGCCTCCTTTGCCACCACAGCCTCACCACAGTAAAACCCACCCCAGCCACCACGGCAAACCCCCACCACCATGAACCTACAAGCCCACGACAACGACCCACCCCATCACCACGACAACAACCCACCTAAAGTCAGCCACCACCAACACCACCACCACCAATCAAAACTGAAACCACCACCAACAACCAAAACAAACACCACAATCACCCACATCAACAACCATAAATCACCACCAAAAACCCAAAACAAACCCAAAAAAAAAAAATCTCCAAAACCACAACCAAAACTATAAAGAGGCCGATAGAAAGGCTGATCTGAGAGAGGTTGATCATCCACGCCGTCGACGCTAATAGAGAGGTTGATCATCCAAAATGATGCCGATCATCCATGCTAATCATCCAAAATTGCCAAAACGACGCCAATCTTCCACGCTGTCGACACCAATAAAGAGGCTAATCTGAGAGAGACACCAAAACAAAGAAAGGGGAGAAAGAAAGGAAAATGAGAGATGAGGTGATTGAAAGAGAGAGAATCATATATTTTTAATTAAAATAATATTATATTTTTACATCTTCTGTGAATAGTTGGTTCTATATATAAGAACCAATTGTTCACTAGTTGCAAAAAATTTTAGAAACCCATACTTGGATGGAGGAGGATTTTTGAGGTATTGGCTATAAAAATAGCAATTGGGGGGGTGTTCACACCCCCCAATGCTAGTGCTCTAACACCACCATTGTGAAACATTCGGGTGGCCAAAAAAGTTCTATTTTACACCCTAAAAACTTACTATTCGGGGGCCTTTTTCAGTTGTCTAGCCACATGTGGTCTATTGGAGGGATAACCTTACTAGGCCCGGGTTCTTTTTGGAGAGTTGCATCCAGAACTCAACATTGGGCCACGTGATCCAATGGCTACCGGCGTATTTTTAAACCTACAAAACCATTAAAGACAAAGTCTAAGAATCATGATAATGGTCAAATAAATATATAATATGCGTTTGATATAACAGCTTTGATTAGTAGTTGTAATAACAATTGAAATAAGGTAGTATGTATTTAAATGTGAAGTAATCATATACTCAATGATGTAACTTTAAAGATATAGAAGCAATATCACTTATCTCTGATGGTTTGCAGCCCAGTTGTACAGCTTTTGTGAGCTAATAGGATTCTAGTAGAATGACTCCAGCGGTAGAGAGATAGTTTGTCATGATAACTTCGTGATTGAAGGGGGAAAATTGGTGCAATTGGAGGGAGAGAGAGTATGTCTAGCTGTGTGTAGAGGCTAATTAAGGTTGCCTCTCTTATCATGTACTTAAATGAGTTTCTCCTTTGACAATGCTCTTTTAATTGTTGTGAAGTTATGAATAGTGTTGCCTCCCATGAGAAGGGCTTTTGTAGGATGTAATTTGTGCCTTCTAAGGGAAGGGTTTTTGTAAGAAGTAGGTGTGCCTTCTAAGAGAAGGGCTTTGAAATAAGATCTTGGTGCCTTCTAGGAAAAAGGTTTTAGTAATAGAAATTCATACCTTCCATGAGAAGGGCTTTTAGTATCAGTGTTTGATATCTCTTGAGCAGTGTGGAGATGGTAAAAGATATAGATGTTTTTTGGGATATAGTATTTGTAATATGTATGATATATGGAAGTATGAGAGATATGAAAGTTAAAGATAGTAAAAATATGAGATTATAACTACTGGAGAAGTTGTAGAGATTGTTTTACAAGAGGAAAGATTTTGTAAGAGAAGAGTATGGAGATGTATTTAGGTATTTGGAGATAGGACTAGTAAGATAGGTGTATTTTTTGAATATGGAGAGTGAGAGAATAAGTATAAGAGGGGTAAGAGTGCAGTAGTGTGTTTAGCAATGCTGCTGGGATTTACTGCTGGGATTGTTTTGCTGGAGATGTATGAAGGCTTATGAAGGGCGTTTATGAGCTAAGGGCTGAAGAGTTTAGTTCCTGATTTAAAAACTAAAAAACTTAGAAGCTCAAAACTTCATTCAAGGCTTAAGAAGATTATTAGAGAGAGAGAGAATAGAGAAATTTGTGAGAGAGTTCTCTTTCATTGGTGTCCCCCCCCCCCTTCCCCCCGGGAGGTGTTAATGAAGGGTCCCCCTTTAGAGCTGAGTTTAAGGAGTATTTTAGCAAAAAAGATCAGCCAAAATTTGTCCCAACTAGCAATGAATCTTCAGAAAATTCATCTTAATATTTAGTCAAAAATGGTATGTTTAACTTTAAGGTGTTCTTACGGTTTTTGGTAAGAGCTGCTGGGGAAAGAGTAGCAGAAAAGGAAGGTATTTTAGCAAGAGAAAGGTAGTTTCTTTAGTTGGTTTTGGTTTTAGCCAAATGTGAAAAAATCAATAATGCTCAAGCTACTGGGTCAGCTGTCATAACTGTTTTGAAAAGGCTGTCCCAACTGTCAAGAAAAGCTATGACAGTTATCATGAGACAACTGTCACAGCTGTCATAAGACAACTGTTTGCTTTGGGCAGAAGCCAATGAGGTCAGATGGGTGATTTCAGACTGCTGGAAATGTCATTTCATGGATTTGGCTAAAAATGGTAAGATCTCTTTCAAGGGTATCTTGCTATTTTGGGTATAGCAACTAGTTGCTAGGATTTCAGCATTAAATGGCTGATGATATCACTTCCAACCAGGTGTCAAGTGCTGAATGCATTGCTGGGGTTTAGTTGGAAATGCTTCCTTTTTTGGGTGTTTGTGTTTTTGGTACAAGGTTCCATAACAACACATTTCTAATAAGTAATAGAATGGTTGGTTGAAAGTTAAAGAAGTTTTAGAGATTTAGTCAAAGTCTCATTGTATTGTGACTTAATCTTGGTGAGTAAGAAGGGTATTTAATGCTCTGCTCTGGCAATTGGCAGAGAAATATATGGTCTGATTGTGGCAGACAGCAGCTAAGTATTAGAGATATCATGAATATTTTGTATATAGTTGGAGATTAAAGATAGCCAGTCAAATTAGACCATGTGTTTGAATTATATTTTAGCTGAAAGTAGTAATAAAATTTATGTAGAATAATATAATAAAGTTTCTAAATTTGTATAGCAACAGTTAGGGATTGAATAAACAGTTATTTTCTTAGCAGTTAGATGGTTGGAGATATTGAGTATTTATCACATGATGAATATTAAGTTTTAGGAAAAGAACAATGAGAAATTTTATCATCTAAAGTGCTATGTGATTAGAGATGCTTACTATATGTTACCGCTACACACGGACTCGTCAGAGTTTAGGGAGTTAGAGAAGACACGCCAAGTAACATGTCTCTTTTATCAACTTTAAACCGCTGGAATTTTGCTGAACATACCTCTTGACCTTCCAAACCATGACTTCCAAAGTTTCCCCAAAGAGACTTATGAGCTTGGATCATAAGTTGAAAATAAGATGACGTACCTCGGGTTTTGTTGTCATTTTGTGTAAATATGGGCTTTTGTTGAAGAAGCCGCTTGCCATGAGTATAAGAGAGGTGATATGGGCCATGAGCTTTAATTCATTGCTTAAACTCAATCCATATGTTGATGTTGATGATATTATGGGTTATGATCCCAATTGATGAAAATGAAATTTATCCATGAATTCGCCTCTTGAAGTAAGGATCTCACGGACCATGTGAACCCAATCCATGTAATTGAATGAGATATGAGCTTATTTTGGGATTTAAAGAAATTTATCCAAAAAATTAATAATATGTTAATATGGCATGGGTTGCCAATGAAGTAATGCCATTTAGGCCAACAAAAGAGTCCTCAACACCTACTTTATTTATTTTACCAACTCATTTTACAATTCACCCTACATCCCAATTTTTATTTTTAGATACAACACAATAAAATAATATTTAAAAAAACTAATATCTCTCTCTTCTCCTATCTCACTCTTTCCTCTCCTCAGTAACCACCAAAAAGATTAGCTCAGCCACCCACCACCACACACACCCTACAGCAACCACCAAAAAAAAAAAAGCAACCCCACAATCCCCACCACCAATACACACACCACCGCCACCTCTAACACCCACCCACCACCCCACCACCACACACACACCCCCCAGCAACCACCAAAAAAAAAAAAACCAGCAACCCCACAGTCCCCACCATCGATACACACACACCACAACCACCTCTAGCATCCACCCACCACACACACACAACCCCCCCCAGTAACCACTAAAAAAAAAAATCCCAGCAACCCTAATCTCCACCACGAATACACGCCACCACCACCTCTAACATACAAAAACCCACAGCCAAGTGCTTATAAGGCAAGGGTGGGAGGCATCTTTCCCCGATGTGGGATTGAGCAAATTCGTGCGGGTGGAAGCAAGAGTCAACCCTGCCCATCTCAAAGCGAACAATACCTGATTGGGGAAAGAGTCGTTCCTCTCACAATATTCTATATTTAAAACCTCCATTCAAAAACAAACATAAACATAATAATGCATATTAAGCATTACTATAATTATTAAATTTCATCATTCTTATTAATAACTACCATAATTATCTTTTTTTTTTTTTCTCTTGAAAACATAACTACCATAATTATCAAAAGTCATATTTATACAAAATAAAAAATGAAAAGAATCTCATATAAAGAAAGTGAAATTAATCATTTTTTTTTAGTTAAACTTTCTCGTGCGTTACACAAGTTACTCATTAGCATATACTACCATCATACCATTGTATGAATCACCAAATTATGAAAGTATGTCACAAAGTCCCTTGTTATTTTTTAGCCTAACAGTTTCAATATTAATATCTTTTATTTTTTTGGTACACAATGTTAATACCTCTTCCTCTTTTTTTATGGTTGTAATTGTAAGAATACTCTCTGATGGAAACAATCAAGGTTCAAACTCCAACTAAAAAAAAACCTTTCTTAATCGATGATGTGGTGCACATGCGGCGGCCCATTTTGTCAAATTATACCAATCTGATCAGGTATTAGTAATCTCCCAATGCTCTTAACGTCATTATGTGGAGTCCCATCCCGCAGGGGTTGAGTTGAGGTCACCTTCTTCGGATTTTTTAACATTTCCGCCTTTTGTAGTTTTGCAGTTTGTAGTTTGTAGTTTTGTACTTTGCCACAATCCAGTCTCCCTACTCTCAAAACAACTACCATTGCTCCTCAACACTTCTTTTAGCCTCACTCCCACCAAACCTGTTTACCAATCTTTCTCATTTTCTAATCCATTTTAAATCTCAAATCCTAAATCTTTTTCTTTGCAGAACCAATGGGTTTCTCCCAATGGCTCTCTCTGACCTTCATCTTTCATGCGTTCCTGTCTCTGCCAATTTCTTCAGAGCCCTTTCTTAGCCCTGAAGTGTTGCCTCAAATTCCAGTTAACTTCCTTGACTTGGCTAAAAGCCCAGAGGTTTTTGATTGGATGGTGGGTATTAGGAGGAAGATACATGAGAACCCAGAGCTTGGGTTTGAGGAATTTGAGACCAGTAAGCTTATTAGAGCCGAGCTTGATCAGATGGGCATCCCTTACAAATACCCATTAGCTCAAACTGGTGTTGTTGGATACATAGGAACCGGTTCACCTCCTTTTGTTGCAATCCGAGCGGATATGGATGCTCTTGCTATGCAGGTTTGCCTCAATTATGGGATTCTTTAACAGTTTAGCTAAGCTTCTTGTGTTTGACTTGTTTTTTTTTTTTTTAATGGAACTATCATGTGAAAGATTGTAACTTTTTTGTAATATATGTGCAACATGCTTAATGGCCTTGGAGCTTGGTAATTGCAATGGATGATGATTGGTCTATCTAGTAATTCCTGATTGTTTTTGGTGAGTTAGAGTTAGAAAGGAATTTTTGGTAAATGATGGAACTTGTTGGTTACAGGAGAGTGTAGAGTGGGAGCACAAGAGTAAAGTCCCTGGGAAGATGCACGCATGTGGCCATGATGCCCATGTTGCCATGCTTCTTGGTGCTGCAAAGATTCTTCAAGATCATCGCCTTGAGTTACAGGTTCCTTCTTTACTAACTTGCATAGGAATTTTACTTATCATGCTATTTGTTTCTCAATGACTGCTTATGTGTTCGGTCAATTGCAGGATGTCAATTGATGATTGTTTGAGTGTCCTATGAGATGGAATTTGGACATTGTATATTAAATAGCAATTATAAATAAAAATGGTTCATAGAGATGGACAAATTTACTCTCATTTACAGCAACAAAAACCTCTCAAACTTTTTGGGTTGGCTATGGATCCCCTATAGACGAACTGATCACTAATTATAAACTCTTTCAGTTTAAGTAGAACATGTCTATTGCCCCCTGTTTCATTCATAGAGTTATACACAATTATTTTACTTCATACGGGTCAGGTGTTCTTATTTACAATTGTTTATTTCCTAGCATGCACATATTAACAATTGGGTTGGCTGGCTGTCTCAAAGGGGTCTGGAAAGGATATGTCAGATCCCTTGAAATTTTCTGTTCCTGGCCAATAACTTGAGTTATTTAGTTGGAGATCTGTATTTGAAGACAAAGATATCAATTTCCTTTATTAAGATACTAAGAAAAAGATAATTTTTGTAGATTTTTATTTATGACACAGAGATTTATAAATGTTTAATTTTCTTTGAGTTAAGTATCCATTATGGCCTTTCCACATGAATAATACATATGGTAAGTAGTATTACCGGAGTGCTCATGCTGATATATTTGGCTGTCAATCTTTCTTTGTGAGTGAGTGTGAAAAGTTTAGTAGCACTACTTCTTAAGAGGCTAAAATCTTACTCGTTCCGCCAATTTATGTACATAACTGCAAATGGAAAAGTGCAAATCATACATACAAATTATCTAATGCTAGATATGTACTCCATAGTAGACTAACAAGCATAATAACCAGCTTTGGCAAATATATTACCCTTGAATTGCTTTTGTTCCGCATTTCTCTTTCCATTTCCTACTCTACCTATGTTAAGTTGTTGTAGTATTTGAGGTTCATTATTGAGTATTACTCTTAAGAAATGTATTAAATGTAAGGTATCGCTCACTAACTAGTGTCTCATACATAAAAAATTATTCTCTCCCTTGATTGCCTTTGCATAACCAGGAGCCAAATTAATGTTGTCTTACATCATGGTTTATGTTGCTGTAGCAGTATTCCAGTATACGTGTGTTTCCTCCTTAAGAAAATTTTCATAATTAGCTCTTCTGTTTTCAAAAGGGAACGGTTGTACTCGTTTTCCAACCAGCTGAGGAAGGAGGTGGGGGAGCAAAGAAAATGTTAGATGATGGAGCACTAGAGAATGTTGATGCCATCTTTGGGATACATGTTGCTGCTTCTTACCCTATTGGTACGGTGGCCTCCAGGTCTGGCCCTATTTTGGCTGGGAATGGTTTCTTTGAGGCAGTAATAAGTGGAAAGGGAGGTCACGCAGCCATTCCCCAGCACACAATAGACCCAATCTTAGCAGCTTCCCATATAATTGTTAGTTTGCAACATCTTGTTTCACGTGAAGCTGATCCCTTGGATTCACAGGTTCTCTCTCTATCTCTATCTCACACACACACACACACACACACACATCCTTGCATCCAGATCAAACAATTTTTAGTAAGTCATAAGAACAAAGTTTATTTCCTTGTATCATTTTTTTTTTGGGGGGGGTGGGTTGGGTTGGGGTGGGGTGGTAGCCTAAGCCTTCACATTGAAACACAAATAAAAAGTGCAGCATTACAAAGCCTATCTTATTCCTGCATCAATACCCTTACAGAGACTCCCATCAATACCCTTGGCCTTGTCATTAAGTTTTTCAAATAGTTTTCATATGTGGTATCTGTCTTGTGCTACTTCTTTAAAAAAAATCTGATTTAAAAGTTTCATTCCCCCATCTGTCTTCTGTCTTTTCAGCATCTGCAAATAGTTTCACACGGAACTAATTGCATAGATTATAATTATATATATAGCTTAGTTAGATTACTTCCTGTTGACACTACCTATTCCTATATCTACCAACATGGCAACATGCACTTGGGTTTTTTTCCCTAGCAAGTGAAAAGAAGATACATATTTTCAATTGTCAATATATTTTAATACTTTCTTTGCAATAATTTCATCTTTTATTGCAGGTAGTTACAGTTGGAAAATTCCAAGGAGGTGGTGCATTCAATGTTATTCCAGATTCTGTTACAATTGGTGGCACATTCAGGGCATTTTCAAAGGAAAGCTTTATCCAACTTAAACAAAGAATTGAAGAGGTAAATGTATTGAATGCTACTGATTCAGAGGTCCTTTATGCTATGTTTGGAAGTTTGGAGGGAGAGGAAAGTAGAGGAGAATGGTTATCCTCCACCTTATTTGGATGTTTTTAAAATTAAGTAAGGGGGAGAAGAATAATTAGCTTTCTCATAGTTTGTAATTTTGTTAATATAGTAAGAATAAATTTGGTAATTCATTTGATTAAGCATTTCTATGCTCTACTCTCCCTCCAAATCTCACCAATTTGGGAGAATTAAAAATGAGGGGTTAGAAGTAGTTAGAATTCCTCCAAACTCCTCTAAATCCCTCCCCCTCCTCCCTTAAAAAACATCCAAACAAGGTAATTTAACTTACTCTCCCTCCATCCCCTCTACTCCCCTCCATCCAAACAAGCTATTAATTTTGGCAACCAATCTGCCCTTTTTTTCATTTTCCACCTTGACTAGAGGGTGGGCAACACAAGAAAGGTAGCTCTCTGATGCAGATTGGTTAAGGGAGAAGAAAATATTTTAATTTTTTATGTTGTTTTCTCTTTCCCTTAACCAATCTACATCACTAACAGGGGACTAACAATATCTAGGGACTAAGTTGGGTATAGGGACCAAGTTGGTCAGTTTTGACATTTCTTGGACCTAATTGGCATCATCTCAAACCTCAGGGTAGGCTAATGAAATTTACCCAAAAGAAAATTAGAATATCCTTTTTGTTCCTAGCTTGCTAGCTCTCTTCTTGTTACATTTTATATAACATACGTTCTACTCCTACATTGAATTTCAATTCTCTTAAATGCAAGTGCAGGTTATCACGAAACAAGCCAGCGTACAGAGGTGCAATGCAACTGTCATCTTCAATGAAAATGAGAAGCCCTTTTACCCAGTGACTGTAAATGACAAAGATCTGCATGAATTCTTCCAAAAAGTTGCAGGGGACATACTGGGCACCCAGAACATATTAGATAAGCAACCGACAATGGGAGCAGAAGACTTCTCATTCTATGCAGAGGTGATTCCAGGATACTTCTTCTCTCTAGGGATGAAGAATGAGACCCAAGGAAGGTTTGAATCAGGGCATTCACCCAACTTTAGGGTCAATGAAGATGCGCTTCCCTATGGAGCAGCATTACATGCATCATTAGCCACAAGATACATCCTAGAGAAACAATCCAAACTTAATCCGCCAAAGGGAAGCATTCATGATGAACTGTGAGTGCTTATACTGATATAAAGCACAGTCAGAGATTTTGAATTGCATTGTATATTGGATACTAGAAAATGCAACACTTGTAAATTGAATTTGTCATCGATCATTTAAGACAACCTATCTCAAGTTGAACTCCAGAATGTGCTTTTTTTTTCCCCAAGATAAGTTTATACTTTCAAATAGATGTTAAATTTGGCTGGTCCAAAATTTTTGAATTTGACTAATATATTGATTATTTTTCTGTTCATATTAACTTTGTGCATGTATGCACACGCTTACAAGTGGGGGAGGGGATTTGTAAGATCCAAAAGCTGGTTTTGTCACAACATGTTAGATCTGATCTAGATCCTAATATCCTTCATACCTCACCCAGTCATCACTTGTATCCTTTGTACCTTTGCCTCGCCTTCAACTCAGAGCCATTTCTAGCAGGATCCTTTCCATGATGGCAATGCAAGTTCTCCTTGAACTCTTGACAAAGGATTAGGAAAGAACATCTTTAGACTTGGACCAAGGTGGTCACTATGCACCTTCCTTAACTCAAAATGATTAGTAACTTTATTATTAGGGTAGCACCTTATCTTGTCGAGGGATTATTCTACTAGTCTTTTACCCCGCATCCACACGGTTATGGGATCATCTTTATTTGAAACGGATCTATTTCATGGTCCAATTATATGTTACAAATCTATTTCAAGTACCATATCATTCAAAATTTTAAATGATGTGACACTCTATACCGTTAGATCCAAAAAGTCAAAATCTTATCTATGAAGTGGACCCTCTCCATTTTCAAGTGAAATGGAAAGGATCCTATTCACACACACATATAAACACACTAAACCCACAATTGAGTGATCAATGAAACATCCTTTTTCTATACATCCATACGAAGTAAGGGTAACCAAAAGAGAGTTACATATTATAGGTTTAGGTTCTTGAATCATTTAGCTAACTTCACTAAAAAAAAAAAAAAAAAAAAATGGAAGTTGGGTCTTCATATTACAATTAGTGATCAGGAAACTACAAACTAAAAAACCTTAGATTAATCTTTTAGGCTCTGGCTTGCGTTAAAAGGGTGTGAATGATATTGAACTTGTGGAAAAGAGAAAGACTTGAGGATGAATTGGTTCCTGATGATAGCAGAGGAGAAAGGAGTCAATGGGTCAAGTGACTAACAATGGGGGTAAGTGGCAAATAAGGGGGCTTATTCCAATGAAAATTTAGGGCCCGTTTGGTAAGAGATTTTTAATAATGTTATTATTGTTTTGTGAAAATAAGTGTGGGTGAAAAACTTGAGGATGAATTGGTTCCTGATGATAGCAGAGGAGAAAGGAGTCAATGGGTCAAGTGACTAACAATGGGGGTAAGTGGCAAAATAAGGGGGCTTATTCCAATGAAAATTTAGGGCCGTTTGGTAAGAGATTTTTAATAATGTTATTATTGTTTTGTGAAAATAAGTGTGGGTGAAAAAGTGTGTGAAAAAACATGCAACGTTGTTTAAACACTAATAATTGTTTAAACGACAGTAATCTAAGCAATTTATATATAATTTATTAAAACTAGTCTCATCACACGCGCTTCCCGCATGCGACAAGTCTTTTAAAAAAAATAAAAATAAAAACTCCGTGTTTTTTACCGAATTGTCCATTTGTTTTGTTTCACATAGGGAAATAAGAGTATTTTTTAACTAAAAAAAAAAAGAGAAATCCAAATAAGGAAGCCACTTAATAATTGTAAAGATAATGAAGAAAAAAAAAATAATGGTTAGAGTTACCATGAGTAGCGGAGCGGAGCAGAGCGGGTGCCAAGCTTCTATAAGGAAGCTCTACTTCATCAGTAGGCGTCTGGACTCTAGATCATACTTCTCCAGTCCACGTGTTGCGCTTCACAAGTAACCGTTTACAGCAGTAATTTATTCAAAAAAAAAAATTATATATATATATACACATTATACCTGAGATAGCGAGCGACGAGGTTGATGAATCCGTTTTTCTCATTCTCACTGCAAAAAACACAAATAGAAATATAATCAACAAGGATCAAATAAATTCAGATCTAAGATCTAATGCTCAACCTACATAGAAGATCCGAATAACAGTGAGAAATTACGAAATTCGATCGGATACAGTGAAATCGGAATCAAACAGATAGTTTGAATTTGCAGTGGAAAAGAAAGAGAGAGGAAGTACCTGATTTCGTTAAGCCCAGCTACAGCAGATTGAGGTTATTGAGTTATAAATATTTTTTGAGAGAAGAATAGAAGTCAGAAAATTTTTATTTTTTAGAAAAAAATCTGGGAGGGAATATAATATTAGAGCCTTATGTCTTGGCCCGGGCCCTTCTCCCAATCTTTGGCGCCTCTCTTTTACTCTAAGTTGACACATTCCCCACATGCAGCCATAGTTCTTTTTCACGGAAAATCTTATATTACATAAATGTTTTAACAGTTAATATGAGATTTGTGATTCAATTTTTGTCTACTATATCTTAATTTGATAATAAAAAATTATTATTAAAAAGTAAACATTATAAATTGAAATTCTTTATAAAAAAAAAAACTAAAAAACACAATTGGTTAAAATTATATTTTTTTAAAAAAATATATGATTTCAATTATGTGGCCATGTATGGTTGTTTGAGTTGAATCTTAAGATGCTAGTACTAGCTAGTTCCAAGTGAATATTTGACTTCAAAAATTAGGGTTTGAAATCAAAAAATGCTTAGTTTAATAGGCTTTTAAAAAAAAAATACACAAGTGTTATATAATTGACACTCTTCAATGAATTTTTATCCAACTTACCCATAAAAAAAACCCCTAGCCATATAACATCATTTTCTCCCTCTGTTATATTTTCCTCTCTTACCTCATAAATGGATGGCCCTTGTTCTTTAACCTGATAACTAACCTCTAATAACCACCCAACCATCATCGTTGACTCACCGCGGCAACCACCATCGGGCCTAGCCACTTATCACACTAGCCATCATCTTCGCTCGCACCAACATATCTAACAACAACCACATCTCACACCAACCACCAGCGTCACTCTCACCTAAAGCTTGGCCTACAGATGAATTGCTCTAGTGCTCACTAGTAAGTTGAGTAAAATCCTAGCTAGACTCCCAAAAGGAATTCAATGTTTAGCAAAGCCATGTCATCATTGTTCTCCCTCCTCTCATAAAAGGTGTGGGCGTCCACACCTCCTGTGAGAGGAGGGAGGACTCCTCACGTAGAAGTGAATAATTTCACTCACACAAGTTAGCGGCTACTATATGTAAAACCAAAAGCGTTTGAATTTTTGTTAATCTTTTAATATTGTGCCAAATAAGTTTTGAATGTCTTACAATTTTACACATTTTAGATATATATTTTAATTTATATTTAAACCCTTTATTATTAGAATATTTTTCTTGTCATATATTTCTTTAAATGGTAAATTAGATAATTCTATATGCAAAAAAAAAAAAAAATCATAATAAAAGCAAATATTAATAATTACCATAATTATTGAAAATTTCATCATTCCTGTTGATAACTACCATAAATTTTTTCCTTGAAAAACATAACTACCATAACGATCAAAAGTTATATTTATATAAAATAAAAAAGCGAAAATAATCAGTTTTGTTAAACTTTCTCATACATTCTGCACAAATTACTCGTTACTTTTAGTATATACTACCGTCATACCATGGTATGCATGACTAGATTATGAAAATGTGTCATAAAATCTGTATACACTGAATGCCCTTGTTCTTTTTTTTTCCTTAACAACTGTAATATTAATATCCTTTTTTTATGGTATGTAATATTAATTCCCTCATTTTTTTTTTTTTTTATGTTCGTAATAACAATAGTATCCAGTTAATAAGTGCAATTAAGGTATTTATTAATAAATTATTTTATGAAAGTTTTTATATTACTTTCATGAGAAAGGTAAAAAACTATTTATTTTTTAAACAGTTGTTTCTAGAAAAAAAAAAAAAAAAACTGTTGTTTTTTTCTTTTCCTATATAAAATTTTTAAAAATATATATTAAACCAATATTTGTAGGACATCTGTTAACTTTTTCAATAATAATAATATTTTCTGTCAATAGTTTTGTAGCTTTAAGTATCTTTTGTCTCCAAGATAAGGTTCAAATCACAACTAAAAAAAAAAGAGAGGAATTTCTATTGCACCACACTCACACATAGTTTTTTAAACTAAAATCATGAGTTCAAACTTAAAATCATGAGTTATGTATCAAAGTAGTTAGTGCGTGAAATAAACATTGATCAATAATGTGGTGCACATTCATTGGCCCAAATTGTCAAATTAGACTACACATATACAGCCTCAAGTTAAGCATTAATCTGATAATCTCCCATAGTTAGGATAGTTTTTGTTACACAGAACATGTTTATAATAGTATTTAATATCTATTCTTTTTTCTTTTTATGGGAAAAAAAATATCTATTGAGATCAGTTTCCTCAGATTTTTTAACATTTCCGCTTGTTTGTGCTCTTGTAGTTTTGCGGTTTGTAGTTTGTACTTACCCACAAACCAGTCTCTCCTCTCAAAAAACTACCACTCCTCCTCAACACTTCTTATAGCTTCACTCCCACCAAACCCATTTTCCAATCTTTCTCATTCTCTATTCCTTTTTAAATCTCAAATTCTAAATCTTTTTCATTGCAGAGCTAATGGGTTTCTCCCAATGGCTCTCTTTGACTTTCATTTTCCATGCGTTCCTGTCTCTACCAATTTCTTCAGAGCCCTCTCTTAGCCCTGAAGTGTTGCCTCAAATTCCAGCCAACTTCCTTGAATTGGCTAGAAGGCCAGAGGTTTTTGATTGGATGGTTGGTATTAGGAGGAAGATACATGAGAACCCAGAACTTGGGTTTCAGGAATTTGAGACCAGTAAGATTATTAGAGCCGAGCTTGACCAGATGGGCATCCCTTACAAATACCCAGTTGCTGAAACTGGTGTTGTTGGATACATCGGGACTGGTTCACCTCCTTTTGTTGCAATCCGAGCGGATATGGATGCTCTTGCTATGCAGGTTTGCTTCAATTCTGGGATTTTTTAGCTAAGCTTCTTGTGTTTGACTTTTTTTTTTTTAATGGAACTATTATGTGAAAGATTGTAACTTCTTTGTAATATATGTGCAACATGCTTAATGGTGTTTGTAATTGTAATGGATGATGGGTCTATTTAGTAATTCCTGATTTTTGGTAAATGATGGGACTTGTTGGTTACAGGAGAGTGTAGAGTGGGAGCACAAGAGTAAAGTACCTGGGAAGATGCACGCATGTGGCCATGATGCCCATGTTACCATGCTTCTTGGTGCTGCAAAGATTCTTCAAGATCATCGCCATGAGATACAGGTTCCTTTCTTTAGTAACTTGCATAGGAATTTTACTTATGATGCTCTTTACAGTATTCACTTCATTATATGTGGTAGGTTTGTCTCTTTGTTTCTCAATGACCGATCATATGTGTTCAGTCAGCTGCAGGATGTCAATTGACGATTGTCTGAGTGTCATATATGCTGCAATTTGGGCATTGTATCTTAATGGCAATTATGCATACAAATTGTTTGAAGAGGTAAACAAGTTTAGTCTCAGTTTCAACAACGACAAAAGGCAAGCCTTTGTCCCAAAATTTTGGGGTTGGCTATGGATCCTCAACCGATTAAAAGAACACTCTACTTATAAACTCTTTCAGTTTACGTAGAACATGTCAATTGCCCCCTGTTTTATTCATAGAGTTATACACACAGTCATTTTACTTCAAGCAGGTTAGCTGTACCTATCTACAATTGTTTATTTGCTAGTATGCTTCCATATTAACAATTGGGTTGGCTGACTGGCTGGCTCTGGAAAGAATACTTCAGATCCCTCAAAATTATCTGTTCATGAACAATAACTTGAGTTATTTAGTTGGACATCTGTATTTGAAGACAAAGATATCAATTTCCTTTACAAAGATACTGAGAGAAAGATAATTTTTGTAGATTTTTATTTATGAGAGAGACATTTCTACATTTTTAATCTTCTTTGAGTTAAGTATCCATTCTGGCCTTCCCACATCATCAATGCATATGGTAAGTAGTATTAGATTACTGGAGTGGTTGTCAATCTTCTTCGTGTGTATGTGTGTGAAATGGTTACTAGTACTACTTCTGAGAGGCTAAAAATCTTACTTGTTCCACCAATTTATGTCCATAACTACAAATGGAAAAGTGCTAATCATATATAAAAATAACCTACTACTCGATCTATAATCTAAAGTAGACTAGCAAGCATATAAGTACCAGCTTTGGCATAAATATCACCCTTGAGTTTCTTTTGTTTCTTAATTTCTCTTTCCATTTCATACTCTACCTATGGTAAATCATTGCAGTATTCGAGGTGCATTATTGAGTATAACATCAAAGCAATGAAAATATTACTCTTAAGAATATGTATTAAATGTAGGGTATTGCTCACTGACTAGTGCCTCGTACATGACAGATTATTCTCTCCCTCGTTTGCCTTTGCACAACTAAGCCAAATTTATGATGTCATATATCACTTTTTATGTTGCTGTATCATTATTGCAGTATGTGTGTGTTCTCCAGAAGAAAATTTTCATAATTTGTTCTTCTGTTTTGAAAGGGAACGGTTGTACTTGTTTTCCAACCAGGCGAGGAAGGACATGGGGGAGCAAAGAAAATGTTAGATGATGGAGTACTAGAGAATGTTGATGCCATCTTTGGGATACATGTTTCTGCTTCTCACCCTATTGGTGCAGTGGCGTCCAGGCCTGGCCCTCTTTTGGCTGGGAGTGGTTTCTTTGAGGCGGTAATAAGTGGAAAGGGAGGGCATGCAGCCATTCCCCAGCACACAATAGACCCAATCTTAGCAGCTTCCAATGTAATTGTTAGTTTGCAACATCTTGTTTCACGTGAAGCTGATCCCTTGGATTCACAGGTTCTCTCTCCCTCTCTCTCTCTCTCTCAAACACACACACAGACAGAGGCTTGCATCCAGATCATACAAATTTTTTAACTTGGATTAAGTCATAAGAACAAAGTTTATTTCCTTGTATCAGATTCTTTTTTTGGTTGAGGGAGCCTTCCCATCAAAACGCAAATAAATAGTGCAGCCTTAAAAAACCTATCTTATTCCTGCATCAATACCCTTACAGAGCTTTCCCATCAATACCCTTGGCCTTGTCATTAAGTCTTTTCTGCCTCCCACCACATATATTTTTTATATGTGGTATCTGTCTTGTACAATCTCATTATTAAAATCCCATTTGAAAAAGTTTGATTCCCCCCCTTTGGTCTTTTCAGCATGTGCTAATAGTTTCACACAGAACTAATTGCATAGATTATTGTAGATATAGTTTAGTTAGATCACTTCAGGTTGAAACAACCTGTTCCTACATCTAACAACATGGCAACATGCACATGGGATTCTTTCCCCTAGCAAATGAAACAAAGATACATATTTTCAATTGTCAATTTATTATAATACTTTCTTTGCAATAATATCGTCTTTTAGAAATGCCGCCTTCTTTTTTATTTCTTAATTTCTTTTTGTTTCCCTTTATTCCATGTTGTGCCCTACCACTTTTTAGTGAATGAATTATAAATGTCCATAACAAGCCTTGGCAGAACGGCATCTTAGTTACTGCCTAGCTTTTTAGTTAAACTTTCAAACATAAAAGCATAAATGTGCAGGTAGTTACAGTTGCAAAATTCCAAGGAGGTGGTGCATTCAATGTTATTCCAGATTCTGTCACAATTGGTGGCACATTCAGGGCATTTTCAAAGGAAAGCTTTATCCATCTTAAACAAAGAATTGAAGAGGTAAACGTGTTGAATGCTACTGATTCAAAGGTCCTTTAATTTTGGCAACCAATTTGCCCTTTTTTGAGTTTTTCATTTTTCCCCTTGACTGGAGGGTGAGCAACACAAGAAAAGTAGCTCTCCCACTACCATGCCCCACCACAAACATTTATGAAGGCGAAATTTTGTCCCACATATCTGGGATAGCACCAAGAGACTTACAAGTAGGCTAGTTGGGGAACAAAAAGAAAATTAGAACTCTTTGTTTTCCTTGCTTGCTCTCTTCTTGTTACATTATATATAGCATATGTCCTAATCCTACATTGAATGTCAATTCTATTAAAATGAAGTTCAGGTTATCACGAAACAAGCCAGTGTACAGAGGTGCAATGCAACTGTCAACTTCAATGAAAATGATCAGCTCTTTTTCCCAGTGACTGTAAACAACAAAGATCTGCATGTACACTTCCTAAAAGTTGCAGGTGACATACTGGGCACCCAGAACGTATTAGAAATGCAACCGCTGATGGGATCAGAAGACTTCTCATTCTTTGCAGAGGTGATTCCAGGATACTTCTTCTTTCTAGGGATGAAGAATGAGACTCAAGGAAGGTTTGGATCGGAGCATTCACCCTACTTCAGGGTCAATGAAGATGCGCTTCCATACGGAGCAGCATTACATGCATCATTAGCCACAACGTACATCCTGGAGAAACAATCCAAACCTAATCCGCCAAAGGGAAGCTCTCATGATGAACTGTGAGTGCTTTTACTGATATAAAGCACTGCCGAGATTTTGAATTGCTTTGTATATTGGATACTAGAAAATGCACACCTGTAAATTGAATTTGTCATCAATCATTTAAGACAACCTATCTCAAGTTGAATTCCAGAATGTGCTTTTTTCCCCCCCAAGATAAGTTTAGACCTTCGAATTGATGTCAAATCTGGCAGGTCCAAAATTTTGGAATTTGGCTAATATATTGATAACTTTTCTGTTCGTATTAACATTGTTTTTTATTTTTATTATTATTATTTTGTCTTTGTGCTTACAAGTGGGGGAGGAGGATTTGTGAGAACCAATAGCTGGTTTTGTTGCAACACGTTAGATCTTGTCGGGATCCTAATATCCTTGAATCCTCACCCTGCCGTCACTGGAATCCTTCGTAACTTGGATTGATCTTTTGGCTCTGACTTGCATTAAGAGGGTGTGAATGGCATTGAACTGGTAGGAAAGAGAGACTTGAGGATGAATTGATTCTTGAGGGAGTTGTGGAGAATACCGGAATTAAAAGCGACGAGGGCAAGGTTGTCAAAATCGGGATCCTACGTAGGATCGTGGGAGGTAGGTAGGATCGTAAATCGTAGGATCGGATCGTGGATCGTAAGATCCTACCTATTTTCAGATTTTAAGTAAAAAACCTATTGACAGTGACTTTGTATGTTATATAATCACTTAAAATATAAATCCATCCATTAAAAAAAAAAAATTGCATCATAAAATGTAATTTGCACGCACTACATCGTTCCTATGTCATTCTAACGAAACAAAATATATTTAACTTTTGACATAATGTATCTAAAAAGTTCAGTATATGTTTAATTAGCAACTAAGTACCAAAATATTATCTACACATATAGAAAATGTTTTCCAAATTCTAAGTTCCAAATCCAAAATAAGTTAGGCTAGTTAGCATATAAAAACTAGTTAACTACAAATTTACAATATGTAATCCAAAAGAGAATTCTCAATCTAAGGTAAACTAGCTAATTACAAATATGAAATCCAAAAAAGAATTCTCATTCTAAGGTTCTTCTAATCTAATCACTATCATTGTCATAATATCCCATTTCATCATCTAAATATTTTAGGTTTTGTTTTTGAAAACGTTAAACTTAAGTACTATAGGTTTTTTTGAGATTTTATGTTGACATAGGGGTAAATTTGAGACTTCAATTCATTCTTGGACTTGTGAGTTTAGGTGGATTATCTTACCCAAATGAATCCCACTTAAAAAATAAAAATAAAAATAAAAAATCAAGCCAAATGGTAGGATCGGTAAGATCGGTAGGATCCCATACGATCCTACGATCCTATGCGATCCTACACGATCCTACATACGATCCTATCATTTTTGCGATCCTGCTACGATTTTAAACTTTTTAGTGAGGTGGGATCGTAAAATCGTGCGATTTTACGATCCGGATCGCGATTTTGACAACCATGGACGAGGGTGAGTTAATGATAGCAGAGAAGAAAGGGGTCGATGAGTCGTGACTAAGAATGGGGCAAATGGCAACAAGCAAGGTCATGGAGGGTTTATTCCTGTGAAAATTTAGTTGCAAACCAAAAAATACATATCAGGGTTTCATTTTTAGGCTTAAAGCTTGATTCTTGCTCAAATGTGGTCATCATCAGACATGGTAACTTTGAAAGTTAAGCCTACTACATTTCAAACTCTCTTCTCCCCTCCCTCCCTCCCTCTATTAAAATTCCTGAAAGAAACCTCCATTGACAAAACAAAGTTGTAATTACCATTTCCAGGTGCAATGGATTTGATTTTAAATCCCTCAAAGGTGCCTCCATTTAGGAAATAAAGTTGCAGAATTTCATTGTATCAAAAGGCCCAATGAATTGGAATTTCCCTGTTGAGCTAGGTCATTTCGGGGCAAGCGGATCGACATAGGATAGGATGAGCTTCAAGAGAAAGATTCAGAGTTCTTGCAAAGTGGAACCATGCAATACCAAACAAGAGAGAGATCTTCCAAAGAACAAAGAATTCTTGCAGTCACCATTCTTTATTTCCAAATACAACTCATGAGTGCAAAGAATTGAAGAAAGTATTCAAGTGATGACTCATTCTCAATTCAAGTCTCACAATCACACTTCGTACTATTTCTTAAATATTATAGTATGAAAATAAAACATTCAAGAGTTAAAGCTAGGACCATAAATAAGCCAAGTATTAAAAGTTTAAAATTATTCATTAATTAAATTTCGAATGATTAAATTACATGTTCTTAAAACAAGCTCTTTATTTTTTTTTTTAAATAAGCTCTAACTTTCATGAGCTACTTGATTAACTTATTTTTTTCTTATATATATAATGAAACCATGACTAATATCTTATCTCTTCACAAATCAAAGCTAATAATTAAACTAAATCAAAGTTGCAATTATATTATTTGGGTTGATTAAATAGAATGATTTTTGTTTATTTATTTATTTATTTTTTGGTAAACAATGATTTTTGTTTATAAACTAATAAAAATTATATTCACAAATCTTGTAGTGTTAAAAATTATATTTATATTAAGAAATTATAAATAATAACTTCATATCTTATGAACTTATTTACAAACTTACACAATCCAATCTTAAGTCCATATATAAGTATATATTTAATATATATTTTAAACACGTATAGATATAAACTTATGTATAAATATATCTTAAATCCACAGTATATATTTAGTATAAATTTTAAACACGTATATATATAAACTTATATTAATGTATAAATATTTAGTGACCTTTTGGATAGCTCCCAATTTCTAGTTGTTTATTTGCATAGTATTTAAAAAAAAAAAAAAAAAAAAAAAAAAAAGAGAGAGAGAGAGAAGGTTTTAGTAACTTTTATATTAAATATATGACAAAAAGAGAAAATTAGCTTTAAAAAAAAATTAATCAAATTATTTGCAAAAAAAAATGAGACACTCTAATATTTAATCCCATACTAAGGAGCTTGTTCACAAACCAATTTAATTTTGTTTAAATTTAGCTCATTTTATATTCAAATCTAAAATTAGAGCTTAAACTTGGCTTGTTTGCTTATTAAATGAATAGACAAATCTTTTCCCAAGTCGAGCTACACAAATTGGTTCATTCACAATCTTAGCTCGAACACCAAAAACCAAGCATAGTGCATCTACTTACTCGACTTATGAAAACTACTCTTTCTTTCCTGTTATTTCTCGACCTTCATAATACATTTGATTATCAAAATCATCACAAATAGACTATTAAGTAAGAATGAAATTTCATTTTTCGGGGAGAATGAATATAACTTCCAATCAAAGACCCTCCAAAGAGTCATGTTAACTATCGATATCTTCATCATCTTAAGCATCATTACTTTCTATTCTGAACACCTACACTATCGTATTGCCATGTTTTCACAATTTATCAAGATGTAATGTCCAAGATTTTGCAGGCATTGAAGCACTAGCACCATTCTACTGGTCCAAGCCAACAAATTTGAGCCCCATAAAGAACGTATTCAATAAAGAAAAAACGATTCTAGCAGTGCCTCAACTTGTTTCTCAAAAAAATAAAGCAAAACGAAAGACTGACTGCGGCCATCTCGTCTACAAAAAGTCTGAGAGGCTGGTAAAACTAACATATCTTCATTAACTACAAATATGAATAAAAAATTTAATTATTATTATTTATTTTTATGACATTGAACCTCACCAAGGCAAAGTCTATTGGAGTCTTGAACCCACCCCTAAGAAATAAACCAGGAAAATATATAAAATACAAAAATAGAATTATAAAAGCTACTAAATAAGTATTACCCTTAGAAAAAATTTACTACAAAAGATCAACCCCTGGAGCATCCAATTGATATGCATCATAAATAATATTTTGAATAAACTATAATCCTCTAAAACAACATCCCCTATATATGGAAGGATCTAACGCATACAAATATTTGGTGCACACATCTATGCAAGCTTGTATTGAGTTCATTTGATTTTCTATTCATTTATGATGATAATTAGATATCCACTTGCTTTATTTGCGATTACATTTGATATCTACTTGCTTATGAATGATATCATATCTAACCCTCACTTTCCTTTCACAAAACATAAGGTATCACAATCAACTTAAGTTTTTAAGTACTTTGGTAATCTGTTGAAAAGAAATCCATGTTGATTGAAAGAACAATTTTAACCTACAAGACCAAGCTTCCATCTTATTCAACACCAATACTGAAAGATTCCTGTTTTCCCCATTTCAGAATTTCAAGCATAATTGCATTATAAATGAGCTCTCTTCATATGCATCACATAATAAGGAGGTGGAAAGAACTAAAAAAACCCACCAAATAACTAAATTCATTTTTTGTCCAATTCTTGAGCAAACCAACAATCAAACATAAAAAAACAAAAACAAAAATCGACACCCTCGGTCAAAATCACATCATTTTCAGATTAATTAACCAAGTAAGCATAATCCAACATGATTTGAATTCAGTACAAAATTCCAGCAACTAACATCATCATCATCACAGTCTTCAATATAACATTAAAAACAAAAAATAATAAAACCCAACAAATTCTTTAACCTAAAACACTCAACCGCTTCACTTCTCGGACGAGTTGGGTCCCCTCTTCTTGCCAAATCCGACCACTACAAACAAAAACAAACAAACAAAAAAAAAACAGTGGCACCAATCAAAATCACAAATTCATCAAAACCCATTTCAAAACCTTGTACTAAAACCATGTTGTCACAAAACCCAGATGCTAAAAGCAAACAAAACACTCAAAAAAGAGAGATTGATAGAGAGATATATAGATATATACCGGCTGTGACGAATCGGCGATTGTATTGCATGCGCTTGTGGGCGCGACCACGGGGCTTCTTCTTCTTGTCTTGCTTTGCAACTTTGGGAGTTTGGCCTCTCACCTTACCAGCACGAGCCAGAGATCCGTGTACCTTACCTGAAAAAACAAAACCCCCAAAACACATAAATCAGATATTGGAAAAGAACCCATGTAGAATATGAGAGAGATCTGAGGAAGAGAAGCTTTTTGAGGAGAAATGATGAGATTACCCATGGTGTATTGGTTGAGAGTTGTGCGTCTCTTCTCTCTCTGTGTGTGCCTCAAGCGAGAGAGTCTGAAAATGAGAGATCTAGGGTTAGGGTTTTACGGGCAATATATAATTTTCTATATATAGTGGGAGGTTGAGTCGGTGTGGGCCGAGTTTAGAGGCTCCTAAGGGTTTTCGATGGGTTTTGTTTGAGATTAAAAAGAGGAGCCAATTGGGCCCATCAGAAGTGGTGTCTCTAGCCCATGTTTTTGGATCTTAGGGTAATCTTGGTCCAATCAATAGTCTATTGTAAGAAAGGATGGTATCTCTGGCCCATGTTTTTGGGTCTGTGTTTGGCATCAATTTTTAGTATTAGCTTTTAGCTTTAATATACAGTTTTTTAAAACCTCATATTTTTTTCATTTTTTTAAAAAACTTTTTCCCCTTGTTTCACATTTTTTGTTGAAAACTTTTTACTGAAAGTGTGTTAAAGTATACTTGTATCTTGAAAAAATACAAAAAAAGGGGAAAAAAAAATGTGAGATTTTAAAAAGCTGTACATAAAAACTAAAAGCTGAAGTTGATGCCAAACATGCTCTTAGTGTAATCTTAGTCTAGTCAATTGTAACCTTAAAAAAAAAAGAAAAAAAAAAAAGAAGAGAGTAAACCCAAGAACACGTAGACCGTAGCTAGCTCAACTACATTGTCCAATTCTCTTTTTCTTTTCTTTTTTTCAAAAGTTTTTATACTACGGGGAAGAGGAGAGGGGGGGTGGGGGGGAAGAGTTAATAAATTGGGTACTTAGTAGTAAATTGGTTTAACACCATGCACTATGCACACAAAAGTTGGGCCTTTTGTGGGTATACCGTACGTTATGTAATATGCCTTAAACATTGTCCAATTCTCTCAATTGGGTGAATCTAGGTTCAAATTCACCTACCATACTTATTGTAAAGAAAGAAAAATATATGCAAAATGCGAATAATTTATGTATATCATTTTTATTTAATATAAGGAAGTAGTGTTCAATCTTTAGCCAAACTATTTCGCTCCATGTCCGTGAAATGCATTGAAAATCTCATGGATCAATAGTGGGTTAATGAAACTTGGAACCTTCAAGTTTACGGTACCCTTTAAATCAATTGAGCCCACAACCCGATTACCCGAATGTTCCCTTTAAATCAATTGAGCCCACAACCCGATTACCCGAATGTTCCGGGACTATCTACATCATTATATGATATTAAAGACTATTAGTTGAATGTTAATGTAAATATAATTTCCTTGAGTTCTTGGACTATCTTGATCTTGTAGTGCTACTGCTATATATCCTGCACTGTAAAAGATGATTGGAAGTTTGAGAATAAAGTGGTATAAGAAATTGGCATCCGAGTATGCAAGTTGAAGGAGTCCTTTGACTTTGAGTGTGTCTTCAGCTTGAAGGCTGAAGCATGGGCTAGATGTCTTACTCTTTATCCGACCAGTAACACTTGGAGAAAGGAATCAAAACATTCCACGCGAGTCTTTAATGATAGCTCAAAGAAGGCTATTCTAGACGCTGGCATTCTCAATTGGAAAAAGTTTCTCTATCTCATCATGTGACGATTGAAAAAATCATTTATGTGTAATTTTATTCATATAACTTTTTTATTAAATCATGTGGTTTATTTGAATAATACATATAGATAGTTTGGCTTCAAACTTGTTCAGAACTATATCTTTCAATCTATTATGTAACAAATTATAAAACTATCCACGTGTATTATTTAAACAAGTCAATAGCTTATTCAAAAAGTCACGTGACTAAAACTATATATGAATTCATTCAGTTACCACATAGTAAGTTCAAGCAAAATAGCTCCAAACATGTTTATGGCCAAATTTGATCCTCTTATAAATTACCATATAATGGGTTGGAGGAGAATTCTCTAAACTAGTTTGGAGCTAATCTTTGTCATTTTCAATTTAAGAATATGATTTTCTCTTTTTTGTTTGGAACTTAAACAAGTGTAGGGTAATTGTGGGGAGAAATAATATCAAAACTTCAAAAACACAATTAAAAATGCAACCTAAATTTAGAATCTTCTAAATTAGTTTGGAGCTAATTTTTGTCTGTCTCAATTTATGAGTATGATTTTCTCTATTTAAACTTAAACAAATGTAGGGCTTATTCATTGTAGGGATAGAACATTTAAAATAATTATATATAAAAACAAAAAAACAAAAAAAACAAAAACTAGCTTAATCTTTGTAGTTTGTATACTTTCCCCCCCCCCCCCCCCCAAAAAAAAAACAATACATGGAAGTACAATCAATTTGAATAAAGTCTTTGTATTTTTCTAAGTTTAGATGAATGAATTTGTATATAGATATAATTGACACAAAATTATAGTACAATTGAAAGTACATTTGACAAGAAATTGCAATGCATTTTAAATCTCAAGTCAATTGGCATTACATTATAGGACAATTAAACATACACTTGTCACAAATTAGAATACAATTATAATCAAATTTAGATTTTTTTTTTAAAAAAATAGTTTAGATTATTGATCGGGCTTCTATTTCAATATATATATGATTTTGATGTTTTATAATGGTGTAGATAATACAAGGACATTACACTTTTACGGTAGAAAGATTATCTGCATTATAAAACTATCTACTATGAAATGAAATGAAATGATTAATTGATTATTAAGTATGGATAGAACCACTTATATGGTGTTTTTTCTTTTTAAAACATTAGCATCCAGTAATATAAAATGCATTTTCATTTTTTATAAAAAATTTAGATAACAATGGAGCAAAAAAATACCGCAAATAATACTCCCACATTCAGTTTTGCATTTTTCAAATTTGCACTTACAAAATTATTTTAAATATACATCACCATCATAGCAATGTATATATATTAAAAGGAAAAATGCTTATACACCCCCTAAACTTTCAATTACTGGCCAAAAGACCCCCTCAACTTTTTTATTGGCCAATTTACTCCTTAAACTATTCACAACTGCCAAATCAATACTTCAATTAGTAGTTATCAAAAAAAAAACTTCAATTAGTCACACGTTAAAACACTAACGAAATAATCACATGTCACTCATGTGACTTTCAAATACAAACATAAAAAAACCCAAATGTTCAAAACCCAACGGAAAGAGGAGAAGAGAACCAGGTCCGGCAAAGAGAGAGAGAATTGCCGTTCAGAGCCATTGCCGAGCTTCTCTCCGTCGTCTCGCCGCCCTTGTCCAGGCGGCGCCTTGGTGGTTCTGCCGCACTGCTCAATCTGGGTATGTCTCTCCCCTGCCAAGTTCCAACCATCTTTCTTCCTCAATTCGTCGCCAACCTAAGCCCCAAGCCCCAAGCCCCAAGCCTCCACTGCTGACCCATTTCAGCATTTTTGTTTCTATTTCGATGTGGGTTTTGGCGTTTATGTTTGTGTTGCAGAGTGGATTTCGGGCTGTGTTTGTGTTTCGGTATGGGTTTCTGCGTTTGTGTTTGTGTTTCGGTGTGGATTTCAAGCTAGGTTTCGGGCTTTGTTTACATTTCGGGTTTGTGTTTCGAGCGTGGGTTTCGGCCTCTCTCTGCATTTCGGGTTGGGTTTTTGCTGGTTGTTCTCAATCTGTTGGTTTCGATTTGGGTTGCTCATATTTCTACTCTTTTTTCTGGTTTTTCTGATTTGGGTTTTGCTCATATTTTTGCTCGTTTTTTTCTAGTTTTTTTGCTTTTTTTTTTTTTTTTTTGTTCTTCTTCACTGGCTCTTGATGGGTTTTGGTCATAGTAATGGCGTTGCAGTTGTGTGGTGCTTTCCAGATTTACCAGTGTGGCGAAACCACCAAGGCACTGCCAGGACAAAGGCGGCGAGACGGTAGAGAGAAGCTCGAAAATGGCTCTGAACGGCGTGGATTCTCTCTCTCTCTCTGCCGGACCTAGTTCTCTTCTTCTCTTTTCGTTGGGTTTTGGACATTTGGGTTTTTTTTTTTTTTTTTTTTTTATGTTTGTATTTGAAAGTCATGTGAGTGACATGTGCTTATTTCATTAGTATTTTAACGTGTGACTAACTGAAGTATTGATTTGGCAATTGTGAATAGTTTAAGGAGTAAATTGACCAATAAAAAAGTTGAGAGAGTTTTTTGGCCAGTAGTTGAAACTTTAGGGGGTGTATGAACATTTTTCCCTATATTAAATACACTTTTTTTATTCCACACACTTTGAAATAATAATATTACTCTTTCTTCTTTGTCATGAGAAGTGACATTGTGGATGGTCACCAACTTGGTTGTCATGGTCAAATTTGAAGTTGCGATATTGTGTTTGGATCTCGTCTCATATCAATGACATTGTTGCAATTTATGCCATAAGTGAAGCTTGATTTGATGCTTTGACCATGGATAATTTGGGAAAGAAAGGGACAAAAAAAAAAAAAAAAAAATTTAATATGACTCTTAGCAAAATAAAGAATGTTATACATGATATGTAATGTATTGTAAAAGTGGTTATATATAAAATAAATAACATTTTGGTTGTATAAAATAGATATTGTTAAATACCCGAGGAGAATGAATGTTTTTTTTTTTTTTTTTCTTTCTCTTTAATTTGTTTTAGCTCTTAATTCCCAGGATTTAAGATTATGCTGAAATTGCTTTCAAAAAAGAGATTATGCTGAAATTTAAAGATACCATACAAAAAGTAAACACCGAAATAGTAATGAAGAGACATGTCAAATTAATAAAAAATAAAAATTTAAGAGACACGTGGATGTAGTCCTGTTGACTTTATTACAAAAGAAAGTTTCCCAGTTCTTACTAGACGCAATGACGTCAATTGCCATTTGTCAGTGTTGTCACACAAGTGCTCTATTTTTGGACAAATCAGATTCGGGTACACAACTCACGCCTAGAATCTTGGAACTGGAATCTCGTAACGGGCCTACAGATTCCTTGGATTTTTATTTTATTTTATTCTTTTTTATGATAATTACCCCGTTGTTAATTAATCAGTAGTATTTTTTTCCCGCTCTAATTAAAAAAACAAATTTTCTTTTTAGGATATTATTTTTAAAACCAATACTCTAAATTTATATTTATTTAAAATTTAGGGTTTGTTTGGAATTTGAATACCGTTTATTTTACTGAAAATACTGTAACAAAATAATTTTTAAATGTGTGAATAGTACCATAAGACCCATTTTTAATGTTTTTTTTGTGAATAAAGTACTTGTAAGTCCCGTGAACAGTGTACGAGATCCACTTAACAGTGCATAGTGTCTCCTAAAATGCATGCAGAAAAAAAAATGCCCAAACACCCAAACGCCCAGACGTAAGCGCATTCCAAACGCACAATTTGTAATAGTTATTTAAAGTCAATATTTTTCTCTAGAATTATTATTATTATTTTTTTAAAATCAAACTTTTGTAAGGTGGACTAACAATTGCTTTTTATATTGATTAAAAATGTTAGACGAGTGAGAAAGTGTTATCATAAATATTTCTTTACCTACTCACCAATTCATCTAATTAAGTTTAGTTGGTTATACTTAACTCATATAGTTGTTCTCACGGAAGAAAAAAACAAATTCATATGGTAAAATTTGTTGTCATTGTATTTATACAGTAGTCACAACAAAATTAGAAATTCTCTTCTTTTTTTAAAAATATATAATTTGATAATTATGATTATTATTAATACACACTATTATTTTTTAGAAGAAATAGACATTGATTATAATTGCATTTGTATATAAAATTATTTATTCATGTCTATATATTAACGGAGTGTTTAAATATGAAGGTTTTTATAGGTAATTTTTATAAAATAAAAATTTAATTATAAATATATATTAAAATAAAGACTAAGAAAAATGTATGTTTTCCAAACTGTATGTGTCAAAATTATAATAAGTTATATGTAGGGTCTCAATTTGGGGTCCAAGCCCAATAAGTATGGAGTTTTAGTCCAAGGAACCCGGAAATAATGAATTTGTAGAGAGTGGGCTATAGAACTAGGTCTTAACGAAGTGGACAGTGGTTAAGGTTGGGCTATACAGCAATTAGACACAAACAAATCTTGTTAATACCCATATATTATTAGTCTGAGGAGATGAGATGAATGTTTGCTGGTTCATGCTCTAAGTTTAAGATTATTTTTACTATTCCTCTGTTCCCCTTTTTCGGTCCCTTCTCTCGTGAGGACTCCCTTTCTTATATAGTCTTTTTGAAACCATCCTGGCCTTACACTTATTGATTATCTGGACCCTTACTTGAGTGCTTGTCCCATCGGACACCCCTCTCCAGCCTTCTGTGAGTTGTGGTAGCCAAGGCAACACTGTTCACAGGTCCTCTCCACATTAATGCGGCCAGAAAAGTAGCTGCAACGCATTTAATGTAGCAGCTGCAGCCTCTCCTTGGAAATCTTACGTTTCCTTCTTTGCCATGGGTCTGTGGGACTCATCCCTACTACTAATGTCCGTTGGGGTGGGCCCTTCTAGTAGATGGAGTGCATGTTTAAGCCATACTCGTCACGTCCGAGGAGGCACTTCTCCTCGGACCGCCTTTAAACGTCTCCCTATCCACGAGAATTGGGCTGGGAGCCCCTTTGGGCGCCCACTTTTTCTCCTCGGACATGGTGATCTTCCCATATGGGGCCCAAGACCCATTGTATGATTTTGGGCCTTTACCCCTACAAGTTAGTTAACAAAATAGCAAAGATTCGGTTTTATATTGATTACTAGTCGCTAACCTGTGCAATGCACAGAAGAGTCGAACAAAAGTTATAAATTTTCACTTATAAAAGTTACAACTTAAGAGCAAAAATAAAATTTAAGACCAAAAGTGAAACTCTAACACCAATAATGTTGTATGGTCTCAACCTTCAGATGAATAAAATGACATTGTTAGGGAGTGAAGACAAATAAATGTATCAAATATTGAGTAAAGATTGCTTTAGTCATCTAGCTTAAATAGTAAAACTATTTAAAAAAAAAATTCATTTGGACACTTTTAAGCCAATAAACAAAACAAACCCTTATCACACACACAAACGTGAGAAATTTGGAAAGAATAGATGTTGAAATATATTAATGTAAAAAAGAAGAAGAGGTACCAATTGAAAGGAAAAAAAGAGTATTAATCAAGTAAAAATGCAAATTGATCAAATATATGAAAAAATAAAATAAAGGGTGAGGCATTAAATTCCAGCAGAAGATGGACTACTAATAACATATTTCATAATTTAAAAATAAATTAAAATCTATAAAGATGTATTTCATGCCTCTTAGCCGACCTTTTCTTTACATACCAACAATAAAAAAAAAATAAAACAAAATTATAAATCAAAGTATACAATTATTTTATGTGTTAGTTTTTTTTTATTATAAATTATTATAGTTTCTTGATTACACCTAGCATCATTGTATATGAACGCTAAAATGCAAATATATTCGTAACAAATTAATGGTGAAATATATCTGGTATTCCATAGCAAAAGTGATTCTCATAGGATTTGAAATCATGAAAATTTTCTTTACATACCAACAATAAAAAAAATAAAAATAAAACAAAGTTATAAATCAAAGTATACAATTATTTTATGTGTTAGTTTTTTTTATTATAAATTATTATAGTTTCTTGATTACACCTAGCATCATTGTATATGAACGCTAAAATACAAATATATTCGTAACAGATTAATGGTGAAATATATATGGTATTCCATAGCAAAAGTGATTCTCATAGGATTTGAAATCATGAAAAATAAATAAACTTACAAAAAATATTCAAAAGATTTTCTTTCTGGGAAAAATAAAACTACAGCTCCCCAATCTTTAATCTCTCTCTCTACATATTAGTATTATATATATACCTACCAGTCCTTCATTGAGGCATTCCCTTAAAAAAAAATCATAAACATTACTGATGGTGTCATAAATAAATCCCCAAGTCCATAACTCGTCCATATGTCTCGTCCAACAAAAGAAGCTACAATAGGCGATGAAAATTACAAGCGTACTGGCGAACCTCGTCCATACATGGACGAGCAATACCTCGTGAGATCTATTTATCAGTTATGAACGTCAAGCCTTCCAAGATGATCTCGTTATCTTCCACTGAAGATGGACGAGATCATCCTTGAGGTGTCGTCCATCCTGACTATGGATGGACGAGTTCATCAGCGTCCGACCTAGGTAACTTCCACAGCGGTTATGGAAGTTACTCCTAATTCGCCGGACTCCTCGACATTGGGAACGGTTCCTAAACAGATAAACCGTTCCACACACACACTATATAAGGCTTCTTCGATGAAAGGTAAGGGGGGTCAGACACTTTTACTTTTGAGAGAACATTTCTTCGTTACAGAGAGTTCAAAGTAACTAACTTGATCATCGGAGGATTTTTGGCCGGTCCCCCACCGGTCCCCTCTGATTCTGTGTCCTTTGTATTACAGGAAATAGCCTAAAGATCAACGTTCGAGTCCTATCAACCCACTGATAAAGGGAGAATCATCAGTTGGCGCCGTCTGTGGGAAGAAATTGTTTCACAGTTTACTTCTCCGCGACAAAGGGTCGATGGTTCGGACTAGATCAAGGGCTACTAGCCCAGGCCATCAGGGAAGCAGCAACCCGCATCGTGATCGCCAGTCTGCCCCGGTCATGCAGTCATCTGCCCAACATGCACAATCTATGGCAGACGCTATGGCGGAGTTGACTCGCCAAAACCAAGAATTACGAATGGAGATCAATATGAGGAGGCAAACGCATGAAGAGCGTGAAGGTGGACAAACACAAAGTCATGGCGGAAGAGAGAATACCGAAGTTGGAAGTCAGTTTAGAGGCACCACTTCGCGAACGGTACCACACCTGAAGGAAGAAATGGATCAAATGAAGAGAGTTATGGAGGAAATGAAGGAAAATATGAAAAGGGCGAATCCGATAGAAGATTTGGTTCACAGGACTGACTCTCCCTTCACGGCTTCCATCAACGGTCACCCCCTCCCATCAAAGTTCAAGTTGCCTTCTCTGGATTCATATGATGGAACACGTGACCCGTTTGATCACATAGCCACTTTCAAGACCACCATGCATCTTCAAGGGGTGCCTGATGAGATAATGTGTAGAGCCTTCCCTACCACCCTTAAGGGTTCAGCACGAGTTTGGTTTAGCAAAATACCTCCAAATTCGGTGAGTTCTTTTGAAGAGTTGAGTAAGTTATTTGTTAACAATTTCATTGGAGGACAAAGGCACAAGCGTTCCTCGTCCAGTTTGTTGACGATAGAGCAGGGAGAGAACGAGAGCCTTCGGTCGTTTATCACCCGTTTTAACAGAGAAGCTCTCAGTGTGGACGAAGCAGATGATAAGCTTCTACTGGCAGCCTTCCACAACGGGGTGAATTCGGATCTGTTTATACACAAGCTCTATGAAAAAGAGCCCCAGTCCATGGCCGAACTCGTCCATTCGGCTCAGAATTTTATGAATGCAGAAGATGCAATCATCGCTAAGAAGAGGAAGAGGTCCGAGAGAATGGATGCAAATCCCAGTCGTCATCACGAGCAAGGAACTCGTCCAAAGAAGGGACGGACGGAGGAAAGGAGAGATCGAGAAAGTAAGAAGCCAGGCCCTCCAGTACGGAACCAGCAGTATACCCCTTTAAACGCCCCACTTGAGCAAGTCCTTATGCAAATCAAGGATGATCCCTCACTGAAGTGGCCGGAGAAATTGAAGGGTGATCCCAACAAGCGCAACAGGAACAAGTACTGTCGCTTTCATAGGGATCATGGTCATAACACGGACGAGTGTTTTGACTTGAAGCAACAAATTGAAAATCTCATAAGGCAAGGGAAGTTGAGGGGTTTCCTTGGACGAGACCAGATGGACGAGAAACAGAAGGGAAAGATGGAAGATTCATCGCGACCACCACTCGGGGAGATAAGAGTCATCATTGGGGGAAGTTCAACTGGCCGGTCGTCCAAGTCCAAGAAAGCATACTTGAAGGTAGTACAGAACGTCCAGCTTACCGGACGATCACCGAGAGCAATGTCTATGGACGAGCAGGCAATCACTTTCACGGACGAGGATGCTGACAGAATTCATCACCCTCATGATGATGCCCTCGTCATCTCCCTACTAATTGCAAACTACACAACCAGAAGAGTGCTTGTGGACAATGGAAGCTCAGCAGACATTTTATACTATCCAGCTTTTCAGCAAATGAGATTAGGACGAGACCAGCTCCGTCCAGTGAACTCCCCCCTAGTAGGTTTTGGTGGGATGAAGGTGCAACCAGTGGGTACCATTTCCTTATCCGTGGTAGTGGGGGCATATCCACAACAACTTACCAAGGACGTCAACTTCCTTGTGGTAGATTGTCCATCCTCCTACAATGCCATCATTGGAAGACCAACTTTGAATAGCTGGAAAGCTGTTACCTCCACTTACCATTTATCAGTCAAGTTTCCAATGGAATATGGGGTAGGACAGGTACAAGGTGACCAACTGGCAGCAAGAGAATGTTACTTGGCCATGCTGGCCATGGATGAACAAGTTCAAGCAATGAATATTGAAGAAAAGAAGGTTGTAGCAGAGCCTACTGAAGCATTGGAAGATATTTCCTTGGATGAAGTTAACCCTGAGAGGTGTACCAGGGTTGGAGCAGATTTAGAAGAGAAGATTAAAAAGGACCTCGTCCAATTTTTGAAGAAAAACATTGATGTGTTCGCGTGGAGTCACGAGGATATGCCGGGTATAGACCCTAGTGTCATTACCCACCGTTTGAATGTATGTCCTTCCTCTAAGCCTGTGCGGCAAAAGAAGAGGGTGTTTGCCCCTGAGAGAGATAGTGCAATCAAGGACGAGGTCCAGAAGCTGATGGTAGCAAAGTTCATTCGGGAAGTGTATTACCCGGATTGGTTGGCCAATGTAGTAATGGTCAAAAAAGCGAATGGAAAGTGGAGAATGTGCGTGGACTTCACTGATCTGAACAAGGCTTGCCCCAAGGATAGCTACCCGCTACCGCGCATTGACCAGTTAGTAGACTCAACTGCAGGACACAAATTGCTTAGCTTCATGGATGCCTTTTCAGGATACAATCAGATAAGAATGGATGAGGCTGACCAAGAGAAGACATCTTTTGTAACCAGTCAAGGCTTATTCTGCTATAAGGTGATGCCGTTTGGCTTGAAGAATGCAGGGGCAACATATCAGAGGTTGGTCAACCACATGTTTCGTCCACAGATTGGGCGGAATGTAGAAGTCTACGTAGATGACATGCTGGTGAAAAGTCAAGACGAAGGAAGACATCTAGACGACCTGCAGGAGACATTCGAGACATTAAGGCAGTATCACATGAAGCTAAATCCTAGCAAATGTGCCTTTGGAGTATCATCAGGGAAATTCCTTGGCTTTATGGTATCCCACAGGGGAATTGAAGCGAATCCAGATAAAATTCAAGCAATATTGGACATGAAGCCACCGCAAAATACCAAGGAAATCCAATCCCTCACTGGACGAGTCGCTGCGCTTAACAGGTTTGTCTCTAAAGCTACTGATAAATGTTTGCCATTTTTTAAGGTTCTCAAAAAAGCATTCGAATGGACCGACGAGTGTCAGAGAGCTTTTGAAGATTTGAAAGTATACCTTACCATGGCACCGCTGCTGAGTCCATCAGTGGAAGGAGAGGAACTATATTTGTACCTAGCAGTAACCCCGCACGCCGTGAGCTCGGCATTGATAAGAGAGGAGGATAAAGTGCAAAGACCTGTGTACTATACAAGCAAGGCATTGAAAGGAGCGGAAGGACGGTATCCGCAAATGGAGAAGTTGGCCTTCGCATTAATCACAGCATCACGGAAGCTGAGGCATTATTTCCAAGCACATGTCATAAATGTTATGACAGATCATCCTCTTAAAAAGGCAATGAATAGGCCGGAAGCTGCAGGACGATTAATCCAGTGGGCTGTGGAGCTAAGTGAGTTCGATATCAGGTATCTACCAAGGCATGCCATTAAAGCTCAAGCCCTAGCAGATTTTATTGCGGAGTTTACCCCAAGTCATAACGAAACAGAGGACAGTAAGAGATGGATCGTTCATGTGGATGGTTTGTCCACACGGCATGCAGGAGGAATTGGTGTGGTCCTGCAGTCCCCAGAGGGAGATAAACTGAAACATAAAGTCCGTCTACAGTACCAAGCGACAAACAATGAAGTCGAATATGAAGCCCTCCTCAAAGGGCTAGAATTGGCAAAGTCCGTGGAAGCAAAGTCCATATGTGTCATGGGGGATTCCCAACTGATCATGGGGCAAGTGAATGGGACGTATGAGGCGAAGGAAGAACGAATGAAGAAGTATCTTGGTAGGGTGATGCGCCTTGTGAAAAGGTTTGAAAAAGCTGACTTCGTTCAAATCCCAAGGGAGGAGAACGTGGAAGCTGATACTATAGCTAAGGAGGCCTCAGCAGACGAATCATTAGAGAAGTCAGACGAAGTTCAATATGTGCCAAGTATAGATGCCCAGGAAGTACAGCAGGTTGATAACAAAGAAAATTGGATGACTCCCATTATATCCTATTTGAAAGACGGACAACTACCAGAAGAAAAGGACGAGGCCAGAAAGGTGAGGGTGAGGTCAGCTAGATACGTCCTTATGAATGGAGTTCTATACAAGAGAGGTTTCTCTCAACCTTACCTTAGATGTTTAGCTCCGGACGAAGCAAACTACGTGCTGAGAGAAGTTCATGAAGGGGCATGTGGCAATCATTCGGGAGCAAGATCACTTGTCCACAAGGTCGTCCGTGCAGGGTACTACTGGCCGAACATGCAAGCTGATGCTAAAGCATACGTTAAGGTCTGCGACCAGTGCCAGCGATTCAGCAACGTCCCCAGGCAACCATCGGAATACCTCACCCCAATGGTGGCACCGTGGCCCTTCGCACAATGGGGACTGGACATTTTGGGTCCCTTCCCTTTGGGAGTAAGGCAGATGAAGTTTCTAGTGGTGGGCATCGATTACTTCACCAAATGGGTGGAGGCAGAACCGTTGGCAAATATCACGCAACAGAATGTGAAAAACTTCGTGTGGAAGAACATCGTATGCAGATTTGGAGTGCCGAAGGTATTGGTGTCTGATAACGGACGACAATTCGACAATGCACTCTTCAAGGACTTCTGCTCACATTTTGGAATTCAGAACCATTACTCCTCGCCTGCACACCCCCAAGCCAACGGCCAGGCTGAAGTTGCAAACCGATCCTTGTTGAAAATCATCAAGACTCGGCTTGAGGGGACAAAGGGAGTGTGGCCAGATGAATTACCAGGAGTTTTATGGGCGTATAGGACCACAGTGAGGACACCTACAGGAGAGACTCCTTTCAAACTAGCCTATGGAAGTGATGCAGTCATACCTGCAGAAGTACATATGGCTAATCATAGGGTGATGATGTATCAAGACAAGGATAATGAAGATCAGCTTCGTCTGAACCTCGATTTAATAGACGAGGTAAGGACAAATGCAGAACACCGGGCAGCAAAGTATAAGAATCTCATGGCTATGCAGTACGACGCGGTGGTGAAGCCTAGGCGTTTCAACATTGGAGATCTCGTCCTGAGAAAGGTCTCTTTGTCGACCAAGAACCCGGCACATGGGAAATTGGGCCCAAACTGGGAAGGACCCTATAAAGTTATCAACTGTAAAAGGCAAGGATCCTACTACCTGGAGGCCCTGGACGGGAGAAAGCTGGAACATCCTTGGAATGTGGAGCACCTGAGGAGGTACTACCAGTAAGAGTGAACCTATGGACGAGACTGGGTCTTATAAGTCTAATTACCCTACTACTACGTATGATGCTGTTTGTGTTTGATACTATTATATTTGGTGTTGCTTATGTGTGGAGTTTGAAACTATGATCTTATTACTTATTATAGTTGTGTTATGGTTATGGACGAAGTCATGAAGTATGTATTTATTAAATAAAAAGGCATCAGTGTGCATATGCCTTGTCTGTAAACAATATTTATGTTATGTGCTAAATGTTGTGTGAAATTTCTCCATGATATTATCGTCCAAGTCAATCCTCAAGAGGGTTGAAAGATCCAAGACGAACAAAATCTCTGGACGCAGAGATGTAACGTCTAAATTTTCTAAGGAAAAAACCACATCCACACTCGTCCAACTCATGGACGAGACGGAGCCAACTGAAACAATCCAAAATCTGGACGAGAGAAAAAGTTGGCAAAATAAGTAAGATGGTAAGTAAAATTAGTTTGCAAGTCCTAAGACGAATCAAGCTAATTAAAAATACTACCTACTAAGACGAGTTAGACTACATGAAAAATATGTAATCTCGATATGGACGAGCTAAAGTTGGAGTTAAAATAGCTTGGCAACATTCGTCCATGAAAATGAAATCACTCGTCCATGCAAAGATAATAAAAATTCATTCAAAGGGTAGACTTCCTACGTCCAAAAAACCCTGATTAGTTTGGAAAGCAGAAACTACTTAAAAACCCGTCCTAAAACCATGGACGAGTATAATGTATTCTTGTTACATAAAGGAAGGTCCAAAAACAAAGGACCAAATAAAAAAAAAGAGAAAAACCACTAAGGTTAAAAGTCTCGTCCTAAGAAGGGGGAGCATTCACAACTGGTGCGTCCTGAGGCTGGGTACTAGCATCGTCTTCCACGTTGACGTCATCAGAGCCAGTCTGGAGAAGAGAGCTTGTGGCAGCAGCAAGGTTAAGCTTGATTGCATTAAAATCAACTTCAGGGAAGTTCTCAATAGCGTCCATTCTGAAATCTTCAAAACCAGCTGCATAATTGCGATCCAAAGTGTCTGTATATTCTTTGGACGACTTGAACTCAGCCACAGCGTCCTCTTTTGCCTTGGAGAGACGAGCATTCAATTCATCATTCATCTTCTGCAAATGATCAATGCGCGTATCCTTCTCCACTGCATCCGTCCTTAGCTCCTCAATCAGCTTGTTACGTTCCTTGACCTCGTCCTTAGCTTTTTCAGCAACCCCAGCCCATTTTTTACACTCAGCATTCACCTGCTGAATCCTCGTCTCCAACAAGACTCTCGTCTTGTCCAGCTCTGTTGCCTGTCTAGACGCTGCTATAAACTTGGACATGGCCTATGAATAGACAAAGCAACATAGAGTGATTAAATGAGGAAAAGTGGCTACCCAAATAAGGATGAGAGATACTGACATACCTTGAAGAGGTCATGGACGCCTGAATGTTCAAATTCCTTTAAACCCATGTTGTAGCACGTTTATATCTTCGTCCTTGACAGCCATCTGGAAACGTTTCCAAGCCAGGTCTTCGTTCTCAATAATGTTCGTGGAATGCTGGGACGAGCCAGGCGTGGTAGACTTGGCCAAAGGAGTTCTGGGTGGAGTCTTGGACGGCGTGGACTCCACTGGAGTGGACGAGTCCACATCAACTATCTGGACGGCAGGCTGGGACTGGGGAGGTTTGGACTTGACCACCTTGGACGAGCCTGACTTGACCCTTTTGTCCCTACGACTGGGGAGCCCTTCCAAGTCAATATTTTTTGGCAAGAACTTCCTTTTGTCCCCAACCGTTGGACGAGTCTGACCCTCAGGACGATCTTGGGCTTGACCCTCAGGACGTTTCCCCTCTCCTGCAATCTCCTTCCCTCTATTCTCTTTCATTGTTGACATTCCTAAGACGAGATGAACGAGTTAGGAAGGTACACATAAAAAAGAAAAAGAAAAGGAGGTTTAGCTAAGAACTTACTTTTTCGCACAGTAACTTCGTGGGCGATAGCTTCGTCTGAAGGCTCAGGACCTAAACCCCACTTGGCTAAGCGTCTTAGCGTGACAAGAGAACGAAAGCTCCTGTCTGTATGTAGACGAGCTCTATGGACGCGGTCACGATGGAATTTACTCAGGGACGGACGTTTGGCAGCTACAACACAATGAACAAACAAAGGTTAGAAATTGTAAATATATCAAATAGAAGTAAGAATAAAAATAAACAAGGGGAAGGGACGTACCTTCTGGACGAAGGTTCCCTAGTTCCCCAGTGTAAGGGGGAAAGGGATCCCTGCCAACGTCCACAGGGTTCCCTGCCCAGAAGCCTGAAACGAAAATGAACTCCGTCTTCCATTTCCTATCAGACGAAGCTAGGGACTTGATCAACCTACAATCATTCCCTCTAGCAGTAAACTGATAAAAACCTTCAGATTGACTTATGGCAGAAGGTTTATAACAATAAAGGAACTCGTCCACTGTAAGAGGACGGTCCCCACCAAAAACTTCCCTCCACAAAATTTGCATGGAGATAATTAGTCTCCATGCGTTAGGATTGAATTGACAAACACCTAAACCTAACTTAACTAATAACTCTCTATCGAAGGCATTTAAAGGAAACCTAAGGCCACCTAAAAAGTAAGATTCATAGACGCCTATACCAAAACGGGGCTCACAACACCACTCTCCACGGACGGGCAGCCTAGGGTTAAACTCGTCTGGGATTTGATACCAGGATTTAAGGCTATTTAACCTCTGTTCGTCCGTCTTAGAATGGACGCCTACAGCGCAGCTGAAGACGGTTTCTACCTCGTCCGTAGGATTGGACGGAGAACCAGCTTGAGAGCCAGAAGCTCTCCTAAGCTGTTCTTGGACGACCTCAATAGGGAGCCCAGGGGCCCCAGAAGAGTAGTTCTCGTCCGTGCTTCCTCCACTCTCATCACTAGCACTGCTAGAGTCAGACCTCTCACTAGTATCCTCACAGTACTCGTCTATGGCCTTATTAAGGCTATCAGTAGACGAGGAGGCAGCGGACATCTCTAACAAGAAACTTAAAACCTAAAGACGAGGAGAAGAAGAGTACCTGGCTCTAGACGGAAGAAGACTCTAGACGCAGAGAAACTCCTAGACGAGGCTCTAGACGACGGATGTCAAGGAAGAAAATCTCTGGAATGAAAAGGGTTAAGGGAGGCATTCCACTATTTATAGGATGCTGACCTAGGTAATCGAAACGACCCAGCCAATACGAAAGCGACACGTGGCATCTACCTCGGAAATATAAATCGACGAAATTAGCCACCAATAAAAAAATGACACGTGGTGCGAATAATTAATAACCAATTACCAGTCCAAAGACGTTCAACCATTTGGACGACTCACATGGACGAGGGGGCAACTGATGGTGTCATAAATAAATCCCCAAGTCCATAACTCGTCCATATGTCTCGTCCAACAAAAGAAGCTACAATAGGCGATGAAAATTACAAGCGTACTGGCGAACCTCGTCCATACATGGACGAGCAATACCTCGTGAGATCTATTTATCAATTATGAACGTCAAGCCTTCCAAGATGATCTCGTTATCTTCCACTGAAGATGGACGAGATCATCCTTGAGGTGTCGTCCATCCTGACTATGGATGGACGAGTTCATCAGCGTCCGACCTAAGTAACTTCCACAGCGGTTATGGAAGTTACTCCTAATTCGCCGGACTCCTCGACATTGGGAACGGTTCCTAAACAGATAAACCGTTCCACACACACACTATATAAGGCTTCTTCGATGAAAGGTAAGAGGGGTGAGACACTTTTACTTTTGAGAGAACATTTCTTCGTTACAGAGAGTTCAAAGTAACTAACTTGATCATCGGAGGATTTTTGGCCGGTCCCCCACCGGTCCCCTCTGATTCTGTGTCCTTTGTATTACAGGAAATAGCCTAAAGATCAACGTTCGAGTCCTATCAACCCACTGATAAAGGGAGAATCATCAATTACTAATCAATGCAATAAACTCCAGTATGCAAGAGAGCAGGGAAAACCAATTAAAAAGCTTCAACATTGTAAATTGCCAAGCAACAATGGCTAGCATGAAAACCACCTTCTCCTTCTTTTGCAAACTGAGTTTATTTCACTTGAAGCTATATGGTCCAATTCTAGTGTTGGCAACTCCACTGTGGGTTGCATTGACATGGAAAGGGAAGCCCTTCTTAAATTTAAAGAAGGTCATGATGATCCTTCAAGAACTCTTTCCTCCTTGGTTGGCGAAGATTGTTGCAACTGGTTGGGAGTACCGTAGGATTATAAGTCAAATAAAAGGAAGCTGTATTAGGTTTAGGGTTAGTGCGGTGGAGGAATAATTCAAATTTATTATTTTATAGAGTCCAAAATGAAGAAGGAAATACATTAAAGTAAAAAACCTAAAATAAAAAAGAAAAATAAAACAGTGATGACGTGGAAAATTGTGGGAGTTTCAGAGGTTTCAGTTATATATATATATATATAGATATGTAAGGACACGATTCTATTGCGGCCCAATAATGATGTTGGGCTCGCATATGAAAGATCCCTCACAATATGATATGTAGAGAGTGGGCTTGAAAAGCTAGCCGCTGGTCAGGGGGCGATGCCCGGTCATGGCTTTAGAGGAATTCATGTAGAAAAAAGGAGTTGGGCGTGAATATTTAAGCCCTAAGGCGTCGTACCCCATGGGATGGGACTCCTCGGAGTTGATCCGAGGACCATTGAGGCCTTATCCCGGTTACCCAACGACGGACTTTCTTCAGTGAAGTCCGATGTTGTTGAGATGTTCTCCCCCATGTAGTCTTTCTTTTTTGGAGGTGGGATGGGACTCCCTTTCAGATTTACTTACTTTCTTCTTTTATACTAGCTTGCATTTGCTGTCCTTCGTCCACGTGTAGGGTCAATCTTTACAAAAACTGACATTTGTCCCATCAGTCCAATCCCGGAATTGTTGGGGATGGTTTGATAAAGTTAAAGAGTACGGCTCTGTCAGGGGCAGCGCATTGAATGGCAATGAGAGCAGCTTTCCCGGATATTCTTAGATTCTCTTTTAAGCTTGGCCCTATACCGGTTTTATCCTTCTTCTTTTAGTGAGGTTTTGGATCTGCCGAGGACTGAGTTGTCCTCGGCTGCACCACAAAAATGTTTGGTACTCTGCATTGTAGAGCTTGGGCCGTAGTTCTCCTCGGCTCGGGCCTTTGGACTCTCTAAGGGCAAATGGGCCTGGTCCATGAATTATTGGGCCCCACAATAGCCCCTCAAAACCCTTCTATCCGACTTCCGGGTTGGAAAGGAGGGTTTTGGCAAACCCGGGCCCTTAATGTGGCTTATTTAGTTCAACCCCGCATTTATGTGAGCGGTTTTCCACCTGTCCAAGAAGTTAGCCGGTTTTCAAGGGATTCCGTTTAATCTGCTCGTGATCTACTCCTGCCGCTTGACTGTCCCAGACGCGCCCTTAATGAATCCCCTTTACGAGGCTCATTTATGTCCGGCGGCTCATCTGATAAGGTGGGGAAATGGAACGGACGCCTCTTTTTTTTTCAGATTCTTTTGGAAACTAGAATGCATTTAATACCCTCCGTTTTGCCCTTCCTATAAGAAAGCAAGCAGGAGGCCATCACTTTCGTGCAGACTCCTTTCCTCCCTTCTGAGATCTGAAACCCGTAGCCTCCTTTAGCGTCTGCTTAGCCCGTTTGTTATACACCATATCAGTATACGCCTACCATAACGAATGATGAAGGAACCATGCCCCTCCTCAAAACATCATGTTCTGATAACGCTTGAAATAGCTCGATCAGGGCAAGGGTGGCGCAGACTTAAGATCTGTCCCGCCTCTTTTTCAGCCAAAATCCGAAGCAGGGGCTCGTCACGTCGAATTCTCGGCGTGACTGAGTCGAGAACACCCAATATCAGCACCACACGGCTCCTCACGAGCGTACCTAACATGGCACCAGTGTGTTAGGAGTCAGGGTTGAGGCAGGGGCGAAGTGCTTCTGCTTCTGCTTCTCCCTCTCTTTGCTCACTGGTGCCCTCCTCCGCCTTCCTCTTATAGTCTTCCCAGCACCAGTTCCGCCCTGGTGCTGTCCTTCTCCCTCTTTTGCTCCTCTCTTTGTCTCTTCATCTCTCCCCCTCTTCTTCTCCTCCTTCTCTTACTCATGTCCTCCATCTTCTTCATTCATCTCCTCCATCTTCTTCATTGATTTCTTCCTTACTATTTCCTTCTTCTTCATTTTTTTTTTTTTGAAGTGAGTTCTTCTCTTAGTATGAACAACAATGAGGCAGAGATTGGAGAGACTTTGAAGACAAGTTTAAAAGGCGCTTGACCGTTTGCTTATCTGTACCGTGGATGTTAGTGCTGCTTCGGCAGCCCCTCTTTTGTATAGGCTTGTTGAAGCCCCTTTTTGTACATTGTAATAATTTTTCATATTAATAAAAGTTGTTTCTATTTCATTTTGCATGTTTTGTCTATGTTTTATAAATTTGCAAGCGCCGCTCGGCACAATAATATAGCATCTAGATCAATGTCAACTAAGACCAAAATACTTGATAATAAAAAGATGTCGCCATAACTCTAATATAAGTGCTTGGCATAATAAGGCCGACCAGTGAAAAGTAATAATTACCCATGCTAGCCGAGGAGAGAACTGAAGGCTTGATGCCGTGTGAGAAATAACCATTTGAAGACATATCACCCACCAGATGAACAGCCCTCTTAGGCCAATGAATACTGGGGCGTTCTAGCACCTTCCTTACACCTTCGTTGGGCCTAACCCTTTAGGGTGTTTAAGCCGTGGATGAAGTGACCTGACCTTTTTATCAAGTAGCCCATCTTGCGAAATTCAAACCTTTTCTTATTCGAGTAGTTGGTTTCCCCGTAGGCTTGGGTCCGAGGAACGTACAACGCCTTGGTTCCGTCCAAAACTTGTAGTAATAGGAGTTTTTGTACTTGGTTTCCCCATAGGCTTGAGTCCGAGGACCATACAAGGCCTTGGTTCTGTCCAAAACTTGTAATAATAAAAATTTTTGTACTTGGTTTCCCCATAGGCTTGAGTCCGAGAACCATATAAGGCCTTGGTTCCGTCCAAAACTTGTAGTAATAAGAGTTTTTGTACTTGGTTTCCCCATAGGCTTGAGTTCAAGGACCATACAAGGCCTTGGTTCTGCCCAAAACTTGTAATAATAGGAATTTTTGTACTTGGTTTCCCCATAGGCTTGAGTCCGAGGACCATACAAGGCCTTGGTTCTGTCCAAAACTTGTAATAATAAAAATTTTGTACTTGGTTTCCCCATAGGCTTAAGTCCGAGGACCATACAAGGCCTTGGTTCTGTCCAAAACTTTATGCTCTTTTTACGCACTTGGTCTTTCCTCAGGTATCTCACAAGTTTCCGAGCAGGAGGTTGTCCTCGGCAGCGGTTATTCCTCGGCGTGGGCCGTAGTCCGTGGGCCTCCATGTAGAACGGGCCTGGGACGCGAATTTATTAGGCCCACAGATTTAGAGGCATTTCCGTAGTCTTTGGTCACGCGGTACTTTTTGGCGTCCCAGTGTTCGAGGTGCGCCTTCACGAGGCTCCTTTAATATTGCAGATGGCGTGGGAAATCGAGCCGGAGACATTTTGTCCGTAGCGTTCCTTGGGACGTTGCGTGCATTAAATGCCACCACTTTAGCTTTTTGAATAAATAGGAGAGAAAGCTGTCTTACCTTCGCATAAATCCTTCAGTCTCCTCTCCTAGTACATCATGTTTGAGGCGAGGGTTGGGGCAAAGGAACTCTCTCCGCCACAAAGGCGCCATGTCTTCCTGAGACTCCAGATAGTGGGGTACGGGCAAAGGAGGCATAAATTCAAGAGAATATTCCAGTTTGAGAGAGGGGAAAGGGTGTTTCTCCCTCTTTTAGTCAAAATCCGAAGCAGGTTCTGGTCAGGCCAGATTTTTGGTATGTCCGAAGAAGGAATTTCCGCCATCAGCGCCGTCTGCCTTATAGCAGGCAAATTTCTGCGGGGGCTTCCCAACTTCCGGCTCCCTGCACCTTTTCTGTAGATGGTGTTAGCCTGAGGTCAGGTTCTTTGGCTACCTGAGTTATGGGCACGTAGAAGCGTCGAGGAATAGTTTCCTTAGACGACATCTTGGAACAATAGCCAATCTCTCCTCTGAGCTATCTCCTCGGCATCATCTTCACTCTTTTGTACTTTTCTTTTGTTTACGCAGTTAACTCTAATGTAAGCTTGTTTCAGCTTTTATTGTACACTGTACTGTTCTTTTGTCTTAATAAAAGATGTGTTTATTTCTTTATACATACTTTTTTTTTGCAACAACCACTTTGGGTCTGAATATTAAGTCTAAGCCTGCCTTTAACAATATTCTGGGCAGAAGAACACTTTAACACAAACCCTTATTAGTTTAAACTCGCAAATATTATCAAGTATAACAATGGTAATCCTCAATAGATTAAATTCATGGAACTAACCGAGATAGCTGTTGAGCGCTGCGCGATGCACGCTAGACCAACTCCCGAGAACGATAAACTCTAAACAATTCGTTCGAGATGATAGTCGAGTAGCGAAGGACTTTGTGCTTTCGGGTAATATGCTGTACCGTAGCGCATCATTCCCTTTGGTACGGGGGATCCGAGGGTAGACCGGGGAACCCATGCAATTAAGGGATTGACCCAACTGTTAACGAGGAGTTCTCTTCGGATGGATCTTGAGGTTTATGTGTCATAGTACTTGGTTTCCCCATAGGTTTGAGTTCGAGGACCATGCAAGGCCTTGGTTCTGTCCAAAACTTATGATCTTTTTATGTACTTGGTTTCCCCATAGGCTTGAGTCCGAGGACCATGCAAGGCCTTGGTTCTGTCCAAAACTTATGATCTTTTTATGTACTTGGTTTCCCCATAGGCTTGAGTCCGTGGACCATGCAAGGCCTTGGTTCTGTCCAAAACTTATGATCTTTTTATGTACTTGGTTTCCCCATAGGCTTGAGTCCGAGGACCATGCAAGGCCTTGGTTCTGTCCAAAACTTATGATCTTTTTATGTACTTGGTTTCCCCATAGGCTTGAGTCCGAGGACCATGTAAGGCCTTGGTTCTGTCCAAAACTTATGATCGTTCTATGTACTTGGTTTCCCCATAGGCTTGAGTCCGTGGACCATGCAAGGCCTTGGTTCTGTCCAAAACTTATGATCTTTTTATGTACTTGGTTTCCCCATAGGCTTGAGTCCGAGGACCATGCAAGGCCTTGGTTCTGTCAAAAACTTATGATCTTTTTCTGTACTTGGTTTCCCCATAGTCTTGAGTCCGAGGACCATGCAAGGCCTTGGTTCTGTCCAAAACTTATGATCGTTCTATGTACTTGGTTTCCCCATAGGCTTGAGTCCGAGGACCATGCAAGGCCTTGGTTCTGTCCAAAACTTACGATCGTTCTATGTACTTGGTTTCCCCATAGGCTTGAGTCCGTGGACCATGCAAGACATTGGTTCTGTCCAAAACTTATGATCTTTTTATGTACTTGGTTTCCCCATAGGCTTGAGTCCGAGGACCATGCAAGGCCTTGGTTCTGTCCAAAACTTATGATCTTTTTATGTACTTGGTTTCCCCATAGGCTTGAGTCCGAGGACCATGCAAGGCCTTGGTTCTGTCCAAAACTTACGATCGTTCTATGTACTTGGTTTCCCCATAGGCTTGAGTCCGTGGACCATGCAAGGCCTTGGTTCTGTCCAAAACTTATGATCTTTTTATGTACTTGTTTTATTTTTCGACCACAAGCCCCTACACCAGGGCGGGGAAAGTTGGCCTGAGGCTGGAAGCCCCTAGAGACGCCCGCGCCCTTAGCACTGCGAGGCGTAGCCCCTAGCAGAAGCTTACGTCGAAGCAACAACTATATGTCGCCGGAGACGGAGGAGATCCCAGAAATTTCTGCTTGCCCATGAGTTGATTCCATCGCCACCTGCGCCAGCGCGCAAACTTTTCCCACAGACGGCGCCAATTGTAAGGACACGATTCTATTGCGGCCCAATAATGATGTTGGGCTCGCATATGAAAGATCCCTCACAATATGATTTGTAGAGAGTGGGCTTGAAAAGCTAGCCGCTGGTCAGGGGGCGATGCCCGGTCATGGCTTTAGAGGAATTCATGTAGAAAAAAGGAGTTGGGCGTGAACATTTAAGCCCTAAGGCGTCGTACCCCATGGGATGGGACTCCTCGGAGTTGATCCGAGGACCATTGAGGCCTTATCCCGGTTACCCAACGACGGACTTTCTTCAGTGAAGTCCGGTGTTGTTGAGATGTTCTCCCCCATGTAGTCTTTCTTTTTTGGAGGTGGGATGGGACTCCCCTTCAGATTTACTTACTTTCTTCTTTTATACTAGCTTGCATTCGCTGTCCTTCGTCCACGTGTAGGGTCAATCTTTACAAAAACTGACATTTGTCCCATCAGTCCAATCCCGGAATTGTTGGGGATGGTTTGATAAAGCTAAAGAGTACGGCTCTGTCAGGGGCAGCGCATTGAATGGCAATGAGAGCAGCTTTCCCGGATATTCTTAGATTCTCTTTTAAGCTTGGCCCTATACCGGTTTTATCCTTCTTCTTTTGGTGAGGTTTTGGATCTGCCGAGGACTGAGTTGTCCTCGGCTGCACCACAAAAATGTTTGGTGGTCTGCATTGTAGAGCTTGGGTCGTAGTTCTCCTCGGCTCGGGGCTTTGGACTCTCTAAGGGCAAATGGGCCTGGTCCATGAATTATTGGGCCCCACAATATAGATTATAAATTAAAAAAGAAATAGTTTTAAAAGTTTCCATGATGGGATTTTAAAATATTAACAAATTATAATAAAATATATGGGTCAAATTTTGTTATTACATTATTAACATTTTAAGCTAAACTAAAATAGTGCCAAATGATTTGACAAAACAACTTTACCATGCAGTATACGATTATTCAAAAAAAAAAAAACAAATTCTATTATATATAGTATTATTTTGAATTTTCCACCACTCATGTAATTATGTAAATATAAACAATCACTTTATTATTTCAGGCGGTGAAAAAAAGTTTGAACAATGAGAAACTACGATAGAACTTGTAGCAGCTGATTACTTCTCCACGTGCTATATAAAAAAATTCGGGGTTAGGGTTTTATCAGCAAAACTATAAACATAAACCACATTCTAGTTTCTCCGCCAAACGCCACAGATTTCCAAAAACCCAAACGATGGCAGAGGACTCGACAGCACTGCCGACCCAACTCGCCGCCGCAACGCTAATCGACGTCGCATCATCGTCCCCCGTAGAATCTCTGAAGGCCGAGTTCTCTGACCGAGTCCCGATCCGATCCATTATTTCCAGACCCGACGGCGGCGCCGGGCTCGCGGGGCAGCGGGTCCGGGTCGGAGGATGGGTCAAGACGGGTCGTAAGGCGGACAAGGACGCCTTCGCGTTCTTGGAGCTGAACGACGGGTCGTGTCCCGGGAATCTACAGGTCATCGTGGACGCTGCCGTAGCGGATCTTAGCCCGCTCGTGCCGACCGGCACATGCGTCGCCGTCGACGGCGTTCTGAAACTTCCTCCGGCTGGGACCAGGCAGAAAGTTGAGCTTCGGGTCGAGAAGGTGATCCATTTGGGTCAAGTTGACCCGGCCAAGTACCCATTGCCTAAGACCAGGCTCACCCTCGAGCGTCTCAGGGAACACGTTCATCTTCGCTCCAGAACCAACACGGTAAATCCTTTTCGTTATTTGCTCATACATTTGAGTTTTGAATAGTGAGCATGTTATTGGGTTTTGGATTGGGAGTGAAATTTTGCAGTTAGAATTGGAACAGTGTAAAAAAGTTGGAAACTTGTTATGTATATAAAAAAAGCAATATGTTCCAATTGTGAATGCATGCGATATGTGATGATTGCCTAAAGTTATTTACAGCAAGACAGAAAGGACCTTGAAGAAATTGTTGTCCTCAATTTTGAATAGAAATAAAGCACATTGAAGAAAGAAAGAAAAATAAAAAAATCAAGGATGATTATAATGCATCGTTAAATAAAGTTACATTTGGGTCCGAATTATGAATTTTTTAGATCAACATTTGGGAATTCTCTTTTGTTTTTTAATTTTTATATTCTGAAATTTAAGGCCAGCTAGAGTTCTGAATGTCGTGAGTTGGATTTAATCTTATTCTAAAAACGCATAAGGCCTTTCTGCAATTTTGGCAGACATAATGTTGCTGGTGATTTGATGTTAATACTTAAATTTACAGTGTTCATTGCTTATAGAAGAGAGACTGATTTTTTATTTTATTTTATATATATAAATTTTATAATTTCGAAGGCTGCATTTTTATTTAATACATAAGTGAAATTTATTTATAAGGTCCTATAATTTTTTTTTTTTTATAAGGAGTTTTTATGGGACTTAAATGGCTTGCTTATCTCTTCTACTCACTCCTTATCCACTAAATGGCGGGAGGGATCAATTATTTGAACATGTACATCAAGAGGCAGTCAGGATGTTGTAGTACAACCAGTAGAATGGCTGTTTAATGCTCATTTTTGTGTTTACTACCAGATCCAAGTTAAGAGAACTAGATCTTGGATTTTGACGATAATGGAATTCTGATGTAAATTGATTTCTTATTGACTACCACTTAAGGATGACATGCGTGTGATTGAGTTCTCATGTGTATCTTTCTTACCCTCTCGTGGTTATCTAAATATAATTCTTTGTGTTTACAGATAGCTGCAGTTGCTAGAATCCGCAATGCCCTTGCATATGCAACACATACATTCTTTCAGAAGCATGGCTTCCTTTACGTTCACACTCCAATTATCACCACTAGTGATTGTGAGGGTGCTGGTGAAATGTTTCAAGTTACAACTCTGATTAGTGAAGCTGATAGGTTGGAGAAGGACTTGATCAACAATCCTCCTCCATCAGCAGCTGATATAGAAGCTGCTCAGCTTGTTGTCAAGGAGAAAGGAGATATTGTTGCTCAACTGAAATCTGCCAAAGCAGAAAAGAATGAAATTTCTGCTTCTGTGTCTGAACTAAAAATAGCAAAAGAGAATCTGGCAAGGCTGGAGGAGAGATCAAAGCTTAAACCTGGTCTCCCCAAAAAGGATGGGAAGATTGACTATACCCATGATTTCTTTGCCCGTCAAGCATTTTTGACTGTCTCTGGCCAATTACAAGTTGAATCTTATGCATGTGCTCTTAGTAGCGTCTATACGTTTGGACCAACTTTTAGAGCTGAAAACTCTCACACTTCCAGGCATCTAGCTGAGTTCTGGATGGTGGAGCCTGAAATAGCATTTGCAGAACTTAAGGTATGTGAAACCTATATCTTGTATGCTCATTGATATTTATGGTGTTTGAGAAGGCTGATCTATAGACTTTTGAAGTTCTATTGAATGCTTCAAATGAGTACGTGCATAGCCACATAGGTGTTTGTATGTGTGGAAAATCCTGGTGTGGGCAGCTCCGTTATCATAATTTAATAAATTAATTGTTGTTAAATCCATCAACCTTGACATGGCTTTGTCCAAGGAGCAATGCAATTTCAAGATAATAGGGTTTTGTTCCAATGAATTCATTTTACACCACTTTGCTCATCCATCTGCACTATTTCATCAGCAATTGTTATGTGTTGGGATTGCAATGCAAGCTGCTATGCAATAGGCTGTTAAGAAATACAAGGAAATATTGGTTGAAATGTAAAATTGTTGGGTTAAAAAAAGGTTGAAATGTTAATGTTTTATCTGTTTGTGGTGCACCTATATACATGTAGTGTGAAATATAATGCACAGATGTAAAATTAAAGAGTCTGTTTTTGTAGGATGATATGAACTGTGCAGAGGCATATGTGAGATTTCTGTGTCAGTGGTTACTTGATAACTGCCTTGATGATATGGAATTTATGGCTGACAAGTTTGATAAAACTTGCATTGAGCGCCTAAGAATGGTATCTTCCACCCCTTTTGAGCGGATTTCATATACAGAAGCTGTTGAACTTCTAGAGGAAGCTGTGAAAAATGGCCAGAAGTTTGAGAATAAAAGTGTTAAATGGGGGATTGATTTAGCATCTGAACATGAAAGGTCTGTGACTGTCTTTTATGGGTTCCTTGTGCTTGAATAGCAGTTGCTGATGTCCCGGGTTTTCTAATTTTGCAGATACTTGACAGAGGTGAAATTTCAGAAGCCTGTCATTGTCTATAATTACCCAAAAGATATCAAGGCATTCTACATGAAGGTGAATGATGACTGTAAGACAGTTGCTGCTATGGATGTCCTTGTACCAAAGGTACATTGTCTTATTCTACCTGTTTGTTGTTTGGTTTCGATGCACTTAATTCTGGTTTTAATTTTTGCCGCATCTTTGCATGTGAACAAATTGATATATGTCTTAAATTCCAGGTGGGTGAGTTAATTGGAGGAAGCCAAAGGGAGGAGCGTTATGAGGTTATTCAGCAGAGGTATGGGAATGTTTATGCTTGATTGGTCACTTTTTGGGGTGTGAATATCCAAATAATGCTAAAATTTTCCACTAGTTATTTTCCTAAAGATTTGACATTTATTTTCCTCAATTAGATGTTGCTCCATAGAAATCATTTTTCCTTGAATTGTTGAAGCAATTTTGTTGGGATGCTTTCTTTTTTTGCAGAATACAAGAGATGGGGCTGCCTCTTGAGCCATATGAGTGGTACCTTGATCTGCGGCGTTATGGAACAGTAAAACATAGTGGTTTTGGTCTTGGTTTTGAACGCATGCTTCTTTTTGCCACTGGCATTGACAATATCAGAGACGTTATTCCTTTCCCTAGATATCCTGGGAGAGCAGACCTTTGAATTATACCATTGCTTATTAATCTTAGTAATTTGCTTTTAGAATTCAATGTAAGCTATTTTCCTCGTGATTCTGAGGTTTTTTTTTTTTTTTTTTTTTTTTGAGGAAGCTGAGGTTATCGTTATGGCTGATTGATTGCAAACCAAAGTGACTAAATTATAGTAGTGAAATTATTATATCTCTTGTCAGAGCCTGTACTTTCATTTCTCACCCGTGAGATCATTTTGGTGTTTTCCATGTTACTCATCTATGAGAGAGTTTGCCAAAATGAGATAATTGTGGCATTTAATTCATGCAGCCTTGCGCTTTCCTGTGTTGAAAGATTGCGTTTGCAAATCTTATTATCTAACCAGTTGTGTTGGGATCTTAGGAATCTTAGTGGGTACAACAACTTATGCCAATGCTATTATAATTAACCTTACTTTCAATGAAGTGAAAATAAATTCACATTTCAAGGGGGAAAGAACAGGTGCATGAGCTGTACTCGTTTAACTTCCTACAAGGTACCATGATTCGTGCGGATCACTTATACTGTTATATATATTATCTGCCATCTGAGTTTCTACATCTTGCTCCATTGAGCCACGAGTCAAAGAAAATACACGAGAAGCTGTTAGAATAATTGATTGGAATATTTGATGGAACCAATCTTGTATGTGATAAAATAGATGAAATTTGTTGGAACTAGCCTCTACTGCATTGTATACTTCATTAGCTGTTCGATGTAAATAGTTGTAAATTTTTTGGTACCAAAAAATGCAATATTTCTACAATGAGGATTGTGCATAAATTAGTTTTGAACAACAAGAAGAGAGATGAGTATTGCAACAAGTAGCACACAAGCAATAATTCCAGAAATCAGACAAATGCACTTGAATGTGGGAAGGTACACTTTTTTGTGAGGTTGTAAATTCATCTTCATATAGGCAAATGCTATAGACGACTGTAGCCATTAGAAAAAGCAAGATAATTGTGAAGTGCCTTTTGAGTGGGGAGATGCCCAAGACTTGAAAGTGTAGTCCAACGAGGGATGCCAATGAGGTAAAGATAATTGAGAAAGACAAAAGGCTATGGAGTCCTGCGAAGGATTTGAGTTCTTCACTGGTGCGCGCACAAGCAATAATTTCTTCAGCTTTGCTATTGTTTTTTTTTTCCTTCCAAGCATAAACAAATCAACCATAATGACATAGGTTTTTTCCCCCAGCTTATTCAGTTTAACAGCTTCTTGATAAGACAAATTGTCATACATTGTCTTATGAATTAGGATGGAAAGACAATAATAATTATTAGCTTATGCACAATTTTTTCTAAGGTCTAGTAGTGCTTTTGCACAATTTTTTTTTAAAAAACCCGCTGAGTCAATGGAAATAAACTCTCCCAAAAGATAATTAATCGAAGATATTAATAATTCGTATTGTCTTTCCATCCTAATTCATGAGACAATGTATGACAATTTGTCTTATCAAGAACTTAAAAAAATTGATTGATCCAATTTTAAAATATAGTCATATAACGATAATTATAAATTGTGGAGTCGGCTAATCAGTAAATTATTAAAGTCGTGTAAATTGGGTCTGTGGTCCATCTAAGGACATAAAACTATCCGAGGATGCCCAAATTAGGTTGTAAGGGTAACCAAACGAAAGGAAGAGTAGATATCACGTAAATTGAGTTTAGTATTCGTCCGAGGACAAAATCCTTCTCGGCAATATGAGTCTGAGGACGACCTAAACTCCACCTTGTTATAAACACACTTCGGAGCTACGTTACCACTAAAAGTGGGATATGAGACCAAGGGTAAGAAAGAAAAGGGAAACAAATATCTATGATAACAACTGCCTTCGCATTAATTGCCTCTCAACCAACTCTCTGATCGCATTGATGTGGAGGTGATGCCTGAACAGTGATGAAGCAGCCTTACAACTGTTGGTTGGAGGTTCCAGAAGGTGTTAGATGGGATAAAAAGAAATCTCCCGAACCCAACCTACACGTGTGTGGTGAAGATGATATTAAGAGGGCAGTATATAACATGAAAGAAAGCATTGAGGAAAGGCGATCGGAACATCAACAAACAAAAAATACTCATAAGAAAACCTTATGAACCAAATAACTGAACTTGTTTGAAGGAAAAAATAGATCGTTATATTTGTGCTAATCTATCTATAAACGTGAGACTTAATCGTTTTTTTTTCTTTTAGAGTTAACCTAGTTCTTGAACACCCACGCTCTACAAATTTTATTATTTGAGTCTTTAACGTTCGAACCCAATACCAGTTTGGGATCGTTATAAATTAAGTCCTTACATAAATATTTCTCGCTCTTTCAATGTCCCTAGTTTGTTTTTGGGTTAAGTATAACAAAATTTAATAAAAAACCAATTTATCCTTCTCCCAAACATGTAGTAGAGGGATAAATTAGTCCTTCAATACTAAATTTCGATATTTAATAATAAAACAGATTACAAAGGGTTAAGTGTTACAAAGTTTTCAATTTAGATGGTCGATTATATGTTTTGATGGTGTAGGAACAAAGTGTAAAATGAGGTAAGTTTACCATGAAAAAGTGTAATTTTTGCTTAATTTTATTTAACAAGGGATTTAATGTATGAACATGACTTTTTTTCTTTTCTCCCTTGACTTGTCCACCTCCCTTGGAACAGATAAAATAAGGTATAATAACACAACACAATTCTACATTTCTACCATTTGCTTTTAAAAAAAATATTCTACATTTTTACTTAAAACATGCTAAAAATATAAATTTTGATATAATTTTTTTACAAATTACAAATACGGGAAATGATTATTGATAAATAAAAAAAATAATGTTATTAGATGCGGTAATAAGTAAGTAAGAAGTTTCATTTTTCTTCTACCAATTAGTGTCCTGTAATTCCAAAAAAAAAAAAAACTAGCCATGTTTGCAGAATATGGCCGTTTACATCTGACAAACCACGAGTGAGTAGCTTGTAGTTTAAGCCTACAAGAGTAAGAAGACTACCAGTCGTTTTTCATCAGAGTTCAACGCCGTCATTCGTCACTCCCCAAATCCCAATTAGGATTTTGAAAGAAAAAATCGTCGTCGTTTGCCTCTCTCTCTCTCTCTCTCTCTCTCACACTGTGGTACGAAGTTCTAGTGCTACTCCAACAATGTCGATGGGCATGGGTCCTCCACCTCCCAAAACCCTAACCCTAGACACAGACCAAACCTCTTCCAATCCAACAGAAATGAAGCCCCCCATGGCCCCACCTCCCGAAAACCCCGAACCAAACAACTCCGATACCTTACCCGAGGCCACCGAGAGCCCCACCACCACCACAACCGAAACACCGTCGTCGTCGTCGTCGTCGTCGGAGGCGGAGGCAGAGGCATCACAATCTCAGTCTCAATCTGAGAAAGTTGCTGCTGCGGCGGTTCCGTACACGATTCCTCCGTGGAGCGCAGCTCCGTGCCACCGATTCTACCTTGAGGTTCTCAAAGACGGTTCTATCATCGATCAATTTCAAGTCAATGAGAAAGGGGCTTACATGTTTGGACGCGTCGATCTCTGCGATTTTGTGCTTGACCACCCCAGTGTGTCCAGGTTTCATGCAGGTATACTACATTTCCAAATCTCTGCTCATTGTTCAAATTCAAATTTAACCATTCTTGATAGTTTGGCATAATAATTATCTAATGGTAATGGAATTGGGTTTTTCTTTTTGGTCAGTTATCCAGTTCAAAAGAAATGGTGATGCCTATCTTTATGATCTAGGTAGTACTCATGGTACTTCCATTAACAAGTCTCAGGTAACTTATCAAAAAATTTAATTTTCTGGTCGCTCAATTATGTATGAAATATTCCCGAATTAGTAATGGAACACATAATATATGCTTTGAGAATCGGGTATAACTTAGATACAGTTCCTTAAGTGTAGTACATTAGGTTCCGTGATTAAATTCACACATATGGTAGCATTGAATTTAATTTTCTTTCGAAAACATAGCATTGTTAGTGTTTCATTGATCCATGCAACCATGTGTTTGAATTTAAGGAATTGTATCTAAGTTTTGCCCTCAAGAATATGTGAATTTGTTGATACAAAAACACTCACGTACTTGTATTATCTCTTTTTGCCGATGGCTTTATATATAAATTGTTTCTGATTTCATTATGCTATAATTGCTGATTGGTCATATCTTTACCTAATCAATCTTCCTTTTCGCCATTTAATCAGGTTAAGAAAGGGGTTTATATGGACTTACGTGTTGGTGATGTTATTCGGTTTGGCCTGTGAGTATCTTTTCCTTGAGTTTTGACTTGCTTAATATCTGTTTATTCTTTTTCTATGTCAATACATTGTGATCCAGTTCCAGTTGGTTTATGGCTATACCACTAAGTAATAGATTCTTTTAGATTATATAACATGCATTGTATGGTACATGTGGCTGACCCTGACTAATTTGTTGAGGATCCATAACCAACCCCAAAATATTTGGGACTAAAGCTTTGTTGTTGTTGTTGTTGTTTTTTTTTTTTTTTAGTTAATGTATCATGCATTGTCTATGAATGCTATTAGGCCCAAAAGGTTAGCCTTATACCCGAGCTAAATCTTCAACTATCTTTTTGATGAGTTCATGTGGTCTAACTCATTTGTGAGATTAATAAATCATAAGGATTTGATTTTACCAACATAATATTATCTTTTATTCTGTTTGACTGGGCTAATACGCCAAAGTTATGATTGTTCAGTTACCCATTTTCCACGAAGATTATATATGAACTTTTGATTATTGGTTCTTCATAAAAGAAGTATAGATATGTATGCTATCAATAGTTGTAGAAAATGTTTTTATATTTATTCCTATTATCATCATGAGCTGTTGTCTATTCCCCACTCAAGTGAAAGAAAAGAGATACTTTTCTTTATTTACAGAGGTTTGTGGTTAAATTTGTTAGAGGATAAATTCTGTTAAATACGTTATGTTGGGATTGTGGAAGTCTTTCTCCCATTAAATAAATGTAGTGACAAGATTGAGGAAATATGGAATGAATTCATAGAGTAGAAAAGGGCTATAAGTAGTATATTTTTCACGTGTTTGGCATATCTAGTGATTCTAACATCTTACTAAAAAAGAATGAAAGGAAGCTAAAAAGTTCTGATGTAGACCCTCCTTAACCGTATGTTACTATGTCATGTTCAATCACAAATTCATATGCTCAATTCTTAAAGTTGCTGTAGGGAAGTTGTGATGCAGCTCAATGGCTCAGAATATTTTATGAGGGTAATCTGTATTGTCAGAAGAAGTTCCAAATTGGAACTTGGATTTTATAGCACTAGTTATTTTATGGCCAAAATGAAAAAAATACCCCTTGGGCCATGGGGTTTGCGTCAGTTGCAATTGCGAACTGACTCCTTGTGCTTATCAATTTTGTATCACTTACCCTTGAGGTTTAAAATTTTTCCAAATTGTCCCTTCCATCTTAATTCTGTTAACTATAACTTGTAGAAAATGGTCACTTGGTGTGCATGTGATCACTTTACTATAAAAAATTATTTTAACAATAATACATGCACAGTACTTGAACATTTTCTGTCAACTATGGTCAACAGAATTGAGATTGAGAGGTCAATTTGGAAAATTCTGAAACCTCAGGAGTCAACAATACAAAATTGATAGTACAAGGGGTTAGTTTGCAACTGCCCCAAACCTAGGAGGTCTTTTCACATTTTTCCCTTATACTGTAGTTACTTTGTTGATTATGATGCTGGCAGTCTGTTGTACCATTTTTCTTCATCTTTGCTGCTCTCCTCCTTTTGGATACTTATTAATTATTATAGCTCAATGGTACAAGGTCTTAGATGCAATGGTGTGAGGTGGAGGGTTAATACTTCTTTTTGTTAAAAAAGGGGGGGGGGGTGGATGTATTATGTTTTTATGAATGAGAAGGATAAAGTTGTTAATTATTGATGTTTGTTGGAACCTACAAAGGATTTCCCTTCCCTACCTTGGTGAATTGAATTAGTTCTGCGGGAAAAACAGAAGTTTTCTGAGCTTCTTCAAGGGAGGCCATGACCTCTAGCACATAGTGCAACTTGAAAACTCAAAGATGCCAGTTTATTCATTCACTTCCAGCTTTATACAAATGAGAGTAATCAGTAATGTTAACTTAATGTTCATCTGCACACAAAGTGGAACTTACTGAAACTGTTGCTAACTATCAGGAAGGGATAAGAACTAAGAAACTCAAATTCAAACAAACTCTACTATTCAATCAGCAACCCAACTTCCTTTTTAATTAGCTCCATATGCTGTGTACCTAACATTTATCCTTTTTAGCTTCTACATCTACTCTTTGAATACGTTTCTTATTATTGCTTTTGTTTGTTATTTCACAGTTCATCTCGCTTATACATTTTCCAAGGACCATCTGAATTGATGCCACCGGTAAGACTTCAATAGCACTGTTTTAAAATTTTCAATGTCATTATTTTGGAATTCATATGGTTCGACATAATGAATCACATATATTCATTTTTTACTGCCTATGTTAGTGATAGTAGATTTTCTATTTATTTTACATTAATCAATTCTACATAAACATCTAAGAGAAGGATTATATGAAATCTTATGTGGTCAGAAAATCATATACAATTGCATATTAGAGCAAATAATCTTTAGAGAAAGATGAGTTTTGGAATTTTCATCTGGAAGAACAAGAATAACAAACTATTTGATTTGGGATGCACAAGGACATATTTATTTTATTTAAGTCTTATTGGAGCCAATTGTATTTCTATTGGTCAATTATATTTTATCTTAGGTCTTAGTATTTGATTTGGTTTATTTTTATTTTTATTTAGAGTTAATTGTGCTTTTGTAATTCAATAATTGGGATCTTCCAAGTCTATTAGAATTAAGGTTTCCTATGTCAGTTAGGATCAAGGTCTAGTTATATAAGAGAGTATCGTACTCCTATTGAAGGGGATTATTTTGATGAATTAAATTTCTATTGAAATTGTCCCAATGGTATGGTGTTGACTTCAGCCAGCCCTAGGTGCTGACTCCAAGCAAGCCTAGTTGCTGGCTCCTAGGTTCATCTATCTTTATTTTTCCTGTCGAATTGTTTTGGTTTTTCTTGCATCACTAATTATCAAATCCACCATGCTATTATATATGTAGGTGGTGCATTTCACATGTTTGATGGGGGAATTTTCCTCTTCTACTCAATGAGTATCTTTGTCAATCTTTACTATTTCTCTTGTTAACTTTCTATAATCTAAATGAGAATTATTCTGGCTACTATGTTAAGCATTCCTTTTTTTCCTTATTGGAAAGAGTGATGAATTTTAAGGAAAGAGGTTTCTGTCAAGCATAGGAGCAGAGAGGAAAAATTACAAGTATGCTTTAACAATATGAAAAAAAAGAAAAAAAAAGGATGAATTCAGCATCCAACAAAAAGGAATTTATGGGTTTGAAGGTAATTGCAAATATTTTCAGGATGAGTCATTAAGATCCATCACAAATCTTAATTCTGCCTTTTTTTTTTCTTTAATTAAGTTAAATAAATTTATTTAGAAGAGGAACTAGATCAAGTACATCATATGTATTGACCTACTCATAAATAATTACAATCTGAAATTCAGAAGATCTAGAAACTCTAGAAAAGAGGTTGAAGGGATGTTGCCCTGCAGCCCAAAGCAGTCATCGACTTGTAATGGGACCTTAGCATTAATTACTTGATTAAATGATTGTGTGATAATGTTCCAATGTAAGGAATATTTTTATGTGCTTTTAGCTTAGCCTTTACCATCTTTGGTTTAGCTTCTTGATGGCATTCTATGGTCTACCCATTTTGTTGACACTTCTATTTGATTTTATCTTACTGTTGTTGCATTTGCATCTCTCTTTTGTCTGAATTTTCTTCCCCCAGGAGGCTGACGTGAAGATTATTAGAGATGCAAAGATCCGGGAAGGTATGCTAGATCGTGAAGCTTCACTTCAACGAGCAAGACGGGAAGCATCTCTTGCTGATGGTGTTTCATGGGGTATGGGAGAGGATGCAATTGAAGAAGATGAGGTTTGTGGGGATTTGTAATCACTTCTTTGGCAGAATGTGACTTGGATATATTCTTTTCTTGAATACTTCCTTATATAATACAATTTCTTTCTGAATGGAGAATCCATATTCTTTTATGAGAAATTAGTTATATGTCTTCCACACTCACTGACACATTTTGGTACATTTTCAGGATGATGCTGAAGAAGTTACTTGGCAAACGTACAAAGGACAGCTTACGGAGAAACAGGAAAAAACTCGTGATAAAATATTGAAAAGAACTGAAAAGGCAAGTGTCTTGGTTATTATAACTTTCCAACAAGGGAATGTATCTTCAATATTGGTAGTGACTTTGTTTTGTACATAGAGGAAATTATTTGAAGGTTGTTCAAACTCTTGATCTCCCTGTCAGTTAGAATGCTCAAATAGCTTTTTATCTAGATTTACCCTATTATAACGATTTACTGGCAATTTGGGGTTGTATCTTTTGTCAAGTTTTCATACTTACATTAGTGATTTTTCTTATTTAACTGTTTAAAGTCTATTGCTTATGCCCTATATACATCCACTTCCCTGGTTACAGATTGCTCACATGAAAAAGGAAATAGATGCTATTCGTGCTAAAGACATTTCTCAGGGTGGTTTGACTCAAGGGCAACAGACTCAGATTGCTAGGAATGAGCAAAGAATGGCACAGGTAAATCTCTACAGTTATAGGAGTGTGGTTTAGTCTTTTTCAGTGATAGGCTGCATGCCTACATGGTTGTTGTGAACATAGTTTTCAAAGGCAAAGGTATAAGACAATGCATCTTAATTAACTCCAAGTAGAACAATAAGCTGGGAATCATTTTTTTTTTTTTGATAAATAAGAAAGATGTATATTCAAGAAACTACCCCATGAAAACATAAGGTAGGGCAAAGAGTACAGAGAAAGAAACAAAAAGAAGAAGAAAAAGACAAGAAAACAAACGGAAAACAACAAAGCGCTAATTACAAAGGAGAGAACTAAGGAACAAAGGGAGAGAGTCACTAGAGGTGAGTCCCCAAGCCCTAGACCAATCAAAGAGAGAACCACAAAAATAAGCAAGCAATTGGTCATCGGATTTGTCCCTGTCCTCAAAAGTCCGCCAATTTCGCTCCCTCCAAATACACCACATAAGGCACAACGGAACTAAATTCCAAATGCTAGAAGAGTGCTTTCCAAACCAATTCCACCAACCGAAAAGCATATCTGCAACCGATCTAGGCATGACCCAAGAAATCCCAAAGGATCTAAACACCAAGCTCCACAACTGATAAGCTTTTTCACAATGGAGAAGTAAATGATTCACCGTCTCCCCATTACAACGACACATAACGCACCAGTCAACAAAATCAAAGCCTCTACATCGCAGAATGTCCCCTGTAAGAATCTTCTCCCAAGAAGCAGTCCAAACAAAGAACGAGACATGCGTAGGAGCCTTAACCTTCCAAATACCTTTCCAAGGAAAGATAATAGGCAAGGGGCTTCGAAGCCTATCGTAGAACGAGCGGATGTTAAAATCTCCTTTCTTCGACAATTTCCATATCATACGGTCACCTTGCTCAGATTGAGGTAAACTAGAAGCCAAGGTGTGAAGGAAATCATCCACATCTCCCATCTCCCAATCATTAGGATCCCTAATTAAAAGAACCTTCCAGCTTCTTCGAGCCTCGGTCCCCAACCGTTCGAGAGACGAAGCCACAAAAGCCTCTCTATTAGTGGCAATCCCATACACTACCGGGAAGGATAGGTGGAGTGGTAAGTCCCCACACCACTGATCTGTCCAAAACTTCACTCTATTCCCCGCCCCTACCTCAAACCGGATATATTTGCTAAAAACCTCCCAACCTTTTCGGATACTTCTCCATAGACCACATCCATGAACACCCCTACCTAGCTTGGAAGACCATCCCCCCCACTCTTCCCCAAACTTCAAAGCTACGACCCTCCTCCAAAGACGAGTCTCCTCAACCCCAAACCGCCATAACCATTTTCCTAATAAGGCTCTATTAAAAGTAGTTAACTTCCTTATCCCCAAACCTCCATTAGCCTTAGGAGCACACACCTTATCCCACCCCACCAAATGAACCTTCGAATCCCCCCACAAGAAGTCCCTCTGGATCTTCTCAATCTTATTAGCCACATGCGAGGGGATAGTAAAAAGAGATAAATAATAAGTAGGAAGACTAGAGAGCGTACTCTTAAGAAGCGTCAGTCTACCTCCTTTTGACAAATACAACTTCTTCCACCCGGCCAACTTCCTATTAATTTTCTCCAAGATAGGATTCCAAATAGAAGGGGACTTATGGGAAGCCCCCAACGGCATACCAAGATAGGTCATAGGCAAAGATCCGATCCGACAACCAAGAATCTCTGCCAAGGTATGAACATTATTAACCTCCCCTATTGGGACCATCTCACTCTTCAAGGCATTAACCTTCAAACCTGTCACAGCCTGAAAACAAAGGAGAAGCATCCGCACATGAAGGATCTGCTCTATTTCCGCATCACAGAACAGGATAGTATCATCCGCAAATAGAAGATGCGAGACACATTCCCCTTCACCCCGTCTCCCATCAGCCTTAAAACCCCTGATCAAGCCTGCACCTTCAACTTTTTTCAACATCCTACTTAAGACCTCCATCATGACCAAAAACAACATTGGAGAAAGCGGGTCTCCTTGTCTCAATCCCCTCGAACTCCCAAAAAAATCAGCTGGAGCCCCATTAATCAAAATAGAAAACTGGACAGTAGAAATACAAGTGCGAATCCATCTACACCACTTCTCCCCAAAGCCCATTCTCTTCAAAAGATCTAGAAGGGCCTCCCAATTCACATGATCGTAAGCTTTCTCAATGTCTAGCTTACAAATCACCCCCGGGATCTTACTCTTTACTCGACTGTCAACACACTCATTGGCAATAAGAACTGAGTCAAGAATCTGTCTACCTCCCACAAAACTATTCTGAGACTCAGAAATCAATTGATCTAAAACCCGTTTCAATCGATTTGCCAACACCTTAGACAAGATCTTGTACAAGCTCCCCACCAAGCTAATAGGCCTGAAATCTCGAATATTAGAAGCATCATTCTTCTTAGGAATAAGGGCTAAAAAGGTAGCGTTCAAAGATTTCTCAAACTTACTATGATGATAGAACTCCTCAAAAACTGCTAGAACATCACTTTCCACCACTCTCCAACAATGATGGAAAAAAGCCATAGAAAAACCATCTGGACCTGGAGCTTTATCTCCAGCCAGCTCATTAACAGCTAGAAGAATCTCCTCCTTCTCGAATCTCCTTTCAAGCCAACCCCTCTCCGACCCATCTATCTGATCAAACTCCAAACCTTCCACAAAAGGCCTCCACTCCTCTGTCTCCTGATACAAATTTTTATAAAAATTTACTACTTGGGCAGCCACCTCGGATTCCTCCTCATAAATCACCCCATCCACCTTCAAAAAACTCAGATGATTAAACCTTCTACGGGAATTAGCCACCTTATGGAAGAATTTAGTATTATTATCTCATTCCTTAATCCATAGCATCCTTGATTTCTGTCTCCATGAGATTTCCTCCAAGGAGAGAAGTTTCTCAACTTCAGATCTCACCGCAACTCTCTCACATGTCTCTGCATCAGAGAGGCCAAACTCCCCTTCCTTGGCATCTAATAACTTCAAAGCCTCTAAAAGTTGAGTCTTTTTGCGTCCGACATGACGCAAGCTGGGAATCATGCCACATGAAGTGGAAGTCACTAGTTCAAATCTTCTCTTCTCTTTCCCCTTGGGGCTGAAACTTACTGAAAAATAAGAAAAAGAAAAGGAAATGCATCTGAATTCTTATAAGGTCAGGCATAAGTATTAAGAAACTTTTACAGCTAGAAAATCATATGGTTATATGAAAATCATAAAGCTCAAAAAGTTAGCACATAGTGAGTAATATCAAAAAAAATAAAGCTACATAAAAAAGAAGTGATATTGTGGTAAGCTTTACTATAAGCAATTAATTAAATATAAATCCATATAATGATCAGTAAACAACAAAAAATGTCTCAAAATTGGCTATTAGCAATTTAGCACCATAAGTTTTGCACAATTCTTGAGCACCATAAAATGATAATAGTTCTTCAGGAGTTATGGTACTTTGCCAGCTAAAACAACTTATCTGTGAATAATATTTTTCTTTATCTTAGGTAAGAATAAGAAAGGAAGAAGGAATGCCAAATACTGAAATATAAAACACTTGGAATTCTTACAACTACCAACGATGTTAGGTATTTAGGATCATGTCAGGGAAAAACTATTATAAAATTATTTTGTGACAAGACAAATAAATATTATCTAGAATCATGAGAAGGAAAGTAGGAAACACACATGCGCGCGCACAAACACACACACATATCCCCAACCGAATCATATAAAATTGAATGAGATACCAATGAGTTCTAGCTTATCTAACATCTCCTTCCCTTGCAAGTGCGTAGAGGCTGAGGTCGTGGGTTCAAGATCCACATGGTGCATGTATAATCTACGTATAAAAAAAATTGAATAAGATAAATATTTTTTGGAGTTGACATGTAAATTTGTTGGAATATTCTCTCCCGCAAGTTTACTTAAATTATTTTTATCTCTACTATTTTTACTAATATTAAAAAAAAAAAAAAAAAAAAATCTATCCTGAAAGTTGAAATTTGTGGAGGGTGACTTTGTGGGTTTAGAATCCAATGGGGGAGTAACTTACCAATAAAAAACATTGTGGAGACTCACCGGGTGGAGAAGACTGAAATCTAAGTGTAATCATTGATGAAGAAAGGGGATTCTGCAGTTAAACCTGGATACTGACCCCAAGTTAGGCATACTCTAGCTAGCCTGAGACATTTGCCAATTTTAGACTTTTTAAATGGTGTTTAGGTGGCCTTTTTGTACATAAGCTTCAAGTAGAGAAGCATTAAATCCATGATAAAAAAATCCACACAAAGAGCATATCTGAAGTGAAACAGGGCATAAGCCTTAGAATGCAGGTGATGATAATCAATATATCATGCATGTGCTTCTGTATTTTGATTAGTCTTAGCATTTTTTATTTTATTTTATAAGTGATTAGTTTTAGTATATATATAAAGAATAGTCAATAGTCCAGTGATATTGTTGCTGAGAAATAAACTTTCTTTGCCGAATCTTCATTGGAGAGAGGGAGCACGTTGGTTCTTGAAAAGCTTGGAGGAATTTTTAATGACAGATAACCTAATGGAGTTCATTATATCAATGAGGTGGATGGGAAAGCCTTTGTGCTGCAATGGCACAAAAACTCGTGGACTCTTCCCGCAATTACAGAGTTCAGCAAAGGAGAATGTAGGGGGTTGCTAATTACATCACAAGGACAACAAATGTGTAGTTGGAAGGGCTTCGGTTTGGAGGAATGAAAACTGCTCGTACCAAATCAATATGCAAACCCGAACTTGCCACTGGGGCATAAACCAAGCAATGGTATCCAGGTTTAAATCAGTGAACAGAACATCAAGAAAATATCTTAGCCCCAAACCAATACACACCAATTGGTGATTAGCGGAGGAAGGATCTATGATAAAACACTCGATGGTTGATCAAAGTCATTGAAGGAAAAGTGTTCTATGAAGCACGGGTGCGTTTCCGGATTCGGGTGGGGGGGCAAGACTTGGCAATTTTTGAAAAAGTAAGGTGCGGGTGCGGCGGGGTGTGGCGATTAAAAAATTATTAAAAATATTTATATTTATATTTTCTATATGTTTTTACTATTAAAATATTCATAAAAATTATTATGGCCTGTTAGTAGTATTTTTACTATTAAAATATTTTTACTATGGCACATTAAAAGCAAAATGTACAGCCAAAGCCCATGAACGAATCAACAAAGCTAACTTGTTAGTATTAAATTATCTCAACAGTACAACAGTTAATAATACATAAATGGTACAGTTGAGAAGTTATAAAAAAATTACAGTACTCTCTCAATACGGTCACACTCTGTTGTTTCTCTTTGCCTTCACGTGATTCTGATTTTTGCAGAGTCCAACAGCGGCAATGCTTCATTTTCAACCCTTTAAACTTTTCTTCATCTCCTTCTCACTTATCTTCACCTTAGTAATATCTTCTTCTTATTCACAACCAAACGATGTGCAAGCGCTTTTATCTTTTATTCACAACCAAACGATTTTGCCATTTCGGTCAATTTTGGCCGCTGGCCGATATGATCCGATATGGCAGAAACGACCTGATTCTGGCCGAATAGGCCCGGTTCGGTGCGAATCTGTAAAAAAAAAAAAAAAAAAAAAAAACTCAGACGCGGCACCGACATGCGGGCAGCAGCGTTGCTCATGTGTCGCCACGTCAAATGCGGGTGCGGCGCCCATTTTGCCGCATCCGTGCATCATAGAAAGTGTTTCATATGCCGCCATGTCAAAAGGAGAAAATCAGAAAAAGCGGTCAACACAATGCAATAATGGTAGTGTGAAGGTCATGGTGCTGATTAGGAGACCCACCCCCCCCCCCCCCCCCCCCCACACACACACACACACACACACAAAGGCTAGCATTAAAGATCATATGCAGAGGGAGGCAAAAGGCGGGTTTCTTGGGCCAGGAATGGGAGGAAAAAAACTGACAGCAAAGTGGATTCCGTGTTGGGAAAAAAAAAAATCAGCTGTTAATAGCATGCACAATTTTTTTTTTTCTTTTTTGGGGGGGTGTTGAATCAGCGGAAAGGGCAATGAATGGGTTGCTTAGCCCGGTTGACCCACAACCTGATCTTGGTAATTGAATAGAATTTATTGGTTTAGGAGACACGGCATATATAAAGGAGGCAAAGAGCTCACTTGTGAAGCCAGTAAGGGGGAATGCAATTGAGCTCATTGTCGATGACACAACTCTCTGATTACTAGGAATTGGAAAACGTGCAGGGGAAAGAGCAATAAAAATGCATATCATGTGGTGTGTGGCCCCTGTTGTGGTTCAAATTCAAGATAATAACCTTGGAATGATGCAAGTGATGGTTGACACATGCAAGGTGATCTTACAATTTGATGATGAACATAAGGAAGTGGGGAAGTAGATCAGTGGATGGCTTGGGTATTGAGGAGTGGGGAAGAAGAGCAGTTGCAAATGGATTGAGAATGGCGCTTTGTGTATGAAGAACCAGTTAAAATTGATCTGATTCTGATTGCACCCATGGAAAATTTGGAGTGGAGGAACATAGGGAATTGGACAAAAACATTGCAATGGAAGCTATGGATTGGGTGATCAAACGCATTAGCAAGTTCAACACTTTTTTAGGGTTTTGTAACTTTTGTTTGATGGGTATGAATGATTGTTGGTGTGGTGACCAACCTCTCAAATATGCTTTTCCAGTTTTGTATGAGAGTGCTATAGATCGGGCGGCTTCAGTGGAATCTTTGTTGGTTAGGCAGGTGGTGGGTGAGAGGAGAGGTTGGGATGTGCAGTTCCTTCATGATTTTAACAATTGGGAGTTGGAGTTGGTGACAGCTTTTCTTCATTGCATAGTCTCATAGTTCTTCCATTGAGAGTGCGGATTGAGTGCAGTGGAGGTTGAAAAAGGATGGCGAGTTTGATATTTGCTCTTTTTATAACGCCCTAAGAGGGCCTTCTTTAGTTTTCTTCCCTTGTCTCACATCTAGTAAATCCCTCCCAATATTTATAGATTCTCTTCTTTTTAGTAAATAATTTTTTTGTTTTCCTTTGTTTCTTTTTCGTTTACTTTGTCTTTTGCAAGAAGTAGTCTTTTTTTTTTTTTTTTTTTTTTCAAGTTAATGCAAAAGGGGGGAAAAATAGAGCATAAAGAAAGCTAGCAGAGGAGTAAGGGATTTGAAAATATGAATTTCACATTGAATTATGATACAAAGAAGCATTTTTTTTTAATCCACTCTAGTGGTTTCTTTCCTCCGGATGAGCATTTGGAAGTAAAAAATCCCATCTAGAGATAGAATAGCTTTCTTTCTTGGGCTGTAGATTTGGGGAAGATTTTGACTATTAATAACCTGCATAAGAGGAGCACTTGGGTTTGGGACTGTAGCTTTGGAGTTGTGTTCTATGGTGTTTTGTTTGTTTATAGTGTATTGGTTCATGCTGAAAAAAAGTTGTAGATTTACTAGCCTCTTGGCAAGGGTGATTTGGAAAGTTGTTCCTTATTGTATGTGGTATATTTGGAGGGAGTTGAATGCCTGAAGCTTTGAGGATGTTGAACGAAATCTTCCTGATATTAAACTGTTTTTCATTAAAACTTTGTTGGATTGGATGTCAGTTGTGCGATGTTATTCTTTATGTTCGGTTTGTGATTGATTGATCATTGTAATTACTAATCTGCATGATTGATTGTATTGTCCCCATTTGTATACATCCTGTATACTTGGGTGGCTTCTTTTGATCTCAATAAAGTGCATTACTTATCAAAAAAAAAAATTATGATACAAAGAAATGTGACAGCTCAAAAAATGCCACGCTAAGAAAATGCAACGGTTTGCTAATGCGATCTTAATGTAACTTAAGTTAGTTATCATAGAATATGTGTGGACCAAATAACGAAGAAAAGTGACATAGGGTGAGAAACCTGGTTATGTTTGGGAAGGCACATGTTATCTGCTTACAGGAGACCAAGATGGAGTTTGTCTCTTGAGATTGTGAGAAGTGTGGGCTAACAATGTGGATGTGTCCCGTGTGAGTTCAGTGGGAGCATCTTAAGGGATTTTGCTACTTTGGGATGAAATGGTGGTAGACAAGTTGGAAGAGGCCATGCTAGGTTACACTATTTTTTTTGTAAATTCCATAATGTTTTGTATTGTTTTGTTTGGACCTCCGTTTTATATGATTCTAATTTGGATGGGGAGAGAAGGAAGTTGATGGTTAGTGGGAGAGAGAGAGAGAGAGAATTGAATGAAAATATTATATATATATGTGTGTGTGTGTGTGTGTACTGTAAATTTGAGAACAAAAAAAATGAGAGAAGACACCCAAAGGGGTGTTCTCTAAGAACTGTTTTGCTTAGTGATTTTGTGAAAACAGTTTGCCAAATAAGTTATAGCATTTAATGGGATCCATCAATTTATGTATTTATATGACCAAAACTGTTTTTAAATAGGACTCCTAAAAAAGTTCTTAGTCTTCTTAGAATGTAGATGGTTCTCACATAGTAACTTTGTTACCAATTTTGTAGATTTTGGAAGAGCTTGAAAACTTGGAAGAGACACTGAATGATAGTATCAAAGAAAGTCTAGGTGCTCGTGGAAAGATATCTCTTGGTAAGAAGAAAGGAGCAACAGAGGATGATGAAGAATATTCAAGGTACTTTATATATGGAAAATTATTTTTCAACAGAATCTTCAAGACTAACCAAGTGTTATCATGTTTTGATTTCTCTTCACTTATGAAAAAAAAAAAATTCATGTGTTGATTTCTTTTCTTGCCAAAACATTGAAATTCATCTGAAATTGTCCAGGCTCCTCTTTTTGATCAGCTATCTTTGTTAATTGTAATCCTGTCTTATAAGAAATAATTTTAATCCTGTTTTACATGATTATGCATTAATGTTTTTAATGAATGGAATTTTTTCACTGCCAAAAAAATTATCTATATGGTTTTATTTTTTAAATACAAATGATAATGCATGTATTTATATGTCATTGGTCAGTGATGATGATGAATTTTATGACCGGACAAAGAAGCCTAGTCAAAAAGCTGGTGAGAACCAATCTATTGAAACTGCTGATACTCTTCTTGCTAAGAGAGATGCCATAATGAAGGAAATGGAAAACAAGAAAGAGTTGCTTTCAATTGAGAAGAATAAAATGGCATCAGAAACAGCAGCTGAAACTGAAGTTGGAGATGCACTTGATGCTTACATGTCAGGGCTTTCATCACAGCTAGGTATGGATTTCTGAATTTAAAATAATTCTCTATGCATCATATGCTTGATTTTTTGAGTTTATTTTGAAATACTTACAGTGAGGAAGAAAATTCCGTTGTGATGGTTTTTGGTGGTGTGCTTGCATGCTTGCACATGCATACATTTTTGTCCACAGGCATTTCTGTGTGATAATAGAACAGCAGTGAAGGCATTTTAATGATGTAAAATATTTATTTACTTGAAGTATGCCCACTCAGTTTAATAAAAATAAAAATAAATTTAATAGAAGTGTTAAATTCAGTATAATTTTTGTAATAAAGTTCATGCCTATCAGTATTAAAACTTGTAGGGTCTCGTTTTGGGGCCCAAGCCCAACAAGTATGGGGTCTTGGTCCAAGGGGCCTAGAAACAATGAATTTGTAGAGAATGGGCTACAGAACTGGGCCTTAGCGAAGTGGACAGTGGCTAAGGTTGGGTTACGCAACAATTGGGCCCAAGAAAATCCTGTTAATGTCCATATATTCTCAGTCCGAGGAGATGAGATAGATATTTGCTGGTTTTTGCTCTAAATCTCCAGTTATTTTCCTGTTGCTCCCTTTTTTCTGTCCTCCTCCTCATGAGGACTCCCTTCCTTATATAGTTCTCTTGAAGCCATCATGGCCCTACACTTGTTGATTATCTGGACCCCACTTGAGTGCTTGTCCCATCGGACACCTTTTCCATCTTTCTATGAGTTGTGGTAGTCAAGACAGCACTGTTCACAGGTCCTCTCCACATTAATGCGGTCAGAAAAGTAGCTGTAACATATTTAATGTGGCAGCTGCAGCCTCTCATTGGACATCTTACGTCTCCTTCCTTGCCATGGGTCTGTGGGACTCGTCCTTGTTACCAATGTTCGTTGGGGTGGGTCCTTTTAGTAGATAGAGTGCATGTTTGAGCCACACCCGTCACGTCCGAGGAGACATTTCTCCTCGGATTGCCCTTTAAGTGTCTTCATGCCCACGAGAATTGGGCTGAAAGCCCTTTTGGCACCCACATCTCCTCCTCGGACGTGGTTGATCTTCCAGTATGGGGCCCAAGGCCCATTGTATGATTTTGGGCCTTTGCCCCTACAAAATTCTTTGGAACTTTGGTAATAAATTTTCATCTAAAATAAATTAACTTTACAATTTTAAATTACCTATAGTTACTCACATGACAAAAGTATTATAAATTATTAAAATTTAAGTGGAGTAATATTTTAAATTTCTTGAAACTTTTCTAATAGAGTTTCACTTGGAGCAAATTATTTTAATAATTTTTTTTGTACATATAATATGCCACATGGCAAAGAACATCATATGTTGTATAACATAGAGTCACATAGTGTAACCATGACATATAAGATCTAACTTTATTTTTATCAAAACAAAAAATTATGATAGATGTTAAAAATATTTTAAAAATAAATAATGAAATTACTTTTAGATTTCTAGAATCATTAGTGTTAGAGTTTTAATCAGAGTAGTATTTTATATTTCTTGAAATTTTCACAATAAAATTTCACTTAAGATCGAACTTTGTTAATAATCTTATGGTTAAAATACTATTTTTTGCATAAAGTAGCTTTTTGAATATACATCTTTCTTACTTATAAAAAAAATAAAAAATAAAAACTATTTTATTTTTGGATAAGTATGGTTAAAATACTATTTACTCCATCTAAGTTTGAGGTTGCTTCTAAATTGGTCTCTTAACTAAGAAAATCTGCAGGGTTCCAAATGATAGCCTAGTGGTAATGGCATCTTTTGTGGTGCCTCATAAGTTTGAACCCCACCTCCCCTCCCTCACTATCTACCTATCAAAACTATGAAAACTTGCAATGTACACCCTTAAGGATTACAGCAATAGTCTTTCTCTCAACATCCATTAGAATCTTTCCATTAAACCTTACCAAAATTATGCCGTTTTGGACAAAAAAATAGATAAGACGGACCAGTGCAGAAAATATGATTGACTATAAAGGAAGAAGTACATTGATACTGTTGTAATAGTTGAGGTTGTAAATTGTAAGTTTTGAAAGGTAAGGGACCAATTTAGAAGTGACCCTGAATTTAGAGGCGGTAAAGCGCATTTCAGCCTAATTTTATTGTATTTATCATGTGCCACATGAAAAGGTGAAAAATAAAATAAAAAATTGAAGAACTAAGAAGAGGGTATGAACTTGGCGCAACAATGGAGTTTGATTAGTACTTAAAAAAAAAATGGTATTTGACTAGTATATATCTTAAGCTATTTGGTATTGTCAACCAAAAATTATGGTAGAAGATTAAAACAATTTAAAAATAATTTAATGAAATTCTTTTTTTAAAAAATGGAACTTTTTGTAATAGAGTTCTATATAGAAGAGTATTCATAAATTCTTAGAACTTTAGTAATAGAGTTTCATCTAGAGCAAATTATTTACTTATCAAAAAAATTAAAAAATCTAGAGCGAGGTATCTTAATAATTTTAATGCTTGAGCCATGTAGCTGAAGCAGATACGATGCGTAACACTTGCATTGAACTAAATGATGGATTTACCTATAAAAAAAAAATGAGCTAAATGATGTAAGCGCATGTAAGACAACTTTTATTCTATTACATTGCACATGATATGTTTGGTACTACTATTATTTCACGTTGATATGTTTGGTGTTTCCTTATTGGCATCTTCTTGTAGTAATTAGTTAATGCTTGAGATCATCTCAGCTTACTGTTTTACTGCTAATTCCTTATTTTTTCAGTGCTTGACAAGTCTGAGAAACTTGAGAAGGAATTATCAGCTCTGCAGTCTGAAATGGATAGGATATGCTACTTGTTGAAGATTGCAGATCCAGCTGGAGATGCCGCTAAGAAAAGGGATCTGAAACTACAGGAACAAAAGGCTAACAAATTGGACACCCCCGTGACTGTTATTAAGAAGCAACCTCCTATGGCATCAAAAGAAAGCAGTGGACCTGAAAAACTGGTGAATGGCTCCATGCTGAAAGAAGGAACTACAGATGCAATAGTGGAGTCAAGCAAAAAGCTAGAAGCTGTCAAGATTGTCAGTGATACAACTGAGGGAAAAACTTCTGCATACACTGTTGTAAAGCCCCAATGGCTTGGGGCTGTAGAGGACAGGTTGACAGAAGAGACCCAACAAGCAGCGCCTTTGGATCTGCATGAGCCTGATGATTTTGTTGACTATAAAGACAGGAAGAATATTTTGGCTAGTGGAGATGGAACACAGACAAACGCGGGGTCTGGGATTGAAAGTGCTGCTCCGGGTTTGATTATAAGGAAGAAGAAGCCAGTTAAAAACCCTGAAGGTGGTGATTACAACGCACCTCAGCTGGTGACATCTTCGTCTTCAGGACCTGAACTCATGGCAGAGGATGCCGTGGCACTGTTGTTAAAACATAAAAGAGGGTATTTTGAACCAGATGATGAGGAAAGACATGAAAGTCAAGACACATCAGGGGTTAAGCAATCGAGTAAGGATAACAAAAAGCCTAAGAGGGTGCTTGGTCCTGAGAAGCCCACATTTCTCGATAGTAATTCAGATTATGAAGCATGGGTGCCCCCTGAAGGTAAGCTATTTGATTTTAGCTTGTTTACTATTAAATTGGAATTTATATGTATTTCCTTTAATATTTACAATATCATTATGTTCCATGCAGGTCAAACAGGTGATGGGCGGACCTCATTGAACGAACGATTAGGTTACTGAATTTCAGAAGTGAAGAAGTGATTTCCAATGTTGTGCAGTTCTGTGACACTCATCATAGACTCTTGTTGATGGCCTATAATTATCATTGATAATGTAGCATTGATGCATGCACTAAAATTATGTGTTATGGTGGCATCATCATGGGAAATAGCCAGTGATGCTTGCGGTGGCTTTACATTGATCAAGGTGAAGTTGGGGCCAGGGGTATATGATTGAAATGACTTTTGTAGGAGATGGTCTGTGGAAACATATATTAGTAGAGAGAAGTAGCATGAAATTCACTAGTGTTAATATTGACAGAAGAGAAGTAGCAACATGGAATTGAGTAAAAGAATTGCACGTAGTTGTTAATATTTGGCAAACAATTGACTGACAGAGCAGCATGAAATTCACTAGTGTAGCATGTACAGAGATTACTGATAGAAACCCTTTTGTTTTTGTTCTTGAGATTATTCTCTATTTCATTTTACGAATAGTTTGGATTGCAATCCATATTTTCTGTTGACTGGAGCATATTCTCATCTAATGTAATGATCCTTTTGTTTCAGCAATTTATAATTTAAAAAAAAAAACATTTTTAGATGTTTGGTGCAAGTGAAATTTGCTAGTTAACAAAAAACATTTTCTTTGCCAACGGAAATTTGGTTTCTAACGATAGTTTCAATGTCATATTTTGGATCCTCAGTGAGTTTCTATTAAAAGGACCAGAGGTTGAAGTTGCACTTGAAACCTATTTAGACCTTACTACACAACCCATTATAGGATTATCATGGAATTTTGATTGTAAAAAATCTGACAAAATGAAAACATCCTATAAAACTGTATCTGGTGAAGCTTTCACATATATATAATATATTAGTTGATGTTCTGTACGATGAGTGCACATGCTATAGTTTCATACTTATATGAATCACTAAATTTGTGATATACGATATCATTAACATTTGAGAAATGAATTATTATGAGGAAAAATTGCACTTTACTCACTTGTGGTTTGGTCCATTTTAACAGTGTCCACCCGTGATTTAAAAGTTATCACTTAACCCATCTGAGGTGACCTTCGTTAGACCCCCGTTACCCAGCTCTCCCTTTTCACCGTTAAAAATAAGGGTAAATGTGTCTTTTTCATTATATTTTGTGTCTCTCTCCTCTTTTCTCTCCTTCTTCTTCTTCTTCACATAAAACATAAAAGAAAACCAATACACTTACGGTCACAAACAAAGCCACAAATCTATGTGAACATACACCCACAGATTCGCTAGCCTTCCACTGCTAAATCCAAAAATTGACTACTTAATTCTTCATAGAACAATCACAAAATAAAACTCTAACCCTCTTTCTTTTGCTAGTTCTCTAAAAAAAATCCAGATTTGCAAGTAAAAAAAAAAAAAAAACCCAGCAATCTGTTCAAATTGACTACTTAATTCTTCATAGAACAATCACAAAATAAAACTCTTAACCCTTTTTCTTTTGTTGGGTTCTCTAAAAAAAACCCAAATTTGCAAAAAAAAAAAAAAAAAAAAAAACCCTAGCAATCTGTTCAAATTCACTACTTAATTCTTTATAGAACAATTACAAAATAAAACTCTAACCCTCTTTTTTTTGCTAGGTTCTCTAAGAAAAACCCAGATTTGCAAGTAAAAAAAACCCAGCAATCTGTTCAAATTGACTACTTAATTCTTCATAGAACAATCACAAAATAAAACTCTAACCCTCTTTCTTTTGTTGGGTTCTTTAAAAACCCAGCAATTTGTTTAAATTCACTACTTAATTCTTCATAGAACAATCACAAAATAAAACTCTAACCCTCTTTCTTTTGCTGGGTTCTCTAAAAAAAACCCAGATTTGCAAGTAAAAAAAAATCTACAAAAAAAAAAAAAAACCCCAGCAATCTGTTCAAATTGCTAGGTTTTATTTTTTTGGGTTTAATGAATTTGTGGGTTAATGGGTCAATACTGCTACAGCCACAGATCCAGCAGCGAACCCAAATCTGTTCAAAACGACGTCACTCTGAGCCGGTCCAGGAGCTTCAGCAGGTGGAGTACTAATCGAAGATGGAGGACTCATCGGAGCCTCAGAAGAAGTTGGAGGAGGAGATGGTGGAGAGTTCACCACTACTGGAGACAGAGTAGGCACTGGAGTCTTTCTAACTATAAGTGACGGCGTTGAAGCTTTAGGAGCAGGTGCTTGTGTTGGCGACTTTGATGGAGAGTGTGAAGGAGATTGGGCTAAAGTTGCTATAGAGGAAAACCCAAGCTTCAATACACCTTCTTGCTTGCAAGTGTCAGATTTCACTTTGGCAATCTAAGTGAAGAGAGAAAGGGATTATGGGTTTGGAGATTTTTAGGAATTCTAAGGTAGAGAGAGGGAGAGAGCTTGTTCTCTCTTTTAGGGTTCTATTTGGGTTTTAATTTTGGCTTATATAGTAAAGGAGATTTTTTAACGGAAAGGGCAGAGGTGGGTAATGGGGGTTTAACGAAAGCCACCTTAGGTGGGTTAAGTGACAACTTTTAAATCACATATGGGCATTGTTAAAACGGGCCAAACTACAGGTGGGTAAAGTGCAATTTTCCCTTATTATTATTATTATTATGTGCTTAAAGAAGAAAAGAAACAAATGTAAATTTTAAAAATGATACAATTATCTTATTGTGAATGAATTACTTAAATGAATTCAAAATTACTTAATATTTAGGTTAATCATAGGCAAACAGTTCTCTTTTAATCTTTTTACATTCTTTTCATTATGTGTGTTAATTCTATTAAAAAAAGTATATATATTGCGTATGTTAATAATTTGCTTTTACTAGACCCTTATGAACAGTTTCTCTTTTCTCAAATGGTTTTTTATAAGTTAAATATATACTATTATACGTATAATAATGGATCATTTGTATTTAATTTCATAAAGCTCTTATTGCGTCACATCACAAGCTACATCACTTATTTTTTCTAAAACTTTTTCCTCTTTTCTTTTAATATTGAATAAAAAAAAAATGATAATATCTATTTTTACTATATATAATAATGGTGGTTTGGTAATTAATTTTGGTTTCTCATCTTTTCCTCTTGCCATCATTCTTCCAACCCTTCTTCTACCCTTCTTCTCTATAACTAACTTATTCACCTTATTATTACTCTTCTTCTGCTCTTCATCTCCCTTTTTTTACTCTTTTAATTCTCCCATCTTATTTTCTATAAATTATCTTTTACTTTATTTGCATCTCTCTCCCATTCATTCCATGTTGTTCCTATCAAAAAAAAAAAAGGTGATTACTCTCTCTCTTTCTCTCCAATTTTCTTCTTTGTTGGTGGATTTATTAATGTGTTTGACGCCTTTAAGTTGAATTTTTATTCTTGCAATTTTGCTTTGGGTTAATGAATTTTGGTGTTTTAATTCCCATAGCATGACTTTCTCTTATGAATTTGGTTTAATTTTAGCTTGGATTAATATATATTAGTCAAGTTTGGGTTAACATTTAGTTGTTTTGGAAGTGAGAATTTGAGTTTATACAATAACACACACGACTTAACTATGTATTTGAATGCGTTATGTGTCTATGAATTATTTGAGTATTTGATTATTACAAATTCTATTTCTTATGAACCTAAGTGCTTGTTTGGTAATTGCCTATTTCTAGTAATTTCTTTCTATAATGCAAGAAAAAACTAAAAGTTAGTGTGCTTTTAAAAAAGCTAAAAGTTATATTATTTAAAATAAAGCTGAGACAAAAAGTAGTGTGAAACCCACAAATATTACATAAATAAGCAAAAAGCCAGCTAAAGTCACTTTTCAAACTCACACTAATCTTATTTTAATTTTGGTTTGTAAATTTTTGAAATACCTTTCCTCTGTTTTGGATATTAGGTAAAGAAAGTTCGGATTTTGATGTAACTTTTTTTTCTTTCTTTTTGATTTTAAATTGTGATTTTATTCGGTTTTGACTCCCTAAAAGTGTTTGTTTCAATTTTCTTTTCCCTTGAATTATAAATTTTTAGATAGGTAATGTTTTTTTTTTGGATATAGGGTGAGAAAAAAAAAAGTTTGGATTTTAAGAAAGCTTGTTTTGGGGAATAATTTTCAATTTTAATGTACTTTGATGATGCACAAACTTTTGTAAGTAAATATTATTTAAGAATGAATATTTTGTTTACCGAACTTTTTAAATTCTTGAGAAAGTTTGTTTTGTTTTTTATCTTATAATAAAGAAATTATTATACTTATTATATATATATATATATAGATGGGTTCAATTATTGTAATTAATGTCAATAAAATTAACGAGTTAAATGTACTAAAAAAATGCATTTATAGAAAGTTAATGTGAAATTTTGAGGGGATACATTTTAAGTCCTTTTCAAAAAGAAATTATTCACTCATTTGGAAGAAGTCCTCACTACTCCTATCGAGAGATCACACCCCCTATGGGAGGTGAGAATGCTCCTCTTGCAAGGGTGAATAATTTGACCTTTTCTATATGGGTAAATTGTAATTTTATTTTAAAATAATTTGTAGGAAAGATTTCTATATTGTTTATATGTAATCTCATTATGTTGTATATAATCATAATGTCATAAATACTTCGGAATATTACATGTCATTGAGGAGAGAAAATAAAATGGTCGATCATTAATTGAATAGTGAATAAACTGACTTGAGTTTGGAACTTTGGATGAAGTAATTGATATTTACAAAGGAATCTAAAATGATAGAATTGTATATTCCATTTAAAATTCCACCCATAATGTCAAACTAAAGGCAGGTAGGCAACTATTTGAACAATTTTGGAGAATAAAAAATAGTCATAAACAAACACCGATAGGCACTAATGTAGAGGCATCCAGCTTTTTTTTTTTTTTAAATGTAGTTGTTTATTTATTAACTCACTGAGTTTTGTAAGCTTTATTTTATATTTTGAAGAGTTTATTACTGTGCATATGGGTTTAAATTGATTTTTTTTTTTCCCTGTTGGTTATTGTTGAAAGTGACAAATTTATAATAGTGGTTGCAATATATAAATTAAGGGCATTAGATACACCAAAAAGATTTAATTTATAAGGCAATCTATAGTTTCAATACAAAATTTTGCTTGTGTTCTATTACATGTTAATTCAAAGTATATACTTCAGCGGGAGGGGGGAAAACAATGAATATTTATTATTCACATTTACATGGGAGAAAAAAAAAAAAAAAAACTTAATACCCATCTAACAATTGTGCTCGAACAAGAATGGAAAAGAGGTACATATCCTGTAGAAAAAGCAATATTTGTATCAGTCAGCAAGAACCAAAGGAACCTGATGTTAGCATTCTCCGTTATCAAGGATATGCAAACGGGTTCTGTATCGCTCGAATCATCATGAAGCTCTTCTTCTTTCACATGATCCTATGAAATGGATTATCAATGAGCTGTGTCCAGTGGCAGCCAGGCAAAGCATTAAGTTCCCAGCTTCCTTTCTGGAAATGTCTTGCTTTATGATTCAGTTTCAGAAAAGCTTTTCAACCCACGTAGCATACATACATTGAGAAACTAAAGTTCATGTTGGCTGTACAGGGGCACAGAAAGCTCCGAGTTCAGGGCTGCATGAAGCAGATACTGACCATGTTTCTATCTTCTCAATGTCAATGCCCAGGGACATCTTCCAAAATATATACAAGGATGGTGCAGCAGTTCTCAACAAGGCATCTTGATAAAACAACCTCCTTCTCCAAACCACTCATGGATAGAAACAAAGAGAACTGTCAGAGATAGCAAACATCTGCAGAGGCCTGGGATCATTGTAGCCCTAGATGAAGAGAAATCCTTGCATCAGATCAGTTGAAGAAGTAGGGTGATTCTAAGACGTCCCTTAAATCAAAGTCTCCACGTTCAGGTAAGGGAGGGAAAGACAATGTAGGAAAGGACCTCTGGAAGCTTTCCAGTAACTGTATACAAAAACAATGGATTAGAAGAAAATAAACTTTTCTTAGTTTCAATATTAAGTTCAGTAGAAAAAATAAATAAATGAACTACCGTGTTTTCCTTAAAATCAGCAGCTTATGCATATATCATAAAACCATCTATTGCTTAAATTTGTACAAACATGATAATAAAAAGAAAATGAGGAGTCAATAAAAGATTCAGAAAGCAAGGTGATTTTAAGAAACCCAATTATTGTCATTTTCAATCAAAACCTCACCTTAACAATATAAAGTCTTTTATTTATGTATCCCCTCAACGAAAGTAACCACATAACAAATTTAAAAAGCAGACAGATAAGATTTGGGCTGATATTGCAGAAGAACTCAATGAAAACTCAAATATTAGTCACGGATTAAGATCCACTAGAGTCTAGAGTTCTTAGGGTAATTCCACCATGGAGTTCTTAGAATCCTATCCATTCATTTTGAAATTAGTCGATTAGATTTTGTGTCAACAACATTTAAAAAAACGTTGCCTATTATTATTTTGGTAACTAGTTAAATTATTGATGAAGTGGCCAAATCCAATCCACTCACTTCAACGTACATGGATAAGATTTTAGTAAGTCCATGGTGGAACCCTAAGAACCTTGATAATACTAACAGTAAATGTGTATCTAAGAAGTGAAGAGACTCTACATTCTCCAATATTGGCGTCTCATAGAGTTCAATGAACTTTTCTCGAAGTATCCTGCTTAATTCATCCACATCACATGCATGTGTCCAGTATGAATCATGAACTCCTGTAATCATATACCAGTGGCATAGTCAGTAGAAGTTAAAAACAAAAAAGGAATAAAAGAAGGAATGACCAGAAAAACCTGCAAAGTTCAAGCCCGCCTTTTTGCAGGAATTTGCGGTCATCATCATATGAGAACCATCGAGGGAGTGAACAAAGTTTGGAGGGAATGCTGTCCTCTGCCGCTTGACCATAACCTATAATAGTAAAATAACAATCTTGTTTAACTGAGGTTCAGAGTGTTCAACGAATATGATGGCTAAATTCATCACATCAAAGACCTCCCCCTTTTTTTTGGTTCCATTTTCATCTGGGGCCATGAAGAAGTTGACCAAAGATATGTATCTTTGTGTCCATTAAGGATATGGAAACCAACCAAATCCATACATATTCATTGATTCCATCATTTGCTCCAAGCCATTTATGGTTTTCACAGGAACAAAAGAGATGATAAGGAATGCTAGAAAGGGCAGAGCCAGGAATCTTTCCTTGAAGATGACAGAGAGGAAAGAGAAAATAGGAGGGTGGTTATCGGTGTGGTAGCAATATGAATGCATTTAATTTTCAGGATCACTTTGATAATTTCAATATACAAACTTGGGTGCATATATCAAGCTAGTGAATTTAAGCAGATGACAAAGGGGAGAGGAAAGAGAAAATGGGAGGGTGGTTGTCAGTGTGGTAGAAATATGAATGCATTTAATTTTCACGATCACTTTAATAATTTCAATATACAAACTTGGGTGCATATATCAAACTAATGAATTTTAACATTATTAGGATGAGAGAAAAAATTGGCTCCCTGGGCACACAGTGGGGCAGGATTGCAGGAAGGTGTAGGAACTGCACCCCTGCAACATGCTTGCAGAGAAATGGTACAGCATAAAATAGGTGTTCCAGACATGGAATGAGATAAGATGACATCATCTTAGGACAAATATTCTGGTTGAAGGGAAAACAAATGCAAGGCCATCTTCATTTTACATGTCAATGTACAATGCATGGGTGTATCTTGCAAGTAACACCAAATGGCATCCAACATATCTAAAGCAGAACCCCAACAGAAAATAATTACAGCTACCTTTTCTGTTTCTCGCTGTAGTGTTAAAACCTGAAGAGAAGTTTTTATCTGCATTGAATTTCACAAAAAAAAGCTTTAATGACTTGAAATCCTGCTTTGGACTTTATAAATATGATAAGAGTAGTGACCCTTAATGTTCCTATAAATTTTGGAACACTCACAAGATGCCTTCCCAATTTGCGGTAAGGTTGCACAACAGGAAGTCCAAGTGGAGTTGTCCACCGTACTGGCTGATTTTCAGATGCAATTATCTGTTCATATTAAACTTTGAAGTCAAGTATTTGTAAAATGACTACAGAAAAATAAGTAAACAAGGATGGTGTACACATTTAAGCAAACCAAAAGAAAAGAGCCACGGGACACACTTTTGCACATTCACCAAGCCAGCTCATGATACCGCGTGCAGCTTCAAACATCTGCCCCAAGGCAGTTAGGGTGATCTGCACAGAATAATACAGAGAATTGTTATTGAAGATAAAATCATTGAATACACACACATGTAATGTATGGAGCAAGCATTCATCATATCTTAGTGAAGAAAAGTAAGGCTATATAGTAGTACCAATCCTCCTTCCCCTATATTCCATACCTTTGCAGCATAACAAGAAGCACCAAAGAGCTCTACATCATCTGCAATGACACTGCGTTCCTTCAACCTCCTCTTGATCTGATCCCTAGCACCAATGTAAGTGACACCATAGACCGATGTCATCACTGTTTGCTTCACCAATTTTCTGTCCACCTAGACAATATCCAGCCATTATTTCAACTATTGGTTGCAAGAGACAGGAGGAGTTCACGTAGGGAAAATTGCAATCTATACCAACCACATCGCATAAAACATACTTGCATTGCATCTTCTAAATGATTCATGATGAAAAATAATTCAAAATTTTGATGGCTATAATTTGCCAAGTTTATCTTAGTAACATTTGCAACACATGACATTGTTCAAATCAAGACATGAAAAGTAGGCAAAGAACCTGATTAATTAATGTTCTTGCATGCAATGCATCTGGAAAAATAGTAGGATCTTTCTGCGCATCCTCCTGCATGATTTCTAGTACTCTGCATTGCAAAAATGACATCATCAACAAACTGTTTTCTTAGACAACTTCCTTTGAAAGAGAATGATGGCCACTGAAGTTAGAAATACTCCACAAAGATTGGTGTTCCCTCTCTGTGGAATACCACATAAAATTGTTATTAAAATCATATTAGTCCGATTCTGTTTGGTTGTAAAGTCAAAATTATTTAGCATAAATAAATTGGAAGTAACTTTAAACATTTCACTAGTCATTTGCTTTCCATAGATAACATCAAATCCTCTGGACCCATACCTTTTTGGTTCTTTAGGACCGCTAATCAATACTGTACTTTCTTACCACCAGCCTGGAAAAAACTTATAGTAGGCTCCACATCTTTCTAAAGTTGGCAGCAAATTCATAAAGGGTTGACATTAGGCTCAGCTATTCATAAAGTAATCACAAAGTTTGGGGATTAAATTTTGACCCAGAGATATGATCCAATTTTTTTTTTTTTGGATAAGTGACATAAGAAATTTATTAAAAAAACCAAGTACTCTAGAAATGTACTACAGTGGCACAAATCAAGAACCTAGATTACAGCGATCAATAATATCGGGGAGAGAAAATATCTTTAGACCTCCTGATTATAAATAATTTATATCCTCTAAATATATCTGTTTAAATATAATTTCTTAGTGCTCACTATAATTATGTAATTGTTTACAACATATAATATCTGTCAGAGAACCAGAAAATTGTAGATGCGGGAAATGAATAGCCATAGATGGCAGACCTACTTCTTACTTTGGCAAAAAAAAAAAAAAAAAAAAAAAAAAGACAAGTGCCATAGCTGCCATAGATGGCAGACCTACTTCTTAGTTCTTGAAATGCAGTAGCTCTACTTGGATAACTTAAAACCATCCTGATGAAAATTCCTCCTTCCAAAATCCAAATAGCAATAGCAGAGGAAATGTAAGTACCGGAACTTTTCAGTTAGCGTCCTCTAGGATGATACTGAAAGACTTTGAGTTCCACTATGATGGCTCAATTTTTTATTTATTTTTTATAAGTAATAAAGATTTATTGAAAAAAAGAGAGAGATACCCAAATACACAGGGAGTATACAGGGGTGAACATATCAAAAGTGAACATTACATAAATCAAGTGAATCCAAAATAGAAGAAAAAGGTTGGTTTCTCCACACAGAGAACCAGTCCAATAAGGTTCTGAAGAATAGAAGCTTGAGATCAGGCATGGAACGCTCATTGTCATCGAAACACCTACTATTTCTCTCCTTCCAAATATACCACATCAAACAATGAGGAACAGCCTTCCATATATCTCCATTACGATGGCGACCAAATCAACCTTGCCAGCAAGCAAATAGCCCAACAACAAACATTGGCATAACCCAATAAACTCCAAATAAACCAAAAACCATATCCCACAACTCCACAGCAATTGCGCAATGAAGGAGTAGATGGTCAACAGATTCACTACTATTCTTGCACATATAACACCAATCCAAAATGCAAACCTTTCTTTTCCTTAAATTGTCAATTGTCAGACATTTCCCCAAGGTAGCAGTCCATACAAAGAAAGCCACTCTAGAGGGGATCTTCTGTTTCCAAATGCTTTTCCAAGAGAAAAACTGCTTACTATGGCCAACTAGAAGATGGTAGTACGCACTAATTGTGAACCCTTTACTCTTACAAGGCAGCCAACATCTCTTATCCTCCCCAATGCCCCTTACAGGAGTGCTATAAATGGTATTTATGAAACTCCTGAAAGCTTCCAATTCCCAATTATGCACATCCCTACAAAAAAGAATCTCCCAATGGAGGACTCCATTGGTGTACCTCATTAGATCCGCCACACTTGCCTCTTTGATACGACAAATCCTATATAATTCAGGATAGCAATTTGCAAGAGAAGATGTTCCACACCAACGATCTAGCCAAAACTGCACTTTTGATCTATCTCCAATTTCATACAGAATAAACCGAGATAAAGAGGGCCACCTCCTTCTAATATTTTTCCACAAACTGACTCCATATGAACTAGAGAAAGAGCTAGAACACCAACCACCCCAATCACAACCATACTTCACCTCTATCACTTGACACCAAAGAGCATCTCTTTCTTGCCCAAATCTCCATAACCACTTCCCTAATAAAGCTACATTGAAGGTTCTCAGGTTCCTAATCCCCAAACCACCTGAAGAAAGCGGAGTGCACACCGTAGACCAATCAACTAGATGAAATTTGGGCTCATCCCCTAGGCCACCCCACAAAAAGTCCTGCTGAAGTCTAGCAATTCGGTTGGCCATAGAAGCAAGAATAGGGAATAAAGAAAGAAAATAAGTAGGAAGATTTACGAGATTGCTTTTAATTAAAGTGACTCTACCTCCCTTGGATAAATATAATTTTTTCCAACCTGCTAATTTTCTTTCCATCTTCTCTAGAATTGGATTCCATATTGACTTGTCCTTAAATTTTGCCCCCTAAGGAAGACCCAAATATTTCATTGGGAGAGACCCTTGCTTGCAGCCTAAGACAACCACCACAAGATCAATGTTATGAACTATCCCCACAGCCACCAGTTTAGACTTACCCAAATTTACCTTCAGACCAGACACAGCCTCAAACCAAATGAGCACCATATGGAGGATCAGCATTTGATTAATATTAGCATCACAAAAAATTAGAGTATCATCAGCAAAAAGGAGATGGGAAACCACCAAAGATCTTTCAGCAGAATCACCTACACTAAAACCTGACAAACGACCCTCATAGATAGCCTTATCTAACATTCTACCGATTGCTTCCATGACCAACACAAATAACAAAGGGGACAAAGGATCACCTTGGCGCAACAGCCTTGAACTTCCAAAAAACTCAAGGGGAGAATCATTAATAAGGATAGAAAAACAAACCGCTAATAAACAAAATGAAATCCATCGCCTCCACTTATCAAGAAATTCACAACGCTCAAGCGTGTAAGAAATCCCCAGTTCACATGATCAAAGGCTTTTTCTATGTCCAATTTACATAACAATCCTAGCTGACCAGACTTTAATCTACTATCAAGACATTCATTAGTAATAAGAACAAAATCAAGAATCTGCCTATTTAGAACAAAGGCATTCTGAGGTGCTGAAATGATCTCTCCTAAAACCATGTGAAGACGACTAACCAAAACTTTAACAAGTATTTTATAAACCCCCCAACAAGGCTAATAGGCCGAAAGTCCTTTACTTCCACTGCTGCAGCTTTTTTAGGAATGAGAGCAATGAAAGTTGCATTCAAGCTTTTTTCAAACTGACCTGTAACATGGAAATGGTGGAACACAGCCATGATATTTGATTTGAGAATCCCCCAGCAAGCTTGAAAGAATGCCTTCGAAAAACCGTCTGGCCCAGGAGATTTATCCCCATTAAACTCCTCGATGACTTCAAAAATCTCAGTTTCCTCAAAAGGTCTCTCTAATCAATCCACATTATCCCTTGAAATCCTTGGAAAATCCAATACATCCGGGAAAGGTCGCTACTCTTGTAGCTCAGAGTATAGGTTCATATAGAATTGTTCAATATGGTCAGCAATCCTATCCTGGTTGGAAGACAAAGCCCCATCAATCATAAGGTTTTCAATACAATTATTTCTTCTATTAGAATTAGCCATCCTATGAAAAAACCTCGTATTGGAGTCGCCTTCCTTTAAATACAACACTCTAGACTTTTATCTCCAGCTAATCTCCTCTAGCAAGGCTGCCTTCTTAAGCTCAGCGCGAAAGGACGCTTTTTCCAATTTTTCCTCCTCAGATAGAGGTCGATTGTCCTCTTTTACATCTAAAACATTCAACTTACTCCATAATTGCTGCTTCTTGGCAGTGATATTGCCAAAATCTGTTTCGTTCCACTTCTTTAGATTCGTTTTTAGAGCAGTCAACTTCTTGGCAAGAATGTAACTAGGAGTCCCTTGAAAATGGTAATTCTCCCACCAGGACTTCACCTTGTCGAAAAACCCCTCCGCCTTCAACCACATATTCTCAAAACGAAAAGGAATTCGCCCTTTTCGATGACTCCCACTCTCCAAAAGAATTGGAAAGTGATCGAATAACACTCTAGGAAGCCTTTTTTGGAAGAAATGAGTGAAATAATCTGCCAAAATTGGAGAGAAGAGAAACCGATCTATTCTAGAGGCTGAGGTGGAGTTAGACCATGTGTAAAGACCTCTCTCCAAAGGATTATCCATTAGCCCATGAAGAGATATAAAATTTGAAAAACCATTCATGCAACGAGTAAATCTTCCCGCCCCTAACCTCTTCGAAGGAAAGCGGATAACATTAAAATCACCTCCTAAACACCACGGCAAACTGTTCAAGCCTGCCAATTCCTCCCACATAAATTGACGCTTCTTGTTCAAATTTGGACCATAGATACCTGTGAAATCCCACTCAAATTGGTCACTGACGTTTTTTAACCTACACGAAATCGAAAAATGCCCCACTGCTTCCTATCTTTTCGACCACCCTTCTGTCCCACATGAGCAGAATTCCACCAGAAGCACCCTTTGAACCCAAATATAACCAATCTATGTAAGAACAACTCCATATACTTCTAACAAGTCCTCTTGTAACCCATTCCAATTTTGTCTCTTGCAAACAAACGATATCAGCCCTCAAAGAAAGTAAAAAATTACGAACCTTGAGCTGTTTTTCCTTCTCATTCAAACCTCTAACATTCCAAGATAAAATCTTCAAATTTATTGGGAAATAATTAGAGCCATTTCCTTACCATTACCAATGCGCCTTAAAGAAGTTGAACCATAATTGACAGAGCTAAATAAACCCCTCAATTCCCTTATTCCTTTCCTCCCTGAGATCTTCACTGCTTTTTCAGTTTTTTCCTTAATAGCCCTCTGCTATAACTTAGCTTCAAACAACCAACAGGAAATTGGTTGCTGGCTCTTCCAAACCTTTGAGGGATGTCCCAAGAAAATCATCAAAACCATTGAATTTTTCCTGAAACCATTCTGAGTAATTGACCTTATCCAGCAATTTCTCCACATCCAGAGTTGCTAACCCTTCAGAAATATCCAAAACACCCATAGGCAAAGAGAAAGCCAATGGTTCGACATTTAGAGGTGGCGAAGATTCAGTAAACTGAAAAGCATCCTCGGAACAAATATCTGAAACCCATTCCTCCACAATAACATCATCCCCTTTTTCCAATTCTGAATTTATCTCCTTAGATTCCGATGACACCCCCGGTACCAACGCCAACTGATTCGAGTCATCCACTCCGACAACGGCATCTCCCGGTGGCAAGGAAATTTGATTCGGGACTGCCACCCTCCTCCCATCTCGTAATTCAAGAACCCACTGCTTGGAATTCCCCCATTTCTTGATGACGTCGTCTATATGCTCATGGATGATCCGTTGGATGTCACGTTGCAAGGCCACATCACCATCAGAACACAGGGACTCATCCACGGAAGCCTCGGAACATAGAGACTCAGTCACGAAAGCATCAGAATTGCTCAGAAACATCTCGGTGCATGTCAGTTCCATGTCGGTCGGAGTTAGCTTACCACCAGAGAAGTTTCTATTGCTGCCGAAGTGATTAGGTGAGAGAGAGGAACTTGCAAGGAGTACTTAGAGTGTGGGTGGGTCTAATATTGTGCCAAGGTGAGAGGAATAGTGGGCTGGGGAGGTTTGGGCTGCCATTTAAAAACAGGTTTATGTTTGGGCTTATTATGGTCAATGGGCTTTGGGTTTGGAACTTGGCCAACCGAAGGGACAGGTTTTTGTTTGGGCTTATTATAGTCAATGGGCTTTGGGCCCACTTCATTAACCTCAGACCACACTATAGCCCATCTCCCATCTAACCCATGCTCCATACGCATAAAAAATCCAAGGACAGCTCAGATTTGATCCTGTCACTTTCAAATTGACGCCGTGCTCTCTGTCCCTTCCGATCTCTCTCTCTCTCTCTCTCTCTCGGCGTGGATAGGTCCGAGTCCGACCTCTTCTCTTCTCTCTTTCTTTTTTTTTTTTTTCTTTCTTTCAGAGATGCTGTGTACTCTGTTTACTTAAGTTATGACGCTTTTTTTTTTCTTTTTTTTTTTAATCCCACTCTCACTACATATATATATATATATATATCCCAAAAGTTTAAATCTGGTTTTCCTTAATGTTTTTAGTTTGACGTTGAATGTAGCCTGTTTAAACTTTTGGTTTGTATTCTAAACATTTTATGTGTATTATTATACTATTTTGGGTGTTAGTTTACTTATTTGTAGTACTTATATAATTTAAATTCTAGACATAAATGTATTTTATGTCTAAAAATATTAAAAAATATGCCTAAATATAAAATTTAATTAATTATTTAACTGCCGTGTCCCCGCCATGTCGTGTCCTTATTTTTCAAAAATTGCCGTATCCCCGAATCCGTGTCCGTGTCCGTGTCCGTGTCCATGCAACATAGCTTTCAATTCCCTTTATCGTTGACAAATCCTTCGCCCCGAGAAGCTCCCTCTGTCCTAGAGTACGTACCTTGCAGGTATCACGGTGATTACAGCTGAGATCTGACAAAAGCTTCGCACCAAGTTGCTTCCTCTGTCCTAGGATACTTTTCTTGCAGGTATTACAGCTGAAATCTGACAAAATCTTCACCCCAACCAATGCAGATTTATTCTTTCCTTCAACTCCTCCGCCACTGGTGTTTTGACGCATAGGATATTGAGGCGTCTCTATTGGGAATATCTGTGGTTGCTTTGCCTTTATGTTTTGCGCTGCCGTGGTTACGAGGTCTATTAACCACAACTGCCACCTCAGTCTTTGGTGCACTCTGTATTCTATGAAACGATTCCTGACTTGTAAGAGAAGCTGGTTTTAAAATTTTCCTCAGGTTTAGGCCAAAGCCGTGCCCGCCACTACCCAACCTTCCCTCAGGTATCATTATGTCACCCTTCCGTCGACCATGAAGAAGTTCAGAAACCATTCAAAACGTGCCATGGGCATTGGACCCCAATTGAAGGATGAAAACAATATCACCCTCTCTAAATGATCTTGCATAATGACCAGGTGATTGCTTTGAAATTAATTCCTCCAAGTGGAACAAAAATCGGTTTGCACTCTCCTTCCCCATAAAAACAGAGTGCATTGAGGTGTGGCCTCTCTCAAAGATCCGTAATAAGAAATAAGAACCACCTTCCTCAACTGAAAACTCAAATGTTTTTTATTCAACGAAGAAAAAAACAGAGCCTCCCATATTGAAAAAGAAATCAACAAAAGAAGCATAAAAAACACAGAAAAAAGCAGGAGGACAGAAAAATCTATGGCTAATTCAAGGTAGCCAAGCCTCAAACTCTCTGTTTTTCCAAGCTAAGAATCACTTTGTTTTTTGTCACAAAAACAGAGGAAAGGAAAGATACTGCATTCGTTTTGTTTTCCATAAGACACTTGATTTGCTCTGCATTGCATCTGGGTGGATGCTTTCATGATGAATATGCTTTTTCTTTTGGGGTGGGATTGAGATTGATGTGTTGTATGCCAAGGTGCCCTTGCCAGAGTATCTCTTATGATGGCTCAACTTATGCTAACTTTCCTATTTTGAATGCATAAAATGATAGAGAGGTATGTACGCATCATTCTCTCCTACAGCATATAGATGGGTATCCAGAGTTATTACTTTTTCTTTTTCCTCCATCTCAAACTGGAAATGCAATAAGAGCATAATTTTTGAAATTACAGATGCTTTAATCAGCAATCTAGAAACATATAAATAATTTATTCTAATGATAAGAAATGAAGCCTTGTGCCCATCTGGTATAACATCAAGAGGGAGGAAAAAGGGCTTTAAGGGCTAAAGCTGGAAAATAGCTTTAAGCTAAAGCTGAAATAAGTCCAAGTTCAGTTGCAGACTTATTATTTTGTTGGTACCATTGGCTTGGGAAGCATAGCTCCGATATTTGGAATTTGGTTCCAGGCTGTTTAATGTGGACTATTTGGATTGAACGGAATCGACGTTCTTTGAGGATAAGGGGAAAACTGTGGTTCAATTATTAGATTTGTGCCAACGAACCCTCTTTGATTGGTCTCAGTGTTGGGGTCTTTCGGATTGTTTTACCCTTATGGAATTCCTTTCGTCCATTAGTTTTTCTTAGTGGCTGCTTGTGTCTTTTTGTTCACTACCGTGAACCCTTTGTATTTTCATGCTTTTCCCTTATTAATAATATTTTCTTCTTACTTATCCAAAAAAAAAAAAAAATCAGACCTTTAACATTAAAGCTCTTTAGTGCACTGTTATAGCTTTTAATAGAAATAATAAATTGACATAAATGTCCATTAGTATTTTTCAAAATGATGCTTGATGCTCACCTATTTTGAGAGAGAGAGCTAATATTAATGATGATGATTACGATGATACTATTAATAATAATAAAACCGCCTTCGAAGTTTGGGGAAGAATGGGGGGATGGACTTTTAAATTGGGTAGGGATGTTCACAGATGTGGTTTATGGAGAGGTATCCGTATGGGTTGGGAGGATTTTAGCAAAAATACTCATTTTGTTGTTGGGATGGGGAATAGAGTGAGATTTTGGCAAGATGGGTGGTGTGGGGATCAACCTCTCCAACTGGCTTTCCTGGGGCTGTATGGTATTGCCATTGATCGGCAGGCCTCTATTGAGTCTTCTTTAACAAGGTTGGGGGCGGGGGAAAGGAGAAGGTGGGATGTTCAATTCATTTGGGATCTTAACGATTGGGAGTTGGTTACAGGGGATGACTTTCTTCGTATCTTGGGATCCAATATTCCTTCAACGGATATTGGGGACCAGATGAGATGGAAGTTGGAGCCTAATGGGGATTTTGATATCCATTCGTTCTTTAATAAGTTGCGAGGTTCTTCTTCCATTGTTTTTCCTTGGAAAAGTATTTGGAAAGTTAAGGCCCCTCGGCGTGTTTCTTTCTTTGTTTAGATTGTAGCTTGGAACAAGATTCTCACGAGTAACAATTTGAAACTTAGGGGTTTTGATTTTGTTGACTGATGCATTACATGTCGTCATTGTGGGGAGATTGTGGATCATTTATCACTTCATTGTGAGAAGGCTCATCAGTTGTGGAGTTTTATTTTTAAATCTTTTGGGACTTCATGGGTCTTACCAAGAATGGTTCCAGATCTACTCTTTGGTTAGTGGAATTTGTAGGGGAAGCACTCATCTAACATTTGGAATTTAGTTCCGTTGTGCATAGTGTGGTGTCTTTGGAAGGAGTGCAATCGGCAAAATTTTGAGGACTTGGATAGCTCTAGAGATCAGTTACTTGCTTCTTTTAGCGGATTTCTTTTCGACTGGTCTAGAGCTTGAGGACTCAAATCTAGTGATTCTTTCCCTTCGTTCCTTTTTTTTTTTTTTGATAAGTAAGAATGTTATATATACGAATGGCTACTCTATGCATGAAAAATATAGAGCAAACCCAGAAAATACAAGAAGGAAACAAAGAAAAAACAAAAAAGAAAACCAATCCACAGATTAATTACAAAGAGAAAGAGTGCTAATGAAAGAAGGGAGAGAATCACTAGTCGTGAGTCCCCAAGCCCGAGACCAATCAAAAAGAGTCCCACTAAAAGAAGCAAGCATCTGATCACCGGAACTATCCAAATCCTCAAAAGTCCGCCGATTTCGTTTCTTCCAAATACACCAAAAGATGCACAACGGAACTAAATTCCATATCTGAGACGAGTGCTTCCCCAACCAATTCCACCAGCCAAAAAGCAAATCTGGGATCGATCTAGGTACAACCCAAGACAGGCCAAAAGTTATAAAGACAAAGCTCCATAACCGATAAGCCATCTCACAATGAAAAAGTAAGTGATCTACCTCGACACATAATGCACTAGTCCACAAAAACCAATCTCCTTAATCTTAGATTATCACCCGTTAGGATCTTATTCCAAGCTACACACCAAACAAAAAAGGAAACTCGCTTAGGGGCCTTTACTTTCCATATAGCTTTCCAAGGAAAGACAATTGAAGGAGAATTCCTTAATTTGTTATAATATGACCGGATATCAAAATCCCCATTAAGTTTCAACTTCCATCTCATCTGATCTCCCACATCCATTGGAGGAGTATTAGCTCCCAAAATACGAAGAAAATGCAGCCCTTCATCCATCTCCCAATCATTAAATTCTCGAATAAAACGAACATCCCAAATTCTTCTATCCTCTGCCCCCTGCCTTGACAAAGAAGCTTCAACAGATACCTCCTTATCAATGGCAATACCATACAACCTTGGGAAAGCCAAGTGAAAAGGTTGACCCCCACACCACCCATCCTGCCAAAACCTCACTCTATTCCCCAACCCAACAACAAATTGACAATTTTTGCTAAAATCCTCCCATCCCATGCGAATACCTCTCCACAAACCACACCCATGAACTCCCCTACCCAGTTTTGAGGTCCAACCCCCCTATTCTTCCCCATATTTTGAAGCTACCACCCTCCTCCATAACCAATCCTCTTCCTTCCCAAACCACCACAACCATTTCCCTAATAAAGCCTTATTGAAAGTAGTAAGTTTCCTTATCTCCAAACCACCATTGGCTATAGGCGCACAAACTTTATCCCATCCTACCAGATGAGTTTTGCTATCTCCCCATAGAAAATCCCTTTGCAACTTTTCAATTCTATTAGCCACATGAGTAGGAATTGTGAATAGCGATAGAAAATAGGTAGGAAGACTAGATAGTGTACTCTTGAGTAACATCAATCGACCTCCCTTAGACAAATACAGCTTCTTCCACCCGGCTAATCTCCGCTCAAATTTTTCCAAAATAGGATTCCAAATTGAAGGGGAATTATGTGAAGCCCCAAAGGCATGCCAAGATAAGACATAGGCAACTTTCCAACTTTGCAACCCAAAATTTCAGCCAGGGCATGCACATCATCAACCTCCCCTATTGGAACCATTTCACTCTTATGCACATTAACCTTCAAACTTGTTACCGCCTGCAAACTAAGTAACAACAACCGAATATGAGGGATTTGCTCCACATCCGCATCACAAAATAGGATAGTATCGTTTGCAAACAGTAGATGTGTAACACATTCCCCACCACCCCTCCTACCCTCAACTTTAAAATCACGGATCAAGCCAGCTCCCTCCACTCTTTTCAACATCCTACTAAACACCTCCATCATAATCAAAAACAGCATAGGAGATAGCGGATCCTCTTGTCTTAAACCTCTTGAACTACCAAAGAAATCAGCTGAAGACCCATTAATCAAAACAGAGAATTGAACTGTGGATATACAAGTACGGATCCACTTACACCACTTTACTCTAAAGCCCATTCTATACAACAAATTCAACAAAGTCTCCTAATTCACATGATCGTAGGCTTTCTCAATATCAAATTTACAAATGATTCCAGGAACCCTACTCTTCTCTCGGCTATCCACACACTCATTCGCAATAAGAACTGAGTCAAGAATTTGTCTCCCACCCACAAAGCTATTCTGAGTCTCAGAAATCAACTGATCTAAAACCACTCTCAATTGATTTGCCAAAACCTTAGACAAGATTTTATACATACTCCCCACCAAGCTAATAGGTCAGAAATCTCTAATATTAAAGGCATCATTCTTTTTAGGAATTAATGCAATGAATGTAGCATTAAGGGATTTTTCAAACTTACAATGTTGAAAAAACTCTTCAAAGACCGCTAAGACGTCTTTCTCCACTACTCTCCAACAATGATGATAAAATGTCATAGTAAACCCATCCGGACCTGGAGCTTTGTCCCCTTCCAAATCACGTACAACTTGAAGTATCTCCTCTCTTTCAAACTTCCTTTCAAGCCAAACCCTCTCCACATCCCCAATACGATCAAATTCCAAGCCCTCCACAAAAGGCCTCCACCCCTCAGTCTCCTTGTACAAAGTTTTAAAATTGTACTACCTGATTAGTCACCTCGGATTCCTCCTCAAAAACTCCCTTCGTTCCTTTCTTCTCCGCTCTTTTGTAATTAGTTTTCTTCTTGGTTTTCTTCTCTTTTTTGTTTCTTTCTTTTCTTTGTACTTTTGGTTTGTTTTGTGTTTCTCATGCATAAAGTAGCGTTTTGAATATACATCTTTTTAACTTATCAAAATAAATAAATAATAATAATAATCATAAAACTGCCAATAATAATAACAATAATATTGGTCATTAATTGAATTAATTGGGTTCAAGTATGAAATAAAAGCAGTTTTATTATGTCCTCTTTTGTTATTTCTCACGTCTAAAAGCTGTTTGTCAGTTTGATCACCAAACGGGTCTAACAACTTCAAATACTTTTTTTATTGTAGTTTATAAAATGCTCAGAATGCTAAAACTCTTTTCACTTAAAGCTCATTATTACAAAAGCTCTACTTCCTACAGTAATGCCAAACGGATCCTAGTCTATCTAAATTCCTTTATTAAGCCAAAAGTTTACTTCCTCTTTTTACATTGTATGGTATTGCTTCAAACTTCTCAAAAATTAAATTAATGCTTTAAATTTGTATATATAAAATCAACACTGGAGATTGCCTTGGTAAAGAACAGCTTACCTAGCAGCTATTCCTGAGTATACATCTGCAGGCTTCTCTCCTGCAACTAAATTGACAGCAGCTGCTCCCAACTGAATGAAACAATATTATTTATTAATGATAAATAATGCAAAAACATCTGAGAACGAAGCTTTTTTTTTTTTTTTTAAGAGAGAGAAAAGGGAAGGAGAGGAGCGAGTGAGAGAGTTTTCCATTAAAGCATCCGGACATCAGCTCTCATAAAATAATGACAGAAAATAACCTTCAAAGGCGCAGAGTAACTAATAGGGAAATAATTAATAATCTTTTTCTATGTTCTGATATAACTAGGGAGCTTTGGTCACTAGATTTTTTTTTTGTTTTTTGCCTTATTTGGAGTTCATATAAGCAAAAGTGAAACCTTAATACCTACTTCTAAATCAAATTATAAATTAAAACAACACCATCACCTTGTCTCGTCCAAGAGCTGCATAGTGTTGTAAACCATTGCAAGAGCCATCCTACAGAATATCATAAAAGGGTAATAAAAAAAAATCTCATTAAAAGTTATAAATTCTGAAGAAAACATGACATACAAGACCAAACCAAAGCTCAGCAATAGTTGAAGAACTTATACACCTAGCAGATGATGGTATCACATGACGAAAGAAATATGAAATGCAATTAACTTGATAGTTCCACCCGCATCTATGCAACATGCAATGATATGACATAGAGCCTACAATACACGGCGAAATAGTAAAAACCCTAGAAGAAACCCACTTAAGTTTATCCTTTAATTTGTCTCTACAACAGACTTGAGTAAGGAGAGAACCATTTTTTTTTTATTGTTTAGGTACATATGCACCCAGTGGGTCCTGAATCCACGAATTCACCCTCCACCTTTCTCTTACAAGGGGAGGAAGTGGCATTTGAGCTACAGCTCCTTGGCACATGCAAACACAAATCATGGAGTTTTTGTATAAGTACATAGAAAATATTTTCTATGCCTCCTGTAGCTCCCTTACCCAGCTCTAATCCACTTATTTCCCTTTGTCCTTCCTTTATCCAATTAATGTTATCAATTTCTTTATTTAAAGTTTTCTTACTGATAAAAAAAAAATCTTTAATTAAAATCTAGCATACGAATATAGCTTCTTGTAAGGTCATTCACATATTTCCTTTAGAAAGATGTCCAAAACCATATGAATTACTATTCTGAGCTAATAATGATGCAGTCATAGAAGGAAGTCAAGTTGCTGTAATATTCAATTTTGGCAACTTAAAGTTTTGCTTGTATGGAGATCACGTACAACATCAGCATGAGACAAGTCTTAAGAGAGTTTGACAGCCAAATCATTAGAAGTCTAGGATTAAAAGATCTTTAAATTTGATTTTCAATATAAAAAAAAAAATAATAATAAAGGATCCTTTAATTTGAGCCATTGATTTATGTGTTATTATTAGCATTTTTATATGTAGGGGAAGCTGTGCAACTTCATAAAATTCCTAAGAATAACTTAATATCTAGGGTTAATTTCTTAATCATGTTTGGAATATATATATATGGTATTAGGTGTCTTCTGTTGGGTTCTACTGGCCAAATTGAGAGTCCTAACCCTAGCAGATTGAGGGTCAACTAATGTATATGAATATATGCTCTTTTTTTTTATTCAAAAAATTTAGACTTAGAGATTGAGTAGAGTATTGGCCCTTGGGGCAAGATTTCCTAGTGCGTTCTCTCTTCCTCCTCTTCTTCACAAGTCACTGGTACTGTTCCTGGATACCATTCACAGCAGTCACAAACTTTTTTCTTTTCTTCTCTGTTTTGCAATTTCAAATTGAGCCCTCCTTACCTATCTAAACCTAAAAGCCACATATTTTTTCCTACTAAATAGCCACTGAGTAACCTATCAAAACAGCCATAATTCCCAAACACATTGGCTGTCCAACATTTTCCATCAACCTGTATTGAAACCTTAGTCAATCTCTGAACCCTAACCATTTCTTCTGAAATTCCAAACTCTAGATCCATGAATTCTGCAAGAGCTCTGCCACCACAAGCACACATAGACAGATTCCCTACATCTTTCCTATGTCAAATACACGTAGTACACTATCAACTTATGAACCCAATCCTTCAGAGTTCAAAAGAGAAAAAACTGGCAACATGCCACAACGAAGGTACCTGATGTATGGGAATATGTGAAATAAAGGTCTCCGGGGACGAACTTCTCAAAGCCTCAGTGAGATCGATGCAAACAGCCAGGCACTGAAATGGATCTTCTGCATTCAACCACCAGCGCTTGCCTTCAAGTGGCCTGTCTGCAGAATCAAATATATCATCCAAATGATTCTCAGTAAATGTCAGTCGACCCTCATGAGATAATTTGTCCACACCACCAGCATATAGATTTGCGAAGTGTATCTTCAACCAACGTAAGCCTGACTTTCCAAGAGGGCGTCCCTCTGCAAATTCTAGAATACCCCGACATAGATCTGACCCAAGATGATTTAAATATGGGTGCATTGGGTAAGCACGACCTCGAAAGTCAAGGTTGTGTGGGTAGAAAAAACCTTCTTCATCCTTCATTTTTCGGGCTACCTGCTCCCAGTAAAGAAAAGTCGATATAAATCTTATTAAAAATATAATATAGTTACTATGTCACAGGAAGTGAAAAGGATCTTACCGCAAGTTTAAGTTCTATGTCACAACGCTGTGAATGTCTCTCCCTGTTCTCTTTCTTCACAGATTTGACTTTCCATCCCCATTTCTTGAGCTGAGCTTCGTCTTCAGTATCTGGCTGATCCGGTAAGGGAATCTATAACACATAAAGTTAAAAGAAAAGCATTTCACTGAACCAAGCACACTTCATATGGCACATGACTTATTCAACAGTTTGTAGAGTGATACCAATCACTTGGAGGTTGGAATACTGTTAAACAACATAAGTACATCATAACAAGAAAGATAAAAATATAAATAACATGAAGTAACTCACATCATTGCGGTCCACCAAATCAGCAAGACGGCCTCCACTAGCCCAGATTCTATCTACAACACTAAGTACCCTCTTATTTACCCTCCATTTGGTATTCCCAAGAGTATCCAGGGCCTGGCAGTAATTTACAAAAACAATTGTAGCAGCCTTTCAAAATGGAAAAAAAGTGGGGAAAATTTCAAGCAGATAAATTTACATATATGACAGCCAAACATAATGCTGGTATCTAGTCCTCACGGCCAGGTCAACAAATAGTTCAGATTAAATGATATAAAACATAAATAAAGGCACAAAGCAATGCAAATGGTTTCAGACCTCAAAAACAGGTTCTAATTGCTTCCTAGGGGCCCTCTTAACTGCCTCACGTTGTTGTCTGGCTCCACGAATGCGCATGACATAGGAAGGCAAGAACAAGTGTCCTCCTTTGTCATAACTGTGAAAGTACAAAAGAAAAGAAAGAACAGTGAATAAAAGAGAAACTATTCAACCTGGAGGTAGCCTAGGCAGGCTGTTTTCACAATTATCTACCATCACTAGAACCCCTAAAAGCCATCTGTATCTCTGAACCTGATTGATTAGCAGAATAATACATGCAAGTAAGAGTTGGAATTCCCTTTCTGGTGCATGGATGCACTAATGAAATCAGAGCTCCTAGCCTCCAACTATATTGAATTTTAGCTTAATTTTTACATTTAGATAAACCAATCCTTGTCCAGAAGGGGGTATATGTGTCTATATCTTTTTTTATAATTCATATGTGTCTATATTGATGTGAATATTTAAAAGAACCTTGCCTCTGTGTACTTCTACATGTCCAACCAAGAGGAGCAAAAAGCCCTTACTTCAAAACAACCAGGAATTTCTACATGTTTGACCAAGAGGAGCAAAAAAACCTTGTTTCAAAAGAACCAGAATATATAAAAGTACTTATTACTCCAAAGCCTAGACTTATGCTTTTTACATAATATTCTACTAGAAAACCACCGAAGTAACCTTCTTTTGCATGATAATTAGAGAGCTTAACTAAAGGTTTTGCATAGAGAAGAAACCCTTCTTACTAGTCTATCACAAGTCTAGGCCTAAAATATTTTGCAAGGTCCTAGATGATGTTACTTCTTTAATATGTTAAGAAATTCTAGAGATAACGTCAGTCTGCAAGAAAGCAAGGACCACAGGTTTTTTCTGTGAAATGGAAACAATTTAATGTCTAATAGAATCTTTTTTCCATTCAAAATTACATATATTTAATCCTTTTTGATAGTTCCATTATGATTTCTTAATTGGATCATAAAAGTTAATTTAAAGGCCATAACAAATGGCTGGATCCTAGAAAATTTTAAGGACACACAATATATATCTTCTTTTCAAAATTCATTGAATTAACATGTTTTTTTTTTTAAATAAAAATCAACAACATATACGTGTTATCAATATGGAAATCACTCCCTCTTCATGATAAAGCTCTTTTAGGCTTTGTTTGGTTGGGATGATGGAAAAGTGAAAGGATAGAAAATATTTGTGTTTTCCACTATGTGTTTGGTAGAGAGGATGAAAAAGTGGGGGTAATCTTGACATTTTGCCTCCCTCAAGTTTTCTCTCCATGTTTTTTATCCATTTTAGAGAGAGATTTGTGGGCCCTGGAGAGAAAACTCTTCAAACACCATTTTCCTTCAACCCTATTTTCTCCTCTACCAAACAAAAGAAAATGAAAATTTCTCTCTTTTCCTTCCCCAATTTCCATTCTCCCTAAAACTCATCCAACCAAACACACTATTAGTTCTTACCTATCTTTCTTATCACTTAGTAAGTCTAAAGACCAAAACACCCTACTAGTTAAAAACTACAAAAACTAAATTTAAACTCAAACCAGCACTTGCATTTCTTCATACCATTATTAACTCCAGCATAAACTAGACCTGCCCCAAAGGTTTAAAGTTGTACTCAATGATGATTAGTATGAAAAATAAACAATTTTAATCATGCTATCTCTGTATGAAATCTTGAATTTCAGCTAAGTTCTATAGAGAGATGATAAAATAAAAAGTAAAAGAAAAGGCAGCACACTGAAAATAATAATAATAAAAAATAAGAAGAATCAACTAACATACCCTGTTCTTCTCAAAAAAAAAAAAAAAAAAAAAAACTAACATACCCTGTCCACTTGACTGGGGGCACCAGCATTGGCATGTAAGGTATCACCATGTGCCTTGCCTGTTTGTGCAAATAACAAAATTTTAAAATCCATCATTTACTTTTTTTTGATAAGTAAGAAGAGAATATTATTAATAAAAAAATAGTGAGAGAAGCACAAATAGTCCACAGTAGTGAACATAGGAAAAAAGAAACAAAAAGACAAAATCAGCCCCTAAACTATTCTAATAGATGAAAGAAAATCCAAAAGAGTAGAACAATCCAAATAACCCCAACAACGAGACCAATCAAAGAGGGTCCGCTGGCAATACTTTAATAGCTGAACCACAGTTTTCCCCTCATCCTCAAAAGACCGCCGATTCCGTTCAGTCCAAATAGTCCACATTAGACAACTTGGAACCAAATCCCAAATATTTGAGCTATGCTCCCAAGTCAATGATACTAGCAAAATAATAAGTCCACAACTGAACTTGGCATGACCCATTCGATTCCAAACAACCAAAGCATATACATCGACAAAGAATGAGCTATCGGACAAGAAAGTAACAGGTGATCCACAGATTCCGCATTGCAACAGCACAAACAACAACGATTTGACAAAGGGCGACCATGAAGCATAAGATTATCCAAAGTTAGAATCTAACCATGGGTTGCTGTCCACATAAAAAAAGCCACCCTTTTAGGAACCTTAACTTTCCAAATTCCCTTCCAAGGAAAAGTGGAGGGAGTTGCATTTTGAATCTTATGATAAAAGGACCGAATATCAAACTTTCCATTGCCATTAAGATCCCAACAAAGTCTGTCACACCCTCCCTCCCTAGGAATTCGGGATTGGATGAAATGAAGAAAGGAGTAGGAAGCCGCCAACTCCCAATCGTTGAAGTCCCTGTGAAAACTTAAACTCCACACTCTGTCATTATCACCCACTGGAGGGCTTATCACCTCAGAAATACAAGCCTCCTTATTAACTGAACACAAAAATAACTGAAGATAAAGAATTTTGAGAGGAACATCACCAGTTCACTTATCATGCCAAAAAAGAATACGAGAGCCATCCCCCACCACAAAAGAGAAATGCTTAGCGAAAGTTTCCCACCCTTCACTAATACTCCGCCATAACCCACATGAAGAAAGAAGAAAATCAAGTTTCACGAAAACTTCAAGATGTGTTCTTGGGAAGGAACACCCCAACCCACCCCCCCCCCCCCCAAAAAAAAACAAGAACAAAGAAAAGAAAATTCAAGAGGCTAATTTATTATCTGCCAATCAACTATAACATTCTAGAAAATGATTTATCCTCATTAACAATCTAGAAAATATCTACCAGCTGTCTAAACCCTGAACAAAAATCTACAAATGCCAACATGAAAATTTTCATTATCTTATGAAAATGGTATCTAGAAGTAAATTTTTATTAAAGAATGAAAATTTGATAGGATTTTTCTTACAGTTCTCTCAAGGCCTTTGATAACTAGAGGGTCACATTCTATAATGCCAAATCTTCTGCTGATTTTCCTGTTGAAAGGAAAAGCATAAAAGCACCATTTAAAGTGATCAGGGGAAAAATATAATTGATTAATAAGATAGAGATTAATGGATCTTACTTTCCTTCCTTCATCACAGTTTTGAGCGAGTGTAAAAATGCAGGCCGAATATCAGGTGGGCCATCTGCTAACTGATTGGCTGGAGGTTGTATATAAGCTGTTTGCATCAACAGTTCAATCAGACGGCTTCCAACCTGAAAAGAATAAGGGCAAAGAGCACCTTCTTAGAGCATGTTATGTGGTTAAATGATTAAATTTACCACTTTCCAATAGTTTAAGCTTTTGGGACAATTAGTAATTTAACAATGTATCAAAGCAAGAGGTCCTAAGTTTGATCCATGCCTCCTCCATTCTACCTCTCATTTAAAATCCCACATGTTGGGCCTCACCTATTAAAAGAGAGTTTGAGCTCACACGTGAAGGGAGTTTTTGGGACAATTGGTTGTTTAACAAAGCACATACAAATAGAAAACTAATAACTTTTTACCAAGTCAACACAACATGTCATGTACCTTAGCCTTAGCATCCTGGCCCCAGGGTTTCGAATCATCCTGTCCTTTCACTATCTGCCTCGCAGCTACCAGCTTTTGCTTCTTTATCAAAGTAGTGACCTTTTTTCTTAACTTCTCTTGATCCTTAAGAACAGCATTGGAGTCATCTCCATCATTTTCCTTATCTTTATCACCCTTTTTCTTTTTTGTTTTCTCCAAGAACTTGTGTATTCTAACCTGACACATTGAAGAAACAACACATCAGCACTCATTAGAGGATAAAGTGAAGGATGTAGGGAGAGCAGAACACTTCTTTGCTTAGTCTAGACGAAACAAAGTGTGAGATACTTCAAAATGATAGGAAGAGAGGCTAATTTGAAAAGCATGACTCCACTCCCCTGAATCCATATCTCAATAGAACTTAATAAGCTAGAAATGAAACAGAACCATGGATGTGACTGACTTTAACAATAAACATATTAGCATGTCCAACGTTATAGGTAATGTTGGACACAACATGATACTTCCATTTAATTTCTATAATTTGCTTAATCTCTCTAAGAGTATCCCATCATAAAAAAGGTAATTGGTATGATTCCAGCATATCCATTTTCTAAAGCCAGTATACTTAAATGTTGAAAACTCTCAGCTGTTGCTAAAACTTTGCTCCACACTATTTCACAAAAACACCAAAATTTCAAGCCATACAAACAATAAGGCCTTTATCTGCCATTTTTAGTCGTAAGACAAAGCTTATTCATTATCAGACATCACATCCTACCGTCATAAAATCACTTATCACTCACTTTTGCCAGCATTACTAAGGCTAAAATATGAACTTCTCCATGGTTTTAATCAAACAATTTTGACAATTACCATTCCCATTTCTGTAATTTCATCACCCTAAATACAAATGCTATAACCACTACTCTCAAAGCATTTGAAAATCAAAAACTAAAAAGATCTTTCCTCTTCTTTAGTTAATATCAGCTTCCAAATCGCCCTCTAAACCAAAACAAAATATTCTTTACTCAATCCTAAAAGGAACAACTAAAGATCATAGAATGATCTGATATAAGGGTTCAAACCAAAATGACCATGAGAAGAGAGTGGAAAACAACTTCCTACCTCCTGCTCAACGGCATCACCTATCGCGCAAGCTGCCAGCACCACCCTCGCAGACCCATGTTCACCTCCGGTCATCAACAATCCCATCAACTTATGCATTGTGATTACCGACATCATGTCAGGCGGTAACTGGTTGATATAGGGGGCATAAGCAGCCTTGTTCTTCCCCCTCCGGCACAACTCTTGCTCCTTTTCAATGGCATCCCGCAAAGGCTCAAACCAGCCAAGAAACAATGACTTCATATAAGGCAAATTCGGGGCCAGCTTCTGCTCACACATGTCCATCAATAGCTCCTTATACTCCTTGGCCGCCTGTTCCCACGCCTGGGTCTCAATCCTCACCTGCCTCCTCCTTAGCATCTGATACTTCCCTTGCCCCATTCCCCTCATCATAGTCCGCCGCCTCCTCCGTTTATACTCAACCTGCCTCTTCTCCTCCTTATTCATCTCCTGCAACAATTCTTGAACCTCCTCCCCAACTAAACCATCCTCCTCAACATCTGTAGACGAAGCTGCCTCAGCCTCAGCCTCAGCAACACTCGCATACCCTTTGAGACAAAAAAAGCCATTAAACCCAAAACTTGGCCTTGGCCTCCCAGTAAACTCCTCATGTGACAAAATTTCACCATTTCTACGAAAACCCATTTCAGAAAACCCGTAACTTGGCCTGTATTTGAATTTTTCGGGGAGAATCGGATGGTGGGTAAGACCCAGAAAGCTATAAGCTCGTCTGAGGGATTGGGGATTGAGGAGGCAAAACCTGCGGGGGTTTTGAAATTGAATGGCTCTCTTGGCAATGTTGCTCCACATGGTTGTGGAGATCCTAGAAGGGTTTTTTGGAAAGCTTGTGAGCACAGAAAAGGGAAGGAAATGGTCGATTTGGGGGGTGTGATTTGCAGAGAGTATTAGAGGGGTTTTAGCACTGGACATCAAATATTCTGAGGAAAACGAAACTGGTGATGGGATCGAAGACTTGGGTTTGATAAGGAATTTACAAAAGGAATTGAATTCATGGAGAGAGGAAGAAAATAGCAGAGGAAAGAAGTAGTGAGTAGTAGCCGCCTATTGAAGGCTGAAGCTAAACCCTTCTTAAACCTTTGTTTCTTTCTTTTTTATCTCACAACACAGTACACAGTGTCTCTTGCTTTCTTTTCTGTCCCTCAGTCGAAATGGGGTGAATCTACAAATTTCTAGTTTTTTGGGGGGTTTAGTGTAATATGGATTTATGGGCATGTGACGTGTCTGGATAGTGAGTGGCTCCCACTTTTGGTTATGTGGGCCAATAAAGTGATTAGGGTGTGGTCGGAAGAGTGGAGACTTTGAAGTTTGAAACCGTGTGTGTATGATTTCCACAGTAATTTTTTTAAAAAAAATATTAAAGTATTTTTAACACACGAGAAGAAAAAAAATATTTAAAAAAAAAATTACAGTAGTATATATTCAAATGATTTCCATAATACTTTGATGTGTGATAAGTGTAATTTTTACATAATTTTTATTATCATTTTATTTATTAAAATTGTTAGTTTTCCTTTATTTCTTTTGATTTAATTTGATTTTTATTTATATTTATCTATTCATTTGTGATTTGAAGGAATGAGAAGATTTCAGATTAATCTACAAGGCTTTACATGCAAAGTGGGACTAGGCCAATTGAATCAAGTCAACTTACATCCAGCCAGACATGAATTCAAGAGAAGACCAACTCAATTAAATTTAAGTCCAACTGGAGTAAGGAATCAAAGGAAATTTGCACCAAATCCAAGTCCAATTCGGATTAGGATTTCAGCCTGCACATCAGTTAGTATTTTTGGTATAACTTTCGACTCAGATATCCAATCAAGATGATTCAAGTTGGGCTGGAAGTTTAATTTAAAGGGCTACAACTTTGTAGTTTACCAAAAGCCCGAATTCTGAAGTTAAATGGGCCAAAATAGTCGGTTAAGTGAAGCCTAAAAATCTAGGATTTTCTCCAAACGAGAATTCAACTTGTAATAAGATTCCTTGACCTATTTAAAGGCTCTTTAGGGCAAAATTCAAAGAGGCCAGTGCTAGGGCTGCAGGTGCCGCATTAAAGTTTTTTTTTTTTTTGGGAGTCTTTCTGAAGAGGAGGATCTAAGGACAAAGGCGAGAGCTTCATGTTGATCAACCAATTCAGATGAAAGACATAAGTTTTATTTGTTTTCTTTTCAATTTTATTATGAACTAAATTTTATTTTCTAGAGCATTGATGTAGTCTAGCAATGAACACACAATTTATATTCTGAGTTATTTTATTTTTAATATTTCCATGATTGAGTGTTTAATTCTTATTCTTAATGCTTACTTTTTTTTTTTTTACGAATTATTGTTTGATCAATTGAATTACAATGAGACCGAGAGGTGATTTGTTATTTTAGTTCTAGAATTAAACACCATTAGTTGAGCGAAAGTAGAGATGCTTTATCGCGATTAGTGTGATTTTTCAAAAAATTCAAAGTATATAATGAGTCTCCAATTAATTAAATTCGCATAGAGATATGGAATTGTTAGTTAAAGATATTTTTGATATTATTCGAGAGAAGATATTGAATACTTAAGGAATTTTTAATCATCAACGGGAGATTATTAGAATTTAATAATTAGGAAGAATAAATTGTGTGGGATTTGTTAAGGTGAAACCAATCGCTCTAGATCCATTCTTATCATTTTTTTTTTTTTACACTTTTAGATTTTTACGCTTTATTAATTTATTTTTTTTATTTGTAGATTTATTTTTATTAAATAGTTTAATTTAATTCAGATAGTAGAACATTCCATTTATTTTCGATTTTCCAAATAATAATTAATTTAGTGAATTTTGGTATTCAATAACATAGTTAATCCCTGTGGGTTCGACATTCGTTTTCTAAAAACACTTTACTACTTGTTATGATTCTATGCGCTTGCAGATTATTTTTTGCGAACAATGTGCATCATCAAGAGATAGTCAAATAACCCATTGTAAGGTACAGAAAAGTTTATCAAGAAATATAAATCATATAATATATTTGAATGTATTAATTAATGAAAACTTAAATCAAAATATTTGTAGGAAATATGTAACTTTATTAAATTAGGCCTTTTAAAAAAAATATATTAAACATTGTAGGGCCTGTGCCCAAAATTATATGTTGAGCCTTAGGCCTTGGCCAAGGACGTTAGGTGGTCCAAGGACAAATAAACAATAACGAGGATGTCAGACTCAGAGCCCCGTGAGTAAGTTACAAATGAGAAGGTTAAAGGAGGCATGCCGAGGAGAAATATCTCCTCGGATAAACAAAGCACAAATCAAAGTGTATATCCTATCGTCCAAAGTGACATTCCAGGAAATTCTACTGATAAGGACGTGCGTCACAAACGTACGAAGGGGATGAGAGCTAAGAAATATCTAAGAGAAAGCTACTACCACCGCATTAAATGTTCTGTAACTAATTCTCTGACCGCATTAATGAGGAAATGATATCTGAACAGTGTTTTTCAGCTTTACAGCTACCCCCAAAAACTTCTGGAGAGTGCTGATAGAACAAGGATCAACCCAAGAAATCTACCATTTAGGTGGAGGGTAAAGATAAAGAGGGAGAAGTAGTATAAATTAAAAGGGAGGCCCTAAGAGAAGGGGATTGGGAAATTAAAGAAAGAAAAGATTGTAGCCATTAACACTGTATTTGTAATCAATTCCAAGTAATATATACATGAATTGATCTTCTCGGGCTGTGCCAAGGACGATTTTCTTAAGATAATACCTGTCCACTTTTACTTCACTGTGATCTGGATACATTGTAATTGTTATCTAACTCATTAGAACCTAGTTTTCCAACCCACTCTCTACAAATTTATTGTATTAGGCTTTTTGGGCCTAAGTTCATTGATAATTTGGACTGAAGACTCAAATCTGGTCCTTACAATTGGCACCGTCTGTGGGAATTACTGGTGTTATAATGCGTCTAACATTCAACAATGGTAGGTTCTGGTCCAAACCAAGCAGAATCCATGGGGTTTCAGCGTCAAGATCACTTTCGTGATCTTGAACAAAGGAGAGACTGGGAGGGGAGTGTGCACATTACCCATACTAAGAGCCAGTCTAGGAGTGGGAGCCGCGTCTCTCATAAGAAAAATGCTAAGGACATGTAGCTGGAGATTAATCATTTAAAGAGGAAGTTGTGCCACAAGTAGAGAAGGCGAACTCCCTCCATTTCTGACCTCTCTTCTGATGGTGAAGAGGACGGTAGTTATAGACGCAGATCAAGGACTCCTCCTAGTGAGTCTTTCTCGTATGACGAGGACTACCATCATAAGCGCAGAAATGAAAATTCATCTTCCACAGGCTTAGGGAATGATGCTATAAGTAGAGCCCTTAACCAAATCTCCAAATCACCTTTCACACTTAGGATTGAGGGAGGGAGACTTCCTCGGTGGTTCACTCAGCCCACGTTCACCATGTACAATGGTCGTACAGACCCTGTGGAGCACGTAAGTCACTTCAACCAGAGAATGGCTATACACTCAAAGAATGAGACCTTGATGTGCAAGGTATTTCCATCCAGCTTGGGGCCTGTGGCAATGAGGTGGTTTGATGGTCTGGGTGCAGGTTCTATTAACTCCTTTAAGGAGCTTACTCGAGCGTTTGGGTCTCGTTTTATTACATGTAGTAGGGTTCATCGACCCTTGGATTCCTTATTATCCATGTCCATGTGAGAAGGGGAGACCCTGAAAACGTACTCTGACAGATACTAGAGATGTTTAACGAGATTGATGGGGATTTTGATGATGTGGCTGTAAGGACCTTCAAGGTTGGCCTACCCACAAAGCATGATTTGAGAAAATCCTTAACCAAGAAGCCGGTAAGGAGTGTGCATCGACTTATGGACCGCATTGATGAATACAAGAGGGTCGAGGAAGACCAACAGCAAGGCAAGGGGAAAGGTAAGGTTATCCCTCAGGAGATGAGGGATTTCAGGTTGGACAGATACAACAATAACAGACCCCGAAAGGATTTTGCAGGACAATCTAGATCTACGACTTCTCAAGTGGTTAACACTGTGTTCTAAGAACCATTGCATCAAGTCTTGGAGAAGATTAAGAACGAGCCATACTTCAAATGACCAAACAAAATGGGAGGAAACCCTTTAAGGTGCAATCAGAGCCTTCATTGCCAATACTACCCGGAGCAGGGACATACCACCGAGGACTACAGAACTCTGTGGAACCATCTGGAGCAACTGGTCAGAGAGGGAAAGTTACAGTAGTCTTTGTATCGGCCCAACAAGCAAGGAGACTAATCAAGGATAGGGGCTTAGGGGAATACTTCTTCAAGGCCCCCGTTAGGCACAATTAATGTCATCTTTGCTACACCTGGGAGAAATGGTTCTCATCTTTCCAGGGTGATGTCTGTAACTCGGCTACCAACCAAGGACTCTAATTCTGAGTAGAAGAAGGCTAAAGTGGAGATCCGACCGGCGTTGAGTTTTTTGGACGAGGACAAGATGAGAACCATCCAGCCACATGATGATGCTTTGGTGGTCACCCTCATAATAGGAGTATAATGTGAAGAGGGTGATGGTAGACCAGGACAGTGATGCAGATATTATGTACTTTGACTTGTACAAAAGGCTAAACTTAAATCCTGAGGATCTGACAGCATATGATTCACCTTTGGTGAGTTTTGATGGGAAGGTTGTCATCCCAAGGGGTCAGATCAGGTTGCCAATGCAGATAGGTTCAAAGGTGGTTGAAGTGGACTTTATTGTGGTGGATGCATACTCTCCCTACACGGCCATTGTGGCCAGATCTTGGCTTCATGCCCTAGGGGTTGCTTCTTTAACTCTGCATTTGCAGGTAAAGTATCCATCAGGGGACCGAATTAAGGAGCTTGTGGGGAGTCAATCCATGGCTAGGCAATGCCTCGTAACTGCCATTATGCATCAGCCTGCGGCTAAGTCATTGGCCTCTACCGAGGGGGGCTTATAGCAATCAAGGATTCCGATCCTATCTACGGATGAGGTGTCGAGAGAGCCAAAGTGTGAGAGGTTGGAGGAAATTGCTATAGATGGCGATCTGAAGAAGTTTTTTTAGGTTGGGGCTTAGTTGCCTTCTCGGGAGAAGGAAGAACTATTAGCGTTCCTTAGGAGGAATATTGATGTGTTCGTCTGGAATGCCTATAAGGCTCCTAGGGTAGATCCTGACTTCATTTGCCATCATGAATGTCAACCAAGCTATCCTCCCTAGAAAGCAACCAACTCAGCGCTTATCTAAAGAGCATTCTAATGCTGTCAGGGAAGAGGTGAACAAGCTTAAGCAGGCTGGGGCTATCAAATAAATATTATGCCCTGAATGGTTGGCTAATATAGTGGTAGTAAAGAAGAAGAATGGGAAGTGGCAAGTGTGTGTAGACTTCACAGACTTGAACAAAGCCTGTTCAAAGGACCCCTTCCCTATGCCTTGGATTGATCAACTAGTGGACGCGACTATAGGCTATCCTCGGATGAATTTTTTGGATGCTTTTCAAGGGTACCATCAGATACCTTTAGCCTCGGACGACTAGGAGAAAATAATTTTTGTCACTCCTACTGGGAATTACCACTACAAGGTGATGCCCCTTGGTCTAAAGAATGCGGAGTCTACTTATCAGAGGATGATGATCAAGATGTTTGAGCCATATCTAGGGAAGAACATTGAGATTTATATAGACGACATAGTGGTCAAGAGTAAATTGAAATCTGAGCACATTAATGACCTCAGGAATATCTTTGAGATCTTGAGGAGGCAAAAGCTACGACTCAATTTTAAGGTTGGATAAGGTAATTTCTTAGGGTACATGGTTATACAACATGGAATTGAAGTCAACTCTGACCAGATTAAGGCAACAATTTACAACCACCTTGAAATCCCAAAGAGGTCTAGAAGCTAACAGGAATGACCACTACTTTAAACTGATTCATCTCTCGGTCAGTAGACAGGTGTAGACTTTTCTTCCAGTTATTGAACAAGTGGAAGGGATTTGAATGGACCAAGGAGTGTGTTTTAAACTTCCATCAACTGAAGAAGTACCTATCTCGGCCGCCCATTATGTCCAAACTCGAGATGGATGAGATTTTGTTTACTTACATTGCTGTAGCATCCCATGCGGTAAGTCTGGTGCTTGTTCGGGTTGATAATAGTGTACAAAGGCCAATTTATTATGTGAGCAAGTCACTACATGAGGCCGAGGTCCGTTACCTACCACTGGAGAAGGCCATTTTAGTAGTGGTGCATGCTACACGTAAGCTCTCCCACTATTTCTAATCACACACAGTTGTTGTCCTAACCCAGCTCCCACTTTCACTTAGATCTCTACTTCGGAGTGCTAATTACATAGGAAGGATTGTCAAGTGGGGTATGATCCTAGGCGCTTTTGATATCAAGTACATGCCTCGCACCTTTGTCAAGGGTTAAGTCCTTGCCAATTTGGTAGCTGAGTTTGCTAAAACCCCATTAGAAGAGAAAGTAGAGAAGCATAACATGGATGAAAAATCAGTTGGTGCAATCTCCTTACAAGAACCTTTGTTCTAGAAAGCATACGTTGATGGTACGGCAAACCACAGAGGATCTGAAATGAGGTTAGTTCTTATATCTCTCAAGAGGATTACAATTGAGAAATCCTTAAGATTGGGCTTCTCGGCCACAAAAAATGAAGCTGAATATGTAGCTCCACTGGTAAGGATGACTATGGTTCAGAAAATGGGTGGAAAAGTAGTGAAAATTTTCTCTGATTCAAGGCTGGTTGTGGGCCAAGTTTAAGGAGAGTTGAAAGCTAGAGATCTCAGAATGCAGGAATATTTGAACCAGGTTAGACACTTACAGTCTAGATTTGAGTCTTTTAATTTGTCACAAATCCCTAGAAGTAGAAATACACATGCTGACTCTCTTACCACACTGGCAACCTCCTCAGCACAAGGTTTACCTCGGGTGATCCTTGTGGAAGACTTGTGTAAACCTATTAAGGTAAAGGGAGATGGGGTTCATATTCATCAAATAAGGGTGAGTCCTAGCTGGATGGACTCTATTGTACTGTTTCTTAAGGAAGATATTTTGCCCGAGATTAAGTCCGAGGCCGATAAGGTACGAAGAAAGGCTCATCGGTTTTGGCTGTCCGAGGACCAAAAGTTGTATAAGAGATCTTTTTCTGGACCATATTTGCTATGCATACACCCTGAAGAAGTTGAACTACTCTTGGAAGAGTTACATGAGGGGATTTATGGAAGCCACACCGAGGGTAGATCTTTGTCTTACAGGGCCCTCACTTAAGGGTATTGGTGGCCAAATATGCAGAGGGAAGTACAAGAGCACGTAAAGAAGTGCGATCAATGCCAAAGATTTGCCCCAAACAATCACCAACCTGGAGGGGTCCTTAATCCTTTGTCTAGTCCTTGGCCTTTTGCTCAATGGGGTTTGGATATTGTAGGGCCTTTCCTTAAGGCAACAGGAAATAAAAGATATTAATTGGTTGGCACGGATTACTTCACAAAATGGGTTGAAACTGAACCATTGGCAAACATCAGGGACGTGGATGCCAAGAGATTTGTTTGGAAAAATATTGTCATATGGTTCAGAATCCCTTATACCCTCATCTTAGACAACGGTCTTCAGTTTGACAACAAGGCCTTTAAGAAGTATTGTTGTGACCTAGGCATGACAAATAGATATTTCACCCCGGCATATCCACAAGGGAATGGATAGGCTGAAGCTGTCAATAAGGTCATAGTGAGTGGGCTTAAAAAGAGACTGGACGACACAAGGGAAAATGGGTAGAAAAGTTGTCACACGTCCTTTGGATATACCAGACTACATCTCATAGGTCCACTGGGGAGAATCCCTTTTCAATTACTTATGAGACCGAGGTGATTATTCCTCTGGAGACTGGATTCCCCACACTGAGAACGAGTTCTTTCACTTCGAGCAGCAATGATAGGCTATTGGAGAAGAGTTTAGACTTAATTGAAGAGCGAAAAGAAAATGCTATGGTCTAATTGGCCTATTATCAACATAAACTTAAGCAGGGGTATGATGTCAACGTGAAGATAAGACCACTAGCACCTAGAGACTTAGTGTTAAGAAAGGTTTTGGGCACTGCTAAGAACCCAGCTTGGGGAAAGTTGGGGCCAACTGGGAAGGACCATATCGCATCACAACAGTGGCAGGAATAGGTGCATATTATCTTCAAGATCTGATGGGAATGTTGTACCACGCACCTGAAATGTAAACAACCTGAAAATGTATTATTATTAATAAAAGCTGTCTTTATCATATTTTTTTAGTTTATTACATCGTGTGTCATGCGTCCTATTATTTGTTGAATATCAAATAGAATCTTGGTCAGATCTGGCTCCTTGGACCACATACTTTGGGTAAATTGATATTTTAAGACATCTTTTTAAGTATTAAACAGAACTTTAGTCATACCTGGCTCCCCAAATCACATGTTTTGGGTAAATTAATACTTAATAGCATTCTTCTAAGTGTCAAGCAGTACCTTAGTTATGCCTGGCTCCCCATACCACATGCTTTCGGTAAATTAACACTCCCTGACATCTTTCTAAATGTAAAACAGAACCTTAGTCATATCTGGTTCCTCAGACCACATGCTTTGGAAAAATTAACACTCTCTATTTATTTTTCTAAGTATTAAATTGAACCTAAGTCATGCTTGGTCTCTCGAACTACATACTTTGGGTAAATTAATACTTCAATTCGTTTCACTAAGTATTAAACAGAACCTTAGTCATGTTTGGCTCCCCGAACCACATGCTTTGGGTAAATTAATACTTAATTATATCATTCTAAGTGTTAAACAGAATCTTAGTCATGCCTGACTCCTCGGACCACATGCTTTGAGTAAATTAACACTCCCTGGCATCTTTCTAAGTGTTAAACAGAACCTTAGTCGTGTCTGATTCCTCGGACCACATACTTTGGGTAAATTAACACTTTCTATTTATTTTTCTAAGTATTAAACAGAATCTAAGTCATGTCTGATCTCTCGGATCACATACTTTGAATAAATTAATACTTCAATTTGTTTCACTAACGCTCTATTTGTTTCGCTGGAAAACCTTCTGTAACGATAGTTTCCACATTTTTCAGTGTTTGGTAGCACAAAAAAAACCTGGTTAATAGAAAACTATCTTTGGTCAATAGAAAGCTCTAATAAAAATAAGGCTTATTTTCTATAGGTTGTTTTCTAAAAAATTTTTTTGGAAAACAATCTCTCTCTCATGCATTGCATCTCCTATAAATATTATCTTCGTCTATAGCCGTGGGAAACATAATTTTTTGGCGCCTTCTCTTTCTCATGGTAAGTTTTCTCACTTTTTCTCTCTTCCCTTTACTTTTTCTCTCCTCACACCCTCACTGTCACTAACTCTGGTCTCTCCTCTTCCCATAGATCTCTCTCTCTCTGTCTCTCTTCTCTCTTTTCTCCATGTTTCTCTTCCCCTCTGTAACACAATTCTCTGATTAGATTTTTTTATTTCCTTCACTGATCGGTCAATAGTTTCGACTTGCAAAGGAGAACAAATTTGTAGTGGTAATTATTTCATTCCTCTTTACCAAAATTTCAATTCTTTGCTTTGAATTTCAAGCTCGATTTTCTTTTTTCTCTAAGAAATTTTTGGTTTGATGGATTCCAGGCAAAAGTTACTTCTTTTTCGTACATAAAGTGCAAAAAAATAAAAAATAAAATAAAAAGAAGAAGAAGAAAGAAAGAATGAAGTAAAAGATGAAAATTTTAAACATAATACCTATATTGCTCTAAATTGCTTTTATATGGGACAATCTTTACCGTGGACTAATAATATTGTTATATAATGAATGATAATTGTTTAGGAGAATTGCATTTGTTGGCAAATACTTTTTTTGTTGGCAGATACTATGCAGTGATGATATATTATACAGTACATTATGTAAATACATAATTTAAAATAATATTAGAGACTTGTGGTTGACCATAGTAGACAATTAGTATACCAACAAAAAGAATAGACAATTAAAAGTTATTGTTATTTATACTTATTGAAAATGTATTCCCCTGTCAAATTTATATATATATATATATATATATATAGAAAAATGGTTGATATATATGTGTGTGTGTGTACATACGTTACTATCTATATATATAAGCAAGATGAGTGGTAGAAATCATGAAAATTTGACAACTAATTAATTTTGATTGCATCTATTGTCAAAATTTTATTATGAAAACCAAATTCATTCTTGGTTTTTTATTTATAATGATTACATTAGTTAGTTTACATAATATACATGTTTTAAATTATAAAAGAAATATTTTTAAAAAAATTGCATACCAAATACTAGAAAACATTCTCAAGCTCATTTTCAAGGTCGTTACCAAACATTGGAAAATGAGACAGTTTTCTAGAAAATGCTCTTTGAAAAATGAGCAATTTTCCAAAAAACGTTAATGCTGAAACAAACAGAGCGTAAGTGTTAAATAGAACCTCAATCATGCCTGACTCCCCAGACCACATGTTTTGGGTAAATTAACACTCTCTGACATCTTTTTAAGTGTTAAACAAAACCTTATTCATGTCTGGTTCCTCGGACCACATGCTTTGAGTAAATTAATACTCTATTTATTTTTCTAAGTATTAAATAGAACCTAAGTCACGTTTGGTCTCTTGGACCACATACTTTAGGCAAATTAATATTACAGTTCGTTTCACTAAGTGTTAAGCAGAGCCTTAGTCAAGTGGGATTCCTCGGATCACGGCCTTAGATAAGTTAATGTCCTCGATTATTTGCCCAAGTGTTGAACAAAGCCAAGGCTATGCCAGATCCCTTAGATATTTGTCTACTAAATGTTTTGCTCACCTCCATGAAGATTAGCCTTCCCTGTAAACGGCCCGTTGCTCAATGCAAACATATGATCATTTTCTTTACTATTAATATGTGTTTAATTTATTTGAATTAGCAATAATGCATTACTGTTAACTTTTGTTGAGGTTTAGGTGGCAACCATCCACTACTGTTAACAATCTTATCAGTCCTGAGTCTCATCAAAGAGCAAAACAATAACTACATCAATCAGAGAGTAAAGGTTACAGGGAAAAAGAAAGATTCAAGAAATAAAAAGTGAAGTCTTTTCATTGATCAAAAAGAAGGTACATTATAAATAGTGGTGAACTACTAAAATAAAATAATAATAATAATAATAAAGAAGGGAAATAAGTAAAAAGATCCTATAACTATGCCTTTGCTCAGGGAGGGTCCTCCTTAGGATCAGCTGTCTTGGATTTAGTATTATCGGCTTTGGACTTGGACTCAGCACTCTTGGCCTTGGAGACCACATCCTTAATCGTGAGAGCATCCTCGGAGTGCTAGGCCTTGGACGGTGGCTGAACCTCTGTACCCTTACCTTTATCCTTGGGCTGAGCACCCCTCTTTACAGCCTCCTTACCCTTGGCCGCCTCAGCCCCTGGGTTTTGGTCATTGGTCTTGTCAGCCCCTGTTGAGACTTCAATATCAAGATAAGGGGCTTGGAGGGTGGAGAGTTGTTCAGGGGGAGGGAAAGGAAAAGCAGTAGGAGCAAGAGGCAACGCTGGAGCTCCTCGGAAGTCCTCTGGATAAAAAATGTTCTCTGTGCTCCTCCATTCGAAGGTAGCAGGGACTCCTGCTCGGTTGAGTGCTTCAGCCCATACCTCCTTGCAGTAATCCCTGCACACCTCCACTAGCTCGTTTGCCAGCCTTATATACATTTCCTGCACCCCACGCTCGTAGGATGCCGCCTTCACGGCCTCAAAAACTTCTCTAGCTACCCGAGCTGTTTCCTTGGCTTTTTGCAGTTCGGCCTTCAAATCCAGGACTAGCTATCTCTAGGTGGCCAACTCTATCTCTGTAAGATGAAGCTTCTTGCGTTGGTCCTCGGCCTGGTCATCGGCATTCTTCAAACCCGCCTTGGCACTTAGCCGTGCCTTTTCCTCAGCAACCAACTTGTTGGAAAGCTCCTTGTTCTTTTGTTCAACTGCACCCAAGGCCCTGTTGGCTTCGGCACGGAGGTTAGCCTTAACCCTGACTTCATTCCAGGCATCATTAACCTATTTCTCGGCAACGAAAACTTCATGGATAGCCTGCATATAATCAACAAAGGAATATGTCAGAAACATGACAAAAGAACAGGAAAAGAAGCAAGTAAAGTGTGCCTAGGGGCTTACCATGGCCAGATCCCTCTTCAGGGACAGAAAAAGCTCTGGCTATTTCACTTTCTTCAAGGCATCCATGTCCTTGGGAAGCAAGAATGGGCGCTCCAAAGCCTCGGCCACATGATAGGCATGGCCTCTCTAGAATTCCCTGATAAAGGTGTTCCAGGGTAATGCCACGCTGTCCAGTTCCAAGTTGGATGGTGTACTTTGGCCGAGTGCTTGGCTTCCTTACTCTCCACCGAAGTATCCCGCGCCCTATCTTTGGCTATCTTCTGCTGTTTCGAGTCCTTCGGTAGGGCAATCTCCCCCTCCTCGATGTCCTTCTCTTTCCACTTCTTCTTTTGCAAGTTTGGATTGGGGAGCAGGCCGAGCGGGGAAGGAAGAGGGGGAGGGGGAAGATTGGGGGGAAGCTAAGTCTTTGGGGCCTCCTTAGATGATGACTCTTTGTTCCTCCCGGCAAGGATATCTTTCAAGCCTTTCCTTAGATTCAAGGCCATGTCTTCCTCCTCCTCGAAGCTACTGTCCACCCAAGTGATTATAAGTCTGGGAGAATGAGTCGCAAAGGATCTGTCGAGTTCACCATCAGAGTCCGAGAGCTCTACATGCCTTTCTTATGCCTCTCCTTCTTCTTCGAGGTGAAACTGATCAATTTCAGCCTCCAAGGACAGACGTGAAAAGGTTGTTTCTTCCCTTGGGGTTCCTCCCTCAAGAGAAGAGCGGTGGAAAGGCAGCTCAACAGGTGGCAGGTCTTCTCAAGCTAAAAAGCTGGACACTGAGATGTTTATGCGGGCTAGCCTGGGATCACCGGCTCTTATTGCTTGGCCCCCGTCTTGGAACAGATTTGGCAAGGGCTCGAAGTCAAGTATCAGATGAACGGCTCGCAACTGCCTGTCTTCACTCACGAATATCTCGGACCTCGGCACCTTATTAAGACCCACAACGTTGACAAGACTGAGTCTGGAAGCTACGTGCCTCTTATCTACACACAAAAAAATAAAAAATAAAAAATCGAGGAGCAAAGCTATCAATATCATGAAATCACTATTTGAAGTGAACGAAATACAAAAAGAATGAAGGAGTAGTGAAGCCGAAGAGCTACTGCCTGTGCTTTAGGAAAAAAGAAAGAAAATAAGGGACCTAAGCCTAGGGTACCCCACCTAGCTCTCCCTCCCGAGTTGGGTAATGAAGACTATCGTGCCACTCCCCAGAGGTGATTAAGTAGTCATCCTTCATACCTTTGTTGGACTTGGGAAGACACGATACGAGCCTAACAACAGTGGACCGGGACTTGAGGTAATATCCCACATTGACAAGTGAATGGCATTCGTACATGTGAACGACATTTGTACATGTGAACGACGTCGTGCTATGTAAGTCCCAAGCCCATCTACTTATTAAGAGCATCTACACTACCTAAGACCCTAAATAGGTTAGGAGCACACTGCTGGGGACATAACCTATGGTTGATTAGGTAGTCTTGGGTCACCCTACCTATGAGAAGTGTCATTCCTTCTTATATGAAAGCGATCATAGGAATGACAACCTCCCCTTCTTTCTTATCTGTGACTATCCGATCTGGAGCACAATACCGCAAGGCTACTCCTTGCGGAATGTGGTACTTAACCCTGAAACCCTCCATACCAGCAGGAGTGTCTACAAGGTGCTTAAACCTACCAATTTGGTTAAGCTAAAAGGAAACGGATAATGTATTCAAGGAGAGGAAATAAAGAATGGAAGGGCGAGGAGATTAGCCGAGAAGAAAATGGCCTAAAAAAGAAGAAACTTACGAGAATGAGCAAGTGTATTACTTTTGGTACTTCTTAAAGGTTCAAATTTTTTAGAGAAAAAGACTTGGAAACTTTAGAAGCTTAGGAAGCCTTGAAGGTTTGAGAGTTATGAATTTCTTGAGAGCTCGAACATTTGTAAAATGAGGAAAAATGATTCCCCCGGGTGCCTTATATAGAAGGGGGAATTGAGTGGGACTTATCTCGCTCAAATTACAAGGAGAGATGCTAATTGTAGGATCTACATCTCACCGTAGGATATGGGGAGCAAAGTGCCGCCTGGAGCATTTAATGAGACATCGCAGGCTTCGAAGCGCCAGGGACAGTTATGGGGCACGTGAAGCGATACTCTCATGTATGTAAATTAAGAGAAATAAATGGATTTAATTCTCTAGAGTCAAAACCTCATTTTTTTTCTCCTCGGATAAGAGGGGAAAAATCGGAGTTTTGAGGGGTTGTTGTAGGGCATGTGCCTAAAGTTATATGTTGGGCCTTAGGCCTTGGCCAAGGATGTTGGGTGGTCCGAGAACAAATAAACAGTAATGAGGATGTCAGACTTAGAGCCCCGTAAGTAAGTTACAAATGAGAAGGTTAGAAGAGGCATGCCGAGGAGAAATATCTCCTCAGATAAACGGAACACAAATCAAAGTGTATATCCTATTGTCCAAAGTGACATTCTAGGAAATTCTACTGATAAGGATGTGCGTCACAAACGTACGAGGGGGATAGGAGCTAAGAAATATCTAAGAGAAAACTACTACCACTGCATTGAATGCTCTATAGCTAACTCTCTGGCTGTATTAATGAGGAAGGGATTTCTGAACAGTGTTTTTCAGCCTTACAACTACCCCCAAAGACTTCTAGAGGGTGCTGATGGGATAAGGATCAACCCAAGCAATCTACCATCTAGGTGGAGGATAAAGATGAAAAGGGAGAAGTAGTATAAATTAAAAGGGAGACCCTAAGAGAAGGGGATCGGGAAATTAAAGAAAGAAAAGACTATAGCCATTAACACTGTATTTGTAACCAATTCCAAGTAATATATACATGAATTAATCTTCTCGGACTGTACCGAGGACGATTTTCTTAAGATAATACTTGTCCACTTTTACTTCACTATGATTTGGATCCATTGTAATTGTTATCTAACTTATTAGAACCTAGTTTTCCAACCCACTCTCTACAAATTTATTGTACTGGGCTTTTTGGGCCTAAGTTCATTGATCATTTGGGCTGGGGACTCAAATCTAGTCCTTACAAACATAATTTAGTTAGAATTTATTAGTGTTAAATTTAGGTTCTTTTTTTTTTAGATCATAATTTAGGTTTACTAAATAAAAAATCATAATTTAGGTTCATTTTTATTCAAGGGCAAGTATAAAATAAATAAATAAATAAACCCATAGCTTTATCATTGGGACTGCCTTGCCATAAAAAAAAGTTTTATTATTGGACTTAAAACATATACCTTTCTATCTCAAAAATAAAATAAAATAAAAACCATATACTTTAATTAATTTTGAACTCTAAACAAACCATATACTTCCATAAAATGTGCTCATAAAATGTGCTCAAACAAATCCCTACCCTTAGTTCTTTAGAGTGGAACCAAAAACAAAATCATAAACCCCAAAAGAAAATCAGATCTCAAAAGAAAATCAGATCTCAAAAGAAAATCAGATCTCTCTCTCTCTCTCTCTCTCTCTCTCTCTCTCTCTCTCTCTCTCTCTCTCTCTCTCTCTCTCTCTCTCTCTCTCTCTCTCTCTCTCAAATTAGGTTAGCATATATTGCAGCAACAAAATTTCTAGAGCAAAGTTATGAAAATTCAAAACTTTGAATAAAAAACTAGCTTTCCATCTACCTAGGTTATAAAACTAAATATAATATTCAACTATTATGCTCTATCACTATCACCTTAAAAATGAGAAAATGGTGGTTTCAAGATTGATTTTGGTAGAGTTTTGGTATGCTAATGATGATTGTCCATAGTGGTAAGAATGGAGGGTATTTATAGCCAAAATTCAAAACCCTAAGGTTTCTAAAGTGTTGATAGCTAATAGTTGATCAACTCTTGAGTTAGATATGTAATTAAGTGATTTTAGGGTTGCTATCACTGAGTGGCATACACCTAAAATAACATTAACAGACATATGTTAGTAATAACTGGTGTACGACAATGTGTGCCACTTTTATGAGACTATTTTGGGCTTCAAAAGTGATTTAGGCTTACATCTTTTGGTCTATTGAACTTACTATATAGTGTTAATCATTTTAGTAGGAGTTCGAGGTATTTTCATCATTGAGACTAGGGCCTCAGGTATAGACTAGAATAGAGTGGGGTATTTATGCTTATACCAGTAGAGAAGATGAAATGGATCAATACAAGTGATTAGCATATGAGATCTTTCTCTTCTTCTTCTTTTCTTCTTTTTTAAAGATAGTTATAATATACTGCTGATCCTACAGCTTGAACCATTTTCCTTTTTAAACCCTTAAGAACTTTGTGGATGGAGAGGTGCCAATTTAACTAAAATGCCCTTGACTAGCATACGAGATCTTCAATGAGATGTCAATTCAACTAAAATAGCATACGAGATCCTTAAGTTACCGAAACACAACAAAGAGCCTACCATGAAAGAAAAATCCTTAATATTACCATTAATTTTTTTTTTTTTTTAAAAGATGACATCAATGGCCCTCACTTAAGGATAATAAAAGGTTCAAGGGAACCTACTTGTCACAAGAAGGAAAAAGTCATAGTTTTACTATTTTATCCCCGAATTTGGCCCGTTATCCCTGAATTAGCGACAACTCCAGCCACCATCACAAGAAGTCCATAAACAATCCATTCATTCATAAGCAAAATTTTTATTTTTAGTACTTGTGTCTATCTAACAACTAAAAATCCATTCATTCATAAGAAAAATTTTTATTTGGGAAGAAAAAAAAAAGTTGACAGGTAAGGGTCCCAATACCCTCTCGGAGTGAACCGATCAGAATTTGCTGTGAACTTAAAGTTGGAGAGGAAGGAATGAGAAACATATTCGTTTGATCAGATACTGCATTCACAAAAGATTCAAGCCAGGTAGCCCATCAGTGCCGATTACCATGAGCATGAACAGCCCTTACAGGCAGGGTCCCTGTGCTCAAGAATCAGCATATTGAATCACTGGAGCAAACTATTAACCTTTTTTTTAAAATTCTGCTCTTTTGGCGCCTGGGTCTCCAATGAAAGTTAAAAGATACTTCAATCGGAATTAATTGACATGAATTGATGAAAATGTGTCAAGCTTAACTCATAAATTTTATAAATACAAAAAGGTAAAACTTAAATTAAGTTTCTTAGATGTAGTGACTTATGTTCCCCCAATGAAATTCCAACTCATGATTGCATTGAATTTAATCATCTTGAAAGATAACAATGTTTATACTACATTGATCAATGCATCCGCATATTTTTATTTTATTGGAAAACTTGCCAAGAGCCTTGTAACTATTGATTTATTAAAAGAAAGAAAAAAACTTGAGATATAATACCTAAAGAACTGTAATTAAGTTACTCATAACCTAACCTTGCAGTTCAAGTAAGCAAGTTATTGGCTCACTTTTGCCCATATATATATATATATATATTCCTGGTTCTCAAGCCATTTTACTCTCCGTAAATTGTTGTCAACTTCCATTTGGTTTGGAAATCTAGACTAACTGAGACGAGACATCCTGTACAGATATAAAGTTGATAAATAACAAAAACTGTCACATGAGAAAGACAGAGAGAGGTCAGATTTATTTCATTTTTTTTTATAGGTGACAGAGAGAGATCAGATTTATTAATCAGTATTAACTAGGGATGGCCATGGGTAGGGTATAGATCGAGTATACCCATACCCGACCCGAAACTTTACCCATGGATACCTGATTATCAATACCCGTTAATATCCATACCTTACCCGAAACCCAAAACCCATTTATTTATTTATTTATTTTTTATAATTTCAAAACTACTAGACTTTGGAGAATGAGGGGTCCACGATGACTTGGCAAAAAATGGTTGCCGACACAGTGGCGTGAAGATCCATGGAATTTGATTTGAGGAAAAGTTGAATTGGGCTTAGAGCCCTTTAAAGTGCAAATTTCTTGGCTTGGATAGGCTCAAATTTTTCTCTAAAAGAATCTTCGGATATGTTAAATTTTTGGTGCTATGCTTTGCTACCTCTCCTTGGGGGATGGGACTCTTTGGGCTTTGGCTAACTGGTAAACATGGATCTGGGCTTGTGGAAGATCCAAATTACAATGTTGATCCAAGTTCTTTCTTAAATAGGTTAGACCTAGAAATAAAATTTTCAAGAAAATTACAGTGCATGTGTCCAAGAAGCACTAAAAAGATTTCTATCTTATTTGCTTTAGAACTCTGTGTGTGTTGTGGTTACGTTGAGGGGTCCATGATGACTTGTAAAATGGCTTCTGGATTTGTATTCGTGGGAATTTTGATTTGAGGAAGTCTTAACCGTAAGTTTGGAAATGAAATATGCCTCAATTTCCCTCAAGAATCTACTCCTTGTCCTTACTGATGGGGCACTCCTTAGTCAGTGGAGCATATTAATATTAGTCTTTTTTTTTTTTTTTTTTCGGGTCGGGTTTGGATATTATTCATACCCTACCCAAACAATTGGGATAATATCCATACCCTACCCGGTTAAGCTCTACCCATTAAGAACCAGGTATTACCCGAAACATTTGGATCGGGTAGGGTTGGATATCCATTACCCAGTTGGTATGGCCATCCCTAGTATTAACAATCAAATGAGACGTATGATTTTCCTTGTTAAATTAATTTCCTATTTTTCTTCTAGAAAGTGGATATGAAACAACAACACATTTCTATCACCCAAACAACCCCAATTGACCAATCAAATGAATAAAAATTCAAGTGAAATACAACCTTCAATATGTAGCAGTGGCGACGCCACGTTTAGGTTAGGGTGTTCCTGAAATACAACCTTCAATATGTACTATGTAGGCTTATCTAATATCTTCTTCATAAATTAGTAGCTGTGGGCTTGAAACAATCAATATTGCATAATCCGACTGATCTCACGATGTTCCCAAAGCTACCACCACAACGCAATTCCAACAATGAGGAAAACCAAATATTGAATATATATGCAATTATGCATGCCATATTATTATTATTGCATAACAAATCAGATCTCTCTCTCTCTCTCTCTCTCTCTCTCTCTCTCTCTCTCTAAAATTAGGTTAGCATGTATTGCAACAATAAAATTTCTAGAGCAAAGTTATGAAAATTCAAAACTTTGAATAAAACACTAGCTTTCCATCTACCTAGGTCAGAAAACTTAATATAATATTTGACTATTATGCTCTATCACTATCACCTTAAAAATGAGAAAATGGTGGTTTTAAGATTGATTTTGGTAGCGTTTTGGTATGCTAATGATGATTGTCCATAGTGGTGAGAATGGAGGGTATTTATAGCCAAAATTCAAAAACTTAAGGTTTCTAAATTGTTGATAGCTAATAGTTGATCAACCCCCAAGTTAGATATGTAATTAATTGATTTTAGGGTTGCTCTCACTGAGTGGCATTCACCTAAAATAACATTAACAGACGTATGTTAGTAATAACTGGTGTACGACAACGTGTGCCACTTTTATGAGACTATTTTGGGCTTCAAAAGTGATTTGGGCTTACATCTTTTGGTCTATTGAACTTACTATATAGTGTTAATCATTTTAGTAAGAGTCGGAGGTATTCTTCATCAATGAGACTAGGGCCTCAGGTATAGACTAGAATAGAGTGGGGGGTCTATGCTTATACTACTAGAGAAGATGAAAATGATCAATACAAGTGATTAGCATATGAGATCTTTTTTTTTTTTTTTTTAGATAGTTATAATATGCTGCTGACCCCGTAACTTGAACCATTTTCCTCCTTAAACCCCCAAGAACTTTGTGCATAGAAAGATGCCAATTCAGCTAAAATGCCATTGACTAGCATACGAGATCCTCAAGTTACTGAAACACAACAAATAGCCTACTAAGGTTCTCAAAATCGGGATCCTACGTAGGATCGTGAAAGGCAGGTGGGATCGTAAATTGTAAGATTGGATCGTAGATCGTAAGATCTTACATATTTCGGATTTAAAGCAAAAAACATATTAATAATGATTTTGTATGTTAAATAATCACGTAAATTGTGAATTTATCCATAAAAAACAAAGATTTGCATCATATGATGTAATTTGCATGTCATACATCGCTACGTTTATACTAACGAAACAATTATAATTAAGTTTTGACCCAATGTATCTAAAAAGTTCAATAAATTTTTAATTAGCAACCAAATACCAAAATATTTATTAACACATATGAAAATATTTTCCAAGTTATAAGTTCCAAGTTTAAAATCCAAAATAAGTTATCAAATAGAAACTAGCTAACTAAAATATAAAATCCAAAAGCAAGATTAATATTAAGGTAAAGTGAACATTTTTAATTATTCTCATTCTAGAGTTCTTATAACTACCATCATAATCATCATTATCCATTTCATCATCTATGTAAACATTGTATATTTGTATATTAGAGCTACAAAAGAGATCAAGATACAAATTCAGATTCAACTATTCAAATTATACCACTCAGCAACAATTACAAAACATGCTCAAAAAAATAATAAATTAATATACAAATACAAGCATACTAATAAAATTATATATAAGAAAAAAAATTAGTAATATTATAACACAAATTAGTATATTGATCAAACAAATTTAACAACATTATATTTTAAAATATAGTAAAGCCAATATAAATTCTTCGTTTAGAAATGATGAAACATTCATTCATTTTGATTACAAGTGAACTATAAACTAGAAAACATTTGCTTAGGTTAACATAATTTTATAAATAAAAAATAAAAAATCATACCATTACAACACAGAAGAATAAAAACCCTTTAAACTTCATTAAAACCAAAATTTTATCCCATAAAAAAAAAAAAACCAAAAAAAAAATGATGTTTTGGTAGGATTGATAGGATCCTACAATCCTACATACGATCCTACCATTTTTACAGTCCTAGTGCAATCCTAAACGTTTTGGTCAGATAGGATCGTAAAATCGTGCGATCCTACGATCCAAATCGCGATTTTGACAATCATGGAGCTTACCATGAAAGAAAAATTCTTAATATTACCATTAAAAATATAGAGATAATTACACTTTACCCACCTGTGGTTTGCCTCTAATTTGATATGCCTACCCGTGGTTTAAATTTTGACACTTTACCCACCGGTGATTCTCACTGTTACTATGCCGTAACCCACCTCTCCCTCATCGTTACTCTAACACAGAAATATGTCAAAAATAAAAACTCAAATAGATCAAAAAGTTAGGGTTATTGAAATTTGTGGTAGTTCAATCACTTTAACTCCTTGCAAATCCAACACCTTGAGCAGCTTGAATCTAGTATAAAATAATTTTGAAATGGACAACTTAGGTGGCAGATCTTTGACTCCAAATATAAGCAAAGAATGAAGATGAGATACATCCATGTTGGTATCATGTTTGTTAAACTTTGTTGGATTGTCTGCCTCCTGCATTTTCTAGACATGCTTTCATTGCAAAAATTTCATGTCTCCTCACTCCCAAACTTGAAGCTTGCCCAAGCAACAAATGAACCCAAAATCAAGAGAAAACAAATGGATCAAATACAAAAAATCAAAAATATAATTATTGCACAATGAAAAAAAACCAAAATTTTAAAAAACCCCAAAAGCCCAATTTGCAAAATCAAAATCCAAACCAACCCAAATCGCCAAATTTAACAAATTCACATAATTTTTGCTTTATAAGGTGACCGTGGAACCTTCTGGGGAGCCTTGACCAAGCTATGATTAACCCCCTAAACGGCCTTGTCGAATCCAAAAGGCAAAAGCGAGTGCATGGAGCGGCGCGTCTCACTCTTGTATTGGAAAATATTCCAGCTGGGAATGGATCTCTTATCGGGTGTGGCCGGAAAAGCAACTTCACCGGAGGTTTTGGGGCTGAAAAGAGCGGCACGTAGGAGCGTGGCATAGGCACTTGACGTGTCTTCTTGTCCCTCAGCTGTAGAGCTCACCTTTGGCGAAACCAAGTCGAAAAGCGCAAAATTCGACCCAGATCTACTGGGTATGAACCGGTCGGAGTAGATCGTTCTCGAGGGACCCGTGTGGTAGCATCTAGGATTCTTGTTTTGATCTATTTTCTGGGTATTCAAAGTTTTCCCAAGAAAATCAAGATTTTCTTTCCAAATAAAGACTAAAAAATGAAAAATCAAAACAAAATCACTTGAGGAGTTTCAATTTTTGTTGGCATGTGGAGTTTCAATTTTTGTTGTTTGAAGTTTTTTGGGTTTTCAACTTTTTTGGGTTTCCAGTTTTTGGACGTGAGGAGTTTCAATTCTTGTTGTTTAAACTTTTCTGGATTTCTAGTTTTTGGACATGAGGAGTTTCAATTTTTGTTATTTGAACTTTTCTGGGTTTTCAACTTTTCTGGGTTTCTAGTTTTTGGACATGAGGAGCAGGAGATTTGATTTGATTTATTTGAACATTGTTGAGTTAGATTAGGAGTTCTAATTTTTATCTAATTTTTCTCATACGACTTTATCATGCTTTTAGATGTATAATTAGTTTATTTGTGGTTAAGATGATAAGTTCAAATACAAGTTGTAGTTCTAAGAAATTGCATAATATTTTTTACCAATAGCACATTTTGATCTTGTTTTCTCTTGAATTTTTATGTGTTTTATGTTTTGAGAGGAGAGAGACATAAAAATGGTGCAAAAATACATATTTAACCTTCTTTTTAATGGAGGTGGGTAACAGAGCCTTAACGAAGGGAATCACAAGTGGGTAAAGTGTCAAAATTGAAATCACGGGTAGGCAAATCAAATTAGAGGCAAACCACATGTTGGTAAAGTATAATTATCCCAAAAATATATATATAAATAAATAATAGATGACATCAATGGTCTTCACTTAAGGATAATAAAAGGTTTAAGGGTACCCACTTCCTTGTCACAAGAAGGAAAAAGTCAAAGTTTTACCATTTTATCCCCGAATTTGGCCCGTTATCCCTGAATTAGGACCTTTACTATTAAATTTAATGCTTATTGTTAGATTACTTGAGCTTAGCGACAACTCTAGCCACCATCACAAGAAGGCCATAAACAATCCATTCATTCATAAGCAAAATTTTTATTTGGGAAGAAAAAAAAAGTTTAAGTGTGGCTTATTCTTCTCTTTTTCTTTATTTTAAAAAACCCTTAATAAATAAACAAAATATAGTTCTTAGTTCTATTATATCTTTGTGAATTTTCTTACATCAATATATTACTCATAAATGACTTTTTTCAATTAAATTCAACAATATATGCAATTGCATTGATTGAGCCAATAAAATTTTCCCCGTGCTTCTAATCTCGAATGGTACCTACTTTGACATTAAACAACAATATTTGCTTACAGATACGGGTCCCAATACCCTCTTGGAGTGAACCGATCAGAATTTGCAGTGAACTTAAAGTTGGAGAGTAAGGAATGAGAAACACATTCATTTGATCAGATACCGCATTCACAAAAGATTCAAGCCAGGGTAGCCCATCAGTGCCAATCACCATGAGCGTTAACAGCCCTTACAGGCAGGGTCCCTGTGCTCAAGAATCAGCATAATGAATCACTGGAGCAAACAATTAACCTTTTTTTAAATTCTGCTCTTTTGGCGCCAGGGTCTTGAAAAAAAGTTAAAAGATACTTCAATCGGAATTAATTGACATGAATTGATGAAAATGTGTCAAGCTTAACTCATAAATTTTATAAATACAAAAAGGTCAAGATTAAATTAAGTTTATTAGATGTTGTGATTTATGTTCCCCCAATCAAATTCCAACTCATGATTGCATTGAATTTAATCATCTTGAAAGATAACAATGTTTATACTACATTGATCAATGCATCCACATATTTTTATTTTATTGGAAAACTTGCCAAGAGCCTTGTAACTATCGATTTATTAAAAAGAAAAAACTTTGAGGTATAATACCTAAAGACTGTAATCAAGTTACTCATAACCTAACATTGCAGTTCAAGTAAGCAAGTTATTGGCTCACTTTTGCCCATATATATATATATATATATATTCTCCTGGTTCTCAAGCCATTTTACTCTCCATAAATTGTTGTCAACTTCCATTTGGTTTGGAAACCTAGACTAACTGAGACAAGACATCCTGTACAGATACAAAGTTGATAAATAACAAAAATTGTCACATGAGAGAGAGACAGAGACAGGTCAGATTTATTTCTTTTTTTTTTCTTTTTTTCTTTTTTTTGATAGGTGCAGAGAGAGGTCAGATTTATTAATCAGTATTAACAATCAAATGAGACGTATGATTTTCCTTGTTAAATTAATTTCCTATTTTTCTTCTAGAAAGTGGATATGAAACAACAACGCATTTCTATCACCCAAACAACCCCAATTGACCAATCAAAAGAATAAAAATTCAAGTGAAATACAACCTTCAATATGTAGGCTCATCTGATATCTTCTTCATAAATTAGTAGCTGTGGGCTTGAAACAATCAATATTGCATAATCCGACTGATCTCACGATGTCCCCAAAGCTGCCACCACAACGCAATTCCAACAGTGAGGAAAAGCAGATATTGAATATATATGCAATTATGCATGCCACATTGGGCAAGCTTTGTTTTAAAAAGGAAGCATAAATGGGTAAAAAACAATACTATCCAGTCAAAATTATAGCTAACCTGTTCCTTGGTTTCTCCAGCTGGTCCACGCGGTCCACGCCATTGTGAACTTTAATAGACCGATCAATGCTCTTTCTTGATTTCTCTCTCTTATCACTACTGGTTCTTGATTTCTCTCTCCGGTCTGTGCTCAGCCTTGGCTTTTCTCTCTGGTCAGTACTCGGTCGAGACCTCTCCTCTCTATGATCTGTGCTGGATCTGGATTTCTCTCTACAATCTGTGCTGTTCCTGGGATTTTCTAGTTGATCTGTAATTGGCCCAGATCCTTTTCTCAGATGTGGTGATTTCTCAATGGCTGATATGAATTTCTTGAGATGCTTTATGTATTGTGGGAAAAGCTCCAAGTCACAATGATTACCTCCTTTAATCCATAATGGTTCATACTTCTCTTTACAGAGCTGCCAAAGTTTCCTACCATGGGACCAATCAACAACATCGTCAGCAGTTCCCTGCAAGAAAGGGCAAACACAGAGCACAACAGCTTGGTAAATGAGGATTCTTCTAATTACTTGAGCCAATGTTGCTTGATGCCTTACTTTCAAGGTTCAGACGCTAGGAGAGTTTCAGTTAGTGAAGAAAGGCAGCTAACCAATGTATATGGTGACAGATACCTATCGATTATAAAATGGGTACATGAACTTATATTAATCAGGTGCGCCAATTAAGATCATAGTAAGACATTTAATACAATGAGACAAGCACGCATGAACCACATCATGGTCTTTATACCCACAATGGGTGGAAGCTGGCATCCAAGAACATCTGGGCCTACATCCACCTCAAGTGATGTATAATCTTTAAAGGCATTGAAATCGCTCTTCTACAGAAGTGGCAACTGAGATAGGAAATCCATAGGATTAGGGGACAAATTGCTCTGTAAGCCATAGATCAAACTTATGGGACATAAAATATGTGATTCACCTGGTCAAAGGCAGTATCACATTCCCTCACTGTCTCATCAGTCATCACTTGAAATTTTAATTTGTGACCACCAAAATTAGACATAAAAGCACCCTTCAATCCTCTAGAGAAACTTTGGAGTATGTATCCACATAAAATTACTGCTCTTGAACTCTTGCACTCATCCTTTCTTCCACTTATCCTCTAGCATCCTAAGGGGCAGACATTCTGGTGGTTCCAATAGAAACATCCAAGGTTCAAATCCCCTCATCCACCCCCCCCCCCCCCAAAAAAAAAAAAATTACCGATTATCAAAAAAGGGGGAGACCACCAAGTAAAACAGCCAAAATATTTTAATTTGGTAATCATCCTTAATTCACCTTTATATTCTTGTGGAAGTAACAAAGAATTTCCAAAACATGAGTTTAAGATAACCCAATAAATAATTGTTCTGGACTTTTAGTTGCAAGATGCTAGAGTGGAAACACTTCAGACCCTTCAGCAAGAAGAATATTTCAAATGAGTGGCCTTCTCCCTAATAATGTGACAAAGACATAAAAACTCAAGAGTCCTGGACACCTGGTGAAATTATGCTGCTGCTATTGAGTAATCTACGTACATGTGATATCTATTTACATAACTCTTTGGGATGTTGGAGCTTTGTCAGGACATAAACAATGGCATGTATGTGATTGACCACAACATGACAAAAAAGGCAGAAACTAGCAGTGATCATTTGGGTAGGGCTGTACATAAGACCAAATTAACTGAAAACACTGACAAAAACCAATGATTCCAGATGGAAAAAATTGACTAAACCAATGATTTCAGACAGGTTCAGTCAGCATTTTAAGAGATTCAGTTCTGTTCAGTGAATAGAGGAGAGATACTGATACGACCAGGTCAGCATGCAATTTTATGGCTTTTAAAACCAACAGTCTGTCACACAACAGCTAAAGCATACTGATAAAGGTTTCGTGGTCTGCACACCTGCCATGTGTAATTCTAATGCGATGATGCAAGACAGTCTAGGGTTCACTACCTAGAGCAGCCTGAAAACCTTAAGCTTCACCACCTAAGGGTTGCATGGAATCACCACCATACAGATAAAGAATTTTTTCACAAATCTTATTTAAAAAAACACCATGTGGAGCATTTTTATAGTGCTTCCACAATTACAAAAGTTCACGTCCCATAAAACTTTCACTGAACATAATTTAAATATTATCCCTATCTTAAAACATGAAACTTGATCCCTATCTGAATCCAATTTTTTTTTTTAAATGAAAATTTAAAATAATCCAATCCCATAACATAAATGGAAATCTGAAATAATAAATTCCAAAATAATTTCAGTTTTGGTCCCTCCATCAAAGTCACATTCCCTTAACTAAAGACCCACTAAACTCAACTTCTAATCAGTTACTGACATATAACCTACCTATGCTATGTTTTTTTAGATAATGTAGGAAACCTTTTAAAGAAGAGCCCTTTGGACACACCTCTAGCCAGTAAAACCTACCTATACTATCATAAATTTAATAGCTAAGAACTCGTTTATACATGATGAACATTTGGCAAGATTCAATTAACTACCACAAGTTTCACTAGGAACTTTTTTTTTTCTATTGCTTGAAAAAGTATTGGCTTCACTGTGCACCTGTAAAGAAATCATAATAATCCAATTTTGAATACCTAGCTACAGCATTTCTTCCTCTTTTCCTCACCTATTAGTTGTCATTGTCACCTCTCTCTCTCTCTCTCTCTCTCTCTCTCTCTCACACACACACACACACACACTAAAACCTCTCATGACCCCCTCAATTTATCAGCAGTAATATATCTTCTGACACAGGACACCTCACTGCCCCTATCTCCCTCTCTCCCTTGCAAACCTCCACCCTTGCAACTGAGGCAGACACGCTCCTTACACGCCATCATTTTGATCTCTTCCTTCTCTGCCATGAGCACTCCAAGTTCCTCCACAGATGAGATGGCCCCAGTTCCTCTTTGTTTTTTCATCTCCCCACCCATTTCATTTGTCAGAAATCATTGTTTGCTTACAAACTGATCGACCAAACTTTTTTTTTTTAATAGGTAATATGAGATCTATTATTAATGAAATATGAAAGAAACATACAGGGTGTTCATGATGATGACACAGAAAAGCATAAACAGTAAACAAAAGAGAAGAAATTTTTCATCAGTGTCAATTAAGTTCAGTTATCTAACCTTGTCATTTGGAGTCAATTGTCAACTATCACAAGACAAAGATGTAGGTTCCATTGAAAACTGGCTTTAACAGTTCTGGCGAAATTTTCAACGTCTTTGAAAAATTTCACCAAAATGAAAGAGGTATAGTTATCCATAGCTATTAAATTCCAACCTAATCGCGAAGAATTCCGCATTTCAAGTTTCATTTGATATAGCGTAAAGTCAACATATTACATACTGAGCGCAACCACATAACCCCTTGTTCTATACTATAAAATCCAGCAATGAAGATGCCAGAACTAGAAAAATTTGAAGCAGATATATGGTGGACCAATCAACCAGTGCAGACACTAACTTCTATAGTCTGATTTTCCATCAAGCTATACTAAATTCGCATGCCATTTTAGTTTTACAAACATCTTACTAAAATAGAGAAATTGGAAAATACTCACATGAATTACCAGAACTGGACATTTGACAAGGGGTATTTTATCAATATTCTGCACCGCAAACAAGCAAAAAAACATTTATGAGGTCAAATTTTGAAAGATTGCAAACAATTCAACATTAAGATTATATAATTCTGCATTAAAAAAAAAAAAAAAAAATCAACCTTATAAATGTCAAACCAGTATGTCCTCTTCACTGGATACATGACACGGAGGCCAGACATGATCGGACTGTGGAGAATTACAGCCCTCAAATTCGGTAACCGAGTAGCCAAATCTAAAGTGGGCCCACTACCAACTGATTGCCCATACAAAATAATATCTTCCTCTTTTGTGCCATACTTCTCCACCAGGCATCTATATGCGGCTTCTATGTCTGAGTATGTGTTCTGCTCACTCGGCTGTTCAAGTAAAGCATATAATGACTCAGCCATCTCCCATCTTATTTTAACAACAAATTCTAAATCAATCTAATTAGAAACTAATTAAAATCTTCCATCTTTGGGTTTTTAAAACTTCCACTACTGGGAAAAAAAAAAAAAAAATCAAAGCTTGAATATGCCAAAGAGGTAATATAAAGTTCAGTGTAGAAAAAGTTTTAATCCTTTTTGGGTCCCATATAACAAAAGCAAACTACAAATTTTTTTGGCCGACAAGAAATTGCACAGAAAGTTACTTAGAAAAAGGCAACAACAACCAAAAAAAAAGAAAAGAAAACCCAAAACTTTACCAGAACTAAAATAAAACCAAATTTATAAAACAAAAATAAAGACCAAAACTTTACCAGAATCCAATCCAAACAGAATACCAAAATAAAATAAAATTACAAAAAATACAAAATCACATACCTTCCCAGAGGATTGCCCGTACCCTGAATAATCATACCTACAACACAACACACACAAAATTAAATTAAATTCTTTTTTAAAAAAATCATATTCATATAAGCATGTAAAAAACTAAAAAAATCAACAACCATCAAAAAAATTATCTAATTTTCAATATATTTCGGGGGTGCTAGTGTAATTTACCCAATACATATATGTAAAAAGGGATAATTTTTTTTTTTTTTTAAATTAGGAAGAGAGAGAGAGAGAGAGAGAGAGAGAGAGAGACCCCATGAAGTTGACTCGGAGGTGAATACTGAGTTCAGTGAACAAGTCATACATCTGACCCAGATCAGCTGCGTTGCCATGCGAATGAAGCACCGTCAGTGACGCCGATGGGTTCCTTATGTACACCGCCACCACCTCGTTCCCTCTCTTCGTTTTCAGCCTCAACACGTCGCCGTTTTCCCTCCTAGTCTCCACTCCTCCCGACATCCTCAGCTTCAGCTTCACTCCTCCACAACCACCACCACCACCGCCCTCCTCCTCCTCCACCACCTCATACGACGGCGGACTCGGCGGAAAAAACGCGAACTTCGCCGCCATCGATGACGTCATCGCCCCCATTATTTACAGCCCCACAACTTTCAAAATTTTATTTTAAAAAAATATATGTATATTTATTGCGGAATTTAAGAGTGACCCAGATGGTGTTTTGGTGGTAAAAACTGAAATTTAGATTCAATTTAAGGAAAACGTTTGAGAGTTTGATTCAAATTTTGAAGGTAGTTTATTTTTGGTATCATTTTCTAGGGTTTGGAGAAATTGAGTGTTTGGGTTGTGACTTGTGAGAGGCAATAGCAGAAGTAAGAAGTAGAGAGAGAGAGAGAGAGAGAGAATGGAGGAAATTCCGGCGTGGAAATTGAGAGTGGGCACGTGTAGAAATTTATTGAATAAAATTTGGGGAGGTGGGGATGAGTAGTGATTGCCTGCCTGTGAGTGACAGTGAGTGTGTGAGGGTGATGGTGATGTTAGTAACAACTTTTACAACAACAAGGCATGGGGGGGCTGCCTATCCACGTGTCCTTGTAGGGCAAACCTTCAGCTGCTGATGCCAGTAATTAAATAAATTGAGGATTAGGATTAGCCTATTCATTTTTTTTTTTTTTTTTTCGGTAACAACTGTAGTCTATGACTTTTTTTCACTACTAGGTGCCAGCTTTACAGTTATCAACGATGCACTATACTACACAACAATACACTGTACTACCCCAAAAAAAAAAAAAAAAAAAAACACCATACTACACAACAAATCTCATATGTGTGTCTATTTATAATTTTTGAAATCTCATAGTTTTACCCAAATATCTAATTATTTATCGAAGAGGAGCTAAAATCTATTTTTGCCTATATTTGAATAGGGTAAAATTTGGATACAGTATTCAAATGTTGTTCTTTAAAAATTTTAAGAGCACATAAGGAATAGCACTTAAAATATATGCACTTAAGTTTTGTCTATTTGAATAATAATGTGGAAAAATATGAACTTTCAAAAGTTTGAAAGTTCATATGTCAATATCGAAAGAAATTAACAACCTATTTTTTTATTTTTGGCCAAAATATCGTGCCTAATTCCTAAAGTTTACATATTAGTCCCTTAAATTTTGAAAAATGAGCTATATTAATCACTCAAGCAACTTTCATTAATTTATTTGCCTATGTGTGGTGTTCACCAAATCACAAAAACTGTACCAAAATCACTCGCAAAATGGTATAACCGCACCGCATCCCATCTTCTCTATATATTAAAATATTTATTTTTTGTAATATTAAATATATTATTAATAGTTTAATAACTCTAGCAATTGTTGATTATAAAAGCCAACCAAAAAAAAAAAAAAAACTCAATAGTTTAAAACTTAGTTCAAAACAAATGGAAAAATTAGTTTTTGATTGGGCAAGAAAAGCCTAAAATTTGAAAAATATACTAGTTTCGAACCATATCTTATACACCGCACTGCATATGTGACCGCAAAAATGAGGTATGGTACGATTATAGTTTTGGCTAAACTATAAACCGCACCGCACTGCACCGCACATGTGATTACAAAAATGGGGTGTCGTGTGGTTATGGCTTTAACTAAACTACACCGCAAAGTGTGGTGCTAAAAATTGCCTAAAACCGCCCCGCACTGTGAACACCCCTAACTCTAATTGAGCAATAACATTATATTTTTTAATAACTCTGCAACTTTTATTTTTCAAAAATTACATATCAAAATCACACTTCAGCTTGGGTAGACTAATTTTTATTTAGGTTCCCTAAATCAAAATCAGAAGAACATAATTCCCTAAAATTGATCTACATTTGAAGGTTTGAAAGGTGAGAAGACTTGAAAAATGAAAGACACTAATTGGTTTTTGGTAAAGGTAAGGATTAAATCCCACATCTCATATTTGATAATAAAAAACTTTACTAGTTGAGCTAATTGAATCCGACTAAAATATAATTATTCATATTAGGTCATATGGAATATTTGGCAAGGGTTAGATTATATAGAATGGGTGAGAAATCTCTTTGGTTTTTAACTCCAATGGCTTGGACCATGTGTGAAATTTGTTTGAAGCTCCAAAGATTTACAATTAATACGGTGGGTTTCATAACATGGTGTTACAAACTCATGGGTAGAACTCACCATTGAATACCGGCCTGTAAGAGGAGAGTACCCAAGAACTTATAAACACACAGTTAAGCTTATACTTAATCTATGTAGAACACTAAGATCATAACACATCGTAGCCACCTATGATGTATTCCTTTATGAATTCTCATAGTCCTGGAAGTGGTGCAATTAGGTATAATCATAATGGCTCTTTAACAATGGCTTGGATGTAGTAAAATTTATTGTTATTTCATAGTAAATCCAGGTAACAGCTGCAAATAAAGTTTTAGGAATTATGTTATACTGATTTGGATTTAGGGAAAGACCCAACTAGAAAGGGGGCTTCCTAAACTAATACATAATTTCTTATGTGTAATTTTTTTAATAATAAAAGTTGTCATATCATTAAAAAAAATGTCACGTAATTGTTCTTATAAACATATAAACAATGAAATTGACAGAAGTTAACAAATGAACCAATTAGCACTCATTTTTAAACTTCAAAGACCAATAGAGTTCACTTGAAACTTTAAAGATCAAAAGTGATCAGTAGATAAATTTTAGGAACATAAACAAATTTAAATGTGTTTCTATAGTTCAAAGGAGAGACATTTCACTTCACATATTTAAGAGAACTAACGATGTGAGGGTGTGAATTTGTCTCTAGGTTTTTTTGGAATGTTTAAAAAAACATGGCTTTAAAGGGATTCAATATAAAATTTTGGGATTTTTATATTTATTTTTTATTCTTTATTCAAAGTGGTACTCCTTTTTTTTTTTTTTTTGATAAGTAAGATTCAAAGTGGTACTCCTGGTTGGTGGGTTGGTGCTTTATTAATAATTATGCTTGGTCTAACTTAATGCAATAATAATTTTTATTCCGTATCAGTTAGCTTTGCCTTATTATTATTATTTTTTTTGATAGTGAGCTTTGCCTTATAGACGTAAATATTCTTGTATTTAATACGACCGTGCATTGCAAAACATTTATTGTATTTAAATGATAAGAAGTTTGCTAGAATATTTATTAACTATCTGCGAGTGCGAGGAAAAAGAATATATTTGATTATTTATTAGCTATCTTTCGAGATTTTTTTTCCCATTTTAAATAGAGCATAAATTTGGATATGTTTGTTTTGGGTGAAAAAGAAATTTGGAAAATATTTTACACCCTTGAGTGTGTTTGGGTGCACATGAAAATACGGTTAAACTGAAAATATATTTCAGTTGACCGTAAATTAAGCCCTTTAGACTTGGAAATGATTTTACATAGTGATTTTACCTTTAACCAATGTCCACTCTCCTCACTAACTCACACCAAGTCGAAGGAACCAGGGAGAGAGATACCCAAGGTCAAGCCCGTGCCCACTTGCCTCCTCTCATCGATCTGCATTCTCTCTCTTTCCCTCCAACCAATCAAGGCTGGATCGAACACTGCATGTCACCGATCTTGTGCCTTCACTCAGGAACCACACCCTCTCTTCCACTCTCACTCATAGCACTCTCTGATTTTGTTGTTGTCGTGGTGGTGTGGGTGGTGGTGTTTTGGTGGATTTTGTGTGGGTGATGGTGGATTTTTTGTGGGTGGTGGTGGCAACATAGTAGCGGTGGCAGTTTTTTCCCTCTTCCTGATCTAGATTTTGTGTGGGTGGTGATGGGCTGTGCTTGTCCTTGGTGGTGGTGGTGGTGGTGGTGGTGGCTAGCTTGGGCTTACATTTTCTGAAAATAGATTTTTTTACATCAAAGTCCAAACACGAGAAATAATTTTCTGGCGTAATTTCCACAACGCAGTCAAATAGCAAAAAATGTTTTCCTTTACATAAAATATTTTCAACTAAAATATTTTACACTCGGAAAACATTTTACATATTTCCAAACACAACCTCATATGCTCCACTTTATGCTCCACCAAACATATCACGTCACGTGAACATTATTTATTAAATACAAATTGAAAACTAAAAAAAATTTCCACATTTTTTAAAGAAATAAAATGTAAAAAAATACAATTTTAAATAGAGTCAATAGACAACAAATAAGTTTCTCAAAAAAAAAAAAAAAAGACTTTAAAAAAATATACCTTAAAAAAAACTAAATAATAAACTCATCCAAATATACAGGTTTAGATTAGCATAACGACGTACTCACAAGTCACAATCATATTAGGATATTGAACTCGGGATCATTTGCTCTGCGCAATTGTGGCCATGAATTGTGTTGGCAATATCTATATATTTATTAAAAGCCAAAACTTAGAGAAAATCAAATTAGAATCTAAATTGAATTTCAAATGGAATCCAATTAATTGTGCGCCACATGTCTCATTTAATTTTAATTTTTGTGCCAAGTGAATTATTAAGTATAAAAATCAAAAAGACCAAACCTAATTACATTCTAAATTGGATTTCAATTGGAGTCCAATTTTGCGCCATGTGTCTATATAATTTTTTTAAAAATTTGTTGTGGCAAATAAATTATTGAGTGCAAAAACTGAAAAGTCCAATCAAATTCTAAATTAAATATATAATGAGAAAGCATTATATATTTTAAAAATCTATGGTTTAAAAAATGTATAAACTAATACCATGTATAATTTCAACATCTCTAAATGTATAATTTGAACTATATAATTGTGATTATTTTTAATTGTACCGTGTATATGTACGAAATTACACACCAGTGAATTCTAATAGAAATATTTTCCTACTTCGATTAAATTGTTAAATTCAATTGATGACAATTTATGCATTATGAACTCTACCTGAAGTAAGCAGCTTCTGATTAATAATAAAATTTAAGGCAAAAACACAATTTTGGTCTATATTCTAGAATCACTATTAATTTGGTTCTTATATTTTAGTGGTAGTCAATTTGGTTCATATTATTTGAAACTTGCAATATTTAAAATAATAAAGATCAAATTAATTTTTACTAAAATATAGAGACCAAATTGATAGTGATCTCAAATGTAAGGACCAAAATGGTATTTTAGTCCAAATATATCTTAATGGAATATGTAGGTACTTAGAAAATAAAAGTTCAAGCCCACTTAGATCAGTAGTACCTTGTCCTTCAAACCAAGCCCAAACAATAGAATTTGTGAAGAGAGTGAGAAACTAATTCAAGTGCAATTCTAGGCTAAGTTAAAGTCTAAGGCCGAAGAGCCCAGAGTAACAGATAAGCGTAAAGTAAATAACAATTAAGGATAATATCCTCCTCGGGCAGGTCAGAGGATTAATCTCTTGTATATATTTGGTTCAAGTTTGACACAAGATAATTCCCCGAGGATCAATCTCTTGTATATATTTGGTTCAAGTTTGACACAAGATAATACCCTATTCTCTTCCCTTTTTTACTGTTTCTCAGAGAAAATGTTCATCCCCCATTTATGGGGGGTTCATTTCCTTTTATATCCCCTTTCCTTACATCCTAACCCTCCACTTGTATGTCTCAAAGCATTCTTCAGGATACTTGTCCCATCAAGACTCTACTAAAGGTGGTAGAAGGGACTGCTAGTTGTGAAGTTACTGTTCATGAGTCATTTCCACATTAATGCAGCTGATAAGGTTGGTAGAGGGCATTAAATGCGAAAGTGGGAGGTATATCTCTCAGGAAGCTTCCTCCCACCATCCTTACTCCCGTTGCTATCTCTTCTCCTTTCCTTGGGCCTTCATAGGATACCAATTGTTTTGATCCTCTTACTTTTCTCGGACAGATGGAGTCCTCAGGGTTTGTTTACCCCTTTGGGTTTGGATTGGGGCAAGTTGTTCCTCGACTAGCTACTCCTCGATCCTCGGACCCCCCACAAAATACATATTCCATTCAATAAATGTTCTAGTGTGGTGATTGGTGACCTTCATGTCTGTTTATTTGTCCTCATTAATTATTATATATTGTTTCACTCTCACAAGATTTAGTTCCTTTTGTTTTTTATTTTTAATTTTTTTTTATGACTACAATTTAGTTCCCACTGTTGAACTTGTGGATTACATTAAAGGCTAAGAACTTTTCTTTCATTTTTAGGAGTTTACTATATATGCTGAAAAAAATTGAGCTAATTTTGTTTGTTTCCTCCCTGAGGGTTCTGTGCTTGCAAGAAACCTTGACGTTCCAAACATCAGTTGTAAAATGATTGGGTAAATATCAATGTCCAGTTCCTCAAAAAAAAAAAAAAAAAAAAAAAAAAAAATCAATGTCCAAAACTAAAAATTAGATTGATTCACTAACAACCACTCAAAGTCACAAGTGGGGTTTCCGTTTTTGACAATTTAGAAAAACAAAGGCCATATGGGTTTGGGTCAGGTGTGAGAAGAAAAAAGGGAACACCCTCCATTATTGCAATTGGATACCTACAACATTTTGACATTTGTAGTGAAGGTTTTTAAGAATTTCTTGTCAATGCAGGGCTCCACATAATAGTCACTAAGAGTACAAGAAAATGATAGTTATCTTTCATTTCATGTCATTAGCTTTCATGGGCCATAATTCAGACCTAACCTTATTCCATATTCTTTATAATTTCACAACTCCTGCTTTCTTCAGTCCCCACAAACTAGAGAATATTTTCTCAGAAAAATATAAAGTTTTTTTTTTGATGAACAGAAAATGTAAAGTAGAGAAAGGTGATATTGTCTTGATATCGATGAAGTTCTAATAAGAAAAATAGAATAAATTTAATTATACCAATCGATCTTTTTTTATTTTGACAAACTATATATCAATCAATCTTGAATCTTGAGCTTTAAATAAATAAAAACACACACACACACACAACCATCATTCTTGCCCATGCTTCGCCAGTGTTTATACTTCGTACATAGGTCTTTAAAAAGAAAAAAAAAGATAAATGTTCTAATTTTGACGTAAATACACTTTTAGTCCCTACATTTTGGGTCATTTCTCGATTTGGTCCCTAAACTGATTTTGCTCTTAGGTTAGTCCCTGAAATTAGAAAATTAATTCTATTTTGGTTCCTGCCGTCAACACACTAACAGAAAAATCCTACGTGGCTAACAGAGTACATAAGTGGCATGTTAAATGCTGACGTGGCTAATAATTTAATAATAAAAATACCACATCAGCATCCATGTCAGCATTTAAATTAATAAAAATTGCCAGGTCAGAACAAATTAAAAATAAACATTAATCTAATTAAAATATTAAAAAAACAATTAAAAACAAATATCTAAAAACAAGAAGAAAAAATTAAATTATATACTAACAGGAAGAATGAAGAATCCAAGAACTCAAATCATTCTCCAGCAAATCAAGAACTCAAACCCAGCAAATCAAGAATTCCCGAATCAAACCCAGCAACCCAAGAACTCAAACCCAAATCACTAGGACATAAATGAGAACAAGAAGAAAAAATTAAATTAAATACTAACAGGAAGAATGAAGAAACCAAGAACTCAAATCTCCAGCAAATCAAGAACTCAAACCCAGCAAATCAAGAACTCCCAAATCAAACCCAGCAACCCAAGAACTTAAACCCAAATCACTAGGACATAAATGAAAACAAGAAGAAAAAATTAAACTAAATACCAACAGGAAGAATGAAGAAACCAAGACCTCTAATCTTCAGCAAATCAAGAACTCAAACCCAGCAACCTAAGAACTCAAACCCAAATCTTCAGTAAATCAAACCCACAAAGGCACAAATCCATTAAACAAACCAATCTCCAACAAACCCATTGTAGACACCCAATTTTATAACTTGCATTTAACCAACCGGTAGATCCTTAGATTTGTGATACAAAACAAATCTTGATGTTCTAACGATCATAATGGTATGTCATGGGTTTTGATCGGACCACCTGATCAAAAGTTATCATACAAGCAATTTTCAATGATCATGGCCTGCCTACACGATGGGCCTGATCGCGTCCTATTCTAAACACTTAATTTTGATTGGTTCTCACAAGAATTAATTTAAAATTAATCAAGTGTGATTTTTGATTGGATTTCATTTTATTTCATTTTTTTAAAGAAAATAATAAAAAAAATGCTTTTCTTTATGGCATCTTATCTGCTCTTTTGAAAAAATTCTGGAGATATGATCCATGAAAAATTCAAAAAAAAAAAAGAAAAGAAAATTTCTAAAAAAAAACGTCATTATCTTCAGCTGAAACTTGAATCACATTTTTGGTCAGAAAAACGTTGAAATTTGGATTTCTCTATTTCTATAAAAGTTGTAGATAATTAAATTTCCTTTCAAAAAACATCAATTCCGAATCAATTGGAATTTTGAGCAGCAAGTTATGGCCAAAATACGAAACAGGTGCAGAAGACAACATAAATTCAGCATTATCTTCAATTTTCTCTCAAAATTCCAAAAGAGTTCAACTTCAAATCTGTTCAAGCCTATCTAATAGACTTATCCTTTCCCTTTGTTTCAGAAGAAATATTTTTGAAAAACAAATTGGGTAAAGAAACAGATACAGCCTATAAAAAAATTCAAAAATGCTCAAAATACGTTACTATTTTCAGCAGCAATTTGAAACACATTTTTGGCATGGATAACGTTGAAATTTGGCTTTCTCTATTTCTGAAAAAGTTGTAGATAATTGAATTTCCTTTCAAAAGACACCCATATTGAATCAATTGGAATTTTGAGCGGAAAATTAGAGGCAAAATACGAAGCAGGTGCAGCATCATTTCAAAATTTGAATGGAGATCAACACCAAATCCATCCCCAGCTCATTTAAACAGATTATCTCCTCCCTTAGCTTCAGAAGAAAGCTAATAATTTAGCTTTAAAGCTAAGCCATCCCTTCCCCTATAAATAGAGAAGACCTCTTCCATTCTCTGGACCCCGAATTCCCTCTAGAGAGCTAGTGAGAAAGCAGAAAAAAAAAAGCTATTGAGCAACCATTGTTCTTACTTTGGTTGTAGTTGAGTACTTCCTTGCTTTCTTCCTAGCCCTTTAGGTGATCATTTCCCCTTTTAATTTATGCTGGTAAGTAGTTAACTTTTTTTAATTCTTTATACATGCTAGAATAAATGCTTACAAATCATTATTCACTTCTTTTATTCTATGCTTGGATGAACATGCCTATGTCTTATTGGTTTTCTCTTACATGTTTAGATGAACACTTCTAGGCCAATACACAATTTTCTTTTGAATGCTTAGATGAGCACTTCTAGGCTAAAACACAATTTTCTCTTTAATACTTAGATGAACATGTCTAGGTAGTTGTTTTACTTTTTTAAATGCTTGAACAAACATGTCAAAGTATTTTGATTTTGTCTAGATAAACATGTCTAGGGTTTTTCCTTTACTTCTCTTCATAATTGCTTGGATGATCAAATATGCTTAAAGGTTTTATTTTTATTTGCTTCTCTTTGCAATTATGTTGATGACAAATAACATGACAATTTTTTTTTTCCCCTCACATGCTTAGATGAACATGTCTAGACTAGGAATTCTTTATTTATATTGATCTCTTGGATGAACATGCCATTACCTTCATTTTTGTTATCTAACAAGTTTTATTTTATTTTTTATTTTTTCTCTTTATGTCAAATACCCCTAACATATGTTTATTTACACTTCCTGCAAATCACATGTTTATATGACATATTTTTTGTATTTGTTTGACATGACATGACATTGGCCACCTTAACCTAGGAGACCGGTTTCACCGGGCAAGATGGGTGCTTAATCCCTTCCCATCTCGTAAATTAGCCTCCGAACCAAGATCAAGGGTTCTAGACAATGCTCTTGTATTTACAATTTTACTTTTTTTTAGAATGTAACTAGGAAATAAAGCAATGTAATTTACTTTTCTTAGATTGTATCTAGGACAAAAAGCATTGTAAATTTTTGTTACAAAATTCGATGTAAATTGTCATATACATTAATACAACAGAAGTATTTTTCATTAAAGGTTTTCTTGTTTTTCCTTTTAAATTAAATAAGTGGCGACTCCATGTAAAACCCTCGATCTAGGGGGGAGCACATTTTTACAGTGGCGACTCCGCTGGGGATGTTGAAGGCTAGACTATAGTTTAGGTTATGGTGGCCAACCATGTCATTTGTTTGTTTATTGCTTTTAATACTATGTCATATTTGTTTGCCATAACATCATTTGCATGATTGGAATTGTATATGAATTGTGTATGTTGCCCGGAAACCACGGTAATTGTAGCCATGGATCGCGGTCCTCCTGGATTCGTGTACCCAGTGGTGAACCTACCACCCCATCGCCTAAGACTCGCTTGATCTTTCTTGCGTTTTGTAAAGGAAAAACTCTACCGTTTGGACCAATGCGGCGTTCATATGTCACAAGTTGGGAGGTACAACGTCCTAGCTTTTGGGGAACCTATTAGCCTACCTTTTACCTTCATGTAAGAAGCCATAGAACTAATCTTTAGGTCAATCCCATAAAATACATTGCATCCCATGAATGTGTTTGGCCGTTGTTTGATCCATGATGTGCCTTAGTCCAATGCTTAGGCCCATCATAATTGTTTAAGATTTCTTAAAAAAAAAAAATCTAACTTATGCATTTTGGTTGAGACCAAAGAATCTCAATCAGGGTTCAAGCCCACCAAGTTCAAAGCATATCTAAAAGCTCAAGATCATCAAGCTTAAAGACATCAAGATTAAAGCCACCAATCTTAAAGTGCAAGGCGCAAGCAAACATCAAAACCAAGGCTTCCAATTAAGAAATGGCCAACAACCAAGAAGATCGACACATGAATGATCATAGGGAACAACCGCCTCTCACCACTCAAGATTTACTCAACACTTTGGTAGCAGGTCAAGCCCAACTCCAAAAGGACATCCAAGCATTGATCCAACAAATGGGGAACAAGAACTCTCATGAATCCTCTAGGGTCCAAAATGATAATGGACCCAAAAATTCTAAAGAAAGCCATGGCTTGGTGTTAACTGAAAATGAGAAGAAGATGGTTGAACGAATGGACCAAATGAAAAAGCTCCTAATGAGATCTAGAAGGGTTGAAGAAGCTATGGATCTGCATTCACTTTCGCTCTTTCCTCAAGCAAGGGCCCCACCAAAGTTTAAGATGCCAACATTGGACAAGTTTGATGGCATGAGCTGCCCTAAAACCCATCTGAAAATGTACATAAGAGCATTGCAACCCTTGGGAGCTGATGAAGAGTTACTGGCCCAAATGTTTCAAAATACACTTACCGGAGCTGCCCTACGTTGGTTCCTAAATTTGGAGGATTCTCGAACTCGGACTTGGGAAGATATGTGCCATGAATTTTACAAGCAATACAAGTACAATACTGAGGTGGACATCACTTGGCGAGACCTTGAGACAACCAAGCAAGATTCCAGTGAATCTTTTCATGCATTCATCACAAGTTGGAGGACAAAAGCAGCCTAGATGACCCTTAGGCCCAATGAGGAAGAACAATTGAACATGATTGTGAAGAATCTCCTCCCAACCTACAACAAGTATCTATTTGCTCGATACTTTCCCAACTTCAAGACCCTAATTGCTGCTGGAACCCAAATTGAAGATGCCATCAATAACAGTGGGATTATCCAAGATCTCATGGACCAACAAATCATTGCTGCACCAGCATCTACCAATCAATCCAACTCTACTTCATGAGTTGCCAAGCCATAATGGGTTTTTCAGGAATTTTTTTATTACAAGCTTTGTCTGTTCTTTACTTGTTTCCATTTTTTAATTTCATTTCTTGTTTGATGCATTTTGTTATTCAGGCTGTGTTTGATGCAAAAATTTAAAAAAAAAAATTCAAAAACTCAAAAAAATAAAAATTAAAGAAAACTTTGGACTAGGGGCATTGGGATCTTTAGTGACATTTCTGACTCCTTTCAAAGCCCAATTGAAAATGGTTTCCTTGAGGCCTACAATTTCTCTCAAAATGGACTTGTTCATGATAATCCTTCAAAAATTACAAAAATGCTTTTCTTCAAAAAGAAAAAAATAATAAAATAAAATCAAGGAAAACTTTCAAAAAAAAAAAACTTCCAACCAGGGGCATTGGGCCCTTTAGTGGATTTTCAAAAATGATGTAAGGCTTAACCTTCTCATCAAAGCCCAGTTCGCTTGGAAAGAGTGTGAGAGGTCAAAATTTTCAAATGTTATTTTCCTCAAGTACTACATGAGAATTCCTTTGGCAAAGCTTTTGCAAATCATAATGCTTAATGGGCCAACCAATCAATGTGCACAAAGAGAGAATTAATTTCATCTGATTCATGTAAGGATCTTTGCTAAATCACTTAGAACATAAGAAGAGAAGGTCCTAAAAGGCAATCAAAGAAAATCCAGTTATTAGGAAATCTCAACAAAAAAAGATTCCACTGATCATAAATTCTCAAACAATGTACACTCAATCCAAATCTTAGAACATTTTTTGTGTCACAATATTGAAGCATTCATAATTTTTATTCCAAGAGGAAGTTACTAAAAGAGTTTGAGTTACCGTGCCTATAAACAAGCCTTACTAGGGATAGGAGGCCATCTTTGGTTTAGCCACATTATTCCTTGACACCCATTACAATTATCATCCATTGCTAGCCCATTTGAGCTATTAAACAGTTAGCCTTTTTTTCATGAACCCATAACAACCTAAACCTAGGGTGGGAAAATTCGAGTGTGCATACTCAAATTTTATGCTAAGGAGGACAATCTCATAGCTTCAATGAAGACATCAAGAAAAGCAGAGTCCATCAAGATTAGAAGAAAAAATGAAGATCACATTTGAGAATGCAGATGATAATACTCCATCAAGATGAGAAGACAAGACTTCATCAAGTTGAAAGCTAAGAGATTCCATCATACGGAAAGAGATGAGAGCTCATTAAGTCAGAAAGCATGAAGCCAAAAAAAAAAAAAAAATCCCGCTAGATTGAAAACCTGAAAGGACAGTCTAGGCAAAAATTAGGGATAAAAAAAAAGAAACAATGGTAGATTGAAAACCTAAAAGGGCAGTATACGCAAAAGGAAAGAAAAAAAATCGAGTGTGAGAAAGCCTGCTAGATTGAAAACCTGAAAGGGTAGTCTAGGCAAAAATTAAGGCACAAAAAAAATTATTTTGAACTATGGATGACTTGATCCTTCTTTTAAAAGAGGTACATAGGCAGCTTTTTCAAGCACGGTCATATCAAAAAAAAAAAAAAAAAATCATTCATTCATTTGCTATCAAAGAAAGAGGACAAAAGAAGTCCAATTGGTCGAAAATCAAAGAGGCAGCCTAGTCACAATTGCCAAAAGAAGAGAAAAAGAAAAGGCGACCTTGTCATAGGTTTCAAAAGAAGAGAAAAAAAGCAGAACAAAGAAGGTCGAAAATTGAAAAGGCGGCCTAGTCACAAGTTCCAAAAGAAGAGGAAAGATTTGTCAAGATGAAATTCTAGAGATTTGAAAAACAAGCATGAAAGCACATTCATACAATAAATCAATGAAGAGAAAGGCAGAAAAATTCAATCACAACAAAGACCTCAGCACAAATTCAAATCAAAGAAGAAAATTTGAAAGCTCAAAAAAGAGTTGCCTAAGAAGAATACAAGGCAAACAAGCATGATATAACATTGATACAAATGATCCATGATGACCAGTGAGTAGATGACAAGAATGATGAGAATATCAGCACAATGTCAAGAAAGGGAGAAACAAGAAAATCCTTCTAATGCCTAACTTTTCAGTATTGCACACTTGAGGGGAATATCTACAAGGGATTTTGAGCCTTTTTTATACCATTTCTTTCATAACCTGAACCTAGCCTACATTACAACCCATGCATAAAGCCCTCCTTGAAGTTTTGCTAGTCATAGGCACACCCTTAACTCTGGCAATATTTTCTCTTGGATTAAAAAGGAAAAATGCTTGAGGATATCAAGCCCCACTGGCAAGTAATCTCCATGATACAGTTCCTCAAATTCTCAAATGACTTGAAAGAATTCTCTAATTGAGGGCACTCCCTTTTTGTTTGTTTCCAACAAATGTGACTCCCAAATTTGGGGCACTCCTCTTTGTTTCTATCCCAAAAAAAAAAAAAAAAAAAAAAAAAAAAAAAAAAAAAAAAAATCACATGACTCTCAAACATCTCTACATTTCATTTCTTTGATTGTCCTTGAAGACCTAATCCAATAGTGTTTAAAAAGAAGAAGCAAATTTGATTACATGCATTCAATGACTTTGTTCCTTTTTAGTCAAAAAGATTGACTTGACTCCTAAACAGTATGATATGCTAAAATAGTCGTTGAAAGGATTATCTCATGGTCATTTGGGAAAGAAAAAGAATTTTCTCAAAAGGCACCACTATTCACCAAATGGTTTTTCAAGAAGAAAATCAATTTCTTTCAAAAACAAAATTTTTCATTATCAAGTCCATTTTTGAAAATGCAATGCAAGGTTTGGTTGGAAGCCATGATCATCTTTTGGGTGGACTAGATGTCTTCCCTACAGACTTGAACTATGTCTAACTTGGTCCTCCTAAAGAAAAGTGCGTAGGCAACCTGTTAAGGGCTCTGTAAACAATAGGCACCAAATCAAGACAATGACCCAAAGTTGTTTGCAAATAGCTTTAAATTAGGGGCATTGGCCCCTTTTTTATCTACATTAAGCATTGGCCCATTAGTTTTCATCTGCAAGCTTTTCATCTATTTTTCTATGCAAGCATGTTTATACTAGGGGCATTGGTTCAAATTAACTTGTTTCTAACAAGCTTGATAAAGGAAAATTTTCATCTTTGCAGGAATTAAGCAAAAATCTCTCAGCATTCAATAACAACTTCAAGTCCAGATCACCAAATCAGCTGAGGAGTCTCACATCTCACATGGATCAACTAAGAAGTCTCCCACATCACACAAGGCTCGACTAAGGAGTCTCTTGCATTCATTGTCCAACATCTCAAGCTCTAGGGTTTGACAAAGTTTTTTTCTTGAAAGTCACAAAAAAGTTTTCAAAAAAAAAAATCCGATAAGATTTTCAGAAAATTCATAACTTTTTTTCAAGGAAACCTGAAAGTTTTTCAAAATTCTTACAAATTTTCAACAAAAACCCGTCAAGTTTTTCATACTTTATTTAACAAATTTTCAAAAAAAAAAATTCTCAAAACTCGACAAGGTTTGTGAACAAAATCTTCAAAAAACCCAACAAGGTTTGTCAACAATTTTTCAAAACAAGGTTTTCATGAATTTCTCGAAAAAACAAACAAGATTTTCAGAAAATTTTAGCATCTATCTCAAAAAACAGATGAGGTTTTCTAATAAAATTCTCAAAACCCGACAAGGTTTGTGAACAAAATTTTCAAAAAAACCCAACAAGGTTTGTCAACAATTTTTCAAAACAAGATTTTCAGAAAATTTTAGCATCTATCTCAAAAAACTAGACAAGGTTTTCTAATAAAATTCTCAAAACCCAACAAGGTTTGTGAACAAAATTTTCAAAAAACCCAACAAGGTTTGTCAACAATTTTTCAAAACAAGGTTTTCATGACTTTCTCGAAAAATCAAACATGATTTTCAGAAAGTTTTAGCATCTTTTTCAAAAGTCGAGGAAAATCCTACAAGATCTTCAAACATCTCTCAGAAAAAGAACGCTTGACAATGTTACACAGTTTTCACAAAAAAACTCAACAAGGTTTTTATCAAATTTCCAAAAGACATGAAAAATTCATTCCAAGAATGGCCAACATGTTTTCACAAATAAAAATTTTGACAAGAATATCAAAATTTTCAAAAGAAAATTCAACAAGATTTTCAACAAATTTTAGGTTCAAAAATTTTCAAAAAAACAGACAAGCTTTTAGAAAATTTGCCAAGATCTTCATAAGAAAACCCAACAAGGTTTTTATCAAATTTCCAAAAGACATGACAAGATCATTCCAAGAATGCCCAACATTGTTTACAAATTTTGGTAAGAATATCAAAATTTTCAAGAGAAAATTCAACAAGATTTTCAACAAGTTTCAAATTCAAAAATTTTCAAAAAACAGACAAGCTTTTAGAAAATTTGCCAAGATCTGCATAAGAAAATCCAACAAGGTTTTTATCAAATTTTCAAAAGACAAGACAAGATCATTTCGAGAAACACAAATTTTGATAAGAATATCAAAATTTTCAAGAGAAAATTCAACAAGATTTTCAACAAGTTTCAAGTTCAAAAATTTTCAAAAAAACAAACAAGTTTTTAGAAAATTTTCCAAGATCTTCATAAGAAAACCCAACAAGGTTTTTATCAAATTTCCAAAAGACATGACAAGATCATTCCAAGAATGCCCAACATTGTTTACAAATTTTGGTAAGAATATCAAAATTTTCAAAAGAAAATTCAACAAGATTCTCAACAAATTTTGGGTTCAAAAATTTTCAAAAAACAAACAAGTTTTTAGAAAATTTGCCAAGATCTTTACAAGAAAACCTAACAGAGTTTTCAAATAAAAAAGCCCGACAAAGTTTTTTTTTTTTGGAGAAAATTGCCTACACATTTTTGGATCAAAATTTTTGGAAACCAACAAGTTCCCAAAACTTTAACAAATTTTCATCACACATCGGTTAAATTTCAAGTTGCAAAATTTGGTGTCTTTCTTTTACATTGACATTCACTTTTCAAGCTCTATCAATGAGGGGCATTCTGTAGACACCCAATTTTATAACTTGCATTTAACCAACCGGTAGATCTTTAGATTTGTGATACAAAACAAATCTTGATGTTCTAACGATCATAATGGTATGTCATGGGTTTTGATCGGACCACCTGATCAAAAGTTATCATACAAGCAATTTTCAATGATCATGGCCTGCCTACACGATGGGCCTGATCGCGTCCTATTCTAAACACTTAATTTTGATTGGTTCTCACAAGAATTAATTTAAAATTAATCAAGTGTGATTTTTGATTGGATTTCATTTTATTTCATTTTTTTAAAGAAAAAAAAAATGCTTTTCTTTATGGCATCTTATCTGCTCTTTTGAAAAAATTCTGGAGATATGATCCATGAAAAATTCAAAAAAAAAAAGAAAAGAAAAATTCTAAAAAAAAACGTCATTATCTTCAGCTGAAACTTGAATCACATTTTTGGTCAGAAAAACGTTGAAATTTGGATTTCTCTATTTCTATAAAAGTTGTAGAGAATTAAATTTCCTTTCAAAAAACATCAATTCCGAATCAATTGGAATTTTGAGCAGCAAGTTATGGCCAAAATACTAAACAGGTGCAGAAGACAACATAAATTCAGCATTATCTTCAATTTTCTCTCAAAATTCCAAAAGAGTTCAACGTCAAATCTGTTCAAGCCTATCTAATAGACTTATCCTTTCCCTTTGTTTCAGAAGAAATATTTTTGAAAAACAAATTGGGTAAAAAAACAGATACAGCCTATAAAAAAATTCAAAAATGCTCAAAATACGTTACTATTTTCAGCAGCAATTTGAAACACATTTTTGGCATGGATAACGTTGAAATTTGGCTTTCTCTATTTCTGAAAAAGTTGTAGATAATTGAATTTCCTTTCAAAAGACACCCATATTGAATCAATTGGAATTTTGAACGGAAAATTAGAGGCAAAATACGAAGCAGGTGCAGCATCATTTCAAAATTTGAATGGAGATCAACACCAAATCCGTCCCCAGCTCATTTAAACAGATTATCTCCTCCCTTAGCTTCAGAAGAAAGCTAATAATTTAGCTTTAAAGCTAAGCCATCCCTTCCCCTATAAATATAGAAGACCTCTTCCATTCTCTAGACCCCGAATTCCCTCTAGAGAGCTAGTGAGAAAGCAGAAAAAAAAAGCTATTGAGCAACCATTGTTCTTACTTTGGTTGTAGTTGAGTACTTCCTTGCTTTCTTCCTAGCCCTTTAGGTGATCATTTCCCCTTTTAATTTATGCTGGTAAGTAGTTAACTTTTTTTAATTCTTTATACATGCTAGAATAAATGCTTACAAATCATTATTCACTTCTTTTATTCTATGCTTGGATGAACATGCCTATGTCTTATTGGTTTTCTCTTACATGTTTAGATGAACACTTCTAGGCCAATACACAATTTTCTTTTGAATGCTTAGATGAGCACTTCTAGGCTAAAACACAATTTTCTCTTTAATACTTAGATGAACATGTCTAGGTAGTTGTTTTACTTTTTTAAATGCTTGAACAAACATGTCAAAGTATTTTGATTTTGTCTAGATAAACATGTCTAGGGTTTTTCCTTTACTTCTCTTCATAATTGCTTGGATGATCAAATATGCTTAAAGGTTTTATTTTTATTTGCTTCTCTTTGCAATTATGTTGATGACAAATAACATGACAATTTTTTTTTTCCCTCACATGCTTAGATGAACATGTCTAGACTAGGAATTCTTTATTTATATTGATCTCTTGGATGAACATGCCATTACCTTCATTTTTGTTATCTAACAAGTTTTATTTTATTTTTTATTTTTTCTCTTTATGTCAAATACCCCTAACATATGTTTATTTACACTTCCTGCAAATCACATGTTTATATGACATATTCTTTGTATTTGTTTGACATGACATGACATTGGTCACCTTAACCTAGGAGACCGGTTTCACCGGGCAAGATGGGTGCTTAATCCCTTCCCATCTCGTAAATTAGCCTCCGAACCAAGATCAAGGGTTCTAGACAATGCTCTTGTATTTACAATTTTACTTTTTTTTAGAATGTAACTAGGAAATAAAGCAGTGTAATTTACTTTTCTTAGATTGTATCTAGGACAAAAAGCATTGTAAATTTTTGTTACAAAATTCGATGTAAATTGTCATATACATTAATACAACAGAAGTATTTTTCATTAAAGGTTTTCTTGTTTTTCCTTTTAAATTAAATAAGTGGCGACTCCATGTAAAACCCTCGATCTAGGGGGGAGCACATTTTTACACCCATAAACCTATAATCAAACCCAGATCCCAAATCCACCACCACCACTACCACAATCAAACCCAGATCCCAAAACCACCGCCACCACCACCGACCAACAGATCCCAAAACCACCACCCCGCCGATCAAACCCATTTCCCAAAACAGCAAACACCATGACCTCGCCGAGAGAGAAGGAATCGGAAATGGAAGAAGAATGAGGGATTTTTTGAGACCTAACGGTTCGGGGTAGCGGCAGAGAATGGGTTTGAGTTGGAGGAGCAGTAGTGGCGGAGGAGTTGGCCACGGAGAAGTCACTGATGTCGATGTCGATGTCGATGTTAATGCCATCGTGCCACTGCCGATGATGCAGATTGTAATGGGCAGAGAGAAAGAAAGAGAGATAAATAGATCTGGGTTGGGTTGGGGTTTGGTTTTTTAATTTAGTATACGGTGTGACAGGGTCCTAACATACGGGTTGGTTCTGGGTTGGGGTTTCTATTCTTTTGTTCTTGTGTTTGAATATTCTAGCTTGTTGTTCTTATGTGTTCATGATCAAGATGAACACAGATCTTAATTGATTTTATTTTTAATTTTGATTTTCCTTTTTTTTATTTGATTAAAATTGATAAATTATTATTTTTTAATTTAGAAACTTACATGGAGTTGAGGTGGCATTTTTAAAAATTAAATAAATTTTTTATTAATTTAAATGCTGACATGGATGCTGACATGGTATTTTTATTATTAAATTATTAGCCACGTCAGCATCTAACATGTCACTTATGCACTCTGTTAGTCACGTAGGATTTTTTTGTTAGTGTGTTGAAGGCAGGGACCAAAATAGAATTGATTTTTTGATTTCAAGGACTGACCTAAGAGCAAAATCAGTTTAGGGACCAAATCGAGAAATGGCCAAAAATGTAGGGACCAAAAGTGTATTTACGCCTCTTATATTTTATTTTAACTAGTTGACAGGAGATATGGGCTTCGAAGCAAATATAGGTATTTGGGTTTTAATAGTTAGAAATGTAACAACACACAATAATATCGTTCAAGAAAATAAAAGACTTTTTTTAAAAAAAAAAATTATGAGAGAATATAAAAAACTTAGTAAATAATGATATATATACACACACTACTATTTAATCTATGTTACTATTAAGGGGTTTCTCTAAGATTCTCATTTTTTTTTTATTCAAAACTGCCCATATCCCCTGTAGGGGCACGATTCAGGGCCCAGGCCCAACAGGTGTATGGTTCTGGCCCAAGGAACTCGATACAATGAATTTATAGAGAGTGAGCTTCAGAACTAGGCCTTAATGAAGTGTATACTAGCTAAAATTTAGGCCATGCAGCAATTGAAAGTAAGGAAATCCCCTTCATGTCCATTAGATATTCAGTCCGAGGAGACGTGGAGTATGTATATCGGTCCCTGCTCAAAGGCTATGGTTCTGCATTGTTCTTCTGTTCTAAGTTCCTTTTTTTCTCCGTCCACTTCTTCATGGGGACTCCCCTTTCTTATATAGCCCTCTTGAAGTCATCAGGGCCTTACACTTGTTGATCATCTGGACCTTCACTTGAATACATGTCCCATCAAACATCCCCCCATCTTTCTGTGAGTTGTGGTAGCCAAGATAATACTGTTCACAAGTCCTCTCCACATTAATGCGGCCAGAAAAGTAGCTGTCATGCGTTTAATGTGGCAGTTGCAGCCTCACCCTTGGCATTCTACGCTTTCTTCCTTCTTACGGGCTTGTGGGACTCATCCTTGTTACTAATGCTCATTGGGGTGAATCCTTCTAGCTGGCAGAGTGCATGTTCAAGCCATATTTGGTACGTCCGAGGAGACATTTCTCCTCGGACCGCCTTTTAAACATCTTCAGGCCCACAAGAATTGGGCCGGGAGTCCTTTTGGCACCCACGCCTTCTCCTCGGACGTGGTTGAATTCTCCATACGGGATCCAAGGCCTATTGTATGATCTTGGGCCTTTCACCCCTACATCCCCTATATTTAAATAGAGACAAAACTAAAGGACAATTCAATAAAAATACAACTCTAACTCCCACTAAAACATTACTTAAAAAATAGGGCAACTCTCATATTGATTTCCAAATTGCTTTATCTACTTATAAATTAGATTCTCAAAATAAAAATTATATATATAAAATAAAAACATAGGGTTTTTTTTTTTTTCCTTCAAAAAAGTCTCATTGCATGCGCGAAGCGCGTATGATGATACTAGTTTATACTTTTATTTAAGGGGCTTCTCCTGTTTGAGATTCTCTTTTTTTTGGTTTAAAGATGCCCCCACATTCTTATATTTAAGTAAAGATAAAACTAAAAGACAATTCTGTAAAAATACAACTCTAACTCCCACTAAAACATTGCCTAAAAAATAGGGTCACTTTCCTGTTGATTTTCAAATTGCTTTAGTTTTTTTTTTTTTTTTTTAACTATAAAATAGGACCACTAAGCCCAACGTTTTCACTTTTTTTCTCTCTCCTTTTTTTTTCTTCGTTACCTTTCTTCTAAATTCTAATCCCACTTTTTTTTTTTTTTGGTTTTTGTTTTTATTTTTTCAAATCTCTTCTTTATTTTTTAATTATTAAAAAAAAGTGATTTTTAATATACTTCCTTTTTTCTTTTTAATGATTTATTTATTTATTTATGTTGGTGTTCGAATTGTTTTCTCTTCACATCTGTTTGTACTGCCTTTTTTTTTTTTTTTTTTCATTTTAATGAATGTGTTTTCTATGATCAAAATAAAAATCACTATGCATGTAGTATAATTGGATAAAAGAGAAAAACGTCTCAAATTGAGATGAATGAAAAATTATGAAACTAAACCAAAAAAAGTCTCATCGCACGGGTGAAGCGCGTGTGATGAAACTAGTTTATACTACTATTTAAGGGACTTCTCTTGTTTGGGATCTTCATTTTTTTTGTTAAAAAATGCCCCTATACTCTTATGTTTAAGTAAAGACGAAACTAAATGGCAATCTTGTAAAAATACAACTCTAACTCTCACTAAAATATTGCCTAAAAAATAAGGTTACTTTCCTGTTGATTTTCAAATTGCTTTAGTTTTTTTTTTTTTTTTTTTTTTTGGCTATAAAATAGGACCACTAAGCCCAATGTTTTCACTTTTTTTTCTCCTTTATCAAGACTTAAAGTTTCTCTCTCTTCTTCTTTTTCGGTTTCCTTTCTTCTAAATTCTAATCCACGTTTTTTTTTTTTTTTTTTTAATTTTGGTTTTTGTTTTTATTTTTTCAAATCTCTTCTTCTTCTTTTTTTCAAATATATAAAAAAAAAATGTAATTTTTAATTATACTCCCTTTTTTTCTTTTTAATGATTTATTTATTTATTTATTTATGTTGGTGTTTGAATTGTTTTCTCTTCATATTTGTTTGAACTGCCTTTTTTTTTTTTTCCTTTCCTTTTCATTTTAATGAATGTGTTTTCTATGTTCAAAATAAAAATAACTATGCATATAGTTTAATTGGATAAAGAGAGAAACGTCTCAAATTGAGATGAACGAAAAATTATGAAATTAAAAAAAAAAAAAAAAAGACTCATCGCACCGTGAAGCGCGTGTAATGAGGCTTGCGCATGCGATGAGGCTAGTACTATTTAAGGGGCTTCCCCTTTGGAATCCTCTTTTTTTTTTTTCTTTTCAAAAATGCCCTTACACCATTATGTTTAAATAGAGATAAAACTAAAAGATAATCCAGTAAAAATACAATTCTAACTCCCACTAAAATATTACCTAAAAAATAGGGTCACTCTTCTATTGATTTTCAAATTACTTTACCCACTTATAAATTAGATTTTCAAAATAAAAATTATATATAAAAAATAAAGACAGTTTTTTTTTTTGGGCTATAAAATAAGATCACTAAATTCCAAAAAAAATCTCATCGCACGCGCAAAGCCAAGTATTTTAGTGAAATAATTATGATATAGTTGTGGGGCCCAATAATTTAAGGGCCAGGCCCAGTTGCTCTTGGAAAATCTGAAGGCCCAAGCCGAGGAGAGCTGTGGCCCAAGCTCTACAATACAGAGCACAAAACAGTTTTGGGAGGCAGCCGAGGACAGTTCAGTCCTCGGTAGATCCAGAATCCCACCGGAATAAAGGGGTAAAACTGGTATAGGAACGAATTTGTAAGGAGATCCAAAATATCTTGGGGGAAGTTATCCTTACTACCCTTCCAGATAAGACTCTACACCTGACAGAGCCGTACTCTGCAGCCTTATCAACCATCCCCAACAATTCTGGGATTAGACTGATAGGACAAATATCAGTCTTGTAAAGATTGACCCTACACGTGGACGAAGGACAGTTAACACAGACGAGTATAAAAGAAGAAAGTAAGTAAATCGAAAGGGGACTCCCATTCCACCTCCAAAAAAGGGAGACGATCTGGGTGAGAACATCTCAACAACACCTGAGATTACAGAAAAAACCCATCGTCGGGTAACCGGGGTAAGACCCTAATGGTCCTCGGATCAAGTCCGAGGAGGCCCATCCCATAGGATGCGATGCCGTAGGGCTTAAACGTTCAAGCCCAAATCCTTTTTCTACACGAATTCCTCTAAAACCAGGACCGGGCACCGCCCCGTGACCAACGGCTAGCTTTTCAAGCCCACTCTCTACAAATCATATTGTGAGAGATCTTTCATGCGCGAGCCCAACATCCTTATTGGGCCGCCAGAGAATTGTGTCCTTACAATTGGCGCCGTTTGTGGGAAGGCTTGCGCGTTGGCGCAGGTGGCGGTGGAGTCAGCTCTCTAGCAAGCAGAAATTCCTGGGGCTTCCTCCGACTCCGGCGACATACAGTTGTTGCTCCGGCATAAGCTTCTGCTAGGGGCTACGCCTTACAGTGCCAAGGGCGCGGGCATCTCTAGGGGCTTCCGGCCTCAAGCCAACTTTCCCCGCCCTGGTATAGAGGCTTATGGTCGAAAAGTAAACCGAATAAAAGAAATTTTACAAGTTTTGGACAGAACCAAGGCCTTGCATGGTCCTCGGACTCAAGCCTATGGGGAAACCAAGTACATAAAAGAAATTTTACAAGTTTTGGACAGAACCAAGGCCTTGCATGGTCCTCGGACTCAAGCCTATGGGGAAACCAAGTACAAAAAAAGAAAAAATCACGTTTTGGACAGAACCAAGGCCTTGCATGGTCCTCGGACTCAAGCCTATGGGGAAACCAAGTACAAAAAGAAAAAATCACAAGTTTTGGACAGAACCAAGGCCTTGCATGGTCCTCGGACTCAAGCCTATGGGGAAACCAAGTACAAAAAAGAAAAAATCACAAGTTTTGGACAGAACCAAGGCCTTGCATGGTCTCGGACTCAAGCCTATGGGGAAACCAAGTACATAAAAGAAATTTTACAAGTTTTGGACAGAACCAAGGCCTTGCATGGTCCTCGGACTCAAGCCTATGGGGAAACCAAGTACATAAAAGAAAATCCACAAGTTTTGGACAGAACCAAGGCCTTGCATGGTCCTCGACTCAAGCCTATGGGGAAACCAAGTACATAAAAGAAAATCCACAAGTTTTGGACAGAACCAAGGCCTTGCATGGTCCTCGGACTCAAGCCTATGGGGAAACCAAGTACATAAAAGAAAAACTGTTACTTGAACATTAAAATCCATCTGAGGAGAACTCCCTGTTAACAGTAGGGTTGATCCCTAAAACTGCATGGATCCCCCAGTCTACCCTCGGATCCCCAACACCAAAGGGATCGATGTGATATAGTGCAATATATTACCCAAAAACACAATCAAAGTCCCTCGCTACTCGGCCACCCTCTCGGACATTGGTCTAGCATGCATCACGCAGCACTCAGCGGTTATCCCGGTTAGTTCCAAGAGTTTAATTTATTAAGGCTTACCCTTGTTATACTTGATAATATTTATGAGTTTAAACTGGTAGGAATCTGCGTTAAGGCATTTTTCTGCCCGGAATATTATTAAGGACAAGCTTACATTGAATATTCATGCACAAAGTAGTTGTTGCAGAGAAGAAAAGCATGTGTAAAGAAATGAACTTATCTTTTATTAAGACAAAGGAACAGTACAGTGTACAGTGAAAAGCTAAAACAAGTTTACATTACAACTAACTATGCAAGTGAAAAGAAAAAAAAAATACAAGAGAGTGAAGATAAAGCCGAGGAGGTAGCACAGAGGAGAGGTTGGCTACTGTTCCAAGATGTCGTCTAAGGAAACTATTCCTCGACGCTTCTACATGCCCATAACTCAGGCAGCCAAAGAACCCAACTTGGGGCCTGCACCGGTGAAGAAAAGGTGCAGGGAACCTCAGGCTAACACCATCTACAGAAAAGGTGCAGGGAACCGGAAGTTGGGGAGCCCCCGCAAAAATTTGCCTGCTACAAGGCAGACGACGCTGATGGCGGAAATTCCTTCTTCTGACATACCAAAAATCTGGCATGACCAGAACCTGCTTCAGATTTTGACTAAAAGAGGGAGAAACACCCTTTCCCCTCTGTCGAACTGGAGTATTCTCTTAAGTTTATGCCTCCTTTGCCCGTACATCACTCTTTTGAGCCTCAGGAGGACATGACGCCTCTGTGGCAGAGAAAGTTCCTTTTCCCCAACCCTCGCCTCAAACATGATGTGCTAAGGGAGGAAACTGAAGGATTTGTGCGTAGGTAAAACAACTTTCTCTCTTATTTATTTAAAAAGATGAGGTGGTGGCATTTAATTTACGCAGCGTCCCAAGGAACGCTACAGACAAAATGTCTCTGGCTCGATTTCCAACGTCGTCTGCAACCCTGAGGTTAAAGGAGTCTCGAGAAGGCGCACCTCGAACACTGGGACGCCAAAAAGTACCGCGTGATCAAAGACTACGGAAATACCTCTTAATTTGTGGGCCCAGTAAATTCGCAGCCCAGGCCCGTTCAGCATATGGGCCCAGGGACAGAACCAAGGCCTTGCATGGTCCTCGGACTCAAGCCTATGGGGAAACCAAGTACAAAAAATAAACCTTACAAGTTTTGGACAGAACCAAGGCCTTGCATGGTCCTCGGACTCAAGCCTATGGGGAAACCAAGTACAAAAAATAAACCTTACAAGTTTTGGACAGAACCAAGGCCTTGCATGTCCTCGGACTCAAGCCTATGGGGAAACCGAGTAAAAAAAAAAAGAAAGAAATTACAAGTTTTGGACAGAACCAAGGCCTTGTATGGTCCTCGGACCCAAGCCAATGGGAGAAACCAACTACTTGGATAAGAAGAGGTTTGAATTCCGTAAGATGGGCTACTTGATAAAAAAATGTCAGGTTACTCCGTCCACGGCTTAAACACCATAAAAGGTTAAGGCCAACAAAGGTGTAAGGACGGTGGTGGGACGCCCCAGTATTCAGTAGCCTAAGAGGGCTGTTCATTTGGCGGGTGATATGTCTTCAGATGGTTATTTCTCACACGGCATCAAGCCTTCGGTTCTCTCCTCGGCTAGCGTGGGTAAGTATTACTTTTCACTGGTCGGCCTTATTGTGCCAAGCACTTCTATTAAAGTTATGGAGTTATGGCAACATCTTTTTATTATTAAGTATCTTGGTCTTAGTCGTCATTGATTTAGATGCGATATTATTGAGCCGAGCAGCACTTGCAAATTTATAAAAACAAAGAGACAGAATATGCGAAATGAAATGACAACAATTTTTTATTAATACGAAAAATCATTACAACGTACAAAGAGGGGCTCAAACAAGCCTATACAAAATGTGAACTGCCTAAGCAACAATAACATCCGTAGTACAGATATGTAAACAGTCAGGCGTCTTTTAAACTCGTCTTCAAAAGTCTCTCCAATCTCTGCCTCAATGCTGCTCATGTTATGATAAGAACCTTCTTTGGAAAAAGATGAAAGAGAAGGAAATAGTAAGGAAGAAATCAATGAAGAAGATGGAGGAGATGAATGAGGAAGATGGAGGACATGAGTAAAGAAGGAGGAGAAGAAGAGAGAAGAGATGAAAAGAAAGAAAGGGAGCAAAAGAGGGAGAAGAGAAAGCACCAGAATGGATCTGGTGCTGGGAAGACTAGGAAAGGAAGGCGGAGAGGGCCACCAGTGAACGAAGAAAGGAAGAAGCAGAGACACTTAGTCCCTGCCTCGGTCCTGACTCCTAACACGCTGGGGCCATACTAGGTGAGCTCATAAGAGAGCGGTTGGTTATGATGATGGGAGTTCTCGACTCAATCACGCCGAAAGTTGGACGTGATGAGTCCCTGCTTCGGATTTTGGCTGAAGGGAAGGTGAGACGAATCTTAAGTCTCCGCCAGCCTTGCCCTGACCGAGCCATTTCGAGCTTTATTAGAACACGGTGCTTTGAGGAGGGGTATGGTTCCTTCATCACTCGTTATGGTAAACGCATTCTGATTGGGTGTATGACAATGGGGTTAAGTGAACGCTAAGGGAGGCTAGGGGTTTCAGATCTCAGAAGGATGAGAGGGAGTCTGCACGAAAGTGATGGCCTCCTGCTTGCCTTCTTATAGGAAGGGCAAAACGAAGGGAATTAAATTCATTCAGGTTTCCAAAAGGAATCTGAAGAATAAAGGTGTGTCCGTTCCACTTCCCCACCTCATCAGATGAGTCGCCGAACGCAAATTAGCCTCGTAAAGGGAAGTCATTAAAGGCGCATCTTGGACAGCCAAACGGCAGGAGTAGATTACGAACGGATTAAAGGGAATACCTGGTAAACCGGCGAGTTTCCTGGACAGGTGGAAAACCGCCCACATTAAATGCAGGGCTGAATTAAATAAAGCCATACTGAAGGCCCGGGTTTACCAAAACCCTCCTTTCCAACCAAGAAGTCGGGTAGCAGGGTTTTGAGGGGCTATTGTGGGGCCCAATAATTTAAGGGCCAGGCCCAGTTGCTCTTGGAAAATCCGAAGGTCCAAGCCGAGGAGAGTTGTGGCCCAAGCTCTACAATACAGAGCACAAAACAGTTTTGGGAGGCAGCCGAGGACAGTTCAGTCCTCGGCAGATCCAGAATCCCACCAGAATAAAGGGGTAAAACTGGTATGGGAACGAATTTGTAAGGAGATCCAAAATATCTTGGGGGAAGTTATCCTTACTACCCTTCCAGATAAGACTCTGCACCTGACAGAGCCGTACTCTGTAGCCTTATCAACCATCCCCAACAATTCTGGGATTAGACTGATGGGACAAATATCAGTCTTGTAAAGATTGACCCTACACGTGGACGAAGGACAGTTAACGCAGACGAGTATAAAAAAAGAAAGTAAGTAAATCAAAAGGGGACCCCCATTCCACCTCCAAAAAAGGGAGACGATCTGGGTGAGAACATCTCAACAACACCTGAGATTACAGAAAAAACCCATCGTCGGGTAACCGGGGTAAGACCCTAATGGTCCCTCGGATCAAGTCCGAGGAGGCCCATCCCATAGGATGCGATGCCGTAGGGCTTAAACGTTCAAGCCCAAATCCTTTTTCTACACGAATTCCTCTAAAACCAGGACCGGGCACCGCCCCGTGACCAACGGCTAGCTTTTCAAGCCCACTCTCTACAAATCATATTGTGAGGGATCTTTCATGCGCGAGCCCAACATCCTTATTGGGCCGCCAGAGAATTGTGTCCTTACAATAGTATTTTGCCAAGTATTGATAACATTGAGCTTTCGATAAAATAGTGCCAAGTAGTTAGCTTGGGCTTTTAATAGTGCTAACGTAAGTTGGGTTTTTTATATTGCTAATGAGAATTGGGTTTTGATATTGCCAATGAGAATTGGGTTTTAAATATTGCCAGCAAGAGCTGGACTTTGATATTGCCAATGAGAATTGGGTTTTGATATTATCAATGAGAATTGGGTTTTAAATATTGCCAACGAGAACTGGACTTTGATATTGTCAATGAGAATTGGGTTTTGATTTTGATATTGCCAATGAGAATTGGGTTTTAAATATTGCCAGCGAGAACTGGGTTTTGATATTGCCAATGAGAATTGGGCTTTGATATTGTTAATGTGAATCGGGTTTTGGATAAATAAATTGCCATGAGTTTAAACTATGGCTTTGATTATGGATTTGAATTCCATTGATAAAATTGTTTTGCCATGGATTTGAATCATAGGCTTTTCAAATATTGCCAAGTATAAGTATTCTTGGGTTTTAAATAGAAGAGGATGTGTGTATTGAGTTCATAGGGTTGGTTTTGGGCTTAGCTAAATAATGATAATAAAATTAGATAAAATATGAGTTTTTTGGGCTTTTTGTGATAATTCATATCATAACCCAATTTAAGCGATGAGATATGAAACGTTTGTTATTAACATAATAGTAGAGTAAAAAATATTTGGGAAAACTCAATAACTTATTAGTGGTATTTGAAAATAAATAGGTGGTACTCAAATAAAATTAGGTATAAAAAAAAAAAGTATCCTAACAATCGTATAAATTTTGCATTTTTTTTACTAGTCGCTAACCCATGCGATGCACGGGAAAGTTTTTAGTAACTATAAGATTTTAGTAAATCAAATGCTTTAAAATTTGAAAATCTTAAAGAACTTATATTAGCACTCATCAATTTGTTTACAAAGCCAACTTACATTAGCACTCATCAATTTGTTTACAAAGCCAATGTTAAATAGATCTACAAATTGCATTCTCATATCCTCTATCATTTGCAAGGTGACAGGACTCTTTTCATTACAGTTTGCATCCTTCTATCCTTCAAAAGCTTTAAGAAGTGTCATGTGGTCACTGCATAAGAATGTGTTTAAGGTTATACAAAATTCTGTCATCATAATCAACATCCTAAAGCTAATATCCAATCCAAAATTTGCACATAGATTCCTTAAATTGTATATCGAATTAGAAGGAAGAAATTACATGTAAAAGCCAATTCAATAGAGAGATCTATCACACACAGTGATCAATAGTTTAAAAACAAATGCCTTGTAATGTATTTGTCGTATAGTGTAATCACAGAAATATGTGCTTATCTAAGAATATTTCCATAACATGCTTACCCTTATTTGAATTTGAAGAGGACTGTGATCTTTTTGCCACTCAATTATTCAACTACATAAAGAACGATAATCATAATAGCAAAACTGATCACTGTATTAAAATCCTATTTTCAGCTTCAAACGACCTTGCATCCCTAGTCCATCTCTCATTTCTGACCAATTTTTTCAGCATAGTCCAATTCAAAATGTTTTTCTTCTTCTATTCTTTTTATTTTATAAGAACTCCAATTTTCACTACAGTCCAATTAAACTGTAATTAACTCAGAGATTATACGTTGACTACAAAATTGGTTCTACAAATACAAAATTTGTATTTAAAGCAACGTAAAAGACAATTCAAGTCAAATGAAACAATCAAGACAAACACAGTAAGAGGCCAGAGCTATTAAAGATGCAATTTAAAAGCTATAAACACAACATCTGATCTGATTCAGATAATAAGGAAGTTAAAGCATGATGCTAGTGGTTTATAATCTATATAAAATTATAGTAAATCAAGTGGGCCTTGGCAAATCTCTCACGTATTAGAATAACATACCTTAGATCTTTAGAACTCAAGAATTACACAATACATTATACACACACACACTCACATATAAACAGTAAAGGGATTCATACTTTGATCTCAATCAATTATTATTTAATATTGCATCAATTCGAGGGGATCCTAAAGTAGTAGGAAGCAATTTGACACCCATTGATTTTAAAACTCCAAAAGCTGTTTAGGTAGCTTCCCCAGTGAATTAGGCTGCAATGAACTGCACAAACTGGCCTTGATATCAATTGTGCTTTCAGTGTTAGATGCTCAGGTCTTTCTGAGAAATTACATTGCCTCTTTTAGGTTTTTAACTTTGATGTAAATCTTTTATATATATATAAATAACTACGATAGGATTTTTTTTTTATTTAAAATTATGACATTAGTTTCATGATTATAACTCTTATCATTAGGCCAAGATATCAATTAATTTTTTGTGTAGGCAAGATTTGAATTCAAGTTCCTTGTCTAAGGACTAAAAAATTATGAGTTGAATTAATGGGAGCCCACAACTTTGATCTAAAAGTTATTTCAAAACAACAGAAACTAAAAGACAAAAGAAAAACAGAAGCTTTCTTCTCCATTTTCTGACAGAATTAGACCTATGTAAAGGTTCCTTTGCCTTCTTCAGCTTGGAACAGTTTGGTAATCTACCATTAAGGCCAGAGAGCTTACAGTTTAGAGACATCCTAACCAAAACCCACCTATGTATCTTCACAAAGAGGCTTGAAAGCTTGAGAAAAACCCAAGCTCCAGTAGCCTTAACACCTAAATTTTCTCCCTCAGTCCCTCTTCACCAGCAAAAGATAAACATAATAAAAATTTTATGTTTTCAATTAAGTCTTTCTGGGCCCCATACCAGCTCCCACTCCAAAATTTTCAAATTCACAAATAATAATAAAAATTTCCAACCAAATTAAGTCTTTGGATTCTCCCCTGGGGTTTTGGTGCATCCATTTGAACCATACACTTTCCCCTTTGATTGAAGATGGAGATTCCTACATACACTTTCTTTAGCTCTAGCACTAAGACTTGCTCGAAAATACACATATATACATACATAAATATTCAAACTAAATGATATGCTTTTAAGATCTTAGCAATATCAAGTTAGGATCTAAGACACAAAAATCCACCTCCAAAATATGCATGCAGATTATATATATATATATATATATATATGAAATGCTTCTAGTTCAACCTTAAAGTCCTTTAGCAAAACTACACTAATTATGCTTTATTTGCCATTAATCCCACAACACAAAGCAAAAAATCAACAAACAAATTGATATTATGAACTACCTAATCATTAACCTTCTTCAATTACTTATATACCATTGAATTAGATAGCCAATCCAGTGAATCAGAAGACAGAACCAATCCCTTCTATTCTATAATTTGACATCCAATTCTCTTTTAATAGCATCCAGTGATTTATTGTGTATTAATAATTTATATCAATCAAAAGAGTTATGGATTAAAAAAATTTTAAATAATAATATAGTTCCCATAATCTAGATTTAGTGCGTACTAAATAACTTTTTCTATTTTATCTAAAAAGCAAGCACAACAAATAACCAAAAGAACGATATCTATAATACAAAGCTATAGAGCCAATAATCTGAATAGAGCCAAGAATAGCCAAGCTTCTTAATAGAGCTAATACTTTTGAATTGAAAAAAGCTAAAGACAAAACAATACCTTGAATTAAAAGAAAATATAATCTTAAAATATTAGTAAACCAAAGTGCTTCACAAAGAGAACAGGGTAAGAGAGAAAATCCTAAACATATATAATCTTAAAATATTACAGATTTTTTTTTTTTTTGGTTGGTAAAATTCTTTATAACTTTATATACTTTTTTTTCTTAAAAAAAAAAAAAATCTAATGACATATATAAAGAATTTAATATTTCTTAAAGCAAAGAAAACTAAATATATTATGAAATGTGTTTAAATGGTACTAAATATATTTATATATAAAGCTCTGCCAAGGAAATATATTTATTATAAATGAAAGATTTTTAAGATATGAGATGCATATATAGATATCAAGAGTGTAAATATTTATTAAGAAATTTTGTGGTTAAGTAGCTATGAAGTAAGGTGACCTTGATAACATAAGTAAGCTTCCTTCACACCCTTGAGCATAAGAGCCTAGGCATCCACCCCAAATTTATTATCTTTGACCCCATAGTTTCTTCTCAAACTCAATCTACTACCAATTTAAATCACACACACAAAAAAAAACACAACAAAAAGAGGGGGATCAATACAAACACCAATACTATAACACAGATAATTATATAAGTTTCACAGTTAAAGTAAAAAAAAAAAAAAAAAAAAAAGCATTAAGATTTTTTTCCTGAAAAAAAAAAGTTGAAATACAGCAGTAAGTTTTATAACCATGAACAAAAAAGAATTAAAGATATCAACTATTCTAATTCTTTCTCTTTTGATGTTGGTTTTCCAACATGTTCTCAGGAGCAAATAGAAAAAGGACAAATCAAAATCAAATAAACCCATTCGTAACCATACATCCTCTGTATCCTGTCTCTTGTCTTTGTCTCTTTCTCACACTTGCTGGCAGATTTTTTATTTTTTATTTTAGAGAAAAATTCAGCATTGTAATATAAAAAAGTGTCTATCCAATGGTGACATGCAACATAAGAAAAGTGTTGCTTTTACTGGATTACTCTTAGCACTTGTATAAAACGTCAGTTTTCCTCATTAATGACACAATACAATTTTTTTGAGACATTTTATCAAACACACATCCTGCATTATTGTTGCAACCATTCCCTGCATATAACGTGATCAAAGAACTACCTAGAATTTCAACAATAATAGAATACCATAATACCTCCAAAATATAGTCAAATTAGAATTTCAACAATAACTGACTATAATCAAGAGTATAATGGAAACAAACAACACAATAGTTACAGTTCCAAAATCCAAAAAACAAAAAAACTGCCATTTCCAATTCCTTCAAAATCATCTATTTTTGTATATGTGTAATCATAAGGATACGTTTTGACAATTAAATTACTTGCACATTGAAATATAATAAATTGTTCTAAAACTCATGTCTAGGAGATGCATAGACATGGTTATAAACAATTAAACAGAGATTCTTACCTGAGTCTCAGTCCGAGTCGCCCAAATAAACTTGATCCTCCTCTTCCAAATCTTGCTTCGGGGCTCACACAAATCAGACTAGTACTATATCTACTACTTGAGCAAGTTTAGACCAAATGGTTTCTAAGAAGAGAGAGGAGGGGTTGCATGCTATAGGAGTTTTGGGTGAGAATTTGGGGGGAAGGAGATGGTTTCTAAGAATAAATAGGAGTGGTCACATGCTAAAAGTTTTTCAGAGTTGGGTTTTAAGGGAAGGAAAAGGGTAGAGATTTGGGTTTTGGGGGAAGGAGAAGGGTAGAGAGATTTTCAAAGTTGATGGCATCGGCAAAGGTGTTTTGGTTTCAGAATTATATCGGGGAAGAGTCTTTGGTTTGAGAAAGGAGAGAATATATATTTAATAAAAAGAAATAAATCAGATTTAAAAATTAAAAAATAAATGCTGATGTGAAAAATTGTGGAGAAGTCAGAAGTTTCGATTATATATATATATATATATATTGATTATATATGGACTGATGTGAATGATGTAATAGTCCTATTCCAATTATATATAAAAATTATTTTTCACCCAAATATGCCTATTGCCTTTTGTTGAAAATGAAAGAGGTGCAAAATTATGTGCACCTAAGAGCATCCACAGCAGTGGAGCTAAAAATTTAGCAATTTAGTTCCACAAAAAGTTACTTTATCTATTTTACCTACACGCATGCTACAGCAGTGAATCTATTTTAGCTTTCAACACAATAAAATAATATAAATATCACAATAAAATAATATATACTCTACAATAAACATCAATCACAACCACACACACAACCACAACCACAACCACAACCACCACCACCACCACCACCACCACAACCCATAACAAAGAAAAAAAAAAAAAAACAACCAAGCTCACACCCACCCGACCCACCAGGCAACACCCACACCACGGCAATCAAATTCACGCAATGCAAAAAAAAAAAAAAAAAAAAACCCCAAAGCTTGGATCGACGGAAAACCAAAGCAATAGGCGGAGGAAGGCAGCGGCGGCTTCAATGATGAAACCCAAAGCTTGGATCGACGAATGAAACCCACAAAATCTAGAGAAACCCAAGCTTGTTGACGTTGGGTGAGCGTTGAGATGGAGGACTAGGCGGAGGCGTGGGTTGGAGGCGTGGATTAGCGGCTTGGGGCTTGGGTCGGCTTAGTCTGATCGGCGGAAGAGAAGTGGGTTTGATCGGCGAGATGGGTTTGTTGGCGGAATAGGTGGGAAGATCGGCGAGATGGGTCGATGCTGGGGATGGGTCGGAGCTGGGCTGGCGGTTGGGCTGTGAGATTGGGTTGGCGTGGGAGGAAGAAGAGAGAAGATGAGGAAAGTGGAGGAAGAAAGAAGGGAAGCCGGACTCATTTGCAATCCAGAGCAAATTAAAAGAAAGAAAAAATAATATTTTAATTTGGCTGAGGAGTACAAAATTGTTTTTTTTTGTTTAGCTCTCAGCTACAGTGCACTATAGCAATTGAACTAAAAATTATAAGTATAGCTCCACTATTGCATGCTCTTTTTGGTGTTTTGGTGGAGCTAAAATAGCAATATAGCTATTTAGCTCCACTGCTACAAGTGCTCTTAGGCATTAGGAGAGCAATTTCTCGTGCGAAGGATTCTGATCATTGCAAAATAGAAGTAAAGACAGAAAAAACAAGACAAATTAAAGGAAATCGATCATCGCATTGTTATTCTAAGATAAGAACCGAATTTATGCGAAATACCTAACCTGACATGGGTATACTGTCTTCTTGGGTTAGTGATTCATGCATAAGATGAATCTTTTTGGGTAATAAATGCTTTTTTTGCAAATTCATCACCAAGCTGTAGCCTGTAAAGGAACACTATGAATGTCCGTACTAAGGCTGCGTTTGAATCGGGTGAAAACCAATTTCAGAAATCAATTTCCGGAAAATGCATGCGTTTGGCTATCACGGAAAACATTATTTTCCGGAAAATGATTTCCGGTTGACCACAAATTTCCCCTTTGACCCGGAAATGAATTTCTCCCTTTATTTTCACTTTAAAGGATTTTCGGAAATAGAGAGAGAGAGAGAGAAAGCGCGCGCGCGCGAGAGGAGAAGACCAGTCCGACGACCGCGATCGACGCTTCGCGAGATCGCGCCGGATCGAGATCGCGACCGATGGCGCGATCTCGCGAAGCGTCGATCGCGATCTCGCGAACGCGAGATCGCGCTGTCGCGAGATCGCAATCTCGGATCGCGATCGTGTTTTCTGGATTCGTGTTTTCTGGGTTGTGGCTTGTGTTTTTCTGGATTTGTGTTTTCCTTCTTCTTTTCCAAACACCAGAAAATATTTTCCGGAAAATTTTTTGAAATGCAACCAAACACACAGAAATATTTTCATTTTCCGGAAATTAGCATTTTCGGAAAATATGTATTTTCCGGAAAACTTTTTACGGCAACCAAACACAGCCTAAAAATCAATGAAACTCCCCGGCACTACCAATGCTTAACTTGGGCTGAACTCTTCAACTATGCTCTCCTCCTTTGCATTCCTACCTTTTATCTAAAGAAATAAAAGAAATTTTGGGTCCTCTGTCATGAATAAAATGGGCTGGGCCCTTGGTAGGTTTTTGTCTTTGTGTTTCTTTGTTACTTTACTTTAGGGGAATTTCCTGAAGTGGTTGTATGGCTCATTACAAGTTTCTTTGAATCAACATGGGCTACTGGGCCTGCCTAGCAGCTCAGAGTTTTTTATTTTTATTTTTTAACAGAGAAGTTTTATTAACTCTTTCCCAAAGTTTCTCTAAACCAAAATAAAACTGGAATCTCAAAGTTTGAATTACCACCCCCTCTAAACCAAAATAAAACTGGAATCTCAAAGTTTGAATTACCACCCAAGGAATGTTAACAAATTTCAAGAACTTAAAACAAAATATCAAGATTTTGATAAAAGTAAATAATGTAAGAGCATCTGTCTTGGTGTTGTGTAGTTGGCTATGATACAGCAGCAGCAGTAGCAGTAGCAGTAGGCAATGTGATGCAGTGCAGCAGCAAGCAGCAGGTAGTTGCTGGCTTGCAGCGGCAGGCTGTTGGTTGGTGCAGTGGTTCAATAATAATGAAAATAACACAAAAAGAATTAAAGAAACTAAATAATACTTCTAAATATTATTTATTTGAAATTAGAAAAATGACAAAATTTAGTTATAAAATTAGTTGTAATCTATGGCTACAATCTTAATAAAGTAAAAATTACTATATATTTTGAAAATTTAACCATTTAATTGAATATTTTTTATGGTCTTAATATACATGTCAAATTTTATATCAATCGGATATTATTTACTATATAATCTATAATATTATATTTTGTACATAATTTTAAATTACAAAACATTGCAATTTAAACAATTTATTGATGACATAACTATTGATCTTTAATTTTCAAGAAATTTTATAAGCATAGAGGATATAAGAAGAAGATATAATCCAATGGTGGATTTGTCAAAATTCACCTTCAATAAAAAGATATTGAATAAGGTTGTAGTCTAAGTTACAACCAATTTTGTAGCTAAATTTTGTATTATTAGAAAATACACAATACTATTTGAATTGAGGCGTAACACTAGCTCAACAGCCCAACAAATGTCGTATGGCTAGATCAACATTATAAGAATGCTTGTAATTTCTGAATTTTTTGGTTTTCCCAAATTAATCTGATTAATTAGGTCCATTATTCTAATGTAGTGGGTGTTACAAGATTAATTGCTGCATAAATCTGATGGGCTGGAGTTATACAATTGAATGGATGAGATAAGAAGTGATGGGTTGGAGTTACACAATTGAATGGATGAGATAAAGAGTTTCTAAATAAATAAATAGACCTAACAACTAATCCATTAAGTAGATGAATGACTTTTCATTTTCCATAATAAAAATGTCATTTACTCATCAATGAATATGGAAATTATTTCTAAATGTATCTAGCTAAATATTTGCTTTAATACATATCAGTCCATTAATCACCACAATTAAAAAAAAAAAAAATAGCCTCTCTCATTTTCAATGTGAAATTAAACATTTTCATTAACTCCTTATCTTCCATATTAACTCCCACATTTTTACATTTATATTATCATATAAATTCATTTTAATTAATTAATATTAAAATGCTCCAACACTATTTTTTTTTTGTTTTTTTTTTTATTTAGATAAATTAGTTTTTCAAACTTATGGTGTCTGCTCTGTAATGAATATATTTTTTATCATAAGGCTAAGATATCAATTGATATCTAGTGTAGGCAGTGATTGAACTTCAAATTTCTCGTTTGATCACAAGAGATTTTACCAATTGATCTCGTGGAAACTTACATCCACATCAGCTAGTGTTATGTTAGTGTAGCAGCTTAGTGGTTAAGATTTAAGTGTTACTAACACTCCGTTTGGTTGGAGTGAAAATAGGAGGGATGGAAAATGTAGAGAGGAAAACAGGAGAGAAAATGATATTTTCCCTTGTTTGGTATAGGAAAGAAAACACAGAGGATGGAAAATGTTGAGCTCAAAAATCCACCCGGCCCACAAATTTTTTTCCTCCCGATTTGGGAGGAAAACTGGAAAGAAAAGAGAAAAAGGGTGGGGGGGGGGGCAGGCCTTAACACGTAAATTACATATTTACCCCCCTTGGTGTGTTGCGTGCCTGACTTGTGAGTCAGGTCTTTTTTTTTTTTTTTTTTTTAAATTTTAATTCTTTTCTTTTATGTTCGTACAACACCCTTTCTTTTTTCAATTATTTTGGTTTTTTTTTTTATATATAAAAAAATTGTTTTGATTTTTTATTTTTTGAAAAAAAAGTTTTGGGCTTTTGAACTTCTTATCCTCTTTTTATTTTAGTTTTTTAATGAAGAAATCATTCATATATATATTTTTTAATAAAATATAATGTATTATTTTTGTTTTACCTAAATTGGATATAATGGTAACTTTATACCAACTTTATTTTCTATCCTCTCACTTTTCTTTTCAACCAAACAAAAGAGTTTTCTATCCTTCCATTTTTCTATCCTCTCAACCAAACACATATGAGAGAAAACTAAATCTTTTCTATCCTCTCTCAACTTTCTATCCTCCCACTTTTCCACTCCTCCAACCAAACAGACCTTAAAAGTACTTGCTGTAAGAAAGTTATTTAGAGGCTGGTTAGTTAATAAACAATAGACTACTGCGCACCATTAACGTGATGGTCACTTCACAATTACAAGTTCTTGTGGGGTTGGGGGGTAAGAGTCGAAGTTCAACTCTTTAAAAATGAGCTTTACACACATATACACTTATTAGATTAAGCTATAATAGAATTATAAATAAGATTAAAAAAAGAAAAGAAAAAAAAGTTAATAAACAACCAATCATTCTTTGTTACTGGTTGTTGTGTAGCAGCCAATCTTGAACATAACATCCTCTCTCTCTATAAATATGTTGCAAACTTAAATCTTGCTATACTTATATTGCAATAAAACGATATCTAGCTCCATATGATCAACAACATATTCCTTTCTTGAGATTACTAAGCATATCCTAAGCATTTTTTTATTTATTTGTGGTGATACTCCTCTTTTTAATAAAGGAGATTTTGGGTTTTTATTTATTTATAATTTTTATAATTCGATAGTTGAGAGTGAGGGGAGTTTTAACCCTAAATTATTTTGAAATTTTCTATGGGTGACATAAATTTTTTTAGAAATAATTTCAACCTATTGCATTTTCTCCTAATGATTGCCTTTTATCATTAAACCAAAACACTAATTGGTTTTTGGTATAAATGAGGGTCAAACCCCAAATTTCTTATTCGACAACAAAAGACTTTATCAGTTGAGTAACTTGGAACCTACGGGTGACCATAATTAATACTAAAGTTCTTGGAGGATGGAACTAATTGAGACATTATAGTTTATGATGGTAAAATTTAAATGAAGTGATGCTAAATTGCTAATGGTGGTAAAAATACCCCCAAAATTTTGGTTGAATTTCGTGGCTTGTAGAGAGAAAAAAACCAAACCAATAGGATTAGATTTTCTAACTCAATTTTGGCTCATAAAATGTCATTCTCAGTAATAAAAAATTATATGGTTAATCATGAGCTTTAATTTCACATATTACTCGCCTAACTTGGATTTAAAATGAAAATGAATAGCTATAGATGTGAAAAGATTGGAGGTCAAAATTGAGTTAAAAATGAAAAAAATTACTAGTGTTTGAATATACTAAGTGTCCATTTGATATCCTATAGTTTTTGAGTAGTTTATTTGCTAAATATGAGACAAAAAATATAGTTTTTGGTAGCTTATTTGCCAAACTTGGAAAAATTAGACCCAACCCTATAAGACTATATAACCTAACCCAAACCTAAGATTTTTTACTCAAAGTAAAAACAGGTTAACTTGTAACTTGAGTCCCATTTTTTAAACAATATTTTTGTTAAAGGATGATGGGTATGTAGGGCTAGTGTAAATGGCGTGGGAAATTTTATATGGCAGGTAACATTTCTCAAGTATGAAGATTTCCAGTGCTGAATCTACTACTAACGTTGAGCAAATTGAGGTGCAATTTATATTAAATATTTACTTATTCTTCTTTACCTAATATGATATGTTTTATTTTTAAAACTTTTTTTTTATTTAGTTATCTTTCTAGGTAATATAACTTTATTATTATTCTACACGCAACAAAAATAGATGCATCTAAGAAAGTTGATAACTTGATATGATCCACGATATTTATTTATTTTTTTTATGGTGATGATTCAACTCCCTTTGATTGTTTATCCTTGAATGTTGAATAGAAAGGCGAGCGAAAAAAAAAAAAAGTCTAGATGCATAATATTACTAGGGTAGAGGGTGTTGTTGTGCTTTATATGTAAGGTTTGAACCTTAATTGGTATGATGCGTTTTAATTTTTAAAGCCGTTAGTCTGTGTGACTAAAGCAAATAATATCATGCCAGTAATGGATTGGGAAGTGACAGAATGATATCGGGAGTTGCTGTGCTTTATATGTAAGCCTTCGACTTTTTTATTATATTGGGCTTCAAAACGGTAAAAAAACAAACTAGTAGCCTCTCATTGATGGCAATATATGATTTGTGGTATGAAGGATTCACGAGGTTGTGGCATAGAAGCTCCTAAAACAACTAAACAAGTTGTCAAAGATCTCACATAAGAACCTTATTTTCTTGAGTAAGTAAAGTAATTAGCTTAATTAAACATTTGATTCTCCAAAAAAAAATAAAAAATTGATTAAACATTTGTCAACTTAGTGGAGTCCAATAAAAAAAAATATTGTTTTTATTGTCTTTCACAAGGCCATAACCACTAAAGCAAAGTGGAGTCCAATAAAAAAAATGGCCAGCAACTTAGTGGAGCCCAATTACAGAAATAAAAAGAGTGACAGGGGTGCATTTTCTTTGAATTGTTGTTGTTTTGAAAAAAAAAAAAAAAAATATATATATATATATATATATAGGTATGTTATCTTTAAAATTAAAATATGATACTTGATTTTTTTTCCCTTCTTGCTAAATTTAATTTATCTTATCCCCAACAATATCACACTTAACCAAATTTCCATCCGGATTAGTGAAAAAGGTATTTTTTTATAAAGACCATCTTATGGTGTATCTTTATCGCATTCAGTGAACCCTTGAAACTTACATGTTATAAGAGGATCACTTCATAATATAGTCTTATAAGATAAACTTTTTCTTAAATACTTCTGTTTATTTTGTTGAAAAACTTTATATAAATGTAGTTTTTTTTTTTTTTTTTTTTTTTTTTTTTGCATTTTCTTGTGTTTGGTAGCATTTAGGTTAAATGAAAAATATTTTTAATCAATGGAAAACTTTATTAAAAATACGACTTACCTACTTGTTTCAAAGAAAAACCTTTTGTGAAGATAGGTTTTTTTTTTTTTGGGGGGGGGGGTGTTTTCTTGTGTTTAGTAGTATTAGAAAAAAAAATGTCAAAAGAAAACAACAGAAAATTCTATTAAAAATATAAATTTTTTTTAGAAAACATTTTTTTTTTCACTAAAATTTTTTGAAAAACAACTTTATCTCATGCCACTCTAAATAAAAGACATTAAGAGATAATATAAAAATTATTGAAAACAACCGCATCTCATTTTTCAAGGATGCTACCAAAATGAAACAAATTTTTTTGTTAAAAAATACTTTTTTAAAAATGGCTCATTTTTTTAGAAAATATTAATGTCAAAACGAATGGAGCTAAGATGCAGTTTTCCCCTAAAATTTCTAAAAAATAACTTTATCTCACCGCAACTTAGTTTCAAAGTTATTACTAAACATAAGAAAATGAGATAATTTTTCAAAAAGTTAGTCATTTTTTAAGAACTTAGACAAAACAAACAAAGAATTAAATTAAGCTGTGTTTGTTTCGGTTGAAAATAGATTTGTGAAAATATTCTACACCCTACAGTGTGTTTGGTTACGCATTTAAAATTTGGTCAAACAGAAAACCATTGCATTGACTATAAAATTCGGCCCCCAAACCTGTAAATTCATTTCAGGACTCATTTTACCTTCAAGTCTTTTCTGTAATTTTTCACTCACACACTCCTCATACGGTCCGAAATTCATCTCCAAGCTCACCTCAACTCCACCCCACGCACCAACGAGAGAGAGACAAAGCTCCACCCCACACTCCAACGCTAGTCTGAGGTCCACCCCACACTCCGACAAGTAGCGCCGCCATGTTCCCCTCCGCGCTAGTGAGAAGAGAGGACACTTACAATGGAGCATGGAGAGATCAGGAGCCATCGAAAAATAGATCGAACCACCGTGGGTTCGTGACCTAGTGAATGACCCACCCCTAAGCCAATCAAACCACTATGAGCAACCCACCCTTGAGCTGATTTGCCCACCGTGTGAGCAACCCACTCCTAGATCGAGCCACTACCTTTAGATCGACCTACCGTATCTATGTTGCCACCACCGTTGCCACCACCAAGTCACCCACGAACCGATTTCTCTCTCTCTCTCTCTCACACACACACACACACACACAATTGGTCTTGTGATTTTGATTTTGATTTTGATTTTTTGTTTTAATTTTTGTTTCTTTGTGTTTATATATTTTGATTATCTGTAATAATATTTGTTTGGATCTTTGGAAAATGTGAGAAACATGATAAAAATGGATTTTCTTGAGTATTTTCAATAACACAACTAAACACTAGAAAATATTTTTCGAAACATTTTTTAGAATGCAACCAAACATCTAAAAATATTTTCATTTCTGAAAAATATTTTTCGCTAAAAAGCATTATAAATTAAGCCAGACGCAGCCTAAAATGCCCCAAATTTTCTACCTTAATCACAGGTAGCAGCGGTAGGACTACTACAAAAGTACATTTTTTAGTCACATTAACTGGTAAACTAGAAAATTTGACCGGTAACAGACAGATTTCTGTTTGCTGATGTGGTATATTCTCATTGGACACTCATGAACTATATAGTACACAATACCATTCCTACAACAAACACTCATTTATCTATAATTTTTTATTGTTCGTTTTGTCACTATGTGATTAAAAAAATACAACAACAACAACAGCCAAACACAATGTGAAAATGTTGATCCCTCGGAAACTTTTTACTTCTCGAAGCTCTGACAAGCTTTTCTGACCAAGCAAAAACCCAATGATTCTTGAACCAAAAGGTAATAAATCTGAAAACCCACAACTTCAATTTTCTGTTCTCAGATTTATCTCTGCTAAAAATCTTACCTTTCATCATTTACAACATTATTTGTTTTTTCTTCATAATCTGACTGGAAACTGAGGGTTTTTTGATTTGAACTGTAATGCCTGGTTTCAATCAATGATTCTTTCAGCTCCGAGTTAAGTTTTTGTTAATGGGTTTTTTTATTTGATGTTAGAAATCAATATTTAGGCTTGGAAAGTTTGGATCTTTGGATGTGGGAGCCTAGATTTAGGGTTTGCATTTGGTGTTTGTGTAAGGATTTAAATTGGGTTAGTTGAGCACCATGGATGGTGTTGGGGAATCTTCTGAATCTGGGAATGGAGTGTCTAGTTCTCAATCTAAGAAAAGTGGGTCTTTTGGTGAAGATGATAGTGATAGGTGCCCTAAGCAAGTGTCACCTGTTAGGGGCGGTGGGTCGAGGAATACAAGTCCATTGGGTCGTGTAGGATCAAGGAACACTAGCCCTTCGAGGCAGAAAGTTATTAAGACCAAACCGCGCGGGTTAGATGAGGAAACAGCTGCTACATTTGGTAAAGCAGTCCACCCTGATGTTCAAATGGAAGATAGTATATGGGCAATGTTGCCCGAAGACTTGTTGAATGAGATTTTAGCTAGGGTTCCTCCATTTATGATCTTTCGTCTACGTTCTGTTTGTAAACGTTGGAATTCTATTCTTCAAGATTGTAGTTTTCTCAAATTTCACTCGCAAGTGCCATCTCATGGGCCTTGTCTTCTTACATTTTGGAGGAACTCTCAGACCCCACAATGCTCGGTCTTCAGCTTGCCGTTGAAAACGTGGTATAGGATTCCATTCATGTTTCTGCCTCCATGGGCATTCTGGTTGGTTGGTTCTTCAGGTGGTCTTGTTTGCTTTTCTGGGCTTGATGGGCTAACTTTCAAAACTCTAGTTTGTAATCCCCTCACACAAACTTGGAGGACGTTGCCGACTATGCATTATAATCAGCAAAGGCAACTGATAATGGTTGTTGATAGGACAGACCGATCGTTTAAAGTTATAGCCACTAGTGATATATATGGTGACAAATCTTTACCCACCGAAGTATATGATTCGAAGCTCAACATTTGGTCACTTCACCAGGTAATGCCTGCAGTCAATCTTTGCTCCTCAAAGATGGCATATTGTGATTCCAAATTGTACTTGGAAACCCTTTCACCACTTGGTCTAATGATGTATCGGCTGGATACTGGCTACTGGGAACACATTCCAGCTAAGTTCCCACGGTCATTGTTGGATGGGTATTTAGTTGCTGGAACCCAGAAGCGTTTGTTTCTAGTTGGAAGGATTGGCCTTTATAGTACACTTCAGAGTATGAGAATTTGGGAATTGGATCATGTAAAAATCATGTGGGTGGAGATTAGCAGGATGCCACCAAAGTATTTTCGAGCTTTGTTGAGGTTATCAGCTGAGAGGTTTGAGTGCTTTGGTCAGGACAATTTAATTTGCTTCACTTCTTGGAACCAAGGGAAGGGCCTTCTATATGATGTGGATAAGAAGGTTTGGTCATGGATTGCTGGCTGTGCCCTTCAGTCATACAACAGTCAAGTTTGTTTCTATGAGCCAAGATTTGATGCTTCTATCTACTGAGGAGGAAATTTTGCTATGTGGTGTTAATTTTTATTTTATTTATTTTGAGGGTGAGCATCCTTGTTCGGCATCTTCTCTAATTTCTTCTGCACAACCAAGAGGAAGGTTCTTCATACTAAGCTGGTCAGTTCATCATTGAATTTCTTTCAGCTTTTCATGCCATATCAGTAATGAAGATGCATCTGAAGAAACCAGTTTCGTTGGCAAGATTTTGACAATTCAAGGGTGATAGTGCCAGGACTTTGTAATGTACAATAATCGAGTATGGTTTTAACTCAAGGGCTGGGCTTGTTAAGGAAGTAAATGGATGGTGACATCTAGGGAAGGATCGCAAGTGGGCAATTTTCTGTTCCAACTCCTGTAAGATATTTAAAATTGATTTGTACATGCCAGCTACATATCTTAGACTCTTAATACTATGTTGCTCATTAATTTACTATACAATGATTTTTTTTTTTCCATTTATGTGGCCATCATCTTGGTTTATATATTGCAAGTATGTTACTTAGTGGTGAATTGTTTGTCTTTTTGGCTGCCACTTTTTCATGCTTTTGTGTGCTATTAGAAGCTCTTGTATGGTCAAATTTCACATTTTTTTCTTGTTCGCACTGTGTTTTTTATAATGTTTATTATGTTGACAGCCATTTGTTATTTGTTGTTAATGAGCAGAACTTTGGTTCTTTCAATTCTGGGATCACCGACCTTATGAATTTTGTTATGTTCATCCCATTTCATACTATATATATTTAGTTTGCTGCCTTCACACATGTGACAGTGGACTCCACATTTTTGCATTGTTTATGTCATTTTCAGAATTTACCCACTAGTTCTGTAGCAAATGGGCTTTTTGACTCCAGTGGTTCAGTGTAAAGCGTGACACTAAAGTTTGGATTCAGCAATACCCTAAAAAATTATTTAAGGGGGTTGTTATACTAAACAAGGTGGACTTCTATAGGATGTCAATGGTTTTTGAACTTTGAAGTACTTGATCATATATCCTTTTGTGTTAGACTGTTAGTGGCAGTGGGGATATTGGCTGAGCTCTTATGGTAGCCATAGTTGGATGAACTAATACTTTAAAACTGTCCTAAGTTTTTGTTATTTACTTTTTTGTACTGAAGTTATGGATATCTAGTATCTACAGTTTATGTTTATAGAAGAGACTGACTATATGCAAAGATTAATGCTGTTTTAAGAATGTTCATTGGGCTCTAGTTACTGTTTGCTGAGAGTTTTCTAGGTTCCAAATTTGAAATGTTATTTCTTTCTTTTTTGATAAATACATTTGAAATGTCATTTCTTATTTAATAATAATAATTTTATTATTATTATTATTTTTGTTTTTTTGGCTATAGTAAAGGTGGGGGACTAGCCAGATTCACCCACGTGGGGAAAGCTGGAGGTACCATACCAACTAGAGGTCGGGTGTTCTGTTCCACTTATTTCATTAGTACAGAAAGGGATACTTCTCAGAAACCATGTCATGTCTTCCAGATACATGCCAACCTCCAAATGGCTGTTCATATCCTACCATTAGGGTTCTGCAGTTTGTAAACCATTGTTGGTAAAACATTAGAATGAATTGAAAAGTACCTAATGGAGCCATAGATAAACCTGGGTGCTAGCATATGTTTTGTGATATTTGAGCTAGGTTTGAGTGTCATGGGTTCAAAACACACTAGGTGCATGTGTAATTTACTGAAAAAGAAAGAGAAAAAAAGAAAGGTTTCATGCCTGACCACTATACTTCTGTTATCAGTTCTGCTTATTAAAGCATATGCAAGAAGCACTTCTCAAATTTGGTGAATGGGGTGTGGACCAATCAGTATCATCATAACTCGTGCATTTCTAGTAACCCAACAATCTATTTAATTTACATCTACTTTGTTACATGCCAACCCAACTAGTTGGATTTATGGCTTTGTTTGAGTTGATTCTAATATTTTTTTTTTGATAAGTAAGAAAGAAATATATTAAAAGCTACCTCATGAAAACACAAGGCAGAACAGAGAATACAAAGAAGGAAACAAACAAAAAAAGGAGAAGAAGAAAAAGAAAACAAACGGAGACAACAACAAGCAAATTAATTACAGAGAAGAGAACTAAGGAACATAGGGATAGAATCACTAGAGGTGAGTCCCCAAGCCCTAGAACAATCAAAAAGAGAGCCACTAAAGTAAGCGAGCAGCTGGTCATCAGACTTTTCCCTATCCTCAAACGTACGCCAATTACGCTCCCTCCAAATACACCACATTAGGCACAACGGAGCTAGATTCCAAACGCCAGAAGAATGCTTTCCAAACCAACTCCACCAACCTAAAAGCATATCTGCAACCGATCTTGGCAAAACCCAAGAAATCCCAAAGGATCTAAAAACCATGCTCCACAACAAATAAGCTTTGTCACAATGGAGAAGCAAATGATTCACCGACTCCCCATTACAACGGCACAAAATGCACCAATCTACAAAATCGAATCCTCTATACCGCAAAATATCCCCTGTAAGAATCTTCTCCCAAGCCGCAGTCCAAACAAAGAAGGAGACGTGAGTAGGAGCCTTAGCCTTCCAAATACCTTTCCAAGGAAAGGTAATAGGCAGGGAGCTTCGGAGCTTATTGTAGAACGAGCGGATGTCAAAAACCCCTTTCTTCGTCAATTTCCAAACCATGCGGTCTCCTTGCTCAGATTGAGGTAAGTTAGAACCCATGATTTGAAGGAAGTCATCCACCACACCCGTCTCCCAATCATTTGGATTCCTAAGTAAAAGAACCTTCCAACTTCTCCGAGCCTCGGTCCCCAAACGATCAAGAGACGAGGCCACCGAAGCCTCTCTATTAGAAGCAATCCCGTACACCACCGGGAAAGAAAGATGGAGTGGTGAGTCCCCACACCACTGGTCCGTCCAAAGCTTCACTCTATCCCCCACCCCTACCTCAAACCGGATGTGTTTGCTAAACACCTCCCATCCTTTTCGGATACTTCTCCATAAGCCACACCCATGAACACCCCTGCCCAGTTTGGAAGACCAACCCCCCCACTCTTCCCCAAACTTCAGAGCCACCACCCTCCTCCAAAGACGAGTCTCCTCAATCCCAAACCGCCATAGCCATTTTCCTAGTAAAGCTTTGTTAAAAGTAGATAACTTCCTTATACCCAAACCACCATTAACCTTAGGAGCACACACCTTATCCCATCCCACCAAATGAAGCTTGGATTCCCCCCACAAGAAGTCACTCTGAATCTTCTCAATCTTATTAGCCACGTGCGAAGGGATGGTAAAAAGGGATAAAAAGTAAGTAGGAAGGTTGGAAAGCGTACTCTTAATCAGCGTCAATCTACCACCTTTAGACAAATACAACTTCTTCCACCCGGCCAACTTCCGACTAATTTTTTCCAAAATAGGATTCCAAATAGAAGGGGACTTATGGGCAGCCCCCAACGGCATACCAAGATAGGTCATAGGTAAAGACCGAATCCGGCAACCCAGGATCTCTGCCAAGGCATGAATATTGTTAACCTCCCCTACAAGAACCAACTCGCTCTTTAAGACATTAACCTTCAGACCTGTGACAGCCTGGAAACAAAGGAGGAGCATACGCACATGAAGGATCTGCTCCACATCCGCATCACAGAAAAGGATAGTATCATCCGCAAACAAAAGATGCGAGACACACTCCCCTACACCTCGTCTGCCTATAGCCTGAAAACCCCTGATCAATCCAGCACCTTCAACTCTTTTCATCATCCTACTTAAGACCTCCATCATAACTAAAAACAACATAGGAGATAGCGGATCCCCTTGTCTTAGGCCCCTCATGCTCCCAAAAAAGTCAGCTGGAGCCCCATTAATCAAAATAGAGAACTGGACAGTTGAAATACAAGTGCGAATCCAACTACACCACTTCTCCCCAAAGCCCATTCTCTTTAAAAGATCCAGAAGAGCCTCCCAATTCACATGATCGTAAGCTTTCTCAATGTCTAGCTTACAAATACAGTTGATTCTAATATGTTTCGTAATATTAGAGGATTCTCTCTTTCTCTCTCTCTCTCTTAATGTTAGTCAATTGAGTTAAAGTCTAAGTTAAGGTTTAGAATGTTACAGCTATCACCACGAATTATTAGAATGATAAGCCATTGTTGGACACATCAGTTGGGTTTCAATCTTTGACAAACATGCAAATTACATCACACATATCATGCTTGAAGAGGTCCTAACAGTCTTTAAGTTAAGTTTGCTTTTTTTATTTAACCAAGTGCCTATGTTTAGATAGTAGCTAATTAATCCTTACTGCTTTTCTCGAGCTTTTGTTGGGAAATTAGTTGTCTAGCCCTGTAAGCATGAGCAGTTACTCACCCTAAGCTATACTAGACTTTGTATGATCAAATTTTCCCCTCAAGTCATGGTGTAGAACTTTCACTTTTGCAGTGTCTAAGAGAGGTCATGATAGATAGCCTTACCCAGTTTTTTTTTACATGAGTAAATATTGTAAATTGCTTTCTACTTTTTCTTATTAATTATGAGTTCTGTTTTCACCATATTGCAAGAAAGCATATAATGCAGTACTTTTCGTGAGTTACTAGCATGCGAATCATTGATGTTCCGTCTGGTTGGGAAATGATGGAAAATGGGATATGGAGGAAACGAGGGCGGATGTATTAGGGGTGGGTTAAGAGACCATACTCTTGAGAATACTTGGAGAGAATGTTTCTTCCATGAAACTTACTATTTTGTTCCTTTTAATTACAATTTTTTAAAAGTTTTTCTTGACACCTATTACAAGACCATTTTATTTTTCTAAAAAGAAATCTACAATGAGTATGATTAGGAGTGTTTTTTTTTAATGATGTTTTTATTTTTGTCATTGTATTTAATTAAGCTTATCAAAATTTTATTTTATTTTTATATAGAATGGATAGGTAATAAAATAAAATAATAATAAATATGATGTTTTCATCTCTACTTAGTTACTTGATGATATATTTATTTTCTTACTCAAAAATTAAAATTAAAATTACTTCTTATTAGGGTATAACAATAAATATATACAAATCACATTTTTTATCATCTATTTTTTCCTCTCTCTCTCTCTCTCTCTCTCTCTCTCTCTCTCTCTCTCTCTATATATATATATATATATATATACATATTCATTTTCTCTACCAAACACACATGATAAAAATTTGAAACATTTTCTATCATTTTTTTTACATATTTTATCGCCTCACTTATTCCATCCTTTTTATGCTTTGTAAAAGTTTGTGAATGACTGTTGCCCATGTTGGACAAAGTGGTGCCTCCCCTTGCTATGAGGGCTTTAGCGTTTTTCATAGGCTTGCTAGTTCAAGCCTCAGGGTGGGGTTTAGGTATTAGGATTTCTAAATTAGCTAAAAAAAGAGTTGACATGTGGAAAGCATTCTTTCATTGTTCCCATGACAACTGTGGTTGGGGAAATTTAGGATCCGTTTGGTAAGAAATTTATAGTAACGTTGTTTGAGTGTTGTAGAAATACTAATGGGTGAAAAAAGTGTTATAGAAATATGTGTACTGTTGTTTAAACAATAGTACCAAACAGGCCCTTATTTGTAATGCGACCTTAGGCTAAAAGTTCATGATATGTATTATGGTGCAATGTGAAGCAACAAATGTTATATAAATTGCTGCCTCTTTTTTTGATTATAACTAATTACCTTTTCCTTGGATTAGTTCCTCTCTTTTATGGGTGAAAATTCAATTAATTTTTTTATTGGTAAATTTACACACGCGTTTAATGAGTTTTGAACTTACAAACTTACCCATTCACCCTTTTTAATTGAGGAAGGAGGTGCTATTCAAACTAGAGCTCATAGGGCTGGTTGGCACTTCATCCATCATATGGGTGATGCCAACTAAGTACTAGTGTACTAAGGTCCTCTTGCATACACCTATAAGATATTGCTTCGCAACTCCAAATTTGTGGAATGAACGTCATTCCTTATATCTCTTTATTGATAATTGAATGAATTACATCAATGGATCAAAAGGAAAAAAAGAAAAAAAAAAGGTTTTGGTCTTTTGCACAATCAAAGAAATAAAAAATTACAAGACTTTGGTCTTAATTACATTCTATAAAGCAAAAGTTTATATTACTTTGTTTCTTAGTTACAATTTAGTAAATAAAAGCACATATGATATGAAAATGATTTACAAATTATAGATTTGAATTCTAAGACTAGGTTGCAGAGATGAGAAGGTGTCAGGTACTCATCCGCTCGATTTGTAGATTGGTCTTCTAGAAATGGATGACAATGCTCTTGATCCAGTCAACATGTGACAATGTAGAATAGGCTTAAATGCTAATTCTAACATTTACAGGAATTAAATAATACCCTAATCTAATACATGATCATGTAAATACAATAGCATATATGTGTGTGTCTGTGTATATATTTATAGAGAGAGAGCGACACACATACAATAGCTATTATCCCTTATCATCATCAATCAACACGTTTTAATATAGAAATAGATATATTTTTAAATGTTGTGATTTTTATAACTGCATGCACTACCTTTTTCAAAATGCTTAATGGCAAATTTAAAAGTGAACATGACTCTTTGAAGTGTTGGATCTCTCAAATCCACGAATCTCCTGCTTGATTCGTGGAGGGAGTTATGCGTTTTGACAAACATAGGATGTTGTGGTGTATATTGTAGCTTGCTTTATATAGAGATTGAAATGTTTGATTGAATGTAGCTGAATGTGTGTTCAAAGTTCGAAGAGGAGTGATGTTGCATGTGTAACCTAAATGTTTCCCCCTTAGTCTTTTTCCTCAAAATTTAAGCAAAACCTCTCCACTCTTTTATTTTAATAATTTTTTTTTTCCTCAAAAAAAGAAAAGTAAAAAAAGAAGCTTAAAAGTTGCAGGAATCCTTTAATTTGGCAATGGTGCTTTCTTTTATAGAGGGGAATGGAGTAAAGGGTTGGACTTTCCCTGATTTCCATCCCTCAGGAGTTTTGGAACTTGTTTTTATCCTTGTGCACATTTAAACTACGTTTCAAGCAGGTAAGATGCGCCAAAACTCAAATTTGATGGTAATTAAGATGTAGGTGCCAATCGACACCTATGTTTCTATTGGCATTATATCTTACCAAGTGTTTCCAAAATCTCAATATAATGAAGACTTGAATGGAATATGTTTAGTAGGTAATGCCTTGAATTGAATATCCATTTTGGAAATTATTTGGCGAAACTTCGTTATGTTCATTAAAAACATACTAATTTACTCCGTTTTTATTTAGGTAAATTACACTAATCTCTTTTGAGGTTTTTAGTTATTGCATTCACCCCCTTAAAATTATAAACTATTTACATTGATCTCCTCTAAATAATTGAAATGCTTTAAAAAATCACAAAAGACTTTGATAAATACCGAATTTCCTATTAGAGAGGGTGTAGATGATAGTTTAAGTGAATAGTAAAATAGAAAATTCAGAACTTTTTTTAGTCATCTATGATGGTTAGTGTAAATAGTTTGTAATTTAGAGGAGACGTATATCTTATTTCAAAATAGAAAGAAAGTGAGTGTAATAATAGAAAACTTCAGAGATGTCAGTATAATTTCTTTCATTTTATCCTCTCCCATCCCCTAACTTTATTTTATGAGTCATATTAACGAGTGCTTTTAGGATAATTATTGATAAGCTACTTTAGGAAAGTTTTGACACCTCTTTATGGAAAATAAAAAAAATCGTCAAAACAATTAAATGTTTTTTTTTTCTCATTAAAAGTTTCTTAAAATAGTTCTTAAACCAATGCTCTTGGGGCATCTATTAACATTTTCACATATATATATATATATATATTTGTTGAAAAAAGTAATATAAGTATTGAAATTATGAAAAAGTAGATGATTTTAACAAGGAATAAGGTTTGTACTAAATCAGGAATATATTTCCTTCTTGAGGGCATTGCTGTCGTACGATTTCAGAATTAGGCTATCCATAAGGAATCTTTTCCTTGGGTTCTCAAATGGGCACTTCTTGACAACATCATATATTTTGTATAGCAAGCATGCTTTTAATTATTTTATCAATTTATAATGTCAAAAATTTCGGTGGCATACATCTGTCAACATTTCATGTGAACATGTCCTTAAAAGCCAAACAGATTTTCTCTCCTTTGAAAATTGAACAATCAAAGTCTCACCACTGCATTTCTCAAAAAAAAGAAAAGCAAAAAGTCTCACCACTGCCCCTTTCAATAGTAACAAAAGTACTATTCAGTATTCAACTTTCTACACCTAAAAAGCTTCACCTCCGTACATGGGGTACAAATGTTTATGAGTTTGTTTCCTTCTCAATTATAAGAGCAACCGATGATTATGTGCTTGGTGGAGAGATTAATACAACTAATTATATGATTACTACCAGGATTTTAGAGAATCAAAAGACAATGCCTCGGTAAATGGGGGCCATGCTTTCTGTATCCATGTGTAAATTCCTCTTTTGGGGTGCCCTTGCCTTATTATCCTTGTTACCTTCCTATTCTTGTATGGGGGGAAGATGCGCTGGAAATTAACCACCACAGAAAAAACAAGGATTTGTTAATCTTTCTTTTTGGATGAATTGTAAAGAGTTACTTGTTTACTTTTGCAGCCCCTGACTTTCTAATATTTATATTTTGTTGAGCATTCACATTTCAGGATGTAAAAAAAAAAAAAAAAAAAAAAAAAAAAAGAAAGAAAAGAAAAGAAGACCTATTTTACATTCTTAAACATTACTTTATTTATTTTATCAACCCATTTATCAATACATTCAATATCTCAATTTTTATTTTTATATACAACTCAATAAAATAATATAAATTACACAATCAAATAATATAAAATTTTTGTTTCTCTCTCTTCTCTTCCATCTCTCTTTCCTCTCTTCCTCTTTGTCTCTCTCTCTCCAATAATATATATTTTTATGTTTACAACTCATGAATAGTATGTTCTATATTTGAGAACTCACTATTCATGGTTGCTACAAAAAAATAGCAATACATACTCGGATAAACTTGATTTTTGGAGTGTTGATTGGTAAAATAGCAACAGAGAGGGGAGAGGGGGGTTTACACCCCTAATGCTAATCCTTTATGCATACATTTTTACACAAAACTAAAAAAGCAACTAATAAAGCATACATTTTTACACACAACTAAAAGTCTAAAATCGTAACTTCCAACTTTGAAATTGTTACTTCTTCTTTTTTTTTTTTTTTTTGAAAGAATACTATGAGTTTATTCACATAACCAAACTTTTGTCAAACAATACAAGGTTGTGTGCCTCTCTATGGATGTCTTCCATCCATATCTGAGATTGAGTGCCATAACAGTACTTTGCCAATTTGGCTAGTTTATCAGCTACACAATTACCACTTCACTTCACATGACTAAAGGAAAGGTATCTAAGAGAGGAAGCTATGGAGCGTGAGTCCTCAATGATGTGTCCAAAGGGAGCCATGCATGGTGATCCCGAGTTGAGACTTCGTGTGACAGTGTCTAAATCTCCTTTAAACATTACTTCCAAAAAAAGCAACTGAAATCATGAATTGAAATTGTTACTTCAAATCATGATTTCAGTTGCTTTTTTAGTTGTGTGCATATTAAGATGCGTGCAATAAATACTACTCTTTATATATATATATATGGGGAGAACTTTTGTTAACTTTTTTATTTTTTATTTTTTTTATGGAGGTGGTTTTAGAAACTACACAAGTCTATTTATCTGCCTGTATTGCCCAATAGGAGATATCGTACGTTACATGAATTCTATGTTAAGTAGTTTGATATGGCATTTGATCCAAAAAAAGAAAAAGAAAATTTTCACCATAGCCGAAAGTACTTTAAAAGAGAGACACAGAGAGAGGCTTTTAAAGATTTTTGTGATTAGAGCATATTTTACAAAGAGTAACAAAGATGAACTTTCCAAGAAAATGAGTGTGCTTTCATGTAGTAAATCAGACCAAGACAACTATGAACCTGAGCTAAAGTTGTCGGTTAATTTTAGCTCCTTTTTTCACCTCATGACCTGTCGAACCGACTGAGTTACTGTTATCAAGGTGCAACCACAAGCATCTCAAGTTGGATGTCACGCCCTCGTGTTCTAAAAACTCTCTCTAACACTCAACTTTAGTTTAATAATATATATATATATATATATATATGCTCATTCATTGTTTACAAGGTGATATGATTTAGTAAATCTATGCATAATCACTTGCCAAGGAGCTAATGGTCCAAAGGCTCTTAATTTGATGCTCATGCCCCTCTTCCCCAATTATAATTATGCCCTTCAATTCTTCGCCTCGTCCTTTCAAACTTTAACCAACAACATAGTAGGTTTTAGTTATTTCAATTGATAAAGTTTTTTATGAGTTCGAATCTTATCTATGCTAAAAATTAATTAGTGTCTTAGACTTGAAAAACAATTATCATGAAATAGATACTAGTTTCTCAAAAAAGAAAAATAAAAAAAGAAATAGATACTATAAATTAAAATTTTGCAACATTTATATATGTGTATTTATATATAATGGACATGTTAACGGGTGTTCTTATATAATTGTTAATAAATTATTTTAGAAAGGTTTTGATATCATTTTTATTGGAAATATAAAATGCTGTTAAAAAAATTAATTACTTTATTATTTTCCTTAAAATATTTCTAAAAATAGTTTATAAACCAATACTCTTAGTCTTAAGACATTCATTAACTTTTCTCTTTCAGAAAAAAATGTCTAACCATATCAATAGAAGAATATTCTAGCTTAATTTGTTGCTTGTGAAAGGATCTTTTTAGTTATAACTTATATTGTTCTTATTTTCAACGACTACGGAAATTACAGCCTTTTGAGCATTACTTAAAGCCATTTTGTCTTGGGGCTGGTCACCAACCTCTGCCCTTAAGGTGACTCACTAACTTATAAAAAATATAAAATAAAGTACACTAATAATTATTGAATAATAGTTATTGGAGGGTATTAAATGCATATGTTGTAGAATAATCAGGACTATGTATATCTCTATGGTCGGCTGTGATAACACACGTGAGCTACTCTTTTTTGAGTTGGGTTGTTCCTCAAAAAAAAAAAAAAAAAAAATGTATATCTCTAGACTCTAGTCAATAAACAAAAACGAAGTTTTAACTACTTCTTCACAAAATCACTTCACCTCTAAAAAACAACACACACACACACACACCACACAAGGATGGAGGACTTTGTTAATAAATTTATTTAATTTGATGAAGAAAACTACAATGAAAGCAGTGTGACATTGCTAATAAATTTATTTTATACTTGGAAGTGTAGAAGTGATCCCTTTATAAAATATATCAACAAATCTATACTGTGGCCTTTTGTCTTTTACTTGGCTTTGAAAACGGAATTATTACCAGAGAATAACATACCTTTATGCTTTATGTTCCTATGACAAAATCAGAACAAAGGCATAGCTGCCATAATATATAACATGAGCAGTCTTGAGAATTTTCAGGAAATTTCCATGAAACTACCCTGTTCTTAACACTCTTCTCTCCTCATACATAAGGCTAGGAATTTGAGGTGATACTCAAGCTTTCTAAATTTCTAATCCACATATCTTAGGAATTTTTTATTATCAAATATAGCATTGCCCCTCCTAACATCATGTGGTTTTTTTACTGGACAGAACTAATTTTCATAAACGATATAATTAAGATTTTGTGATTTGAAGAGAACAAATTATAAATGTGAGATGGAATTCAGCTCTCCAAAATCTGGATTCTACACATTCTTGTAAAAGTGGAGTCATGTGGAATTTGGATGTTGAATATCTGGATTAAAATTAATTAATTTCTTTTCTCATCCCAATGTGAAGATGGATGTTCAATAAATTTGGGTGTTGAACATCTGAATTTACTTTCTTGGGAAAAAAAACAGAGAAATCTGGATTCATATTGGGATGAATACTCGGATTCCACTACTTTCAAATTTCCTAATCCTCTTTGTTATGTTGTTCTATTAATCATTTCTATATGGGATGCAATCATGCAAGTGATCCCATCTCTCTGTTTCTTTAACCATAAACCTAGCTTTTCATTATTCTTGATTAATTTTCATTAATCATTCGAAGGAGAGTGAATATAAATAATTACTTATAATAATTATTAATAAAATATGCTACTATAAAATGAAAATGTAGGATTAGAAAAAATTGAAAACTCAGGATGCCGTATTTGTAAAATTGTATCAAATCAAAAGGAGGTATATATATATATATATATATATATATGTATATTTTATGGTTAGTTCAATTAGTAAAAACTTTTGTAGTCAAATAAAATATTTGAGGTTTAAGTTTTATTTATATAAAAAATTAATTGATATTTTGACTTGATAATAAAAAGTAATTAATTAGCATGGACTATAACATACGAATTAAAATTTGATTTTATACATATAAAAAAGATCCCTTAGTAGACCATATCAGCAATCCCATTCTTTTGTTTTTCGACAGTGTTCCACAGAAATTGGGTATCCAATGGGAGAATAATCCGCCAGAGCTATCACATTCTTTTATTCATGCCTAATATATATTCACAATGTGGACCGAATCTCCTGACTTAGATCTTTGCCAGGATTGACTCTATTAATTAACAAGGTGTGTTGCAGTAGTGTAATTACTTTAAAGGAAGTTAGTTGAGCTTGAAAGCATGTTTTATAACTCTGTGAAGAATAGACAGTAATACCAACATAGTGACTCAACTATTAGTAGTTCGAGTTGGTCTTACCAATTTAGTCTCAATCAAAATTAGTCAAAAACAAAGTTATGCTAAAACCATTTGTGTATAAATAAAAAACTTGGCTTGAGAAAAGGTATGAGACAAATGAACACATTTGATTTTTGAGGAAAGAAAACAGTATAAAAGAGGGGGAAAAAAACAATATTGCTATAGACATAACATGCATTTTTCATAATCTTATAAGTTGTCACTGATTTTCTCATCAAACAATAATAGAATGTGAACATTTTATGCCATAACCTAAGTGAGATTTCCTTTAATTTTTATTAAAATTACTCTCTCTTGAACATGAAAGAGTAAGCCACCAAGCCTGCAATTTGAAGTAGTTCGTAGTTGATTAGAAAAATGAGTAAGTCCTCTCATGTCTTCACCATGCTGCATTCTTAATTAATTCGTGGCTCTGCACCTAATTATTTTTTTTTTTCCTATTCCAGAAAGCTCCAATACATATATTCTAAACTGAAAACCCTTTAAAAGATTTGGTCCACCATATTATCATCCACGTTGCATGCATGGCAGAAGATAAGTGCAAAGCAATTTCACCCATTCCTTCCATCCAAAAGCCATATTACCATTTATTTAATCAATTCCACAGACACCCTGAAAAACCATTTGACTAGCTATACAATTGATTCCATTTCAACTATTAATCTTAGATTAGAAAAAGTAGATGTAACAATCTTGGATATGACACCAATACTTGAAAAAACATTGTACTGTACATACCATTTTTCTTATACTACTAAAAACCACTTTCAAACTTCTGAAGTTAGACCACTGTTTTTGTCTTTCTTTTCTGTTAATTAAGTGTATCCATTAATTTAATTATCTGTTTACATTGAGCTTCCCCAGGCTTTGCGCATACCCAGGGGCTATGTACTAATATTTTATGTGACCAGGTGTAGGAACCCTAGCTAGCTTTGAAATCTCTATAAAACCTACACTTATGTTTTCTAAGTGTCCTCTCTTTCTGTTGTTGAACAACATACATTCACAACTAAGAAAAAAAGAAGAAACGCACAAATATGGTGCACACAAGGTTTACGAGTCTTTTACTAGGGCTTCTCTTTGTCATGCATGCCCTTAGGAACTCTTCTGCATACTCTCATCCAGGTAAAGTCAAGAGTGCTTTCTTCTCCATTAGTTTTGTTGAAAATTATTAAAAATTATATACCAAAGTTTTGAGATGATTTTTTTGTTTTAACGTTTAACCTCAATTTGTAGGTGAAGAAGGGCTTGAGGCTACAAGAAAAAATTTTGGGGTTCAAAAGGTATAGGTTTGTTATTTTAGGCTTGTTATAGCTAGCATAATATATATGTATTCTCCTTAGTAAAAATTGATTAACTAAAGTATATAAGAGTTTGAATTACAGGGGCTTCTGGATGGTGTTAACACTGCTGGTTTGAAGAAAATAGGGCTTGGAGGAAGGAAAATGGCAGTCCACAAAGTGCTGATGAGCAAAGAGATTGAGAAGCAAGATGTCACTACTTCAGAGATTTCAGGTGCAACCCATTTCGATGGAAACTCTGACCTTGAAGTGAAGGGGGATTTTAAAGTAAAATGTAAACTGGGAGACAGTAATAAAACTCCTAAGAAATACAGAGTGGCTGGTTTTGTAGCTTTCAATGCTGATTATCAAGGGCCTAAACACCACTCTCCAACACATAATTGAATAGCTAGCGTTGAAAACCCTTTTAAGATTCCTTTCTTTGCCTCTAGCCTTGATAGATGTCATGGTGAACATATCTGTGGATACCATACTTGTATGTACATAATCGAAAAATTTTGTTGTTGGAAGGAATGTTATTTTGATGCTTATATATATTAAGGTGTTCCAGTTTATGTGAATTACAATTTAATATTCTACAATCTTACAAAGGAAATTATATTGCTCTAACAATATTGAAACTAAATTTTGCGATGTCTTGGTTGTGGGCAAAGATGCTAAATTTCATGGTTTGTTATGAATATTTGTTCCGTGACTGCAGGAAAGGACAGTGAAGCCTCAAAGAAGCCTCTTGACTGCTCTCAATATAAAGTGAATGTTCAGGTCTCTCTCTCTCTCTCTCTCTCTCTCTCTCTCTCACACTTCACAAAAACATGTACTCAAATTAATATGCAATTTTAGATTATTTTTCTCAAAAAAAAAAAAAAATGTAAAATGAAAATGTGCAGAAATTACGTAACATATACTAGTATAAGCTTAATTTGATGCATCTTGAGATACTTTTTAGGAACAACTTTTATGTTATAATCAATTCCTTGCAAATATCAACAATTTATAGAGGTTGGACAACATTGTTACAAAGGTTCCGTCCAATACTCTAGTACGTTAAACAGGATAGGACACGATAATGATATATAATAATTTTAGGACATATGTCATGTCGACGTCACATGCATTAACCCCAAGACAAACTCTTCAAATGTCATATAGTATCAGTTTAAGTATTCCAATTTGACACTAATTTAATTAATTTTACCATTAGAACAATTTGAACAAGTTGGAGCCAAAGTCATCGAAGTCTGCAAGCTTCAGAATTCCTAGGAGTAAGCCGGCTGAACCTCAAAACTCTCAAGATTCCAAGGCAGCTTCAACCAAAGCCAGCTTGGAGAGTTCCTCAAGGTCTGACAATAAGCCAGCCTCTCTAGAAACGAACCATACTTCTCATGAAGCTCGATGGCTTCTTCAGGCAACCAAAGAGATTGTGAACCTGATGCACAAGGATTATAAGGGAATGGGTCGCCGTAAACCACCCATCAATAACCACGAGCCTTGGCATTGAGTTAAACAAAAATCATGAGTAGGTTTAGGCTCACAATTTTGCTTTTGGAAGTGAAGTCCTTACCTACATAAAATAGGTTATCTTTCTTTTGGCTTTTTTTGTTTTTCGTTTTTGTTTTTTGGTTTTTATATGGATCATAAAGGCAAAGATAGGAACTTAAAGTGTTGCTTGTTTCTGATAGTCAGAAGTAGAAGACATAATAGTGATGTACATTAAGTGTGCCTTCATAAGCCTTTTGGTAAAGTGAAGTTAGACAAGTTTTGTGAAGTAATATATAATATAATGTGATATTAATGCTAAATAATTTGATCTGTTTTACAGTTTATTATTTTGTGGTGAGCAAATAATCAAGGATATGATCTTTAGATTTAAAATCCACAGACGAATTGATTACTTATGTTTCGTTAGAAACAATTTCTAAAGAGACTGAAAATTGATCACGAATGTTACTTTTAATTTTCTTTCATAGTCAATTCTTTTCTTTCCTCATATTTGGTTCATACTTTTATTCATTAAAGGATTTCCTAGCTGTGGCTTCGAGTGATACACAAATAACAGAGAGAGCATTGTATTTTAACTGGTACTTCTTAGTATTTCTAACAAAAACATCAAGGTTTAAATCCTCATTTCCCCATTGTAATTATCAAATTATATATCATTATAAAAATAAAAAAACAAAAATTGATTCACGTTTGGAGCATCTTATTGTCCCCTTTCACTGCTGTGCAATTACATCCACTAATGGAATTAAAGTAGGGAATTACAATAATGATACAAAGGCTGTACCGAAGGTTGTATTGTTTTGACCAGTGAAATGATATATTTCGGTATCGGTCAATACCAATGTACTGTTTTGGGGTTTACTATTATTTTCTATATTTATAAATATATATATATATATATGTGTGTGTGTGTGTGTGTGTGTGTGTGCGTGTGTGTATTATAATAATATATATAAAAGTTTACCATAAAACATTATCTCAATTCAGAACAAATTATTCATGGTTTTAGATTTTGGCATCAATTAAAAGAAAAAAAAAAAAAACACAATATAAAAAATAGAAAACTTGTTTGTTCATTGCATACAAAGAAAACAAATAATACTAATAAGTTAATGCAAATAAGTTACTATTCTACTTTTACAAAAATTCAAAAATTACAAAACTAAAAATAAAAAATAAATAAAAAAATTTCTGTACTCTCCGGTACTAGCCGGTATTACCCGAAATTGACCAGTATTTAAACCGGTACAAAATGTTGATGTTTCGATCCTAGTATACACACTGGTACGTATTGGCCAGTACCAGTACAGTATCGACTACCTTGCATCAAACCCAATTAAAATAACTCTCTCTCAATTTACAAAAGCTAGTTTTACAATGAGCTTGTATGTTATTATCTTTCACAAAGTTAAGGTGTAAATTGAAAATGATCAAAATCCTTAACAAAGTAAAATACACAACACTTCGGAGCCAAATCACAAAACCAAGCCAAAGTTAGCAGCAAAGCTAATTGAAATATAAAGTTAAAAAAAAAAAAAAAAATTTAAGCCACAGATATAGAAATCTCTCTCTCTCTCTCTCTCAATAAATATCTTACGCTAGATGCCTAGATGCTTATCTATCCTTCATTATTAATAAAATACCCTATCCAATTGTGTGTTTTTGTTTTTAAAGATCTAAGTATTTTCTTTTGAACCATATGAAGATGATATCTAAATATTCATGCCAACAGTTTACGTTAGATTTTGTACTAGCAGAAGAAAATTCTTATGATTTAACCTTGAAACACGTAATAAGTCTAATAGAACTTTTGATATGTCAAACATTAACTGTTTAATATGTGAAATTTGAGACAAACCCAATAAAACTTTAATATCCTAATTGAATTCATACTTTGTTTTTCAATTTAAATTGATTACATTAGTTGATTTATACAATATACATGTTATACATATCAAAAACATTATACAAAAACTGTTAATAATTTTTTTGTACATATCAAATACTAAAAAAATATTTTAACTCATTTTCAATATCGTTATCAAACCAAAAAAATATGATAGTTTTCCAAAATACTCTTTTTAAAAAATTAGTCATTATCTTGAAAATATTAACATTAAAACAAATGGAGTGTAACATATTCAATACATGAGAGCCAATTAGTGTCTTTGGGAGCTTTGGGGTATTGTATTGCAACATTGGCCCTGACAAAGTCATCAGACATTTAGGGTATGTTTGGTTGGGATAAAAATAGGGATGATGAAAAATATGGAGAGGAAAATAGAGTGAAAAATTTTGTTTTCCACTGTTTGGTTGAGGAAAGAAAATAAGAGAGACAGAAAATAGGGGAAAAAGTTCTCTCCTGGGCCCACATTTTTTATCCTCCCAAATTGGGAGGAAAATGAGGAGGGAAAAGTGATGAAAAATGCATTTTACACAAATACCCCACTTTATTACACTCACCTATCCCTCTCACTTTCCCACTATTATATAACAAGGACATAATAGTCAATTTATATAAATTATATTTTCCATCCTCCCCTTTTTCTCTTCAACCAAACAAAATTTTTTTCCACCCTCCCACTTTTCCATCCCTTCAGCCAAACACACATGAGGGAAAACCAAATCTTTTCTATCCTCTCACTTTTTCATCCTCCTACTAATTTTTCATCCTCCTACTTTTTCATTCCTCGAACCAAACGGACCCTTAAGTGAAAGAGATGAGGTAGTGTGTGGATTGTGTGTTGTGTGGCAATTAGTGGAAGCATAATTGTGACTAGCTAGCTCTCTTTGAATATAGAGTAAACGTGTCTAACGTTTTTCTAGGTCATGATAATATTACATGCAATTAATATTGTTCATACACCTCTTTGACCGGTGTTAGAATATCATATGTTCATATTGTATAGAAGTATACTCTCTAAGAGATCTGTAATATTGTTGAATCGGAACTTGTTAATGGTTATTGTTGTTTCTTGGATAGTTTAGACTCTTTTTGTGTATGTGTTTGGCATCAGTTTTATTGTTCAACTTTTCAAAATCTTAACATTTTCCCCCCTCAAAATACAACTATACTTAACACACTTTTAGCAAAAAATTTCAACAAAAAACTAAATAAGCTAATAATAAACGCAAACATAATAAGATCAGCTTTTCTACTAGATAATTTATACAATTATTTAGTGCTTGTTTGAGATAGATTATTTTTATATGTTTATTAGAACATTAGCATTGGGGGTGTAAAACCTCTAAAATTGCTATTTTACAACCACACATGCTTGAGTTGATTTTTACCCGGTTGGGGATTGCTAAATTTTTTAATTTTTTAGCAATTATGAACAGTAACTACTTATATTTACAAAGGTATATATGGGTTTTAAACTTAAAATTTCATATTTTATTTACTTTTTCTCTCTCTTCTCTAACTTATCTCTCAACTTAGTCCTTCTCACTCTCAGACTCTCTCTTTTCTCTTCCTCTCTCTCTCTCTTCTCTCTTACTCTCACTCTCACTCTTCTCTCTTCCTCTCACTCTCTCTCACTTGCGATTATGGGTGGCAGTTTAGGTGGCTGTAGATTGGCATTGAGCTTCTGTGGTCATTGTTGGTTGTGATTTGGCATTTCTAGTAGTGGTGGTTGATTCTTATTTTCAGTTTTCGTAATGGTGGTGGTTTTTTGTTTTTTCGATTCGGTGGTGTTTCAGTGGTAGTGGTGATGGTTGGGTTTTGGTGGTTTGGTTGAATTTTAATAGGTGGTTACTTGCAGTGGTGGGATTGTTAGATTTGGTGGTGGTTGCTGGATGTGTGGGTTTGATATATGGAGGAAGAGAGAGTGAGATGGGAGAGATGAGAGAGATTTTTTTTTTGGTGATACAAAGAGAGAAATAAGTTGTTTATGTTATTTGACGAGATAGTTTATATTATTTTAATGAGTTGTATATTAAACTAAAAATTGAGATTTTTTTGTATATTGTAAAATTAATTGTTAAAATAGATAAAAATAGCTTCTTCTTCTTCTTTTTTTAATACTAAAATATGTATAGTTTTTAAAAACACGGATGTAAATGCTATTAACTTAGCTGAGCAAAAATATGATTATAAGTTTATTACTTTAAAAAAAAAGAGTAAAACTTTAAATAGTTGTTCATGAGCTGGAAAAACTGTAAATAAATACATAAATAGAAAAGAAGGCTGGCCCAAGTCAGGAGAAGTGAAAGTGTACAGTAACGAAACACAAATCAAACCGTTACAACCAATGCCTCTTTCTGTTTCTCTCATTTCCTTCAAATCAAACCGTGTAAACTAACAATAAACCAAAAACACACACACACACACACACTGAGACAGACTCATTTTACAATGGCGACTCCTCCTCCTCCGATCAAATTGAAGCAATCCCAAACGAACTCAACGGCGCAGACTCTCCTCGTCCGCGAAACGCTGCGTATAAGCGCGAATCTCGCTTCTTCTAATTCAAATTCAACAGAGCCAGAGACACCACCGCCGCTTTCTTTACTTGACTCGGCGGAGAATCGGAGGTCGAGTCTAGGTTTGGTGGAGGAGGAGTATGTGAATTCGAGCTTGAGGTTGATTTGCTCCGAGGAAATCGACGGCCGCAGATGGAACTACGTGGCAGAAAGAGACGCACCCTCTGGAACCTTCAACAAAGCCTCCATTCGCGCCCTCACTCTGAACACTCCTCAACCTCCTCATGAGGTTCACTTCTATATTATGCCAATCAAATATTATTTACCATTCGATGCATAAACTATAAAAACTTGAATTTAAACCATTCATCGATGAAATATGGCTATTGATATTTTATCATCTTGAAATTTTGCAAGAATAGAGAATATACGAAACTAATGTAATCTAATGGTGGATTTGTCAAAATTTACATTCAATTAATAGATACTGTGTGGTGTAACATTGCTTAAAGTTAAACCAAATGTAATTTAAACCCAACTCTATGTAAATATAGCTTACTGACTTCATGAATTGTAGTTATAAATTAAGAATGGTTACTAAATATCCCATTATGATGTCCATGCTTATATAATGGAGTAGTTTTCATTGTTAGTTAAAATTAGTTTTGCATGTATAGAAAACGATTTTGATTATCCATCCGTAATGATCAAACTCATCGACGCAAGCCTATTTATTGGTATTGGTGTTTTGACCTGATGGATAGAAGCAATCATCATAAAATGGACGTCATTGGTTCAAGTCTTATTATATCTGTAAAAGTATATATATTAAAATAAATAAATAAAAAAACTTATTGACTCTAGGATTGGTTTTATAAGAAATTAAGAATCGTTTTGGGAAGCATGGCTTGGATGTGTGGAACTTGGTGCTGGGTTGTTTGATGTGGAATGTTTGGAAGGAGCGGAATCGCTGTTCGTTTGAGGATATTGAATGCTCTTTGGATCAATTAAAATCTTTATTTGTTTGTACTCTTTTTGCTTGGTCCATTTGTGTTCATCATCGTGAGCACAAGTTTTTTCTTTCTTTATCAATAAAATTGAATTCTTACCTATCAAAAAATAATAAAACTTAAAAATGTTGCTAGATATCCACTTATGATGTTCATTGCTCCTATAATCTCACTAAAGCAGCGGTTTTCATTGTTAGTTAAAATTAGGTTTCCATGTCGAGGATTAGATCTTGATACTGGTACATAATGATCAAAGTCAAATCGTGAACCTATTTAATGAAGAAAATTTGATGGAAAGAATGGATGTTTGGTGTGCTATGATTATTAAACGCACTAGAATGGAGACTTTGTGATGTGGCACATCTGTTGAATTTTATTTCTTTGCTTTTGGTGCAGGATTTGATGTCATTTTTAAGATCCTATGTGGTTCCAGAAGGTTTCCCTGATAGTGTCTCTCCTTCGTATGTTCCATTTATGAAGTGGAGAGCTTTGAAGGTAATTTTTCAGTGAAACATTGGAATGATGGTGGACTCATACGGGAATGGGGAACTAGATATTAAATAAAAAGAACTGGAACATGCAGCACTTCATGTTTTAATACCAGCCAGTGGGGATTCAAGAATTTTGGTGCTCTTAAATGCTGTACTAATGATTATCATTATTCATTGTAGCATTTCTTCGGTGGAGCAATGGGTGTTTTCGCGACACAAACACTTTTGAGTTCAGTTGGAGTCTCTAGAAACCAAGCAACTCCTGGCGCTGTTGCTACTAACTGGATTCTCAAGGTGAACACAATGTTACATTTCACAAGATAGTATCCATTTTTCATATTGAATAAAGCTACAAGTTTTCCTGTGTACTAGTTTTGCAAGATAGTATGCATGACCCATATTGAAGTTCACATGCAAATAAGTGGCTCAAACTATCTTAAATGGCATGTTACCATTGGATGTATGACATGGCATCTGATATATGCACTATTTACCAAGAGTTTCATTCTTTGAAGTACAACTGAATTCGATGCATTGGAGGATCTTTATTTATGCTTTTTTTTAGTGAATGAGAAATTTCATTAATCAAGACACAGTTACAAACCTACTGAGTAGTAAACACAACTCTTACAGAAATGAAACAACTCAAATACACTGGAGGTCACACCTACCACTACAGCACATACTGAGCAAAAACCACAACCCAAACAAAATCAGTTCACCTCATATACATCAAAATCTCACAAAAAGCATATAGAAAACACCATCTACTGATCTACACAATGAATACACAAGGCTTATGATTGGACAATCTACCATGAAAGCTATTTTCTGACATAGACATCTAATTGAAAAATATAAAGAGGCCTGAAAAGATCTTCTTATGGTCTTTATTGACCTGGAGAAAGTACATGAAAGGGTTCCTAAAGAGGGTAAGACTTGATGGTCAAGAGATACTAAAGAGAGAGTTTCCAATATCTTGGATTAATAATTCTTAAAGATGGAGAGATTAAAGAAAATGTGAATTGTAGGGTAAGAGTGGGGTTGATGGAAAAGCATATCAAGAGTATTGTGGTATTGTGTGATCAGAGTACATTTCAAGTTAAAGGGAAAATTTTATAAGATTGCTATAAGCCTATAAGACCCTCTATGCTCAATGGTACTACATGTTGGGCTGATAAGAAGCAACATTAATAAAATGATGAGAATGTTAAGATGGATAAGTGGAAATACACGGAAATATAGGATTTCAAATGAAGAAATCTACTTAAAGATAGGGGTGACCCCTATTGATGAAAAGATGAGGGAGAGCCGCTTAAGATGCTTTGGTCATATTTAAAGGAGAACGACTAATGCACCTATACGAAAGAGTGAGTTGATTCAAGTCGAGAAAAAAAAAGGTTAGGGGAAGACCAAATAACATTAATAGAAGTGGTATAAAAGGACATGTCAATTAAGAAAGTGACAGAGAGTATGATTTCAAATAGAATAGAATGGAGGAAAAGAATATATGCGGCGTCAACATTGACTAATCTATTGAGGATTCATAGCTAACCCCAAAAAAATTGGGACTAAGGCTTTGTTGTTGTTTTTTAACCAAGGGCATTTAGTATCACATCTCATGCTTTCAGTGAACTATTTAACTAGTTCTATTGACATGTATCTGATGGTTGGTTTGCCCATATGCAATGAAGACCTGTTCTTGCACAAGTGTATAGGTGTGCCATGATTGAAGGCAAATGAAGGAAACAAGGTCAATGAGGACATGAGTATTGAGTAGACACAGTTAGGAGAGCTATGTGATTTGGAGAGTTTGGCTCTAGATAGAGATAAATGCCATTGAAGCTTCTTGGTAGCCAACCCTGAATATTTGGAAGCAAGCCTTTGTTGAGCTGAGTAGTCCACTCCACAAGGGTGCATTTTTCAAGGAAATTAAAGACTCTAATGGAATATGGCTGTTTTATTATAATGTGTCTAAAGTTCTAGAAATGAGGAACTGCTGCTATATATAGTTTTCAGTTGGATAATAAACCATGTTATGTACTGTTCATGTTTGAAATATAAGTCTGTTGCATTGTATGTCTATAGGCTTCTCTACTCTCTTTTTTTTCCTTCTTGGGTTCTGTGTCATACTATCATAATGTTCTTATTTATATCATTAGAAAATGAACATTATTTGTCAATGGGCTTCTGTTTGTTAACAGTAGCTTGTCATTTGAGTGTTCCACTGTTACTATTCCCAAAATATTACTCATCTATGTTGAGGAATAAAAATTCTTTATGCTGGAGACTACTGGTAATTTACACTTTATGCTACAGCCAATTGCATTTAGAATATTTTAGGAAGCAGTACCAGAAAGGGTTCCATTTTGACTGCAATTTAGTTCCCTGTCTTGCTTTATTTAATTACTTTCAAGCCCTTCTTGTTGAGATTGATTGTGGTCTTTTTGGAAAATTCGCAATGTGTTCATGAAGGTAAATTTACATTATTTATAGGATGGTGCTGGTCGTGTTGGGAAAATGCTTTTTGCCCGCCAAGGAAAGAAGTTTGATTATGATTTAAAACAGGTATAATTAATAGCTGTTTTGTTCAATTTGGCAGTCCAATTTTCAACCTGACATCTCCCAGCTTATAATACCTTCCATCTCCCCAAAATTATGTGTTACAGCTACGATTTGCGAGTGATCTCTTTATGGAGTTGGGTCTCGGTGTGGAGTTGGCAACTGCAGCCGTGCCACACCTTTTTCTTCCTTTGGCTTGTGCTGCTAATGTAGTAAAGGTTTGATGGTTTTTTAAGTACACAATCTATCATGGCCATGTCAGTTGTGAGCTCTCATATTCTTTACTATTTGCTTTCAGAGTGTGGCTGCTGTAACATCAACATCAACTCGTACAGCAATTTACAAAGCCTTTGCCATAGGAGAAAACATCGGGGATGTAACTGCTAAAGGAGAATGTGTTGGGAATGTTGCAGATCTGGTTTGCTTATTAAACTCCTCTTTCTAGTTTTGCATTATGATATCTGTATAACTAGGAATGTGAGATGGGTCTATCAAATGAAATTTATAGTGACATGGGTTTGTGGGCCCAAAACACTGTTTTGACACAATTACGTCTAACATAAGTACTCTCTGAAATAGGTCTGAGCTTGTATAATAGGCTTCTAGTTCTCTTTTAACAAATTGTTTTTCCTCCTACATGGTCTTTTCCTTGTTACAGCATTCAATCATTGGCGGCCATAATCTTTTTTTGCCTTTCAACAGAAAGGAGCTTAGATTTTGTTTTTCAATTAATTGGTTCAAGAGGGGGAATTTTTTTTTTTTTTTTCTTCTTTTTGAGAATATCAAGAGGTGGAAATTGAGTCTGAATTTCAGTTTATTATCTTGGCATAGATTGTTTTGATATGTACCTTGGCATATGTCTATATAGATTAGGTTCAAATTACACTGAACGTAATTCTTAGTTATGTATTATGTTATACCATTTAATAACTTTTAGCTGGAATGTCATTTTGACAATACCACTGATAGGGAATGTTATTGTCAGTTATACCATTTAATAACTTTTAGCTGGAATGTCATTTTGACAATACCACTGATAGGGAATGTTATTGTCAGCCCCACTTCGAATACTTGTAACTCTTTTGATCTTGATTAGCTAGTCTAAGTTGAATCAAGTCTTATTTTGTTGTGATCTAGGTTATATAGCTTTTGGAGTTCTCTTTTTCTTTCCTACTTAGTTTAACTGTTATTTTTCTTCTTTGTTTGGGAATCCTAGTCTTTGTTTTACAATAATTAGGAATAGTTTATATAAAGGCTTTTATGTAAGCTTTAAAGATTCAGACTATAATCAAATAAAATTCTAGCAGCTTTTCTTAAGCTTTAAGGTATGGATTATCTAGGGTTTATCTTTCCTCTTTTTTTTTTCATCTAATTTAAAGTTTTGAACAACAAAATGCCATTGAGTTCCTTCAAGATTCAATTTTTTGTGATCCACCCAAACCTTTTGTAACCATGACCCATTCAAGAATCTTTTAAGTCTAACAGCTCACAAAGAACCAAATTTAGCGTTGAATTTCTTAAAAATCTTGCATCAAATTGGTATCGAAGCCCATCGCAGCTTCTGTCCTACGTCATCCACCATCAGGTTGCATGATCACTTTTTGCTTAACACCCACACACACCAAATTTTGTATCCATCAAATGTTATCTATCATCCAATTCATCAAGCCACATAATTTGTATCTAATAAAATATAAAGAACCATAGTTATGAACATTTTATATATGAGGTAGTTTTAATCTTTGATCATCTTGATGGAAACAGTTGTTTTGTCATAATACTCATCTAATGAAAATTTATCAAGTCACAGAATACTTATTAGAATTATACTAATTGTAACTTAAACTAAACTTTGTGTGTGTGTCGTGTTGTGTGGAAATACGGAATGAACAAAGCTTGCATTGATCATATGCTTCCATCCCACAATAGATGCTAACCTGTTATTTTTCGGTTTGATCAATATATGAAACTTTCCAAAAGTGGAACTTCAGTTCCCTATATTATTCTCATCTCCCAACAACCACCCCCCCCCCCCCACAAAAAAAAAGGCAAGCAAGCTTCTTATCAGAAGTTGTGTCACCTTCAATATAAAGTAAATGCCATTTTGCCAATGAGCCCAAGCTCAAATGGCACTTCCTCCTCTCACAAGTGTGGGAAGAGGGTGAGTTCATTGGTTCAAAACCCATGGGAGCACGTGTAATTTACCATTAAAAAAATTTTGATTAGAGTTTTTTTATTAGGACATTAAGAAGATTACTGTATTTTTACCTTTTCAGTAGTTGTCATGCCATTTCAAAAAATTTATATTGGGGGACAAGAGGAGTAAACGATATGGACATATATGTTAGCATTTTTATGTAAATGATATCATTCATGACTAAATGTGACAGTGTCAAACTGTCAATGGTAAGCTGGAAAAGTAGGCCTGTATCATATGTGTGCTGCTAGTATGTACTAATTTCTTCTCCTCCATTCTAATTTCTGCTAGTAAAAATTTTGTCTTGTGAAGCTGGGAACTGGGATGAGCATAATGATCTCAAGAAGAAATCCGTCCTTGGTTACTACGTTTGCTTTACTTTCATGTGGATATGTCTTCAGTTCTTACCAAGAGGTTAGATTGGTTAGAAGGATACAATGTTTATTAGAGCTTCTTCACATCCCTTGTGTTTGTGTAAGTTCAATTAGTCAAGGCTAATTTCACTTATGTTTTCCTGCAGGTTAAGTCTGTAGAGTTGCACACATTGAACCGAGCAAGATTCACTGTGGCAGTTAATTCATTCCTTAAGACAGGTTCCTAACTCACCATAAGTGGCCTACTTTAGAGGCAGAATTTTTCCTCCTTTTTTCTTTTTAAGTATATCTGATGGTCTCTTCATGGTATCCAAAATTATTCAGACTAGTCCCCTATATAAGCATTAGAAGTGTATATTATAATGTGTAATGACTTAATCATTCTTTCTTTCTATTTGTAGGACGAGTCCCCTCATTGCGGGAGGGGAACTTGAACGAAAACATATTCAGTTTTCCATGGTTGAAAGATAGGCCTGTTGTTCTTGGTATGTGAGAGGAACCATATTGCAAGATTTCCCACTTGATTTTGGTCCTCTTATTCCTGGGAGTTCAATCTGAATTTTTTTTGCAATTGTTTGGCAGGGCCAAGATTTAATGATGCTTTCCAAGACCCAGGTGAATATCTTGCCATAGAGCCTCTCTTCGAGGTAATTTCCTTTTTGGGAAGAAACAAATTTCAAGGAAATTGCTCTCATGGATTCAGTAGTTTCTTTTGCTTAATTAACTCTGTCTCTCTTGTATGTATTCATTATGTCCTCTTGATTGGTGACAGAAAGAGAGATATATTGTGACATATAATCCATCAAAAGGTAAAGTATATGCATTGCTCAAAGATCAGGCAAAGTCAGATGACATTCTAAAAGCAGCATTCCATGTGAGATTTCTCACTCATCTTTGTTTGTACTGGTTACACTAACCATGAGTTTTTTTTCCTCATATGTTTTGTGTTTAAGATTTAGTTAACCTTGTATAACAGGCTCACGTGCTTCTGCATTTTGTACAATCATCAAATGAGAGTCAATCTAGTTCTCAGAAGCAGAGGGAGTATAATAACTATTCAGATATTGTGTTGACAACTTCTGATCTTGAGGCTCATATGTCGGAGTCATGTAAGATGGTCTCAAAATCATATGGGATTTTCAAGAGTAAAGCTGCAGAGCAGGTAGGTGGAAATCAACTGTCTTTTTTTTCCCTCATAGAAGTGTGTGTGTCACTGTGCAGTATTGTTAGCTTTGAGCTTTGTGTATGCATCCTTTGGGCTTATGCTTGAGGTGCTTTTGAAGTGGTTGGCTTACCAGTTACAAGAAATTTAGAGAAGTGAGAAATTTACTGGAGTTTAATAGGCCTCCTTCAAGGCAATGCCTACTTAATTGTGCTAGTGTGAAAAACAAAAAATGAAGGGCTAGACTCCCAACACTGGATCATCTACACTCTTAATCACCCTTCCATCCTGGAGGGGCTTATATTCAATCACTTGCACAGGAGGTACTATGTAGCCTTGAGAATGTTTGACAACCACTTGATGGTGCTCATTTGAGTTCAATGCTGCTATTTACTTGTCAATCTGTAGTGTGTTTTACTCTTACAATGAAATTTTGTGCTATAAATTACATTCTGAAACAACGTAGTGTTAGGCCTATTTTTTGCTAAAAAATTTGCAAAAGTTTTTCCTGCATTGTGATATTTGTATTCAGTACAGTATGGTTGTGGTTGCAAGCAATTTTGCATGAGAGGTGGTCCCATTAGATATCTGTCCTACTCCTATATAATGTAATTTTAACAAGATGGAATTGTATCCAAAATTCTGAACAAAAGAATGGTTTTAGTGGTACAGGCTATTGGATACTATTTCAGTAATTATCTTGGAAGTTGTCTAAAAGCACCTGACCTTAGCTCTGAATTCTTACCTTTGGAAGGCTTTATCTTGACAGGAATTAAGCAGTTGTTAGAATGAAGTCTATTGTTATATGTTTTTTTTTTTTTTAGACTCACGTTTCATTCACCAACCCAAATGTAGTTATGATGATTCACTGATTATGGGTTATGATACATTCTTTCTAAAATACATTTTGGCTTTTTCCTTTTTTGTTAGGGGTGGAAGATGTCAGAATCACTTCTTAATCCTGGCCGAGCTAGGCTATGTGCAAGTGATAAATTGGGATGACATGCTCATACTTTTTCATCTGTATGCAAACTGGGGTTTGACTTGTAAGGTGCTCAACAACGCCAAGCACTTGTACTGCCTCAGACACCGGAGACAAAGAGGTATGCATGACAAAAAGGGCTAGCACTAAACCAATAGGACCATTGGAACCATGGGCTTATTAAGATGGTCAGTCTGTGTTACAGTGCAAAAATACTTTGCAGTTTGCACCCTCTGCATGGTGAAACACGCTTGAAGATTGCACGGTGCAGTCTTCAGTTATAAGGGATGTGCTGTTAGGCATGAAGTTTCATACAATAGTTGCACATAGATTTGGGTTGTTTTTCTTTTTCTCTTATCGGTGGGGTTTTCTTTTATGTTTTGGGGTTTTGAGTTTTTTCTTTTCATATTTTTTTTGTCTTCTTGTGTCATCGTGTTTGTGTTTACAGAATAGTTTGAATTTTCCATGTTGTATCTAGTGCACAAAGCTACCACTCCCGTGCAGTTGAATTTTTCCTGTCAATCAATAAATTTTTATTTGCTCATATTGCACGGGATTATTGAGAATATGTTAAAAGCTTGGTTGAGCATTGAGGTGAAAAGAACAAAGAACAATGTAGGTGGGGACATACTGTATCCCTATTGCTTAATGAAAAATAGCTCAAAATTTTTAACTCATGTCAGGATTCTCTAGTCATGCACGCACAGTGGCTCCATGCAAAGGCACTAGCCAATACTCAATAGTGCATCACTGCTTTATTTTCTAATGGGCTTTCATAGAAAAAAAAAAAGAGTCAATAGGGTTTTCAAGATATTACCAATATGCAAAAAGCCATGAGTTGGCAGCTAATAACTCAACTGAGTTGAGCAGAAACCAGCTTTTTTACAGCTCGAGGTGATTACCAATTAGAAACCACATAAGGCAAAATATTTGACTTCGGGGGAGAAAGAATGGGTTTGGTAATGCCTAACTTAATAGGACTTATTGAGAAATGCACAAGTTAACGATGAGAATGAGAAATTAAAATTAAATTATACAAATGATCAAGCAAGAAATATAAAAGATTAGTTGCTAATTCTAGTTGCACAAGGTTGGGCATACATTAACCTCCACCAACATAGGGTGGTCCGTGGTCCCAACTCCCAGTGATCAGGTTGTGCGGGTGGAATTGTATAAATACTTGTAGTAAAAGTTACAATAGCAATAAAACATTTGCCATAATATTTTGACCTAGTAGTTGGTATTGGTTTATGATGTTTACATGAGAGTGATCTCATTTTACTTCTCCTCTTGGCTTGGGACCATGAGACATTCTTATCTATTGTCAATATGGTAAAAATGTATCTATTTAATATCTAAAATTTGAAGAGTAACATGTATTATGCTACGCTCCTGTTGAGTCACTTTGGTCTATTTTGGTCCAATTCGGTCTCATTTGGTTTATTTGGTCCACTTCTGTCCTATTCAGTGTATTTCGGTCCAATGTAGGTCCATTTCGGTCCCATTAGGTCCAATTCGGTCCCATTCAGTTTATTTCAGTCCACTTCAGTCGATTTTGGTCTATTTCGGTCCACTTCAGTTAATTTTAGACTAATTGGACCCTTAAATTGATTCTTTTTGTAAGTTGCCTTTTCAGTTTTTGGCTCAAAAATTTCTCTCTCTTTTTTTTTTTTCCTTAATTTTTGGGTTGAAATGTATGAAATTTTATTCTATTTGAGCCACTCTTAAGTTTTTGGCTAAAATATACAAACAAACTAGATATTAGAAATTAGAAATTAGAGATATGAGCCCTAAAAAAGCAATAAAAATGATAAAAATTCAAAAGATTAGCTTAAATTTTTTTGGAGATAAAAATTACTTCAAAATTCAAGTTTCAATAATATAGGCATTATACTTTCTAGGGTTTGAATGAAATCATAAGAATATGTATGGTATATACTTTATATGCTTGGGATTGTAGTTTTGGGAAAAAAAAAAAGTTAAAATCTTAAACTTATTGTAACATGTTACATGTGTTCCATGAATGAGGGTATGAGGGTGTACATTTTTATTTTAATATTATTGGATATGTTTAAATTAGTCAACCGATTATAGTATATTAAAAAAAAAAATCATTTTAATAACGTTTTCTCCATTTATATAAAAAAAATTACAATTTACTATATATTGTTGTTGAATGCAAAATACATTATGTGTTCCGTTACATAAAAAGTTATAAAAATATAAAATATTTTTAAATAACACGCACTATTTAACCAACAAATTTTACATTATCTTCTTATAAAATAATTATATTACATTTTCTCACGCATTGCATGGGTTTGCAACTTGTAAAATTAATATCTAAAGCTATCACATTAAAAAATAATAATAATAATAAATAATAATTGTACCAATCACATAATCTAGAATAATTATGTCATGCTAATACAATTAACATATATAATGTGTGTAGTTTACAATTGTATGAGTTGTTTAATGTTGAAGGGAGAGCAAAATGAAGCATCATTGAAGCATCGGGTTGCTACGACAGAATAAACAGTTTCAGTAAGATGAAAGGCATCCCAAAAGAAGTGTTGATATGCATGAGGGCATGGAGGCAATAGTGGAATGCACCCTGAAGTCCCATTTTCCCAGGTAGTGCAACATGGGGTTTCTGAGTCTGTCAAGCCTGTAAACAATAAAGAAAATTATCTATATTGCTTGTAAATCAATAACTATGAATGCTTAGAAGCAAATAAATTATTTTTACCATATTTAGAAGGATGTTTTATTGCATCATAGCCAAGAAAATTAGCTTGGCCAAGAACAAAGGTTGAGCCTTGAAGTCTGGATGTCAAATTTTTTAGCAATGCCGGAAGTCCCTGATTAAAAAGTGAGACAATCTGATTTATTTCTTCCACGCACTGTCCATTGTGCTTATTACGTACGTTCCTTGTAATTGATGGTATGCATCCAATGGGGCCGATTTCAAACATTACTATCTTCCTGGCTCCTAAACTATATAGCCTCTGTGAAATCATGAAAAATTATGTAAAACTGCAAGATATATGAGTGAATGATAAATTGGTTGCTTATGAACAATCAAGGGAAAAAAAAAATCATCCATATTATGATTTGATAAAGTAACTTAAGGCAGACAATTAATGCATGCGCACGCATGTATGCATGAGTATCAATATTTCTGACACCCGTGATTCAGGTTTCAAATCCCTTTCTCCCTGTTGTTATAATTATTGAATTATCCGGAGAGAGAGAGAGAGAGACCACTTTTACATGATGTAAAATGTTGAACAAATTTATTTTCCATTAGTATATATGTACTAATTAAATGGGCAAGAAAACTATATTAAATTAATTATGGAAATCAAATTACTTTGATATGGATAATAGAAATGATGGCCAGTTAAGTTTAGAAAGAAAGATCAACTCAAAAAAAAAAAAGGAGTTTAGAAAAAGAGACAACCTCAAAACCCTGGCTGAGCGCATCCACAAGGAGTTGAGCAAATGGTTGTGGAGGGTAATGTTTGCTTGTATTATACAGATTGGGTTGAAGGTAGTTATTGATGTAGTCATTACTGCCTATAGATAATATAAATATAGACTTTGACAAGTACTCTGAAAGATCATATGAGCTTTCGAAATGCTTTGGCAAATCTGACAAAACTGTCCTCTGAAACAAATCTATCTGCTCTTGTAAATTCAAGCATTTTCCCTGCAAACAACCGCCAGCATATGATAAAGCAATGAGCATTATGCATTTTTTATTTCATTTCTTCTTCTTCTTTGTTTATTTTTAAAAATAAATGGTTGTATCAATAGAACTATGTTACGGTTGAGTTGGGGTTAAAAGCTACTCAAAATAAGGAGGTTTTGATTTGTTCAAATGCAATGAGTTGGTGATCTTTCACTCAAATCTTTTATACCATAATTAATTTCTGAATAAAACTTGTTTCATTGGAAATTAAACATTTGGAACATCAAAATGGACACAAATTTGACCCGATTTAAATTTGAAATGAGTGTAGTATGGCCAATTGAATTTAAGTGAGAGATTTCTATAGTCACTTGCTTGTCGTTCATTCAAGCAAAATCGTCAGGTTCTTATTTTTGAATTCTGCTAGGAAAAGTATTCTTGCACAATTTTAACCTTAATTTGTGCAGCCATATAAAGTATCTTATTATGACTTTTAGAGAGAACAAAATCTACCATACCATACCATACCAATGCTAAAAAGGTCAGATGTCAAAGCCTTCTTCCTATGCTTAAACAGTGAATTCATCATTGTACTTTGTTTCAAAAACAAGTAAAACCATTGTGTTCCTATACACCTGAGCTTTAAACCATTCTTGAAATCAGAGATTGTTCTAGTGAGTCAAATTTTGCCTTAAATCTTTAAGGACTTCTTGAAGTGGCAGAGCTTATGGTTTGTGGAGGAGAATATTCACTTAGGAAGATTCTAGAGGGTCTGGGACTATTGTGGTAGGACAGCAAACGGAGCATTTTTCTATAGAGTCTAGTTGTACAAAGATCATGTGACTAGACTATTTATAGTTTTATTTTTCCTATGGTGAATTTTCTACAAGAATTGGATCCAGGGAATAATTTTTCCATTGAGAAAGTTCTTCGTTAGTTTTCCACATTATAACCAAATATGTGTGTGCCTTTTTTTTATTATTGCTTTTGATGTGGTTTCTGATCATTGTGGTTGATTTAAATTGTTTGTGATGTTTATTGGATTATACGTCATAACTTGTGCAATAAATCCATTGATTCTGCTACATAAATTGTTTAGGGTATAAATTAGAATTTTTCATACAACCTGCAAGTCTATACCATATTCCATAGTTATAAAAAATGCAAGACCTAATTGACAGAGTCCAAAACTGATCAGATTTTTGGTTATGTTTAGTTTTGCACCCTTGGTTACTGGCTTCAATTTTAAGTTTTCAGAATCTTTGGTTTTTCGTTTAATCTAGGTGTCAAAATTTTTTCAAGACCAACTAAACTGTGAAGGCATCAACTTCCTATACCCTTGTGCCCCCAACTTGTCCCTCTCTATGTTCTCTAACTTTGGTAACTCTTTCAAGATTGCTGGAGATATATTAGAGTGTGTTTGGATACCATTTATTTTGCTGAAACTGAAAAATTATTGCTGAAAGTACTGTAGATAAAGGTAAAAATTAGTTGAAATAGTACCGTAAGGTCCATGAATAGTGCCAAAAGGTGCAATGGGGCCCATGAATAGTAGTAAAAATAAGTTGAATAGTGAAATTATTTTAATATTTCATCTGCATCCAAACGCACACTTAGTCTAATAGCATAGGTCCAAACCCAATCATTTTATGTGTGCAAGTCAAGCCTCCTACTTGTACAAAGTATGATGGGCTTGGGCTTATACTATTGGGCTAATATGTTGTTAGAAATATATTAGCCTAATAGCATAGATCTAAGCCCAATCATTTTATATGTGCAAGCCAAGTCCCCTATTTGCATAAAAAGTAGGATGAGTTTGGGTTTATGCTATTAGGCTAATATGTCTAATATATCTCAAACAAAGATCACCGCACCATTGTTGTAAAGTTTGGCTTAATTGTGACTCATGCCCTTTGGATTGAGGTGAGAAAAAAATTACTTGATGCAATTTAAGTCAAAGTTGAAATTTGATGAAATTGTCTCAAATTAATTCAGGTACATGCTAATCGGTTTTAGATGATTGTAATTTAATTTTTTATATAATGAATTACTTGGATTAGCATGGGGGTGTAGGATTGATTCCTATTGAGTTTAGGGTAGATTTTCTTTAGGTTTGTTGTGCCAATGCTATTATATATATATATATATATATATATATAAATATATATATTTCTTTTTTCCCTCCCTGTTGTATTTGTAATGAGTTCTATTTAGTTTATTTATAAATTTTAATTTTATGGGTTTTCTTTGGTCATGCAAGTTCTCTCTTTTTCTTTTTCTTTTTCTTTTTAATCTTTCCCCCTATTGCTTTTAGCTTGTGAGATTTCATATTTGTAACTCTACCGACGTAGGTTGATCTTTGATTACTATTAGTTTGATGGATTTTATTTGACGAACCTGTGATTGGTTCATGTGTTTGGTGTAGAAGAAATTAAAAAATTGACGGCAGAACCTTATTTTTCTCAGTCAGTACAATCAAAGACCGAGCCACCCCTCGCCCCAAGAAAATAAAACAAAAACAAATTAGACAAAACCTTAACTAATTCTTCTTACAACCCCATCCTTCCTTAACTTATAATATAATTCGAATTTTGTCTTTTGTTTTTCTTTTTTAAAATTTTCTTGTTAATATATTTAATAAGTTATTATCTTTATTATATGTCAAATTTCTTTAAAAAAAAGAAAAGAAAAGAAACATATTTTATCAATGTTTATTATAGTTCAGAACATATATAAGAAAAACCATAATAAATATTTTATAAAAAGAAAAAAAAGAAGAAGAAGCAAGATTTCTAATCAAGAGAAAATAAATAAAATAAAATAAAACATTGTTGTAACCTTATATAAAAATTTGATAATAGAATAAGATCTCAAAATTTTTTTTTTTTTTGTAATAATTTATTCTCCTTCACAAATTGTCAGGTCAGGACACAATTTATTTATTTTTAAATACATTTTCTATTAAATCTATAACATAATATAAGCAAATTAAAACACACCATGAGGTTACAATGAGCTTTACCTGTCTCAGTAACACGCCTCTTAAATTCGGGCTTATTATACATTCCTAAAGTCTATTTAATATGGGTTAATTTGAAGACACAAACACGACAGATTAAAAACTTTTGAAATAACAAAACCGTATTATATTTTATTATTTTCTATTCTTGAATAAGTATAAGGGCTGCTAAATTTTTAAGTGACACTAAAGAGGAAAACAAAGAAGAAACAAATAAGAGTGCACAATAAGTTCTTACAAATCGGTCTCCAGTTTCAGGAAGAATGCCACAAGACCCCGACGCGTAGTTGAAACCTGTAACTTGTGTTGATCTCCATATACTCATGTATGGTGGAGAACATGGTAGCCCAAGAAATTCAGCTACAAGGGTCAGAAATGAAAGAACATAAGAAATACTTTTAGCATTGATAATAATAGTATGAGTTATATGTTTTATCAATGTTGTTAGTAACTGTTGAATATGCTCTCATGCATACCATGTTGAAATCTAAAAGAGAAAATATAAACAAGAATATTGTAAAGAGATTAAGTAAAAGCCAAAGCAAGAAAGAACAGGAACCTTTACTATATTCTCTAGTGTGTTATAGGGGATAGGGTTAACCTTAACTGAGTCTACATTATTATACCTTGGCCTCTTTGGCCATTACAACATAAACAATAAATCTATATCACAAATATATCTTAAACAATGTAGAATTAGTACCTATAAAATCTGCAACATTTCTGCCATTGGTGAATCTTCCTGTAGCACCTTTGACAAAGTTCACACCATAAGGAAGATAATCTGCCTTAGCCAAGGTGGGCAAAATATTGTTATTGCCACTGTCAAACAAGGAATCTCCAAGCACATATAATGCAGGTGCCAATGGTGAACTATGGATCAGAATGCCAAGATGAAGGAAAATGGACAAGAAAATGAGTGGCATTGAAGTCATTATTGTTGTTGTTTGCTAGGAATACTTTGTTGTTAGAGAAAGATACGAGGAAATGTGCTGGGTGAGATAGACAAATGAGAAGCTATATAGCTTTTTCTTTATGGTTTTTTTTGCGTGAGGAATCCCAGGAAGGAAGCGTCAGTCACATGAAAATCACTGAGTTTGAGCTTAAAAAGAGGAGGAAACTACGGGTGTAATGACATATATACGTGACAGATATGAGGTAGCTAGGTTAAGTTGTTAAACTCTTGTCTAAAAGAGATTGAATTTGAGATTCTAATTTTTTTTAATTGGAATTGTAGTCAAGTTTGATTCACTCAATACAGTTTGAGGTTTGAAGCGAAAAATTAAATATTACTTAACTAATATTTAGTTAACATTCTATATTATAAACTTTTTAAATTTAATATAACTCATTAGCTTAAATAAAAAAAACTAATGATAATTGGATTGAATTTTTATTAGTCCATTATTTTTTGGGGGCTTATTGGAAGTGGAAGAAAAATACATAACTCACATTTTTTAAATAAAAATAAATTACTGTCTCCACATTTGGGAGTCTTTCTTTAATAAGGGGCCTTAGGCCATGACCTAAGTGACATAAGACCGACCTTGAATTTAATCCAAAGGTTTTTTCAACCAAAAAGAAAAGGAAAAAGGACCAATAAGTTTTGTCTTTCCCGTTTATGCTTGTGTTTTTTATTTTTGTGACCTTTTATTGCTAAGACTGTATTTTTAATCTTAATTTGTGATGTTTAACCGACAATTGCCACTGCAATTTTTTTATGGAACATCACATTCTAAATATGACATGTTGATGTGGCCTTTTGTATGGCTTAAATTAGGTTAGACTTTTCTCTCTCTCTCTCTCTTTTTCTTTTCTTTTTTGGGAAGGATTCACCACTGACAATGTTAGCTAACTTACACAGCAGCTCTACCACTAAGGCTTAATATAAATATATGGGTCTAATTAACGAGTGCTCTTAAAACATTTGTTAATGGACAATTTTAAGAATGATTTTATATTACTTTTATGAGAAATGTAAAAATTTGTCAAAAATTTTAATTTTTCTTTTCTTTTCTCTTAAAAAATTTCTAAAAATATTTCATAAACTAATATTCTTAAGGCATTTGTTAACTTTTTCCTAAATATATTAGTTTTTGGTTCTTTCTTGAGTTGTCACTACTCATTAGGGAATTAGGTTTAACATTGTAATTGGGGGAGAGTAAGGAAAGGAGATGATAAAGAAAGGGAAAAGAAAAGCTTTTTCCTCCTATATATATGGAAATAATGAGGGAATGAGTAAATAAAAGAGAAGAATATGTTCTTGTGGTGGCTTAATCCAATGGAACGAAGGTTTTGGGCTGAGCCCCCAAATTTACTTGTATTATGGGTCAAGAATATCCAACAACGAGAGGCCCCAAAGATGGCGATGCAGTTTTTATAGGAGACAAATGAAAAATTTTTCTTTATCTCACTTCCTTTCTCAAAACCCTACATTTCCCAAGAACATCACCATGTATCTGACCCCTCTTTGTAAAATCTGGACTAGACTTCTTTCTCCCCAAGGAGTATTTTTCCTCACTACTCTCATGTTTCTCTCCCCTAATTTTTCCAACCCCCTCTCTCTCACCCATCAGTTTTTATTTATAGACTTCCCTTAGTGGGATTGTCATGATGAGAGGAGTGTTTCCCATGTTAATGGGCCTCTCTAAGCCATATTCCTGACCAGATGAGACCTGTTACTTGTGACTAATGTGACTCTCTTGGAACTTGCACCAAGCGCCAATTGATGCTCGGCTGGCAGATTCCCCCAAGGCATTATCTCTTGATCTCGATATAATAGATGATGCTCAATTAGGCTATGAGTTTGGGCCAAGCCCATCTAGGGAATGGGCTAGGTGCTCAGTTAGTAAGCAAGGCGGGAAGGACCCATTTTAGGAAATGTGTCCTGAGCTCGGTGCATACCGATAGCTGTGGCCTGTACAGTTCTCTTTCCTATATTTGGTTTACAAAAGGAAGAGAAATGGAAAGGAAAAATGTTTTTTTTTTTTGGTATAATATATTATTTTAACCATGATATATAAAAGTAAAGAAGGCAATAAAATTCCTAGGCAAAAATGTAACTTTTTGAGACATTTAAAGTTAACAAATGTGGCTGCAATTCTTTAGTGGAGTTTCTCTCCATTTCCACCCAAATCGAATGGACTCAAAATGTGAGCACGGAATGATATATTTTCCTTCCTTTTGAACTTTAATTTTAACTCTCTTCTCTTCTATCAACCAAACAGAAATAATGCATCACTTTCCCCTTTTCTCTCTTCTTTCATTCGTTCCAAATGAAGTGTAAGAAAAATTATCTTATACTATGTCTTTAGTGAGAAAGAGATAGATATATCCGGGATTTGGATTTATTGAGAAAGTTTTTATTAACCTACATATTTTATAATGAAATTTGTTAAATATCAAAAGATAGATGTTGAAATTGTCATTGCAGTTTTTTTTTTTTTTTCTTAAATACTAACATTTTGGGAGTGAAGACTGAAGAAGCTTCTACATTTCTTCACTCCTATTCGCAGCAAAATCAATGTAAGAAGTCCTTAAATGATCATATATCAAAATGTGTCTCATCTAGTGCTCTAGTACATTGGACAAAAAATTTGCCCATTAATATTATGTACAAATGGTGTTTTAAAAAAAAAATTAAAAAAAAATTAAAAAAAAAAAAAAAAGACCTTTTGGGATGGAAGAAGCTTCTGTTTCTTCACTCTCATTCACAACAAAATCAACGTGTCATGCTTGCATGGAATGAATAAGACAGTGTAGATAACTTTAGTGTCTCTTACTACCGTAAGGCAAAAGAGCTTTATGAAACGTTTAAATAAAAAAATCATTTGTACATAATATTAAATGGGTAAGCTTTCTGTCTAATGCACTTGAGTATTGGATAAGACACGATTTTAATATGTGATTATTTTTTGGACTCCAGCACTCCAAAGCACTAGACACAAGTCAAATGCTACATTTTATTTCATATATATAGAAGATGAGTTCAATTTTTTTAAGAATTTGATGTAAATCCTTGACTTCATAAATTTAAACCCTCCGTAAGTGTGTTGTAACATCAATATTTTATTAATCAATAAATAGTGTCACACTATATACAATTCTAATCCCAACATGTCTCTTTTGAGGAAATATCAAACACATCTCTCTCTCTCATGCCATTTGAATGCCATGGTAATATGCAAGTTACTTCTCGCATTAAAAAGAAAGACTGCTTCCAACACTCGCTTATTGAGGTCGAATTTTGTCATCTATACCTTATTTCAAGTAGATAGGTATTTTAGTTAAGCTACCACAGCCAAGGCCTTTCTTGCTCTTTTGAAAGCATACAGAATCACAGATGCATGCCCACAACATAAGCAAATTTGACAACTTTTTCAACATGCACTCCGACAGATAATTATAAGGTATGAATAAAAAAAAAATTACTTTTACCCAAATTTGGCATCTTAAAATACATTTATCCAATGTATAATGTGATTCTACAAACACAAAAACCGTAACACAAAATTTCCTATAAGTTTATATCATTTCTTCACGAAACTCCCATTATCAGTGCCATAGCAGTGTGCTAACACTAAAAACGATCATCTTCTTTTGAACATGAATAGTATCCGCTTTGCAACTATCACTCGTATGACTGCCAGACATCCAAGAGCATAAGATTGCACATCTCCCAGCGAGCCAGACATCAAAAAGCATGAGACTGCATTTCCCTATACAAAACATATAGAGTAACTTCTTTGGGAACCCATGTCAATGCCCTGAAAAGAAACCAGCCTACAATCATCCAATGAGCATTTGCTCCAAAACAAGCATGATATCCTTAGACAAAAAAATATACACATAGGCATGATCAATTTAAACCACGTTCAAAGCTACTGTTCTTTGACCTGACCACTCAAGAACATCTGTTTTTTAGGGTTGAGTCTCTCCAAGCCAATGAAAATTACATTCACCTTACACTTGTCATGCTCATGCATAATAATTTGAGTGCTAAGTGACAAATTTTTAAGCTTATCAGAACTATAAGATATAGAACCCTACATTTCTTTTAGGTTCCGCATGGATTTGTGATTTAAAATCATGGGTTTTGAAGAGCAATTGCAATTGTTACATAAAGTGTTTGATATGAATTTAACAAAAGAAGATATTTTGAGTTTTGGAGATTTTACTTTAGCTGAAACATTTATGATGTTATGGATTTAAGATGACATTTTAGATTACATCTTGGACCATTTCCAATACACATTAACCTCAAATCCATACATAAATTTCATCAATAGAGGGCAGGGGAACCTCTCATATTTTATTCAAGTCATTTAAACTAAGAATTAAAATGCAAATCCCATTTTAAATATTTCTATCCAAATGAACCATTATGTGATTTTGGCAGTCATATGGATGCTGTAGCTCCTCGTATCCAATTATATGAAGATATGAGGAGAGCTTGTAATGCAAATTGAATTAGTAAAAAAAAAAAATCCCACAAATTTATTGAGGGACATAACAATCACTTGAATAAATGGGTGTGCATGATAGGCTTGAGGAGACCTTGTAATCCAATGTGGATGTAGTGAAAAATAAATCCCACAAATATTTATTATGGATGTAAGATTCACTAGTTTACACATGATGGACTAATCCAGTCTCATGGATAGTGAGAATAATATAACAAATCACAATGTGAATTATCATACCAGGCAGTCAATCAATCCTCCTCCATAGGCACCTCTGGAACATCAAACCTATCTTCTTCAATAGTTCTATTGATCACAGAAATAGGAGAGGGTATGGAAAGTCAAGGAAACAAGAATTTATCTATTCAAGGAATCTAATGGAGAGAGGAAAGCTTTTTTTAAATGTCTAATGGAGAGGAAAAAAAAATTTCAACCAACCAAATCAATTCCATAATTAGTTACTGCCTCAATGCATTGTTAGAGCAGTACATCAATAAAAGACAAATGTGCTGTGTCAATTTTATAGCTTCAATAAGTTAAAAGGTAGATTATATATTTCTTTGATAATTCAACATTTGCACCAGAAGTTGCTAGTTGAGCTACAAGGCAGAAGGCAAATTATATATTAAAACATTGATCTGCTCAAGGTGAAAACTTAAAAATTTTAAAGTCTAGAACCTTAGAAAGTGAAAATCAAGAAACAGAAGTTAAAAATAGTAATTTATTAGCACATTACCTATGGTATATGGTTTCTATCCCATAAAACTTAGAAATAACTTAATTGAAGCCCTATTTCTACATTAAAAACGAAGATGGAATTAATCAAAAAAAAAAACTTCCAAAGATATGATACCCATTTGAAATATTCCACAAAATATGCATTAACAAACATGAGAAACACAACAAATAGCCAACGGCATAACAAAAATCAATGAGAAGTTTTTCTTCTTTTTCAATTGAGAGAATGTGGACTGTGCACATACTAAAAATAATAATTTTTTTATAAGAAAATATTAAATAAAACTCAAATTTTATGTAAAGATTAGGGAAAAAAGAAAAGGATATATATTAACATAAGATCATCCTCCTTTTCACCACGGTTGCGACTATTATTTAGCTCCCGAAGGACTTCAGGAGTAACCTACATTCGAAGAGAGCATAGAGATCATATATTGACACTAAATTAAATTGATAGGTTCATAGAAGCAGCTATTTCAGGGATAATGTCCTTACTAGTTTGTGCCTTTGTTTTTCAAGTAGATTTCTGAGGTTATCTTTATCCTCCTTTTGGAGTTCATTTTTATACCTGCAAAGAATTTCACACAACAGGATATAAAAGGAAATGCAATAGTGTATCAATTTATGCCATGAGTTACATTTAGAATAGCACACAATAGCTTAAAAATCTAGTAGTCACATTTAGATAATAGAGAAATTTACTATTTACATACTGGTTAACAACCCACATTGTTACATTTTACTTCTGTTCAATTAAAATGAGGCATGAATTTGATGTATAAAGATTTAAAACCAATCAAAAGATGCTTATATGGTAGGCATAGGTTTGAAATTGAAACTAGTGGTTTAGGGCTAGGGATAGTAAATGTATAGGGTTCAACTCTAGCTAAAGCTAAAATAGACTAGTTCTTTGAAGCAAAGAAACACCGTTCCTAAAGACACTAGGGATTTAAAGCTATGAAGAAGAAATTCATTAGGGGTTAACTCGAGGGATCAAATCTGGTTTGTATGGGAGTCAGAGAACCTAGGAAGCACGGACACGGATACGAGTATATGTACAACACAGTGACACGACCAATTCTTGAAAAATTATAGCATGACACAGCAGGTACAACATGGGTACGGCACCCCAAATGAAGTGTCTGTGCTTCCTGGCAGAGAACACTAATATAGGCCATTCTGCAACCAGGTTGCTGAATGATGGAAGGATGAATTAGAATTTTGAGATTAGAAAGTGTAAGATCTGATGGAGGTAAACAGAAGCAGCTAATGGATGCACCTGATTGTAAAACTTAAAAGAGAAGTAAAATATAAATAGTTTAATACTAACAACCTAACTAAATATAATGGACATGTATTAGGTTTAGCCTGATGCTGCAAGGCCCGTAACTTTAGCCTTAGGTTTCATAAGGATAATGTTCTTTCTTTTAATTCTCTGTGCTTCTGCAACATTATTCATTTTTTTCTGTGCCTATACATATCAACTCTGTCCAAACCAAATCATTTGCCAACTCTAAAGCCAATAAAGAGGGGAAAAAAATAGAGAGAGAGAGAAGAGGTAACATATTAAGATTTCTATCAAGAAAGAATCAAACTCCCCCTCCCTTTCGTTCTTTTTTTTTATTGGTAAATTAGATATGCACCCCATTATTGAGGGCAGAGAAATGCCATTTGATCAAGAGTCCCTAGTCCCTACCCCATTATTAAATTCATAATTTTCATTAAATCAAACAGATGATTAATCCATTTTTCCCTTTTACCCCTCTCCATCCTTCCCTCCAAAAAAACATATTGTAAGCGAACCAAAAGAACTTTCCATAAAACATATTATCCTAACAAGGAGAAATTTTCTTCTCAACACCCAATCAGGCAAGACAAGGTACTCTTTAATAAAAGTTACTAACCTTTGCACAAATGCAAGGAGTGATTGATGCCATATTACAGGCATCAACCTGCTATCTTCAAGGAATCTCATAAAATGAGCAACAGTAGCATCAAGTACACGATATGGCAAAGCATACTTCTTCTCCAAAAGAAGCTTTATAAAAAAGCTGCAATGGTTTACCAAGGAAACTTTGTCAAGCAGTTTCGAAAGCATTTGGCAAAGGAGGAGAGGCTGTAAAAGAAGTAATAATAAAAAATCATTGCTATTATATGAGATTTCATTTGCTTTTTTTTTTTTTTTTTTTTTTTTTTTTTGATAGGTAAGAGAAAGTATAATCAAGAAAACAGCTAGATGCAAATAAGCATCAGCAAAACAAAAGTAAAGAATCAAAACAGTTAATCATGAATAAACATGAATACTAATCTCAAAGCATTATGAGAATCTCAACAATACCAACAATTCTCTCTCCCTTTCAACGAGTAATATATACTAACATCAATAATTTTATGAAGAAATTTAAAATTAGGACATCAATGAGGATTATTCATGTATGCTAATCTCTATGATTCTAATTTGACAAATGTCAAATTAGAAAGTCAATGACTATGATTACATACAAAGGCATTTATCTGATGGAGCCTTTAATTCAACAGCTTTAGCATATAAGGTAAATCTCCTCTAAGTAATGGCACAGTCTATTTTTTTGTGCCATTTCTAAATGACACACCAAAAACTAAGGGTTTTATCTATTTGTCCACATATTGACCTAATATTACATTTTCCTTTTATGAGTAAAATGAAACTTCATTAGGAAAAAAGAAAGACCTAAATACAGGATGTATACAACAGGCACACCTAGAGAAACACATCAATGACCTTCATAGGTATCACCCTATAAACCCCAAATTACTATGACATCCAAACAAACCTTAAATCCAACAAAAAATAAATCAATAACCTCCACAGGCATTACCCTGTAAGCCCCAAATAGAGAAAAGGCATTAGACCGCGACATTACTTAAATTAATTAGTTCTGAACAAAGTTGACTATCAATCCATATTAGGTTCAACCCCAAACCTTAAGTTCACATTTAGGTCTGACTTCTCACCTTAAACGTTAAGGTTTGTGCCCTCCCAAAAAACTTAAATTTCTTAAATTATAACATGCATTATATCAAATTTCACTTCAATGCTCAAACAAAGTGCCATAGCCCCCCCAAACAAGTGGAGCTTTTGAGCTTCCCTCTTTGCTGAGCAACAAATCACTACTTGCATCCTATACTACAAGGCCCTTACACAAAAAGCATAGAAAAAGGAAGAAATACCAAAGCAAAGTTGACAATCTAGACATCCATCTGGGCCAGAAAAGAAATAAAATCAAAACCAATACATGATGCACACAACGGCACAAGCCATTATACTAGATGATCTACACATCCCTATGAGAAAAAACCAAATAAACCCAAAGCATTATGCACCCAACTTCCACAGTTCCGCATAATCCTCAAACCAAATCATAAACACTCAAGCACTTGAGTATCCAGAAGCCATTCTATAAAAATATATGCACACAAACACATGGCACAAGCTATTAATCTTCATACACTTCCACAATCTTTTTAAGTGAGCAAATTACAACATTCACTACCTTGTTGTACCACAATAATTCATCTCTGCAAGTTTCAATAATGCAACACTGCAAATACAATCAGAAATTTCAGTTAGAAATACCCCACATGTGTAATAGGTTAAAATATTCATATAAATTAGTTTCAAGAACCACTCAGGCATGCAAACAATATACAACATTCACTAGAACACGAATTCAAGTGTATTAGTATCTACAAATACAAACAAAAGGGATCAAAGGCAGGAAAAAACCACAAATTAACTTTAAATTGAAAAGCTCATGTTGCAAAGGACTATTCATAATCAAAAACAAAGATATAATAATGTTTTAACAAATACAAGTTAATTAAGTGTCCACAATTAACTGGCAAGGATCCTAAATAAGGCCCTCATGTCAGCAAAGTAATACAAATGCTTGCCATAGAGTTCCACTTATTGATTATATACATATATATAAGAAATTTTATTGAGAAAAGACTGCTTCATGATCAAAGGATACAAAGGAGACAAAATAATTACAAAAAAAGAATTATGAGCTCCACTTATTGATAATTTAAAAAATCATCAAAATAATAATAATAATAATAATAATAAGGCACATTTTCTTCTGAAATTTTGCACAGTATCTTAACATAATGGTTTTTTTAGTTTCTGAAAACAACACATTGATTTAAAACTTTTAAAAAAATATTCATCAATTGCCCAGTATACTTCTGATTTTGATAAGTCAAAAGTGCAATGAATGTCATCTTCAGGGTACTTTTATTAAATAAAAAGAGAGCATCATGTGTCCACAATTCATTTTAAGAAGAGAATAAAAAAGGTCATACCCAATGCATGAGGCTCCCACTTTTGCGGGTTCTGCAAAAGGAAATTGGTAAGCAGTCTTACCCCTAATTTTGGACAGCCTAACTCCTAGACTCAAAATTGCTTAGGCACAGAGCACTTAGTCATCACATCAAGGTCCAACCTCTTTTAATAATGGAATAATTATACATAAAATGTCTGATATAATAATGGCCAAAAACAAAATAGTTGAATTATGAAAAAAATTGCATTTTTGCGCTTAAAAAAGGTGAGACTATCAATTTTCACCACAGCCTAGTTAGGGGAATTCTTTTATAACAGTAAGTTTATTGTATTTTGAAAGGGGAGAGGGGGAAGAATCCGAAACATGTTTCCATTTTTATCAAAGACTTTGGGGAGGGGACAAAACAAAAAAACAAAAAAAGAGCAGTAAAATCTTTTGATCAGATTGTGAAGAGAATATTTGTCCCTCATCTTTGCAAGCAACACAATAAAACTTATCCTGAATCTTCAGAGCCAGGACAAACCCTTTCCCCCCAAAAACAACAAAAACAAAAAGAACAAAAAAAATCTCCCAGAGGAAATGTAAAAAATACAGGAAGTGTACCCACACTTTATCAATCCATGGATTAATATTTTATGTCTATTGATCTCCACTAGCCATACCTTGAATGAAGCGGAGGAATGGAGACCTTCTGTAAAATGCTTCCGATAATGACAGCTTCCCTGAGGTTGCACGTCCCCGACTGTACATCAAGGACAAATATATATTTTAAATTAAAAGGCAACCTACGTATCAAGCCAGGAAAACAAAAGTGATCAAAAGTTTTGGTCCCATCACTTAGTAAGAAAACTGAAGAATCAAGTTGCAGTAGAGGACACAGATATCACTAAATAGCACAGAGATCACCAAACAAATTAAAGAATCAAGTTTTAGTAAAAGAGACAAATACCAAAAGAAATAATTTGCAAGCACCCAGACTTTGTAGATCAGAAGTTCAAAGTTTAACACTACAATGTGAATATTGAAGCACAGATATCAGAAAATTCAGCAAAATTTTGGGTAGGGAGGACAGAAAAAAATCCCCCAAGTTATGTTGAAGATCATATACCTCACATAGAGGGAACAGTACTCCTTTGAAGAATGCAGCAGGTTTGTAGAGTGACTTCTTCAAAGATTGATATAAAGCAAAATGAAGCCGTTTATTCTTTCGAATATCATCTCTCACCCGCGGGAGCAACACTAGTCTGTAGAAGCGTTCGGCCTTCTTCACACCCAAATTAGAAGCGAAAATTCTTGTGGCTTGGTACATTGCATTCGGTGACCATTTATCAGGTTCAGTTAGATAAAGGACATCCTCCCAAAGTTTCATTGCTGGGATGTGCTTGAATGCTTTGGGGAATTTGCCTGCTGTGTAAGTACTAAGAAGCTTGCCAACTCTGCAATGGTATATTTATACCCACGATCAATAAAGTTGCCACCTTTTATTATTTTTTGATAATTCAAATGTTACAACAATTGGGGTGTGGAATTTGAACAAGAAGACCATGCAATGCCACTAAGCTACAAGGCTCTAAGCAATGTTCTCTCACAAAGTTTAGGCATACAATTTAGCATTGCACATATCATATATATAAGGTGTTAAGATTGCATGTAATGCAATGTTATAAGAAGAAAAGGCAGAGCTTACATACCCTTTATATAAATCTATGATGGAACTATCCAATTTAGGCAATGGTCGAGTTTCTGCAATCCAATAAATTCAAATTAATACGAAAAGATAACAACGATTAAACAACACTAGCAACTGATGCAATTTCTGAGATTTAGAGGCTAAAAAACCAAAATAATTGAGAACCTGAAGCAGAAATTGGATCTTGCTGCTTGAGTTTTTCAACAATGATATCGGCAAGAGTGCGTTGAGGAGCTGCATCTTTTGCTAAAAACGCCTCCAGCACTCTCTCATCCTCTTCGTCAATCTCCTCCTGCAAAATTGTATTTTCCCACGGATTCTCAGTAACCAAACAGAACCAAAGAAAATGAAAAAAAAAAAAAAAAATTGAGTAAAGCAAGTGAGTGACTAACATCATCGGCGCCAAATCGGCTCTGAGTTTCAGAGAAGCCGTCAAAGCCATCGATGTCATCGTCGTCAGTCTGAGCATCATCGGCGGCGGCGCCCTTGGGGGTGACATATTCTTGAGCGAAAAGCAAGGCGCTGTTAGGGTTTTGGAGGTTGGCCTCGTCCTGAATCTCTTTCTGCTGAGCCAAAGCTTGTTTGAGAATCTTGGAACTCATGGTGGAGGATATGAGCTCCTCGTTCTCCTCCTGCTCCGCCTTCTCCGACTGGTGGTGCGATTTGGGCTTGGGTACTTTGAATTTGGATCGCTTAGCATGGCTGTCATTGTCTGATAAGAAAGGCTGTGGATTCAGGTGCCGCTCCCTCTTGTTATTGTTCTTCCCCATTCTCTTTCGCTTCAAAAACACAGCAGTGGGGTTTTTGAGGTTTTAGCGGCTGATACTCGAGCGAAAGGGTAGAAAAACAAGAAGATTCATTGAGAAAACACAAAAACAAAAAACGAAATGAGGTCGGGCTTGGGCTTGGGCTTGGGCTAAACCTACATAGACAAATTTATGCATGTTTTTTTTTCAATGGCCCAACTATAATTTTGGTTCGTAATCTATATAGCTTTGCCATCAGGACATTAATGTGGAAATCATTACAATTTACAAATAAAATTGGGCCGACTCATGAGGAGTGGCTTCTCTCCCCTGTAGGAGCTCTCTCTCTCTCTCTCAAACCGGTAGGAGTTTTATTCCCTCCCTTAAGTTTTTCTCTAAGGGCCTTCTCTTGGACTATGCCTCTCTCAAACAGGTAGTAGTCCATTCTCTCGCGAATGCATGGATGAAGTAGTGGATGGTTTAAAAAAGCTAAACCTTAAAAAGCACATTGAAAATCAAAGAGCCTTAAAAAGCACATTGAAAGCAGCGTGGAAAATGGGTTCTGGTCTAAGGATTGTAGAGGTTGGCAATAACATTATGCAATTCAAGTTTAGCTCGCAGTACCAGTTAGAGTGGGTTGAAAAAAGTGGGCCAAGGAACTTTGACAACAACCTACTTCTTCTCTGTAGATGGAGGAAAGGTTTAACGTCAAAGAATATTTTAGTTTCTCCCATTCTCCTTTCTGGGTGCAGATTTGGGGCTTGCCACTTGAGATATATATATGGGATACTTGGGCATGATGAAAAGCACAGGCATTTAAATCCAACGGAGCAATCTCCAGAGAGGTAATATGGCGAATGGTTAAAGGCAGGAGGAGCTACCAAGGGTGGAGGCGAAAGAGTTAAAACAAAATCTCATGCGGTGGCAAAAAAAGGGAGCTCGCTATCTCAGACGAAGGGTGGAATATACGGCGACGTGGGTAGTGGTCTGACTACGGTGGGTGAAGCTGTCTTGGACGAGAAATTCTTGGGACCTCCCGGAGGACCACTGACGTGGTCCTCCTGGGTCCTGCCATCCAATAGAGAACTGCCACCTAGCTATTTTATAAAACTCAGCTCCACATCATCTTACCCATTAACTAAACTATAGTTAGCAAAACCAAACCACGGTTAAAACTAAAACAAACTCAGCAACCCAAACGTGTTAACCCAAAATCAGTTGTAATCTTCTAAGTTCTAACCCAAGATCTAACTCAGCAACACAAACCTTCCCTCTCCCTCTACCCATAGCCGAAAACCCAAAATCAAAGCCAAAATCAACGGCAATGGCAACGACAACAATAATGATACTCTGAGCTCATTCAAGCGTGCGAGAGCATGGGCGTCGAAAACTCAGCAGCTCCACTTACCCACAGCTGGATTTAACCCAAAATCAGCTCTATTTCCTCTTTCTTCCTCTCTCCCTCAAACTCTATTTCCCCAATATCTCTCTAGAGAAGATATTGGGAAAATCCAGCCGAAAACATCACCGGTAGATTCAACAACAACAGCGATCCAGATGGGTGGCCCGTCGGATTCGTGTAGCGGAACCGGGAAATGTCCTCAGAAACCATCACCGGCGGCAACAACAACAGCGATCCATTATCTGCTGCTACTTCTTCTGCCTCTTCTTCTAACCACACGTGTCCCGGCATCTCGACTTGTTGCCACCAGAGCATCATGAATTCCTTGCGACGATGTGTTTCAGTGACAATTCCTTTGCTTCGTCCTGCTTATCCGTTTTGGCAAGGCTGGAGATGTCGACAATGTCTTGAAGGACCACTAATGAGATGAAGGCATACAAGAGTTCTTTTCAATTTGTAATGTGGGGGAGATTGTGATTATGAGTCTTTTAGTTGCTGGGTTTCGTGTTTTTGCATTTGACCGTTGTTGTTGATGCTACAGAGATTGATGTCCCAAAGTTTTGAATAAAGATTGTATTAGTGGTATTTGGTTGTAGTCTTGCTGCTGACTTGTAGGAAATGTGTTCTGATGTGAATTGTTTATGTGGTTTTGGTATAGTTGTTTTGGTATAGTTATTGTATTTGCAAATAAATTTTGTGTTTATAGATGACCTTCATCTTTTTGTTTTGGTGTTTGGATATCATTGTAAATTTTGGTCATTTTGACAATAAAATTTCTCATTTGTTACACTATTAGTAATGTTTTTTGGAGAGAAATGTTAGAAATGTTATTGATGTAAAGCTACTGTATTTAAAAAAATTTGGCCATGAGCATCCTGGGTAGCATGCAAGATAATGAAACTGTTTAGGCCTTTTCAATGCTCTCTCATTTATGTCTCCATATATTTCATCCCCACCTTTTTTACTTGACTACCTACTTATACCATTACATCAGCGACGCCCATGCTCGCGCACGCTTGAATGAGCTCAGAGTATCATTATTGTTGCCGTTGCCGCTGCCGTTGCCGTTGCCGTTGATTTTGGCTTTGATTTTGGGTTTCCGGCTGTGGGTAGAGGGAGAGAGAAGGTTTGTGTTGCTGAGTTAGATCTTGGGTTAGAACTTAGAATATTACAACTGATTTTGGGTTAACACGTTTGGGTTGCTGAGTTTGTTTTAGTTTTAACCGTGGTTTGGTTTTGCTAACTATAGTTTAGTTAATAGGTAAGATGATGTGGAGCTGAGTTTTATAAAATGGTTAGGTGGCAGTACTCTATTGGATGGCAGGACCCAGGAGGACCACTGAAGTTTTAGTTTTAACCGTGGTTTGGTTTTGCTAACTATAGTTTAGTTAATGGGTAAGATGATGTGGAGCTGAGTTTTATAAAATGGTTAGGTGGCAGTACTCTATTGGATGGCAGGACGTGGTCCTCCGGGAGGTCCCAAGAATTTCTCGCCTTGGACATGGTGAGGGGTACAGGCACAGGCACAGGCACGTCAAATCCTTGGGCGCAGGATAAGTTGAATAGATGGGACAACACGACAAAAGTGGGGTTGGAAATGAGACCAGATCAAGGAGCACGTGACAGGCTAGAAGGTTCTAAAACTAAACTAGTTAGTAAAATATTCCAAAGGAACGAGAGTGCCCAGCCAGAAGTTGACAAGGCTTATAGGATTTGGAGAACTCAAGCCCGGTAAAGCCCAAAGAAAAGAAAAATACAAGTGAGGAAGTAAAAGAGCAAGAACTAGGCCCCGACCAAACGAAAAAAACCAAGGGCAAAAGGCAGATTGGAAAAAAAATAGTAAGCGAGAAGGGCAAGGCCCAAGAAGTTGAGATGTTAGAACAAGCCCAAGAGGTAAGTAAAAAAAGAACATGTAATGTTGAAATGCTTATTAAGTCTGATGGTAGAGCTCAAAAACATATATGTGAGGGAAGCTATGATGGGGGAGAAAATTTATTGGATGAAACGGCGGTGGCTGCTGAGTAGCACCGCCGAGATCAATGATCGCCTTAGGATGGAATTGCTGGGGACAAAGTTAAAGAAAAAGCAGATAGAAAAAGTGTGAGAAAAAACTGGTTTGCTAAATGGCTTGATTGTGCCTAGTTTTGGAAGAAGTGGAGGGTTAGCTCTGTTATGGAGAAGGGATGTCAAAGTGGAAATTCAAGGCTACTTAGGAAGCTACATTGATGCAATTGTCACCAACCTGGAATTAGAATTCAAGTGGCGAATCACAGGATTCTATGGACACCCTGAAACCCACCGTAGAAGAGAATCATGGGATATTTTGAGAAGTTTAAACCGACAGTATCAACTCCCCTGGTTATGTTTTGGAGATTTCAATGAAATTGTTTCCATGGAGGAAAAATTCGGTGGGGCACGGAGGTCTCAAAGGCAGATGAATGATTTTCGTGAAGCAATCCATCACTGTAAGTTCAAAGACCTTGGATACTATGGCCCTCATTTCACTTGGTGTAATATGCAAGAAGGAGAAAGGAGAATGTATCACTTCTGAGTGGATTGATTACTATAAAGACATTAAAGTGCATCATTTGGTAGATTCTACATCTGACCACTACGCACTTCTGATTACTGATGCTATGGTTCAAAAGTATCCAAATAGGTGAAGATTTCATTTTGAAGCTATGTGAACTAAAAGGGAGGAATGTAAAGAAATTATTAAGGAAGTATGGCATGGCTGCCAAGATTTAAACACCTCAAATGGGATGGCTGAAGGGTTGAAACGTTGTGCTGGAAATCTCTCAAGATATAACAAAACTGAATTTGGGCAAATTCCAAGGCAAATTCAAAAGAAAATGAAGACTCTCAATACTCTGGTCCTAAGAGATAAAGATGGTAGCCTAGGCAGGGAAATCAACACAATAAGAAAGGAGATTAATGATTTATTGGATAGTGAAGAAATTATGTGGCATTAGAGATCTAATGTGCAATGGATGTGCTTTGGGGATTGAAACACTACATACTTCCACACAAAGACTTCAAAAAGAAAAAAGAAAAACACCATAACCAGAATCATGGATGAAAATGGGAATTGGTGTGAATCTATTGAAAGCATTGCAAAGGTGGTTGTGTCCTATTTCCAAAATTTGTATACTACATCTCATCCGATGCGCATCCCTGAAGTCCTTGATACAATACCAACCAAGGTCTCTGCTGAAATGAACCAGTACCTAATCAAAGAGTTCACAAGGGAGGAAGTTGAGGCCGCACTAAAGCAGATGCATTCAACAAAAGCCCCGAGCCCCGACGGTATGTCTGCTATCTTCTTCCAAAAGAATTGAGGTATAATTGGTAATGATGTCGTATGTATGGTCTTAAATGTCCTAAACTCAAATATGTCTATGGTAGAGATTAACAAAACTCATATCACTCTGGTTCCAAAAACTAAAAGCCCCTAAAAAATGACAGAGTTTAGACCCATAAGTCTAAGTAATGTAGTCTATAAACTCGTGTCGAAAGTTTTGGCCAACCGCCTTAAAACGATACTCCCTCAAATCATCAAAGAAAATCAGAGTGTTTTTCTCTCAGAAAGGCTAATTATGGATAATGTTCTTGTAGCCTTTGAACTTATGCACTATCTAGATCACAAGAGGGAGGGAAAGGATTGCTATATGGCAATTAAGTTGGACATGAGCAAAGCCTATGATAGGGTGGAATGGGGTTTTATTAAACAAGTGATGGAGAGAATGGGCTTTCATGAAAATGGGATAAATTTGATCATGCATTGCATTACTATTGTATCCTACTCGGTCCTCATTAATGGTGTTGCTTATGGCAGTATAATACCCACAAGGGGTCTCCGCCAAGGAGATCCAATTTTACCTTACATCTTTCTTATGTGTGCAGAAGGCTTTTCCTTCCTTATTAATGATGCTGCCAGGAATAAAAAAATTAGTGGGATATCAATATATAGAGGCTGCCCTAGGGTCACACATTTATTCTTCGCAGATGACAGCCTCTTGTTTTGTAAAGCAAATGACCAGGAGTGCCAAAAACTTATTGATATTCTCCAACTATACAAAGCAGCCTTGGGTCAAAAAATCAATGCGGATAAATCTTCAGTCTTCTTCAGTAATAATACCTTTAAGGAAAAAAGGTGTGACACTTGACATTGATATGTTAGGACCAATGGAAGACACTCGGCATAACAAATACCTTGGCCTACCCTCAATCGTTGGAAAGTCAAAAGTTGAAATTTTTGCAAAAATCAAAGAAAGGGGAAAAAACTATCGGGTGGAAAGAAAAAATACTCTCAATTGGTGGTTGAGAGATCCTTATCAAAGCTGTCGCCCAAGCAACTCCAACCTACGCTATGAGTTGCTTCCAGATCCCAAAAAGTCTTTGTGATGAGATTGAAGGTATAATGAGAAAATTTTGGTGGGGACAAAGGGGTCAAGAATCAAAAATTGCTTAGGTAAGCTGGAAGAAAATGTGAAAGTCTAAGCTAAAAGGAGGAATGGGTTTTCGAAATTTGCAGGTCTTTAATCTTGCTATGTTAGCTAAGCAAGTTTGGAGGCTAATCTTGAATCCTAACTCTCTGGTGGCCAAAATCTACAAAGCTAGATATTATCCGCATGGTGATGTTTTTAGAGCAAAACTAGGATCCAGCCCTTCCTATGCATGGAGAAGCGTTTTGAATGGTTTGGAAGTTGTGAATAGAGGTACTCGTTGGCTAGTTGACAATGGCAATAGGATACACATTTGGGAGGATAAGTGGCTTCCTACTCCTACAACATACAAGATAATCTCCCCACCCCAAAACCCTTTGATGATTTCCCTATGGTCTCAATGCTGATTGATAGAGATACGAGGAGGTGGAAGGCTAACATAGTAAGATCCTTGTTCTTGCCATTTGAAGCAAGAACTATTCTCAATATTCCTTTCAGTCACAACCTTCTAGAAGAAAAATCATTTGGATGGGTAAAAAAAGGGGAGAATTCAATATAAAAAGTGCTTATTATATTGCTTTTGGAGTATTAGAAACAATGGATGAAGGTGAAAGCTTATCGAGTGATCCAAGGAGTCCACTATGGAAGAAGCTATGGCATTTAAACATCCCATCTAAGATGCGAATCTTTGCCTGGAAAATGTTTATGAATGCTCTCCCAACACTAGTGAATTTGCAAAGAAGGGGAGTAAATGTAGGGGAAATCTGTCTTGCTTGTGGGAAGGAACCACAGTCAATTATCCATGCTCTTGTTAGGTGTGAAGTTGCCAAGAGAGTTTGGGATTGTTGGATGGAGGGCCTCGTGGACCTCTTGAATGAAAACATGGATGCTATGGACATTGCAATGAAAATTTCTGAATTTGGTACTTCACGAGACTTGGAGATTTTCTTTGGAGTTGCATGGTCAATCTGGTATAATAGAAACAAAATTATGCACGAGTCCTCTTGTCAGCTCCCTAATCATATTTGGAACTTTGCTAAGAGATATATACAGGAATTCAAGGGTGCCTAAACAGTGTGTTCTCAACAATTGCCTCTTTCAGAAAAGAAGTGGATAGTGCCTCCACCTAGGGTATTCAAGATCAATGTCGATGGTGCAACGTCTAAAAATGAGAGGAACTCAAGAGTTGGAGTGGTGATAAGAGATGCTACTGGATCAATTATAGCTATTTGTTGCAAATACCTTCAAGGATAGTACTCGGTGGTAGAAGTTGAAGCGCTAGCTATGGAATATGGCATACTGCTAGCCAGAGAACTAAAGATGCCTCGAATCATCTTAGAATCTGATGTCTTAGCAGCTATTCAAAGCATCACAGCAGCTGAAACAAGTGGCAATATTGGTCATGTGTATTAAGGAATCCTCAATTTGCTCTCTTCTTTTTGCAACTGGAGGATCAAGCATGTGAAAAGGGAATACAACAGGGTAGCACATGAGCTTGCTAAGTTTGCAAGGCATAATGAAACTTCACAGTTTTAGAAGGGGGTATCTCCTCCTATGGTGCAACACGTTATCCAAGCATATTGTAATTAGTTTTAGACCTGTTTTGAGCTTTTATCCCTTTACTCTGTTGTTATCCAGTTTCTTTTGGCAATGAAATCCAGATTTATTTTCCTATAAAAAAAAAAAAAAAAATTGGGTTGTGAGTTCCAGTTAGCTCAACTAGTAAAGTCTTTAATGGTTATATAAGATTTCTGGAGTTCAATCCCCGCCTACACCAAAAATTGATTGGTGTCTTGGTTCATAAATTAAAACTCTTAAAAAAAAAAAAAAAACAAACAAACAAACACCATAAGTTGAAACTCTCTCAAAAAAAAAAAAAAAAAAAAGGGTCATTTTAATGGATACTCTAAGGAATGAGAGAGGCACATGAACTCCTATTGGTTGGTTTAGTGACTTTAGTATTTTTTAAGTTATCATGATTTCTATGAGACACTGATTCGAAACTTCTTGTCATTTTGAGGTCAGCTCAAGAGATTTCTCCATGTAATAACTTTATGTATGTGGGACTGGGGATTTCACACGATCCTAGAAATAATCTGATACTTGAAGAGGCTTAGATACCTTCGTTTTTCATGTGTGTATATATATAATGTTAAATTTTTTTTATTCCTCCACTTTTCCAGCTCTTTTCCCATTTTCTATCTCCTAACCAAAATGTAGCCTAAATCCCTTAAACTCCAAGTAGAGATGTTCACGAAAATTGTTTGAACCACATGACCGCACCTAAATTGACCAAAATTGCTCATAAAATGGAGTAGCCGCACCGCACCACAATTGGAGGTGAAAAAACCAAACCGCATAGAGTCTTGTGTGGTTTGCGGTTCAATGTTAAGAAAACCGCACAAAACCACACCACACCGCACTTATATATATGTGTGTGTGTGTGTACACGCGTGCGCACATGTATATTAATTTATATTATTGAATATATATTTTATATTAAAACCACACTGGGTGCAGTGTCTTGCATCCACCTATTAATATATATATATATATATAAGATTTATTTTTATATTTAATATATATTTTATAAATATTTGTAACATATATTAAATTTATTAATTATATATTTAATAGATATTTAGGGTTTTGTCTTTCGATTTTATTTCTCTATCCTATTCCATTAACCCTCTCAGTCCCTTTCCTTTGATTTCCCATGGCGGAAGACGTAATTGATAACCTAGAAAATATGAAGTTGAAAACAGAGGAAGAAGAGATTATTGAGGTTTTAGATGAAGGAAGACTTATGGAAATTGAAAGTTGCAATCTAAGCTTGATCGGGAAGTTCCTAACTTGTAAACCTTTCAATAAGAGGGCCACAAAAAACACTATGAGAAGAGCATGGGGGCTAAATGAAGGATTATAGATCCATGACGTAGGGTCTAATCTATTCCAATTCAAATTCAGCTCGGACTTTAACATGGAACGAGTACTTCGTAGTGGACCTTGGACTTTTGATAATCAACTCCTTATGCTAAAGAGATGGAGTAAGGGTATGACGTCAAAAAATATTCGTATAGAACATGTGGGTGAAGATTTGGGATGCTCCTCTCAACATGGTTTCGCCTTCAGTTGCTGAGGAGGTGGGAAGTAGGCTAGGCACAATGGAAAAAGTGGAAAAAAAGAACCAAGATGATCAAAATATGTTTATGCGAGTCCGCATGGCATTACCCATCTCAAAGTCGATTCGTCGGGGGTGCTTTCTGGCGAGTTCAAAAGGACATTGCACATGTTGCAATTTTAAATACAAGAGGCTACCGTTGTATTGCCATCATTGCGGTCTTCTTAGGCATGATTTACAGCACTGTGCGATCCACTTTGCTGTGATCAGAAATGGGGGTGAATTGAAATGTCAGTATGGAGATTGGTTGCGTGCTTTGGGTGGACGCCCACGATCACCTCCAAAATGGACTACGACAAGCCCACCAAGGTTAGCTAATAGAGGGGACAGTGCTGAGGAGGTAGGGAGCGAGGAAAGGGGTGGACAACAGAGGCGGGGAACATCATTGGCGGCGGCAGGAGTAAACATAGAAAACACGTGGAAGAATGGTAGTAGTGGGGGAAGCGAGATTTCAGGGATTACCCTTGATACTCAACAAAATCTTTCCATTATTCTTGATGAGAATATGCTCCACAAGGAAAGTGCAATATCAAATCCCACGGGTAATGTTACCAGTTTTTCAAATTCAAATATCAACTTTGATCACGTGCCTACTTTTACTGATCATGTGCAATCCAGTTATGGGCTGCCTACTACAACAGCCAAGCCCAAATGGTGTAGAATGGTCCGAATGGATTATGGGCCAACTAATGAGGAAGCTAGCAGCCCATTGGCACAGCTTGGGAAAAGAAGGGCTCCATATGCTGATCTGAATGAGGATTCCATGAGAAGCCATCAAAATAGAACAAAAGAGAAGAGAGTGGGGCGCTAAAGGATGATCGTGATGATGAAGAATTTGCGGGATTGGATGGCCACCCTTGCCGGAAGCAATGAAAATATTAAGTTAGAACTGCCAAAAGCTTGGGAACCCTTAGATAATTCGGGACCTTCGCAAGCTTGTGAGGGATCAAGTTCCCATGGTATGCTTTCTAATGGAAACCAGATTAGACAAAGAGGGATTGGAGAAATTCTATGGAGATTTTCCTTTTTCTAACAAGATTGTAGTTAAGAATCCAAACTTAGGTGGCAGATTTGCTTTGATGTGGAAAGAGGAGGTGCGAATGGACCTGATAAATTACACCACCAATCACATTATGGTGAAGGTCCGAGAGGATGAAGGGCATGGCTGGTTCCTTACCGGTTTCTACGATTGGCCTGAAGTTATCAGCGAGGTAAGTCCTAGCCTTTGTTTAATAATCTGAAAACGTTTGTGGATGGTCCTTGGGTTTGTGTCGGAGATTTTAACACCATCCTTAGGTTGGCGGAAAAGCTTAGCCAAACCCCACCCCAACAGAGGCTTATGGATGATTTTCGGGAAGCTTTGGAGTTGGCTAACTTAATGGACTTGGGGTTCAAGGGTTACCCATGTACTTGGAACAATAGGAGGCCAGGGGCAGTAAACACCAAGCAGAGAATTGATCAGGTTGTGAACAATGCGGCATGAAGAGATAAGTTTCCACTTTCAACCATAACACATCTATCATCTCATGCTTCTGATCATGTTCCAATTATTCTCCAAACAAATAGTGCAGCAAAGTGGCAACCAAAAGGGTGTCACGGGTTCAAATTCGAAGAATCTTGGTTACTTTGGGATGATTGTGAGTCTGTGATTAAAGGTGCTTGAGAGAAAGCAAGTGATGAGGCAACGACAATGGCTATAGCAAAACAAAAAATTGAGGTGTATGGGGCTAACTTATTAGCTTGGGGATCATCCATAACCCACCTAGATACAAAGGAAATTAATAGACTCCAGAAAAAGATTGAGGCCCTGAATAGTGCAGACTATATTGAGGGAAATAAAGCAGAATTTTTGGAGACTAGCAAGAAGTTGGATGAAGTACTATGGAGATAAGAAATTTATTTGGCACAAAGATCTCGAATTCATTGGCTGAAACATGGAGACAAAAACACTAAATTCTTCCACTCAAAAGCTTCACAAAGGAGAAAACAGAATTACATATAGAGATTAAAGGATGCTGAAAACAATTGGGTGGATGATATAGATGATATGGCTAGAGTAGCAACTAGCTACTTTCAAGACATCTTCAAGGTAGGCACATATACTTAGATAGAGGAATGTTTAAATGTGGTCCCTCACAAAGTCACAGAAGAGATGCATCAAATCTTAACCAATGATTATAGTGCTGAAGAAGTTAAGGCGGCGTTGTTCCAAATGGGACCAACAAAGGCTCATGGACCTGACAATATGAATACTCTCTTTTACCAAAAATTTTGGCATATTGTTGGTGATAATGTTGTAGCGGCTATTGTAGACTTCCTTAATTCTAGTAATACGGTGCATGAAATTAGTTATACCCATATTGTTCTTATCCCAAAACTCAAGTACCCTGAAAAAATGGCAGATTTCTGCCCTATTAGTCTCTGTAATATTATATATAAAATTATCTCCAAAGTCCTAGCCAATAGATTGAAACAGGTTCTGCCCTAGTTAATCTCACCTACATAGAGTGCTTTTGTTTTGGGCTAGCTGATTACTGACAATGTTTTAATGGCTTATGAAACTTTACACACTATGCATTGTAAAAAGAAGGGCAAGAAAGGGTCCCTAGCTCTGAAACTAGATATTAGTAAGGCCTACAATCGAGTTGAATGGGCTTTCCTCCGAGGTATCATGCTAAAATTGGGTTTACCAATTTTGTGGATAGATCGGATGATGACTTGTGTTACTTCATCTTCCTTTTCTGTTCTTATTAATGGCAAACCTTTTGGCACGATTAATCTTACTAAAGGTCTCCGTCAAGGAGACCCTTTATCACCTTATTTGTTCCTATTATGTGCAAAAGGGTTTACATCCTACTTGTAAAAGTAGAAATTGAAGGAAGAATTCATGGAGTCTCTATTTTTAGAAGAGCACCAACAATTTCCTACTTGCCGTTTGCCGACTATTCATTGCTATTTTGCCAAGCATCAAAGAAAGAGGTGCAAGTGATAAATGAGATCTTACTAGGCTATGCCAATGCCTTGGAACAATGAATCAATATGGAGAAGTCATCTGTTTTCTATAGCAGCAACACCCCAAGTCGGATGAAGGATTGGACTAAGGAGCTTATAAGAGTAAAGGAGGTGGATTGGTTTGAAAAATACTTGGGTTTGCCTACTTTGATTGGCAGGGCGAAATACCAAACCTTCTCTTATCTTAAATATAGGGTTTGGAAAAAATTACAAGGATGGAAAGGTAAGCTACTATCTAAAGTCGGGAAAGAAGTTTTAATCAAAGCGGTGGCTCAATCAATTCCTACTTATACAATGTGAGTTTTTCTCTTGCCAATGAGACTATGTGATGAACTCAATTTATTATGTGCTAGATTTTGGTGGGGGCAGATTGGGGAGGAGAGGAAAATTCATTGGAAGAGTTGGAGTGCTTTAACTCAATCCAAAAAGGTGGGAAGCATGGGGTTCAGAGACTTGCGATCTTTCAGCATTGCCATGTTAGCCAAACAAGGGTGGAGACTTCTACAAAACCAAGAGTCACTTGTATACCGATGCTTTAAAGCTCGGTATTTCCCACGTTGCTCATTTTTGGAAGCTGTTGATTCACCACATAGCTCTTATGTATGGAAAAGAATAATGGCGGGCCAAAATGTTCTGAAAAGAGGAAGTTGTTGGAGGGTGGCGGATGGATCATCCATAAGTCCTTTAAGGGATAAATGGATTCCAAACCATCCATCAAACAAGGTCTTTTTTCCCCCCAATGAGGACCAATGGGAATGGAGGGTATCTGAGTTCATTGATCCAAGTACACGGTGCTAGGATAGAGAATATGTGCTGCTGAATTTTCAAAAGGAAGATGCAGAGGCAATTTTGAGAATACCATTGAGTCGTAGGCATATTAAAGACTCGGTAATGTGGCTCCATACACAGAAGGGCACTTATACAGTAAATTTAGGCTACCATGTTGCTGCACAACTTGTAAAGGAGGAGAAAAATTGGGCTGAAAGTTCTAGGGGCTCACCGAGTAACAAGGTGTGGGAAAATTTATGGAAGCTTAGGATTCCAAACAAAATAAAGGTCTTTGCATGGAAGGCAGGCCTAAATATATTACCCTCTAAGGAAAATTTATTTAGGCATAAAATTGCAGCTGATGATACCTGTACACTTTGCAAATCTGCTCCTAAATTCAGACTTCACACACTGTGGGAATGTAGGGTTGCACGAGATGTTTGGGCTGATAGTGTTATGAAATTGCAGAAATTTGTTGTAGGACAATATGATGTCCTTAATCTCTTTGAAGAACTCCTGTTGCGCCTAAACAAGGAGGAATTTGAACTATTCTTAGTGTAAGCATGGTTTATTTGGAGTTAGAGGAATCGGATCACCTATGGAGGTGTCTTACAAGGACCGGCACAACTGAACAAAAGGGCAGAAGACTTTCTAGCAGGATTTCATCAAGCACAGAAGCAGCTGATTGTGACAAGCACAAAAGAGAGGGTGCAAACTTGGCAACCACCACCCACTTCAAAATTTAAACTCAATTTTGATGCGGCAATCTTTACAGACCTGGGATGCTCGGGTGTGGGAGTGATTATACGCAATGAAAAGGGTGAAGTCATGGGAACAATGACAGCTAAAGGACCAGGTGTTACGAACAGCATGGAGGTAGAGGCTCTTGCCTATAAAAGAGCGCTAGAATTTGCTGTGAATATTGGAATTACTGAGCTGGTCATTGAAGGGGATTGTGCACAGGTGATTTCTACAATAACTTCGAATCAATTCAGCTTGTCTTAGCTAGGCCATGTATTTGAAGATATTCAGGTGCTCATCTCGGGTCTAAGGTGGGTAGAGGTTCACTGGGTGAATAAGAGTGCAAATTTGGTTGCGCATAGCTTAGCACGCAATGCAAAAGATGCTGTAGATGATGTAATTTGGTTGGAGGATTCTCCGCTGCTAGCTTTGGAAGCTTCGTATCATAACTCTTTGTCTATCATTGAATGAAATTTGATTCCAATTTCAATATATATATATATATATATATATATACACTTGTAAGTGCTAAATATGGCCCATTAAACCCCACCGCAAACACCTGCAACATCAAGCCCACGTTTTCACACTTCCCACTATTACTCTATATATATATATATATATAGTATTTACTTGTAAGTGCTAAATATGGCCCATTAAACCCCACCTCAAACACCCTTAACTTCAAGCCCACGTTTTCACACTCCCCAGTCCCCACTATTACTCTCTCTCTCTCTCTCTCTCTCTCTCTCTCTCTCTCTAATAATTTCTTTTACAAGACTTATCTTCTTCTGCCTTTTGGGATATTATTGTTTGGTCTTGACGTGGGGGTGATTTCGCAATATTTTAGGTACAATATTCTCTATTTTAGATTTTAATGGGTTCCTTCTCCAAAAAAAAGAAAAAGAAAAAAAGATTTTAATGGGTTTTAACGTAGCGGGTATGAATGCTCTTACTAACTTTATTAAGAAAAAAAAAAGTGTGTGTGTTTAAATAATGCAAATAGTTATGCTCTTTAATTGTGCAGGTCTTTATGCTATCTGCCTTCGCTAATTAAATAGGTAAAGTCAATTAAATGGGTATTGTTGAATCTTTCAATTCCTTCCGTGCATGCAATGAGTGGATGCATGAGAATGACATAAATTATGCCATTATATATAAGTTGTTGGCAAATGAAAATTTCCAATCAAGGAGTTAGTGGAGTGGGCCATAAAGATAATTCAATGAAAGATCAACCATATAGCAATGGACTTTGTCTCAAATGCCAGATGGATTGGTGTCTTGGTCAGTGGAGCGGAAATTCTTACTAGTCTGCATTGCTTTCCTAGAGTTGATTAAGAAAAAAGATTGAAATTATTCTGCGTGCTTGGCGGGTTTACCATCTTTAAGAAGCACGAAGGAGACAATGTAACAAAAAGAAGTGCTTTTTTTAATTTATTCAGTAGTATGTTTGTATTTTGATAAAGATGATTAAGACCCAGATAAAAATATGTATGAAAAAGACATACTAACGAATCTTGAGAAACTTTTTTTTTTTTTCTTTTTGGATAGAAACAGAATTGATGGCATTGTGCATTGATTGTGCAGAACAAATATGCATTGATTATTCTAAGGCTAAAGTTTCTGTGAGCTTGTAATTTTCCATTCCTCATTTTATTCCATGACACCGAACCCATTAGAAGAAAACAATGTTCAACACAAAAAGTTTTGTGGCTCAAATAGATTGTCCGGTTCTCCTTTTGAAGAGATCAAATTAGAATACATATATATATATATATATATATATATCTTTGTGCGTGTGAGTTTATAAGTTAGGATTAAGTTATACTTTACATAACTTTAAATAATTTTACATCAATTACTATTTTTTTATTGTTGAATTTACAAATTAAAAAATCATACGTTAAATTATATGTTTTCTATATTCTTACAACGCATAACAAGTTCATTTTAATTTTGATGTTATTTACTCTTTGATCTAAAACCATCTATCAAGTGTTTAAACTCCAAGTTTTTGTAATTTTCAATTATGCACAAAAAAAAATGTATGAAAGATGGGATGGATTAAATGATAAATAACATTCGATTTACATGAATTTTGGTATGCATATTAAGATCATAGAGTACATATAATCTATTAGTGGAGTTTTTAAAATTTAAATTCAATAATTAAATTATTAGGTGGCGTAATGTGACACAAATTATATAATGAATACATGAGACCCAACAAGAGTTGTAGTGATACCCCTATAAACCAACCCAAACATGTATACAAAATCAAAAGAAAACAAAACCCAAATTGGATCGGTTGGATAATCTTCCCGTGCATTTTTCATATTGTTGTTCATTTATATATATAATCAATCCTCTTTGCAATCTTTCCCCTAACTTCATAGTGGGCAGTTGAGGGTAGGGACTTGGGACCATATTACAGGTCAGCTACATACACATTCAAGCCTTTAAATTAACTTCCATGTCCAAATTAAATAGATACCAACTTTTTTTATTATTAAATTTTAAAAACAACTAATTCATCATCGTTTGTGTCTTTCTATTGTTGTAAGAAAGGGTAAAAATAAATAGCGCTTTAAGGCTCTCATAGTTGGTTCTCTTTAGAACTTTTCTTTCTTTTATACACTTCGGCAAGACAATGCTTTGATTTATGCTTTAGCCAAAAGAGTGAGATTTTCTTTTCTTGTGGATTGAGTTTGTTATTCCTGATATTTATAAGATTTATGTTTATGACTTTTTAGCTATCAAATAACTTGCCTCCTGGGGCTGTTTCTCAAAAAAAAAAAGAAAAAAAAGCTCTCATAGCTCGTTTAATATAAAAAACTGTCACACGTTTGGCAATTTTGTTAAATAGTGTTAACAAAACTTAGGCTAAACCTTTTTTCTTTTTTTTTTTTGAGAAAGAACTTAGGCTAAACCTGAAATTTGGAGTTTTAGCCTTAAAATTTTAAACTTTTTAGTGCACCGTTCCCACATCAATTAAAATAATGAATTGACTTAAATGTTTATTATACTTTATTTTTCAAAATGAAACATAATGACCAGTTGGCCACTCATTTTGTGAGAAAGAGAGTGCATTAATAATAATAATAATAAAATAAATAAATAATATTGGACATTAATTTGGTTCGTACCCTTTTTTTAATATTATGTTTGCTTTTGTTATTTTTTACATCTTAAAAATAGAAATGTTATATTCATAACATTTTCACAACAAATTATAAGTGACAAGTTATTGTTGATGGATAAAAAAATATTTTAATAATGGATTCAAATAAAAACTAGTAACAACTTACTATTTAAAATTTGCTGTGAAAATATTGTAAAAATAGCACCCTTTCATCTAAAAACTCTTTCACAATTGGCCACCAAATGGTTTTATTTTTTTAACAACCTTAAAGCATTTGAACGCTATTTTGTCAAAGCTTTTTGCGCAAAGTTCTACAATTAAAACTATACAACCGAATGAACCTTTAGGCTTTAGTTAGCATTAAAGTTCTTTAGTGCACTGTTCCAGGTTTTAATATAATAAATAATAAATTGACATAAATGTCAATATTTGTTTTCAAAATAACTATCTATGATTCAATGCCCACCCATTTTAAGAGAGAGCTAATAATAATAACGATAATAAAAACAATGGGAATAAGCAAGAATTTAAACGGTTAAGAGTTTTGAAAAACAAGTGGCGGTCCCGAGTTGAAGGCAAAAAAATTGTACATAATATTTTTATTATTTTTACTGCCCTATAAATGAATGTTGGAAACAAAATTAAACTTCGTCCCATTAATAATATCTAAAAAAGAACACGCCTGCAATAAGAAAGAAGTCCCTAAAAAAAAAAAAAAAAAAAAAAAACCAAACGACATCGCAATGCTAGATCGATCGCCTCAAAACAATTCGCCCAATCCAAATATCAGTAAAAGTATTCGATCCAAACCAATCAACGACGATGAAAAAGAAAATCAAAACCTGAAACTACACAACAAAAGTATACCATCCAAACCAATCAACGAGGATGAAAATAAAATCAAAACCCGAAACTACACAACAAAAGTATACGATCAAAACCAATCAACGAGGATGAAAAAGAAAATCAAAATCCGAAACTACACAACAAAATTATACGATCCAAACCAATCAACGAGGATGAAAAGAAAAGAAAAACCAAACAACATCGCAACGCCAGATCGACCACCTTAAAACAATTCGCCCGATCCAAATACCAGTAAAAGTATTCGATCCAAACCAATCAATGACGATGAAAGAGAAAATCAAAACCCGAAACTACACAACAAAAGTATACGATCCAAATCAATCAAAAATTATACATAATAGTAGAAACCTGTAAAATTAAGGGATTTCAAAATACATATATTTTTTAATGGAGTCGTGAAAATTTTAAATTGCTTAATTTTTTTTTTTTTTTGTGTGGGACTAATTTAATGCTTAATTTGTTTATATGTCCTCCTTATTACTTTTCTTTTAAAGACTTTTTAACTATTAAATAGGACAAATTCGACAAAATAAAAAATAGACAATCTAAATATCTATAAAGATAATAATAATAATAAAAATTATATATTTTTTGACAAATAAGATTGTGGCATCTAGAAATACCAAATGTATCGTAATCACTTTCTCAAAAAAAGAAAAAGAAAAAGAAAAAGAAAAAGAAAAAAGGGACCCTTTTCGCTTTCCCCTGCTTCCCTAGCCCTTTTCAGTTTTCACCCAAATGTTAAATCCTAATTATCCATTTATTTATATTCAAAATGTGTTCATTTGCATTTTTCAAAAGGCGTTAATCTGGCTACGTTCCAATGGGTCTAGAATTACTGTAGATAATGATTTATACATGTTTTTATGTACTTTTTTTAATGTAAATGTTTTATGTAATTTTATTTCATGATCTCTTTACTTTAAAAAACAAAAACAAAAATTAATGGCATCCTTATTGCATAGACAAAATAAAACAAAAACTGGCATTGTTGTTGTGTGCACAAAAGTTGAATATTATTGTGCAAAGAGATGTCATATTCTATAGTATCAATTAGAATATCAATTAAATAAGATATTCCAAATTTTGCTTCAACTCTAACCTGGACCACGTCAACCACTAAAAAATGGAAAGTACTAGTTCGTGGAGCAATGTTAACTAATAAATTCAAATTTTAATTTGGTCTAAATCCAATTCACAAATGTCAACCTTTTCAAGAGTGGGTGTGTTTTCTTTTTTATTTATTTTATTTTCCTTGATTTTTAATATTCTTTTTCTTGTAAAGGTGCGGTATCTGGAGTTAACTGTTTAAGTCAATCACAACTTTTGAACCTAGATGCCCCGCATGGGGGGGCGGGAGAGTGGAGAGAGACAAATCAAATTTACGATATGACAATTAAGGATTAGGGATTCTAAACAATATACTCTCCATTTTACTTGGAACAATGAAAATTCATTTCATAGTTAAGATTTGACTTATTGAATCTAATTGTTTATATTTTAAGTAACGTGACAATATATAAGTCTTTAAGTTTATAATATTTAATCCCTTCTATAAAAATTTTTGTAATATCTAATTTGAATAATGAAATAGATCAATTTTTAATGAAAAATATTTATTTTCGATGAGCTAATATAAACATAGACGGTAATTTTTGCATAATCTAATATCAATGCTCTCCCTTGAAATTTGAAACGTCTTTGATTTGGCTTGGTTTGTTTGGATGGATATTGATTTTTGTTTTTAGAAGCATTGAAAAATCAACCGAAGGAACAAAGAAACAAATAAACAAAAAGTTCAAGGGAGGCGGATTCGCCTATGCTTAATGACCACCCTTGTAGTCGTACGGCCATAAAACCCCAAAATTAGGCATATTATTTTATATAAAAAATCTTAATACCACGTAAAATGTACAATTTTTTGTCATAAGGCTTTATTTGGCTCACTGAAAGTTTTATTTGGCACATGGTAATTGTTGAAGAAAAAATAATAAATTTATATGATAGTATCAAACAGTCAATTATAATCCCTTACAATATAAAAAAATTGTGACACAAGTTATGAGTTTATTTATTTATTTTTTGAGCAAAAGACGTGAGTTTAATAGTTTATTTGTGACAACAGAAAAACTTTTTTTTTTTTGAAAATGTTAAAACCATAACTTCTCTTACAATTTTTTGTCACAACTGGCTTATTTGACAAATTTTAAGTAATAGAGTAAAAGTGATGAGTTTACAACTTTATTACTTATAACTTACCACGTGAACAAATTGTAAGAAAATTAATGTTTTTAGCATTACTGTTTTATACTTACTCAATTTGGCATTCTCCAAAAAAAAAAAAAAAAAAAATTCCAATTGGCTATTATTCCTTTTGATAATTTATAATAACCTAATCTTTTTTTTAAATTAATACAACCAAAACCAATACCAAAAAATAAAATAAAATAAAAAAAATAAAATAAAATACAATACGCCGCCTAACTTTCTAAATTCCAAAGTCCTCAAAGCCTCCAACTCAGACTTCTCTTTCATTCTCTCTCTCTCTCTCTCTCTCTGTCTCTCTCTACAGTTTCTTTCCTGAACTAGTCTCTCCACTCTCTCCAGTCTTCACTCTTGACCCACAAAAGTAACAACAACAACAATCAAAATTGCAAAACAAATAGCATCAAATTTTTTTGGGTTGTTACTTTTTTCAGGTGATAAGGTACGTGGGTTTTCTTCAAGCTTTCTTACTTCTTTGCTGGGTTTTTTTTTTGAAACATTTTGGTTTCTTGGGTTCTTCTGTTGGTTATGCTTATTGGGTTTATACTTTTTTTTGTTGTTCTTTTAGAGGGTTTTACTTTGTGACCTTACTATTGCTGGTGTTGTTTTAACTTTTAAGGTACCTTATATGCTTGATTGTGTTGTTGGGTTGGTTCTTGTTCTTGGGTTTTTATAGTGTTTTGTTGGTTTTGATCGTGTGAGTATTGTTACTTTGGAGTTTAGGGAAAGAATTGTTACTGATGGTTATGTTAAATTATGGAGTTATCTTATCATACTTTGTACTGTGGGGTTGTGTGAGTATTGTACATCTTGATAATTATATGAACATGTACGGTGAATGAGCATTTTGGATTAGTATAACATTCTATTGTTGCTATTTCCTTCTGCATACCGCTGCAAATTTCCGCACGTAATTCGATCCCAGATGAGATAGAGTGTCCAGTAATTTTCATTCAAATTATGTGGTTATAGCGGGTTTTTAACTCGACATCGTCTCTATTGAGCAAAAAATTTTGGTGGATATGGGAAAGAGAAACAAAATCATGTTGAGAAGAAAGAGCCAGTGAGCTTAAAGGGGGCAGAATTTATTTGTTTAACCATTATTCTTACACTCCTCAAGTGGGGGTCCAAAATCCCTCTCTCAGTAATTCAGACCCATTATGTTGAATTTGTAACTTTGTTTTTAAATAATGGGAGGTAGAGTGGAGTTAGGGTTTCAAACTCAAGACCATTTCTTTGAAAACTTTAAAATTTTAAGTTATTACTTATTAGGGAAGGCAGAATTTAATTATTTAACCATTATTTTAACACTTGGCCTGTCAAAGAACCTGCCAACAAAAATTACAATAAATTTTAATTGTTTTCAGTTTGGTATAATGTGTTTAAGAAAACCCAGTATAAAATAAACAAACGACTTCAATTTTTTACTGGTTTTATTTTTGGTACAGCTTATATTAGAACTAAATCAATTCTGTGATTTGCCAAATGCTCCCTAAAGAAAAGGACTATCTGAATTGATTTTTTTCATGCTGATTAATATTTGTAACATGGGTCAACTGTTTTTAGTAAAGAAGACAAGCATAAATTCCTAACCAATATAAATAATGAATCTATCATAAATCTAAATTGAATTATAAACTATAAAGAGTAAGACACTCCCACGCCCAGCTCTCAGCTAGTTGGCCGGGCAAGTTTATTAGGTGTAATAATGCTGTGATATGGAGTATGATCCCCCATTGTCTCGTGTGGGGTATTTGGTGGGAGAGGAATGCTCTGACTTTTGAATGTTGTGAAAGATTGGTTGATGACCTGAAGCTTTTATTCCTCAGACTTTGTTGGAGTGTGGGGTATTTGGTGGGAGAGGAATGCTCTGACTGTTGAATGTTGTGAAAGATTGGTTGATGACCTGAAGCTTTTATTCCTCAGACTTTGTTGGAGTGGCTAAATGCTTTGGACTTATTTTATTTTGTTGCCCTGCCTGATTTGCTTGATCATTTTACTTTTTATGTTTAATTTTTTGTGTACCTGTTGTATACCTCCTGTATGCATGGCTCGCACCAGAACAAACTATAGAATGCTATAGGTCATTTTACTAGTCTCCTCTGCAGGTAAACATATCCATCATATTAGATTGGCATTAATACTTGATACAACACAGTCATCATTCTTTGTGAGCAAGATGTTCTATACACTATTCTTCTTACTATCTGCTAAGGTGAATTTCTTTTGTTAGTTTAATGGTCATATGTCAGCAAAGAAGGGGGGAAATAAATGAGCAGGGGCTTTGAGTTGTCATTTTCTTCAGTTCCCTTTAGATAAGGTTCTCAAGTTTGCATGCTATTTGTCTTCATCTTATGACAGTGAATCTGTGGCATTTCTGCCCCAAAAGATGTTTTCAGAGTCAGAATTTAAAAAATGACCAAAGAATGGTTAATCAAGCTGGGTTGGTTACCATCGGCATCTCAGTTGGTTTGGCCCTTGGAATTTTGATAGCTTTTCTGGTATTCCGTGGCATAAGGTGGTACAGAAAGCGAGCTCATCTTCGCCGATGTGCAAATGAGCATAGTATACCAAGCACAACCCTTCCCATACGCACAAATGGCTTAGGTACAAGCACTGAATTTAGCGCATCTCTCACGAATTCAATAACCATTCAGGGATCAGAACAGCTTCATAAAAGTTCTCAGCTTTCCTGGTGGAAAAGTCAGAATAAAGATGGCATTGCTTCTCCATCAGGCATACTTAGATACTCTTACAAGTATGTAGTTTCTGAGATTTGCCTAAGCTTGAATTTTAAACGAATTTATGCTCTTGTACTTCTGAAGTCTACTTTTTGTGGAAGCTTCTCACTAGTAGAATTTTGTTATATAATGTGTATATCAATCATGAACTAAATGACCTCCATGTTTTTTGCTTGGGGTTATGTTGGATGTGAAGAGGTTAGCTTGTTAAATCTTTCTAATGTTGCTCATCTTCACTTCAGAGCCACCCAACCAAAAACCTAAAAGTAAATTGATAATGATTATTTAAAAACTGTGATTTCTGTGTTTATTTGGACGGGAAAAAATTGCAGATGGAAAACTATTGTACTAGGACTGAGGAAAGAATATCATCCTCATGTAGGTTCAAGCTGAAGTTTAACTGCATCCATAAGATCTTACTTCTACTATATTTCATATTATTGAATTGGTTTTGTGCAGTTACTTGCTCAACAAGGTCAACTAAACTTTTAAAAAGACAATCACATATTTTTCCTGGGACAATATCTTTTTTTTTTTTTTCAATAGATAATCGATATATTAGGAATTGATTTCCATTGGTACGTTGCATGCAACAGGTCAACTAAAAAAAAAAAAGCATCTTGGTTTAGTTACTATGTGGCCCAATGTACTACTTGATTTATGAAATTGGACAAACATGGAGGGATAGTGTGCTTGAAAGCAAACCAAACTGTAGAGGGATAGAGTGCTTGGTAGATTCAGTCACAAGCAATCAAACAGCTTCTAGGTGCAATGGGAGACCCCAACTACTGTGAATCAAGCTACCAATTGGGGGAAATGAATTTTAGAGTCTCCACTTTTGTGAATCTTTCTCCTCATTTGATGCAAGGGAAAAATTAAAATTTTTAAGCTGGGCTGTTTTTCAGCTTGTAAAATTTCTTTTGCCTTATTTCTTTCCCCTACATGTTTGATGACGAAAGAGCTGAAATTATGAGGAATTTATACCTGGTCTGGGGTGCAACTTTCATATACTCATCTGAGGTTACTGGTTCCTAAATGCATGTCTTCTGAATTGATATGTTATATTATGTGTATGACTTATTTAACCCATTATGCAGGGATATTCAGAAAGCTACACAGAATTTCACAACTATTTTAGGACAAGGGTCATTTGGTCCTGTCTATAAAGCAACACTAAACCCAGGAGAAGTAGCTGTGAAGGTGCTTGCTTCTAATTCCAAACAGGGAGAGAAAGAGTTTCAAACAGAGGTAAGGGCCACAGAATTACATCTATGGTTAGTCTAGAAAGAACGAAGTTTATTGATCCCTTAAGATTTAGCATATGCGAGAAAAGATTTTTCCTAATATATATTTTTTATAGACCCCCCCCACCTTTTTTTTTCTAATTCAAAGGGACACACAAATGAAAACTGAACCTTTCAAAAGTACCCCAGGCACTTAAAATATGGTCAGAGATTGTTTGTCTGAACCCAAGTTGACAAGGAAGTCCCCCAGGAACTATGGCTGTCTCTAAAATCCATATTGGCATTATGATCGAATACCAGAATTCCTTTAAGCTCTTCTATTTCTGAAGACTTATTTTTAAATGCATTAATTTTCAATCTGGTACTAGAGAGATTATGACTGTATTATGATTTTTTTTACAAGTATGACATTATTATGAACTACTAGTTTGCACCTATTAAAAAAAGTATTTTGCATTACTAGTTTGGCCTTTGTATGCCTTTGTTTTCATGTGAGGACCATTAGAATCTAAAAATGGCAAACTAGGTGATGCAGGGAGTACGACCAAAATTATTTTAGAATCTTTTTCATTATCTTATATTTCATTTTTGAATTTTGAATTTAGGCTTTAACGTTGTTAACATTTTATGGAATGTAATTCTGGCTTAGTGTACTCCTTGAAGCCTACTAAAAAAGGCTCCAGGATTGCTTTGATAGGGTGCTTTGAATAAAACTTTTCTGATTAGGTATGTTTCTCTAAGCTTGGTGGTGATTCGAAGCACCCTTAGGTGGGGAAACCTAGGATTTTTCAATTCTTCCTTTTTTGTTGTTTTTATTTTTTACCAGTCTCATCCTGCGCCAACTTGGTATTAGAGCGTAACCTTGAACTAATCAGCAGAATCAAGTCCCTAAACAACAAAGGCACAATGTAAACCATTTTTTGAAGCAAACCCTAACCCCTCAATCTAACAGAATCATATCGCCCATGTCAACCACCCAGACTCAACCACAACTCCACGCCCAGATTCTAGCAGCTCAATCAAATCTGACCCATAAACCATACCTAAATAATATATATATATATATATATATATATATATGTATGTATATTGAAATCCAACCATGTCGACCTCCCCACATGGCCCTTAGAAACAAATCACACCTAGATTGTCGAAAATCTAGAAGACCGCAGCTATGAGACCTTTGCCAAAAGGGCTCCCTTATCTCTATGTCATTAGCAAATCAGTGTGTGAAGAGCCCACCACCATCCCCATGAAACCCAGAACTACAAGACTCTGAGCCCTAAAACCACTTCTACAGAGCCCACCTCATTGAAACAGATCCACCCACTCACGACAAACCCCACACATAGCAAATCACCCAGACTTCAAACCCCCCCCGAACCCCAAACAAGCTTTCCCACTTGAGCCCATAACCCAACCAACATTCACTGCTTGCAACCCAATCACTTGAGGCCCACTTCACCTCCATTGGTATTGCCCCTTCCTCCTCGATGCTGAGCTGTCACCAACAAGCTACCTTACACTCATCATCATTGAGAGTCACATTAGAGATCATTCCTATTTCACTTGCTTGACCTATGCCAATCAGCCACCACATGGACTGAGACTGAAGATGCTCACTAATGTCGCCATGTTGCCTTTGATCGCCACCGTACAGACCCTCATCTCTAAGCAACTTCATTTTGGTCAAGCTGCAAAGTACTCGTGACTTATTTTGATTTACTGATCTCATAATAAAATTAACAATTATGCTGCCTGCTCTATCCGTTTAAAAATATATATATTGGGTTTGTTAGCACATTGGTGTAGTCAACCTATTATTCAATAAGTGAGCCAGCATCTTAGCCAGCACCACTTGTTCACATGAATTGATGACCCATTGTGACAGGAAAGTGGTCCTGTGTAGCAAGCCAATTCTTATTTCAATTGGTTGAAACTTATTATTTTAGTGCATAATGGTGATGTTAGAAGCAGTCATCAAGACCCATGGATCTTCACCAATTGGCTACATGAAATGGTCCAGTTCTTTGATCAAATGGGTTTATTTGATAACAAGGATAGGTTTGGCAGGATGAAACTAATAGGTAAAACTGGGGACTATTGGTACGGTATTGAACCATCACCTTGGAAGGGACAGCAGGCTATAACCTATTGGGAAGAAATGAAAGAAGAACTTATAGGGTGACTTTTTACATCAAAGAAACAATCTAAGACAAGGGAATAGATTCACTACTAGTTACAAGGCATAATTTGAATAGACAAAATGAGTATTCACATAGTTTCTAGTCCTAAGCCCACTTCACCATTAATGGATCCAATACTGAAAGCCACCTATGGCTTGTCTATGAAGATCAAGTTAATGGCTTATTCTCAAAAGATGACTTGTAGCAATGAAACCGCAATTTCACAGACAGGAGACGATAGTGTTGGTAATGAAACCTTGGTGATGAAGGAATCTCAAGTAACACCAAAACCTAGCTTTTTTTTTTTTTTTTTTTTTTTTTTTAATTTTTAATAACGTAGGGAACTTTAATAAAGAAGAGTCCTTTGAATGAGCCTTTAACGAGTAAAACCTGTGGGCAACTTAGCTCACTTGCTAGAATTAGTTGCTGAGTAATCCAGGGGCATTCACCCCTAACAGCTAAGCAATTTATGCTCATGCCCAAGAGAGAGTACCACCAAAACCTAGTGCTGAAAAACAAATACTAAGTGCCAAAAAATGTGTGCATACTACAACCTAAATTGTGTTGTATTGATGTGAGGAAATAATTTCCCAAGAAAATTTTAGAGAGAGAGGATTTGGATGAAGAGGGGGAAATTCACCTCAATCTTCAACTCAGAGAAATATGAATTTTATTATCAACAAGAAGGAGATTATAATGAATTTGCATAGCTATGTTATGTATAGGCTAGGAGTTATTTACGTTGTGCATGGGTGTTCGAGTGACTTGTTATGCCATTTAGTCTCTCAAATGCACCAAGTGCTTTCATGTGGGGGAGTTCGAGAGACTTTTTATGCCATTTGTTCTCACAAATGCACCAAGTACTTTCATTCAGATCATGATGTAGATGTAGCTGCTATTGGGGATATGTGTTGTCATGTATTTCAACAATATCTTGCTTTATAGCTTTATAGTGGTAGTTAGGAGGGGATCTTTTGGTGTATCTCCAACAAGTGTTCGATCTATTGTGGCGAGAAAAGTTACGTGCAACTTCAAGAAATGTAGTTTTGTGGTGAACAAGTGGTGTTCTTGGGTTACATAGTGACCTCTAAAGGTATCAAGATGGATGACACCGTTAGGGCTATAGGTGATTGGACTACTCCTTCGAATGTACAAGAATTAAGGAGTTTTCATGGTCTTGTCACCTTTTACGAAAGATTCATTTGGAATTTCAGCTCCATTGGAGCCCCACTTATTGAATGCCTCAAGATGACATCAAGTTGACCCAAGCTCCGATTCTTTCACTACCCAAATTTGACAAGGTCTTCGAATTGGATTGCAATGCATCTAGCTTTGGTATTGGTGAAGTTCCTGGTTGAGAAGGGAAGCTGATAAAACTTGAGGACAAGTTTTCTCTTAAAGGGGGAGTATAATGTAGTCTAATGCATACATGGATGATGTGGCATGTGGTGATGAAGTGGCTTGGCAACATGTGATGTGGCACTTGGATGCATGAAGCATCATGGAGTGGCTGGTTTTACATATGCTCCAATTTACATGAGCTTCAATTTAACACGTGCAATTTAATTATATGCATATGCAGAAGTAGTTAGATCCTTAAAATGTGGGAATTTTTCCTTTTGCATAAGGTAGACCCAATGCAACATGTTGGAGGGTCACTAGTTGATGAGGAGAATGTGCAACAAGAGATCCATGAATTAGAGGGTGTACATGTTTTGAAAATTGAGTTTGATGCACCTGCTACTCAGTCTGCTATGGTGCATGAAGTGAAAAGGCTTGAGATGATGGTGATTCTTGAGTATTAAGATAAGGCTATAACATTTGCAAAATTGATTTCACCCATTGATTTTACCATTTCTGATGAATTTAATTTGGTGGAACAAAAAGATTCTTTGTTCTTAGTGTTGCCAAAAGTGTATCATGAGTTGGTAGAAATGTCAAGGGCCAATGTTCTTATTGTAAGACACTTTAAAACTTGAGGTATAAATGTCAAGCGCCAAAGTTCTTATCGTAAGATACTTCAAAACTTGAGGTACAAATGTCAAGTGCCAAAGTTCTTATTGCAAGACACTTCAAAACTTGAGGTACAAATTTTAAGCGCTAAAGTTCTTGTCCTAAGACACTTCAAAACTTGAGGTTGAGTTTTCTCCAACTAGAGGATAATGATGTGGGGAGCACAATCAAACTTATTTCAAATTTTTTTTCTTATCCCATATTTCATTTTTGAAATTTGAATTTTAGATTTCATTTTCAAATTTTGAATTTAGGCTTTAATTTTGTTGAGGATTTCATGGAATGCAATTGTGGTTTGTTGTACTCCTTGAAACCTATTAAAACATTAAAACAAGGCTCCAGGGATGGTTTTGAGCAGTGCAATTTGAATAAGAAATTTCTGATTAGGGATGTTTCTCTAAGCTTGGTGGTGATTCCAAATACCCTTAGGTGGGTGAAGGATAGGATTTGTCGTTTTCTTCTTCCTTTTCCGTTATTTCTATTTTTTACCATTCCCATCCTGTGTCACCATGCATATATTATTATATCGCAATTTTGACCATCCAAGAAGCATGTTCAGTTTACAAAAATATCTGGTCATGATACAGGTATCTCTGCTTGGAAGATTACATCATCGGAATCTTGTGAATCTGGTAGGATATTGTGTAGATAAAGGACAGCACATGTTGATATATGAGTTCATGAGTAATGGGAGCTTGGCAAACCTTCTATATGGTAAGCTCAGAACCCTATTTAATACCCATATCAAGATTTCTTATTTTCATGGTAAATGTATGCTGGAAGGCATCTGTTCTTTGTGAGGAGAGAGTGGAAGTCATATTAATCTCAAACTGTGATGAGTATTAAGTGTTATGAAAAGGTTATCTTCATTTTCTTTTTTGGATAATTCAGTTGAGGTAATCAAATTTAATGGGAGAGTTGATGTAGGACAACCTAGGCTTCCCACCTAGATTAGTCCTACCGAAGAACCTTAGGCTCCCCACCTAAGGTGTTTGGAATCACCACCAAACAAATAAGATGCAATCTCTGCAAATAATCTCAATAATAATGATAATAATAATAATAGTCTGTAAAATACAAAAGGAACCATCTGGAGCTTTATATACAGCTTCTAGGAATCATAATGATAAAGATAAACTCTTCTAAACAAATCCTAAACAATCTCAAATTCAAATACGATAATCCTAACAATCTCAAATAATAATCCAATACTAACGATAAACCCAAATAAAGATAACATAAATGATAAAGATAATCTCCACAAATGTGCCATCATGTGGTGTCCGCACCAAGAGTTTATGAACATTACATGTTTTTTGGTAACTTCACAATCATTTGTATGGTCTGTAGATATCTTTTCTATTTGTGTAAACTAGCTGATGACTAAACTTCTCAAAGAAAAGGGTTTTGAGTTGTTCTTATTGAGAACCATCCTGCTGTGCAATTGCCTAGGTGAAGGAGAACGGATTTTGAGTTGGGATGAAAGGCTTCAAATTGCTTTAGACATTGCACATGGGATTGAGTACCTTCATGAAGGGGTATGTTGACTATTATGTTCTTTCTTTTTTCCCATGGTGCAAATTTTTTTTGTTTATACAGTTCATATGAAAATTCTTGAACAGGCAGTGCCACCTGTTATACATCGTGATTTGAAGTCTGCTAATATATTATTAGACCGATCAATGAGAGCCAAGGTAAGCTAGTGTACGTTAACAGTCTATTAAGTTCTGTTGTATCTAAAATTTATTACAATACTACCAAAATTGGTTGAAATATGCACATTGCCATACTTAATTTTATTTCTTTGCTTTGCCAAGAACCCCACCCTCAATTTCCCCCTCCCACCTCTCTGGTTGTACAAGGTGGAAGTTCTAAAAGCATGAATGACTGCCAAAGACATTTAGGGAAAACAAAAAGTATGAAAAGCAGAAGTAAAGAGCAGTGTTCCCCATGTTTTTGGTCTTGAGACCAGCATATGCTTTTGCTATCACATGCATTTTGTGAGTTTTATATTTGTTATTGTAAATTTTCAGCTCCTTTATGTGTTTACGATACTTCTTTTAGGTTGCTGATTTTGGGTTGTCAAAGGAAGAGGTCTTTGATGGCCGGAATTCTGGACTGAAAGGCACATACGGTTACATAGACCCAGTGTACGTATCAACAAACAATTTCACAATGAAAAGTGACATCTACAGTTTTGGCATTATCATCTTTGAACTCATCACATCCATTCACCCCCAACAAAACTTAATGGAATATATAAATCTTGTGAGTTGTTAGCCCTTTGCAGTAGTTGTTTCAAATTATTTGCATTGCCAAGCTTTTTAACCTATAGACCTGTAATTATTTTGGTTTAAGGCCTCTATGAGTCATGATGGTGTTGATGAAATACTTGATAAGAAGCTTGCTGGAGAATGCAATGTTGACGAAGTGAGGGGGCTTGCGAGTATTGCGCACAAATGCCTGCACAAATTACCGAGAAAGAGACCTTCAATAGCAGAAGTTTCACAAGCTATATTGAAGTTAAAACAGAGGCGCCTTGCTAAAGTAGATACCATGTCTTTTGCAAGCTGTGATTTTTCACGAGCAGTGAGCCGAATAGAGGATCAGCAAGTGGAGTTAAGGAAGATGGCCAGCTTGAAGGAGAGTGAGTGAATGACCAACAAAGCTTCTTTTTACTCCCCCCCTCCCCTCTCTTTCTCTATCGTTCAAATCCTCTCCCCTTTGGCTGTTCCTCGAGTAATACTAATGCTACCATTTAGTACGCATAGTCGAACAAAAGGTAACTGAATCAATGAGCTACTTTTGCAAAATGAGTATTCCATGGTTCATATAGGTCAACATAAGTACGAAGTCTTTCTGACCCTCTAGGCCAAAATGAGCTATAGGATACCATGAGGAGTGTGCATCCTAAAACTTTAACGTTGATGACAACCGACTCAATCAGAGTAGCGTGTAAAGCAATATCATAGTGTCAATTGAGAAAGCCGCAAAAATGGACAATTTCGTATTGGTTAATGGTTAGGCCTTGATTTTCACTGTAAACAGATCTAAAAGCCAATGGTAAAAAAGAAAAAACTTAAAAAGTACTCCTTACCGGGAATTATCTTTTTGCTGGTGTAAATGGAGGACTTCCGCTAAAGAAGAAGGTAAACTTTTTATAAAAAAAAAATAATGTGAAGAAGGTAAACTTCATGTTTGAAAAAAAAAAAAAAACCATTTTCTGGCTGTGGAGGTTTTATTTTTATTTTATTATAATAGTTTCTAAAGACTATTTGCATAGAACAAAAAGAAAGCTCACGGATAAGTTATTTTTAATAGTTTTGTTTTTCCTAACTGAAAGTAAAAGATAGTTTCAAAGATTGGTCATAACCTCATAGATGTTCTAAAAAGTCTCTTTTTAAGTTACTGTTCTAGAAGTAATTCACTTATTTGATGCACTTCCATTATGCCTTTCACTTCGTTGGACGTTGGCACTTGGCAGCCATTAATAGTATATATGATTTTATTTTATGAAAAAATATAAGAATTAATAATGAATAAAGTTTAACTCTAAACTAGCTTAGAGTTATATTTCTTTAAACTGCTATGTGGGTTGGAAACTTATAGGAGGTTTCTCTAAACACCACTCGTATGAGATTTCTCTACACTTGTTTGGAGTTAAATTTTGTCTATTAATAATTCATGATAAGGTATATATGTATAATTTCGGATTTTGGCACTTGCGGGTGGAAATATTTTAAACCTTAACTTTTTTCCAACAGTTATAAATAAAAAATCAAAATCAAAATAAAAAAGTTGACATGATAATGTAATAAAGAACTTAAAGTTGCCTTATTTTAAATTTGTGGGTCCATTTGATAATGCCACTCTCCATTTCATCGCAGCCTTAATTTTGTCGGCATTATTCTATACGTGCAGGTCAATTTTTATGATATCTCTTTCTTTTTTTTTGGTGAAATTTATGATATCTCTTTCAATGTCATCGCAGCCTTTATTTGCATTGTTTTGAATTTGCGGGTCCATGTGTTCCCTGCTTCGAAAGAAACTGCCAAATACACTGACATTTAAGGGTGCGTTTAGAATTTCATAAATCGACCTCTCAATTCATGCTACATTCTGACCAGTGGAAAATTGACAAAACAAGAATGGTGGGATCTGCCAGTGCCACAACAAAAATTATAGAATAGTAGCTTTCGATACTCATTAAAGTGATAAGTCCAACCGACTTTTTTGAAGAGTGACAAATTGGCAATATTTTAAATCTAGATAGGCTAAGTATATAACTATATACTAGCCTATCTAGTTCTCTAGTAGTTGAGAATTGAGATGGGGATTCATAGAATTTACTCTGCTAATTGTTAGGTAAACAACTGATTAATCTTCATGAATAATTTCAAACATCCACCTTGCTCTCATCGCTTGTGACACATAACAGGCACCTTCCTTAATCATGTTCTAACATTTCAGAAATTCTCTCCCAAATTCATGATGCTTAATTCTAATAGCATTGAGAGCTCTGCCATTTCATCCAACGGTAACAGTATACATAAAATGTTTAACTTGTCCAAATAAGCTCAAGAATTACCAGTGACAACAATAGATTTCTCAGTCTCTCTAACAAAAATTCTGCAGGAAATATATCTAACAATTTTGAATGAAGATTAAGGAGGAGAAAACCTGTAGCTGGCAGCTGACTGGAGAACGTACTGTCTGAATCCTATGTTGTTGAAGAGCACAGCTGTCATGAACCACTTAGCATATGAAATAAGGTTATGAAATGCATCAACACACCCAAAGCTAAAAAAAGTATGGTTTCAAAAGTAAGAAATTCAAGTTAGCAGAAATCGGATTATAATCTAATACAAGCTGAAAGAAAAAACAAACAAGCTGGCTCACATAATTTGCATCTCTAAAGATAGCAAGAAAACATGTACATTGATAGTTTTGGCTTTTTTAGCCATTCCACATTCCATTTTATCAAAAACATTCTATAGCTATATGAAAACATACTTTTCATCCCCATTAGCTAATGCATTCTCCCCTCCATTAGCCAATGTCAAGTTTTATTGTCTGACTTCTCCAACTCCTAAATGGGGTACTCTACCATCTAGAGAAGAAGCTCTTTGTACATAACTATGTGCAAACCTTTGGATCCACATTTTTCTAAGATTTGATCTCATGATAACGCCTCAAAACTGGCAAGAAGTCCCAAGCCTCCGTCTCTGCCTCTGACCTACACTTCCTGATTTATGACTCTCAAAAGCTGGGCGCAGCAACTTCTGGAAATACTCAAGAAACTGCCTCCACTCCTCTTCACTCATATCTGCCAGCTTTACAAACCTGCTACTCACAGGAAACTGCTCATACGCACTCCTGTTTCCAGATGATGTACCAACTAAATACCCACACTTCTGAGATGCACCTGGGTGTCGCCAACTCTTCTCAGCAACGCTGATATTTTTCATTGACAAGGACAGCTTTGAAACATTTAAATTCCTGTCCGGCACAAGGCCAGCGTGTTCATCTCCTCTTAGAGGTAATTCATCCCCTTCTGTATCTTCCGCCACCTCCTCCTCCTCCTCAACTCTCTCGTCTAGCTTATAAAGTAGATTATGGCCATTCCTAACTTTTGGTCCAAAATGAAAAGCTGTTTCAACAGTCGGTTCCTCTTCCCCATTTGAAGTTAATTCCAACACCTCTTCCTCACAATCTAAGTCAAATTGAAACTCATCCTTGTCTCCTTCTTTCACCTCAGAAGTTGATATCTCCCTCTCCACTAACAATGTCCTTGCATCTATACATATAAGCTCAAGCTCACTTGGCTCCTCGTCATGGCCCCGAAACTCCCTACTCATCATCCCACCAATTTCAGCAAGACAAAGACCAAAAGCTGCTGCTTCCTTGAGGAAAATTGTGCATAGAACCAAGACCCTAAGACATGCTTCTCGAATCATGGGCAGCTCCATTCTAAGCATATCAGAATCCCAAAATGGGTCAAGATGATCTATATACTGAAGCTCATCCTCTGAGAAAGATATTGATGCCTGGGGCCAATGGATCCACTCAAAGTAGGGGTCCTCCAAGCTTTCGGGTAGGCAAAGGCCATGATCAATGGGAACAAGCTCCACCTGACCGAATCTCCCCACCCCATCAAGCTTCCTAACCAAAAGGTTTCCTGCATGCCTATCTGTGTTTAAAATCCGGATATCTAAAATCCCAATCCTATGCACAGCAGTAACAGGGAAACTAGATGTACCATGATCACTAGCATCGAAGTCATGAGGAATAAACTGCTGCAGTGATGCAATCTTGCTGACCTGATTCCTGTTTTGATGAATATAACCATTTACCCCATCATTGACATTAAAAACTGGATGTGTGATCTTCACAAGAGCAGTAGAGGGCACATTGGCAAAATGATCATGGTCAAGAAGGTAGGCTGCAACTTCCCTAAATCCTGTCTCCCCTACCCGCACTGTACGTTTCAGGCCTGGTTGCCCAAGAGTTTTGCCTACAAAACCTTTTGGGTTGTTAGGGGCATAAGGTTCCTCATCTGTTGGTTTCACAATAGCAACATTTTCACCAAGGAAATTTCTAAAATAATAAGCACCTCCAAGCCCACTACAAACAGGAATTGGATCAATGCCACTCTTTATTGCCTTTGCAATGTCCTTGACCAGATCTTTCGTTCTAGGAGATTGATTTGAGCACCCCAATATCTCAATTGGGCCACTTTGATCCCTCTGCTGAAGATCCCTCCCAGTGGGCGAGAAACATGGGGTAGACGAGCTTCTGTGCAAGAAGTTCCTGGTGAGAAGAAGTGGAGAATCATTTCTAACAACACTGAGATCATTCTTCAACACTGTATCACCACATATCAATGAACTTTCCTCAATTGGGACATTAAGGGCAAGCTGTAACTTCCTCTTCACTGTGTGGGCATTGTCACTCCTGTCCAACTCCATACCCAGAACACAGCCGGTTTCTGTCTGCACAAACACACGTCTCTTCCCAGAAGATTTTCTTTCCATTCTCTCATTAACATGATACTCACCACCAAGAGGTCCTAGTGCCATCGGTCTATGTACAGGGTTCAAATCAGGGAACATGAGAGGAAGAGGTGAAGTGGTCAATGCCAGCGACAGAGGTGGCAGCAGCAGAGAGCTTTTCTCTCAAGCAGACGCCTAACTCAAAAGCCAGCAGTTGAAGGAGAGAAAATGATGTGTGGAAAACAATCATAATCAACCCAGTCGACTGCAAATGCTTTCGTGATTTTCACATTGGAACAACCATTGATTGATATATAGTAGAGTAGAACACAAAGTGAAAATTGCTACATTGGAGAACCACCTGATAATGCTGCCTGATTGATAAGCATAAAATAATTAGTAGAATTTACTTGTAGAAACTAGAGAGCAATTCTCCAAAAAGGAAAAATGTCAAGAACAAATTTTCTTTAAGCATAAAGTAAAAAAAAAAAAAAAGCTTCTCTCTACCCAAGGAACACTTGAAGGAACAAAAAAATATCTTTAGAAAATTGGTTGGTTAGTTAATTAAGATGTGATAGAAAATTCACCAGAGATATTAAGTCAAACATTAAGTGGGTCCCAGTTAAGTCAACTGGTAAAGTCTATTGTTGTTGGATAAGAGATATGAGGTTCAAACTCTATCTGAACCAAAAACCAATTAATGTATTTGCTTGATGATAAAGAGAAGCCATCATGAAGCAAATACTACAGGTTGAAATTCTATTGAATCTTACCCAAAAAAAAAAAAAAAAAAAAAGAGTCAAATATTAAATATTGCCTTGTCTACTTGATAATGAATTTCTTTGAACAATTACCTTTGACAACATAAAAGAATACATGTCTACTATAGGCAGAATAAGAGGCCCCATGAATTGCTGTATCAGGGAATCCCTCCTCAACATTAATCAGATAATCGTTTTACAGGCATATGAAAAATCTTGGTGCTTCCTTTCAGTTTTACCTTGCAAACTTGATCATCAAAATTCATCTCCATCATCAAAATATCAATCCAAATTTCACACCCCACCCCCTACCCCCCACTCCCCCCCAAAAAATTTAAAAATAAACGAGTCAACAAAATGTTACTTATCAACTCAATTCATATTTCCATATAGTTTGGTCAATTTTAATTTCTAAAGAAGCATTAAATTTCACACCTTTGAAAGAGAAGCCATAGATCCAAGAATTGGAAAAAAAAAAAATTAATAATAATAGAAAGATGAACACACACACAGAACCAAGTTAGCACAATTTCAATTGCATGTAGTATAGCTTGTCACTCCCTCTTTTAAAGTTACCTCAACTTTTGAGTGGAGTTTATAGTGTGACTTTGTATTAGAACCTTTGACTCCATCTCCTCCTATATGTGTGTGTTTGTTTCTCAACTGTAACCCTCTTGCAAACATAAGATCAACTATGTTCTCCCAAAAACCTATATTTGACAGCACAACTCGTACAAAACTATGATTATTATTAATAATCTTCCTTTTAAAAATTAAAAAGAAAAAAAAAAAATAGAAAGAGAAGGATAAAACTTGTATTATATTAAATCAAACATCCTTAATATAACCAAATCTTATAATCCAAACATCTTTCTTCTTGTCTAATTACTTAAGAATAAATAATAAATAAATAATTCACTCCTAGCGAAGAAAAATAATACAAATAATTTTTTTTTAAATGATTATTTTTCTCAAAGAATTTAAAATAAACAAATAAAAGGACATGAATCCAAGTGATTAGCAACAAATAAATTTCGGAAGATAATAAAAATACTAATAATAATAAGATTACACAAATATATGTTTCACAAAATCACACACACACACACACACACACATATATATATATATCTTAATTTGAACCAAAAATCAGATAAGATTGCTCGCCTTTTTAGCCATGCGAAAGAGCTATCAAACCCCAAATCTGATTCCTAAGGATTTTCCAAGCCTTCCTGCCCATCCTTTTCCTTTACACCTTCCTTCCTTTCCTTCTGAAAATTCACAATTTTTTTTTCAAAGAAAATTATGAGATGAAAGGAAACAGAGTTACACCATCAAATCCGTCTGATACAGTCCATAAAAATGAATTTTAAATTGAATTCATCGGCTCGAGGAGCACCGAAATCGGCACATCAAGTCAATTGCAACAAATTAAAGCTTTTTTTTTTTTTTTTTTTACAGTGAAACCAAAGAGAGAGAGGTTTGGGAAAGAAATTGAAGAAAATGTTCACAATTCAGTAACAATCGGAAAATGGAAAACACGAGGGAAGGGACGAACTCGGGCGAGTGAGTCGGACTCACTGACTCACCTGGGAGAAGAACCGCGGGATCGGTGATCCAACGGTGGAGCCACCGCCGTGAAAGGACGGCTGAGATTCGACACCGATTCAGAAATTCTGGTTTTCGTTATTTTTAAAGGGAAAGATCAACGGCTATGATTGAGTGTTGCTTTTTTGTGACGACTCTCCCGCTTTCGGATAATTGGCTTGTTTTTAGGAGAAGCGGGTCGTGGGGATTTAACGGCAATTATAGACTTATACTACTTATCAAAATATCTTTTTTATTTTATTTTTTTACCTCTTATCTCAAAAAAAATATATAATTTTTTTTATTAAAAAAAGGAAAAAAAATATTGTTAGAACAGAATCCCGGCGTATGATGCGGAGATTAAGACAGGTGGTGAAAGGAGGGGCCGTTAATTGATGACGTGGCTACATCTGGTTGCTTTGGCGGGTACTACTCAACAGACAAACAGTGCTAGGAAGTCCAATACAATACTGCACTGGAAGAAGAATCTAACACGGTTGTTGTTTATTTCACCAATTACCATGCGCCTTTTGTCCACTCTAGTAAAAACTTAGCTAAAAGTCTTATGGTGATACCATTTTGCATTCAAGTCTAATATCACCCATATTTTCCCGATGATATGGATGATTGTAATTAGTGAAGAAGAAAAAAAAAAATTTCGTGTGAAAGTAACACATATGAGTATGAAAATGAGTACGAACTTGGTGTGCAAATTATGTCAAATGATAAAATGCGTGTTCAAGTAAGAACTCTAGAAGCAAGATTTCATTGCAACATGAATATGGAAAAGAGTAAAGTCAATAGACTAGTAAATAGACACATCTCGAAAGAAACGTGCTTTACAATCAAATCAATTACATATTCTTCGCTGTGCGGTCCCAATCAAAACAAAAGGAAGGAAAATTTTATTGTACGAGAGAAACCTTCTTGTTTTTTTGGTGTGTACAAGTTTCCATATTATTGACCATCGGATACGATGGTTTATCGTTAGTTATATGAGTTGCAACAACACGAGATAAAAGAACAGGAGTTTTTTTTTGTTACACTTAATTACTACTTTTTTAAGGAAGTATTTGGTTGGAAAAATAAATGTTTCCATATTACTAAGCCTTTCTTTAGAGTTAATCTGGGTTTTCCATCTAAGGTTACGGTTACGTTAGAAGATTTGTGTTAAATGAGGAGGTATGAATCCATAATATTTACGTTAGATTTGTGTTTTTAATTGTGTTCACATGTTTGAGATTATATTTCTACATGCATTTCAATAACAACATGAACGCCAGCTACACATTGTTTGGTTGATTGTGTGGGACATCACCCCCCTAGGTGTGAGTCCCTATTAGGAGTACATTACTACATTGCGTTTGAGTGGAGCAGGAAGAGAAATTTTAGGAGTCACTACCTGGTATAGGTTCACATGGACGGAGCCATATATGGTTGGCGTTGGACTTGCGTTCAAGAGAAAATTCCCATAAATGGCTCTATGCCTCTACCAATCTTGCATGTATGCATGGGCTCAGTAACTTGTGCACACAACCCTGCGGTTGTATACGCAGGCTTCCAAGTCTTCGTGTGCAAAACTAGGATTTTATGAGGCTTTTGATGGTTTTGAGAATATGTTGAGTTCTCTATCATTCGTAATTGAAGAATAGGAGACTCAAGTTAATTATAAGAGGTACAAAATGAAGTACTATAGTTGTCCCTCTTTTGAGTTCACTTGCCTCACTAGCTTAAAGATACAATTCATTTTGTTTTTAGTGTACGACTCAAGTCTACCCACTCATGCAACACACAACACATGGTTTCTCTCGTACACATGGGTGCTTAACAACATATCACGTAACGTACACTGATAGAGGGACTAAGTTGAATATATAGGTTAAAAGTTAGAGGACTGAATTGATTGAATTTAATTTACAGAATTAAATTTTAGACAAAGTTAGATGTTGCAATTTGTAATTTAGCCAAAAATTAAAAATTTAGGGTTGGAATTCATGTCTAGCTAAGTCTAACAAGAACAAGCACGAGCATAAACAACATCCATGCTGCAAATGCAAACTATCTTAACTTAGGCAACAATACCTTAAACAGAAAACAGAAATAAATTTTCTCAATATATAAACCACAAATTAAGGGTTATATATATATATATATGTGTGTGTGACACCATTTCTTTTCTTGAGAAGAATATTGTAAATAAATGTTATCATCTTAAATTGAATTGTTAATGATTTTGGACAATTTTTTCATTTTCACCTATAAAAACTTTCCAAAATTGGTTCAATAACAAGTGTCCTTAGAACATCCGTTAACATTTTTCTTTGTTAAATGTTTTCTTTTTTGCGGCTCAAAACTAAAGACATATCAATATCCATTGCATGCCGACATTTTCTTTTTGTTCCTTGGATTTGTCAACAACTTATTTGATCTTATGAATCTTTCCCATTCTTAGTAATACGACAAATTATGTCATTATTCTGCAACAGGCAAAAAAAAGAAGCTTTTAGTGACATTCAGATAAGACCACATTAAAAAGGCATCATATTCCAACAGTGATATTTTTTTTTTTTGGAACGAATATTTCAACAATGATAAAAATGATATTAACCATTTGTTTATTTCAACAATAATGTTTTTTTTAGAAAATGAGTTATTTTTTTAAAAATATTTTCTATAAAACCATCTTATTTTCTTATATTTGATAGTAACCTTAAATGAGTTAAAAATAATATTTTAATTTTTTTTTTATTTAGCTTATTATAAGATAGAGTTGTTTTAAAAAAATAATAATAATAATGAAAAACAATTTCTAAAAATAAACCATACTTTTTATGTTGATCAAAGATAGACTTATTTGACTCATTTTTTTTTTAATGCTACCAAATACTGGAAAACATGAAAAACTATTTTTACACAATATTTTCGATCCATCGAAACAAATAAAGAAAATGTTTTCTCGTTTTTTTTTTAACGAATATTTCAACAACAATAAAAACGATATTAATAAAGAAAATGTTTTATCTTGCTCATGCTATATATTTTCCTTTGAAGAATATTGAATCTTAGATGAAAATTAGTAACAATGATTTATTAAAAAAGAAATCACCAAAGAAAGATTTCTTCCGTTGTCATAGAAAATTATTGAAATCTCAATGATAACAAAGGATGACAAAGTTAAGAATTACACTCCCTTTTTTCTAAGTGCTATGATTTGTACGTCTACTTCTACCACAGCTGTGATTTGTGCTATGATTAGGAGCACATTTTATATAAGTAGTGCTATTCTTTAGAAAAATAAAAATAAAAATCCCAATGCAAAAATTATTAGCTGCAATACGGTGATATAGTTGGCCACATTTTTTATTTTTTATTTTTTTTCCCGCTAAACTTCAATATCATTCAACTGAAAAAGAAGGAAATACAATGGAGGAGTCTACCACACAAGCAGAAAGGATAACCTCAGGTAGATTCTCCTTATTGAAACATAAAGGTGAAGCGGAACTCAAAGCTAACTTGGCAGCGGCATGGGTTGCAGAATTACAAGACCTACGGACCCAAACAAAAGAGCAACAGAGGAAAGACAAAACAAAATTTAGGATATTAAGAATATCATTGCTGATAGCCCAGTTTGGCACGGTGGGGTTGTCAGACGGAGTCCATGCACTCCTTCGAGTCACTCTCAATGATCACTTGGTTCCATCCTTCACGAGAGGCTAGGTTGACTGCCCATTGAATTGCGCTTGCTTCTGCTTGGATGGCGAGGCAGCTATGGTAAGGCTTGGCCCAAACCTTAATCGCTTCGTCGGAAGAGTCTCTCGCTACTACAGCATCGACATTCAGCTTGATAGTGCCAGGGGGAGGAGGCTTCCAACTCTGGGGTGAAGATGGGTGTGGTGCCTGGGTGGCAGACTAGGTGACAGTAAGGAATTCGAGGATTCTGTTTTGAATACGCGAACTTGTTGCATGGATGTCAACTCTTTCTCCTTGAAACAAGGCTCTATTTCTTAAGTTCCAGATTCCATCTACTACGAATGACATGGCTGAAGATACGCACCAAAGTTTGACGTCCGGGGTGATAAAAGAAGGGGGGGCGAGGATGAGTTTGATTATATCACCGCTGATATGGACATGTTGAGAATTAGTTTTGAAACCCCAGCAAGAAGCAAACCAGATTGCTCTAGTGATTGGGCAGGTGAAGAAAAGGTGGCATACAGATTCAAAATCGTTGCTGCAAAGGGCACAAGTAGAGTTGATGGATTCTAGCCTTTGATGCAAGATGTCTTCGGTTGGCAGAGAGTTGGTTGCCACCCTCTATAGCAGAATTCGGATTCTTTCCGGAGTTTTGATTTTCCATAAACCTTTTCCACTAAGCTTCGCTTAGGGAGCTTGTTACATTAAAATCATGATTGGTTTTGTATACTGACTTCACGGAGAAGACTCCCTTAAAGTCTAGAATCCATATCAGCTTAGCTGCTCTAGGTCTCAGGGGAATAGGGAGAGATAGGATGGCTTGTGCTGAGTCCGGTTCGAAAATCTCATTGATAATGCCAACTTTCCAGTGATTGGTAGTGTTGTTTATGAGCATGGAAACCATCATTGGAGTGTCAGCATATGTAGCCTGCAAAGGTTTTGGAGTGAAATTATGGAGCCAAGGAACCCACGGATCAAGCCAGACATTAATGGTGGATCCATCCCAATTAGATAGCATGCCCCTTTAGTGATAAGCTTTTTGCACCTTCGATGGCTCTCCAGACCGGGGATGCTTTTGAAGGGGGGTCATCACGCAGCCAGCTATGGCGAACTTTGTACTTGGCCTTTAAAATGGACATACAGAGACTGTCCCTCTTTGATGCTATCATCAAGGCTAATTTAGCTAGGCAAGCATCGTTGAAATCCTTGGCTTTTCTGAAACCAAGGCCACCTTTGCAAGTGGGTTTACAGATATTATCCTAGGTTGTTAGAGCTAGGAATGTTCCATTTAGGGATTTTAATTTCCACCAAAATCTACCTGATGGGATTTTGAAGGACCAAGTCTCCATCAAAAACCTGGATGGTGTTAAAGCAAGCATTGATGCCCCGGCCATCATGCACATCATGTACGTCGATGATATAGTGTTGTTCTCCAAAGCTGCTAGGAGGCATGCTTTGACTATTGTAGAATGCATTGACAAATACTGCAAGTGGTCCGGCCAATGCTTGAACAGGGAAAAATCTGGAGTCTTCTTTTCAAAGCACACACCTCATCAATCCCAAAGAGCCATCAAACACATTCTCGAGATGAAAAAGCTCAAGCAGGATGCTGTCTACTTAGGTGCACCTCTCTTCCTCTCCAAATCCCCCTCCAAGTACTTCAAATACCTTATTGACCGGCTTGAAATCAAGCTTATAGGCTGGAGAAGCAAAACCTTGTCCAGGGCGCGCAGAAAGAAAAAGTATTATAAAGTCAGTTGCACAAGCCATCTCCAACTATGGTTGGGGATATGTGGTGATATAGGTGGCTACACAATGCAATATTTTCCATTCCTTATTTATTATAAAAAAAAAAAAATTTGAGCACGCACGTGTGCTCATAGGCTCTTTTATTTTTATTTTTATAAAAGTTAATAATTTGCATCTATTAAAATTTTGGATTATTACATTTTCCAATTATAAAAATACTTTAAGGTGTGATAAGTGTTATATATTTGTACCATAATTTTTCATTCATCTCAATTTGAGGTTTACACATTTGTCCACTAATATTATGCATTTGTGAACTACTAACAACCAAAGTATCATGACTCATTAGACTCTTCTAATTTCTATTTTTATTTTTATAAAGGTCAATATTTTCCATTTATCCTAATTTGAGATTGCTGTATTTTGATTATTTTCTAATCATTGAAAAACCTTAAGGTGTGATGAGATGTAGCACAAAAAAAATCCACAAATGCATATTCTATTTTGCCATATATTTCCAAGGTATTTGGTGAAAGAATATACTATTTTAAAAACATACTTTGATATTAACATGTGTATTTTCGTTATTGTAAATGAAGTTTATAATTGAGTTTGTATGATCATGTAATCATGGTTTGTACACCTACAAACTTATAAATCTCAGGTAAGAAAAGTACATAAGATAGATAAACAAAATCATAGAAAATTTTTGTGAACAGATTCATATCTCTACCTGGCATCTCCATGATTTATTTATTTAAAAAAAAAAACCCTCAATCCACAACCAATTAGTGCATAATTAAATCCAATCTCTTAAATGAATAATGTAAATAATATATGGAATCCACCATAAAAAATATTCATACTATTTTGATCACTTTAAACATTTCTTGAAAAACATTTATATGTGAAAGGATTAAAGCAACTGAGAAACTTCTTATGCGGCCTATATATATAACCCAAAATTAGTTTGGTTTCACTTCTCAAATCATACTAAATGATCAATTTGGTTGCCTTAAACTTTGTGGGCAAAATATATAATAGCAAAGGTTTGAGTCATCAAATACCATAGACCATCCCGTAAAAAATATATATATATATACACACACACACCATAGACCTCAAACCATGTGTCTTCAACTAAACTGGCAACAAACTTTTTTAAAATATTGGTCAAGGCTTGTAAAACAACATATTAGAAAATGTTCAATAAGTCTCACAATAACAGTAAGCATTAAGCAACATCTTCAAAATTTGAATGCTACCTAGGATTGGTATGCAGTTGATAGCTGTATAATGTTAGAATTTAATTAACATACAAATTACAGACAATGAAATTCATCTTTGAAAATTAAAATCTAACCAAAGCATAGGATTCATTATTCTTTTAAAGATTCGGTTAAAAAAAGACATTTGATTAGTCAAAGGAAAAAGGGAGTGGAATGGAAACTACCTGTACAATATATAGTAATAACAGATTAAATTGATTATGGAGCACACTGTTGTCTTCTGATTGTGTTTATGGCTTCATTCCTTCCTCGACTTTGAATCCTAATAGACATTGCCAATATTACAAAACAAATGGATAAAGAAAAGGTCAAAAAGGGAGTGGTAATACTAACAGAGTCTAGCGCACACAGTAAGTATTATCGGTCAATATTGCACACAATAAGAGGGAGACTTCATTTGTAATTAAAAAAAAAATGCAGAATGAGGATTAAAGAAGGAAGAAGAAGGAGAAGTTTTTGTCAAAAGACTCAAAATCGAGGATGATTATGAGGGAAAAAAACTGAGGCAAGTGGCAAGTAATCATGTGTATTTGGAAGTTGTTAGATTAATTTATTAAATTGAGTTCCTATTTTGTAGATAATGTTTTAGTGGGAGTTAAAGTTATATTTTTACCAAATTATCTTTTAGTATTGTCTCTACTTAAACCTAGAGGTGTAAGGGTATTTTTAAACCAATGAAATGTTCATTCTGAATCGGGAAAGCCCCTTAAATAGTAGTATAGACAATCCAAATAACTGCCCAACCATAAGGCCAGCTGGTTAACCAATAGATAGATGTGTCACCATGAGTGAGCCACATGTCACTATCACAATCTCCCTTACCTTACTACCGCTATATTGGCGACCAGAAAACTTGGAATCGCCAATCACCCTCTACAAAGTTACTTTCTTATTAACCACTTCTTTTTAATGATCCTCTCTTTCCTTTTCCTCACTACTACCATATGCTCTTTTGGATTTTTAATTCACTGCCCTCTTCATTTCTCTCATGCACACACATTATTCCATTCAATTCCTGCACCTTTTGATCTTCATTGTCAATTACTTTGGGCATGGACATGTGCTTGATTCCTTTTAAAGTCCCAAAAATGCTAGGCTACAGTTTTCTTTGTGGCAAAAAAAATGGTTCTTGTGATCTGTTTGTCTTGCAAGATTTTAGTCTATGATCGAGTGCTTGAACAATTGGGAAAGGACATCTGGTTGTTGCTGTATGAGCTTTTGGTGTTTGTTTGTCTAAAAATGGAATCTTTATTGTGAAACTATGAGCAAGTGTTTAGTTTGAAGGGTTTGGTAACTTGGTATAGCTTTATAGGGAAAAGTTTCGGAAATCCAACTAAGAAAAATTTTTGAAGCTCTTTCTTGTTTTTGTATTTGGTTGTGGTTAATGGGTTAAGTTGGAAAAGAGATTAATTTAATGGCTCCAGGAACTAAGTTTTCCTCTCAAACAAGTGGTATAGATGGTAGATCCACGAAGGATACTCGTGTGTTAGCCATGGAGGATCACAATAACAACAATAACAACAACAACAACAATAATAATGATGATGACTCATTGGAAGGCTTGACCTCAATGAATATGAGGAAACCTCTCTGTAATGCGGCACTGCACCAGCTCTACTTTCTTGGCTAAATCAGTGAGTATTATTAATACCCCTTCTCATCCTTCTTTTTTCTTTTTCAAAAAGTTATTAACTTGGTTTGATAGATGATAGCCCTTAAAAGTTTGCACTTTGATTTCAAATGTGATAGTTCTACAAGACTTTATCAATAACCAAGTTATTTTAGGAAAGGGAATGTGTTCATGCTAACAGATGGGGGTTTTGTTGAACAATAAATTTAGAGCCACAATTTTTTTTCACAATTGTTGTTGCAAGTTGTTAATGGCAAATAAAAAAGTGAAGAAAAATGTAGACTAGGTGAAAATTAATAATAACTTGTCAACTCAAAAAGTTGTGAAATATGTTGTGTTTGTAACATTATTGTCTCTCGATTGAGATCCTTGTGGTAATAGAAGGATTCATGATTTTGACTAGTCTGGGGGGATTCTGGGCCAATTATATGCATTATTTTTTCAAGTTTCGTTGTATTATAAAAGGCCAAATGGATCTTACAAGTTAAATAAAACCTAATGTTGGATTGACTCTATAGATCTTAGAAAATACACTTTCGAGCATTATCTTATTGCATTGATATGTTTTTCTAATTGATTTCTAGGATAGGGAAATCCATTAGGCATTTGAGAGAAGTCTTCGTAGTGGAAACACTAACTACCATTGTTCATACAGATATTTTGTTACTAAATTCACTTCTACAAAATGCTTGGTTATAACTTCCTTCATATTCTTGGGTTGCTAGGTTCTAAGAAATAACTAGGTGTCTTAAGCATTAGCCTATTAATATAATCTTCATTGAGTCATCTTAGTAATCTGACACTCTAAGGATCAACAAAACTCACTTTCTAGATTTGTTTTTCTATTGAAATAAATATGGTGGAAATAGAAAACACTAAAATGAGGAAATTACTTATTTGAACTTTCTTTAGTTCTTGCTTTTTCACGGCAAAACCTTGTATCTTGGCAAACTACTGAATTTATAAATCATGCATATTGCATGCTGCAAGTGGTAATTGGCTTATTACAAAAGTTGTGTAAATACTAATTTTAGTATCACAGTTTGATTTTTAGAGATCTTTCTAGTGGAAATTAGATTATGTTCTTCTATGAAAGTTGATACCATAGGTTCCTACATTTAATCTGGAGCCAAAACATTTATGCATCTTCTATGATCCTCACTTTAATATGCTCACAAATCACAATGCTAGTGTTTGGGCCCATGCACATGCATGCGGATTGTCTTAGGTGAAATATAACATGTTTACTTGGTTCATGGCTTTTTTTTTACAAGCTGGTGCATGGCTTTTAAAAGTTGAGTTTAAGTCTTCTCATAATACATATCTGTAAGATAGACTTTCACTAATTATCTCTCTATGCTAATTTGTTGTAGGAATCAAAAATTGGGTTTTTAGGCTTGAAGTCACCATCAAATGAGAAGTCTGGATTTTTAACTATATTTGGCTCAAGAAGTTGTTCTGAGAAAGGGCCAAAACAGTACATAGAGGATGAGTATATCTTTGTAGATAATCTTCATGAACATCTTAAGATAGCTGCAAAATTCCCTTTCATTGTGCATTTTATGGGGTGCGTCTCTTGCTTTTAAATAAGTGTAAATCCAATATTTAGATGAGACACTACTAATATTTTTCTGATTGGAATAAATTTCATAGTAATATATCCCCTAGAGAAAAAAAAAATTCTTATTAATAACTTCTGGCGCATTAAAAAATAAATTTATGCATCCTGTTGCATTAGTGCTTGCTTCCATTTGCCAAATTGCATGTGATTAGCCATCTTATCATCAAAATTTCCTTGACATTTTCTTTTTCATGTTAAAAATAGCAATTGTAAGCTACACAATGGGGGATAGCCTTCCCCCTTCCATGTATATACCACTTGGCTATGACTATAAGGTGCAGTGGTGACTCTTTCTTGGACTTAGCATATATCTTTTATCCTTCTTAGAAGTTGATCTTCTTCTGACTTGTTAGGGCCTAGAAAACTAAGAGAATTATATAGAATTCCTTGCTGACTCTACCTAGTAAGTTAATTGACTGATTGAGGTCATGTGTTCAGATTTCTTTTATTTCTACAGGTGTTTGATGGACATGGTGGTATTGATGTAGCATTATTCATAAAAAAGAACATACCGAACTATATCGTTAAAGACTCCAATATCCTGATTGGCATAAAAAAGGCTATTAAGAATGCCTTTGTGAAGGCTGATCATGCATTTCTTAATGCTTCATCTCTTGATAGTTCCTTTGGCACCACGACATTGACTGCCCTAATCACAAGAAGGTTAGAGACTGTAATACTTCATTTCTACCTATCACTATTGACTGTAACTTGGGCTTGATGTTTCCAAAAACTCATTGATCATTGAAGTTGATATAACATTGGGGATTATTTTTACTTTTATGATGTTTTCTTTATTGCAATAATTTGTTTAACATAGTAATGTTGCAGGACCATGTTAATTGCTAATGCTGGAGATTCTTGAGTTGTGCTTGGCAAACGGGGAGGAGCAATTGAGCTCTCTAAAAACCACAAACCCAACTACACCGTTGAAAGACTAAGAATTGAGAAACTTGGCAGTATCATATATGATGGTTACCTCAATGGTCAACTATCAGTGGCACGTGCTCTTGGTGACTGGCATATAAAGGGCTCCAAAGGTTCAAAAAGCCCCTTAAGCTCTGAGCCAGAATTGGAGGAGATCCTTTTGTCAAAGGAAGATGAGTTTTTGATAATTGGGTGTGATGGGTTGTGAGATGTGATGAGCAGCCAGTGTGCAATTACAATGGTGAGGAAAGAACTCATTATGCATAATGATCCTGATAGGTGTTCGAGTGCACTTGTTAAGGAGGCACTCCAACGCAACAGTTGCGATAATCTCACAGTTGTTGTGGTTTGTTTCTCCCATGATCCACCTCCTAAGATTGAAATTCCTAGATCCCAAAAGAGGAGTATATCAGCTGAAGGGCTGGATATTTTAAAGGGTGTCCTGAATGATTTATAAACATTATTTTATGACAGCTTGTATAGACCAAATTGGAGTGTATGTATCCTTTGGTGGGGCATTTTTTTTTTCCCGTGTCCTAGTGCTGCCCCTTGTTGCGGCTAGATATTACTAATTGCTTTTAACAATCATATTTGTAAACTTGAGAATTGACATACTTCTTAATTACTTGAATTTTGGAGCTTATCATTTGTACTATTGAAAAATCATTGGTACTAGAGTGAGTTGGGCGGCTGGGGGGGAGGGGAAATAAGGACCAAAGTCAAGTCTTTAAAGTTTCACAAATATATTTAAAATATATTTTTTATCTTATTAAAAAAAATAAAAAAGCAATCTTAGACCCTAGCCATATTTCACTGTATCAGTTTCTCAAAAATAAAAAAGTGTAACACTCTCTCAGTCTCAAACTTGGGTCATTGGGACCGTAGCCGCCACACTGCCACCGCCTCTGTCTCCAATCTCCCGCCGCCAAGCATCGAACCAACCTCACCGCCTCACTAAGTCATTTTCTCTCTCTCTGATCTCCAATCTCTCGATTTCAGGTTTATTTCTTTTATGTCTCACACCCAGTCCTCTCTCTTTTTGGTTACTATGTTCTGTTTGATAGTTTTTTGTTTATATATATATATATATATATATATATCCCATTCCATCTGAATAAATACTTTTAGATTTTGATCTCTCACAAAATTTGGTTTCTTTTTTTATTAATAGTGATTGGTATTTTGTGTTTTGATGGGGGCCCAAATGTATCTCTCAGTCTTTTCTTCTTCGAGGAACAGTACTCTGCACAGAGTTCTTGGCGGCAGACTGAAAGGTACCCTCTTATCTCTTCTCTCTTGGTTTGTGTGTGTGTGTGTTTTGGTTTGCCCCAACTTTGATGCATTTTGTTCTGTTTTGTGAATTAAAAAATGGGTATGTATGTATATGATGCCCCAAGTTTGGTGTAGCTATTTCTGATATATCAAACACTATTTAGCTTTTCTTTACACTTTGAAGCTTGGGTATTCGTATTTGTCATTTTTCCTATTTATAAATGCGTTTTTGTTGCTGTGGTTTGAAGCTACCGTTTTTCTTTCCTCTCTGTTTCTGTTTTCTTTAGTATACTTCCTGTGTACTGCATCCACTTTTTTCTGTTCAATGAAATCCTTAGTTAGCTTTGTGACTTTAGTTTTTCCTTTTGGCTATTAGTTTAGTCGAAAATTTTCATTTTGAATGGTGGGTGTGATTTATTTTGATAGGTATTTAAATTCATGTCATTTTTTATCAGGGTTTTCTAAAGTATTGTTTGATTGGCAAGGTTTAGGTGGTAAATGCTGCTATGTGTTAAAGTTGGCATTTTGACTTTAATTGAGTTGAATTAGTATTAGTTTCATAATGAAATTTATTGTTTGCTGTGACTTTAAAATTTGGGTTTTTTTTTTTTTTGTTGGGTGTGTGTAAAGTTTGATGAATCATTGCTACATCACCTTAAAGTTTACAGATACACAACCCCACCTGCTATGTATCAGGTAATCCAGAGGAACTCCTAGTGGGGATTGAACCTAGGATGTCTGGGTTTACAGCTCAGCTCAAGCCTCCTACCATTAGGTTGCACCCTCACGGGTACACTTAGCTTTGATAATCATAGTTTCATTTCAATCCAGATACAAATGTTCCATGGATCTTCTATTTTCTAGTGTATTAGAAGAACGCAATGTCTCTGGTTGAGATTTTTATGTGATGATCCAGATAGAGTTATGTTAGGGTTGTGCTGCGTACTTCTCTTTGTAGCTTGTGTAGATTTATGTTAGGACAGTCACTGTTCTAGATTTATATGTATTTGTTGAGCATTGTGGACTATAATGCTTATCTCTTGTTATCAAAGCCCATTTTAGTTTTAAATGTTTGTATTTCTACAAAAGGTCTATTATACTGATGAAGGTATTCAAGATGCATTTTCTTATTTCACTTGTTTATTGGAGACTTCTCTACCGTCCATGAACTGTGATGGTAGTTTGTAAATGGCTGTTTAGGAAGTGATCTTTAGGCCATTTTCTTTGTTTTGACTTTTACCATTGTACTGTACAGTAATTTCATAAACTGCGGCATCAAGATCTGTGGAGTACCACTTGAACTTGGAAAAGCTCTATGTATTAGGCACTAATTGTGGTAATTTTAAGTTTTATATTCAGTTTGTTTTTCTTTTATTTTTTCATCTTTATAGTCTTGTAGCCATGAATTTGGAAAAGGAAACAGTTGAGCTCCAAAATTTTTTTTTTGATAGGTAATCAGAGAACCATTATTAATGAGTAAAAAATGAATAGTACAAGTTGTTCAACAAGAAACAGATGAAACAAACAGCAAAACAAAAAAGAGGGTAATCAGGAAGTTAATCTAAGGGAAAACATAAACTTAGAGAGAGAAGAGGAAGAATCAGTAAAACCCCAACAACAAGACCACTCAAAATGGTTTGGAGCTATCTTTTTCCAACCCATTATGTGGCGATCAAAGGGACCATCCATGTGTAGTTTTAGTCACATTACTTTTTTAATGAATCAAGTAACTTGTTTAAATAATATACATGAATGGTCTTATAAATTGCCACGTAGTGAGTTGGAAGAGACAATTCAAACTAGTTTGGAGTCAAACTTTGTCCTTTGGAAAATTGTTACTGTATGGCAAAATACATGATATCATGTTAGATATTACAGCTAATTGCAAATTCAATACATGAACACACTGTCTGATAGTTGGTAAATTTGTATGGTAGAAAGGTAAAAATATTATACATTCCACATTGCCCTTGTGCCTTGAAATTGGGTGGTGAAGCAAATTTCACGCTTGGAACATGCCATGCTTATAATTCTGTGTTACTCACCCAACTAGGATATGTGGATGACGTAGGAGATGTGGTTTGAATCTGAATCTCTTTTCTTGGTGGAAATATCGGATTTTTGCATATGCCTTATGAGTTTATGCAAGATTACAAGGTTTGCGCTAAGAATGCTTTCTTTTGGAGTTTAACATTAGCAAGCAACTGTTGAACATTTTGGTGGCTGGATCAAATATATATTTAAAATTACTTACCAATTTCCCCTCCCCTCGTGTGTTTGTTACATATTTGTGCATGCTGATGTGGTCAGTATCTTGTTCTGCATTGGTATGGTTAATCAAAGCTTGCCAATGAGCTTTGGCCTAGACTGTTGGGAAAAAGAAAATTTTGAAAATATAACCAACTGGGATAATATGAATGTTGGAGAAATTGCTGTTTCAAAAATATGAGCGTTGGAGGAAAAAATATTTTTATGAAGTAGTGAAAGGATAAAGAGTGGCTGCATCTTTTAGCTTTGGGGGCATATTGATCTACTTGTCACTTCTATCCATTATTACAAGTGTCATTAGATGCTATTATCTCATGTTTCTATTTTCTGATTGATGCCTAGTGACATATAGAATTTGAGATTCCTGCTAGATGTATGTGAGAGTATACTTGATATTAGGCAAATGATGCTATTGCTATCTATCAGTTGATTTATTTGCTGATGATAATGGGAAATGCGTACTGAACTACCATGCTACGTTTCAAATGATACATAAGACACCTACGATATTTTGGCAGGGTGCAGTGTAGAGAAAGGGTAGAGGAAGAGGAAGAGTAGGCATGTCGACCCTAAAAGAGATCCTAACACGACGGCCCTTGGCGGCAACTATCCGGTTGACAGTGCCAGCTGGAGGGGCCAGACCCGCACCACCTGTGGGCCCAGCACTGGGTCAGTACCGACTGAACCTGATGGCCTTCTGCAAGGACTTCAATGCCCGCACTCAAAAGTACAAGCCTGACACCCCTATGGCAGTCACCATCACGGCCTTCAAGGACAACACCTTCGAATTTATTGTCAAATCCCCCTCCGTAACCTGGTACCTCAAGAAAGCAGCTGGAATCGAGTCTGGCAGCTCCCGCCCCAGCCACGTGGTTGCCTCCTCCATTACCCTCAAGCACATCTATGAGATCGCCAAGATCAAGCAGTCTGATCCTTATTGCCAGTACATGTCCTTGGAGTCTATTTCCAAGTCCATCATTGGGACTGCAAATTCTATGGGGATTAAGGTTGTTAAGGATTTAGATTGACTATGTTAGACATTTATTTTTGACCTTCTAGAGTTTTTTCCTTTCAATTTTTCTTTAAAAGGTTGGCTTCAGTTGTCATGTTTTATTTTCGGTTGAAGTTGAATGATTTTCTTTTCGTGCTAATTAGTAATGACTTGATAATAAGCAATGGAACTAGTTACTTAAAAATGGAACTATTGTTTGATAACCTTTAAGGAACTAGTGTTTCAAAATGTGTACAAATCATATTTGAAAAATGTGGAAACAAATTTCTGTCCTTTAGACATTGTTGGGTCTTTTAAAGTGTTACATTGCTTTCATATGATTGTTTAATCTAGAATTGAGGAATTTGGTGACCCACTATACAAATTGAAGTAACTTGGGTAATGTGAAGAATGTACCTTCAATCATATTACTAAGTAAGTTGAGCTAATGTTTGTAGTTCATAATTTTAGGATTGTATTTCACTGTTGAGAATGGATTTGGTGTGTGCGTGTGGAGATCAGATTCACTATTAGTGTCTGTTTGATATAATTAATTTTGTCAACTTATTTTACTATTCAGCTTATTTTTAGTACTATTTATGAGTCTCACTGCATTTTTTGGTATCATTTATGAATTCTACTGTATTATTTCAGCTAATTTTTACTTTTATCTGCAGTACTTTTAGTAAAAAAATTTTAGTTTCAGTAAAATAAGTGGATCCCAAACTGACCATTAGTGTGCATTTGGTTTCAGCTTAAAAAGCTAACTTATTTTACTATTCAGCTTATTTTTGTCATTATTTATGGGCTCTACTGCACTTTTTGGTACTATTTATGAGTTTCATTGTGTTATTTCAATTACATTTTACCTTTATTTACAGTATTTTTAGCCAAAAAAAATTTAATTTTAATAAAATAAACAGATTTCAAATAGACCTTATAACGTAAGATTGTCCATATGATTTGTTATGTATCTTTTAAAATAGGTTTAAAAACCCTGCTGTGTCAGGTTTATGAGAGTGAAGCTAGTGACATTGATCACTTGTTAGAAAAAAAAAATAATAATAATAATAACAATGTGGAGCATGTCCCATTGTGATAGATAGACTTGCTGTGCTTATCTGTATTCTATGTCTGGGTTTACATTAGAGGTAAACCCGTAAACCTAGACTGACTCCAATAACGCGAATGATATGCCTGGCCAGATGACTTTGGAGACTTCTTGTTGTTCTACTTGATTTGAGAGAGTATGTTAGAATAGGCTTTTAAAGTGCTCTTAAAGGTCACCAAAGGAATTTATTATGCATTAATCAAAATTAGTCATGATATATGTAGGGTCTCGTTTTTCAGCCCAATTCCACACGGTGGGTGGGATCTTGGACCAGTGGGCCCAATATAATGAATTTGTAAAGAGTGGGCTAAAAGGCTAAGTCTTGGTGAACGGATAGTCGTTAGTCATGGTGTTCATGATGATCGTATAGAGGTGAGCTGAGTTTATCCAAGAAGACTTTCTCCTCGGCATGGCCTGGGTGGCTCCGGTTCTTGGACCTTGTCCTCGCCCCTTTTCTGGACTGTTTCTTCCTCCTTTTAGACTAGCTTTTTCCTTCCCCTCAACGTTCACGTGTAGGTTCAGTTTTATAGGGCTGGTACTTGTCCCATCAGCCCATACCCAAAGTGGTTGGGGGTAGTTGTAAAAGCTGAAAAGTATGGTTCTGTCAGATGCAGAGTATTTAATTGCAGTAATGACAGTCTTTCCTTTGTTCTTTGTTGTTTTAGTATTTTCCCTGTTCGGCGAAATGACTCGAAATGTCATCACTAGGACCGAGTTGCTCGCTTTGCCCTCGGCTACATTTATGGTCGAGGAGGGTCCTTCCTATGGCCGAGGAGGATCCTTCCCATGGCCAAGGGGTGGGCCTTCCTTGGATCGGGCCTTGGGCCCAGCACAGATATTGACATGGGCCTCCCGGTTTTATACCCCCACAATATAAATTATTAAAATAGTTAGTGAAATTTTTGTATTCCTTAACTTATTTGACTTAAAATAGGCTGAGACCAATTACCTTATGCTAACTTGTAACCCACGCTTCCCCAAAAAAAAAACTTGTAATCCGTGCTTATGCATGGAAATATTGAATAATAATAAATAAATAAATAATTAAAGTGTCCACTTTTCTTGTAAAGGTTATTTTTGTGGTCTTCTTGGCTTTGTATTAGTTGTTAATGTATCATTTACTTTGTCACAAAATTTTAAAAAACTTAGATGAGACACATGGCCATAAATTAGGCTTCCAATTTGAAATTTAATTAAATTTTCTCTAACTTTTGGCTATATATACACTAAATTGTTCAATGATATTAATTTTCTTTTTCTTAGTTTGTTCAACTTAGATAGCAAAGAAAGTAAGTAGAGAGTATAATTTAGGTAATGCTCTTGTGCTATAATTCTTATAAATATATCAACACACATTCTACTTATATATGAAAATAGAACATAAATATTCTAAATTTTACACATTCAAACCCTTGCAAAAAACTTGTAGTCTGAAAGTTACTGATCGCAAAAGATTTTAAAGTGTTACAACACAACCACCCACAAACAGCCAACCAACCAAAGGCCTACCAAACTTCAGACTAATAGAGCTCGTGTAATAGGATATACTAATAAGAAAAATGCATCAAATTTTTTCAGCTAAACAAAAATATTCACTCACCTAAAACCAAGTCAAAACCTTTTTCATGATTCATTGTTTACTCTGCAACAAACAAAAAACAATTAGCCCCAACTTTGTATACAATTTAACGGCTGCAAAAGCCAAACAGAAACCAAATCAATCACAGAAAGAAAGAAATCGAGAGTCCTATATACGTACGCATGAGAAAAAGATCTGAGGGGTTAGGTGGCTTGTACCTAATCATTTTCCTATTTAAATTCTCTAGATAAAAAAAAAATTAGCACACAGTAATCATAGACATAAATTGCTACTATGGGCGTTAGATAGATGCTCTCTAGTCCCTGGCGATTGTAATGGAGTAAGTTCTCTCTCAATTTATGTTGGTCCTTCACTTTGAGGTTTTAACCCATTGGACCCTTTGATTTTTATGGTGGAATAAATTCCTTACAGCAAAATTTAAACAAACTCCTCCTTTTGTATTAAAGCATGAAGAAACTAATAAATATTGAAACTATACCTGGTGCATGGCATAGATATAAACATCAGTATGAAGCCAAATTCATTGTATTCATTAAAAAAAAAAAATTTGGATTTCTCAATTATTGCATGACACTTGGAAGGATAATTATAGTGTGGTTCCCACATCTGACACAAAGATTAATATTTTTTTTCTGGACACATGATGCAATATTGGGCTCCAATTACAAATTCTAATTAGACTTTCTCTGAGTTTTACCCATTAATATATTTTGTATTAAAGCATGATTTAATAAACATTGAAACTATACCTGGTGAATGGCATAGATATAAACAATAGTATAAGTCCATATTCGTTGTATTCATTAAAAAAAAAAAAGGATTTCTCAATTATTGTAAGACACTTGGAAGGATAACTATAGTGTGGTCCTCACATTTGACACTAAGATTAAGATGTTTTTTTTGGACATATGGCGCAAAATTGGACTCTAATTACAGATTCTAATTAGACTTTTTCTAAGTTTTGCCTATTAATATATATATATATATATATATATGTATATATATGTTGATTTCTATTAAGTTAACAACAATAATAAAATTTTGGCTAAAATGCAAATCGCATTTTCTAAGTTTGACTGAAATTCATTTAAGTTTTTTAACTTTATTTTTGTTCAATTGTGTCTTTTAAATTTCAAATTTATTCAATTCAAGCATTCTATCTAATAATTTCAACCTATAGAGTTTACTTCATGATGGTTTCTTTTAGGCTAAAATGTAAAACCCACCCTCTAAGTTTATTCTAAATTCATTTCAGTTTTCTAACTTTGATTTCATTTATTTTAGTCCTCTAAGTTCCAGATTTATTCAATTAAGGCATTTTTGTCAACTTTTGTTAAAATTTTTTGAAAAAACAATTCTGCAAAATACTTTTCAATCATTAATTGAATTTTTTTAATTTAAAAAATGTGAAGAAAAATTTAAAAAATTGGAAAATTAACCACAACATATAACAAAAATTGATGAAAAAACCTTAGTTAAATAAACTTGAAAGTTAGAAGACTAAAATGAACGAAAGTAAAGTTAGAGAACTGGAATAAATTTTGGTAAAACATAGAGGCTGAGTTTTGCATTTTAGCATTTCTTTTATTATCGGGCTAAAATACCAATTGGTCTTTAATTTAGGAAGGGTTTGAAACATAGAGGGTGAGGCATTGTGTTTTGGGTTTGGGTTCAAGTTGAATGAAGAACTGAGATTTTTTCTGGGTATGTTCTTTTGTGTTTGTTTATGTTTAATATGTTCCTAGATCTAAATTTATACTTGTTTTGGTTTTTAATTTTGTTTTTTGTTTTGTATTTCTTCAAAATTAACATGTTTAATTTTTTTTTTCCAAATGCTGAGGTGGCAATTTAATTGTTGACGTAACTTTTTTAAAATGCTAAAATAATTTTTTATTTTATTTTATTAGTCACGTCCTCATCTAATTGCCACAATGCATTCGGTTTGTCATGTAAACAATTTTCATTACTGAGATAACGGTAGGAACCAAAATAGTAACAATTTTCGATTTTCAAGACCAATATAGGCGCTTAAAAAAAAAAAAAGGACCGAAACGAGAATTGACCCGAAATGTAAGGACTAAAAATATATTTTCACCATACAAGAATTGTGTTCATATGGATGAAAATGAAATCCATCAATCTTTATTTTAAATTGTGTATTTGTATACCACTTTATTTACAAGAGCCTTCCGGTAATTGCAAATCGCATATTTGTTCTTCATTATTTATTTATTTTGCAAAATCGTCGCTTGAAATTTTTTATTATAAAATTATAGTCTTGGATGATGTGTCAGAGTTTAATTTCGTTTATGAATTAGAATTGTGTTAATTTATTTCATAACATAAAATTTTAAAAATGTTTCAATGCTATCTTACACCTATTTCCTTTTAGAAACAGATTGGTTTCTTTAAATTACTTTACCAACTGAATGATTAGATCTATCGTTTTTTTTTTTTTTTTTTTTTTTTTGAGAAGGATCTATAGTTTTTTTTTTTGGGTTATAAAAAGGATTTTGTTAATTGACATTAAGCAGTAATAATGAATAAAATGAGCAGTGTAAAGTGTAAACAGTAGCATTGTCTAAATTATATACAAAATTTCCACATCAGGAGCTAGAGAATAGAGATTAGATAATAAAAAAAGTTACAAAATCATCATGCTGGAATCAAGTTTGGGCAAATGTATAAGCACAATTATTTACTTTTTACATTGGCACAAAATGATATGAAGAAGGAGATACCATTTTGTATAATGTCAAAATTTACTCCGAAAGTAATCTTCAACCCCCAAACTTATTGCTGCTTTTATTTTATGGCTCCAACTCAAACCCCACTTTTTTCAATCATTCATCAATTGTCCCTAAACCCCCAATAGGCAATATCTCCCCAGATTCTATTCCTTTCACAGAGTCAAAAAGAAAGCCCACTCCACCAAGAATAGAAAAAGTCACGAACAGAGAGAGAGAGAGAGAGAGAGAGACTTCAAAAGCATGTGAGAAAAGTGCGAAAGTCACATGACTCCTGACAATACAATGGCAAGCGTGGGAATTGAAAAAGGTTATTACAAATTGATAAGATCATAATTTAACAAATTAACATCACAGTAAGATTTCCCAAAAAAAAAAAAAAAAAAAACATAAAAGTAAAGGGGTATAACTATCTATCAAAAAAGTAACTTAATAAAAGAATGTTTAAAAAAATTTTGGAATTACTTTTATATACTTTTTGCATAATCACTACTCAAAACATTCTTATCTAGTGCTTCAAAAGCACCAAAAATGTAAAATAGATGTCCCAAAACAGAAAAGCATGCCAAAAGTCACCCACAAAGTAATATACAATATAGAAATTTATACAACATAATATATATATATATATATATATATGCATACTAGTCGGAAACCCGTGCAACGCACGGGAACTTACCTATTTATAATAGACTAAAATAATTTTATAAAATTTTAAATTGATTATGAAACTATACTATTGCGTGAATTGCTCCTATATTTTTTAGTTACAATTTGATGAATAAGCCAAATTTAGATATTGAAAAAAAAAAAAAAACTAAAAAGTTCTGATGTTAAAACGTTTGAAAGGGGAAAAAAATCAGAAAATTTACTGGCACTGCCTAGAAATTATTGAAACAAAACAAAATATATATGACTACCAAATAGAGAAATATAAGAGAAAGATAGGTTACCTTCAAGAGAATAATCCATAGTTATAACAGTTGAAATTTGCTAAACTGTTTCAAATATTGCAAAAAATTGAATCCAAAAATTTAGATGGTTAAACTTTCAAAAGACAATAAAATTAATAATCAAAACATTCAGAACCTACAAATTATAAAAACAAAAAAAAAAATCATTATTGCGAGACAATTTCAATAAGAATGGAAAGCTTTTCTAAGTTTTTTTTATCCAATTCTTCCTAATTAATGAAAAATTTGGTTCAAACATTGTCGAACACTTTGAAAGTGCAAATAATATAGGCTTCCAACATAATCTTTAATTAATAAACAAAGAAGCATGACACCATAAGAGAAAATATAAGATAATATATAGGGCATATACCTTACTCCACAGCTGTGAGAAAATATCCACACAAAAGGAATTGAAAACTTGTACATATGTCTCCATAAGGTAAAGCTTAAGGTTATATAATCTAAAATAATATAGAATATAGCATCTTTGAACCACACAAAAAGTTAGCAAACTTACTACAATACTTGTAGTTATACTATATATTGTAAAGTACTACTCCATACAAAACAAAAGCAAAAAAAACTAATTCACAAAAAAGAGAAAAAGTAATAGCAAGCGTACCAAAGAAATTGAAGTTTAAGGTTTTCTCTCTTAGTGAAGACGGACAGAGGAGATTGCTTTAGGGTTTTCAAAGATTTTGTCTCTTATATATATATATATATATATATATATAAAGAGACTCCTGTTAGGACTCTCTCACTATTTAGTTTTAAAAATTAAATTTTTTTAAAATTAAAATGATGATGTGGAAAATTGTGAGAGTTTCAAAGGTTTCGGTTTTATATATATATATATATATATATAGATGAGTCTATGACATGTCTATGTAACTTCTCAATTTTTTTTTTCTCTATCTCATCTACAAAAAAATACACCCTGTTACGGGTGTGTATTTTCTCTCCTGACAACTGATGAGTCCCACCAACTGTAAGAAGGAGGAAACATACATCCATAATAGGGTCTAGTCTACTTCCTCTTATCTACTTAAAACTCTCGCTTTTGCTCTTCTTTCTTCTTTTTTTAGATTATTTTAATATAATATATTATAAAATAGAGTATAAGATATAGCGGTGTAGAGTGTATTATTAAAATGATAATGTAAAATATGCAAAATGCAATATTTATTTATTTATTTATTTTTGCATTTTCGGGCATGAATGCACTCACTCATAGAAAATCCTAACAAATTCCATAAAAACAAATAAATAAAAAAAAATCCAAAAACCAAAAACATTATCCAATGGAACCAAAACATTCTTATCCAATGCTTCAAAAACACAAAAAATGTAAATAGATATCCAAAAACACAAAAGGACACCAAAAATCACCCACTCCCTATTATGTATAATACAAAATTTTATACAACATACTATAGGGAGCATGTAAATATACATGTCCATTTTAGCTCATCTAAATCTTTTTTCTTCTTATTTTTTTTTATTCCATTCTCCCTCTAAATACTAAAAACTCTCACCCTCTCTCCTTTTTTTTAAAAAAAAATATTATTTTAATATAATGTATTATAAAATATATATATCATAGAAAATTCTAATAAATTATATTAAAAAAAAAAAAAATCCAACAGACACTTCTTAACAACATTATTCAATCGAAGCAAATTATATTTTCTTTGATTGAATGGCGTTGTTCTACACGCTCTAAAATTGAGGGTGGGTTTATGTAAAATATATAGTACTAGTGGTAATAGCACTGTAACGTGCAAGATATTAGACATGTCCTCTCGCACGTGTCAACTTTCTCAATCTTTCCGTCTCTCTCTCTCTCTCTGACTCTCTCACTTTTCATTTTCTCAACCACTCTTTTACACTATTTTCAGACTCAGTTCCTTGTTTAGTCAGGGAGAGAGAGAGAGAGAGGGAGAGACACAGACACAGACACACACAGAGGGGTTCTTCAATCTTCAATGAAAGGGGAGGGAAAGATGGTGTTGAATTCTAGAATGAAATGGGTTGGTCTGGTTGGACTTGTGCTCTCTGCTTTTTCTCTCTTCATTCACTTTTTGCTTGCTAGATTTAGTGCAGAGGCCATTGTAGATTACCAGTCTTCAATCACTCTCTTCTCTTGGCGACCCATCTTTGAAAGTCCTCTTTTTCCCATAACTGTAATGTGCTAATACAACCCCACTTACTTCTTTTGCTTCTTTCTCCTTTTATGCTCCGAAAATTTGAATGCTTTCTATATATATATATACTGTTTGAATGTAGTGTTTAACCAGCTTCATAATCGTTCCATATTGTTTTTTATTTTGCTGGGTTTTAAATTTTCTGTTGCTTACTTGGGTGGTGCTTATGGGGGTGTGATTTTTTTTTTTCTAAGAATGAGGAGGCTAATGTTGTTTGGGGCTAATGGGCACTCTTGGCTGCTATATCATATAATTGTAGGATTTTTTTTTGGATCTTTAGATATTGCTGTAGAAAACACGGCTAGATTTTTGTTTGTTTGGTTTCTTAATAAATTCGATCAGCTCTATGTTTGTTCCTTATTATGGATCTATGTTTTTGAATTTTTGCAATAATTTAGAGTACAGCTCATAGCCTCGTACTCATTGGTTTTATCCTATTCTTTATCTAGCAATTGGCCTCTAGTATTTTGGGGACCCTATTATCTCTGTGTCTTATAAACTGTGTTTTTCTTGTTGTCTGTTTATGGCTACTTATATTTCTACTTTTAACTTCTTGTGCAGAGTCCAATGTATAGAAGACTGTGGGGTCCTGTAAGGCGTCTTGAGTTTTTGCATCCTGATGCAAATCCAAGAGGACACTATGCTGGTTAGGTCTCATTTGCATCTTGGTAGTACATTCTGCATTAGTTCAATGCTTTGTAGAGATTATTGTTATTGATAGAACAAAAGCAAACGAAGAGTTGAAGTTAATTCGGGATAAATGTTGCCTGAGAAGAAAATTGTCTTTTCCTTTTGAAGTTAACCTGCAACAATGGGGATTGAAAATCTTTAATCTATGACAAATTCCAATGGTCTACAATGAAATCTTAATGTGAACTATTTACTAAAAACAGCAGTATACTTATCAAGGCATAGGAGCATATTATAAATTTATAATTGAATATATGTTGAAAGGTCAATGTCATTTAATCTATCAAACTTTTGTTCTCATCAAACTAATGATATTTAACTTTTTAGTGGATGGTTGTAATGCTATTTTGCCCCAGAATCAACCAAAGCTTAAGCCTTTTTTTTTTTCATGAAATAAAGAAGCCATTATACTACTTTGAATCTCTTCAAGGAATGCACAATACTATTTGTCATTTGGCATAGAGAAGTGAAGCTTCAAAGAACTATTAACTAATGTTCAAAATTAAATTTAACCTTAGATAACACCTATATATATCAAGAGACCAAAATTATGTTTCAGACATTGTATGTAAATCTGAGAAGTTAACCTGCAAGTTGAAACTTTTAGGGAACTAGATATGTCCTCTATGTGATCATGGACCATGGGTTCACATCAAAAAGAAGATTAGGAAGTGAAATATTGGCCAAATACGTGCTTGGTTTTTCCTGAATTTTTGTTTACAGTTTACCGAATTGGTTTCATGCTTGCAGTTCATTTCTCTATAAATTCAATGTTTGGAACTTTGGCATTTATGCTTATTGAAAGAGTCTTTGGTGTGACTTAAGTAAGAGAGTTTGTCAATATATCAGTTTGTTTGTTATCCGCGCAGGATATGCCAAACATTCTTGTCTCTAGATCTAAATAGAATTGGAGATGGTTCAACTCATTTAATTATTCTCCATTTTTTAAACCTAAAATTTTAGTTCAATGCATTAAACTCACTGTGCATTTGAAATGAAGCCTAGTTGGGGAACAAAAGGGGGGAGGGAGGTGTTATGTTGAAGAAGAAAACTAAAAAGTTCATTTTTCTGTTGTTTTTCAATTTGTGCTTGTTTATTTTTAATAACTAAAGGGGTGTTTCTGATTAAAAATATCTGTAGCAGATGTCAGTTCACAAACAAATGGGTTTATCTTTGTTAGAATACAAGGAGGTTTCCATGAGATCAGGAATTCGGTGAGGATGTCATGTTTGAATCACATATATTCAAATGTCATATTAAACTATATATATAATATCATTGTGTTCTTTCAGATATGCGATGTGGTTGTGGTTTCTCGGCTTCTAAATGCTACTTTGGTAATTCCTGAGATCCAATCAACTACAAGCAAGAAGGGGATTAGGTTGAATTTCCTCCAGATAACCAGAATGATTAAGTTTGATTATAGCCTAAATTAATTTAACCAGTTAATATTCTAATTGGTTTATTATATTTTATAATTTATGCAGTTCTGAGTTCAAGAGTTTTGCATACCTGTACAATGAGGAACAGTTCATGGCAGCATTAGCAAAAGATGTGAAAGTTGTAAAGACTCTTCCAAAAAATCTCAAATGGGCAAGAAGGAAGAAAGAAATTCCAAGTTTCAAAGTGCGTTACTCAGCTTCACCATATTATTATCTGAACCAAGTTCTTGTAGTATTGAAGAGGCATTCGGTGGTTGAACTAGTTGTGTCTGAAGGTGGATGCTTGCAGGTAATGACTGTTATTGTGTACCTTCCTATTTCTGGGATCCATAGCTTGAGGTCGAACTTGACTTTCACCCTAGTTGTAATTGCAGCTTGGAGCATAGTGTACTGAGTAAAGTATGGCATATTGATTTAATCCTGCTTTGGATGTGTTGGATGCCTTAATTGACTCTTCATTTAGTGATATTTCCACTGGTTTGTCTGGTCTAATGTTTACTTGTTAAATGTGATGTTGACCACAACTGGGTTGATTTGGGGTGTGCATTTGGGATGTTCAAAACTAGGAATGTAATCCAACTAGGAATTTAAACCCCCCATTCCCCCACCACCCACACCCCACCCCCCCCCCCCCCCCCAACAAAAAATATATATATATATATATATATGTATACAACTAGGAAATGGATTTGTTTGATCTCCATGGGAAACCCATGGATGCCCTTAATCCATTTATATGTTTTGCGCCATTAAATATAGGAAGTTGATTCGTGTTTAAATATTCTTCAATTCATTGTTATATTAAAAACTTTAAGTGGCATACATGTATAGTATACCTAAAAAGGTTTGTATCAACTTATAAAAGAAATTTATATATTCATTTGCTATTTGCTATGAAGATTCCCTATGGTTGTTCATAATATTTACCAGATGGCATTGGATGAAGCTGTTGTCAGAATATCTGTGTTTGATTTTTTTTTCCTCCTGGAATATTTTTTTCTTTGCAGCTCAAAAATTACAATTTACAAACCTTTCTTTGTTGGAGTTTTATGTTCTTGATTTAATGTCATTGTTCCTAATAATAATCTCTTTTTATGTTTTGAGCTGTTACTATTTTATCCTGCTTGATTTAGGCCATCCTTCCTCCCCAACTTCAACACAATGAAGAGCTTCAAAGGCTGAGATGTAGGGTTGCTTTCCATGCTCTACGGTTCCGGCAAGAGGTCCAGGAACTTGCCACCAAAATTTTACTTAGGTCATTGATGACTTTTCATAAACCTCTCTCTCTCTCTCTCTCTCATTTATCATCTCTACTTTTTACTTACTTCCAATGTTATTTTAGGTTAAGGGCTCCTGGACGGCCATTTATAGCCTATGATCCTGGGATGACGAGAGATGCTTTAGCATATCATGGATGTGCGGAACTCTTCCAGGTATCTGCTTTAAACTGGAAATGCATGATTGAGATGTTTTACAACTCTTCTCAGAATTTGATATGTGTCCTCTGACTTGGAATCACTTTCCAAGGATGTACATACTGAATTGATCCAGCACAAAAGGTCTTGGATGATGAAACGTGGGATTGTCAAGGGGAAGCTTCCAGTGAATTCAGCTAAGCAACGCCTTAATGGTTCTTGTCCACTAATGCCAGAAGAGGTATGAGATTGCTAGATATTAACTCCCAATGTTAAAATTGTTCCAATAATACAAATACCAAAGATGGTTGCTTCCTGATAATCTCCAAACCTTAGGGGTTGGAGGGTGCTCATGTCACTACACTGTAGGAGTGATGGGTGTTATTTTAAAATTTCCTTTCTTTAGCTTTTTTTAATGGGAAATTGTCCGGGTAAACTCTCCAGTGTACTGTGGAAGTAGGCAAACCTGTTATGTTTGAGTCCATGCTTTAAAAATGACTGATCAACTTGGCCACTCTTTTAATTAAGCATAGTTGTCTATCGATGGGGCAAGATTTTAAAAATTCTGAGCCTTTGATCCTAATCCCATGGATTTCTACAGGTTGGTATTCTTCTTCGTGCTTATGGATACTCATGGGACACGATAATATATGTCTCTGGCGGAGAAGTCTTTGGTGGTCAAAGGACATTAATTCCTCTTCATTCTATGTTTGAAAATGTTGTTGATAGGACCTCCCTTAGCACCCCATGGGAGCTTACTTGGATTTATGGTCGTGAGGCTAACCTTGTCAGCAGCTATCCTAGTACTCCACCTTCGATTGAGAAAGAGATGAAGCATGAAGCTTGGAAAACTGCAGGCCCACGCCCTCGGCCGCTTCCACCACCTCCAGCCCGACCAAAATCATATAACATTGAAGGTTGGTGGGGTTGGGTGGCTGAGAGCGATAATGAGCCTGAGAGCACGGTAATGGAATTGCGGACCAATGCCCATAAATTGCTATGGGAAGCAATTGACTATGTTATATGCATTGAAGCTGAAGCGTTCATCCCTGGATTCGATCGTGATGGCAAGGGACATCCAAATTTTGCTAGCTTGGTTATGGGGCACAGACTCTATCAGTCAGCTGCACTGAAAACATATAGGCCAGACAGGTAATTATCACATCTATCTGGATGCTGCGTATCTTCATATGACATTCTGAATAAGAGAATCAGGACGTGATTTAGATTATTTGACTGTTATTTTGCCTGTGTCAAGGCATTGAGATCAATTGCCGAATGTCTCTCCCCTTTATTTTTCTTTTCAAGTTGTTATATTGCTGTGTCTTTATGCCATAACACTACTAATTGGACAGCATAGGCTATTTAAGACCATAAAATCAGTGTAGGTGTTTCTTTTTCCCACGTTAAATCTTGATAGCTTGTGGGACTTGCACTTGAAGATCCCGCTACATGAAGTAAATTGGTCGAGCAATCTCAGTATTTTGTTCTTCTCCAATGCTGATATATATGATATAGCGGCATGCCTAAATTATCTTAATCAATAAAACGTCTTGCTAATCATCTTAAGTTATCTCAAATTGTTAACTCATGAAGATTCTCTCTCATTGTTCTTTAAACATGTCTCTGTCAATGCAGAAAAGAAGTTGCCAAGCTTTTTGAAAAAATCCAGGATCATCTATATCATGCAAACCATACTTGGCTAAAATCAGTACGGAAGCATATGAGAAAGAGATTGATTGATGGACTAATAGAAGCATCTACGAAATCAAAACCAATGTCTTTTCTCTCTCATCCAGTTCCTGAATGTTCTTGCTTGATGTATGACTCTACTGAAACAGAAGTTCATGCTTCAAGCCCTTCAACTCAATCACAAGTTCAGGCTGCTCTTGGCATTGCGCATCAATGCCCGGCCTGGATGAAAAGTGATTTGATATTGTGGTCAAAAGACAAGGATAATGAAGAGGATCTTGATGAGGATGATTCCACATCATCTGGATTGTTTTTCCGACAAGGTGGTGAAAATCATGAAAGTGGAGGTGGGGAATCAAACAACAAAGAAGAAGCTCAAATGGATGATCAAGAGGAGCTTGAGGGTGGAGAAAGATAGTGAGAGACGAAATGAGTGCCAGTGATGGTGTCTCTTTGTGTGCTCATTATGCACTTTTTACAGCTTCGTTAGTTGTATATAAATGACAATTTTATTTGTCTGTTCCAGGAAAGGTCGGAATTTATTCTCAACTTTAGTTCAACAAGACAAGCAAGTTCTCTAACTATGGTTCAAGAACTCAGTGACTCGGGCACATTTTAATTCAGCTCATGTCAGTTTGGATCCGCAGCTCTGGTATGAAGCACTTTTATGTTGTATTGGATAGTGTAATTTAGTTTAGTTCAATACCCTTTGGGGAATATCTTCTTACTCTCTTCATATATGTAACCACACAATCAATTTTGATGTAACTTAGCATGTCTATGGAAATTTGAAAATCTAATTTGTCTGTTGTAGGATTATTGTGTATTCCTATGCATTTTGACTTTCTTTCGAATTATGGAACTTTATCAAAAGCAAAATAAGGTATATGCTTGTGCTTGATCCATGACCATGATTAAATATACATTTATTCTTTCCATTCATATAAGAGAGAGTTCCTTTTTTTTTTTTTTTTTTCCTCTACTGCCAATGCATTGACATACAGTTGTGTATTACCATGTTATCATAGGTAAAACATGATAATTTGGTCCATGGGAGAGCTGTGTATTGAACTTCTGTTTTCTTTTTCTTTTTCCTAAGATTAAACTTCATGCATGCAACATGCATTAATTCCTAAGTAGGCTAAAGAAAAAAAAAAATGCACAACGAAGACAACAACAATGCAAGAAGTTTTTGAACCTCGTCGACCTTCATTCCTTGAGCTATAAAGTTTTTTCCATATGTGCTATGAGTGTATGATAAAGAAGAGTGCATTACATTTAAAAAAAAAATGGTACTTAGTACATGATGTTTTCAATTTTATTAGTAGGTCTCAAAGAGGTGGTTGATAAGCAGTTCTCACTTTCAATTTTTGGAGATTGATTTCTGGAATATAATGTGTGGGTGGAAGGCGTATCAAAATCCGACCTCTCACATCTATAGCACTATCTTTTATTTTATTATTATAAATAACATTGCACTCAGTTTTCAATGTTATTTGTAACCATGTAGATTTAGCCTGGGGTATTTTGATTTCTCGAAACTTAGAGCAACCCCATCAGCTTGTGTAAAGTTTTGCAAAATAGAAAAGTTACTCCTTTTACACAATTTGATCCAAAAAAACACCCACATCTGTGGATATAAAATTATGCATTTATGCACAATTGTTACAATAACTGTGCATATATGCATTTATTATTTTGTTAATTTTTTCTCTTTCTTGTCTCTAGTTGCTCTCCATTTTTCTCATTTTTCCTCATTTTTTCTCTCTCGTCTCTGCTTCTTTTTCCTTCTGGCTCCAACCCTCGCCGTCCTTGTCACCGGCCTCACCATCCTCGTCACCGACGCCGCTGCTTCGTCGGAACCCACATCTCCATGGCCCTAAAGTGACGAGGTGACGAGTTTTGAATGGGTCTGTTCGCCAACTTGAATGGGTTTAAGGCCGATCGAGGTGGGTGATGACTTTGGGTCTTAAATGGGTCTTGGGTCTGTTCGCTGACTTGAATGGGTTTAGGGTTGATCGGTTTTTTGATCTTGAATGGGTTTCTGATCTTGGGTTGGTGGTTGGGTCTAAGAGAGAGATCTAGGTAGTGATGATGGTGGTTGGGTTGGGTCTGAGAGAGCGATTGGGGTAGTGATGATGATGGTGGTTGGGTTAGAGAGAGAGAGAGAGGCAGTGAAGAAAATAATAAAATATGGTAAAAAAAATGAATATTTTATTGAATAAATGTGTAGAATAGATAAACTGATGTGGGTGTTTTGTAAAAATAGGTATGTAAAATAGAAAAAGTAGTTTTTTTTTTTTTTTTTGTGTAAAATAGATGGAAAATTTGCATTCACTGATGTGGATGCTCTTAGACGTGTTAGAAATGCAAGTATTGTATTGTTTTATTATTTTTGGTAAGGAATAACTGCTACAAGCCTACAACCAAATATAAAGCTATTCAAATTATGGACCCTCCCAAGCTCTGTTGGAGGCTCAACTTAGCAGAATTTACCACCTGAATATTTTATGGTTTTGTTCGAGTTTTATCGAATTAAATTTTAGGGTAAAATGCAAAATTGACCCTTTAAATTTCTTCATATTTCATTTCGGTCCTCTAACTTTGCTTTTGTTCATTTTAGTTCTCTAACTTTCAAGTTTATTCAATTAAGGCTTTTCCATTAACTTTTGTTATATGTTGTAGTTAATTTTTCAAGTTTATAAATTTTTCTTCAAATATTTTAAATTAAAAAAAATCAATTAATGATTAAAAAATATTTTCCAGATTTTGTTTTTCAAAAAATTTTAACAAAAGTTAACGGAAAGACTTTAGTTGAATAAATTTGAAAACTTAGAGGACTGAAATGAACGAAATCAAAGTTAAAGGACTGAAATGAAATCTGAAGAAAGTTAAAGGGTCAATATTGCATTTTAGCCTAAATTTTATCTCATAACCTGTCCAAGACTTGAGGATAGACCTTAAAACACAGTTGTAGTTGTGTTATTTGGCACAATGGTGTCAGAAACATTCTTTAGACATAGATCGATCTAGCCTAATGTTGAAGCATAGAAAATAAATTTTTAATTATATACTTTCCTTAATCCTTATTTACCCCAAACAATTATGTTGAAGAACACTCGTATTAGTGCTTGTATAATAAAAAAGTAGCACATTTTAGCTAACTAAATCTAAAATTCACCCACATCAGGCTATGTAAATTTGTATTAAAATACGCAACTGTGTGTAAAAAAAATAAATAATTAAAAAAAATCAAGAAAAAATGATATTTTATTGAAATGTAATTTAAAATAGATAATCTAAATGTAGAGTGTTTTGAAAGGTAAGTATGTAAAAAATAGAAAAAGTAAGCACTTAGTTTTTGCATGAGTTGCCGCGAATGCTAAACCTGTATCAGCCTTCATCAGATCAATCACCAATATGATTTTTGACAAAATAAAAATTAATTAATCTTTGACCACGTCAAATAAAAATCTAACGCGTTGGTCAAATTTATCAGTAGCTCACAGGAAGCTTGGGGGAGAGGTTGGAAGACCGTTTCAAAAGCAATTTCATAGAAAAATAGAAAGCGCTTTCTGCCAAAATCTTTAGTTTCAACAATCATAGCCACCAGTCTCTAAAAATTTTAAACGTGAACCCCACGAAAATCTCACCTATATAAATACAGAACCGAGCTACTCAGCAATATAAGAACCAAGTATACTGTGAAAAGTTCTTTCTATTGCAAGCTTCTGTCTTCACCTTAGTCCTTACTATATCTCTCTACTAGAACAGTTCACATCTTCTGGCGGTGTTTCATTCACCAAAGAGAAAACAATTAGCTAGAACAAAATGAAGGAAGGTAACATAGCCTTGGCCTTGTGCATGTTTTTCCTGGAACCATTTTGGTCATGTTTTGATTTCCACTTATCTTCAGGGACTAATGAATCAAAATGTTCAAGGATTGTGTCCCACTCTGAACCAGAGGCAGCAATGGTAGATGCAGCTAAGCATTTCTCTTCTGCTCATAAAGTAAGATTTGGTTAGCTTCTATTTGATCTTTGAAGTTCCAGAGTCCGGTTGTGACGAAGAATAAGTCACCAGACTCACCATGAATGCCTTGGTGCATATAAGCTTTTGTACCCTCAAAAAAGATACCTTTCGGTTATGCAATTTGGTTTGGAAAAAGTTTAACTTCAAATCGGCTTGAAGGAAAGTTCCTCCAACTCATTACGTAATGATTGATAAAACCATACATGTGTATTTTTAGTCACATGATGTACTTGTTTAAATAATATATGTGAATAGTTTTATAAGTCGCCGCATAATAGATTGGAGGAGTTTCTCTAAATCGATTTGGAAAAAAACTTTGTTAGTGAGATTTCGGATGGACTCTATAACAATCCAAACTATTATGTTTTAAAGGCTTGCCTTTCCCACAAGCACATATGAAAACTAAATAAAATTTAGCTTGGAAAGCAAGGCTTACATAAGATGAGGTTGTTACTTATATTTTGGTTTATCATTTCATTGCCAATCCTTTTTGCTTTTGGTTGCTATTATTTCCCTTTTCTCTTTAATAATTTTTACTCTCTCTCTCTCTCTCTCTCTCTCTTGGAAATAGTGCTAATAAGTTACAACTTTGGAAGTTTGGAGATTGTCATTTGTTCATGTATTGATAATATCGTACTTTAGTATAATCTTATGATTCTCAATTTAATCCTACAATCTAATTTCTAATGATCTGTGTAGGATTCCAATCATAACAACCATGCCTACAACAATTTTAGAACTCCAAACTTCTTGTACATGGATCCTTTCGTGAACGACTTGTTCGTGTCAAAGCCTTTGACCCTCTCCAAGACACCTCCTTGAAGGTTTGATATATATTGAACTCACTAGGATGAAGACTATGATTTCATGCTTTGATCACAATCATGACGATTAAACTATAGCATAGATCTCTCATGGAAGCCCCAGGAAAAGAAGGCTGAATTTTTCTCTTTGAACGACGCAAACTTTCTGCCCTCTACCCTCTTGAAAATTGCGCATTATAGTGTCAAGCAAGTGTTTAAAACTAGGATTAAGAAATCAACTTAAACAAGGGTGCAAAACAAAGTAGGGTTTTTGTTTCGCACATTCTCATTCAAGCGAGCTTTAATCTCTACTTGAGCGAGCCTCTTTTATAAGCAAATCTTCAAGTCTTCTTACACAGAATTAACTCATTTTACATCAAATAAAATACATCTAGAATTAAGTTTAATTAGAAGCAAATATCATGGACTAAACCAACACTAAAAACCAAACACTTTTTTTTCTCTTTAAAAAAAAATTATTTGTTACTATATATCCTCTACATTTTGCTTGTGGTACTTTCATTTTTCGTAACTCAAATGTGGTAGAAATAAAAGTACTTTAATTGCAAAAGGTTGTTCAAAGTATGGAACCTGCATGACTTCCATGGGAGACTCCAACTTAGCACACTTTAATTTACCACATGAATATATTAAGGTTTTGTTCTAGATTTCTCCATTTAAATTTGATCTCATCTCACAAACTGTGTAAGATTTGAAGATAAACATTAAATACACAGGTGGTGGTGTAACGATGTTGTGTTACATGGCACAATTAGGCCTGTCCAAGACATACCGTGTACCCGACCCACATGAAATTCTAATCGACCCGATCTGGAAACCGCCCGATCTAACTCCAGTGATGGGTCAGCGACGGTTTCAAAGGTACCCAACCCGATTCCGGTAGGTCAGTTGATGGGTCCTTGCATCTAAACCCGATTTCAACCTACCCAACTGATTCTACCACCAAAAAGGCCGCCAATCTCCACTGTCTATACAATTTCTCAGTCGGATCTTGCTAGATCCGGCAAGATCTCGTTGAGATTTGGTATGATCTTATCCAGATCCAACAAGATCTCTACGAGATCCGCCTAGATCCGGCGAGATCTTGCTATACAAGGCTAGTTTTTGACTAGATTCGCCTGATTTTGGCTAGATCTAGCCAATTTTTGGCCAGATCCAGTGAGTTTCGACCATATCTGACCTTAATTGAGACCCGATCACCTTTCGACAAAGAAGCGTCCGATCCGACCCAACTCTCTAACCGGTCGACGGCGGGTCTGAAAATTTTTAACCCAACTTGGTTGGGTCGGTCATGGGTTGGGCACAAACCCGACCGGACCGACCCGTGGTCACCCCTAAGCATAATGGTGTCAAGAACATCCTTTTAGTTTAGACAGATCTATTTGGCATAATGGTTTTTTATTTATTTATTTATTTATTTATTTATTTTATTTTATTTTTTTTATGAATCAATACCTTGTGCCATTTAATTTAATTGCTGAAAAATCAGATACAAAGAAATAGATGTTAGAGGAACAACAGACTATACTCAGACTAAAAATGAAAAAGAATATTTTGCTCTCTTGACTAAAACATCTACAATTGCATTACCTTACCTAAAGTATGTGAGAGACAGAAGCTAGAAAGCTAGTAAAAGTCATATTGTACTCCATTACAGGTATGGCAAAAAAATTAAGACAAGCAACCACCCCTCTGAGTTTGACTAAGTGTGCATTTGGATCCAGTTTAAAAAGCTAGTTTATTTTACTATTTAGCTTATTTTTGCTACTATTTATGGGTCTCACTGTACTATTTCAGTTAACTTTTACCTTTATCTACAGTATTTTCAGCAAAAAAATTTCAGTTTCAGCAAAATAAGCAGATCATATACAGACTCTAAATCAAAGTAAATAATCTCTAACCCATGTTAAATAAAAATAAATAAATAAATAAATATATTTAACAAGTTGGTCAAATTTATGATTTACTTGGAGGACAGGTTATTAGAAGACAGTTTCCAAGCAACTTCAGCAGAGAAAACCTGGGGGTCATGGTCAAAAAGAGAAAGCAAAGTATTCAACTTTCAACAATCATACCCCACAGCCTCTAAAATATAAGCGTGTGGCCCACGAAATATCGCCTATATATATGTAAATCTAGAATCTAGCTAGGTACCCAACAATAAGAACCTAAGTAAACTGTGCATAGTGCTATCTTCCTACTGCAATTATCTTTATTGTTTAATAGCAACCTTCTCTCTAATTCATCTTCTCTGACTTCTCTACTAGAACAGTTTCACATCTTTTGGGGTTTCATACATCAAAGATAAAACAATCTAAGAGCAAAATGAATGGAGGTAAAAAGTACATGGCCTGGTACATGTTGCTACTAGAACCATTTTGGTCGTGTATCCATGTCCCCATGTCTTCAAGGACTAGTTCATCAAAATGTTCAAGGAATGTGTCTGTGTCAAGCTCTGGACCAGAGGCAGCAATGGTAGCTGCAGCTAAGCATTTCTCTTCTGCTCATAAAGTACGATTTGGTTAGTTTCTCAATTTGATCTTTGAAGTACTTCCAGAGCCAGGCTGTGATGAAGAATAAGCCACCATGAATTGCTAATTGCATTAAAGCTTTTGTTCCCTTCAAAATATATAACTATCTGGTTATGCAGTTGGGTTTTGGATGGATTCGACACAATTTTGGCAAACAAAAAGGAAGGAAAAAAAAAAGGCTCAAGCTTGATGAAGCTTAAAGATGGCTATTGTGTAGTATATTAGTATTTTTTAAATCTGATGTTCACTAGTTAGCTGAATTTGTGGTTTTATTTGGGGGTACCGACAGTTCCAATTGTTATCCACATAACTGCATGTAGAAGAACAAGTCTAAATTATTCTTTGGTGTTTATGTTTCATCTATTGCAGTTTGTCAGATCTCTACAATTTTTTAATTTTCATTCACCCTAAAAAATTATATACATTTTTATCCTTATAAAGTAACCATAAATTTATAATGAAAAAAAAAAAAAAATTCTCAAGACACATGACATACTAAAATTGATAGAATATAAAGTAAAATGTTAAGAATGAAATAACTTAAGATTTTTATTGGATATGAATGGGCTGCTTAAATATTTTTTTAGAAGTTTATCTCTATCATTTATGTCTTGTTATAGAATGAACTAGGATAAAAGTTGTTTCCTTTTAATTCTGTTAACTATAATAATTTATAAGTAACATGGAATCATGGATCCATCTCTGTCTTTTCTTTTCTTTTTTGGATCAGTTTCTGAAGAGTAAGATGGGTTGATTTCCTCTAAACTTTTGTACTTCCTTAAAAAAAAAAATTATGTTTACTCAAAACGAAAGAAAGAGTATTTTCTTACAGTTACTTCTGGAGCAAAAAGCAGGGCAAATCTTCCCATAAAAAAATGAGGAAATTATTAATGATGACAAAACAAAGCTTTACAAATTACAACTCACAATTTCATCAATTCTCGTAGTCTTTTCAAGTTTTCTTGGGCTTTCCGACCTTTTTGATTCAATTCCTCCCTCGTCAAAACTTAAAACACAATATAAATGATATATATATATATATATATATATAAATGAACATGATTTGTTTTTGAAAATCTAAATCTATAATGGTGATTGGTGAATACTGAATAGGCAGACATTTATTTTTTAATTTCTTTCGGTGGGAGGGCCATGCCATCAGTAAGTCCATCAATACATAAAATTTATATATATATATATATATATATTTTTTACAATTGTTTACATTGGATTATTGTGATTAATTTCTGGTAAAAATCTTGTCAGCAGTAGACTTATACAAAATGATTTAACTCCAATTACAACTTACTGCAAGTTGTAAAAAAAAGATTGTAAAAATAGTTGTCTACATAGTTTTATGTGTTTGTTTCATTTTTTTTACTTGCAATAAGCGGCGGAGGGGATTCTAGCCCAAATTTAACCATGAAAAGAACTAGATAATATTACGGAACTGCAAAATTAAAAAAAAAAATTGTAGTATTGCTTGAAGGGAAAATATATTTTATATATTAAGTATAGGTATCATCTTTTTTATAATGTGTGGATCCCATCAGTTATAAGGCCATATATATTAAATACATGAGATAATTATTAGCTTGAAATATACGTGTTCTCATGAATCTCATAACGGTATAGAGGATAATGCATTAGATAACTACAGTATTTTAAAAAAAAAAAATAATTATTATTATTAGCTGCATTAGAAAAACATACTTGCATGTTTTCTAGAAGAAAAAAAAGAAAGAAAAGGAAAGAGGAGCAATGCTAAAATCACAATTTTTAGGACAATTCGCTCATATAGCAACTTTACCGCTAAAGGCTTGTCACGGGAGCAAGTTGTGTCACATGTTAAAGATGGGCTGAGAAACAGTACAGCCCAAGTTCGAAGCAGCCAGAAGTATGGGACCTTGTTAAGTCAGCCCATTCTGAAACGAAGCATTTTTAGTCCGTTGGTTTGTAAATTTGAAACCTTAAAACAATAAGGTCCACAAAATGTGGTAGGTGGCGCACATTAGTACCCGACCACTGCCGAATACAAAAACAAAAAGACAACAACATTTAAAAAAAAAAAAAAAAAAAAAAAAAAAAAAAAAAAAAAAAACAGAGCAAATCCAAATAGGAAAGAAAGAAGCAGATTGAAAATGTTATTTGTTAATAGTAATATTCTGTTTGTTATTGTTATAGTTATAGTTTTAGGGCTTGGCTTGAGAGACAGATAGACAGGGAGACAAAGAAACAGGGCCAAGTGTACATTCAATCAATCTTCAATCATATTCATACATTCGTTAAGAGAGATGGTGAAGTCAGCAAAGATTCACCAATACGAGCACCATGAAGAGGAATTCGAAGATGATGATGAAGGAGAAGAAGAAGAGGATGAGGAAGACGATGGTGATGTTGATGGTGATGGTGGAGGCAGAAACAACAACAGCAACAGTAACAGCAATAGCTCCTCTTCGCTCCTAAATAGGACTACACCTAGGTCTAGAGTCGGGGTAGGTGGGAAGAGCAGCAGCACCACCCAGAATCAGAGGAGCACTGCCCATCGTTCCAAGCACTCCCAGACTGAGCAGCGAAGGAGAAGCAAGATTAACGAGAGGCATGCCCTTCCCTTCCTTCCTTCTTTCTTTTTTTTTTTTTTTTAAATTTTTTTATTTGCTTCTCAATTCACTTGCTTACTCAATTTATGAATTATTCCTTTCTATTAAATAACTGTAGTTTTCTAACCAAAATAAAAACACCCATTTAAAAAAAAAAAAAAAAAAAAACCCCTTTCCTCCTTGGACAATTGTAGAAAGCATACTAGAAATGAATAAATCTAGGACACACCCAATTTCACATGCTAAAGTATGCTAGAGTGGGTGGCTAGGAAGCACGGATACTTCATTTAACGTGTCTTACAAGTGTTTAACCTTGTCATACTGGTGTCATTCTGGCCGTTTCATGTTATAATTTTTCAAAGATTGCTGTGTCGTACCTGTTCGTATCCATGTCTGTGTTTGTGCTTCCTAGGTGGGTGGTGGATACTTTATCCTACCACTTCTTTTCGACCACTTCAGCAAGTTGTGAAATTGGGTGTGTCCATAGTATTGTTGGAAGAATGGTGATAGTTACACAATGTGTTTACTGGACACAAACTGCCTCATCAGCTGAAATTGAGTTTTGAAAATAATGATTTTTTTGTTAAAATTGTGAAATCATGTTTTGAAAATACTATTTCACCATTTCACAATTGTAATTGAAATCGTGTTTTCAAAACTCGATTTCATGGGAGTATGCAATAGGGAGTGTGTAACAAGATTTAGCCTTGTTGGAAATTTAGGTCACAATTAGTGTGCATTTGGATGAACTTATTTTGACCATTTTATATATTGTGTAAAATTACAGTTATACCTTAAAAAAATGGATATTTTAACAAGTTCTACATTGTCTCAAATTTGAGGTAAAAATAAGCTCATCCAAATGAAACTTATGTTATAATTCAACTCCCATGGGCCATAATAATAATAATAATAATAATTGCCTATTAACTCCATTTGTTCTTCAAGAATGAGCTATAACTCATCTGAAACTTTGATGGGATGGATAGTATTAGTGAGGTCATTGATTCAACACCGGGTGAATGTGTAACTTACTTATAAAAAGGAAAAGAAGACTCTTTATCCTCAGTGTTCAGCCAATAAGGAAGCTTGTATTTCTGAAGTGTTAAGTCCTCCAGTGGGTGAAAATGATAGAGTGTGGAATTTAAGATTTTATAGGAAATTCAATGATTGGGAGTTAGTGGCTTCTTTCTCCTTTCTTCACTTCATCCAAACTCGGATTCCCAGGGGTGGAGGTTGTGACAATCTTTGTTGGCTTCTAAATGGACGTGGGAAGTTTGACATTTGGTCTTTTTACCATAAGATTTGAAATGTAACTCATTCTACTTTCCCTTGGAAGGGCATTTGGAAATTTAAGGTTCCTAAAAGGGTGGTTTTCTTTGTGTGGACAGTAGCTCATGGCCAGATTCTAACTTTGGATAACCTTATGCTTCGTGATCGCCCTTTGGCGAATTGTTGTTGTATGCACTGTTTTAATGAGGAATCTTTGGATCACCTGCTAATTTTCTGTCCAGTAGCTCATTCTTTGTGGATGTATATGTTCAATTGTTTGGGATTGATTGGGTCATGCCAGGTTTAATTGCATATTTATTATTTTGTTGGTATCATTGGCTTGGGAAACATAATTCTAATATTTGGAATTTAGTTCCAGGTTGTCTAATGTAGACTATTTGAACTGAACGTAATCGGCGTTCTTGTGAGGATACTGGGAAATCTCTGTCTTAGTTGTTAGATTTATGCCAACGGTCCCTCTTTGATTGGTCTCGGTCTTGGGGTCTCTTGGATTGTTCCGCTCTTATGGATTTTCTTTCGTCTCTTAGAATAGTTTAATGACTATTTGTTTTTTTTGTTTGTTTTTACACTTTGTTCACTATTGTGAACCTTGTGTATTTTTCCTGCTATTCATTTTTCAATAATATTTTCTTCTTTTATTTAGTTAATGTGGCGCTGATTCAAAGGACCCCTAAAAGTTCTAAACTGGCACTTTTACCCTTCTATAGGCCAAGGATTTAATGGATTTTTTAATTTGTAATTAGTAAGTTGCACATGCATATAGCAGGTTTTGAACCCATAAAATCACTCCCCACCTCGTTCCTACAAGGGGAGGATGTGCCATTTGAGCCATAATTCAAGGGATTTTATGGAATATATTTGCATTCTCACATGAATGAATGAATAACTACTACTTTTCATAGTTATCTTGCTTATATTTTTAGTCTAAGGAAATTGTTGTCATCAATAATTGTATGTTGAAAGCTGATTCTTCACATACTGCAGAGGAAATTTAAGCTTGTGGGAGAGCAGAAAAAGTACAAGTGTCCATCAAAGTTGCAAAATAATGAAAAAGGAATAAAAAGATAAACTAGTACAAGAGGTGCATGTTTTATGATATGAATTGCTTCTTGAAAATGTTTTATGACATGTGTGTTCTTTAATATTTTTATGCTAATTCCCCAGGGGAGAGTCCAAAGGGCTCTGCCTTAGTGAGGTTCCATGTCATCCAAAAAAAAATAATTATGTTAGTTACTGAATATTCTTTTTGGCATTTTTTTTTTTGGGGGGGGGGGTGTGGAGGACAAAGTTCCACTGACTTTTGGGTGTTTATTGTAGCAAAAGAATTTTCAGGATGGTCAAGTGAAAATAATCTAAGATTAAAGGGAGTTTTCTGTAGTTTTTTTTAATGAATTTCAGAACTTACTACATTCAAGTTTTTGAAGCTGTCTTTTCCTAATTTTCTATGTAAGTTATTTTCTGTTTGATTTCTTAGTGGCAGCCTAAATTTGAATCTTTTGACTAGTCAGTGAAGACACCAAATTGTATACTTTGTTTTTATTTGATGTCAGAGTGTTGTGCTTCAATTTTTAAATTTAGCATCATTTTGCTTGCTCTCAATCCCTCTTTTATTTTTCCCTTTCTTGTTCATATTCACATGATAGGGTTGTTGATACATGAATATTGATTTTCAATGCAATTTTCCTCCTGTGATATTTTTTTACATGGAATATTTCCTTCTAATTTATGACCCTGACAGTATTTCTTTGCTCATTTTTTTTGAGGCAGGTTTCAGATTTTGAGGAATCTCATACCGCAAAATGATCAAAAAAGAGATAAGGCTTCATTCTTGTTGGAGGTATTCCAATTGGTCATGTTTTGATTTTATAATTTTATTTTGGAAATTAGTTCCTATGGCTCAAAATTGACCTTGGAAGCACACAAACTTTAAATTATCAGCCATTTCTTTATTAGGTAAGTATCAGGTGCTTTTTTAATTTGGTTTTCCTCTCCCTTTCTCTCATTCGCCCCTTCGATAAAAATAATTATTTGTTAATTAGTTTATACTTTTTATTATTTAGACATATTTTAGATCTTTATCATTTGCTATTTATCTTTAAACTAAAAAAATAACATAACATAACATATATATATATTTAAGATTTATTTATATATTTAATCAATTAAAGTATCTATAAATGAAAGCTTCTGACTTTTTGTTGACTTCTTCTAATGTTGTCATAAGCTTTTGAAAGCCCACTTTTTTCAATGTCACCACTGTAATATATATATATATATATTTATGTATATATGTATTTATTACAATGATTAAACTAATTAATTTGGTTTTTAGAATCACAAATAAACAGTGCTAAACTACATTACTATGTTAGTTTAAACTAATTAGGTTTCACAATTTTTTTTGGATAAAATAACTGACACTAAGCAAATTCTCATTAAATTAAGTTTGATATTCTCTAAACAAATTTGAATTAAATTAGCTATATTCTTTTACATAAATTCTCTAATTTGACTTTTGTTTTATTAGTACTTATTGATTAAATATTTATGATATATAAAAATTTAATAGTGAATGTGCGGGTTAGCAACTAGTTGTTTTTGTATCACCATGTCCATATCGTATCATATGCATAGTATACCCTATTTCTGTATCTGTACTTCCTAGAAATTGAAAAATTCTCATATTTATATGCAGGTTATAGAGTACGTACAATTTTTACAGGAGAAGTTAAATACATATGAAGGAGATTACCGGGGGTGGAATCCGGAGCCAAAAAAATTGATACCATGGGTAAAATACTGATGCTGGATATGTTTGTCTCTGTTTTTGCACAATGGCATGTAGTTTTAATTTATAGTGTTGGACTCCTTGTTGCTTTTTTGCATGGCACTCAACGCTTGTATTCATTTTAGAGCTTTGTGTGTTTGGGCTCCTATGAATGTGTACATTACCTGCATTGAACAATGCAGAACATGGATGGTGTATCAGATTCATGTTGAAGATGTTGCTTGTTTGACCTGTGCCAATCAGGTATTTCAACAAATGACCGAGGACATGGTCCTTTGCTAGAAGTCACAACAGAAACTTAAGTTGTATGTTCTTTTTTAATATGAAAATGAGCAGAGAGGCCACTAGACAGATGTTTTGTTTCATACTAGGGTTTGAATAAGAAAATTGGAAAATTTTGAAAATTAGCTCTGTCCTTGCACTGAAGCATTTGTAATGCAGATGGATCCTAGCTCTAGACACAAACCTGCAGCTGATGAGTGCTTGTGTAGCAGAGCCTGTGTAAGTGAGGATTGTTTGTTGTGACTGAAAGATGGGCTTCAGGTTTTGTATCTAAGATATATTTTTTTTATTTCTTATGTGATAAATTTCAACCACAACCAAGTTTCTGCAGTTGCATGCAAACTTCAACTTATATCTAAGTTTTCCAAAATGCATATATTTGTTTTCTAATTCATTTTTCTTGTTAAAATGGTTATTGGCTATATGCTATTGTTATATGAAGTGTGTAAAGCTGAAGTTTAGATTTAGTCACCTACGCAAATTAACCTACATAGCTTTGTTGATAACTTCGTTTCTGAACTGTTATACCAACATCTATTTTCTTTATTTTAAAAGACACACGCAGTTCTTGGTTCATGTGGTCCCAAAGGTTCAGTGCAGGTGTCCACATGTTACAGTCTTTTCTAAGTTTTTGTAATACAAATTGGCTTTCTTTCTGGAAAATTGAGGATGTGGTCCTGGTAATTATGTAGGAAACCAAATTGAAGTTCAAGATCTTGGTGCTGTGGGGATTCATGCATTTTCTTTACATGTGAATTTGCATGTGCATATCTAGGAAGCATGGTTGCGGATTCGGTGCGGGTGCGGTGCGGCAACTTGGCAATTTTTGAGTGTGAGCGCGACGGGATACGTTTAGTGATAAATTATTAAATATATTTTTATTTATATTTTCTATATATTGCTAAGCATATTTTTTCATAAAATGGTTAACATATACCAATTTAAGAGCAATAGTAGGGTTAGAGAGAGAGAGAGAGAGAGAGAGAGAGAGAGAGAGAGAGAGAGAGAGTATAGGGTTTTTTCTTTAAACTAGGATGTCAAAACGGTGTGTTTTGACAAAATTTTTTAAGTTTTTTTTTTTTTTTTTATAAATTTTTAAACATATCAGACTGATTTGGGGCCTGTTTCAGCCCGTTTCAGACCGAATCAGGAAAAAAAAAAAAAAAAATCAGTCACAGATGCACATGCAGCCGCGTCCGTGCGTATCGGACTCGGGTACGCTGACCCAATCGGCACACCCATGCTTTCCAGGTGCATATGCACGTTCTTGTTGCTGGTGTGTAACACGTGTTCATTTAAATGTAGAGGTGTATGTCTTTTATGGATTGTGCACAATGATTGTTTCTTGAGAGCTAATGTGGATGCTTTACTTTTTGAGGAAAAATGGTGTTCCCTTGATTGATGATTTCTGTGTGAATGGAGAATTGGTAGATTGTGCCCAAGATGAAAAAAAATAAAAGCGTTGATTTCTCCGCAATTGAAGTCATAAAATGCAAAGTGTCAAAAATTATATGAATTTTGAAGCTTGTTGATTCCCATAGTCTGTTCAAAAGAAACATGTTAATGGTTTCTTACTTTTGCTTGTAACAGAGAAATCATCGTGGGCCTGCAGAGAGTTTTATGGATCATTCCCAAGTTATAAGGAATGGTTTTGGCCTTGAGAATAATGTTGACCCCCCAGCTATTCTCTCAAATGCACAGAACTCAACGGAATCTGAATTGGCCACGGAGGTGGTTTACAAAGTTCTGGATCATCTCACTGGGTCAACTGCTCCACCTGTTCCTTTGAATGTTCAAACGAAGCCAAACATGTTTGATCTTGCTTGTAGGGGTGGTATGCCTACAGAGTCTTTGCAGGAATCCATTTCTGATGCTGAAAACCTGCCTTCCCAGCCCCAACCCCAGTGGTGGCATGCTAGACCATATGCAACCGAGTGTGCTGTTCCAAATAATTTGCTGAATGTACGGGAGGAGCTGGCTGTTGATAGTGGATCAGATAGCATCTCAAGTGCCTACTCTCAAGGGTGAGCATCTGCATTTTTGTCCCCCACCTTTAAAATATACACACACACACATATATATATAATGACGTTGTTGCACTGATTGCCAAAATATAGCCGTTTTCCGCATTCATTGGCTTGGTATAGATTTACATATATCAGCCAGTTTTACTTGATGCTTGTGTGTTGGGTTGTAATCTGCAATACATGTGCTGTGTAAAAGTATGTCCTTATTCAATTCTTGTGCATCTAAGTCCCACACGTCTAGTAAGTTTGCTTGCTTATATGTGGCAAGTATGTGTCAAAGGTTCGAAACCCATCTAGTGGGAAATTTGGAATAGAAACCTGCGCTTATCTGAGTAGCAGCTGTTACAAGAAGGGTTTCCATTAGAGAATTTTATGTTAATAAATTATTGGTGATAACCTGGTCAATGAGATTTATTAAATTTCAGGTTTCATTTGCTTCTGAAAGATCCTTCAGTGGTTTGTTTAACATAATTACAGTATGGCTTAGATGTTAGGGCTTACACCTAGAGTACAGGCTGGGTTATTCTTGAAAATTCTAGTAATCTCTGTAATTTCTGGAACTTTGTATTTGTAATGACACTCTGTGGTATTCGCCTTTGATGATGCAAGTGCATGTACTAACAGGATAGCCCATTGTTATTTTCAGCAAGGTATTGTTTTTAATTTCCTGTACTTCTGAAACTTTGTCACCCCCTTTATTTCTGGGACTTTCTATTGTCATGTCAATCTTTGGCTAGGATGCATAATTATGTATGCGTGGAAATGGTATTGTGTCTGCTGTTGCTGAGTGGGATTTGGTGTTGAACAGGATACTGAATTCTCTGACCGGAGCGCTGCAATCTTCTGGGGTCGATTTGTCACAGGCCAGCATTTCAGTACAAGTTAATGTTGGGAAACGTTCAAATAGTGAACGGATTAGTATAGCATCCAATTCAAAGGTTTGTTTTATTCTTCAACTCTATTATTGCTACCACCACTGCTTTGAAAAATCCATATGGGGATATTTGTTGTATTGATGCTCATTTTTCCAAAATGACATTGGTAGGTGACATACTTTTTTTTTTAAATTATTATTTATTTATTTAATTTTCTTTTCAATTGGTTAAGTTTACACACACTCACCTAGTGAATTTTGAATCCACAACCGTACCCTTCACCCATTCTAATATGGAAGGAGGTGCTATTTGAGTTAGAGCTCATTGGCAACATATCATTTTTATTGTGTACCATTGAGCCTGGATGATGATTTCTTATTTCTTTTCTTTTTCCTAATATCATATGATGAGTTCTGTTTGTGAACAAATCTATATATATAATAATAATAGGTGAAGCTGAGAGAAACTCAAATTAGAATTCTAAATTAGAGTTCCAATTTTGCGCTATGTGTCCTAAATTATTTATTCTTAAAGAGTTTTATTTCTTAATTTTAGAATAAAATGTGAAACCATATATTAAATATTCATCCAAGTAAGTTATTAAGTATAAAAATTAAAGATTCTAGAATAAATGAATAGTAAAAAAAAAAATTCACAATAATTTAAAAAAAAAAATGGACAATTTACATTTTATATCTAATAACATCCTTACAAATTTTTTTAAAGAATTAACAAAATATAAAAATGATTATCAATAATATTTAAATTATATATATAGGAATTATATTATGCATTTTATCGTATATCTTTAAGTATATCCATACATATACATAGAGTTACAAACTAGTATTAATGAAAACAATAACTTCTATTCCTTCAGGATCATGAGAAACAGTCTATGGATGATCAAGTGATGGTGCATACTGGAGTTGGTAGCTGTAGTAATGAGTCTGAGCTAGCTCATAAGAGGCTTGGAACAGAAGAAAGCTAGTCTATTATTTTTAATCTCTCTCTTTCTGTTTTTTTTTTTTTTTTTTTTTTTTTTTTTTCCTCATTATTTTTTGAGGGGGTTTTTATTTTTTGAGTGGGCCCTGAGAAGTGGGGGTTGGTGCTGGTCATTTTTGCCATGTCATGGTCGGCAGACAAATAGGTCCTGGTCAGTTGTACATGTTAATGCTCTTTGGTTTGACAGGTTGCATGAACCATCTTAGAAAAGTATGTCATATATTCTTTTCTTTGTACTTAAATTCAGATCGATGATTCCATGCAACATATAATGAGAAGCTGCTTTTAACTTTCAATGCAATTCATTATAACACATGAACTTGCTTTTCACTTTCCTTGTGTTCTTTTGCTCTTTACTATGTGATGTCAACATGAAATATCTCTTTCATCATCAATTGCTGAAGTATCTCATGCATTTGGTTTGCTTTATTTTTTATTTTTGGATTTTATTTAGCTTCTTTGTATACATTCAGTTATTTAAAGTCTCACAATTTTTATTTTTTATTTTTAAAGGTGTAACTGTACTTTTGTGATTTTGTACCATTTAAGCAGAAAAACTGAGTTTAGGTGGATTTCTTGGCATAAAGCGAATGTGAATCTCACAAGTAAGAAATAATCATGTGGATATTTGGTATCCTTCGGGTTTAGTTATGTTTGTAGTTAAAGTCGGATTTTGATACATGGAATGGAATTGTCTTTATGAAATATTCAGTGTGGGTATTTATATAATAATACAAAATAAAAGCTTTTAAACTTTTGTTTTTAATGTTGTCAAATAAACCTATAATTTTAAAAGTCTTTATTTTTCTATGCCATCATTTCAATATATATTTTTAATTTTAAAAAAATTATAAATAGTACTCAATAATGTTCATTTAAATTAAATTTTAACTACCCTGTTTTTTGGATAAAGTAATCTAATATAAAATACATTTTTATTAAATTATATTTTATTTTCTCTAAACACATTCTAATTAACTAGGTAAGTTGTTTTATATAAAGTCTTTAATTTCCCATTATATTTATGAATATTTTATTAATTATTTTTGTATCATATATAATAATTTTTTTTCCTGAATTTTTCAGTGCATTTTTTGAGTTTGTGACTAGTCAATCAAAATAATGAAAAATAAATTGTCATAGGATGCTATCTGATGAGAAAATTATCCCAAGAAGATGCTGTACAATACAAGATGGTATAATCGCAGTGTGAATGTATAGAATTAAAGTTGACAGTTGACACAAGCGTTGACATTTACTAGCACGAAATACATGAGAGATGCAATCAGACAAGGCTGGTATTCACTATTCAACTTCAAAAACTGGCTCATGTGTGTACTGGATGCTTCTGGTTTGTCTTCATGTGTGGCTTTTGACTTCGTCCCTTGATTTTTTCCTTTTCTTTTTCCTTTTTTGATATAAGGAAATGGTGTACAAGCCTTTACTCAAACTATTTCACCTTTCTGTTCATGAGACATCTTATAATCCAATGGATTGATAATGTGATGGATGGAACTTGGGACAACAAGTCCTTCAAGTCCATGGAGCTCACTGCCCACCATTTGGGTGTCCTTGAATGGTTGTCCATTGAAATTTAAGTGTATAAAAGACATTTTCAATGGATGGAGGGTTGGATAAATGTTGGGAAACTTGGAGAAAACAAAAGTTAAAATCAAATATGTTATTGCTAGCATTTTTCAGTGTCAGTCACATCACTTGTAGTGCGAGAACTAGAAAGCTAAAGTATGTTTGAATTAGCTCATTTTGCTTAAAAAATAAGTTATGTTTAAGAAAAAGTGAGGTTTAAAAAGAAACTTAACCGGGCCAAAACATGATTGATTTGTTTATGAATTTTTCTTTGGTTTCTTCCTAGATGTATGACTGACTTATATAATGTGATTGAGAACAAAAAATATTTGGATTTTTTTTTTTTGTTGACGTGACTTCCACCTTACATGTGCCTTATAATTTATCCCAAGTTGCTGATTCGTTTGAAGAAATTGATTAAGAAACATTCATAGAGTAGGCAATCCCAACAGGCTTGATTGTATGCTTATAGGTAGCTTTATCTCTTAAGCAATGATTCTTTTCCATGTCGCCAAAAGGCACTTCGAACTTGAATGTCTTATAGGACCGACATATGGATTTCACCAAAAGATAAACAAACATGTGCCCTCTATTTTATTGGGTCCGCAAGATGCCCGTTAACAACTTTTTTGAAATTTTTCCGACAATTTTTTTCTTTTTTACAATTTTATCTCATTTTTTCAGCTTTATTATTATCTCTTAGTGTCTTTTTTCTGACTTTTTTTTTTTTGGCAACTTAACAAGCACTGATCGGTACTTATTAACATGTCCTCTTTATAAGTATCGCTTAGTGTCTTTTTTGACTTTTTTCTGACATTTTTTTTTGGGTGTTTTTTGCAACTTAACAAGCACAAGTTGGTGCTTGTTAACATGTCCTCTTTATATATACACACATTCATAGAGATTTTCTTATACAATTTTGTATTCTCACTATATTAATATCTAAATTTACTCTATTTTGGTCAAACGCTGGTTTGCCTAGCATTAAAAATTACAATCAAATTGAGGCTTAATCAAAGAGAGGAACTATATTATTATTTATTTATTTTATTCATTTTAAATTTTTGTTTACACCAATTTCTTTAATGGAATTAATGAGTTCATTGAAACTTTACTCGCCACTAATTTGGCACTGATTATGTGGTGTGAAAGCCACCTTTGAAGTGCATGAACAGCAGCCCACCCACTACCACCCTGGGAGTTTTTAAGTTGTCAATTGTGTATGACAAAGCTAGAATTCTTGAAGTGGAAGTGTGGAACACTCTTTTTGGATCAGTAATATGCTATCTTGACTCTTGGGTCATCAATCAGCTCCCCAAATGACATTATTTTTTGTTTGCCTCTCTCTCTCTGTGTGGATAAATTTATATGCTAAAAACACCTTTGGGCTATAATATGAAATGGATATGGGATCATATAATTGTGGTGTACAATGTCTTTTCTATTTGATCATAGAAGAAAGGAATCATTAATAGATTATAAAGAGTAAAACATAATTTTATGTGTTGACCAGTATTGAACTAGATACCCATTACTAACTACAACATAAATGGTGGATTAAGATTGCCACAACTAAATATTGAAGGAGGTATCAAATTCCAATCCAAACTACAACACATATGATGGAATTAGTTTTCCAAACCCCACCATATGAATGTTTTGGAAAGAATGATCATGAGCAGTAGCCACTTTTCTTTCTGAGAAAGCATATATGCTAACTTTCCAAAGCCAATTTCAGCAAAGATGATGTGGTTGCATTTTCTCTAACCTTTTGCTCTACTTCATCTCTGTTAGCACATGTTATAGCCTAAATCATGCAACAATTTGAAATATACAAAAAATCAAAGCTCTTCTTGCTCTACCACAACCACCCATGTCTGATAGATGGCAATTTATCTCTTTAGTTGTCATGATGCTGCTCATTTTTATTTCATGAGTAGCATTATGCAACTCATATGATAATTAATTCATCCATACTAACAACATAAAAGCTGAAGCTTTTGTTAAATATTGAAGCTGATAAATGTACATAAACATGATATATTAGGGAAAAGGTAGTAACCATTCCATTCCAAAAATTCTCATGTCCTCTTTACAATCTATCTGATTTAGTATCAGCTTTAAAAAGGCAAGGACTTCACTCTATACATAAATTTGGATTATTCAAAATTGAGAAAGATTACTAAGATCCTTATTAGCAGATCCAAACTGAATTTCATGAATACAAGAGAATCCCTTCTCTGTATTTAAATCAGAGTGAAAGAATTAAGAAAACTTTTTGTGATAAGTACAGAAGAATAGGGAAGAAGATGAAGACCATCATGTGCTTCTCAATGGTTCATCTAACGGTTCCAAACACTCGTATGGGTTGGCATAAAAATAATCTTCTTCCTTTGGTTTATCTGGAATGATGACTCGTTTGGTTGGGCTTCCCATACGGTTCTCATGAGATTTTTTCACATCTAAAGAGAAGTCATCCCAGCTCAATGATCGATTGTTGTATCGATCTATCAAACTAACCAGAAGCTTTCTGTCCAATAGAATGGTATCTTTGTGTCCTAAAAACCTGAAGTGAGAATAATTCAGAAAAAAGAAAAAAAAAGAAAAGAAAAGAAGTATCACCTCAGATCAAATTTTTTATACTTTTCTGAAGGAAAAGACTAAATTGGTCCAAATGAATAATTTGAGAATTCAGAAAAAAAGAAAAAAGTAAAAAAAAGATCTGGGTGGAATTCGACATTATCATGCTCCCCACTCTCTTGAATTGAGTAGTGGACATTCTAATTATTAATTAATGTTTCATACCAAACAGAGTGGTAGTGAATGCTCAGCCAAGCTATCATTGTTAGAAAAGTTCAATTAGGACTCTTCGATTCATCTATAAGAGAACATGGAAAAATGCAACTCATATACACATGAAAGTTTATTTGTGTGCAAAAAAGATTTATCAATATCTAATCCAAAGCTAGAATACTCAGTTCTGAATGAACAATAGGTCATTGGGAATATTATACTGGAGAGTGGAGATATCTACAACATGAGAATAATAACCACGTCATTGGAAGCAGAATATTACCTGCGATGGCCTTCAACAACTTTAGCCATGTTTCCATCATATGTAGGAACAAATATATCACTCTCCAGGGAAACAAGATAATCCAACGCTGCCATTTGGGATGAGTGGTTCTTGATAAAACTCAATTCTGAGGGCTCCAGCAAAGTATCTTTTGTAACCTGTAGCATAAAAGTAAAAAACAAATTGTTATAAAATCTCTTAAATAAAGATATTAGAAGGTTGCTTCCACTGCCTCATACTGACCAAATTGGGAAAAGCTTCCACCAAACTTTGCATCCTCCTTTTCCCACCATATATTTTTCCAGCAGCAATATAAATTTGAACATTACGATCAATTCCCAGAGCTTTAAGGACTAATGTGGTTTCCTCAGGTGTCAACGGGCACAAACCCGAGAGCCTTTTCATCTTAGAGTTTATAACTTTGTCCTTCCACCAGGGGTAGTCATATCTAATGAAGTTTGATTTGCCAAAGTTAATAATAAATTGATAGTAGAACTTAGAATCTTGGCGGATTTGTAATTAAAAAAAAATTAGTGTAACCTCAGTTTTGTGAGTTCTTCCACCTCCATACTATTGCAACCATGTGTGCAGCCAGAGAAAGCGAGCATGTCCATTTCATATCTGAGATGAAGGACCAGGAAAGGTCCCTTCTCCCTCAAAATCCTGACAACTTTTCTACCCAATTCCTCTATCTGTGAAGTAAACCTCAAAGCTTTGAAGTTTACTTGGCAGCGCAACTTCTGAATCTCAAGAGGTAGTCCATTATTAGCCATTCGAGCATCAGTTCTACTTAAATGTACAACTTTTTTCTTTTTCAGCAAGGGAAGAATCTGTTGGCAAAGACTTTATGAAATTAATTGCATTGGGGAAAATGAAATACAAACTGTAAAGCAAAAGGGTAGCTGATGCAAGCATTACATAATACATATTCATGAACTAACCTCCTTATAGTAGTAGGACATGTTAGACCAACTAACTGGTTGCAATGACTTTAACTTTCCATTTTTAACTCTTCCCTTGAGCCCTGGTGGTAATTCCTTCAATATCCGAACCTCATCTTTCAACGATGTAATGAAATGATCAACATCAAATATGTCATGGAAGTCACTGCCAAATTGAGGAAACATGCTTAGCATTGAGAAGAGTACTAAATCCTAATTGAAAAATATGCATTTATAAAGACAAAATTTATCACTATCTCAAATAAAGAGTGCAAGAGTGTTAACCTACCTTGAATCAGCCCAAAAAGAGGTTTTATCTAGCTGTGGAACAATAAGTGTCGCATTTAAGTATCTGGCAATTGTAACCATGTCGCATATCTGCAGAGAAGATCCAGAAATGAGATACAAACAACGCTGGACACAGTAATTGCCTATAAGATAAAACTCAGAGAACAATTCACATTGATCCTGATTGCAATCAAAGTGGCATATAACTCACTGCTGCTCGCATTTGGTTCAGTCCACCATTGCAGGAAACCATAAGAAAACCATTGTTCTTATAAACCCCTGCAAACAAAGCTTAGTCAAATACAGAACTGAGAATTGACACTAAGAAATCTGAAAATTTCATCCAAAGGAAAAAAAAAAAAAGCCCATAATAGTGAAATTAATAGAGAATGAAAAAAATAAAATTATCAACATAATCGCATAGAAGCTAGTTTTTTTTTTTTGAAGAACTAAATCAACTGAGAATATTAAAAAATTCAATAGTTTTCTTTTATAGAATTTGCCTCCCCGTGAACAAGTAAAATACACAAATGGATATATAGCCTAAAAAATCTGTGGAAAATTTAAAATAAACAGAACAGACTAACATAGTAGGTGCAAGGTCAAATTTCAAGAGAACATGATTGAACTAGGACCATTCCAAATAACAATCATAACACATAACCAAAACTGAGTGTTTAATTCAGCAGCATACTAGAACTTCTGTCCCAAAAGTAAAGAAAGCACAATAACCATTGAAAGAGAGAGAGAAAGATAGCAACTGAGATTATAGTGAGAAGCCCAAAACTCACTCTTTGGTGGGGAAGCAACTTTGGCTAGATCAGAAGGTAATTCAATGCGCAGAGGCACTTCAGAATGACTAAGCCAAACCGTTGGCAATCTAGGCCTCCAAACCGTCCCCAATGTCAATATCTGACCAACACAAGCACAAAGCAACGTAAACGACATAACCCGAATCAACCATAGCTTTATTATTCGCCGCCTGAAAACCACACTACTCTTGGATTTCTCCCCCATTACTTCACTTGAAAACATGAACCCCATCTCACAATCCTCCCTATGATCACACTTGCCATCATTCCCCTTCACTCTACACATTGTAACACTATTTCCCTCCAATTCAAATCTCTTATACTTTCCAATGCTATATACCAACCTTGAATTCAGATTGTATCAACTTTTATTATTGACGCTTAAATTTTTGGTCCAAACTTAAATGTCTTACTAAAAGACAGTGCAAAACCCTGAAAGCAATGATTATTCTAAGCACATGGTAAATATTATCGTCCTCACATAAATAATGAAACTGCCTTGAAAGTCTAAACCTTCCTCGATTCTTAAAAAAAGAAAAAAAAAAGTTTTCAGCATTAAAAAAAGAAAAAAACCAACCAGACCCAACTCCTATATAACCTTAGAAGCACCTAACTCTGTCACCATCTTTTATATATATACTGTTCCCACCACACTAACCTTAAACCTTAAACACTAAACACCAAAACCAAACCCAGGAAAGTAAAAAACAAATGAGTTAGTTTCAACTAAAACTTCACTCTGAGAAAGAGAAAAGATTTATTTGGCAGTGGGGCCTCTCAGACCAGATCTTCAGTGAGACTCAGTGGAGAACTGGGTTGAAGGTTGTTGAAGAAAGATAGGGAAGAAGAAGGTTTTTAAACTAATAGAAACTGAAACCAAAAAGCCTGAAATCCAGGCGTTAAAAGTGTTTGGTTGCAATCTAGGACTCCTTACAAGAACAGACGTAAAGGTTTTAATCGTACCATATGATAATGATATGATATATGGCAAACTGGCAAAGTATCTTTTATTTTATTTTATTATTTGTTAAGGTTTTTTTTTTTTTTTTTTTTTTTTTTTTTTAAGAAGTATTTGTTAAGTTAGGGTAGCCCAAATACTCATTGATTTGGAAAATTTGATGGGCACGGGGGTTATTATTTGGATAGCATTATTTTAGGGTATGGTGGGTTTGGAGTTTAAGACCATTCGATTGAGGCCAATTTTTAATCTACCAAAAATTTAAAGAAATGCAATATATTCTTAGGGTTTTTCATTAATTTTCTTAGAGCTTTTCTCATTTCAAGTGTAGGCTGTTGAAGACCCAAGTAGTCCAAAGTCGAGACCGATGGTCCATATACTTGTAGAATAAGCAAATTAACGTTGGGTTAAAAATATCATTCACTTAAGTTAGCTAAAATGATTAATAATTGTTAAATCACTCTAGAGACATATTCATTTGTTCTTCTCTCTCTCTCTTTAAAAAAAAAAAAAAAAACCCTTAGTTATGTTATTCATCTTCTTCTATAAAACATGACACATAGTTTGAGAAAATAATTATAATTTTATATAGATATGACACTTTTTTATGACAACAAGAAATTGATCCAATTGGGCTGGGTTGGAGAGTTTTTTCTACTCAACTCAATCTTTTCTAGTTGAAAAATAATTAACCCGACCTAACTCATATGGGTTAGGCTAGGGTTTTTTTTTTTTTTTGCTAAATAGATTGAGATAGTAATTCTGCCCCCTATTTTTTTTTTTTTTTTTAATCGGAAAGAGCGAGGCCTTACTTATTCTGTTCAGGGGGCTAAAAGACAAATAAAGTGGGGCGTAGTTAGTGTGTCACTGGGTCGGTGGAACCCGTAAGAAGGGGGGACGACCTGCTGAATTCACATCAGAGTGAGTTGAATGCACACCCAAAATTTATTAAACATTTTGAATTGACTTATTTGGATGTGCTCTTTTCCCCTTTCATAGTGACAATAGTTTTTTTTTTGGATAAATTTTCAATGAAAATAGTTCGAGTGTTATAACCTACATTTAAAATGAAAACAATGAAAGTATATAGATTTAATTGATAGTAATTATTATAGTCAACCATTTAATATATAGTGCCTAATGTTATATGTAGGGTGTTGGTTTTGAGCGCACTTCCTATTGGACGAAATGTCTCAAGCCCAACTGGCCTAGTACAATGAATTTTTAGAGAGTGGGCCTAAGAACTAGGTGTTGGTCTAAACCACAATCACAATACATGGTTGGGTGTGGACGGACCAATGACGAAATGGGTTCGAGTCTAGAATGTGGTCCCCGAGTGTCTCGTCCAAGGAGTTTGATGTTCTTCTTCCTCTACTTTCAGTACTAGGTTGCCGTGGTTTTTCAAGACCATGCAAACTGCTGCCGTTTTCTCCTTTTTCTCTCTTCTTCTCCCTTTCTCGCGATCCCTCATTCTTGGGGGGTCTTTCCCATTATATACTTCTTTCCAGTCGATCCTGACCCTCTATCTGTTGATTGTGCAGGCCATTACTCGAGTGCTCGTCCTATTAGCCACCTTCTCAAACCCTCTGTGAGTTGGGGCAACCAAGACCATACTATTCAGGGGTCCTTTCATCATTAATGCGGCCATGACGTTAGTTGGGCGCATTAAATGCGGAGGTGACAGCTTTTCTTTATATTGCTCCCACTCCATACCCCCATGTGCGTCCTGCTGTACTCGTCCTTTCTTCGGAGAACGCTCTGGGAGGCTGCCTTTGATGGTGTGCCGTTCTTTCCCACTAGAGTCTGGAACGCCGAGGACATAATCGTCCTCGGCAACATCTCTAGACCATTTGGATTTTCAGCGCATGTTCTCGGACATTTCTCTCCTCGGCGCGGGCCTTGGGCTCAGCATAGAGCGGGCCGAGGTCACCAAGTTCTCTGGTCCCACATTATATATACTAGTTTTTTTTTTTTTTTTCTTGATAAGGTCATATATACTAGTATTATATTTGCATTATGCACAATTTAATTAAAAATCATAAATAAATAAAACAAAACTATGTATATATTAATAATAATTAGTGAATGTCTTGAAATTTTGATAAAATTTTATCTAAACTAAATTAATTATCTTAATGAGTCACATGACCAAAAAACATTAATTCTAAGAAATAAAAAATTATAATATATAATAAAATAATTAAAAAATGAATATTAATTTATATTTTAATTATCTTGAAAATGTTGGAAAAGGGATGTATAGACATAGTAAACTTGGACTTGAATCTAATAAGTTGTCTGTGCCTGCACATAAAAATGGTATAGATAATAATTTTTTTTTTTTTTATAATACATCGACAATTGAAATTGAGGGAATTGGAATTTTGGATGTCTCCATTAAAATAACAGTTAATTTAGTTTGAAGCCATTGGACTAAATCACCAAATTAAAAATTGACATGCTCATTCACCTACCTGTATCATAAATTATATTTATTTTTTTATAGACTCATTTTAAACGTAAGTTTGTATACTAAAGTTATATTAAATTTTTTATTGTGTAGATGAAAACAATTCTGATATCACGCTTCCACTTGACATGCAATTCTTTACATATAAATATTTTTAGTGTCATATCTACTACTAATTGCATATGTATAACATTTTGAAGCCTCATTTTTTTTTTCTTTAAGTATAACTATACTTTTTCCAACTCTCAACAAATTATTTTGAACAAAAAGCTAATCCAAATACACAATTATTTTTATAGATGATTTAACTTTATTTCATGTTTCATATAGAACACATATACACGTTTTGTATGTGTGGAATTATTGGATTAATAGACTATTAGAATTAAGGGTTTATGCATTTTTCAATTTTTATCTCTAAGTGCTTTCTCTATTCTTTTATGTATTGAAAAAAAAATATGAACAAATAGACAAGAAAGTATTAAGTATATTGAATTATCTTTTTAATGTGGAAAAAAAATTGTCGTATTGGGTTGACTCGAACCATCAAAACCTTGATGAGGATCATAGGAGTAGCAAACCATTTTAATCCAATACTATTTGGTCAAACTTAAATTTGCCAACTTACCAACTTAATTACCAAAAGTTTTGTAACTCAACTAATTGACATCTCCTTATATTTCCAATAAATACATTCAGGATTCAAAATAAGGGTATCCTCTTCTTCCCTATATTTTTGGAAGGGGAGGGAGGATATGAAGGCATTCATAAACAAAATAATTATTTTATTTTATTTTATAATATATTAACCTCATACATGTGCCATGCACATGCTCATTTTAAATTCTATCCCTTTTGACTATTTTAACTACCGTTTCCTTTTTTAATTTTAATCAAAATTTTCTTTTACCATTTGTCAAAATAATTTTGTTACTGAATCCGTGTTTTTAGTAAAATCAATTTGCACTAAAACTCCCAATTTCAATGATGTATAGCAAATAAATAACAAATACTGTAATATATATATATATATATAAAATATACAAGATGAGTAGGTCAGCCCGTGTTTGCTGGTTAATCGTCAAATGTCACCTCCCATTGTCTTTGGTCGGTGTGGCCTGATTTCCAATAACCCGTTAATTTTATTTTCAAAATTACTGTGCAGCAATTTGGTGCAATCACTTCGAAGCCCAACCATCTATATATATATATATATATATATATATAATATATAGAGAGAGAGAGAGAGAGAGAGAGAGAGAGAGAGAGAGAGAGAGAGAGAGAGCCGTGGTTGCACGTGATTGCACTATTAAGGGTGCGTTTGACTCTAAATTAAAAAGCCAGTTTATTTTACTATCTAACTTATTTTTTCTACTATTTATGGACTCTACTGCACTTTTTGGTACTATTCATGGGTCCTACTATACTATTTCAGCTAACTTTTACCTTTATCTACAGTATTTTCGGCAAAAAATTTTCAGTTTTAGCAAAATAAGTAAATCATAAACAAACCCTAAATTACGTTCATATTTTGGATAAAAACAATTTTTTAGATAGAGATAATAATTTATTTGTTCTTATAAATTTCTTTAGATAAAATAACAATAAGTGTTTTAACAAAACATGCAACATGCATCTAAGTTTCAGTTGATAGAGACAACAATTTATTTGTTATTATTAATTTTTTTTATATAAATTAACAATAATTGTTTTAACAAAATATGCAACATGCATTTTAAATAAAATAACAATAAGTGTTGAGCTTAGAAGACGTGATTGCATGGCTTTACTAAGTTACAATAATGTTTTGGATAAAAAAAAATTTTAGACGAAAACAACAACTTATTTATTCTTATAAATTTTTTTAGATAAAATAATAATAAGTGGTTTAACAAAACATGCAATATGTATCTAAGTTTCTGTTAATAGAGACAACAACTTATTTGTTTTTATCAATTTTTTAGATAAAGTAACAATAAGTGTTTTAACAAAACATGCAACATGCATCTAAATTTTAGAAATTTAAATCCTACTCCAACTAAAAATTTATTATTATAATTTTAAAACACACACACACACACACACACACACACACACACACATATATATATATATATATATGTTCACTAATGATCTTTCCATAGAATCCTTCTCGCACCCCATGTTTTTGTTTTTTTTTTCAAGTTGCAACTTACGCATGGGTAATTTTACAATTCTTTTTTTTTAGGGTACGGTACCCATAAGTATGCAACTTGCTATACTAGGTTACCAAAACATCACATTTGACGATCTTCAAATTGGGCAGAAACAACATCACATGTGATTGTACTTTTGTTACATTTGGTGGCTTTTTTTTTTTTTTCCTTGCATTTGATGATTCCATTGTCATATTAGGCAATACTTTTGTCACATTCGATGGTACCCTAATTTTTTCTCACATTTGAAAGTTCCATCATCATATTAAGTGGTAACAAGATTATATGTGGCTGTACTTTTGTCACATTTGGTGACTCCTTATTTTTTCCTCACTTTTGATAGTTCTATTGTCACATTAGGCAATACTAACATTACATTTGACCATACTTTTGTCACATTAGGTGTTATCCTTATTTTTTTTCTCACATTTAATAGTTTCATTGTCACATTGGGCGGTACTAACATCACATATAATTGTACTTTTGTAACATTCGGTGGTTGTCTTATTTATTTATTTTTAGTTTATACTTTATAAACTTGACTTGCTTTACTGGTAACAAGTATCCACTTAAATTAAATGAACGGTCAAGATCAAAATAACATTAATTTGATGGTTTAGATTTAGGTGAGTATCGTACCCCCCAAAAAAGAGAGGGGTACGGTAGAATGACCCTTTATGTATGGATATTATATCAAAGGAAATCTAGTAAAAAAAAAGAAAAAAATAAAGCAAAATAAGGGACACCCATTTAAGTTCTTAGTTTCTCTTAGATAAGTTTTTTATTTTTACTTTTTAAATTCTCAACTTTTGAACTATTTTGTGTGTTTTAGGTTTTGTTTATTCTATGTGTTTAGTTTGTAAGTGTTTTGATTTTTCAATTGACTATCTACGAAAAATTTGGTACAAAACATGTCTTTCATGTGCTATAGTGCAATATGATTCCAAATTACTTTTACTTCTTGATTGTTAAGATTTTATCAATGTTTATCTATTTTTATATTTTAAAAATCTGTTTATGCTTTGTATTAATTTCTTAATATGCGGAATTCCTCCCATATTTCTTAATATCCTTTTAGATCATAGATAATATTTAGCTAAATTAGATTCATTGGTCCAAATTCCTATGTAAGTCTATCTTTACTTAACTTCTTTTTCAAAAAAAATTTTAAAGTTCTGAAATTTGGATTGTTTTTCATGTGTAATATTAATATATGTGTTCATAAAGGCTAAAGCACAATATAATAAGAGACATTACTCAAGTTGTATAAGTTAGGGTGTTAACCAGTTGAATAAAATAAACACTAAAACAAATTATTTAGATATCAAAATAAGACTTAAAAATGAAATGTCTTTTAGGTATACAAATATGATTGAGTTTTTAATCTTAAGTTTGGAATTAATTATTTTAGGATAACCTTATTTATGCAAGTATTAGAAAAAATTTAATTGCTTGAGTTCAAATCACCCTCTTCATTAATAAATAAGGAATTATTAAAAAATAATTAAAAAGTTTTTATTTATAATTTTAATTAGAGATATTATATATAAGTACAAATATACAAAATTATGCATTTTATATAATAATAATCATTCATTTAGTTATAAATGAGTTCTAAAGCCGTGCAACACACAAGACTTGCACTAGCAGGGATGGAACTAGCATCGGACATTGCCCCCCCCCCCCCCCAAATTTTTAAAAAAAATATTATTATATATGTGTACTAAATTTAACAATTTTGTTAGATAAAATTATATTTTGTTTCCCTTAAACAATATCATTGATTCTTTTAAGCGTAATGTTATCTCACAAACGTTTTTACAACATTTTTACAAATGGTTTTGGTAACAAATTCTTATTGGTTCGCATAATGGGCTCACCACTCACATAATTTTTTTACTTACTAGTAACCACTTATCATATTAGTAATTTATAAAAAAGTTTGTAACTTTAGTATTTTCCTCATTTTAGTGACCATAACAAAATTTATAGATTCAAAATTTAAAACAAAATATACAAGCCCAAAAAAATAGCTCACCACCGCGCACCCTTAGTGCTGTGGTCACTCCACAAGTATAAGTTTTTGTGGGGTGTGGGGGGTAAGGGTTGGAGTTCAACTCTCCAGGGAGGAGTTTCACACACATATACGCTTAAATTATAATAGAGTAGAAATTCTATCTTGTAAAAAAAAAAAAAAAAAAAAAATCTCAATAACAAAAATTACCAATAGTAAAACTAAAAAAATTGAGCTCATTTAATTAATTTTATCCAAAATAAACAACCATGCCCTTTAAAAAATTCTAAACAAAAATAATTTTGTTCTTACCCACACATAAAAATAAAAAAAAATAAAAAATCTCAATAATTAAGTAATAGTAAAGTGAGAGGTTGAAACCGCGGCACACAACAAACGGTAAAGCCGCCCTCCCTAGTTCAAAGTTCTGGCTCCGTCCCTGCTCACTAGTGTGTATTTATATATATTATAATGGGTTCTATATTTTATTTTAATATTGTGTAAGTGTGGTAATTACGCTCAATATTATTTTATAAGGTTTTATATACTATAAATTATAATATTATTCCTCATTGATATTCAAATTTAAATAAAAATATTGTTAAATAGTAGGAGTACTATATATATATATATATATATATATATATTTGCATATTGAATTGTTGTAGAACATTTTTTTTTTGTTTTTTGTTTTTTTTTTTGTTTTTTGTTTTTGGAATGCCAAAGGTAGAACTACAGTTAAAAAAGAGGAAAGCTTTATTATGTTCAAGAAGGTAATATTTCCATTTGAGACAGATACAGAGATAAGCAAAAATTTCGCGATTTGATAAGCAATACTGTTCCAGTTCACATCCACAACAACCATGAAAGATATCAGGAAAGAATAAGTACTGTTACTAGTGCTAAAAGGGATAATTATCTATGTCTGCTGGTGGATTTCGATTGTGATATATTAAAATTTTATCAACTTGTAGTACACTTTTTACCTCACAATCCGCATCTTCTGTTGCAACAACAATAATTGAGATAATTTTATACCTAATGTATGAATACTAAGAGCATTATCAAGTAGATTAATTAATGGACTTCCCAAAAAAAAAAAAAATTAATGAGCCAAGCTACAGATTTTTATATGTGGGTTCTAATTAGTTCACCTAGTAAATGCTTTTATCCTTAAATAAAAGATTTGGGGTTCTAATTAGTACAACTAGTCGAGTTTTCACATGATGTGCGGTGCAACTTATTATAAGTTTTCTCTAATATTTCAATAAGTTTTGCCAAAATCTTGTAACTTAATTGAATGACATCTCAATTTTCAGTAGAAACATTCAGGATTTAGATCCCCACCCCAACTATCGACATATAAAAAAAATGTTTCAATAAATTTCATTGTAAAAAATTGTAATCTTTAGTTATGTTATATATAGACAAAATAGAAATACAGTAAAAGTAGTATAGTGATTTGATCATACTATATATATGTGTGTGTGTTTACAAATTGAAAATTGCATGATATAGTAGCTAATATAGATAGGCATGTTTCATGCCTACTAAAAAATGCATATATCCTTCAATTACATTTTTTTACATTCTTGATTGTGTGTTACTAAAAATATTTTCCCCTTTTTGTTGGACATGGTTTCAATTGTTGCAAAAACAACTAAATTTGAGTAAAAATGTCATATTTTAAATCAATTGTTTCTCACATTAAAAAAAAAAAAAACCAAATGTTTCTCATATAAGTCCTAGAAAAAATGATATTAAAATTTCATTATGCTTAAAATAATTAATATAAAAAAAAATATTTATTATATTAGTAATCTTTCTAATTACATAAAATACATACTACAGTGTTTAAAGGATTAAGATTAATTTTAGTGAATTCACAAATATTTAATTTTTTTATGGCTTTTGTGACAATTGTTGTCAAAACAACTAAATATGAGTAAGAATGTCATATTCTAAATTTATTATTATTATTTCAACTAAAAATTATTTTTTATATAGAGTTTATAAAAATAATCATATAAATTCATTTAATACAAATAATTAATACACAATAATAAATAATTAATATATGCATTTACTTTATTGACTAATTCAACAAACTAATACTTTAATATAAATGTAAATTTTGTTGATTTAGAAAACTAAATAAAAAAATTTTCAAAAAATACAGCTCGTGGCACAACCTCATAACATCCGATTTAAAATTTTGAAGACCACAGCGTACTTTTAGAGAGAAATGGTTTTTGGAACTTACAATCGCTACAAATGCCCGTGATTGATTGTTAATATTGTCATAGCTGATGCTGCACTTTGCATCCTTAAGTACTAAAGTAGCACGTGAGAGGGGTCTACAATGGTGGAAGACTAATGCCACTGAAAGTCTATACAGTCTTTGTCTTTCTCCGAGTTGTATAAAAAATGAGTCACGACTCACGAGGTCAAAATTGCAATACTTCAAATTTTCTAGAATAAGGAAAGAAAGAAATTTGAGACAAAGGAGATTGTCACTGACAAACAATATCTCTATGCTCATCATATTCACTCCGGACTAGAATTCTTCCGACTCACTTAGTGCACATTGTGGTTATCTATTGCAAGTGAAACATATCTTGAATAGGTTTTTGTCTTTGGTTTCTTTTTATTTATTTATTTTTTATCTAAAGCAATGAAAAACTACAATTTGACTGTTTCTCCTACCAATAAGGTCTACATATAGAATTAATCAAGAGCATTCAAGTTAGAATTTCCTAAAAACTCACCTTCACTTGTTATTTGGTGCAATTTAAGCAAGTAGTGAGGGGTGGAATTATCATGAATTGACCCTTGCAATAATGAACAGTGCTTGACATACATAGTATGGTACACAAAAAAAAGGACTTTGGATCTAGTGGTAACTTTAATTGAAAATTTTGCAGGGGCTCTTAACTCTCACATGTGAATTCTGTTTCCTTCCAATTCCAAAATTTACAAATGTTTTGTCCTCTACTCTTGATAGGGAAATCTCATGGTGCTCACTGCTGTCATCTTAATTATTCATTGGGTTATAATTCACGTCTACCAAGGTGAAAAGTGAAAACTTCTTCACCATTCATCATTTATTATTATTGTTATTAGTGTATTAGGTAATTTTCACTTCTATATACTATGATTATCTTGAATGAGTTCTGTAGTACCATTATCGAAGAAGGATACTGCTATTAACTAGTGAGTTCGAAAGATGAGTTTTCCACCCACCTCTGGTATGGTATACCATCGAGAGTTGAGACATACCACCAAAGTTTTTGTAGTATCTTATTCAATTAGGTGGTAGATAGTTTACTATTACCAATTACACAAAGATGTTTGATCAATTTTTTAAGTCTGTGATGGTTATATTGTTACTGAGTTTAAAAAAAAAAAAAAGGTCATTGAGCTTGGATTGATGATCCAAGAATAAAAAACAGAAACGAAAGTTCTTTCTTTTTTTCTTCTTTTTTGATAGAAAGTTTTTTTTTTTTTTTTTTTTTTCTCAATACGTTTTTGTCTCCTTAACTTTAAACTTTGTCCCAAGTTATCCTTTTAATCAATGACTCTTTCTTTTTAGAACATAATCAATGACTTCTTTAATTATTAACAAAAGACACAGTATTATAATATAATATGATGTAGAAAAGAGTATAGTAGAAAAGAGTATATCTTACGTGCATGTGATTAATGAATCACAAATTATGTTCTAAAGTGTAAAAAAAGTAAATAAAACATGGTTGTTTGATCACTTTTCTCCATACTACACTTTTTAAAAGTATCAGCCGATATGTTGCACGCGTGTTTATATTATAAGTTCATTTTGAAATATTTCACAAAAAATTATTTTTATGACAAATTTATAATACTCATTAAATATTATACTATTTGAGAAATAAACTTCAATTATTTACATAAAACGGAAAAATGTAAATTGTTAAGATTAATATAATTTAGAATATAAACCTAATGTAATTTTGTTTGTGTAAATTGTCAAATATTTAATTTAATTTCACCTTAAGAACATAATTATTATTTTTATATTTTTGATTGTGTGTTAAATTGTTTTTGTTGGATTTTGTTTAATTCTCTAAAAATGCATCACACAATATAAACCTTTGGCTACTAGGGAGTTAAACAAATTAAAATAACAAATTTTAAGCTTAGTAACTAAATTGAGAGAGAGAGAGAGAGGAATGCAAATTCTTTAAACCTTATTAATACATTAAAATAAATGCATTTGCATCAATTATTATTTTGACATAAATACTAAATTTTGATGAGGTAGAAACTTAATTGAAAAAAAAAATCATAAAATACACCGCATGGCAAAATCTCAAGCTACAATGGGCCAATGGCTGAGATTTTTGCTTATATTATTAATCATATTTTTAAATTCTACATTTTTTAGGTACATAATTTCTCAACAATCACATATTCAAAAGGCTTAAAAATGAAACTATATCAAACGGGTTAATTGGTACCTCTCCATATATGAGGCGCTTGGGGTCTAGATGGGAAATGGTTTAAATTACAGAGTTAGCAGCATATTCTAACTATCTAATATATATATATATATATATATACCAAACGGTTATTTAGTAATTTTACTCCTAATTTATGGCCCTACATTATTTTTAGTGGGAAAAAAAGAAATTTAAAGTTTTTTGGAAAAATTCGCCACCCTTTTGACTACTTTGGTTTGGTAAAGAGCTTTTTCTCCCCTCCTAAAGACCTAAAGCTGAAAAACAACCTTAAGGTAAAGCTGAAACCTCAACTTTCCTCATTAAAGATCTTTAGTACATTATTCCAACCTTTAAAAGAAATAATGAATTGACATAAATACCAATACTTGTTTTTCACAATGACAACTAATGCCTACCCATTTTGAGAGGGAGAGAACTAATAATAATAAACATTAGTCATTAATTGAATTAATTAGATTTAATTCAAGTATGAAAATACAAGGGAAAAGTTAATGGGTACTTTAATAGTATTGGTTTAGAAAATATTTTTAGAAACTTTTTATTGGAAAAGAAAAAAATATCTAATTTTTTGACAGTTTTTTATATTTCTCATGAAAGTGGTATAAAAGTTTTCCTAAAATTGTCAATTAACAAATATCCTAAGGGTACCCATTAACCAAACCCATAATACAAAACACTTTTATTATACCTTTTTTTTGTGTCATTTCTCAAGCTAAAAGTTTTTTAAATTTTTATTTTTTATTTTTTATCAATTTTGTTACAAAAAGTATTTATACTACTATTTAAGGGTTAAGGGGTTTCCCCTATTTGGGATCCTCATTTTTTTGGTTCAAAAATGTCTTTACACCTCTATGTTTAAGTACAGGCAAAATTAAAAGACAATTCAGTAAAAATATAACTCTAACTTTCACTAAAATATTGCCTAAAAAATAAGGTCACTCTCTTGTTGATTTTCAAATTATTTTATCCACTTATAAATTAAATTCTCAAAATAAAAATAATATGTAATAAATAAATTCATAGGTTTTTTTTTTTTTGCTATAAAATAGGACCACTAAGCTCAACGTTTTTATTTTGTTTTTTCTTCTCATTTTCCCCCTTTATCTATACACTATTATCTATACACTATTATTTAAAAGGTTTTCCCTATTTGGGATCCTCATTATTTTTTGTTCAAAAATGCCCCTGCACCCCTATGTTAGTACAGATAAAACTAAATGACAATTCGGTAAAAATAAAACTCTAACTCTCACTAAAACATTAGCTAAAAAATAGGGTCACTCTTTTGTTTATTTTCAAATTACTTTATCCACTTATAAATTAGATTTTCAAAATAAAAAATTATATATAAAAAATAAAGACACTGGTTTTTTTTTTTTTTGGCTATAAAATAAGACCACTAGACCCAACGTCTTCACTTTTTTCCCCTTTATCAAGACTTAAACGTTTCTCTCCCTCTCTCTTCTAAATTCTTATCTCATTTTTTTTTTTTTTGGTTTTTGATTTTTTTTCCAAATCTATTCTTCTTTATTTTTGAATTATTAAAAAAAAAAAAAATGTGATTTTCAATGTACTCCATTTTTTTTCCTTTTTCATGATTTATTTATTCATTTATGTTGGTGTTTGAATTGTTTTCTCTTCACATCTGTTTGTACTACTTTTTTTTTTTTTTCATTTTAATGAATTTATTTTCTATGTTCAAAATAAAAATTACTATGTGTGTGATTTAATTGGATATAAAAGAGAAACGTCTCAAATTGAGATAAATAAAAAATTATAACACTAAATTTAAAAAGGTCTCATAGCACGTGCTAAGCGCGTGTGATGACTGATGAGACTAGTAACACTTAACTTTAAAGTAATTTATCACAGTAGATTGTCAAATAAGTATTACAACTATATTTAGTTAAAACTCTTTGCTGCAAAACTGTACAGATTATATTTCTACTTCCTACACAAATCCCGAACTAGCTTCATATATCAAGGATTAAAATCATCTTATCCATATTGTCTTTAATTAAAAATAAATAAATCATCTTATCCATATAGCTCAATCTTTTTATAGAAGTTCTTTAACTATTTTTTGTTTTTGTTTTTTACAAGTTCTTTAATCTTAATTTACAAAGAGAACTTTTTTTGGGGGGGTTAACATTCCATACAAAATTCATTCTTTTTAATGCCAATTGTCTCAAACGCGTTTGACAACAGTGCATTAGGCAGAAGGGGTGAGATCGGTCTTGATTTGATCTTCCAATGATAAATTTAACAATTTTTGTAAAATTTATGCTTATTTTAGCATAAAAGTTATTTTTTCTATTTTATATAACCAATTTTCAAAAATACACATATTAAATTATTTATTTTATTAAAATATAAGCTTTTTTTTCTTGATTTTTAAAAAATTGTTTTTCCCTCTTTACGCACCACAATCATCATTCATTCTTTTCTTCCATTATTGAGAAATGCAAGAAAAAGAAAAAAGAAAAAAGAAAAAAAACACAATTGTCATGTAAATTTGCAGGATTATAACAGGCTTGTAGCTAGAATTAATATTGGACAAGAGACGCATAATTTTAGACAAACTGATGTAAGTAATTTTTAGGGTTAGTTAGCCAAGATTTTGCATTTATATAATTTTGCATACATTGATGCGAGTGCTATAACATTATTATTATTTTTCCTCTTTTTTGGATAGAGCTTATTGATTTACTGTAATTTACGGTTATATTTGTTTGGCTATTTGAGGCCATCTTTGATGGCACAAGTTAAAGTAGAAATGGGCCATATTCAAAATCTATAAAATACAACGCAGATTATATAATAAGGCTATTTTGTCAACATAATAATTGCACTGGGTTGGCTCATTGGGCCTCTTTATCATTGTTTTAGCAACTTAGTTCCTATACACAATTTTAAACATATATTTTCAGTTTTTAAATAAAATTACACATTTTTTTTATCTACATATATTTCTAAAAAAGTTGAAAATTGTTATTTAAACACCTGTATCAAACGGGCTTAAAAATCTGAAAATCTTTCAAAAAACCAGTCAAAACCTCCGGTTCAATTATGAAAACCAAGAACCGGACCAGTTCTGAGGGAACGAAAAAACGGTGCCGTATTGGTTCTTACTGAACGACATTAATCTAATGTAGGGTTTGGCATAAAACTACGCCGTTTTTTCCTGTATAGAAAACGGCGTCGTTAAGCAAAACCCTAAACCCTGCCTTATTGAACATTGATTCAGTTTCTTTCTCCTGAGTTCTGAGAGAGACCCATTATTCCCAAACCAATTTACTATTCAAACTCACTCATTCTGTGTGTGTGTGTGTGTGTGAAATTTCAAAAGTATGAGGAAACTGAAGTATCACGAGAAGAAGCTGTTGAAGAAGGTGAATTTTTTGGAATGGAAGAAAGAAGATGGGCACAGAGAAGCCTTTGTAATGCAAAGGTACCATGCTACTCACCGCGACGATTACAAGAGGTATTCGGGTTTGTGCCGTATGGTGCAGAAGCTAGTCAACGTTTTGATGAAGATGGACCACAATGACCCTTCTCGGATTCAACTCACTGATTTACTACTCGAAAAGCTGTGAGTTCTCTTTTTCTTTAAAAAGAAAAATGGGGCTTTTTGTTTTATCATTTTTTTTTTTTTGTAAATTTTGTGCCTTGCAATTTGTTCATATTGGTTTGTTAGTTGTTGATATACTCCATGTTTAGATTATGTACTTGTTACATTTGAGATGTGAGTGAAATTAGAGGAGTGGAACAGATACGGACACGGGACAAGGGTATGGATACAGACACGGGTACAACACGATGATGCGAGCAATTTTTGAAAAATTAAAAATTATAATATAAAATGACTGGTACAACACGTTGTACGAGAAGGATACGCACGGGTATGGCACCCTGGATGAAAATGAAGTGTCGGTGCATCCTAGCTATTTGTTATTGTTTTAATCAACATGATTAAAAAATTTAATAAAAATAGTCTGGTAAAATCCATTATTGTGTACACTGATTTGAATTTGGCATGGTTTATGGTTATTTTGCTTTTAACTTGTAGTATAAGGTATAATACTGAATGGCAAATCCTTGAAATAACCCAAGAGGTAGCATAATTGAATGGGGACTACGCCTTGTGAAGCAGAGGTCAATAGTTCAAATTTCTCTTCCTCCTCCTCCTCCCTTAGGGCCAAAACTTATATTAAAAAAAAAGGCATATTGTTAAACATGATTAACTTATAAGTGTGCATGATTAACCAAACGGTCCAAATCACCGTGAAGTTATTGACATTATTTGTCCTCCCCCACCTAAAGGGGGAATTTTTTTGATGTTATTGATGTAATAAATTTAAATATTTATATGTGCTTGATCAGATTATCTCATCCGTCAGTGGTAATATACTGGAAATTTCTGTTTAGTTGAGGGGAATGCGTATATTTTTTTGCTGATTTAGAAATTTCTTCTAAAAGGCTATTTATGTGACATCCATGAAAGCATCTCTTAGCTGTGTTATCAACTTCTATCATGTTTCCCATTTCTCCTGTTGGGGTTGTGCATTTGCACCACAGCAGCCTCAGGGTATGAAGGCAGATTAATCACCTAACCATCACTGTTTTAGGTGGGCTTTTAAGTGATCTCTTTGTAATGCAGAAGGTGTCTTGAGCTGTCTAAGCAATATCTTTCCTTCATTTTTTAGAACGCCTTTTACATCGTCATAGTTTTTTAGGCAATGGTGCCAAAGTCTTTAACATCTGATCTGTGTTGATATATGGACTATGGTATGGTTAATCTAGCAGCTCTTAGGGACTGATAACCATAGATTATAGATCACAAAAATTCCAATCACTGTGTGGCTTGATTGATGCTGTCATCATCAAACTCTAGTGTGCCAATGAGCTCTAGTCTGATGGCACACCTTTCCCGCAAGAATAAGGTGAAGGATGTGGTTATAAGATCAAATCCAATCAGATTAGTGTGCAACTTACCAATCTAAAAATAAAAATGATTGAACTTCCATATGAATATTATCTCAATATTTTGGGCCTTTTTGTCTGTGTTTATGTTTTTTTCCAAGGATTGAATGTTTAATTGGAGGGTATTGAGAACTATAGTTCTGACTAAGATTATCCTTATCTGGATGGTAATACGTTCTCATTTGAGTTGTCACTCATTATTGAAGGGTTTCTGTTGACTGCTATGTGTGTGTTTTCTCAATGACAGGTACAACATTGGTGTACTACCATCCAAGCACAACGCTGATGTTCTAAAAGTGTGTGAACGTATAACAGTGTCATCTTTCTTTAGGTAAGCAAAAGCTTCTGAAAATAAAAATATCTTTCTGCTTAGTTTTAGGACAGCTCTCCCTTACCTTAAAAGTAAGGGAAGGTGTAGCTACATGTTTTATTCACATAGGAAGTCTCCACCACGAATATAGGAAAAATAAAAAGTTATGCTATTAACTATGCTGTTCATTTACTATACCCCCTGTGTATTTTATTTTTTTACATTTAATAAAACTTATCTTATATGAAAAAAAAACAGTCATGCTATTCATTTTTACTATTGTTGCTGCAGATTGAACCCTTAATTAAGTGTTCATGCTATTTTCTTTTTCTCGAGAGTGGGTTTAGTAACTCCTCAATCAAGAGAACTTGGATAAGCATAAACTTGCTGGCATTAATTATAATTATTAATTAAAGGACAGATTACAATGGATTTCGGGAGTAATCATGATTGAGACTCAATAAACAATAATAGTTAAATACAATGCAATTGACTTTTAAAATAAAAAGGTTGAGTATATTGAAATTGATTCTAAGTTTCAAACAACTTCTGCCAATGGCCTTGGGCCATGTGGCACACCCACCCTATTAGTATAGGGTGTTCGCTAGTCTTTACCAAACAGTCAATAAATTATAAAATATTTACTAGTCCTGGGATAAAAGAAAAAGAAAGATTTTTGATATTGTGAAGACTTGTATTGCACTTTCTTAGTGGCACTCACTATTCTGGTCACATTGGAATGTTGTATCATAAGCCACATTACATTGGGTCAGAGAGTTCATCTTGAGACGATGCCTGTTCAAATGAAATAAATAAATAAAGAGATGATGCTTGTTTACATTGCATGGCTTATTAGAATGTGTGGATTATATCTCATGCAATTCAGAATTCTTAGAAGAATGGCCTAATCCCATGAAGCCCACCATTGGTGAGTGCACATGCATGATCTCAAGCAACCTTGAGACTTTTGTCTGATTTTGAGAGTGTAAATACTAAATAGAAAGGATCTAGAATAAGGCCATTATAAGTTTCTTGTAAGGCCATGCTCTTGAAAAGGATGTTGTGTATTTGTCCTTGTAGGCGTAGGCTCTCAACTGTTTTGGTGCGAATGAAGTTTTGTGAGCACTTGAAAGAAGCTATCACATACATTGAGCAAGGACATGTTCGAGTGGGTCCAGAGACGGTTACTGACCCAGCATTCCTTGTAACTAGGAACATGGAAGACTTCATTACATGGGTAGATTCATCCAAGATAAAGAGAAAGGTGCAGGAGTACAATGATCAGTTGGACGACTATGATGCAATGACCTGAGTGTAGCACTGGATTTTGTGTAAGTTGGTAGTGATCTTTGAACAATGCGATTTTTCATTTGAAAAATTTTCCTGTCTTCATGACTTCTGATTATGATGTATAGAAGAATTTGGTTACTGGAGATAGTGATCATATATCAGATTTTGCAAAGATACTTGATGGTCATAGATATTAATTAATGCATACAGTTGCGATATATGTAAAATGCAATCAGCATAACAATGTTCTTTTTCCTCAATGTATCTTCTCTATTACAGATATTGGCATTGGACTTGTGAAGCAAAAACATCCATAAGAGCCATTTTTAACCATTGTCACTAGGGCGTGGGCATATTCTGATATGTTTGGTGATGCAATATGTTGAAATTGCTAGACACCAAATTCACTATCATCTCACAGGCTCACAGCAGGTCACATAAATGACTGGCCCAAGTGATGTGAACAGCTTTGGACTGGTCCAAAGCTGTTCATATAAGGTCATATCCGAACAGCTTTGGACTCTTGAAAAGTTTGTTTTCCATTTATTTGAGAGCGAGACTTATTATAATAAAGTGTTAAGAATCATGGTAAAAGATGTAATTAATATTTAGGAAATTAATTTCAATTACGTAAATTGTTAACATGAACCGAGCCTCATTTAGCAATAATATGCCTCACGAATCTCCTAAAGATACTTGTTAAATCAAATGCAAATCAACAACTTAATAACTGGGAAAACGCTCTAACAATGGGAAATGGACCACTTGTGACGAAACTCCCAAAATTTACTGCATTTAACATATTCATGGCAAATTTTAAGTGAGCAAACCAACCAACTATTTATCAACATTAATAAGAAACACACACAACACATTAGTGAAGTTGCAGAAGTAACCATCACTACTTCCAAGGGAAAAAAAAAAATCCAAATTTGACTTCCAAACACTCTTTGGGAAGCTTCCACCATTTTCAATTTTGTACAAGTTATGCTCAGTGACTCATCTAAATAGTTATGCTCTATATAGTAACTCATCTTAGCTTTTAAGGTTGAAATATGTTCCTTAAAATTTAGTCAATTTATAATTATGCCATTGTGCTAAAAAAGAAAAACTTTTTCTAATACAAAAGAAAACAAAAGAGAAAATTAAATAAAAGCAAGTACACAAGATACTTATACTTGCTTACTTAGATTTATATTTTTTTTTTCTCTCTCTCTATCTCTCTCTCTCTCTCTATATATATATAGTTTTATCCATATCTAGACTTTTTCCTAACTTTTTTTATTTTATTTAAATTTAACTTGTCCATACTAGCATTTTATTCTCTCTCTATATATGATCATGAAGAAAAACTTTTTCCAACACAAAAGAAAACAAAAGAGAAAATTAAAAGAGAAGCAAGTAGACAAAGCACTTATGCTTGCTTATTTAAATTTATATACTTTCTGTACTGTTTTCTCTAACATCTTTACAAACACACCAAAAGAAAAAAGTTAAAGACAATCTCTTTACAGACGCCAAAAGAAAAAGTTAAAGGGAAACAAGTATACCTAAGAAGTTAAAGAAAAGAAAGTAAGGTACTTATGATTACTTATTTAGATTTATATATTTGTTATGTTTTCTTTAATCTCTTCACACACATCAAAAGAGAATTAAAGAAAAACAAGTGTGTGCAAAAAGTTAAAAGAGAAATAAGTAGGCAAGACACTTATGCATGTTTACTTTAATGCATACAATTGCAATACATGCAAAATGTAATCTGCATGACAACGTTTTTTTCCTCATTATATATTCTCTATTACAGATATTGGTTTTGGACTTGTGAAGCAAAACCATCCATAAGAGCCATTGCTAACCATTGTCATTAGGGCGTGGCCATATTCTGATATGTTTGTTGATGCAAAATGTTGAAATTGCTAGACACCAAATTCACTATCATCTCACAGGCTCACAGCAGGTCACATAAGTGACTGGCTCAAATGATGTGACTATTGTGAATATGTGAATTCTACAGTGTCCCAGTACCACTCTTGATTATAAGGTCATATATGAACAGCTTTGGACTCGTGAAAAGTTTGTTACTTATTTATTTGAGAGCGAGACTTGCTATTATAAATTGTTAAGAATCACGTAAAAGATGCCATTGATATTTAGGAATTAACATAAACCAAACCTCGTTTAGCAATAATATACCTCACGAATCAAATGCAATGGACCACTTGTTACGAACTCCCAAAATTTATTGCATCTACATGACAAATTTTAAGTGAGCAAACCAATCAACTATTTATGAACAGTAATAGGAAACATAAAAACAAATCGAGTGAAGTTGCAGAAGTAGCCATCAGTACTTAGAGGGGAAAAAAAAAATCCTAATTTGACTTCCAAACACCCTTTGAGAAGCTTCCAAGTTAGCCCAATTTTCAATTTTGTTAAAATTATGCTTAGTAGCTCATGTAATACACATGCTATATATAGAACTTAGAGGTTCTTACTTTTTAAGGTTGAAATATGTTTCTTATAATTTTGTCAATTTTTTATCATGCTATTGTGTCAAAAAAGAAAAACTTTCTCTGATACAAAAGAGAAAGTTAAATAAAAGTAAGACACTTATGTTTGCTTACTTAGATTTATATACTTTTTTTTTTCTCTCCCTCTCTCTTTATATATATATATATATATATATATAGTTTTATCCATATGTAGAATTTTTTAATTTAACATGTCCATACTAGCATTTTATTTTCTCATTGAATTATGAGATTCTTTACTCCTCTATATCTATATCTAGGTTATACAAACTTAAGATTGCTTACACAATATATAGGACTAGAGTATATTACATTTTAAGGTTCAAATATATTCCTTATTATTTCATAAAATTATAATCATAACATTGTGTCAAAAGAAAAACATTCTCCAACACAAAAGAGAAAGTTAAAGAGAAACAAGTAAGAAAAGAACTTACGCTTGCTTGCTTACTTAGATTTATATATTTTTTGTTCTGTTTTCTCTAATATTTTCACACACACCAAAAGTGAAAGTCAAAAGAGAATCTTTTCATGCATACCAAAAAAGAAAGTTAAAAAAAAAAAAAAATACACAGAAAAAGTTAAAGAAAAGTAAGTGGGCAAGGCACTTATGCTTACTTATATTTATATACTTTTTGTTCTTTTTGCTCACACAGCAAACATCCATATAAGTTTTAGAATTGAGATTTTAGAGCATTCCATCCAAATTTGAAATTCAAATTCTATGGAGGGAGTGAAAGAACATTAGCCAGAAGTGACCAACGGATAGTGAGCAAGCTTTACGAAACATGATAGACTCATCCACTTATATTTGGTTATTCCCTTGTGCTACTGTGCATGCCACTTCAGTTTCCATTATTATTATTTTGTTCAACAATCAGTTTTCATTTTAGGCAATGGCAAAGTCTTTAATATCTGATCTGTGTTGATATATGGTACGGTTAATCTAGCAGCTCTTAGGGACTGATAGATAGCCATAGATTATAGATTGTTGACCATTTATTTGAGAGCGAGGCTTATTATTATAAATTGTTAAGAATCATGGTGAAAGATGTCATTAATATTTAGGAATTAACATAAACCAAACCTCGTTTAGCAATAATATAACTCGCGAATCAATGCAAATCAATAGCTTAATAACTGGGAAAACGCTCAACAATTAATGGAAAATGGACCACTTGTTACCAAACTCCCAAAATTACTGCATCTACATGACAAATTTTAAGTGAGCAAACCAATCAATTATTTATGAACATTAATAGGAAACGCACACAAATTGAGTGAAGTTGCAGAAGTAGCCATCATTACTTACAGGGAAAAAAAATCCAAATTTGACTTCCAAACACTCTTTGGGAGGCTTCCAAGTTTGCCCAATTTTCAATTTTTTTTTAAATTAAGCTCAGTAGCTCATGTAATACTAATGCTATATATAGGACTTAGAGATTCTTACTTTTTAAGGTTGAAATATGTTCCTTATAATTTTGTCAAATTTTTATCATGCTATTGTGCCAAAAAAAAAAAAACTTTCTCTAATACAAAAGAAAACGAAAGAGAAAGTTAAATAAAAACAAGACACTTATGCTTGCTTACTTATATTTATATACCTCTCTCTCTCTCTCTCTCTCTATATATATATATATATATATATATATGTGTGTGTGTGTGTATGTGTGTGTTTAGTTTTATCCATATGTAGAATTTTTTAATTTAACATGTCCATACTAGCATTTTATTTTCTCATTGAATTATGAGATTCTTTACTCCTCTATATCTAGGTTATGCACATTTAAGATTGCTTACACAATATATAAGACTAGAGTATATTACATTTTAAGGTTCAAATATGTTCCTTATTATTTTATCAAAGTATGATAATGACATTATGCCAAAAGAAAAACCTTCTCTAACACAAATGAAAATAAAAGAGAAAGTTAAAAGAGAAGCAAGTAGGCAAGGAACTTATGCTTGCTTGTTTACCTAGATTTATATTCTTTTTATTTTGTTTTCTCTAATATCTTCACACACACCAAAAGAGAAACTTAAAGAGAATCTCTTTAACACACACCGAAAAAGAAAGTCTTAGAAAAACAAGTGTGAGCAAAAAATTAAAAAGAGGCAAGTAAGCAAGGCACTTGTGTTTGCTTATTTAGAGAGAGAGAGAAAGAGAGATAAAGAGAGATTTTGTTCTCTTTACACACACAATACACATCCATAGTAGTTTTAGGATTGAAATTTTCAAGCATTTGATCCAAATTCGAAATTGAAATTCTACGGAGGGGGTGAAAGAACATTAGCCAGAAGTGGCCATAGTGAGCAAGCTTTTTTGAAAGACGATATACTTATTCGGTTACTCACTTTTGCTACTGTGCATGCCACTCCAGTTTCCAACTTCCCATTATTGTTATTTTTTTTTATTGTTTTATTATTTTGTTCAACAATCAGTTTTTTTTTTTTTCTTTTTTACTGTTTTGTTCAACATTCAATTAAAAAAAAAAAAAAAATCTATCCGAAAAACTTGTCTCAACTACAATAATAATTAAATATAAATTGTTAAGAATAATATAGTTATTGTGGGGCCCAAACGATTTACGGGCCGGGCCCATCTACCTGGGGAAAATCCAAAGGCCCAAGCCGAGGAGGGCTATGGCCCAAACTCGACCAAATAGCCTATGGACATCGCCGAGGACGGCTCAGTCCTCGGCAGACCCAAAGTTCCCCCTCTGAAAGGAGGGCAGAAACGGTATAGGACCGAAACCAGGACAAAAGATCTAAAATATCCAGGGAAAGCTGCTGTTATTGCCATTTAATGCTCTGAACCTGACAGAGCCGCATTCTTTGGCTTTTACAACCATCCCCAACGACTTTGGGGGATAGGCTGATGGGACAAGTATCAATTTTGGAAAGATTGACCCTATACGTGGACGAAGGACAATGAACGCAGGCGAATATAAAAAGGAAAAAGAAGTAACCTAAAAGGGGGTTGGGAAAAATGGCCAGAAACCAGGGCCTCCCAGCCCACCTCCAGGAGAAAGACTCCAGGGGTGTAGGAAAGCTTAAGTTCATACGAACACCGCGAAAAACCCACCGCCTATCGAACAAGGCCTAGCCTTCCAAACCCACGCTCTACAAATGATATTGTTAGGAGCCTTTTCACGTGCGAACCCGACACTGTTACGGTCCGTCACGAATCGCGTCCTTACAATTGGCGCCGTCTGTGGGAAAGACTTGTGTGTTGGTATAGGAAGTGGGTCGATGGAGCTTCTTCGTTATATCTAACCGTCGGTTATAGAGTTCTAGTATAAAGTTCTGTTAGCCGCTGTGTTTCTTGATTAGGGGCTTGGTTGGGGAGCCAACTCCCTTAAAGCCAAGGTCCCCTGTAAAGAGTAAACTAGGTACCTTGTAACGTTAACCGTATGGATAAACTCTAGGGGCTTGGCCGAGGAGCTAACTCCCCTCAAAGCCAAGATCCCACACAAAGAGAAAACTAGGTTTTGGACAGAACCAAGGCATTGCATGGTCCACGGACCCAAGCCTCAGGGGAAACCAACTACCTGGATGTGGAAAACTAGGTTTTGGACAGAACCAAGGCATTGCATGGTCCTCGACTCAAGCCTAGGGGAAACCAACTACCTGGATGAGGAAAACTAGGTTTTGGACAGAACCAAGGCATTGCATGGTCCTCGGACTCAAGCCTATGGGAAAACCAACTACCTGGATGTAGGTTTTGACAGAACCAAGGCATTGCATGGTCCACGGGACCCAAGCCTTTGGATGTGGAAAACTAGGTTTTGGACAGAACCAAGCATTGCATGGTCTCGGACCCAAGCCTCAGGGGAAACCAACTACCTGGATGTGGAAAACTAGGTTTTGGACAGAACCAAGGCATTGCATGGTCCACGGACCCAAGCCTCAGGGGAAACCAACTACCTGGATGTGGAAAACTAGGTTTTGGACAGAACCAAGCATTGCCATGGTCCTCGGACCCAAGCCTCAGGGGAAACCAACTACCTGGATGTGGAAAACTAGGTTTTGGACAGAACCAAGCATTGCATGGTCTCGGGAACCCAAGGCCTCAGGCGAAACCACTACTGGATGTGGAAAAACTAGGTTTTGGACAGAACCCAAGGCAGTTGCATGGTCCACGGACCCAAGCCTCAGGGGAACCAACTTTTTTTAACCTGGGGGGATGTGGGAAACTAGGTTTTGGACAGAACCAAGGCATTGCATGGTCCTCGGACTCAAGCCTATGGGAAAACCAACTACCTGGATGTGGAGAACTAGGTTTTGGACAGAACCAAGGCATCGCATAGTCCTCGGACTCAAGCCTGGGGAAAACCAACTACCTGGATGTGGAAAACTAGGTTTTGGACAGAACCATGGGAAAACCAACTACCTGGATGTGGAAAACTAGGTTTGGACAGAACCAAGGCATTGCATGGTCTCGGACCCAAGCCTCAGGGAAACCAACTACCTGGATGTGGAAAACTAGGTTTTGGACAGAACCAAGGCATTGCATGGTCCACGGACCCAAGCCTCAGGGGAAACCAACTACCTGGATGTGGAAAACTAGGTTTTGGACAGAACCAAGGCATTGCATGGTCCACGGACCCAAGCCTCAGGGGAAACCAACTACCTGGATGTGGAAAGCTAGGTTTTGGGCAGAACCAAGGCATTGCATGGTCCTCGGACCCAAGCCTCAGGAGAAACCAACTACCTGGATGTAATGAAAACTAGGTTTTGGACAGAACCAAGGCATTGCAAAGTCCTCGGACTCAAGCCTGTGGGGAAACCAACTACTTGGATGAGGAACCAACTATTTAAAGAAAAACTATGGCCCGTAAACCTCGAAATCCCTCCGAAGAGAACTCCGCGTTAGCAGACGGGTTAATATCTTGATTGCGCGGATTCCTCGGTCTACCCTCGGATCCCCAGTATCAAAGGGGTTGATGCGATACGGCGCAACATATTGCCCCAAAAGCACAACCAGAGTCCCTCGCTACTTAGCTACCCTTTCAGACGAATTATTTAGAGATTATCATTCTCGGACATTGGTCTAGCATGCATCGCGTAGTACTCAACGCTTATCCCGGTTAGTTCCAAGAATTTAATTTATTGAAAGTTACCATTGTTATACTTGATAATATTTGTGAGTTTAAATTAGTAGGAACCCGTGTTAAAGCATTTTTTCTGCCTGGAATATCCTTAAGGGCAAGCTTGCATTTAATATTCATGCATAAAGTAGTTGTTACGGAGAATAAAGATATGTATGGAGAAATAGGCACATATTTTATTAAGACAAAGGAACAGTACAGTGTACAATGAAAAGCTGAAACAAGCTTACACTAAAGCTGACCACATAAGTAAAGGAAAATACAAGCGAGTGGAGAGAAGGCCGTGGGGACAGCTCAGAGGAGAGGTTGGCTACTGCGCCAAGTTATTGTCTAAGGAAACCATTCCTCGACACCTCTGCATGCCCATAACTCAGGCAGCTAAAGAACCTAACCTCAGGCTAACACCATCTACAGAAAAGGTGCTAGGAGCTTGAGGTTGGGAAGCCCCCACAAAAATTTGCCTGCCACAAGGTAGACAGTGCTGATGGTGGAAATTCCTTCTTTGGACATACCGAAAAACTGGTATGACCAGAACCTGCTTCGGATTTTGACTAAAAGAGGGAAGAGGACCCCCTCCCCTATGACGAAATGGAATGCTCCCTTGAACTTGCACCTCCTTGGCCCGTACCTCCCTACTCTGAGTCTCGGGGGGACATGACGCCTTTGTGGCGGAGGGAGCTCCTTTTTCCTAATCTCTGCCTCAAGCATGATGAACTAAGGGAGGAATCTGAAGGATTTGTGTGTGAAAAGGAGCAACTTTCTCTCCTATTTATGTTAAAAGATAAGGTGGTGGCATTTAATTCGCGCAGCGTCCCAAGGAACGCTACAGACAAAACGTCTCTGGCTCGACTTCCAACGTCGTCTGCAACCCTGATGTTAAAGGAGTCTCGAGAAGGTGCACCTCGAACACTGGGACGCCAAAAGGTACCGCGTGATCAAAAGTTATGGAAACACCTCTTAATTTGTGGGCCCAGTAAATTCGCGGCCCAGGCCCGTTCGACATATGGGCCCAGGGACAGAACCAAGGCCTTGTATGGTCCTCGGACTCAAGCCTATGGGGAAGCCAAGTACGAAAAATTATAAAAATTACAAGTTTTTGGGCAGAACCAAGGCCTTGTATGGTCCTCGGACTCAAGCCTATGGGGAAGCCAAGTACGAAAAATTATAAAACTTACAAGTTTTTGGGCAGAACCAAGGCCTTGTATGGTCCTCGGACTCAAGCCTATGGGGAAGCCAAGTACGAAAAATTATAAAAATTACAAGTTTTTGGGCAGAACCAAGGCCTTGTATGGTCCTCGGACTCAAGCCTATGGGGAAGCCAAGTGCGAAAAATTATAAAAATTACAAGCTATTGGACAGAACCAAGGCCTTGCATGGTCCTCGGACTCAAGCCTATGGGAAAACCAAATACTTGGATAAGAAAAGGTTTGACTCTCATAAGAAAGGTTACTTGGTCAAAATGTCAGGTCACTTCATCCACGGCTTAAACACCATAGAATGTTAAGGCCAATAAAGGTGTAAGGAAAGGGGTGGAACGCCCCAGCATTTAGTCGTATAAAAGGGCTATTCATTTGGTAGGGGATATGTCCTCGGACGGCTATTTCTCACACGGCATCAAGCCTTCGGTTCTCTCCTCGGCTGGTTCCGGGTGAGTATTATTTTTTACGGATCGGCCTTATTGTGCCAAGCACTTCTATTAAAGCTATGGCGACATCATTTTATTATCAAATATTTTGGTCTTAGTCGTCATTGATTTAGATGCTATATTATTGTGCCGAGCAGCGCTTGCAAATTTATGAAAACATAGAGACATAACATGCGAAATAAGGTAGACAACAATTTTTATTAATATAAAAAAAATCATTACAACATACAAAAAGGGGCTCAAACGAGCCTATACAAAATGTAAACTGCCTAAGCAACCATTACATCTGTAGTACAAAAAAGTAAACTGTCAAGCGTCTTTTAAACTCGTCTTCAAAGTTTCTCCAATCTCTGCCTCATTGCTGCTCATACTGAGAGAGGGACTCACTTTAAAAAAGAAAATGAATGAAGAAGAAGGAAATAGTAAGGAAGAAATCAATGACGAAGATGAGGGGGATGAATAAAGAAGATGGAGGACATGAGTAAAGAAGGAGGAGAAGAAGAGAGAGAGATGAAGAGACAAAGAAAGGAACAAAAGATAGAAAAGAAACAGCACCAGGGCGAAACTGGTGCTGGGAAGACAATAAGAAGAGGGAGGGGAAGGGCACCAGGGAGCAAAAGAGGGAGAAGCAGAAGCACTTAGCCCCTGCCTCCGCCCTGACTCCTAACACGCCGGTGCCATATTAGGTACGCTCGTGAGGAGCCGGATGGTAACGATCTTGGGTGTTCTCGACTCAGTCACGTCGAAAGTTTGACGTGACGAGTCCCTGCTTCGGATTTTGACTGAAAGAAGGATGAGGTTGATTTTGAGTCTTCGCCATCCTTGTCCCGATCGAGCCATGATAAGCTTTATCGGAACGTGGCGTTTTTGGGAGGGGTGGGACTTTTGCATCCCTTGTTGTTATGGTAAAGTATTTTACGATTAAGTGTATAAACCGGCGAGTAAATCGAATCTTAAGGGAGGCTAAGTATTCCAGAGTCGCAGGAGGATGAAAAGGGATTTTTGGTAAAAACAATCACCTCCTCCTGTCCTACTTATACAGAGGGCGGAGCGGGGGGCATTTAATAAGTTCAGATCTCCAAAGGAATCAGCAAACCCAAACACGCCGGTTCCGCTTCTCCACCCCATCAAAATAAACCGTCGAATTAAAGTAGTCTCGTAAATAGTGATTATTCAAAGCGCGTTTTGAATACCCCAAGCGATAAGAATGCATCAAGCGCGAAATTAAAAACTATCTCGTAGACCGGTGAATCTCTTGGGCATATGAGGAACCGCCAGCATGTTTAATAGGCCGAATAGATTGGGCCACAGGAGAGGTTTGGCATCACCAAAACCCCCCTTTCCAACTAAGAGGTTGGACAACCGGGTTTTGAGGGGCTATTGTGGGGCCCAAACGATTTACGGGCCGGGCCCATCTACCTGGGGAAAATCCAAAGGCCCAAGCCGAGGAGGGCTATGGCCCAAACTCGACCAAATAGCCTATGGACATCGCCGAGGACGGCTCAGTCCTCGGCAGACCCAAAGTTCCCCCTCTGAAAGGAGGGCAGAAACGGTATAGGACCGAAACCAGGACAAAAGATCTAAAATATCCAGGGAAAGCTGCTGTTATTGCCATTTAATGCTCTGAACCTGACAGAGCCGCATTCTTTGGCTTTTACAACCATCCCCAACGACTTTGGGGGATAGGCTGATGGGACAAGTATCAATTTTGGAAAGATTGACCCTATACGTGGACGAAGGACAATGAACGCAGGCGAATATAAAAGGAAAAAGAAGTAACCTAAAAGGGGGTTGGGAAAAATGGCCAGAAACCAGGGCCTCCCAGCCCACCTCCAAGAGAAAGACTCCAGGGGTGTAGGAAAGCTTAAGTTCATACGAACACCGCGAAAAACCCACCGCCTATCGAACAAGGCCTAGCCTTCCAAACCCACGCTCTACAAATGATATTGTTAGGGGCCTTTTCACGTGCGAACCCGACACTGTTACGGTCCGTCATGAATCGCGTCCTTACAGTTATAATTTTGAAGGTATTGATTGACCGAATTCAAAATTATTTAATTAATTTGGACAATTAAATCGTGTTGTTAAATTTACTAAGCAATATCTTTTCTTAAATTTTTAGAACGCCTTTACAATCGCCATAGTTTTTTAGGCAATGGAAAAGTCTTAAATACCTGCTGATCTGTGTTTTGATACATGGTACGGTTAATCTAGCAGTTCTTAGGGACTGATAGCCATAGATTATAGATCACAAAAAATTCCAATCACTTGGTGGCTTGATTGAGGCTGTCATCAGCAAACTCCAGTGTGCCAATGAGCTCTATCTAGTCTGATGGCATCACATTTCCAGCAAGAATAAGGTGAAGGATATGTGGTAATGAGATCAAAGCCAAGATTAGTGTGCAACTTACCTATCTAAAAGTAAAATTGATTGAACTTCCATATGAATATTATCTCAATATTTCAGGCATTTTTGTCTGTGTTTATGTTTATTCCAAGGTTTGATTGTTTAATTGGAGGGTATTGAGATTAAGATTATCCCTACCTAGATGGTAATGCGTTCTCATTTCAGTTGTCACTTTTGATTAATTTATGATCATACCATTGTACCAAAAAAGAAAAATATTCTCTAATATATAAGAAAACAAAAGAGAAAGTTAAATAAAAGCAAGTACGCAAGGCATTTATGCTTGTTTTGCTTAGATTTATATATTTGTACCAAAAAAGAAAAACATTCTCTAATATATAAGAAAACAAAAGAGAAAGTTAAATAAAAGCAAGTACGCAAGGCATTTATGCTTGCTTGCTTAGATTTATATACTTCTCTCTCTCTCTCTCTCTCTCTCTCTCTCTCTCTCTATATATATATATATATATTTATAGTTTTATCTATGTCTAAACTTCTTCCTAACCTTTTTATTATTATTTAAATTTAACATGTCTAGCCTCTATTTTTTTTTTTCCATTGATTTATGAGATTCTTTACTCCTCTATAGGATATGTTACACAATATATAGGACTAGAGTGTGTTACATTTCAAGGTTGAAATATGTTCCTTATTATTTCATCAAATTATGATCATGACATTGTGTCAAAATATAAACATTTTCCAACACAAAAGAAAACAAAAGATAAAGAGAAACAAGAAGTTAAGGTATTTATGTTTGCTTGCTTAGATTTATATATTTCTTATTTTTTTTTCCTCTAATCTCTTTACACGCATCAAAAGATAAAGTTAAAAGAGAATCTTTTCACACACACTAAAAGAGAAAGTTAAAAGAGAAATAAGTATACACAAAAAGTTAAAGAAAAACAAGTAGACAAAGCATTTATACTTGCTTACTTAGATTTATATAATTTTTGTACTCTTTACACACAACACACATCTATAGAAATTTTAGAATTGAGCTTTCAGAATTGAGCCTTCAAGCATCCAAATTTAAAATTCAAATTCAATGGAGGGAACGAAAGAACAGTGGCCAAGAGGGAGCGACTTTTATGAAAGACAATATACCCATCATATCGACTTAGTTATTCGGCTACTCCCTTGTGCAATATACCCATCATATCGACTTAGTTATTCGGCTACTCCCTTGTGCTACTGTGTATGCCACTCCAGTTTCCATTATTATTATCTTTTTCATTGTTTTATTATTCAACAATCAGTTTCCATTTTCCTTTTCTTTTTCTTTTTCTTTTTTACTGTTTTGTTCAACATTCAATAAATACATAAAACACAGTAAAAATAAATAAATAAATACATAAAAAAATCGACCACCGGAAAAATGTCTCAAATACAATAATAATTCAAATGTAACTATGATTTTGAAGGTATTGATTGACCGAATTCTCAATTATTTAATTAGCTTGAACAATTACATTGTGTTGTTAAATTCACTATTTAGAATCTTTTAATAGGCAAGTATATATTCAGACGTTTCTCTCATATAATGTCTCGCTCGTAAAGATACTTGATGAACTTAAGTGCGATGTGCTGTATATGCAGACTGATGAATTTGATTCAAGACACCACGAGACATTTCTTTGGGGAAAGCAAATTTCATTACCTAAAGGAGCGTATGTGTTACAGACTCAAACAAGACATAATATTAAGTTCTCACCCCTTCACGCATGGGGACAGAACAGGCATACATCATTATCACATATCAAAATAAGGAAGTTTGTAACTAGAATTTTGAACTAAAAATACACATAATGCCCCTGATTCAGAATGATCATCAGCCTTTCCCCGCATTTATCGCAGCATGCACAAAATCCTCACACTGCGTAACTCCACCAGATAACACATCAGCTAAAACACCGATGACGTCAAAGGCCTCCTGCAAATCAGTAGCAGAATTTATGTCATCGAGCCACGAGAGCCATTCCTTAGAAAACCCTACCATCTCCTTCACATTCAATAGTCTCTCTTTCATCACAATCTCCCAAGCTTCTACACTTCCACTTTCATCGTCCCCTTCTAATGATGCAGTAGTTCCTTCTGCTTTTACAGATGCCACATTTGCTGATTTTTTAACTTTGAAGAATTGCTGCAGCTGCTCAATTAAACCAGTGTAGACAAGCATTGGTCGGATGATAGACAATAGATCATCAGCACCCTCTGATTCAGGGGTAGGGCTTGTACTAGAGCTTCCAGGTTCTACTTTTGCTGAATTGGATGATCCGCGAGCCACTGACCGGCCGTGAGTGTGCTGCATGTATGCATGATAAATTCCACGCTGCAAGAAGGCGCATCGGTGCTGCAACCATGATTCATAGGACTCTGAGAGAAGTGAATTCACCATCATAAATTGTACAGTTTCTTCAGTCCCCACAGAAGGTTGTGTTCCAGATGGTGTGGAGGGGCGGGAATCTGTAGTGGAAGAGGTTAAATATGCTGAGACAGCTTTGGCCATGCTACGGCGCTGAGAAGGATTTCCCTGATCAAGAAGGTAACGAGCCATTTGGATCATGAAAGGAAGAAATCTGGAGTTGCTTTCCCTTCCTCCACCTCTGCTTTCTGCACTGAATGATGCCCCCGTTGCAAATCGAGCAAGCATCTGCATGACAGAAAATTCATGAACATCAGGTACAGGAAGGTAAAAAGCCAAATATTAAAGTGACAGAACCACAAAAGTTAGAAAGGAATTACTGATGAAAGAATAATACATGACTCATTCAAATCAATATGTGACCCACCACAGATGGCATTATTACATATATAAAAAAGTTCTCAACAAAACCTTATTAGGCATTATTTACCATCCAATAATTTGTTTCAGCCACAAATAATATCAAGAGGAAATCTTTGACAGGATCAATCTTCAACTTAGGGGTATTTGTATGTACTTCAAAGATTACTCAAAAGCAGAACCTTAACTCAGTCATCCAAATACAATATATAAATAAATAAATAAAAAGAGTACAAGAAAAGTAAAAGAAAGTTATCTACCAGAACAATGTCGTATGTCAACAGTCGAAGCCTGCTTCCATCAGCACGTCCAAGAGCATTGAGGTTTTCCCAATACTGGTCAACATGGCGATTATACTGTTGTGGTGGAACCGAAGGACCTCTCACAGGGAATAATGAATTACAAAGAGATTCATTATTTCTGAGGGTTGCACCTTCCCACTCTTTCTTAGGATTCTTCAGAGCTGCATCTGCTCTTTTGGCCTCCTGATGGCATTGGAAATGAATAATATTAAAGTAACTCACAGTTGTGTAGACATATTCCCCACGTGCACTTCCTGAAGGGCCAACACCTAGGTTCACCCGCTTACTGTAGGAGTACACACCCAGCAAATCAGTAGGCCTCAAACTGTAGCCCTCTCGGCACACCATGCATGCCAGCCCATCTTCCTCCTCCTCCACATCTTCCAGACCTTCAAGAATTGGTCGAGCAACAACAATACGCTCACCGCCATCTGAAGCTAGTTCCTGTCGCATTCCAAGTCCCTGTTCCAATTACCAAATAGACGTTCCCACCATTATTTCTTCATTTTCTAGGAAGAAACATCAATATGGAGAATGTATTATGTATCATATTTTGTTTCCTTGGCCTCAAAGGCCTCAATACTAGGGAAACAGTGGAGGGCAATGTCAAAGAAAAAAAAATGGAGAATTTCACCAACCAAAACTAAATAATGTATAAATTTTGCACTCCGAGAGTTTCACTTACTAACCTAAATAAACATTATCCCTCCATATATAGATAATCATTGTCTATTTTATCTTTTAAATGTACAAACATGCATCAGCAAATAACTTTATCTTCTACTTTCTTCCCTTTAATCTATTTTTTCAGTTCTACTTCTCTGTGATTGATCCAAATATTAGATCAAATCAGATTTGCAAACATCCCTATAAGCTTATCAAACCCTAAATCCTATTCTTCAAACTTCCCATTACCAACCCTATCTGAACCTGCTATTTTCAACATCAAACCTTAACCCTAATTCCCCAAAATAGAAGTAGGAGTTGAAGAATTCAGATGTTGTCCTACATCACACCCATATACTTTTTCTTGGCATTGAAAAGCAAATAAAAAAGCTGCTACAATAATAACCAGCCCCAATTTTATTAACATAGATAGATAGGTAAGTCTGCTATGCAGCACAGGGTTCAGTGTAAATGTACCTGAAGCATCTCCTCTCTCTTCCTCAAAGCTCGACGCCTCATTTCATCCCGAGTTGCATGCCGCAACCTACACACCTTCTCCTCCAAGAACCCATCCCCCTTTCCCTCTTTATTAGATAGTGTGTCTAGCAAGTTTTCAGCCCTTGCCCCAATTTCATTTTCTCCAGAGACTCCTTCCAAAGCATGAAGCAGGGGTAAGATTCCACCCTCATCAATACACCTTTGGGTGGCCAAATGCCCCATTGACAAGCCTGTCAGCATAGACAATATAAGCGGTACAGAAGGCAGTTTTAAACCTATTGCCCATTCTGCACTGGATTTAAAGCCAGCCTGCCCTGAAACCGCAAAACTATTGCTCAGATGTCTAATTGCAACACTGGTTATACCCTTCTCTAGGATAATGTCCTTTAGTCTCTCTCCACAGGAACTTGTCTTAAGTGACTCTGAAACTCTAACAAAATTTTCCAGGGAAAATCTCTGCTTGGCAGCTTGCTGAGCAAGGTTCTCGTCTTTAGGATTGTCTTGGTGTTGTTTCTCCAACTGGTCAAATTCACCCCAGTCTTGCAAGTAAGGGCTAAAATGCTGGATCAGTGCTTCCATTGCAGCAGGTTCACCATATGTCAAGTAAGGCAAAATTCGTGCGACCATCTCAGTGTTCCTTTGCTGTTTGTTTGATTTTTTAAGGCCCAAAGGATGTGATAGTCGTTCCAAGAACATGAGAACTATTTTCTTGGCCTGCTCATCTGTGCCAGTTTCTTCACTGGTGACAGTAAGAGCACTTTGTGAAATGCTAATGTTTTCGCTTTCATTTGCTTCCATAGTCAGACTTTCCACAATCAGAAGAATGCCTTCGGCTGGCTCCATGGCATCCACAAAGAAGGCCCGCCTTGATGCTTCAAGAAGTATGCCTAAAGCTCCTAGTCTCAACAAGGCACGCCTGTTCTCTCTGATTTTGCAACAGTGCATGAGGAGATTAAGAACTGCAACCAACTGCTCTTGATTGGACTTGAAATCATCTCGCAAACGCTGAACATTCAAAACAAAAGTCGGATGGATTAATAAATAATAATAATCAGAAATAGCCTTCCCTTGCATAACAAAGCAAAGCCTTTATAAGCAACTGAAATGGGAAAAAAAAAATTCCGAAGTATATATGCCATTTCTTTAAGTGACAATTCAATCAGGTCAAATGGCATGGCATGGCAATTAAAATCATATAAGAGAATGACTAGAAGCACAAAATAAACATTCAGGGTACAGAAATAACTGAGGAAATTTATATAACCAATAAAAGATATGCTATAATCATTTAGATAAATATATGCATTTATACCACGGCATGAGTGCATAACCTCAAAATGGAAAATTCCTTATATCTTGGAAACCTGGCTTCTTTGGTTTAATTTCTATTTTAAAAGAGAAACAGAGATATGGAAGGCATTTTTTGTTTTGATTTTTTGAAATCGCAACTCAAAATGGCTTTTTGTTACAACAAAATGGTGTTTCCTGATACAGTTTTCTGCTTTTTAGGAAAAACAAAGCCAGGCTTTTTTGTGTTTAATTTTTATTTTATATAAGAAAATGAGATATGGAAGGTGATTTTTGTTTTTAGTTTTTTTTAAAACCATAACTCGAAATGGCTTTGATTACACCAAAATTGTGTTTCCTGAAACTGTTTTCTGTTTTTCAGTTCAGGAAAAACAAAACAATTGAAAAACAATTAAGTTTTCTTCCTCTTCTTGGAAACTAGTTTTTAAAACTATTCTCTGAGACACAATGAAACAGGCCATTGTTTCTATTATAAATAGAAAATAGACATATGGATTCAGATAAATATAATTCATAAACCCAAAGTCACCCAATTACAATTGCAAACTTTCAGAAAATACTCCAAAAATGCATCACCAATCCAAAGGGCACTAGAAACCATTAGTAAACTTAAAGAATAAAACAAATGTTGCTATGCCACTAGAACAAATGTTACATATTATTCCAAAATTGACATGAAATGGAATGTTCATAAAAACGTAATGTGATCGATTTTCTTGAAATCTTTTGCAATTTCTATTTCTTCTGCCAAAAATTCCATGGTGTGCCCGAAGAAAAATGAACCTGGTAATATAATTTTGAATGATTGCTAAAAGAAAATTCTTCATCAGTAAGAGGGAAATAGATCGATCATTTAAAGAAGTAGCCTACACACCTGGATCATGCCCAAAATAATTTCAAGTCCACCATATTCACGTACTGCACCTGCTATGGCAAATTCAACCTCAGGATCTTGCGACTCCTCCCTATCTTCCTCCAATTCTTTAATCATAGGCTCAGTTGCTTCGCCATCTAATCCCTGCCAATAATACCACCACGAAATGTTGCATTCCCCTCACAAGAAACAACAACAACAAAAGAAACAACCACCTAATTTTTATGCACACCTTCAACAATAATGGACACAAACACTTCAACTTTACCGTCCTCATACACAATACTTCACTAATAAACTGAGCTCAAATGGACGGCGTGAATAGAAAATTCACCATATGGATCTCAAGACAGATTCCATGAATAGACACCATATGCAACCAAACAGTACATAGAAAAAAGGTATAAAGCAATTTCTTCTGTTCTTTTGGAACCACAATTGTTATTAAACAAAACTATTTACTGAGAAAAAAATTATAAATTTAAAAGAAATAGTATCAACAAACCTGAAGACGGTAAGTCACAGTCATAGGTGGACAATCTCTGGCTGAAGTAGCAGCAGTTGTAGATAACAAGGTAGAATTAGCCAAAGTGCTTGAAGATTGATTTGATTTCCTCCATACTTGCTCATAAACTTGAGCAATGCTCAAATCAAGAGAGATGATATTGCCAGCAACTAGCAACTCCATGCCATAATCATCTTCAAGAAGACCCAAGAGATCCAACTGATGGCAAATTTTATTCTTAACATCACGCATCAATGGACCAATCTCTGCACTGGAATAAGGATTTTTAGTCATTGATCCCCTGATGAATTCTTCCTGCGTGTGTGCCTTGTTAAGAACCAAAAGATATACAGGCTCTGGTTTCGATGGGCAGATCAGATTGCAGAGCTGCTCTAAGATAAACTGCACAAACAGGTGAATACAATTTATTAAAGGAAATTGCATCTCAACATACTTAGATTAAAATAAAATAGAAGTACAAAAACTAAAGTTGTAAATCTATACAATTATACATCACTCATCCACTAAGTAATTTATCTGTATCAAGACAGAATACAAGCAGAAAATTAAGTTCAAAAATAGATCCAAAACAGGCATAACTTTAATGATTTTGACATCTTTGGTAACTGATCAAAGACGATAAAGAAAATTATAAGCAGAAAAAGAGGATCATAAACAGAGTAGATTATGTCATCCATACCAGAGAATTTCTTCCCTTTCGCTCCTCTCCATGAATTTGCAAACCACAGATACAGGCCCGGATAAACTGCCGTCTATTTTCACTGCTTTCAAGCAGAAGACTATCTAAAAGATCTTTTAAGAGCCGGTTGCAATCACTAATCAACTTTGTCTTTTGCACTATCAAGCCACGGATGACAATAAGTGCTTCAAGGATTTCAGAGAGCAGATTATCTTGCATGAATCTGGCACAAGATCAAATTGTATTAGATGTGCAAAAGTAAACAAGTTTATCCAAAAAAAAAAGTATGGAAGACATATTAGCAAAATCCATATAATACCTGGATCTGATATTGGGAACCTCTAAAAATTTTCCAAGGAGCTCTATCAGCTTGTGAAGGATAAATCCCTGTGAAATGTCAATATGCAGGCTCCTTTCCAGAGACTCTATATTGGCCACTTCTTGGGTAATTAATTTACATATTGTACGTAGACATCCCCGCACAGTCAAAAACAGACGAGCATCTTCCAACTCTATCATCTTGAAAAGCAACTCAAAATACTCTGCAGCACTTTCACCAGCAGATAGTGTTGCCGGTAATAGAGACACTAGCAAGTTCAACAACCGAAATCGCCTTGATGCGCTTTGGGCACAGAGCAAACTTATCAGCATGCACATTTCAGACCTTATCGATTGAGAGCAAGCACTCAAAACAAGTTCTGTAACCCATGACCCGAGTTCAAATGCTGATAAGTCACCCTTTGCTGTCTTACAAGCACGCCGCTTCCACCTTAATGCATATTTAAGAGCTAGGAAATCATGTCTTTGGGGACGAGACCTTTGGCTGGCACCCTTGACTGCTTGAGACACCTTGTACTGCCTTCTAACAAAATCGAGATAAGATGCTCCCTTCTCCCACTCAGAATAGCTCAGTAATTGAATATCTTGAGTCTTCTGGGAAGCATCCCAGTTCCTTTCCAATGACTCTGGCTGAGACTTGTTCCCACTGAAAACACCACTCAAAGATCCTGAAACATTAGAGTTACTTTCATCCTTAGTCTGTGAAACAGGAGCAGATTTTGCAACACCTTGATCTTTGTCTGCTGTGTCAGGTTTTGGAGGAGTACACGCCTGAGATATAATCCTCAGACAAGGAAGAATAACATGCTCAGAGATGGCAGGATGCTTGGCACCCAATTTAATGGAAGAAAATAACAGTTGAAAAACAACACGTAACCTTGATTCCCAGAATTCATCAGCCAGAGAACACACTTCCGAAAGCAATAACAGCTCTTCACGGGTAGCCAGAGCAATATCCATGGAACGATGATGTTCAAGGCAGTACATGACTTTCTTCTGCATCAGACTGTTCAACTCAGTCACTGCACTAACATCACCCTCAGAGAAAGCACAAAGTACTGCCCTAGCTTGGACACGGGCAGTCTTAGGACCTTGATGAATGTTATTTTCAAATAACTCAGATAAGATGCCAGATGAAACAAGTTGTTTCTTAGAATTTGGATGCTTTGATAGCACCTGCAATAATTCAAGGCACTGGGTCACAAAAGTAGTTGCACAGCCATAGCAATTATTTGGAGACCTGGATACCACAAATCTTGAAGCAGCAACTCCATTATCAGAATGTTTCTGGTGCAAATAACTCATCAATACCCGGCGTAACCCTTGCAGCGTCTGAACACTTTTACTAACAGAATCAAAAGCTGCTTTGCACTTCTCACCATACAGGACACCAAGAAGAGCAATTTTACGGTTTATCTTACATGAAGGCCCAGGCAAAGAGACCATCATTTGCTGCACAGAGTCCTTCTGTTGTGAGTCCATCTCATTCTCACCAATACTTGATACAATCTTGAGTAGGGGCTTCTTAAAACCCAAGAGTTGCTGATATCTCCTATGAGCATTTTCTGATTCAGATTCTATAGCTGCTAAATTTCTCTTCATATCTTCATCATTCTCCATATTATCAAATGTGAAACTGGGCTTTGCCATGAAATTGAACTCAAACCTTCCATATTTGCTGTAACCACACTCATTGCAAAGAAAAGAATCCAGATTCTCATAATTGATGTTTCGGCATTGCCTGCATTGATATGCATTCTCATGGCAATTGCTACATATCCCATGCTTATCAGTGACTGGTCGACTGCAACGTGGGCATTGCAATGGTTCAAGGGATAAGGCCTGTAGATTTTCATAGAAAGAATCCAGCTCAATCATGAAGTTACAAGCAGTGATTGGAATGGGGAACTCTACTTTTAGCTCAGTCTGATTGAAAGCAAGATGACAACTCTTTGCACGCTTCCATAGTGCCCAATTATTTTTCAATTCTGACAAGTCAGCCACAGGCCTATTATTGTAGTAGAGGTTTAAAACTTTTACTGATTTAGATTTGCGTGCATCATGAACATTCATAGTCACAGTCTGGATTGTGTAACTCCCTGTGCATTTCACAATGATTCGGTTGTCAGTAAACTTTGTTTCAGATTTCAGACTTTCTAGCTTCATCCTGCTATATGGTACCTCAGGTGAACTGCAGGCAACACAAGGTTCACTCTCAAGATAGTATCCATCAAATTCCACTAAACCACTTAAAGTGTTGTATATGCGGGAATTTGGATGATTAGCTAATAGCTCATTTTGAGAATGAAGTGTTTCAAAGATGCATCTAATAACATCAGGGGTCAAGCACCGATCCACAAGTTCAGTACTTTGTTGCTTTGAGCTAATATCAGGGACTTTTCCCAGCAACCATGTGACAAGTTCTGTGTACTCAACGATATTCTGACCAAACATTGGCAGGAATTTGAATTTCTGTAGGAGAGTTGTTAACAAGGTTTCCTTGAATGACTGCTTTCCATGATGCCAAACACCAAAAAGAACACACTTGGCCTCTGCACGCACAGAGCTCGAATTCCATTCCAGTAGAAAACTATCAATAAATTGTCTCAAGGCATCACTACCCTTGTCAGTGAAGATATCAATCGCTGCCTCCATATCTAAATAGGACTTCTCTGAACCAGATTCAATTCCATCTTCACCTTTCTTTTTCTTCTTTGAATCCAAAGATTGAGTGCCTGATTTGTTTGAACCTATTCCCGAGTCTGCTTCAGTTTTCTGTAAAGAGTGGCCAATATCCTTTCCTGTATAGAAGGCCAAATTTAGAAGTTTAAGAGTCTGAACAACAGACTCCTCCCCGAAATAAAATATTCCATTCATCAGGAAGGATAAAACATCTCCATGCCTCAAACAGTATTTCTGCCAGTTCCGAGGCCGTGCACCAGCTACTTCAGCCATAGTAGATAGGCACTTCACAATCTTAACACTTCTCTCATAAGAGACAGGTTTTTGAAAACCACCAGATTTATTTATGTGTTTGAAAAGTTTCTTAACTTCACTGGAGAATTGCCAAGAGTCTCTAACACTGTAATAGGTAGTTTTGCTTCCACATAGATGCAGGAAAAGCCTCCTTGCGTATCTTCTTACAAACGTTGTATGGGGATTGTTAATGTAACTGCAGAGAACATCCTGATATCCATCCAGCTTCAAATCCTTACTGTATGAAGTCTTGTAAACCTTTTCTCTCTCACCACTCTTGTCTTGTTTTTCAGGGCGAACCAAAGTGTATACAAGTCGGAAAGCATTCTCTAACAATAGTCTGTGGTAGTCCATAAAGATATCTGTCCGATGGGCTTTAGCATATGAATCCGAAAAGAATGGAGAAAAATTACCTGCAGGTAGATCTCTTCGTACTGTTAGTAAAGACCCACAGCCAGAACCAGGGCCCAAACCATGTGCACCATCATGATTAACAGGAGGAGACTTAAATACATGCACAAGCTGCTGCAGTATATCCATTAAATAACTGATAAAACCTTGTTGTCTAAGAGAATCGCAGGCTCGAAGCAGCTGGGAAATGAAATCATCTTTGTCCTGATCATCCAAAGACTGAGTAGCAGCTGAAGTGGAGGGCGGAATCTGGATAACACTCTTGTCATTTGTTTCTACAGTTCCAGCTGATTTTTGAGTGGAATTATCACTTCCGGGCTGGTGCCAGTTCCGAAGCATCAACGTGAAGAACATGAAGATGAGGATTTCCACTTCCCCAAAAGAAGAGCGGGTTTTGGCATTAAAAGGTTTGTTGAGATTAATCTCATCCAAAAACCATTTAATTAATTTCTCTAGATCCAAGCTTTTTGGCTTTGAACTGTCTATAAAAGGTCCACCCACAGCAGATGATAGTCTGTAGAAGAGTTGCATTACAGGGATTGCCCGAACCCCAGAGGTTGTCTCCATCCATCCTTTCAACTGTTCAAGAAGCTCAGAAAGAAGCAAAGAATTTACAGCCCGTTTCGAAGCAGAAATTGAAACTGGGTCAGTCACTGAAGTAGAAAACTCTCCAGATTCACTGGGCTCCAACACATGGATTGATGGAGCAGAATTCTGCATGCTGGCATCTGCAGTGGCTGGCAGCAAGCTTGTATCACTTGCATCATCTGGTGTGAAGTGAAATTCATTGCCATCTCCTCCAATTGATTCAATTTCAATTGGAATTGCTGTCATAGGATGATCTCTAGAATGTGGTGGGGGAAGCCGGTCTGCATCTAATACTTCATAACATGCCTCACATAAATCAAAATCAGGACAAATAGTACAATGCCATCTTCGCCTAAGTATAGGAACAGTGGAGCAGCCATCACAACAGTATTGAACAGATGAAGTGATGGAATCTTCCTCAATCATGACTTGGGTATTTACACCAGTTGTGTCAGAAGGCACAGGAGCAGACACAGTATTTTCCACCACATCATCTGTAGCTAACATGGTTTGCTTTGGAAATGGAACCTGGAGCAACCTTGAAGATATAGCTAGGCTGAAAAAACAAAGCAAGTATAAATAAGGATCTGACAAACAAAACTCCATTCAGATTCCAAATAAAGCAGAAAAAAAAATATAAGTACCTGCTGGAAGTCTGAACTGCGTCATTGGGGGAAAACAGAAGTTGCTTGAGTAAAACAACAGCAGGTGCCACAGAGCATCCTGTATCCTTCCCATGTAAAGTGAGGCATTCAGCATAACAATAAATGAGTTCCACGGAAGATATAACAATATTGTTCATAGTTTGTGTGTCAGGCTGCTCTAATTCCAAAATTCCCCATAGGACTTGCATAAGCCCATCCACCACTTCAGAACCTATATCAGAGGAATGGCAGCTTATATTAATACAGAACAAATCAATAATCAAACATCTCTCTACACTTTCATGGCAAAATGCTGCTGATTGATCAATTAGACATAATGGAAGTGATAGCCACGGCAAAACTCTGGAATGTAAACAACAAATCAAACTGAATAAACATATCTTATTAATTTCATAGGAGAAGAGTAGAATAGGGCCTTATAGGTGAAAGCCCTAATAAGCTCAACCCCGAAGGAGTACTTTTAGGGCTCGTTTGGATTGAAAGGGGGGGGGGAGTGGAGGGGAGTAGAGTAGAGATGAATGAAAATAGGCTAATTTTGAGCCAATTCCACTCTACTCTACTCCCCCTCCTTCCCCCTCAATCCAAACGGACCATTAAATCTTAACTCCCTGGATGGTTGGATGATAGTTTATAAGTCCCAAAACTTTCCTAAGAGTCAAGAGTATTCCTTCTGGGATGGACTTGGAGCTTACACTTTTAGGGTTGTCATCTACTAAGCTTAAAAGACTTTCATCTACTCTTCTCCTTCAAAATTAATTAACAAAAGAATAAACATAATTGTCTAAACCAATGCTCCAAAATCCTTCAAGTAAATGTGTAACACCAAGAAACAACATTAACATTCCTAGGGTTGCCGCATTTAACTTTTTCACAATATAACATTCAATGAGGAGGTAGAAACAAACAAGAAGATGAAATGAGCAGTGAAGATCCAAAAACCCAATGTTAAATAGAGTCATTGCACCATGAAATGATATAAATACCTTTAGCATGGCACACTTGATATATATTGTTGGCCTACTTCCTAACATAAACATTTAGGACTTATATGGTTCACAATATCCACGTCATAGAATTTGAAAAACTGGCATCATTATCATTGCTCTTTGCACCATAGAGCACAACAAAGCAATAAACAAACTAATTGAATTTTTATTAACACAGAAAATAAATGGTGCTTTCAATTTTAGTGCCTAGGGATTCCAATTTTTGCTCACCCCCTACCTACCCCATGGTAATGAATGTGATTGGTGACACATCAACAACATAATAAATGAATTTCTTCCTTCCCTTTTTTTGTTTGCTGTTGTGTTTAGAAGTTGAAGTTGACACATCACTTTGTAAGGCTTATGTAGTAAAATTTGCAATATCCCTCGCATCACTCCTCATTAGGCAATGTAGGAACAGGTCATAGAATTAAAACACAAGACAAATTCAGGGCAGGGATGGTTTTAGTCTCCCCATCCCACCCTGGGTATATTTAAAATTTTGTATACATATAAATATAGTATAGTAAAACTAATCTATTTTAAGTAATAAAACCCAAGGGTTTCATCTTTGTTCATTAACCCCCCCCCCCCACCCCCTCCCCTCTCCCTCTAACTTTTCACCTTATGAGAATGTGCCCGCCCTTCCACAGTCACCATAAATCTCCCATCTTTCCTTCCTTGGCTCCTCTATGTCTCTCTAGTTTGCGCCCCAATCATCCCCATCGCTCATTGCATTGACCACCATCATTGCTGAGATCGTCCTCATTCTTTTTGTCGTCTTGATTCTTTATTGTTTTAGGTTCAGTGGACTCATTTGTTGTTTGGTTTAGTATTTTTCAATGAGCATTATGTCAATTGGTGTGATGTAGCGGTGTACAATAGTTTTCTTGCCTTGGGGGTGGCAACAGAGTGGTATGTTGATGCAAATTTGAACATTGGTGTTGTCAATAGTAGTTTTGAAGCGTTTGGTGACTTGGGTATAATGGAGCATGGTAGATTTGGGTGGTGGTGTTAGCAATGAGCGGTGGATTATGGTGGTGGTGATTGGTGTTTGCATGTTCAAGCAGGGTAAACTGTGGTGGGGGGAAATTTTGAAAGGACCCCCCAAGGCACCACATTGTCAAACAAACCGTAGATGGAATGGGGATTTTTTTTTTTTTTTTGATAGACAACAAAAAATTATATTAATAAAAAAATAGCCAACTCAAGTACATAGGGGATGTACTATATGGGTAAAAATCAAGAACCAAAATTACAATGATCAAGCAAAACAAGAAGGGCAAAAAACAAGAAAAATGCGACAAAGCTATACTCCAATCAAGGAGAGTATGTAAGAAAAAAGACTTAATCTCTAGCAATGACCGTTCGCATCCCTCAAAGGATCTAGCATTCCTTTCGCTAAGTAGAATGGAGATGGGGAATAGAGCCCACATATATATATATATATATCCACCTAAAAAATTACAAAACAAAACTGAAAGAGAGAACAAAATAAAAACTGATTCACATGTTATATTAAAAACCAATCAATCCAACCATCTAATAACTTAATGACGCAAGCAATGAGAAGCCAATTTCAATTTTAATTTATTTAAGGCGTCAAGGACAAATTTGTAATTTTTTGGTTTCTAGGAATGGGCTGTACTAATAGTCCATTGGGTCTTATTTTTGTTTTATTATTAAGTCGTCTATTTATATGGACTAATGCTTTCTATTCAAGAAAAAAATAATTTCTCCAAATCAGAAATAATGAAGTTTTGCTTGAGATTTGTGTGACACAACCTTCTCTGAAGTGTGAGCCAAGGAATCATTGGTGTGATGACTAAAAGTTTATTACTTTTCTTTTTGTCCTCAAATTTCCAGCAACTTGAAACCTAGTAAAAACTCATTGTTCTGTCACCTTTTAAACCTAAATCCCAAACTTTAAAACCCTAAACCACTGATCCATCAAATAGACCCAAATACCCCATGAAGAGTCAAAACACCGTTCACTGGTTACTATTCATAGCCTAGAACAGCAACCCAGACTTTGGAGTTTCCCCTTATTTTCATCCCCAAAACCTGCTTTTCCTTTTTATCATCTGAACCCTATATTCCTTACTATTTTCCAGCATTTTCCCCACCAAACCCTAACCCTAATTCCTTAAAGAAAAACCTGTCCAAGCACTGTCAGACCTGATCCAGGAATTCTATTTCTGATTTTGTTCCCCTTGTCCTATGTCACTATGACAATTATAAGATGAACTACATGTAAACCACAATCTTCACCAGTTCACCTTTATAAGGTCTGCAATCCATTAACTTCAATGCACAGCATGCCCAGCCTCAATTTCCATATTAAATTTAGGTAATATTTATCATAGCCATAATCAGGAACATAAAGGAATACTTTTTTTTTGGGATAGGTAAGAAAAAATATATTGAAGACACTACAATATGCTGGAGAAGCACAGAAGAATACATAAGGAACGCTTTCGACGAAATTTAATATTATTGCCAATTAGGGGATGTGAAAATACCATTCATCTCCAGAAAAGTAGCCAAATTAGACCGACGCTGCAACGCAATCTTAGAGACTGCACGCATCTGGGCTGTAAACTCTTCAATAATCCACCTTCCTGCAGTACTACCAGTGCCAAGCCTTGAAGAAAGTGCAGAGGTTGATTTGACCACCCCAAGGAGACGCATGGTATCCTTAACCTAAGTAAGAAGCTTCAGTTAGTAAGTGCACAATGCTCACTTGCATATAAATAAGAGAAAATTAACAAGCACACCCAAAAAACAGGGGATAATAGTTAACAAATACACAACAAAATTAGGCATATACTTGGTAGTATATCTCTTTTTTGGGGAATACAGCCTGCAAGATACGGCAAGCAGCAGCCTGCAACAAGGGTTCCCGGTCACTTTCAAATATGGTTTCTAGTAACTTCTTGCACTTGAGGTTGCTCAGCTCCTGTTTTACTTCCTCAACTCTTGAGCATTCTTGTGACTTACACAATGAATAAAATCTAGATAGAAGCTTAAGACCATCTGCTATGACCTGCTCCTGAACAGGAGCAGACTGCATTGAACGGCGCTTTTTCCCTGATACTGCAAGCGAGGCATTAGAACCAAGCACACGAGCTTCCATATCCAAAACTGCATCCATTTTCTCTTTCCAACCAAATTCATCTTTAGCTCGACCATAAACGTCAAGTGAGTCTATTCTAGGCAGTGCAGACCCGCCGAAGGTTGGTCCAACAGAAATTGTAAATTCCTCATCAGCAAGGAGTGATTCAGCAACTGTAAATGGTATATCATACCAAGAACGCATGCCCTCATCTAATTTAACAACCCTCTGGAAGATAGTAATATCAGATGGTATATGGTTTGCTGAAGCATAACCCACATGCACACGAAAACCAACCATGACTATATCAGGGTTTGAATTGAAGACGGTTATCTGTGAAAACAAGAATATACAATCAGAGAAGTTTACAAGAGCAGAGAAAATGCAAATAAATCAAACAGAAAAAGATATGACCGAGTGACCACTATAATAAACTGCACGCAAAAGACAAACCATCCTGTCTACCCTCAATATGCTCAGTATCATAACGATTATGATTAACTCATTATCCAAACATATGAAGCATTAATATGGCCACATTACAATATGGACAGGGATATGTCAAATGTTGAAAATCAAAGATAGGATGTGACAAGGATACATTAATCAATCAACATATAACAAATATTTTCAAATGCATTTTTTTTTTTTAGTTTAACAGATGTTAACAAACATCAAAAGGGGAAAAATTTTGTATAAGACAATAAAACTAGATTAACTTATTATTATTTTTTTTTAAATACTTGACCATGATCTTCTGGATGGTAATGTATCCAATAAAACAAATCAAGAGGCAATTTGAATGAAAAGAACACCCTGGGAAGTTAATTGGGCAACCTGCTTGACAGTCTCAGATTCAAGGCTGACAAATATTTTCAATTTGTTGCCAGGTATGTAAATCTATTTTGTGAACAACTATACTGTCTTCCCCCAAAAAGGACACTCACTGGACATAAAAGAAGATGCAAATCTTGCTCTGAAAATTATGTCAGCTTCAGGGAAGATCAAGATTAATCAGGCTAAGACCACCCTGTACCATGCACATGATCCCACCCCTAAAAATTGTACAACTACTTATTTTTTATAAATAGTAATCCTCCACAAAGATTCTGATGATATCACAGGTTTCCCCCAGGTTCTTCAATTATCGTTGACCTCTTACCTGAAGTTGAAGCAGCACCTGATACAGCCATGGAAGAAAGGTAAGTTGCTACCTTTAGAGTGATATTCAGTTTTGGCAGCTCAAGAGCTTTTCCTGTCATTGGCCATCATGTGATGTCCGGTTGAAGCATACATATGCTTTTGAAGCCTATAATATTAGTTTCTAAAGCTTAAACAGTTTTTAAATTTGTCACTAGATTTCTCTTAACTATGTTCTGTCTAGATTATTCTAGAGTTTCTTAGTATCATTCTAGAATTTCTTAGTACTGGGAATCTTTTAATGCATTTCTTAGGCCTATAATTTAGTAGTCAAATTTTGATCCTTGGTCCTATTAGGTTAAGCAAAAGTCAACACTATACAAATAGCCTTCACCATATTTGAAAATTTATAAGTTGATTAATGGAATATTGTATGATTTGATTTATGTAACAAAAGTTTCCAGAGTGTTCTCCTTCTGTCTCCTTCAGCACACATAATTGTTCATGTCGTTGTTTACATGATCATTGAACATCAGCAAAATCTTTTATAACCCCAAAGTAGATCACTTCTCTTATAACCTTTAAAACCTTTCTCTATAAGATATTTTATTCAAAGAAAGGAGAGCTCGAAATGGAAAGCTTCCTTAAAAAATTACAAACAGAGAGAGAGACTAATGGCAGAACCATAGACCGTAAAGACTCAATACCTCAAAGCCTGCAGCACTAGCTTGAACATCAACAAAATCTTTTATCACCCGAAAGTAGATCACTTTTCTTATACCCTTTAAACCCTTTTTCTATAAATAAGATATTTTATTCAAAGAAAGGAGAGCTTGAAATGGAAATCTTTCTTAAACAATTACAAACAGAGAGAGAGAAACTAATGACAGAACCATAGATGGAAAGAGGGGAGAGACACAACACAATAGTTAGACCGTAAAGAAACAATACCTTAAAGCCTGTAGGATTAGGGCTTTCTAGAAAACCATCCTCAGATAACAACCTCTCCTTAGCAGACTCAGAGTCACCATTTCTGATGGCCTCACCGCCCAGTTTCACATCTGGTGTAATCAACACTGTTTTCTCAAAAAAATCAAGTGGGAATTCAGGATTTACACCAGCATAAGCCTTATTGCTTAGGATACCAGAACCCAATTTTTTAACTTTCTCTGATGTCGCATTTGCACTGGCATCAACTCCAACAGGGACATGTGAGTATATTTGCAGGCTGCCATCATCATGTAGAACAAGACAGTGGATTTTGTCTTTGGATAAAGGTTTGTAGGCAGTTATCCCAACTATGGGTGAGGTTGAACCCACTGCATGCCGCAGGTTTTGAGCAATTAATTCATGAGCCCCAATGGACACAGCAAGTGCAGAATTTGATTTTAAACTAGAGAAGCAAACAAATAACCCACTTCCAGCCAGCAACTCCTTCCAACGATGAAGTCCAGCAGGCCGCTGCTTACCATCTTGCTCCTCATATACCAAAGATATCTCAATAAGAGATGTTGCATCAGAACTCAGCCGACCTATCAAGGTTGTGCCATCTTGATAAGATATGAAAAGTAATTTACATGATGAAGAAAAGTACAAAGAGGAGCCCTTGGCAAGAATTTCTTTGTCCTGAACATGTATAATTTCCTTCAATGGCGTGGCCCCAACATTACCTTCCACTGACAACTCTAGCCTGAATAAGCTGCCACATTCTGAAAGAACAATAAGAAACATCCTTCCCTGGGAAGCCAAATAAAGGGTTGCATCTACAATAATGTCATCTTGCAATGTGAAGTAGTGCATGGGACTGATGTTGTCCTGAGACAGATCGTATATTTTGACAAACCTGTTTGTAACCACCATTAACTGAACCTGAGAACCTGGAACCCAATCTACTCGCCTAATATATGCACCTTGCAGGGCTAGTTCAATGGCAAGACGATCAGTCACTTCACCACGAGGGTTCACAGTGAGGACCTGGCAATCTTCATAACCAGCTACAGCGAGATAGTTCTCTATGACTGAATTAAAAGCAAGATGGACAATCTCAAAGCGAACAACATTCTTTGAGAGGGGCTTAACATTTGTCTTGTCTGCTGTAACAGGTGCAATGGTGGCTTGTCCAATTAACTGCCCAACATCAAAGATAGCAACTTTGTCACCTTCTCCAACAGCAAGTCGGCCTCGAACACTGACACTGAGCAAGGTTTTGACAAGAGAACCACTCGCTAAATGTGACTTAAGTTCCTTGGCATTTGAATAATCTGCCTTTATTTTTAGGTCTAGTGACCCACTTTTATATGCCTTCTTCAATTGCAAGATATCAACACCATAAGAAAGCACCTTATCCTCGCCCAAAACAATTTTCTTATCTTTTGAAAGGCTGGAGTCTCTTTTACTAGTTATAGAAGGCAACAATGAAGAGCAAAGGCCAAGCACCCGGCCCTCAATATCAAGCTCCTCCAGTAGCAGTGGAATCCTATCTTGAAGTTCTCTTGGAATTGATAACCTGAGGGAGTTATCAATATCTGTATTAACATCCTCATCAAAATCTGAATCACTATCTGGCAGCTGATCTCCATCCTGGGTAAAGGGTAAGAAGGACTGAAAATTACTAGAACCACGCACAGGTGCAGCACTACTCCCAGTGAATTTGCGAGGCTTCAAACACTGACAGTTGCTACCCCTAACACCCCCAGCTCCACAATCACAAAAGAAGCGACTCGAGCGAGAATAAACAACACGGTGACCACGATGGCAAACTTTAGCACAAACAGAGCAGCAGCCTTTTGATACAGTCAGATCACATGTATAACAAAAATACCAATGCTGTTCCATGAAATTGCTGCCACTGGATGTAAATGTGCATACTTTAGAAGCAAGGGCCCTTTCACTGTTACTATCCTCATCCTCATCCTTGTCTATGCTAGCCACCTCACCATCAGAAGTTCCATCATCCTCATCTTCATCCACAGAAGTTGCATCACATTCAATAGATGTGGATCCCCCTTCTTGATTAGCTGAAAGAACCAATGTTTCGGAATTCTTACTTGATCCCACCAGCCTAGAAGTCACAGATCCCACCCCATGAGTATTGGTAGACAATGACTTTCCAGCAGATCTTTCTGGAGTATTCTTACCAGACCCACAATCACTCAAGATGGTTCCAAGAAAACTGAACAAAAACTTCAACCCTGGAAGCAAACGTTCATCACCAGCCACCTTCTCCATCAGCTTTATGGCCCGTTCCAAAAGCAATTTCATTGATGTCTCTCCTCTTGAAAGTTGAACAACAAGATGAAAATAGGACTTGGCTACATGAATATCAAATAGCAAAAATGCAGTATCAAGTGAAACCAGCACAGCTTCAAAAAAATGACTTTGCAGTTCACTAGATTGCAACTCAGAAGGTGAGGATACAAGGCACAAAATAAAATTCATAGTTGACTCTCTGAGAGAAACAGAACTTCCTTTTGCACTATTGACCGCACCTGAAGCTTCCACTATGCAACCTAAAAGCCTTTTCTCCAACCATTTGGTCAGGCGAACTGAATCCATGCCAAGGAACTTATTTTGTATCTTTTCTTTAAGACCAGGACACAACTCTCCTGATAATAGATCAACAAAGAAGGAAAGAACCTTCACATTTACTAATTCTGAGCAGCAATCATCCAGTGAATCAATCAAAACCAACAAATCACCATGCTGCAACCCATACTGATCCTTCACCTGCTCTGACACATCCTCCGCACCAACATAAAATTGGAAAATGGCAGACTTTGAAGGGTCTTTCTTAAGGCTATCAATTGTATCAATTGCCTTGGTAATTATCAATTCATGGATACTGCTATCACCTACTCCTCTGGCATTGATGTCCCTTAGAAAACCTTCCATGTGCTTTATTAGAAGTAAGTTGGAATAATCCAATACTTCCAAACCAACATTTAAGATGTGATAAATATCTTCACACATCCCATGAATGCTTCCAAAGATCCTATCAAACCTGACCGTCATTACTGTACCAAGAATTTGACCAAGTAGTTCAGTCTCCAGATGGATATTTTCTCTCGCATTTTTTATTCTGAGCAGCCCATCTAGAATGGAAATGATACCTCTTATGCTAAGAATGCAAGAAACAAGAATTCCACTAGCAGTTTGAGGACTAAAGGGTAAACCGTGCAACATAAATTCCCAATAGGCCCTGGATAAATTTCCGACAGCTCTCTTATCAATGGCAGCATCCAACTTCAATAAGATATCAAGAACAGGGTCCAGCTGGGAAGAAGTGGTGCAACTCTTTTCAAGGAGCTCATCTTGAAAACATTTGTCAAATCCAGAATGCTTGAGAAGCAATAGAGGTGAAAACATATTAGCATTGTTCTGATCATTATCAACAGTAGCTAGGAAAGCTTTCTGTTGAGCCTGCAAATATCTTTCCAACATAGAAGACAGCAGCCTGACCAGCATTTCAATTTGACCAGCTTCAACAATGGAGCAAATCAGGTCTTCAGAAAGAGTGATATACTCATTGTCCCTAGATGTGTTTTCTGTCCATGGACTTGCTCCAGGAATTTTATTCTTAATGCAATATCTCCAGATGCCAACATTAAGTATGGAAAGTATCAAAGACAACCATGATCCATTCCTAAAGAAATCCCAGCCTAGTTCTTCAATTCCCTCTGGTACGTGCATGGCATGCAAGTGCTGAATTAGGCCAACTACTACTCCAGGGAAACTAGTGCCACGGTCAAAGGCATCACTGCACCCCAAAAATGAGTGGGTGAAGCAGAAGAAATGTGCCATATCAGATAAGTCCAGAGCCTGGGAGCCAGTCCGAAATGGAAGCAGATTGTCGGATGCAGTACACACCGAAGGAAAATCCCAACAAAGTGCAAAAACATATCTTTCAATAATAAGCTCTTCAGGTGCTGCAGCTTTTTTACCTTTCCAAGACCCGAGAATCCATGAGAAAGTTGCAAAAATATCATTCCAACTCAAGCATAAGCCACCTTTGGCCTGATCATCTCGATATAGTGAAGTAGGAAGGGCTGAAATATCAATCAGTTGATTGATCAAGCTACTAATGACAGGCTCTTCAATCCATGCACCAACCAAACTATTTACTGCAACTGATGCCCAAGAGGATAAATAATCATTCATGTTATTAGGCAGATGTGAAACAGAATGGGGGGCTTCCCTCAACTTGGATCGCAAATCCAGGACCAATGATGGAGGACAAGTATGTGGATAAAATATCATATGACGAAGCACTAAAATCAACCTTGAAATTAGTAAAGCCCAGCATGAAAACTGTGTGCTGTTAAAACCCGAAGTTGGAACCTCAATTGCTCTGAGGGAAGAAAATATTAAGTTTGCCAGTGTTGCCTTTTCTCCTTCGGAAGATAAGTGGAATGCCATAAGAAGAATCTCAATATGAAAGACAGAGGGAAGGGTACCAATAAGCTCCTTGAGGCTAGGACATTTATAAGAAATAGCTTTTGCCTTCTCAAGAACAAAACACACAAATCCCCTGTATATTTGGGTTCTGAACTGGCTACCTGCCAAACCCACCCTACAGAGAAGAGTGCGAGCTAGCAAGGTTAGAGTCTGATCATTGTAAACAAAAATATCGTTTTCAACATTCAGAATTTTCTCAACAAGGTACTCTTCAAGGGAATCAGACAAAGCATGGTGAGTGAGAAGGTTGTGCAACAGCTCAAAGCAAAGTTCATGGATATTCCCATTTCTCCTCTCTTCACGTAAACTGCCACAGCTATCAGATGTCCTATCTTCAGAACAACAGCCCTGACAAATAAGTAAGGAAAGCAAAATATCAATATGGCTCCTACTGATTTGTTTGCGGCCATCCTCGTATATGGATGTATAACATTCCGGAGAGAAGATGCTCAATTCAAGAAAACTCAACATTTCTGTAGCAGCTTGAATTGGTGTGTTGCTATGGCTGGAGCTAGAATTGATAGCAACAGGTGGTTGATCATATCCATCTGTAGATCCTACAGAACGACCACTCTCAGAAAAAAGGTCACCAAAAAGGGCTTCATCCTCTTGGCAAACTGCATTTTCCAATTCAGAGTTGGAAATAGTTTTTGCACAACTGGAAGATGATCGCTCCACTTTTGGCCTTAATTTTACTGCTTCAGAATGAAGAAAAAAAATAAGATGCATTAGATTGTCCACCCACTGCTTTGATGAGGGGAATATCATTTTCAATAGTTCTTCCACTGTGTACCTCTTAAGTAAAGGAACCTTCTCAAAATGAACATAACAATAAGGGGAATCAATCAGATCAGCAGAACTGCCACTAAGCACTCTTTCAAACTCCTCCCAATTGAGAGGCTGATGTGTTTGCCTCTTGAGATCATAAATAAGTTTCAATATGTAAAGAACACTGCGAGGGAAGAAAGCTAGCGGAGGCTTCAGGTTAGCAGTGGACTTGTTGTATCTCCACACAGTAGAATCCAAATTGTCCAATATAGAAGCTACTATACATGCTTGAATATTCTGAAAAATGCTACTATTGCAGAAAACAACTTGAACAAGCTGAAGAAACTCTTCCAAAAGAAACAGAATCAGGCTCTCAAAACTACCATCAATAGCAGCATGGCTATTTACAAACTCAAATCCAGGTCTAAACAAAATTGGCAATACATCAGCAAAAGAAGCAACTGCCTGAACCAATTGGACATCATATTCAATGTAAGGAATGTCCTTTGAAAGACTTCCAAGTAACTTCAAAATCCTCAAACTGAATGAGAGTCTCTTGCTGAAATTTGTACCAGCTGTCTTCTCATCAAACACAGCTGGTATTGCAATCAATTCTTTGCAGAGCAATACCAGACGCCGAATGCATCCCACATGAGCAACAGCCCAATGCTGGGACAGAAAAATAAACTTGTTCAAATTTTGGTGCAAAGCATGTGCAATGAATCCAGATGTCTGCCTATCCGATTGTATGCACTCAGAAGCTAATGTCATATGAAGCCGATCCACTGGTTTCTCTTCCACAGAGCAACTGGTCCCTTTTCAGATAAACATATGAGAAGCATGTCAATATTACAATGTAAACAATGAGATAAAACAACTGCAAGAGATCATGGAGTACACAATATCAGAGATACCTTGAAGACTGCATTTAACATGATTATCCAAATCAATGCCACAACAATCAGCAACCGTTGGCAATAGGTCTACCAAGCTATTTATAGAGCAGGGCTGCAATGTCTCAGATACTTTATCCACTCCATCAACTAATGCTATCTCCAAAAGCTGTACCAATTTATTCTGAAAAAATCAAACAAAATTGAAGCCATCAGTAACAATAACTATCACCATTTAACTAATTCAAAAAAGATACACACACAAGTAACTGACTGAACAATCTAGCACTGAATAAATCTATTAAAAAAAAAAAAAGAGAAGATATTTAAAACTCCAAGAACTATTACCTCTCTCTCTCTCTCTCTCTCACACACACACACACACACACACAGTTGAAAGACCTCTAACCACACCAAAAGTTAGCCGGTGGTTCCTAAAACCATACAGATTCAGGAGAAAAGGAGGTAGTCAGGCTTCCATGGCTCAAATTATGTACTGATTAAGTGATGAATAAAACTGTACAATATTAGTGGTCTCCATTTTACAAGCAAAATGAGTTCAAAAATCCATTATGCATGCCCCTTCTCAAAATATTCCTAAAAGTTTTTCCACTAGACAAAAAAGTGGTTGATATTACACCATTAAATTATCAAGACAGCCCAATCGTTATTATTGAGAACCATTATGCAGTAGGTTTCAAACCACAACAGGAACTAGCATGGAAGACTTTCAATAATGACTTTTCACCAACAGAAGCCATAATATCTTCCATCACTTTTAGTACGTTCTAGAGAGAAAATCTGGATCTCACTTTTTCTTTTTCTTTTTTTGATAGTAATAAAAGTTTTATTGATAACAAAAATGCAACGTGATTACGATTGTAAACACACAGCAAAGAAAGAAAACAAACAAATCAGATAGTAGATGTAACAGAAATAAGGAAATCAGACAAGGAAATACAATGCGTGAGGCCCTAAATACGAGACCACTCAAACAAAGTCCTAGCTAGCAATGTCTTCAACAGTTCAATAGGTCTCTCAATGTCCTCAAAAGTTCGGTCATTGTGTTCCTTCCATACTAACCACATAAGACACGCCAGTACCATATTCCAAACATTTGAAGAATAATTCTCCAACCAATTCCTCCAAGCGAAAAGAAGAGAGGCAACTGTATACGGCATCACCCACTGAACCCCAAACACAAGGAAAACCTCACTCCACCAAGCACAAGCAAACTTACAATGGAGTAAAAGGTGATCCACAATTTCCTCATCACACCAACAAAGACAACACCAATTAACAAGAGGCAAATTCTTCTTGACAAGGTTATCTACGGTAAGAATCCCATCCCTAGCAGCAATCCATAAAAAGAAAGACACCCTTTTAGGTACCTTTATACACCAAATGCTCTACCAAGGGAAAGAAGCAAAAGGGGCTTTTAATAAAGAATTATAAAAGGAGCGGACATCAAAAATACCACTATGATTCAATTGCCAAATCACAACATCATCACCGTCCCCCCTTGGTATTCCGGCAAAAACATGCTCAAAAAAAGAGTAAAATCTCCCCGTTTCCCAGTCATTAAATTCACAATGGAAAAGTAAGTTCCAACTCGTACCTCCCCCATTTGGTGCATATAAAATCATATTAGAAATCAAACTTCTTGAACCATAGCACAGACAAACAGTTCCGGATATAACTCTTTCAAAGAAGTAGGACCACTCCCAGGGTCGTGCCAGAACTGAATGCGACTACCCTCTCCCGCTGCATACACCACATGACTAAAGAAACTATCTGCATCTTTCTAATACTCTTCCACAACCCACAGCCATGTGTCCCTCTGACAACTCTAGAGCACCAAGCTCCACTACCCTCCCCATATTTGGTGGCAATAACCTAACGCCATAAATGGGTAACTTCCTTCCCAAAGCACCATAGCCACTTCCCAAGCAAAGCTTGGTTAAAAAGCCCAATCTTCCGAATCCCCAAATCACCTGCCTCCACTAGCCAAACAACCTTATCCCAAGCAACAAGCGGATATTTAAAAACTTCATCAGATCTCCCCCAAAGGAAGTTCCTCTGAATCCTCTCTAATCGGTCTGCTACATGTTGTGGGATGGTAAACAAAGAAAGATAATAAGTTGGAAGGCTTGACAAAGTGCTCTTCAATAAAGTAAGCCTACCCCCTTTTGTGTGAGTAAGTGAGTACCTGTGTGTTAGGCTGCTGAAAATCTTGCTGTCATCCTTCATTCATTCTGATTTAACATTGCCTTGTAATTTATAGAACAACACAATGGCTAGAGCCACACTCAATATTAATTTTGCTATAAAAGCTGCCTGATTTGGAGGTTTTAGCCATTTTTTGTATCAAACATATGGATTCTTTTTATAAGTAATAATATTTACTAAAATGAGAATATTACTTCATGATCATGATGTTGAACACAAAGAATCTTAAAAATTACAAAGAATCATACAGATAATTGAAGTGAGGCTTGAAAATCAAAAATAGAATTACAATGTGTAAAGCCCCATGGGGGAGACCAATCAATCAAAGTTCGAATCAACAAGGATTTCAGCTGATCAAGAGATTTCACAATATACTCAAAAGTGAAGTTATTATGCTCCTCTGAACTATACACATCAAACATAATGGAGTAATATTCCAAACATCCGAAGAGTTCCTTCCAAACCAATTCCTCCACCCAAACAATAGATCTGCTATAGTTGGTGACAACACTCAGTGAGCCCTAAGATTCCAAACATCCGAAGAGTTCCTTCCAAACCAATTCCTCCACCCAAACAATAAATCTGCTATAGTTGGTGACAAAACTCAGTGAGCCCTAAACATCTTTAAAACTATGCTCCACAAGCCATATGCAACCTCACAATGGCACAATGAATGGTCCACCATTTCCCCACTACACCTACACATACAGCAGGGGTGACTAAAGAGAAACTCCTTTTGAGGAGGAGGAAATTCTGAATGTGGTTAAAGACGCTAACGGGGATACATCTCTGGTCTAGATGGGTTCCCTTTAGCTTTTTTCAAAAATTGCAGCGACAGTGTGAAGAAAAATTGATTTGGAACAGTGTTTTGGAAAAAATGGTGTGGCATTTAGCAGGATGGAAAACGTATGTAGGGAGGTAAAGTTACTCTTCTTAAGTGTAATCTTTCTAATTTGCCCACATATTTCATGTCTTTATTTCCTATTCCAGCAGATGTAGCCCTTTGTCTTGAGAAATTACAACAAGATATTCTGTGGAGGGAGTTGGGGGAAGAGTCCAAGCTTCACTTCTTTAGCTGGGATAAAATATGTTTGCCTTACCAAAATGGTGGGTTAGCTGTAAGAAAGCTCAGAATCTTTAATGAGGTTCTTTTGGGTAAATGGTTGTGGACGTTGGAGAGAGACTCGTTGTGGAGGCAAGTGGTGGATCTGAAGTATGGCTCTATGGGAGCTGGTTGGTGTGCAAAACCAGCCATTGGGACTTATGGGGTGAGCCTTTGGAAATTCATCCAGCAGGGGTGGATTAAATTTTCTCAATGCACTAAATTCGAGGTGGGTGATGATACTATAGTAAAGTTTTGGTTGGATGTGTGGCATGATGATTCCCCTCTAAAGAGTCTTTTCCGAAATTATATAGCATTACTCAGAATAAGGAAGCTCTTGTAGCGGATTATATGAAGTTAAGGAATGGTTCAATTTTTTAGGAATTAAATTTCATTCAGGCAATTCAGGATTGGGAACTGGAATCTCTTGCAGTTTTCTTGGATCTTTTCTATTCTAGCAAGTGACAGGTGGTGGAGTGGATAAGCTCTGCTGGAAGCCATCTCGTCAGAAGGATTTTGAGGTTCATTAGTACACTGCTTGTGTGCTTTGGTTCCCTGTATTGATTACTTTATTCAATGAAGTTATAATACTTATAAAAAAATAAAAAATACAAAAATGATTTTGAGGTTCGTTCTTATTATAATATGTTAGCTCCGTTTGGTGGTGTTCGATTCTCTTGGAAAATATTTGGAATCCAAAAGTCCCCTCTAAAGTGTCCCTCCTCTGGGTGGCTTCTTTGGGGAAAATTCTAACAACGGAGAATCTGAGAAAGAGTATTATTACCCTGGCTAGTTGGTGTTGCACGTATAAGAGGGATGAAGAAACAGTGGATCATCTGTTGTGGCATTGCTCCTTGGTTAGAGAATTGTGGGATTTGATTTTGCCCTGTTTGGCATTTATTGGGTGATGCCTAGGAGGTTTATTGATTTACTAGCTTTGTTGCAAGGCGGTTTTGGGCATCATTGATGTGTTGAAATTTGGAAGACTATTCCTCATTGTTTGATGTGGTGTATTTGGAGGGAAAGAAATACAAGGAGCTTGATGGGAGCGAGAGGACTATGATAGAGCTGAAAGCTTTCTTTATGAAGACACTTCTTGAGTGGATGTCAGCCTCAAGGATGTTTTCTTTCTCTGATTTAATTGAACTTCTTGATTTTTGTAATTTTGGAGCTTTACTGTGATGTTGTGTTAGTATACTCCCAGTGTACTTGCAGTTATTTTTATTAATTATAAAAATAATTTTTTTTTTAAAAAGAGTTATTTGCCTTCAATTTTTTTTTTTTTTTTTAAATAGTTCATCCATTCCTTTCTCAAAATACTCCATGTCAAACACAATTTTTCTTTTTGATAAGTATACTCCATGTCAAACACAAATGAATAGCCCTCCAGATTTTTGAGTTGGTTTTTTTTAACCAAAAACCCTTGATAATTTCATAACATACCTCATGGCACATGGTAAGAGAGATAAAAATAAATAAATAAATAAAAAACCTTGTGTGTGTATGCTTAAATTACTCAAGAGCATAAAGGAAGCAGGCAGAGGGGCAAGAGACCTAAAAATATCTAACTTGTCCAGTGAATTATGATGAGACAGGGAGATTTGTTGAAAGCCACATCAAAGATATGCATAGGTTCAATTATGCAATCATAATGCAGTTTAAGATGGTTTTCTAGAATGCGTGGTCTAAATGATGGGGAAAAAACATGAAAGGGGAGAAATTTGTTGAGGGGATGGAAAGCTGATATTGGTTGCCTACAAGAGACAAAATCGAGAAAGTTTGGTCAAGTTCAACAAAAATCTATACCAAGACCCCTGTACTTGGTGTTGAAAGGTGGAAGGACTTCCTTTTGATATGCTAGAGGAAAATGAGGATAGCTACTTGGAAAGAAATTTCACAGATAAGTTCTTATAGTTTTCAACTCTGAATGGAGACAAAGCACCAGGCCTAGAAAATTTCATTATTTCCTTCTTTCAAAAGTGTTTGGAGTGTGGTTAGAGGAGATATCATGAGCTTTTTTTCATTACTTCCATGTCCTTACATGGTAGAGGTACACTCTAAAAATGCTCAATGCTACTTTTATTGCTCTTCTTCCTGTGAAAATTGGTTCTGTTGAGTTGAATATTTTCAGGCCTATTACTCTCATTAGTAGCGTTTACAAAATTCTTGCCAAGATATTGGCAAACAGGTTGAAACATGCGTTAGGGAAGATTGTTTCAGACGCTCAAAATGCCTTTATAAAAGACATACAGATTATGGATTTGGTCTCATAGCTAATGAATGCTTGGATGGTTGTTTAAAATCCAGAATTCTTTGAAAGTAGATCTAGAGAAGGCATATGACCATGTCAACTGGGATTTTCAGGTTTGCTAATTATAAGGATGATGGATTCATTTTTGCATCTCTATTATCTGCTTCTCAGTTATTGTCAAAGAAAAACCACATGGTTTCTTTGACAGTGGTCGTATGTCTACATCAAGGTAATCCTATTTCCCCATTGCTGTTCATTTTGGTTATGCAGGCTCTTAATAGACTGATGTCTAAAGTAATGGCTATAGGTTTTGAAAAAGGTTTTCTGTATCTTCTAGATATTGAAACTGGTGTATTATTGCATTTGCTTTTTGTCGATGAAACCCTGATTTTTTTTTTTTATAAGTAACAAAAATTTTATTAAAAAACGAAAAACAGCCAACCCGAGTACATTGGGAATGTACTATGGGGGCATAAATCAATAACCAAGATTACAATGATCAAGTAAAACAGGAAGGGAAGAACAAGAAAAATGACAATCAGATCTGCCATTTAGATGTATTTTGTTATGTTTTGAGCTTATTTCTGGCATTAGGGTAAATCTGACTAAATCTGAGCTCATGCCCGTGGGAATCGTCACAAAGAAGGAGGCTTTGGCTAACACTTTGGAATGTAAAGTCTCTTCTCTCCCAGTGAAATATTTGGGACTCCCTCTTGGGGTGGGATGGGATACTACTACTAGATAAGATGGAGAAATGATTGGCGGGGTGAAAGAAACTTTATCTTTCAAAGGGGGGTCGACTCAATCTAAACTAGAGTACACTATTTAGTCTCCCTACTTACTTCTTGCCAGTATTTCACATATTAGCATAGCCAATAAATTGGAAAAAAATGCAATGGGATATCTCATGGGATGGTATTGGTGGTGAGAATAAATTTCATTTCGTGAAGTGGTCTACAATGTGTACCCAAATTCAAAAGGGGATTCAGGTATTAGATAACTTTTGATTTTTAATCAAGCATGGTTGTGGCGTAATGTGGTAGAAAGGGGCTCACCGTGGAGGAAGGTGATTCCGTGATTGATAACAAATATGGTATTGGTAGGGGTGATTGGTGTTCTAATGTTGTCAAAGTCCCTTATGGGGTTGGTTTGTGAAAATAAAGTACAAATGATTGGACAAGATTTGTCTCATATACACATATTGGGTATGGGATGGCTCTAAAGTTTTGTTTTGTAAAAATCATTGGACTGGAAAATTTCATTGAGATTAGAGATGGAGATGCCCTTGTATCAAACTATATAGAATGGGTTAATGGTCGCTTACATTGGAAGCCACTTTTCCTTAAAGAAGCTCAAGATTCGGAGATGGAATTGTTGGAACACATTTCAGATGAACTAGATGCAATGAAGGTCGGTCGCCCCTAGGGAGAGATTGATAGATTGGTGTGGCTCCCATCACCAAAGAAAGGAATTCAAGTAAAAAACTTTGATAGAGTGCTTCAATCAGGGAATGCAAGATCCACCCCATTTCCTTGGAAGTGCATTTGGAAAGCTAGAACAGCGCCTATGCCTTCTTCACTTGGATTGCAGCACTAGGAAAATTTTTGACAACGGATAATTTATGAGAGGGCAATTATAAATGCAAACTGGTGTTATATGTGCAAGTTCAATCGACATTATCCTATTGCTAGAGATTTCTGGGATGTATTACTCCGCTCATTTGGGGCAACTTGGGAAAATGTCCAATTCCCTACTTGCTATGTTGGAGTCATGGAAATGTACCTTGGGCAATCTTGGAGATGGGGACATGGGGAACAGCTCCTTCATGTCTCATGCGTTGCATTTGGATTAAGAGAATTGTCATACTTGAAGCAATATTTTAAACCAAACCCAAAGCACATGCAGTTTATCATATAATCCAATTCCATTTTCATTCAATGCAAAACTTAAATCAATCTGAGTATTGCATAAAACCAAGTTCATATATTTTGTTTACCTACAACTACATAACCCAAAATTTCGATAAACAGGATCAAAGTTAAAGGCGTCCATGTATTAGAAAGGAGTCCACTCCAGCTTGACATAAACCAAACCACAAATAAACAAATAAAACACTGCTGCACAAAAATCTCTAAAAGAGGCTACAACTCTGCAATTAAAATAATAAATTGCCAAAGAAGCCACACAAACCTGAATACTTAAATCATCGCCATTGAATTCCGATTTCTCCAAATAAGAAACAGCGAATTCCAGCGACTGTTGCACGACTGCAACAATTAATGCTTCTGCTTGCTCCACTATGCATTCATTCACACCACAAAAATACACAAAATTTAATAAAATATAAGGAAAAAAAAGAAAAATTTTCTATAATCTACGAATCAATAACTTGAAACCAAAGAGAAGTACTTTTGGCTTTATCAAAGCAAAAGCAAAAGCAAAAGCAACCAAAAAAAAAAAACTGTTAATAATCTAGTTTGTTTCTGATTAGCATCCAAAAGTACTTCTCTCACTTCCTGAATCATAAACTGCCATACAGACTAATACAGTAATAAAAGCACTTTCCTATTATCAAAACCAAATTGTTAAAAAAAGAAATGGAAGATAAAGCGAAATTTCACCAGAGAGAGATCGAGAAGCGGAGGCGAGCGCAGAAGCAATCGAAGCAACGGCTTGAATCTGCGAGTCGTTCCAGGATTGAAGCCCTAAGCGAGCACCATCTTCCGGCGAAGTCTCGACGCCGCGTTTGAGGATCAAATAGAAGTTTTGGAGCGCCGGTCTGATGGAGTCCTCGGAGCGAAGCTTGCGGAGAAGATCGGCGGGGGAGAGAGGCTTCGCCCCGGCGAAGAGAGCTTCGGCGAGGCCGGCGAAGAGGTTATCGCCCTCCGCCATAGGAGAAAAAACGAGACGATCGGTGCGAGAAATGAGAGACAGAGAGTGTGAGAATTCTGAGAAACGCAGAGAGAGAGAGAGAGAGAGTGTATGTGTGTGTGTGTAAAGAAGTTTGTAGAAGAGGGGTTTATAGTTTTACTACTTTTTACATGGAAAATGAGCCGAGGCGGTACTACAAGGGAATCTGAGGCGGCACTACAAGGGAATTTTTTGGCTTTTGAAGTTTTGTTTTTGCTTTTCTTCCAAGTGAAAGTGATTCTTTTAATTTTGGTACTTTTTTCTCTTTTTTGAGAAAAAAAAATTCTATATGCTTGGGTAACGGGATATATGGGATTCGACAATAAGTGGGGATGGTAATTGGGTTGGATGGAATCAATTTATTTTTATAGTTTTAAAAATTGGATTTCTTAAAAAACTAAAAAATATATTTAGAGTTCATTTGGTAATGTTGTTCTAATAATGTTATTTGTATTTTTTAAAAATACGTGGAAGAAAAAAATGTGTAAAAATACATGTAATGTTGTTTAAATACTGAAATATGTTGTCCTAGCTATACTACCAAACAGTCTCCTAATTTCTAGTGTTTACCAATTGAACAAATAGCTTTACGACTAAACCATAAGTTTTAAAGGGTGGCAGCAAAATTTTTATTTTATAATAGAGTTTCGACTTGTCACTTTTTATTATCAGATTAAGATACCAATCGATTTTTAGTATAAATGAAGATTGAAACTCTCTAAATACTTTACTGATAATATATATATATATATATATATAGCTTGATCGAGATATAACAAGTTTGAGCAAGATGAGAAAATAATTTCACAATCTAATAATAGAGGAGGTATATCATGTATCAAAAGTGTGAAATCTACCTTCATGTAAGAGGGAAGAATCGTACATTCAAAACATGGTGTATTTTTCCTTAATAGTATTTACGCTGATAAGAATAAGAAAAACGAGGCAAGGGGTGATAGTAAACTAAAATTCTCCACCACGAAAAAAATAGAGCAATACAAATCAACTCATTAGATTGATAAACTTCTGCTACTGTCTTATAATCAATTATTTATTAAAAAGAAAAAATATTTGAACATTGTTCTGAGTCATTGAGGATATAGAGTTAGATGGTATTAGTAGGATCATTAACTCATTTCCTACGATGAATTACTTATTGATTGTTCCACAACTTTAAGTGTACAGGAGAAACTAGATTACCTTTAAATCAGACTATGTCTTAAAAAAATAACCGAAGTCTACTAAGAAAAAGACTAGGGAAGTTCAAGTCATGACTCATGATAGGAGCATGTTTCTTTTGCTACCCCTTTCAAACACAGATTTCAAGATACGACAAAAAATACTTCGCCGATAAGTCATTGACTTACAATAATGTAGTCCGTCCCCTCTCTCTCTACTTACAATAAGGTAGTGCTCTCTCTCCTTTTCTCTTTTTTTTTTTTCTTTTTTTTTCCTTGGTTTGTAAAGTGATTAAAAGAAAAGAAAAGAAAAAAGTTGAAATAATTATTTAACATGATTAGACTTGACAACATAAAGCTACCAAAAAAAATTTCCCTTAATTACTACTTTTTTTTTTTTCTATCTAATCTATTAATATTTCAAGGAATTCAATATAAAGTTTAAATACTAAAGAACCTTAGAGTGACCTTATATTTGTTTTTAAGGGACTTGTAATTTAATTAATTGATATCTTCTAATAAAGACATCCAAGGTTCAATTTCCCGTAGTAAAAAAAAAAAAAAATTCAATACCCATTGTAATTATTGATTTATAAATAAATACTTAACCAAAAAAAAAAAAGATTTATAAATCTATATATAAAATAATAGGTGAAGCAGAGAGAGTGTGAAATTGAATTCCAAATTAGAACTCTAATTTTGTGCCATGTGTTTAGAATCTGAAATTGAAGTTGAATTTTGCATCATGTGGTTAAATGTATATGGACTCATTCTCATTAAAACCACTTCTATGTATCGGGTCAAGTGAGTTACTGTGCTAATTAAGTTTTTTCTTGATTTTGTAGTCAAACGTAAAAACCAAAGAGATTAATATCGGTGATAAGAACTTGGTTTGGATACATTGCATAATTTCCAAAAAAATAACAAAGCCAGAGTTTGCATCTTTGTTATAAATTGCTTACAAAGTTTGCATCTTTACATTTGCACTAAGTTTCGGATTAAGGTGCTTTCTTCTTAGTTCTGACACTGAGTTTTGTTTACTATTCACTTACAAAGTTTGCATCTTTACATTTGTTATAAATTGCTAATATGTGATTAGATGCACATTATGCCTAAAATTCACTATCCTTATATTTGGCTTTTTGTTCAGGTTTGGCACCTATAACAATGAAGAAAGTACTGCTGTGGACCGATGGATGATACTTTTTGCAGGCTGCAAAGGAACTTAGTGATCAATATAATCTCACGCGAATTGGAGAGGACCCAGCTGTAGATGTCTGGATGGCAGATGTGAGTCACTATGTTTTTAAAATGTTCAGTGAAGGTAAAGGTTATGAACTATATAAATTTTCCGGAGAGAGATTTATTATTCTATATTTACTCAAGTTTGGTCGCCTTCTTGGAGTGGATCACTCCACCTTGTCTTTCTATTGGAATTTTTTATTCAAATTGTTACAATTTAATTCGAAATTTTATTTGAATTTTCCTATTATTGTTACTATCATATATTATCATTCCAATTGTTCAATTAGAATATGAAATTGGAGTCCAATTTTACTATACACGTGTACAATCTAATTATTTTTAATTTTGCTGTCATGTGCAAAAGCCAATGAGATGAAATTAATAACACATTAAACACTCATGTTTTGGGAATCGGTAGTACCAATCTAAATCCATTGGACCTGCTTCGTGATAATACAACTATGAAGGATGTATAAAAACACGCACAAACCCCTCTCTCTATAAAAAGAGATTGAAGAGAATTTCTTTTATCAGCCATAGAACTTCAGAGGTTTTTTCTTTATACAAATGCCCATCATGTTACAAAATGACCCATCGTAAAACTACAAAATAAGTAGGGTTTTTTTTTTTAAAAAAATTTTTTAAGCTGCAAAAATTTCAATCACCAATAGAGATTGAAGATTCAAAAGCGTGAATGGATCTTTTGGATAAACATTGTCACCAAGGTTCATCTTTCTGTATAAAATATATATACTGCTCAGTTTTGTTAATGAAATTTTCTGGTTAATAATATGAATTTAGACTTTAAACATGAATAAACTCATGATTAATAATATATTCATTCTCGTGCGGTAGCACGGGACTACATACTAGTAAATAAATAAAAACTTAGTACTAGGCTTTTTTTCTTTTTTCTTTTTTTTTGGGAAGTCAAGCTAACCTTATACTAACCCTAGGTTTAGCATGCTTACACTATAAGTACATGGGCCTCTAATAGATTTAGGTCTCTTGGGTCCTAATATCTCTAATGCCCCCATCCTCTCTCAAACTTAAGATGATGGAACCTTGAATTTATAAAGTCATGAATGTATAATATGATCAATTTGGAAACCTACAAGACAAATGTTGATGGTATCGAACAATCATAGTTGATGATGATGGCTCACACAGATTGCTAAAAAATTGTGTAAAAAGATGGAAGCATCATGTGTGGACAACATTCTAGTGGCTGCATAGCAGGTGGTTTGCATGTCCAACCTCAAAAGCCTAAAGAGTGGTCATCTTCACAGGGTGACGTGAGATGCTTGTGCATGTGAGGGCCTTGGCCTCCTGATGGTGCATGGGCCTTCATTATGTTGGATCTTATGGGCTTGAATGATTTAGAGGCATGAGGTGTTACCAAGGCCAGCCCAAGCACTTCGGAGGCCTAAGACAAAATCTTCAAATGGGGCCTTTATGTTATCAATTAAGGCTGTGTTTGGTTCGATGTAAATCGAATTTCTAGTGTAAAATGAATGCAGGGAAAAATGAATTCCCGTAAGGAAATTAAAATTCAGGCATTTGGGTGTGCAATGGAAAATAGTCCGAAAAATGATTTCCAGTATTTGGTAATATTCTGAAAATGCTATTTTCCTACAAATTTTTCACATTTTCTCAACTATTTTCTCAGTTTCCAAACAAATTTTATATCAAAAAATCCACCACCACCCACACCACCACAACAACAACAACAAAAAATCAGAGATCAAAGAGAGAAAGATTGAGAGATTGAGGGAAAGAGAGATTAATCTTCAGCGGCGGCGACGATCTTCAGCTACCGCGACGAGATCGGTCTTGGGTGGGTTGAGAACGAGACTAGTCTTGGGTGGTGACGACGAGAACGAGATGCAAGGCTCCAATCTAGATGGCGGCGATGTTGGAGCACGGCTTGCGGTTGGTTGTCAAGATCGGAGCTCAACCTGTACTCATCGATGCATGGCTGGCGATCGCAGAGGTGGGTCTTAGGTGTTTGTGGATTGGTGATGAAGGAGGGGTGGGCTGAGATGAGGGATCGGTAATGGGTGTTTATGCTGGAGTTTGGCTAGGCAATGATGAGGGATCGGTGATCGGTGCCAGAGCTTAGCTAGGCGAACCACCTGTGCTCTCTCTCTCTTCGTCTTTAAGTCCTGGAATTCATTTGAAGGTAAAATAGAAACTAAAATCCATTTCCGGCTTGGGAGGGTTATTTTACGGTCAACGCAGAAATTGATTTCCATTTGACCCAGTTTTCTGTGCTTACCAAACACATAAGCTGGTGTAAAATGATTTCCTGAAATCATTTTTAGCCAAAACAAACGCAACATAAATAATATTTAACTAGCATTTTATATATATATATATATATACTTTTTTTTTTAAATCCATTCTTTTTAATTTTTAATATGATTTTTTTTTTTTAAATGCTAAAGTTATAACAAATTTTACTACAAACTGGTGTTGCAAAGAATGTGATTAATAACATAAGGCTTACAAAAATACTAGAAATATTATAAATTTTACAACATGAGAATTGATGATTCCTTGGATATCAGTGGGTTGACAAGACTCAAACGTTGATCTTTGGGCTATCTCCTGTAATACAAAGAACACAAAATCAGAGGGGACTGGTGGGGACCGGCCAAAAATCTTCCGATGATCAAGTTAGTTACTTTTGAACTCTCTGTAAGGAAGAAGTATTCTCTCAAAAATGAAATTGTCTGACTCCCCTTACCCTTCATCGAAGAAGCCTTATATAGTGTGTGTGTGTGGAACGGTTATCTGTTTAGTAACCGTTCCCAATGTCGAGGAGTCCGGAGAATTGGGGGTAACTTCCATAACCGCTGTGGAAGTTACCTAGGTCGGACGGGCCGATGAACTCGTCCATCCTTAGTAAGGATGGACGAGACCTCCACGATAAGCTCGTCCACTTTTAGTGGAAGATGGACGAGACCATCTTGGAAGGCTTGTCCTTCATAAACGATGAGTAGATTTCATGAGGTATTGCTCGTCCATATATGGACGAGGTTCGCCAGTACGCTTGCAATTTTCTCCGCCTATTGTAGCTTCTTTCGTTGGACGAGACATATGGACGAGTTATGGATGATTATTTGTGACACCATCAGTTGCCCCCTCGTCCATGTGAGTCGTCCAAAGGGTTGAACGTCCTTGGACATATATAATTGGTTAATAATTACTGCACCACGTGTCATTTTTTTATTGGCGACTGATTCCGTCGATTTATTTTTCTGAGGTAGATGCCACGTGTCGCTTTCGTATTGGTTGGGTCGTTTCGATTACCCAGGTCAGCATCCTATAAATAGTGGAATGCCTCCCTTAACCCTCCTCATTCCAGAGATTTTCTTCCTTGACATCCATCGTCTAGAGCCTCGTCTAGGAGTTCCTCTGCGTCTAGAGTCTTCTTCCGTCTAGAGCCAGGTACTCTTCTTCTCCTCGTCTTTAGGTTTTAAGTTTCTTGTTAGAGATGTCTGTTGCTTCCTCGTCTACTGATAGCCTTAATAAGGCTATAGACGAGTACTGTGAGGATACTAGTGATAGGTCTAGCTCTAGCAGCGCTAGTGATGAGAGTGGAGGAAGCACGGACGAGAACTACTCTTCTGGGGCCCCTGGGCTCCCTATTGAGGTCATCCAAGAACAGCTTAGGAGAGCTTCTGGCTCTCAAGCTGGTTCTCCGTCCAATCTTACGGACGAGGTAGAAACCGTCTTTAGTTGCGCTGTAGGCGTCCATTCTAAGACGGACGAACAAAGGTTAAGTAGCCTTAAATCCTGGTATCAAATCCCAGACGAGTTTAACCCTAGGCTACCCGTCCGTGGAGAGTGGTGTTGTGAGCCCCGTTTTGGAATAGGCGTCTATGAATCTTACTTCTTAGGTGGCCTTAGGTTTCCTTTAAATGCCTTCGCTAGAGAGTTATTAGTCAAGTTAGGTTTAGGTGTTTGTCAATTCAATCCTAACGCATGGAGATTAATTATCTCCATGCAAATTTTGTGGGGGGAAGTTTTTGGTGGGGACCGTCCTCTTACAGTGGACGAGTTCCTTTATTATTATAAACCTTCTGCCATAAGTCAATCTGAAGGTTTTTATCAGTTTACTGCTAAGGGGAATGATTGTAGGTTGATCAAGTCCCTAGCTTCGTCTGATAGGAAATGGAAGACGGAGTTCATTTTTGTTTCAGGCTTCTGGGCAGGGAACCCTGTGGACGTTGGCAGGGATCCCTTTCCCCCTTACACTGGGGACCTAGGGAACTTTCGTCCAGAAGGTACGTCCCTTCCCCTTGTTTATTTTTATTCTTACTTCTATTTAGTATATTTACAATTTCTAACCTTTGTTTGTTCATTGTGTTGTAGCTGCCAAACGTCCGTCCTTGAGTAAATTTCACCGTGACCGCATCCACAGGGCTCGTCTACATACAGATAAGAGCTTTCGTTCTCTTGTCACGCTTAGACGTCTAGCCAAGTGGGGTTTAGGTCCTAAGCCTTCAGACGAAGCTATCGCCCACGAAGTTACTATGCGAAAAAATAAGTTTTTAGCTAAACCTCCTTTTCTTTTTCTTTTTTATGTATACATTCCTAATTTGTTCATCTTGTCTTAGGAATGTCAACAATGAAAGAGAACAGAGGGAAGGAAATTGCAGGAGAGGGGAAACGTCCTGAGGGTCAGGCCCAGGATCGTCCTGAGGGTCAGACATGTCCAACGGCTGGGGACAAAAGGAAGTTCTTGCCAAAGAACATTGACTTGGAAGGGCTCCCCAGTCGTAGAGACAAAAGGGTTAAACAAGGCTCATCCAAGGTGGTCAAGTCCAAACCTCCCCAGTCCCAGCCTGCCGTCCAGATAGTCGATGTGGACTCGTCCACTCCAGTTGAGTCCACTCCGTCCAAGACTCCGCCCATAACTCCTTTAGCCAAGTCTACTACGCCTGGCTCGTCCTAGCCTTCTACGAACATCATTGAGAACGAAGACCTGGCTTGGGAACGTTTCCAGATAGCCGTCAAGGACGAGGATATAAACATGTGCTATAACATGAGCTTGAAGGAATTTGAGCATTCAGGCGTCCATGACCTCTTCAAGGTATGTCAGTATCTCTCGTCCTTGTTTAGGTAGCAACTTTTCCTTATTTCATTCTATGTTGCTTTGTCTATTCATAGGCCATGTCAAAGTTTATAGCAGCGTCTAGACAAGCAACAGAGCTGGACAAGACGAGAGTCTTGTTGGAGACGAGGATTCAGCAGGTGAATGCTGACTGTAAAAAATAGGCTGGGGCTGCTGAAAAAGCTAAGGACGAGGTCAAGGAACGTAACAAGCTGATTGAGGAGCTAAGGACGGATGTAGTGGAGAAGGATACGCGCATTGATCACTTGCAGAAGATGAACGATGAATTGAATGCTCGTCTCTCCAAGGCAAAAGAGGACACTGTGGCTGAGTTCAAGTCGTCCAAAGCATATACAGACACTTTGGATCGCAATTATGCAGCTGGTTTTGAAGATTTCAGAATGGACGCTATTGAGAACTTCCCTGAAGTTGACTTTAGCGCAATCAAGCTTAACCTTGCTGCTGCCACAAGCTCTCTTCTTCAGATTGGCTCTGATGACGTCAACGTGGAAGACGACGCTAGTACCTAGCCTCAGGACGAACCAGTTGTGAATGCTCCCCCTTCTTAGGACGAGACTTTTAACCTTAGTGGCTTTCTTTCTTTTTCTTTTTTCTTTTTTTTTTTTGGTTTTATATTTGGTCATTTGTTTTTGGACCTTCTTTATGTAATAAGGATACATTATACTCGTCCATGGTTTTAGGACGGGTTTTTTAAGTATACTATTTCTGCTTTTCAAACTAATCAAGGGTTTTTGGACGTAGGATGTCCACCCTTTGAATGAAGTTTTATTTCTTTGCATGGACAAGTGATTTCATTTTCTTTGCATGGACGAATGCTGCTAAGCTATTTTAACTCCAGCTTTAGCTCGTCCATGTCGAGAATACATATCTTTCATGTAGTCTAACTCGTCTTAGCAGGTAGTATTTTTAATTAGCTTGATTCTTCTTAGGGCTTGCAAACTAATTTTACTTACCATCTTACTTATTTTGCCAACTTTTTCTCTCGTCCAGAGTTTGGATTGTTTCAGTTGGCTCCGCCTCGTCCATGAGTTGGACGAGTGTGGACGTGGTTTTTCCTTACTTTATTCAAGAAAATTTAGACGTTACATCTCTGCGTCTAGAGATTTTGTTCTTCTTGGATCCTTCAACCCTCTTGAGGATTGACTTGGACGACAATATCATGGAGAATTCACACAAACATTTTGTACATAACATAAATATTGTTTACAGACAAGGCATATGCACACTGATGCCTTTTTATTTAATAAATACATACTTCATGACTTCGTCCATAACACAACTATAATAAGTAATAAAATCGTAGTTTCAAACTCCACACACAAGCAACACCAAATATAGTAGTATCAAACACAAACAGCATCATACATAGTAGTACGTTAGTAGACAGATAAGACACAGTCTCGTCCATGGGTTCACTCTTACTGGTAGTACCTCCTCAGGTGCTCCACATTCCAAGGATGTTCCAACTTTCTCCCGTCCAAGGCCTCCAGGTAGTAGGATCCTTGCCTTTTACAGTTGATAACTTTATAGGGTCCTTCCCAGTTTGGGCCCAACTTCCCATGTGCTGGGTTCTTGGTTGACAAAGAGACCTTTCTCAGGATGAGATCTCCTATGTTGAAATGCCTAGGCTTCACCATCGCATCATACTGCCTAGCCATGAGGTTCTTATACTTTGCTGCCTTGTGTTCTGCGTTTGTCCTTACCTCGTCTATTAGATCGAGGTTCAGACGAAGCTGATCCTCATTATCCTTGTCTTGATACATCATCACCCTGTGATTAGCCATATGTACTTCTGCAGGTATGACTGTATCACTTCCATAAGCTAGCTTGAAAGGAGTCTCCCCTGTAGGGGTCCTCACTGTGGTCCTGTATGCCCATAAAACTCCTGGTAATTTATCTGGCCATACTCCCTTTGCCCCCTCAAGCCGAGTCTTGATGATTTTCAACAAGGATCGGTTCGCAACTTCAGCCTGGCCGTTGGCTTGGGGGTGTGCAGGCGAGGAGTAATGGTTCTGAATTCCAAAGTGTAAGCAAAAGTCCTTGAAGAGTGCATTGTCAAATTGTCGTCCGTTGTCAAACACCAATACCTTCGGCACTCCAAATTTGCATACAATGTTCTTCCACACGAAGTTTTTCACATTCTGTTGTGTGATATTTGCCAACGGTTCTGCCTCTACCCATTTGGTGAAGTAATCGATGCCCACCACTAAAAACTTCATCTGCCTTATTCCCAAAGGGAAGGGACCCAAAATGTCCAATCCCCATTGTGTGAAGGGCCACGGTGCCACCATTGGGGTGAGGTATTCCGATGGTTGCCTAGGGACGTTGCTAAATCGCTGGCACTGGTCGCAGACTTTAACGTATGCTTTTGCATCAGCTTGCATGTTCGGCCAGTAATATCCTGCACGGACGACCTTGTGGACAAGTGATCTGGCTCCTGAGTGATTGCCACATGCCCCTTCGTGAATTTCTCTCAGCACGTAGTTTGTTTCGTCCGGAGCTAAGCATCTAAGGTAAGGTTGAGAGAAACCTCTCTTGTATAACACTTCATTCATAAGGACGTATCTAGCTGATCTCACCCTCACCTTTCTGGCCTCGTCCTTCTCTTCTAGTAGTCGTCCGTCTTTCAAGTATGATATAATGGGAGTCATCCAATTTTCTCTGTTATCCACCTGCTGTACTTCCTGGACATCTATACTTGGCATATATTGAACTTCATCTGACTTCTCTAATGATTCATCTGCTGAGGCCTCTTTTGCTATAGTATTAGCTTCCACGTTCTCCTCCCTTGGGATTTGAACGAAGTCAGCTTTTTCAAACTTTTTCACAAGGCGCATCACCCTACCAAGGTATTTCTTCATTCGTTCTTCCTTCGCTTCATACGTCCCATTCACTTGAACCATGATCAGTTGGGAATCCCCCATGACACATATGGACTTGGCTTCCACGGACTTTGCCAATTCTAGCCCTTTAAGGAGGGCTTCATATTCGACTTCATTGTTAGTCGCTTGGTACTGTAGACGGACTTTATGTTTCAGTTTATCTCCCTCTAGGGATTTCCCACAGACGGCGCCAACTGATGATTCCTTGGATATCAGTGGGTTGACAAGACTCGAACGTTGATCTTTGGGCTATCTCCTGTAATACAAAGAACACAGAATCAGAGGGGACCGGTGGGGACCGGCCAAAAATCCTCCGATGATCAAGTTAGTTACTTTTGAACTCTCTGTAAGGAAGAAGTATTCTCTCAAAAATGAAATTGTCTGACTCCCTTTACCCTTCATCGAAGAAGCCTTATATAGTGTGTGTGTGGAACGGTTATCTGTTTAGTAACCGTTCCCAATGTCGAGGAGTCCGGAGAATTGGGGGTAACTTCCATAACCGCTGTGGAAGTTACCTAGGTCGAACGGGCCGATGAACTCGTCCATCCTTAGTAAGGATGGACGAGACCTCCACGATGAGCTCGTCCACTTTTAGTGGAAGATGGACGAGACCATCTTGGAAGGCTTGTCCTTCGTAAACGATGAGTAGATTTCATGAGGTATTGCTCGTCCATATATGGACGAGGTTCGCCAGTACGCTTGCAATTTTCTTCGCCTATTGTAGCTTCTTTCGTTGGACGAGACATATGGACGAGTTATGGACGATTATTTGTGACACCATCAAGAATTACAAAGATATATCACCAATCACAAATATTCATTCAAAAATGCATTCAATAGTTTGTTGAAATTTACCTATTATATTCATTGTCACATCAAATCTACTATACACCCTTAGTGCAGTGATCACTCCACAAGTATAAGTTCTGGTGAAGTGTGGGGGGCAATGACTGAGATTTAAGTATCTAGAAGAGAGTTTTGCACACATATATACTTAGATTAGGCTAGAGTAGAATTTTTATCTTGTATAAAAATAATTAAATAAATAAAAATTATGTAGTAAAATTTATAGTATTTTTAACATTTTCCTATTTGAATTACTTGTGATTAGCAACATGTTTATTTATAAAACCTATTTATTTAAATTTGTTTTATCTCTATCTCTAGCATTACTTATTCTTTGAGCCTTCTTAACAATGAAAAAAAAATGTATACTAAAATGTTTTAATATCACCCAAAAATATTTATATATATAAAAAAAAAAAAAATTGCCCCCAAATTTGGGGCCTTTTCTAATAAGGGGGCCCTAGGCAATGGCCTAAGCCTAGGGCCGGCCCTGGGTGTTACAATAGTATGCAAAAAAGTTGGGTTTATGATAAAGGTAAATATTAGTGAACATAGTATGTGTAACACACCTTTTGAACTAAACACGATCCTTATGATAATTGGTGCATCGTAACTTTGGGCAAGATTTATATGTTAAATTTTTTTGGTGATTGAAAGAGAGAAGAAAAAAGAGGAAGTGAAACTAAGAATTTAATGTGTTTCAACTTGATGACCTGCATCCAGAGGCGGAGCCAGCATTGGGCGAGGGCCCCCCCCCCCCCCCCCCCCCCCCCCCCCCCCCCCCCCCCCCCCCCCCCCGACTTTGTAAAAAATTCCCCAAACTACTAGTTTTGGTGATATATTAAGGTGCTTGACACTTTGACCCACCCTTTTGATATGAAAAAGAGAAAAAGCTGGGCCACTCCACCCTTAAAGAAACAAATTGGAAAGTAAGGAAAAAAGTTTTCCTGAAAAGCTAAAGTAAAAGAAAATGATAAAAATATAGAAAAGTACTATATTTACAATATTTTTATAATAAATTATATGTGTAAGATGTAATTAGTTTTAATTTGAACCTACCATTGAAATTAGTTTTATTTTATTTTTTTTTTTTTTTTTTCACCAATAACAACCTGTAACAACTTGTAATCTAAGATTTGTTAAAAAAATGTTGTGAACATAGTATATCCCTTATTTTTTACCTATTACATTTTTCATGGCATTTGTCTTGCTTGTTCATATCTCATAAATGACTTATCCCATAAATGAACAGTGAAATACCATTTAAATTATATATTCTTTTAGATAAATAGGATGAGGTGTTTTGTTTTTTTGCTTTTAAAAATATGCAACATTTACTTTTTGTTAAATTTGTTTATAGTTGTTTATTTATTTTGTTACTATAATTGATTAACGTATTAATTTTTTTTAATACTATCTTTTAATTTTGCCCCCCCTAAACTAAAATCCTAACTCCGCCACTGCCTGTGTCCATGGTAAAAAAACCTTTGACAACTACATCATTTATATATGTTTTGTTATATTACAATGAACCCAATGTAATAAGGTTTATGAACTAAAAATCTCTAGGCTAACTATAGGAAATTTGGAAATGCCTTGGTCTCTAAATGTCCCCCCAAAGTGCAAAATTTAGGAGAGCTCTATCAAATATACTTCCCACACCCTTGTTAACCTATGCTAGAAGAAAAAAGAAAAAAGAAAAAAAAAAAAAGCATGAATCCAATATATATGTTTTGCCAGCATCCATAAACGGTATCACGATTCCTATTGGAGCAAGAAAAATATGGGCTCTTGTCAAAGGTAAATAGCAGAAATGTGTATTAGGTGTACAGGGGGCTTTCATGTCCCGGCACTAGAAATGGAAGAGAGGTTTTTATTATTTATTTATTTTTATATAAATAATTACAATATGCTGCTAATTCTACCGCTTGAACCATTTTACCCTAAATCCCCAAGTTTTGTGCATGGTTGAGAAGTTGTATTGCAGGAGTTGGAGCAATGAACTGTCACTATTTGAACCATTTGGGCATGACACTCTATTTTAAAAGTTAAAATTAAATAAATTCCTAGTTGGTCTCTTGGGCATTAGTCAGGACACATTTGACTTGAAGCAATAGGCTTGTTATTGTTGAGTTGTTGTGGTTTGATAACAAGTACGTATCTATGGATGTGCATGTTTACCCTTTTAAGTTTTAACCGAAGGGGTGGATCATCCTTGTAAAAAAATTTGTTTTGTTTTAATAAAATGTTTTTTATTAAAAAATAAATACAGTAATCTTTAATAAAATCCCTTAATTCATTTTTTTTAAGAAATAAAATCCGTTTTTTAAGAACCAGAACCATCCTATGATTGATTTCATCAATGAATGCTACTACGAATCCAGACGGGTTTTGTGTTTACTACTATCTGCAATCCGCTTATCAAACAATGGTTCACAGTTGGCTCTATAGATTACAAATGTCAATTATAGTTACAAAGCCTAGGCAGGCAGGAATGCATTACAAATGTCAATTATAGATTTTTAAGCATTCATTCTCCCCTGAGACTGGTTGATACTTATTTCGTCATCGTTGTGATTGAATCGCTGCAGTGGGGATGCTGTATTGGGTTTGGGTGGATATAGAAATAGAAAATGAAATGATCAGAGGCTTTGTGGTGTTCAGAACAATGCCATTATATCAATCCACCCATAGACTTTTGCTTGTAATGCAGGTACATGGTGCATGAAACACAACGTTTATTTTATGGTTATGGACATGGTTTTCAGAACATTCTAGGCTTGTTAGGATAATGAAAGAGAGACCTTTATAGACTTGTCTTTTCTAGATTTCCACCTAAATGATGGCGACATTGTCTTCTTAGAATTGAACAATTACCTTGTCTTATGGAACATGTGGATGAGCCATCAAACTACAAAAATGGACATCTTCTTCTGTATTTCTGCTTTTGCCTATTTTTGTTTACACAACTTTTAGTTTATCTTGTATCTTGGATAACTCTTTCTTTGCATTCACAGTTTTAATTCCACTGATTGAAACAGATGGATATATAAAATTGATTGAAAGAGATGAATCTTGTCTAGGTCTTGGTATTTAGAATTGATTGAGCCCAAAACCTAATGTGACGATTGTCCCATGGACCAAGTGTAACTATCTGCATTTCTGAGTTTTACTGATCAAAGGGGATGTTTTGAATTTTTGGCACCCTATGCTTTCACTTATGAAGTTACACTTTCCTTTGCCTTTTACCCTGTGGTAATTAAGCATTTGTTAGTTTTAGCTTGTGAATGGCCCTCTATGCTGAAGTTTACTACCAATACTCATTTAGTGCTTATGATGCACTTATTTGTTTGATTTTTCTCTCCATGAGTGCCTATTGGTATGACCGATTATATAACTTTTGCAATTAAATCAGGAAAAGAAATAATTTAATGATAGCAAATTAACAATCTACTTGTCTGATTCTTCTTGTATTGGGTTCCTGTATCACAATTCCTCTCCAACACTCTGACTGTTGATGACATAAACACAACCTAAAATCCTCCAAGAGGTCAAATTGACATTTTCTAACAAACAAAAAAAAAAAGCCTCATTGACATTGTAGTTTTTGTAGTAATTCTGTTGGTTTACTCCCTTATCCTCCAGCCTGGGAAGGGCATTGTCATCATCCATGTAATCCATTGCAGTGAATTTTCTTGCCACAGATTACTTGTATTTAACCTTGACAATGTGTTGGTTATGTATGTCAAATATTTCTTCCTATGTTTTGTTTGTACCATTTTGTATTAGATCCTTTCTAGTTCTTTTTTTCCTCAAATTTTTCTATCAAATTCCCGTGGTTTGCTCTTTGATAAAAGATGTGGAAGTCTCCAAAGTAAGAGTAGCCAAAAGTTGTTTCTGAAAACTTTTGCCGAAGCAATATAAAACAAAAATCATATTTTCATTTAAAGATCGTTGTACCACACAACTATGGATTCTAAATAGAATAAAATTGCGTACCTCTCTTAGCAACCCAAGCGTGTTGCCTCCCAAGGTATTTACGTCTCTCTCTCTCTCTATTTCTTTTGAGTTTTTCAGAAGACTGCAGTATCACACAGTAGTTCTGATGGCCAACAACTGAATATGATATTATAAAATCTTATTTTATAGTAGACTTCTAAAACCCTAGAGAGAGATTGGACGTGAGATCCTTAGGGATCCTAATCTACAGCTGTAGGATTTTATCAATAACTTTTTGAACGTTATTGACTTATCTTGAAATTCTTTCCAAAATTATTTCTTAATTTTCTCAATCATATCAAGAAAATATCTGAACTTCTACATATTGCAATAATGTCCATCAACACATTGCAATTGACCCCTGAAGATTAGAGAATTACAAATGAAGTCCCATTTCATACAATTTTATATCTATGTCATTCTACCATACTATATTCCCACAAGCCACTAGGACTGGATAAATATCATTGTCATGTCCCTAGCTTATGTGACCCTTAATTTCTTGATTTCATAATTTCTATTGGACTCCAAAATATCTTTAAAAAACTTTTTAAATATATATATATATATATATATACAATATTATATATATGAAAAACATTTTTGAAAAATGTCACCGGCCGGTTTTATTTTGGGTCCAACTTCAATATGAAAATCAACTGAATATACTATCTTCTTTAGAGACTGGTGGATTCATTGTTGAACATTTATATATTTTATTCATTACATACAGTTTCGACTAGTTTTTAACGATTTTAGACATCAAATCAAATCTTTCGATTTCTGACAACTTGTGTGATTTTAAAATTGTGATGAAATAAGAGACAATAATAGGAAAGACCTCTAAATAAACAACTATGATGAATGAGCACATTATCTTTAATTAAGGATGCCACCTTTTACTGTATGCTAAATTGGCAATAAGGAATATGGACTTTAGCATCAACGTTTCATGAATAACATACTGCGCTCCAATGTTTGTTAAGTGTTGTGAAATTTGTTGACTAAATGCTAGCCATTGTTGTTTGTTTAGTCTTTTAATCTTTCCTTCTTCTTCTGCAGTGCTTACATAATACATTTGGATTGGAAATTATATCTTTATTCTGATCCCCCTTGTAAGAGCATTATATGAAAGTCAGCAGGATTTCCAGTCTAAGGGATTTAAAGCTCTTGGCTCCACATTTATAAAGCATTTAGTGATTCTTGGCAGGCTATTTAATTGTTTGGCTTGTCTGCATCCCATTTTCTATCTCCATGCAGACTATTTTATGTTTTGAGATTACAAGGAAGCAATTATCATGAAGTTTAAGGCCAGCAGATCTATAAGATTGAAGTTTAGGAACTCAAAGTCATTTTTAAGATTCTGGGAAGTATTGCATTGCTTTTCAGTATACAAGAACATTTTTACATAGCCATGGAAGGCCAAAAATTCAAATGCTTCTCTTTTTCCTTTTATCTTATAGTTGATGCTTTAATATGGTGAAATTATTTTTTGGCTTATTTAGTTAACCATATCAATTCTGTAGCAATTGTGTATAGCTTGTAATTCACTAAATGGGATTTCAAATGTGTCGTGATAAGATCATTGTTTCAATTGTTTACCGGACAAGAGTTTTTTATGGAACAAATGCCAAGTTTTTTCTAAATTTGTGAAGCAGGATTTTTGTGTTAATTTTGCTTTCTAATTAAGTTTTGGATGTATTTTTCATTGATTGCTAATGCACAATTTTAATTTGTTATAGCAATGGAAAGCCTCCAACTTTCAGATCATATGATGCACTACAGATATTTTTATTATTTTTTTGCTTCAAAAAAAATTTCAACTGTTTTGAAGTAGTTTTGTTGGTTTTCAAAGCAGAATTTGCTAAGGAAGGAAAGACTACTGAGTATGGTAGAAAACATTGTTCCGTGCGTTTGAGTTGTTTGTTGATTTCTGGCTACTGGTTTGAGTTAGAGATCTGTATTGTGACTTCACCTCTGTTTGATTTTAGAAAATTGAGATTTAGGAAATATGTAAAATACGGTTGTTACCATATGTCTGGAGTTTATTTTGGTTAAAATTAAATAAATAAAAAAATCTTTACCTGCTTGACTTGATTTATTCTATAGTCAAATTATGATTCTTATTATCTAATCTGTTTGATATGCATTCTTTTGTTCTCATCCCTTTGATTTGAGTACATTCCTAAACCTTTTTGTCAGAACCTGTCCACAATTGTTATAAGGATTAAGCAGGATGTCTATATTAACTTATGGTCTTAAGTCCATGGTGCTTAGTTTGTCTATCATGTTATATGTTAACTATGCCTTAATATTATAGAGTTTATATGAGCTTATTACTAAGATTTTAGATTTGGCTTCTTTTCTGGTGATGTACTCTGCTTAGCAAAACCTTATATGTTGTGTTTTGTTGCTCTCATTTTCTGTTTTTAGTTGGCTAAAATGTATGAATAAAGAGGCTTTTAATGCCCTTTCTTTTAGACACGAGAAGAATGCATAATCGTCAAATAAGTCATCGTGAAAATGATGAAAAGAGTGCATAATTGTTGAAATTTTTGAATAGTATCAATTTATGCCTTTAGACATGAGAAGTTGGGAAGGACAGAATGAAGCAATCTAGGCCATTTTGCACCAGGTATGCTTGGCATGGTGCTTTTGTTTAAGCATAGAAAGGATGATATTTTTAATGATTCCCTGCATTTTGAATGTCAATTTGGATCATATTTTTACAAAATTTTTTTATTAGAATATCTGTTACTTTTTACTTATCAAAAAAAGGAATGAAAAGAATATATCTTGCTTTTTTTTGAATTTCTATAGTGTTATACCATCCTTCCCTAGAATTGTCTAGATGTGTGTGTGTGGCGATTTAAGTATAATTGGGACAGAGAAACTGTACGGGCTCATTCAAGTTGTACGCTTGTACTCTCAATAAAGTATTAAAATGAAAATTATACAATATTTGTCCTCAACTCACTGGCATTAAGCTAACAGCTTTATAACTCAGTAGCAATTGTTAATTTTCATGACGAGGAGAATTAGGACTTGAAAGTTTTTTTTTGAATAAATTAGGACTCGAGAGTTGAAACTCCCTACCCCATTTATTATAACAATAGAATAATGAAAAAAAGAAAAAACTTACTTGCACCATATGATCATACTATAGGTTCATTTGTTTTGTTCTGTTGCTCATTCATTTTGCATGTCTTTTATTTTAAGCATGTCTTTTATTTTAATTTTATGGTTATGCCTTCACTTTTTTTTTTTTTTTTTTGAGAAATAATTACAACGTGCTGCTAACCCCACAGGTCTAATCATTTCCTCCTAGACCTCCAAGCACTTTGTACATGGGGAGGTGCCAATACAGCTACAAAGCCTTTGGCGGTTATGCCTTCACTTAAGAAATTAGTATAGAGCAAATATTTAAAACCAAAATTGAGAGAAAATCCAACTAGATTCTAAGTTGGATTTTAATTGTTATCTAATTTTGCACCACGTGTTCTATCTATGACTTAAACCATAAAAAACTCAATAAAAAAAAAGAGTAAACTCATGTATATATAAAAAAAGAAAAGAAAAAAAAGAGAGAGTAAAATTCATGTATATATCTATGACTTAAAAAATGTGTAACTCTTCTATTAGATATAATTTGAGCACATATATAGATATATATACAATTGTAATTATTTTTAATTATATCGTACTATACCCAGTGTATACAGTTAATATAGAGGTAACCAGTTCGTAAATGAACATAAGCCAACACCACCTATGTCTCTCAACTCTCAAGTGGTACTCGTGAAACGGAAGCTCAAATTCTAAATTCAATATAATGTGAATATACTCTTTCCGATTCAATGCATTTTACATTTTAATCCAAACATTAAATGAAACTAAATTCCATTGATTTCAATTGATGTCTATTCCAAACAAATGAGTCGATAGTAAAGTGAATTCAATTCAATTCATTTAAAAATTAAATTATGAATTCCAAACAGAAATCGTTTCACCATAGTAGAATGAATTTTGTCCAATGACAATGCCTAATGGTTAAAATTACAGTAACAATAAGGATTTACAGAGTGAAACCTATGAATCTAAGGGATTGGTTTAATGGATCCATGAAATTCTAGCACCGAAACTCCTAGCCAATATCTTGGGGTCACGCCAAAAAGATTCTTTCCTGTAATTATCTGTGTGTATTGGATGGAGGATTACACATGCCAGGAAATAACAAGTACTCAAATCTAAACACCCAATTCTGGAGAAAAAAAAAATACAGAGTGAAACCTGTGATTGACAGAAATCTTAGCTTTATTACAATAATACAACAATTTAGTATTTATTTCTCCTTACTCACTGACAGTAGACACAGTACATGCTCCACAAACATCCAACTTCATTGTTCTGGCAAATCCACAAATATATATTATAATTTACATGAAACAAAGTGAAGAACATGTGAAAGCTATTATTGAAGAATTGTACATGCTGGATAGATTCTGATTAATCAAGGAGAACTAATTTGCTTTGAAGAAGGAGCAGGAGGGATGCCAGGGATGCGAGGGATAGGTGGGAGAGGAACTATTGGAGGGAAAGGGAATGGCAGAGCTGGTGGTGGTGGTGATGGAGTGAAACCTGGTATTGGTGGAAAAGGAAACAATGGTGCTGGACCTGCTGGTGGGGAAGGTAACAATGGTGCTGGTGGAGGTTGAAATGGGTTAGGGATAAGAGGAGGTGGCTGGAAAGGGTTAGGAATAAGAGGAGATGGCTGGAATGGATTTGGTGGTAAAAGTGGTGGAAAAAGTGGCGGAAGAAGTGGTGGAAAGAGATTATCTGGGTGGGCTTCCTTTTCATCTTGTAACTGAGTTTTCTTTAAGGATTCAGTAGTAGTAGGTTTTGAGTTTGTGGTCTTTCCTAGATTAGGTGGTGGAAATGGAAGTCCTGGAAGGTTTGGGAGAGGAGGGAGTAGTGGCAATGGTGGAAGGTTTGGGAGAGGAGGGAGTAGTGGCAATGGTGGAAGCTCAGGCAATTTAGGAAGAGGGGGAAGATATGGGCTTGTTGGGTCTTGAATTGGGGGTAAAACTGGTGTTAAAAGTGGTGGAAAGAGATCATCTGGGTGGGCTTCCTTTTCATCTTGTAACTGAGTTTTCTTTAAGGATTCAGTAGTAGTAGGTTTTGAGTTTGTAGTATTTCCTTGATTAGGTGGTGGAAATGGAAGTCCTGGAAGGTTTGGGAGAGGAGGGAGTAGTGGCAATGGTGGAAGCTCAGGCAGTTTAGGAAGAGGGGGGAGATATGGGCTTGTTGGGTCTTGAATTGGAGGTGGAAAATCTAGACCATCAGTTGGAGGAAGTGAGCGTTTATTGGAACCCAATTCCTTGGAATTTTGAATGCTTGGTTTTTGGTTACATAGGTTTGGCTGCTTTAATGGTTTGAAGGTGAAAAACCCAGCAGAGAATATGTGAGTCCCTTGCTTTCTTGACTTGAGATGGAGTGAAGATGAAGTTGCTGTTGAGGCCACAGCACAATAAGGCTCACTGCTGCTGATCAATTTCACAGAACATCCCTCAATTTTCTTCACATGTTTGCTTACTGAGAAAGGCAAATGCACTTTAAATTCTCCATGCTGATCTGTTTTCACTTCTTTATGAAAACTTGGTTTTGAAGTCCCATACTTGCATTCTACAGCCACAGATGCACCTGCATACAATTTTGGTAACAAACATTAATGTTGACACAGAACTGAAACAGAACCCAAAGTTTGTAACATGAAAAACACTAATAATAATTATGTAGTTGTTGAAATGAACCTGATATGAAGTGGCTGGACTTTGAGAAATCCTCCTGGAAACATGTGTCACAGTAGACACTGCCAACAACAATGGCAGATGGAAGATTCTTCTCATGGCCAGCCTCCGAAAGGCTATTAAATGCAAGGCTGAGAAAGAATATTATTACAAACCAAGACATCCTATCTCTTTATGGAACTGTATGGACTGTGAGAATGAGCTATGGTTGGCTTTAATAAGAAAAGCTCAGGCCTATACGGGGGAGTTAGGAATTTTTGTTTGGGACTAATATATTAATTAAGATAACCTTCCACACATATATGTGTACATATATATTTTTTTTATTATACACACACATGTTATTTGATAAGTTATATATATATATATACACAACCAACCAAAAAAAAGAGTTTAATATTTTCAATCAAAATTATGCTTAATGACGATTTTTCATAAAATAAAACTCACTTTACCATTTTCATAGTGAAATTCTTAAAAAAGTTTCATTTTCAATACAAATTATCAAATTTTATACTAAAATAAATAAAAAATCTTTCAATTGAATTAATGAAATTTTCAAAAATATGAATGATCCAAAACTTGAAGGAATAAGTTATGCTCCAAACATATTTGAAGCTATCTTGATCTAACTCATTATATGGCAATTAAAGAGACATTTTATGTACCACCGCACACTCTTGGTGTGATGGTCGCTCCACAAGTATAAATGCTTGTGAGGTGTGGGGGGCAAGGGCCGGGGTTCAAGTCTCCAGGAGAGAGCTTTCACTCACATATATACTTAGATTAGACTAGAGTAGAATTTTTATCTTGTAAAAAAAGAAAAAAAAAATGACATGTTATGTGTAGTTTTAATGATAAGATTTTTTTTAATGAATCAATGACTTATTAATTGCCACATAATGGGTTGAAAAAGATAGATCTAAACACGTTTGAAACCAAACTTTATCAAATATTTAACAAATATAAGAGCATATTTTATAATAAAAAATAAAATTGCAAGAAACAAAATTATGTCTCTATAACTATTAGACAAATTATTATTTTTAAGAGTATCATTGGACTAATTCAAATATTTGATGGGGCAAACCCTTATTTTTCTAGATTAAATTTTGAAAACATTAAAATAATTATATATATTTATATATTTAGGAAATACCCATGTACATGGCTCCACTCCTGATCCTATAATGATGATATAGTTTCTGTGAATTAGACTTATTTGTTTTTTCTTCTTCTAGCTGTCTTAGGTTTTAAATTTTAGATTTACTAGTTTTATAAAACCAGCCTCATTACGTCATTCATGCAAAAACCAGTGAACCACAAACTATAAGCAGTAATGTTCGTTCAATTCTTACTACCAAACAGCTCAAAAAGTAAGGCAACTAGGAGATAAGAAAGGTGGATAAAGTAAGGTCCAAGATTGGCTTTCTGATTCTTTTTTTAACTCACATTTATTGAGTTTGTTCCTTTCTTGGTATTAAAAAAAAAAAAAATTCTAGTATTATATAAAATGTCATAATTTTTATTATAACTATCTTATGTGTTACTTGCTCAGCGATACTAACTGTTGCATGTAGTTTTGGTGTTAGCGTGTGGGTGTATTTCCTTATCTCATCTCCCTTCTCCCATATATGTGTGTGTGTGTGTGTTTCTCAAATAAAAAAAGATACTCAGTGTTGTCGAGTTATCCCACATCGGTAAGGTGTGATATTGAGAAGGGGTTTATCACTTGCTCCGCGACACTAACTGTTGCATGTAGTTTTGGTATTGACGTGTGAGTGTATTCTCTTATCTCATCCCCTTCCCCTCTATACATGTGTGTGTGTGCGTTTCTCAAAAAAAAAAAAAAACTATCTTATATGTTAGATTATAACGGACCATTTGTTATTTTTATATAAATTCACAATTTTTTCTTTGTCATTTACAATTTACTACGTGAACCGTTACAGTGCAAATTGTGGAATTTTATATGGTGTTAGAATTTTTGGTAAAAAAAATGCTAATAGGTATAGTTGGGTCCCTGTTGGTTCACGGGATATGCAGAGTAGCCACAAATGTCATGAGTCCTTTAATTGAAAGAATGACTAATGATAACAAATTTGAGGTGATGCGTGTTTGTTAGGATAATGTCCTTCAGTTCACATTGGAACTACGTGGCAAGAGAGAAATGTCTCTGCTCAGCTTAAAGCAAAACACAGAATGCCTGTCGCTTCTACAGCTAGCTTCTTATGATTGGTACTATGTGCCTCGTGATCTCAATTAAGCTTCAGCCCTTCACCAGCCAGAAGGGTTTTTGGTGTGTTTCATATTGTGATTGAGACCAAAACTCTTCTCAATTCTCATATACTATAGCATCTAAGCTTTGTGATGCACTTTGGTAAGACTTTGAGGAATACACATGCCAAAATTGGCCATTAACCCTAATTGCTCAACTATAGTTAGTAGGCACTGTTTCGAAACTATATTTTTTTACTAATATCTCGAGTTTCTAAAACTCGATTTAGGGCTTATAAATCAAGCCTCAGTTACTCGATTTTTATGTTATGATTAGGTTTGATTTGGCGCTTTTCCACATGGCATCCACCTGAAAATCGAGTCTTAGAGACTTGATTTATATTTCGACAGTTAGAATGTCGATTTATGTTCACACCTGCATCCACTACAAGCCACAAACAGACTTTGATACGAAGAAAAAAAAAAAAAAAAAAAAAAAAAAAAACCTAACTAAGTTCTTGTTCTTCTTCTTCCCAACTCATGGGATACCAACGAAGAGCAAAGCTCGCACTCGATACTTTTCGAAGTTACACTTCCAAGATTATAACCCCCAAAGCTCCAATTCAAGAACCCACTTTTAGAATTTCCCAAACTGGGTCTTCGATTTTCTGGGTTTTCTTCATATTCTTGTATTTCTCAAAGCTTTCTCGGTTCAATCAGATTCATTCCAACCCTTTTCTAGGAGGTGCTAAGAGATATTACTACGTTGATCAGTACCAGGTTCAGCATTTCAGGCCACGAGGGCCTCAGCGGTGGTTTCAGAACCCAAGAACTGTGCTGGTAGTGGTTCTTGTGAGTTCTGGGGTTTTCATCACTGTGTATTTTGGGAATTTAGAGACAGTCCCATATAAGAAGTGAACCCATTTCGTGCTTTTGTCAAAAAGCATGGAGAGGAGACTGGGAGAGGCGCAATTTGAGCAAATGAAGGCAGCCTTTAAGGGAAAAATATTGCTTGCAATACAAATCGAGTCTCTAAGACTCAATTTCTAGGTGGACACCACGTGGAAAAGTGCCTAATCAGACTTGATCAAAACATGAAAATCGAGTCTTTGAGGCTCGATTTATAAGCCCTAAATCGAGTTTTAGAAACTCGAGATATTACTAAAAAATATAGTTTCGAAACAGTGCCTACTAATTATTAATTGGGCAATTGGGGTTAATTGCCAATTTTGGCCGGAATACACATGCTGAAATATTGAAACACATACAATCAAATAAAGATTAAAAGCTGGGTATACAACTCTTGATGAACAAAGCTACTCTTGTCTATATTATTTTGACTGAACCACCCTAGTCTCTAAACAAAAGAGACCTAGAGTTATTTTCTAATATCTTGAAGTGGAGAGTGGAGAGAGGACCCAACCTTAATATATATATATACATATATATATTTTTTAAGAAATAATTACAATATGCTACTAATCTCATAGCTCAAACCCTTTCCCCCTAGATCCCTAAGCACTTTGTATATAGGAAGATGTCAATTCAACTACAAAACCCTAACCTTAATAGTTAATACATAAGAAATCATGCACTTATCATAAATCATAGTAGGATCCAAGCTCAAATAAACATTGTGCACCAAACCTCCATAAATACGATAACAATGGAAAGTTATTTATTTATATTATGGAAAGCTTTTAATAACTACTTATTACTCTATGAACTATTTTGTGTTACAATGAACTAATGTAAGGTATATAGTAGTTAACCCTAGGCTAATCCTAGACTTGTAGCTCTTCCACTACAAGTAGGATTAAGATTATTTTGCTTGCTCTACAAGTACATGAGCTTAAAATAGTTTTGATTTATTGAGCCTTAATATCTTTAACATTTAAGCATTTTAAAAATGTAAAAGAAATTTCATTCTTTATTTAAAATTATTTTAATAATTATCATAAAATTTTATAACAAAATATCAATCTTATTCAATGTTCTTCAGCCACCTAATTTAGGGTATTTCCTGTTCTAGATGTAGTATCTATCTTATTGTTTAATTTTGAAGATACTTATAAAACTTTTCTTTAATTTACATAAGAATTTTAATTATTATTTTTTTTTTGAAAGCGTAAGAATTTTAATTATTGATTCGTGCATTATACAGACAAAATGCAAGACTAATATTATAAAAGTTTTTATATGATGTGCTTTTACCGTAACTTAAGATATTTATTATTATCGTTTATTTGATTGCTTTTTAGTTTTTTCAATGAAATCAGTGATTTTTTATTTTATTTTTTTATTCCCATGAAATTATATTTATAATCTTATGCTGCTAATATACTGTCCTTGAAGTTCAAGTCGATCTTAGCCGGTGTATAATTCCTGGCAGCGCTGTCTCCATAAGCTTCCAAAGACCCAAGTACCCAAACAAGAAAGAAGGAATTTTTCGCGTCAAGAAAAAAAAAAAAAAGACAGAATTTTGTGAGCCTCTGTCGTTGTTTTTATTTTTTATTTTTTTATAAGAGAGTTTTATAAGAGATTTTATTAGTTGAGTTGTTAGACCATACCTTCAGGCTTCAGATATTTCATGTGTTCCAGGTTCCAAGTTTCCAACCCTTTGATATATATATATATATATATATATATATATATATATATATAGGCATTAATTTGTTTTTACTTTTTTTTTTTTTACAAAGTTTAGTTACAAAATGAACATTATTACATATTTTAGAAATCTAACTGTTGAATTGCATGTTCTTCATGCTCTTAATACACATATCACATTTTGTGTCAATTGAATATTATTTACTATATGATCTATAAGCTCATATTTTATTCAATGTAAACAATTTGTTGATGATATAACTATTGATCTTTAATTTTCTATAAATTTTGCAAGCATGGAGAATATAAGAAGAATATATGATCTAATGGTAGATTTGTAAAAATTTACCTTCAATAAAAACATATTAAATGAGGTTGTAACTTTGTTGTTGTTGTTGTTGTTTTTATTTATTTATTTTTTTTTTTTCACTTCATTACCCATTTGTGTAAAAAAATCATTTGGATGTTTATATTAATATTGCACAAATTGCCTTTTCTTTTCACCAAAAACTTTCATATCATTTATAATCCTCCAAACTAATTTACTCCATTATAACACCCTAATGTGAGAGAATTATATCAATGCGCCTCCAACCATCTAAATTAAATCAGGAATCAAATGGGAAGGGAATGGCGAATTTCCATCGTAATCAGTTAGGATAATTTCATCATTATGCCCAATTTTTGCATTTACTCAATTTGATTAATTAACGTTCACACGTAAAGTAAAAACAGTTTCACAAATATCATCAAATTTTAACAATAAAGTAATTAATAAAAATGAAAGATAACTTACTTTAAATTATAATCATAGAATTCCATCATCTTCAAAGATCATTTTTTATTTATCAATACTAAAAACTATAGTGGATGATTCAAAATAACTTAAAAATAAATAAGAAAGTTCATTTAAATTATTTTTTAATAATACAACTTACATGGAAAAATAATTAATAAAAATAAAATAAATAAAATAAAAGATTACCTTAAGTTATATTACGAAGGCCTATAACTGTGTAAGAAAAAAAAATTATTAAAAAATTATAATTGATTATTAAAATAATTAGTAACAAATGATTAATTTTTAAAATTAATTTAAAACTTTTTGTAGTAGAGTTTGAATTGAAATATAAATTTAATAATCATGGAAGGTTGGTAATAAAGTTTCATTTAGAATAAAATTAGATTGATAATTTCAATATAGTTATACTGCGCTGAGGACTCTTTTGTTAATCGGTATTTAAAAAAAAAAAAAAAAAAGTCTACCAATTGTGCCAAATAAATCAGAAAATAACTGTTCATGTGGCTTAAGGAGAAAAGAAAAATAAAAAGGAAAATTTGAAAGAGCATGCAGCCACAATGTTTGATACACAACTTTTATCTCAGCAAAAAAAAAAAAAAAAAAAAAAAGTAGTAATATGCTCATGCAATACTGTTGTTAAGGTACAATTTTTTTTTATGCCTAATATTGTTTAAATACTACCTATTTATTTTCAAACATCGCTAACAAATTATTGGGCTTCTTCAAATATTTTTTACCATATTATTATTATAGTCCACAACCATTCTTCTTTTCATCACAAAATTAGACAACAAATATAAAACGTTATAAGACCCTATATTGTTGTAAAACCTATTTTGCGTGCCAAGAATGAAGCCTATGGGCCAAATCTCACTTGGGCTTACAACTTATTTATGAAATGGGCTTAGGATTTCCTACCTTGGGTTATTCACAGAGACTCAGCTTAAATGTCTCTGCCTCTGAACTGTTTAACTCTCTCTATCCTACAATTATTCTAACTTAATGTTTTCCCTTTTTCTCTATTCTCAGTTCTCTTGTCCCTCTTTCAACAACCTTTTTCCTCCTCCCGCTTTTCCTATTTATAGCCTTATAATTAGTGGGGAGTTATGATTACTCTCGTGACTAGTGGTATAGGAGGTCCAATGTTGTTACTGCTAAGTGGGTGTTTAGTTGGGAGTGGGGTGTGGTGAAAGTGGCATTGGAACTAGTTCCTTACTTCTAGAGATATTCCTGGCAACGTTAATTCCCAAGGCAATACCAAGCATCTATGAGTCCACCTTCCTGGGAGATTCGTCCTTCTCAGCTGGGCTAGAGTTGATCCGTAGGGAATTACACTTGTAGCTTGTGTCATGATGGTATCATTGCGGTCTTTGAGTTTTAGAAGGGTATCAAGATTAATTGGGGCTAAGGCATGAGTCCAATAGAACACACAATTGAACTCAAAATTTTGAGGTCCAAAGTTCAATGCCCAATAAGACTGAAGCCTCATACATGTGGTGCCAATACATTGGATCATACAAACATAGGAGTCCTGGGGGGAACCGTGCCCTGTACACCTATAATTTAGACTCATCCCCAAATTTTTTATTTTATTAAGCAAGATAAAGTCTCATTCTTTTTAAAGCCTAAGAATGTTTATGCTTAGCAATATTTGAAAAGCCCATGGTTCAAATACATGGCAAAACAATTTTATTGATGAAATTCAAATCTATAATCAAAGCCCATGATTTAAACCTATGCCAATTTTATGGAATTCAAATCCGTAATTAAAGCCCATGATTCAACTCATGACAAGATATTTTTCTTTAATGGAATTCAACTTCATGATCAAAACCCATGATTTAAACCCATGACAAATTATCAAAGTTCATTGCTACACGACCCCTCAAAGCTCGTTTCTACACGGCACCTCTAAAGCCCGTTGCTACACCGCACCCTAAAGCCTGTTGCTACACGGCACTATCAAAACCCAATTTTCATTGGTAATATCAAAAGCTCAACTTACGTTGACAATATCAAAAATCTCAGTTCTCACTAGCAATATCAAAAATCCCAACTTACATTGGCACTATTTTAAAGCCCAATGTTATTAATACTTGGCAAAATATTATATCATATGTATTTCATTTAAAGTCCAATAATGAACAATACTTTAAGTTCTTAAACCTATTACTATAATATTAGAAGCTCCTGAAATTTATGGCAATTATCTATTTTCAAAACTCATGGCAATTATCTTATAGAAGCCCATGGAGAATCATGATTATTTATCTTAGACCCATGACATCTATTTATACTACAAGCTCTTGGAATTTATATAAGAACAAATGTTCACTATCTATCTTACATCACAACATTCAAAATATTTATTTCCAAAACTCATGATAATTATTCACCTTACAAGCATATTATGATTAAAAAAAAAACCACGAGAATATTACATTATTTCACTATAGTGGTTGTTACCATATTTTATTTGAAACCCATGGATATTTCCTCTATTTAAAACCCATGGTAAATATTATTCTCAAGAAACATTGGGGGCCATTATTTAAAAGCCCAAAAAAAAAAAAATATCATTTACAAAATAATCCATGGCAAAAATTATGAGAAATTATACAAGTTGTTATTTAAAGCTCATGGAAATTAATACCCAAAACCTATCATAAATATTTATTAAAGCTCATGAATACATTTCTTATTAACTAAAGCCCATATGGAATAAAAATCATTGGCATTATTTGGTAGCTTTGTCCATTTTGTAGGGCTCACAATGAGAAGGCAAAAGGATAGACCCAAGTGGAGAGAACCACCAAGTTAGAGGCCCACCAAAAAACTTAGCCCTCATGGCCAAGCTCAACTTGAAGTCTCAGCCAAAACAACCCATGTGTGCAAATTGACCCAGCTGGAGAACTCCATTTAGTTCTACCTTCTGTCGATAAGCACCTCAAGAAGCAATCAACCTCTTAAACCAAATTAGGAGCTGGCCACCAGTTCCAGCAACCTCTTTGCCACTACCAATCATGATTTGAACAGTACTAGATGTTGAGATGACACCTAAAAGCTAATAGGTAATAAATACCCTTCTTCTCCAAGTTTTGATTACAACTCAAGGGAGCCATGACCAAGACCTCGAAGTTCATAAAATCCTCAATTAAATAGTTATTTTATTACTAAAAATGTATGTAATTAGTTCATGAATCAAGCCCATGAATCCTAAAGGGGAAAATTTGGGAATGTGGTTTGGAGGGCATGGAGGGATCTCCAATAGAATCCTCTGAAATAGGCTTAAACTTTGACATATGGCTTGGGGTGTTGAATCTTACTTCCTAGGGTCCAAATCTCAGTTGCAACACTAAGATTCCTCTTTAATACCTGCCTTATTCCCATTGGCTAAACACAATCTCAGAAATCTTAGCATTTAATGCAAGATTATCCAAATATTCCCCCATGTGTGATATTACCCAAAGTAGCAAAGCAGCCTCAAAAGCAAATCTCTCATTTATGGCCAAATCTTAGGATAATTAAGCCTACTATTCTACCCCCTGATCAGTCTTATGTTTTTGGACTTTTGATAATTAATGTTTTCCTAAACTCCACTATAAAAGCATAAGCACATTAACCCAAAAAACACATACCAAATTCCTCTAAAAAACCTCTATTATTCTGTCAAATTTTAGCTTGTAGTTAGCCCCACTAACCTACAAATAAACCACTCTTGTCCATACCCACTTACTTTCAGACCTTTCTTTCTTATTCCAAGCTCATAAATTCTCTCCAATCAGCCATAAACAACTCTTCTTTCCCATTAAAGACTTAGTTTTAGCATTTCCCATTATAAGCCTACACGCTCACTCACTCAAAATAGTCCCTACTATCCCATTTGTACCCCACATATATATATATATATATATATATTCCCCAAGAATCTTAGTTCAATATCTGCTGCACTAAACTGAAATCTCTCTCTCCCTTCACACATGTCAAATAACCCTTTCCTTTTCACCGTAGAACCATTAGTTTTTACCTTTTGTTTTACTATTGAAGTATATAATGTATTTGCAATAATAGAATTCTTTCCTCATATTGATGTAATGATGGCTAAAAAATACTGCATTGATGAGGAAGTGACCTGAACAGTGTAAGTCACAACTAAGCAGATTCCTTTTACCATCTTCTTCAGATGTTAAAAGCAATAAGTGTCATGAAAGGAGGAAGGTTAGGTGAGAATGGATGGTTAAGATATGATAGAGGTAGGAGTATATAAGGAAAAGATGGAACATTGAGAAGAGGATCGAAACACAGGTATCAAAAAGAGATAAGCATAAAGGAAAAAAAGAAAGGAGAGAAAAAGGAGTGAACAGTATAACTATTTGTACAAACTTGCCTCCTCTATTTGTACAAACTTAGCCTCCTCAGGCAAGTTTGTAGAGGGAGATTTACCCCTTCATTTTATAAGATTAACTTTGTCTTCTCTATCTTGATCCTCGGGCAGAGTCCCCTCTTGTTATTCGTTTCCTTCTCTTACAAATTCTATTGATTTGGGCCAAAGTTTAACTGTGTAACTCACTGTTCTAAGCGGGCTTGGGTTGTTAGATTTTTTGGTCCTTACAGTCATAAATAACTTTTATTAAAAAATGAATATTTTCTTTAACTTGCCTTTTGAATTTTTGAGAAAAATTGTATTGTTTTCATTTTCATACAACAAAATTTATATTTATGATCTATGATTGTTCTTATATTACATTTATGATTGTTTCTATAATAATTAAAAATATGATTATGAAATACATTATTCTTTATTAAATTAGTTTAAATTGTAAAAAACAATTAGTAAAACCATCATAAAAATGATTATCATGCGCAATGCGTAGGTTCGCAGTTAGTTACTTTAATATTAGAAGCTCTTGAATTTTATGGCAATTATCTATTTTCAAAACCCATGTCAATCATCTTATAGAAGCACAAGGAAAATCATGATTATTTATCTTAGTCCCATGACATCTATTTATACTACAAGCTCATGGAATTTATATAAAAACATATGTTCACTATCTATATTACATCACAATATTCATAATGTTTATTTCCAAAACTCATGATAATTATTCACCTTTGAAGCATATTATGATAAAAAAACCATGAGAATATCACATTATTTCACTATAGTGGTTGTTACCATATTTTATTTAAAACCCATGGATATTTCATCTATTTAAAAACCATGGTAAATATTATTCTCAAGAAACATTAATGGTCATTATTTAAAAGCCAAATATATATATATATATATATATATATATTTATATCATTTACAAAAAAAATCCATGGCAAAAATTATGAGAAACTATACAAGTTGTTATTTAAAACCCATGGAAATTTATACTTAAAACCTATCATAAATATTTATTAAAGATCATGAATACATTTCTTATTAACTAAAGCCCATGTGGAATAAAAATTCATTACAATATTTGGTAGTTTTGTCCATTTTGTAGGGCTCACAATGAGAAAGCAAAATGATAGGCCTAAGTGGAGAGAACCACCAAGTTAGAGGCCCACCAAAGTACTTAGCCCTTATGGCCAAGCCCAACTTAAAGTCTCAGCCAAAACAGCTCATGTGTGCAAACTAACCCAGCTGGAGAACTCCATTCAGTTATGCCTTCTGCTGAAAGGCACCTCAAGAAGCAATCAAGCTCTTAAACCAAATCTGGAGTTGGCCACCCATCCCAACAGCCTCTTTGCCATTGTCAATCATGAGCAAGAGGTTGAGCTGACACCTAAAAGCTAATGGACAATAAATACCCTTCTTTGCCAAGTTTTGATTACAACTCAACGGAGTTATGACCAAGACTTCCAAGCTCATGAAATCCTCAACTAAAAAGTTTATTTTATTACTAAAAATGTATGTAATTGGTTCATGAACTAAGCCCATGAATCCTAAGGGGGAAAATTTGGGAACGTGGTTTGAAGGGCATAAAGGGATCTCCAGGAGAACCTTTTGAAGTAGGTTTAAACTTTAACACATGGCTTGGGGTGTTGAATCCTACTTCCTAGGGTCCAAATCTCAGTTGTCGTACTAAGATTCCTCCTTAATACCTGCCTTAATTCCATTGGCTGAACACAATCTCAGAAATCTTAGCATGTAATGCAAGATTATCTAAATATTCCCCCATGTATGATATTATCCAAAGTAGCAAAGCAGCCTCAAAAGCAAATCTTCCATTTATGGCCAAATCCTAGGATAATTAAGCCTGCTATTCTACCCCCTGATTAGTTTTACGTTTTTGGACTTTTGTTAATTAATGTTTCCCTATAAAAGCGTAAGCACATTAGCCCAAAAAACCCACACCAAATCCTCTAAAAAACCTTTGTTATTCTGTCAAATTTAAGCTTGTAGTTAGCCCCACTAACCTACAAAAAAACCACTCCTGTCCATACCTACTTAGTTTCAAACATTTCTTTCCTTTTTCTGTATATTCCAAGCTCATAAATGCTCTCCAATTAGCCATAAACAACTCTTCTTTCCCTACACACCCACTCACTCAAAATAGTCCCTACGATCCAATTTGTACCCCACACATATATATTCCCCAAGAATCTTAGTTCAATATTTGCTGCACTAAGCTGGAATTTCTCTCTTCCTTCACACCATGCCAAATAACCCTTTCCTTTTCATCATAGAACCATTAGTTTTTACTTTTTGTTTTACTATTGAAGTATATAATGTATTTGTAACAATAGAATTCTTCCCTTATATTGATGTAATGATGGCTAAAAAGTATTGTAGAACCTTTTGACCAGATCACAAAAGGACTTCCAAAAGTGAATACTTTCCTAAATTTGTTTAATAATTGATTGTTGGACCTTAAGTATAATTTTACCTTGTTGTTGGAGAATTTATTCTTCTTGTAATATCGTAAAAGGACCACTAAGCCAAATAATTAAGTGTCTATTGGGCTTTATTGTTGTTTTTTGTTAGGGTGCAACCATGGTTTTAAAAACCGAATCAGGCACAGAACCGTTTTTTTTTAAATTTCCGGTTCAACCCTGGTTTTTGACTGGTTTTCCAATTGTTGACCGGTTTTGGGGCTTTTAACCAGACTGGATTGGCTCTCGGTTCTTGGTTGAACCGGTCGAGTTTTTAAGACAATGGGTGCAGTCTTTAATTTTTTGCTTGGATAGACTTATCACTACACTGAAAGACTTTGGGCATCATCTCAAGAGCCCATGGTCGAGTTTCAGTTTGGCGTCCCCATATTTTATTTGAAGGCATTAATTTCCCCCTCAACAATTCCAAATTAGGTTCTAACTGCATTCTAGTCCAGTGTCTTTTAATTCCTCTATATTTTAAAGATAAGTAAGGTTTTATTGATGAAATAAAATCACTGGTCCTTCCACCTGAATTGGATTATGTATTCCAAAGTGTCATTCAATATCTAACTTTCATGCCAAGTATTTTAATATATAACTGCACAAATCTAATTTAAAAAAAAAATCAAAAGAAAATTAAATTTATTATACTTGTATTTGTCACTTTGAATGTATAATAACTTTTTAAACTATTTTAATTCATTCTAAAACTACTTTTAACCCATTCTATTTAAATCAGATTTGCAACAGCTTCCAATCCATTTATCACTAATCTATAATAGCTTACAAAAGCTTTTTATTTAGTTCAAATATAAAGTAAATTTTTTTTTGTCATGTTCTAAAAATTAGTTGTGTATAACTTAATTATTTGAAAAATATAAACATGAAATAAATTTATTGTATTACTAAAAAAATGATAAAATTTGGCTACAAATTTGGTTATAACCAATAATAGGAAGAGATATGTGTTCACTTACTAAACCACACTTAAGTGTATACAATCACTTGCTAAACCATGTATACAATCATTTATATGCCATCTTCCTATTTTTTGATATAGTCATAGGTTACAACAAATTTTCTAACAAAACTCTTTAAAAATAAAAATCAAGTTAAGAAATAAAAATATTACATTCTTCTTATTTTTTTCCAAAAAGAAAAACAATAAAGAATGGACAATTTGTATACTCTACCAAATAATATTCTTACAATGTTTTTTCATAAGTTGACATAACATAAAAATGACTATAATTATTATGCACGTTATGTATATATTTTTTTTAAAGAAAACTGAAGCATGAATTTAAATATGCATCTACCTATGTTTATTTTGAAATGAATTCATGTAAATTTTAATATACAGTGTACTAATTAATAACAAATGCAATGCATGGGAATTTTTGATAAATCATATTCATATATTTCAAATATTTAAGCAATAAGTACTAATAAATATGAAGTCAAATGGAAAAATTTGTTAAAATAAATTCCCTAATTTAATTAAAATTTATTTTTAAAAAAGTAAAATAGTATTTAATCAGAAATTGTTTCATGTTAGGTTGCTTTATTTTTCTAATTTTGTTAAGCACTTTTAGTTAAGAAATATTTGCAAATATAAAAAAAATCAAATTATAACATTTATATCAATTATAATGATATTTTTTTTCTATAAAAAACATGTATGCTTTTAAAACTTATGTGACAATATTAGAAAAAAATCAATAAACAGTCAGAAATTTCAATTTGTACTATTGTATTGATACAATCATAACTTGCCAAGAATTTTATAATTCAATGATATATCTCATTGTTTTCAATGAATATAACAATAGTTCAAATCCCTTAAAAGGTGGATATATATATATATATATATATATAAATGAAGCACCCAAGCAACCACAATTTTAAAGCAACCACACTTTTGAAGTTCTAATAGTTATTTTATATAGGTAAAGTGCATGAAATATGAAATATGGAATGATGACAAATATGAAATGTGAAGTGACCTGTCCTTCTTTACTAAAAAGAATGTTTAATTAGAATCATGATTTTTTTATTATTTTAAAAAATAATTTTAAATTCAATAGTTACAATAATGAAGTGAGGATAAGAACTCTAATAATTTTCCTATTAAAAAATGTCAGATCATATCATTGATCTACAATACTCTTGCATCTTCTTTATAGTTTGAACTATAACTCATGCTACAATTGTCCTCCCCTTTTAAAGTGTTTTTAATTGAAAGAGAAAAATACAAAAAACCATTTCAAATTTATCTATAAAACACAAATCTTTTGAGATCTTGACTATAACACTTAACATATATCTGTTGCCACTTGCATCTTTCGGGCCCCCTTAATAATATGCTCTCTATCTTATTCAAAAAAAAAAAAAAAAAAGAAAAAGAAAAAAGACTATAACACTTAACTCTATGTGATATCACTTTTTGTGTAAATCGTTAATTGTCTAACACTTAAACCCCTAAAATTTTTAAATGTAATACAAAATCCCTAAGAAGTACTATTTTATGTGAAAATAATATGTGCATATTTCATCCAAACAACATACTGAAAAGGGCTATCGGATACTTGCATGAATACCAACAGCTCTTGGTCGCACAGTAGAACTCCTGAGGCTTTTCTCGAACAAACTAGGCATGCAAAAACTCTCAGATTGGTTGAGTTTTAACACATTTGCATCGGATGAGCATATTGTCCTTGTAATCATTGTTTTTCCCTTCCCCTTTTCTATATACGTTAAAACAGGGTATCCTTAGCTTGTATATTGTTTGATATTATTAATACAATACCTATCTTTATCTCCAAAAAAAAAAAAAAAAATGCATATTTCATTAAAGGAACAAATCACTATTTATTTTCACACATTTTTTTTTCACTTTTTTATTATTACTTATTTCCACTTATGTTTAACATTTTACAAATAAAATAATATCACAAAGAATTAAGTGTTACATTTAAAACTTAAGAGATTACATGTTTTAGAGGAAACCACAAAAGGTTTGTATTTTTTTTTTTTAAAGTTTAAAGAGAAGAGAAAAATTTTATGTAACTATTTTATTCTCCAAGAAGTAATTGTGGTGGTTTTATCACAAATTAACACTTAAAACATATTATGAAATTGAGTGGTGCTTTGAGTATGTCTACAGTCGGTCTATTCATGGAACATTCCTCTCCAAAATATGTGAGTGGTTTATTGAAGGATCACATGACTTTTACCGTATTTTTTCAAAAGCATCTTATGTAGTAAATTACGAATCCTCTCCCGACAGTTGGCCTTAGCCACATCGTAGAGTTACGAAAATGAGTGTGAATTACAGAATTTTTGGATGCGAGTCTCACGTGTGTATACAGCTGGTAAAGATGAGAGGAATACTTTTTCCCGACATTCTTGATCGAGATATGAGAGGACATGACAGATAGAAGCTGATAAGGAACCTTAAAATGACGCCTTTGTGTATCGGAAAGAACCTGTCTTTTTCTTCACGGGATTCGAAAGCCATGTGCTCGTTTCGTAGCCCACGTCTCGTCTTCACGGACGAGTTTAGACGTATGCTCAACTATGAGGGCTTTCTTGTCATCTCTTTGAGCGTATCCAAAAACTAAAATTGTCTCCTTGTTGAATGTCTCAATCAAATCTTCTACATTTTTCTTTTCACAATTCTTCTAATTTTTCATGGGTACCGAATTGGTGTAACATCTAAAAATTTGAGAATTATATACGCCAATGGTTTATACTTTACACCCGTGCAGCATATAGTTATCTGGAATATAAAGAATACAATTGGCCCGTAAGTTACGTTTGGAAAAAAAAAAAAAAAAAAAAATCTTATCTAATTTCTACGAATTGTATAGTCCAGTTGTGGATACTAAATTTGCCGCCAAAATTAACATTGATCACAAGACTTGGTGAATGTTAGTGGAGTGAAATTTTTTTGACAATCCCTTAAACAGAGTTTACTTGATCTTCAGCAATTGGAATAGAGCGTTTTTTTGGTAGAAACAGCACAAAGTTCAAAGCCCTTGAACAGAGATTACTGAAAGAAAGCAAGCTTGAAGGTTTATCAATGGTGGATCAACAATGAAACGGAGAGAATGAAAACGAAGAATCAAAAAATCTTCTATTAAGCTTGCTCAATAATAGTACGTAAACTGTATCCACTATTTATACATTACAGATGGCAACTGCTCTAGAAGATTCTATCTAACAAACCCTAACAACTTCCTAACAGAAAATACAGCTGTACATTGTTACAAATATCTACAACCACAAATATCTGGACTCTGGAAGCTTTGAGTGAAACAGAGTAAGGCCAGAAGCTTTTGATCAAACTGACGTCGCTTGGAGTATTGTATTAAACACGCGTGTGTCAATATAAAAACGGTGCCGTTTCTCATTTAATAAAACGCCACCGTTTAAGCTCTGTACTCTTTTAAACTAAAGTGACCGTCGGAGCTTTGGAACTATCCTGTTGCCTCTTCTTAAGATCAGATTCAGTAACTCTACTTTCAATTACTTGATCTTTAGCAATTGGAACCCTCAATGTAGAACCTTATTGCAATAGACTTTGCGCAACAAAAATATGGATGAATGGAAGATAAGATAGGAAGTGATTCAGGAGCCGAAATTGCAAGAGCTTAATTTGGTTGGAGGAGGGGGATAGAAACACAATTCTTTCATCTCTCCATGATTATTAGGAGAAGGAATTATGTGGGCAGTTACAGTATCAAGGTGGATGATAACCGTTGAATTAAGGATCCTAATGAGATAAAGTAGTACTTCATTTCCAACTTTAGAGCATTATAATGAGTCCAGCAAATCTCAATTGCCAGAGGATTTGGATTTTGGAGGGCATCACCCAAACCATGTTTCCAAGGTATTGACAATGAAGATATGTAGGATACTTACGTAAGAAGAAATAAAAAGCATTGTGTGGTGTTAACGTATATTATGTTATGGGCTTTAGGCCCAACTAGGTTACTTGTATAGCATACTTGTACTTATACTACACTTTACTTGTACTGCATTTTACTTGTACTGCACACATATGCCTCCTATATAAAGGCACTTATGTATATTCTTTGATTTGAGAAATACAATTTAATTACATTCAGTATTTCTAACATGGTATCAGAGCCACTGCTCTAATCCTTTGGTGTGCCGCTCTTAAGCAGTCTTGTCTTCTTGGGTGTCCTCTACAGCCGTTTTTGTGAGCAGCACCGCTGCCTTCACCGTGACTCCAGTACATCAAAGACCACTGCCTTGCCGCCACCATCGCTTCCGCTTCTCCGATCAGACCATAGATAGCATCATTGGAAAGTAGTCTCTCCGATCTGCCTTTATGTGTAATTTCGTCTTCATCGGAACCTTCACGCGCCTCCACGCGCCACCAGAATACTCTACGTCACCTGCACGCGCCACCGCGCGCCGCCGACACGCGCCTCCTATATCTGTCACGCGCCTCCACGCGTCGGACTTGTTCGCTGACGTCATCATCTTACCTGCTTACGTCAGCCCTAGCTGACGTCACCTGATTACGTCAGCGCCACGTCATCTGCTGACGTATTCACCTATCAGCCTGCTGACGTCATCCGTTGACTTTGACTAGGTTGACCGTTGACCGTTGACTTTGACCAGAGTTGACTTTTTGCAGTCCGGGTCCTCCTTACCTAGTTTTTCGCGTAGATTTCATTTTTGCGCTCCATTTTTGCATATTTTGCTTCTAAATGAGAAATAAGGACAAGTCTTCTTCTTGTTGCAATAATCATCGCCAACAATCCAGCAAACGTCTTTGCAGTTTTTGCAAACGTTTGGGCCATAATATTGAGACTTGCTATCATCGCAACAAATCAGCTGTATCTATGTCCACTGCTACTGTTGCTAACACTGAGAGTGTCCAACCAATGGCTCCCATCTCTGCACAGTCTAAGTCTTCAGGACGCACTTTCACCATGTCCACAGATGACCTTAAAAACATCATCGCCAATGTCATTCGTATGGTTGGTAATGCATCTTATTCCTCTTCTCTCTCAGCTTTATCTGGTATGTCTCCTACCTCTTGGCTTATGAATTCTGCTTGTTGCAATCACATGACACCTCATTCGTCTTTATTTTCTGAACTTAAACCTGCACCACACCCTCTTAATATTCGCACAACAAATGGTTCCACAATGTCTGGTCATAATATAGGATCTGTTTCGACCTCTAACCTCTCGGTTCCTAGAGTCTTTAATGTTCCTGACCTTTCTTACAATTTATTTTCTGTGGGACAATTAACTGAGTTGGGTTATCGCATTATCTTTGATTATTCTGGGTGTATTGTGCAGGATCCAAGGAAGGGATAGGAGCTTGGGACCAGTCCCAGAGTTGGGCGTATGTTTCTCGTGGACAACCTTCGTCTTCCACTTGTTGCTCCTGTTTCTGTTGCTGCAGCTACCGTAGTTTCTTCTGTTCCTTCCCTTGCACTTTGGCATGCTCGTCTTGGTCATGCATCTTCCTCTCGGGTACAACAATTGGCTTCTAGAGGTTTGTTAGGTTCAGTGTCTACCGAAAATTTTAATTGTGTCTCATGTCAGTTAGGAAAACAACCAGCTTTGCCTTTCAATACTAGTGAATCAATAACAACTGATATCTTTGACCTTATTCATTCTGATGTTTGGGGGCCTTCCTCTGTCTCTAGTATTGGTGGGTCTCGATATTTTGTTGTCTTTGTTGATGATTACTCTCGCTATAGTTGGATTTTTAATATGAAATATCGTTCAGAATTATTGCAAGTATATTCTAATTTTGCAAAAATGGTTGAAACTCAGTTTTCCAACGCATCAAAATTTTTCGATCTGATAATGCTCTTGACAGAATTTTGCAAAAATGGTTGAAACTCAGTTTTCCAAACGCATCAAATCATCTTGTCCATGGTGCTCTCCAGCTTTTCTCCATCTCCTCTAAAGATCAACTTGCAGATATCTTCACCAAGTCACTTCCTAAGGGACGCACTCATGATTTAGTTGACAACCTCAAGTTGGTCTCACATCCACCTTGAGTTTGAGGGGGGCTGTTAACGTATATTATGTTATGGGCTTTAGGCCCAACTAGGTTACTTGTATAGCACACTTGTACTTGTACTACACTTACTTGTACTGCACACATATGCCTCCTATATAAAGGCACTGATGTATATTCTTTGATTTGAGAAATACAATTTAATTACATTCAGTATTTCTAACATGTGGGAAATAAACCCATTAAAAGCTTCAGGCATTGATTGATGGTGCACAATCTTTTTCCAATTTAGGCCTATTAACTTATGTAGCTTCTTCTACAAGATCATTGCTTCAAGGTTGTGCACCATGTAGGAAAAGTGAGCTCTCCCTATCAAGCTGCTTTTCTTCCTTGCAAATCAATATCCAAGAATTCCAAAATATTTCAGGAGAGTTTAAAAATTCAAAATAAGAAAGAAAGGGAATGGCATGTTGGGAGTGAAATAGAACCTACAGAGGGCATATGACAATATTGAATGAGACTTCTTGTTGGATGTGCTAACAAAGTTTGGCTTTAATAAGGTCACCAAATTAGACTAAATTGTAATTTTCACTCTTAAAGTTTGAGTTCATTTTAATTTTTCTCAAAAAATTTAAAATTTTGGATTTAGATCCTCGATGTTATATATGGTTTGATTCAAGTCCTTTTATTTGTGATGATAAATGGTCTGGACCAAAATCAATCCATAGTGTCTCCAAAATTGTTGCATTGTATAATTAGAATGAGAAAGTGAACGTATTATATGGTTTGAAAATTGTACAACACAGCTGCAACCCATGTAAATGTCCAAGGTCTCTCTTAAAAACCTTCTCCTAGTTTAAGGAAAATATAATCATTTACCAATAAGTAATTTCTCTTGACTGTTTACTAGTCACTTCTAAGGCCTTGTTTGTGACCTGTAGTTTGAGTTCATTTATAGATTTTGCTGCTAAATGGCATGCAGTTTGGAAAAGATACTAACCAACTACATGTTATTTTATTTTATTTTTTTTTTTTTTTGAGAATCAACTCCATGTTATTTTATATTGTAGATTGTAGTCATAACATATTAGTCATTTTGGCTCTAGTTTTGTGTAACTATCCATTGGTTAATTTAGTTATTGCCCTTGAGAGGTGTGGTTAAGTTGTTATAAGCCTGTTAGCATAGTTGAGTTACTGTTCAGTTAATCCATTATAAATAGTCTCTTGTACAATAATTCAAAGGTTAGAGTGGAATAATACAAGTTTTACTCTCTCATACTCTCTTCTCTACGATTCTGCATTTCCTTCTTCTTTCTTCTAATTTTTCTTGTATCAAATACGTAGCTATCAAATGCTTGGCTATAATTTTCACACCAACCAATTCTCAATTAGTAATCTCCAAAGTTGTCAAAAATTTAGAATTAATATGTTGTAACTTGGTAGTGCTGAAAATTATGAGCTCTACGTGCACTTTAAAAAAGAAAGTTTAGATTTCTTAAATTCTAATACTTAAGAGTGGGGTGATTCAAGGAAACAAAAGTTATCCTGTAGATGAAGTTACAATTCACAATTCAAATGTCTAATTCACATGCAATCTATAATATTAAATTCTTGAATTCTTCGTAACAACTTTAAATGACAACAAATAATATCAAAAAGTTTGTCACAAATCCAGTTAATTTTTCAGTGGGAGTAAGGGAAATAAAAAGAAAATCTGAAAAGGCCCAAAGCAAGCAAAGAATGGAGCTAAGCTTGGCCATTTAAAAAAAAAAAATTAGTATATATATAAGTATTAATTTTAGCAATTTTGTTATATAAAATTCTACTTTGTCCTCTTAACAATATCATTGATTCTTTTAAAAGCAATACCATAGCCACAAACATTTTTACAACATTTTTATAAATTGTTGATGTAGGGTCACGATTCGTGGCGGACCGTAACAGTGTCGGGTTCGCACGTAAAACGGCCCTAACAATATCATTTGTAGAGCGTGGGTTTGAAAGGCTAGGCCTTGATCGATAGGCGATGGGTTTTTCATGGCGTTCATACAAGGTTAAACGATCGTCACCCCTAGAGTACTTCTCCTGGAGGTGGGCTGGGAGGCTCTCGTTTCTTGGCCATTTTTCCCAGCCCTTTCCCAAGGTTACTTAGTTTTCCTTTTATACTCGCCTGTATCCATTTATCCTTCATCCACGTGTAGGGTCAATCTTTCCAAGGCTGATACTTGTCCCATCAGTCTATCCCCCAAAGTCGTTGGGGGTGGTTGTAGAAGCCAAAGAATGCGGCCCTATCGGGTTCAGAACATTAAATGATAATAACAGCAGCTTTCCCCGGATATTTTAGATCTTTTTTCCGAGTTTCAGTCTTATACCAGTCTTATACCATTTTTACCCTTCTTTATGAGGGGGAACTTTGGGTCTGCCGAGGACTGGACTACCCTCGGCGGTACCCAAAGGCTATTTCGTTGAACTTGGGCCATAATCCTCCTCGGTTTGGCCCATAAATCTTTTACGCCCTACATTAGCCCCTCAAAACCCGGTTGTCCAGCCTCTGGGCTGGACAGGGGGGTTTTGGTGACGCCAAACTTCTTCCTACGGCCCAATCCATTCGGCCTATTAAATATGCTGGCGGTTCCTCATATGCCCAAGAGATGCACCGGTCTACGAGATAGTTTTTAATTTTGCGCTTGAGGCGTTCTTATCGCTTGGGGTATCCAAAACGTACTTTGAATGATCACTATTTACGAGACTACTTTAATTCGACGGTTTATTTTGATGGGGTGGAGAAGTGGAACCGGCGTGTTTGGGTTTGCTGATTCCTTTGGAGATCTGAACCTATTAAATGCCCCCCGCTCCGCCCTCTGTATAATTAGGACAGGAGGAGGTTATTGTTTTTATCAAAAATCCATTTTCATCCCCCTGCGACTCTGAAATACTTAGCCTCCCTCAGGATTCGGTTTAGTCGCTGGTTTATACACTTAATCGTAAAATACTTTACCATAACAACAAGGGATGCAAAAGCCCCACCCCTCCCAAAAACGCCACGTTCCGATAAAGCTTATCATGGCTCGATCGGGACAAGGATGGCGAAGACTCAAAATCAACCTCATCCTTCTTTCAGTCAAAATCCGAAGCAGGGACTCGTCACGTCAAACTTTCGACGTGACTGAGTCGAGAACACCCAAGATCGTTACCATCCGGCTCCTCACGAGCGTACCTAATATGGCACCGGTGTGTTAGGAGTCAGGGCGGAGGCAGGGGCTAAGTGCTTCTGCTTCTCCCTTTTTTGCTCCTTGGTGCCCTCCCCCTCCCTCTTCTTATTGTCTTCCCAGCACCAGTTCCGCCCTGGTGCTGTTTCTTTTCTATCTTTTGTTCCTCTCTTTGTCTCTTCATCTCTCTCTCCTCTTCTCCTCCTTCTTTACTCATGTCCTCCATTTTCTTTATTCATCCCCTTCATCTTCGTCATTGATTTCTTCCTTACTATTTCCTTCTTCTTCATTCATTTTCTTTTTTAAAGTGAGTCCCTCTTTTAGTATGAGCAGCAATGAGGCAGAGATTGGAGAAACTTTGAAAACGAGTTTAAAAGACGCTTGACAGTTTACTTTTCTGTACTACAGATGTAATGGTTGCTTAGGCAGTTTACATTTTGTATAGGCTCGTTTGAGCCCCTTTTTGTATGTTGTAATAATTTTTTTAATTTTTTTTTTATATTAATAAAAATTGTTGTCTACCTTATTTCGCATGTTATGTCTCTATGTTTTCATAAATTTCCAAGCGCTACTCGGCACAATAATATAGCATCTAAATCAATGACGACTAAGACCAAAATATTTGATAATAAAATGATGTCGCCATAGCTTTAATAGAAGTGCTTGGCACAATAAGGCCGACCCGTAAAAAATAGTACTTACCCGGAACTAGCCGAGGAGAGAACCGAAGGCTTGATGCCGTGTGAGAAATAACCGTCCGAGGACATATCCCCTGCCAAATGAATAGCCCTCTTATACGACTAAATGCTGGGGCGTCCCACCACCTTCCTTACCCCCTTATTGGCCTTAACCTTCTATGGTGTTTAAGCCGTAGACGAAGTGACTTGACGTTTTTATCAAGTAGCCCATCTTACGAAATTCAAACCTTTACTTACCCAAGTATTTGGTTTCCCCATAGGCTTGAGTCCGAGGACCATGCAAGACCTAGGTTCTGTCCAACACTTGTAATTTTCATCTTTTGTACTTGGTTTCCCATAGGCTTGAGTCCGAGGACCATTCAAGACCTAGGTGCTGTCCCCGGGCCCTTGTTCTGAATCGGGCCTGGGCCGTGAGTTGACTGGGCCCAAAATCAGGGGGTATTTCCGTATTCTCAGGCCACGCGATACTTTTTGGGCGTCCCAGTATTCGAGGTGCGCCTTCTCGAGACTCCTCTAACTTCAGGGTTGCAGACGACGTTGGAAATCGAGCCAGAGACCTTTTGTCTGTAGCGTTCCTTGGGACGCTGCGTGAATTAAATGCTACTATCTTATCTTTTGATATAAATAGGAGAGAAAGTTACTTTTCCTACGCACAAATCCTTCAGCTTCCTCCTTTAGGAAATCATGTTTGGGGCGAGGGTTAGGGAAAAAGAACTTTCTCCACCGCGGAGGCGCCGTGTCCTCCCGAGACTCGAAGGAGTGATGCACGGGCCAAGAAAGCATAAACTTAAGAGAAATTTACACTTCTACGGAGGGGGGAGGGTGTCTCCCCCCCTTTCAGTCAAAATCCGAAGCAGGTTCTGGTCATGCCAGATTTTTGGTATGTCCGAAGAAGGAATTTCCACCATCAGCACTGTCTACCTTGTAGCCGGCAAATTCTTGCGGGGGCTTGCCAACTTCCGGCTCCCTGCGCCTTTTCTGTAGATGGTGTTAGCCTGAGGTCAGGTTCTTTGGCTGTCTGAGTTATGGGCATGCAGAAGTGTCGAGGAATAGTTTCCTTAGACAACAACTTGGCGCAGTAGCCAACCTCTCCTCTGAGCTGTCCCCACGGCTTTCTCTCCACTCGCTTGTATTTTCCTTTACTTATGTAGTCAGCTTTAGTGTAAGCTTGTTTCAGCTTTTCATTGTACACTGTACTGTTCCTTTGTCTTAATAGAATATGAGTCCATTTCTCTATACATATCTTTCTTCTCCGTAACAACTACTTTATGCATAAATATTAAATGCAAGCTTGCTCTTAAGGATATTCCGAGCAGAAAAAATGCTTTAATACAGGTTCCTACTAATTTAAACTCACAAATATTATCAAGTATAACAATGATAACTTTCAATAAATTAAATTCTTGGAACTAACCGGGATAAGCGCTGAGTACTACGCGATGCATGCTAGACCAATGTTCGAGAACGATAATCTCTAAATAATTCGTCTGAAAGGGTAGCTAAATCTCGTTTAGTGTTTAGTTTTCCACATCCAGGTAGTTGGTTTTCCCACAGGCTTGAGTCCGAGGACTATGCAATGCCTTGGTTCTGTCCAAAACCTAGTTTTCCACATCCAGGTAGTTGGTTTTCCCACAGGCTTGAGTCCGAGGACTATGCAATGCCTTGGTTCTGTCCAAAACCTAGTTTTCCACATCCAGGTAGTTGGTTTCCCACAGGCTTGAGTCCGAGGACTATGCAATGCCTTGGTTCTGTCCAAAACTTAGTTTTCCACATCCAGGTAGTTGGTTTTCCCACAGGCTTGAGTCCGAGGACTATGCAATGCCTTGGTTCTGTCCAAAACCTAGTTTTCCACATCCAGGTAGTTGGTTTCCCCAGGCTTGAGTCCGAGGACTATGCAATGCCTTGGTTCTGTCCAAAACCTAGTTTTCTCACATCCAGGTAGTTGGTTTTCCCACAGGCTTGAGTCCGAGGACTATGCAATGCCTTGGTTCTGTCCAAAACCTAGTTTTCCACATCCAGGTAGTTGGTTTTCCCACAGGCTTGAGTCCGAGGACTATGCAATGCCTTGGTTCTGTCCAAAACCTAGTTTTCTCTTTGTATGGGGCCTTGGCTTGCCTTTAGCTCTAGGGGAGTTATCTCTTCAGCCAAGCCCCTTGAGTTTATCTATACGGTTAACGTTACCAAGCGCCTAGTTTGTTCTATACGAGGAGCTTTAGCTTTTAGGGGAGTTAGCTCTTCAGCCAAGCCCCTTGTCAAGAAACGTAGCCCCTAGTGAAATTTTATACCTGAACTCTATAACCAACGGTTAGAAATAACAGAGGAACTATTTCGACCTACCACCTGCGCCAACACACAAGCCTTTCCCACAGACGGCGCCAATTGTAGGGTCACGATTCGTGGCGGACCGTAACAGTGTCGGGTTCGCACGTAAAACGGCCCTAACAATATCATTTGTAGAGCGTGGGTTTGAAAGGCTAGGCCTTGATCGATAGGCGATGGATTTTTCATGGCGTTCATACAAGGTTAAACGATCGTCACCCCTAGAGTACTTCTCCTGGAGGTGGGCTGGGAGGCTCTCGTTTCTTGGCCATTTTTCCCAGCCCTTTCCCAAGGTTACTTAGTTTTCCTTTTATACTCGCCTGTATCCATTTATCCTTCATCCACGTGTAGGGTCAATCTTTCCAAGGCTGATACTTGTCCCATCAGTCTATCCCCCAAAGTCGTTGGGGGTGGTTGTAGAAGCCAAAGAATGCGGCCCTGTCGGGTTCAGAACATTAAATGATAATAACAGCAGCTTTCCCCGGATATTTTAGATCTTTTTTCCGAGTTTCAGTCTTATACCAGTCTTATACCATTTTTACCCTTCTTTATGAGGGGGAACTTTGGGTCTGCCGAGGACTGGACTACCCTCGGCGGTACCCAAAGGCTATTTCGTTGAACTTGGGCCATAATCCTCCTCGACTTGGCCCATAAATCTTTTACGCCCTACAGTTGACATAGTAAATTCTTATTAGTTTGCATCTGGGCCCATTACTTACAAAATTTTCTACTTACTAATAACCACTTAACATATCAGCAATTTATAAAAAAGTTTATAACTCTAACATTTTACTCATTCTAAAGTTCATAATATATATTTTTTTTTTATAGCTCTAAAATCTAAAACAAAATATACAAAGCCAAAAAAATTAGCCCAAGAACAAAAATTATCAATAGCAAAACTAAAAAAAAAAAGTTCATCCATCAAATTTTACCCAAAACAAACAATCCAGCCTATAAAAAATTTTAAACAAATAATTTTTTCCTTAACTAGCGGCAGACACCCAAAAAAAAAAAAAAACCTTATCGGCTAAACAGCAGCAGAACCGAATGCCGATGTCGCCGTGCGCAGCCAGCAAAAGAACTACCCTCCTAATTCCAAGTTCTACCTTGGGAATTTAGAACCTAAAAGATAGAGCACTGTCATTGGCAACACCAAGTGCCTGGTAGACTTACTCATCAAAAAAATAAAATAAAATAAAGATTTGTCAGTCTTTAAAGCTAATATCTTCTAGATATTTTGTAATTCACATATCAACACACAATTATGCACATAATCATCTATTTATTCACGCTTTGAGCAAACATTTGCAAGCGGCCTTTTTCTTTTAACATAAAAAGTTACAGAATGCGAAACACACTCAAAAAGAAAAAGAAAAAACAAAACAGAAACTAAATGACAAACGTTACTCTATTAAATTAAATGTGCTTCCTCTCAATCAAATTAAAATTTGGCCATCAACATGTCTCTTAGCCAATTGCAAAGCATCATTTGATTCCATTAGTAAGCTTTGAAAAATCTCCTTTGCATCTCCTTCTATTATAAACTCAAACTGTGCAAAAATAGAGAGAGCGAGAGAGACGTCCAGAGGGGCAATCAGTTACCTTTTATGTGGACCAAAATTTCAGTTTCTGAAGCGCCTTGCAACCATTCCTTGATTGTACTGCTGGACGATCGACGATATGAATGTTGGGGATTCGAGCAATCTTATGCCAATCCTCGCCGCTGTCTTTCTTGCACCGCCTCTGCAGATGTGGACATCTTTCAATTCTCAATGTTTTGAGTGCCGTAAGATTTTGCAACTCGTCCGGTATAGATATTAGATTATCGCAGTATTCAATGCTCAAAGAAGAAAGTGACGTGAGGCATCCTATCTGCTTCGGCAATGAAACTAACTCCGGACATCCGTTAATAAGTAAGTCCTCAAGGCTAGTTAAATATTGAATTCCTTCAGATAAAGAGCAGAATTTGTCGCAGTTCTGAATCCATAACCTCTGTAGTGAAGACAAGCCCCTCAATCCATTTACCGGAAAGGACAAAAGATTTTTACAGTCCACTATATTGAGTACCCGTAAAGAATGTAGGTACTGGAGGCCTTCTGGCAGACTTTCGAGTCCGTTACAATAATCAAGTGTAAAGCATTTCATTGCAGTGAGATTTTGAAACAGTCCATCCGGAAGAAGTGTCGATTCATGCATACCTCCAATTTGAAGGGAAGAAAGTGAAGTGAGATTCATCACTGACTTAATTAACATTGCATTGTTTGTATAGATAATCAAACTTGTAATGGAAGGAAAAATAGGCAATTCAACTAACTTTGGGCAACCAGAGATATTTAATGTGCTTAGGCGGGGGAAATTTTCTCTTCCATCCATTGTTCGCCATTCCTCCAAATTAGCCATCTGATATAAATTCAGGCTCTCCAATGATGGGAACGAAATTGCACTATCTCCATGTAACTCATTGCCAAGATACTTCACAGAATCCATGCCACTTATTTTAAGAACCTTGAGGAATGGTAGTTTGCCAAGAGGTGGCAGATGTTCACATCTTTCGCATGCACTTAGCGAAATCTCATGAAGGAGTAAATCTTGCATCCACGTTGAAAATTTTGAACCCAAATAGTTTTGAATGCGCAACACTTTCAGATTTGAATGAGGTTGGAGACCATCAAGAACATCTTCAACCTTTTCTGGTACAGGGCACTGACTTTTGTTCTGCCAAACCAGACTTAGCGTATGAAGATTTTGTTTCCCAATCAAATTTGCATCTTTCGCCTCCTCAAAATTTCTTACATTATCAAGTTCCTTTATTGACAAATCATTTCGAAGGTGTAGTCCTTTCAGCTCACTTAATTGGTAACCATTTTCCTTGCCAACGATGAAGATGCTTAATGATTGGAGGCACGTTAGTTGTCCCATCCCTTCAGGCATACAAGAAAGAGAATTACAATATCTAAGCCCAAGATGGATAAGGTTTTTCATGTCCCTCATACCATTGGGCAACTTATGAAGAGAATAACAATAATCTAGTTTCAGCGTTTGCAGGTTCAAGAGGCGAGTTATTGATTCGGGTAAAACTTTGAATTGGGAAGAAGACATGTCGAGATACCTCAAGTGTTTTAAACTAGTGATTGATCTTAGTGCCTTTTCTGATGGTTGATGAGGAGAGTCGCACACCCGAAGATACTTTTGTTTCAAAAAATGGATGGAGAAGCTTTATACTTACCATAATAATTTGGTGACACAATGCATGAACGTAGAGATTGGACTTTGCATACATGATCATTCCAAGAAGTGCCTTGAGTATAAGACATGTGACGAATCATTTTTGGAACTTTCACCCCTTTACCAGATTCCACCACAACGCATTCAAGCCTCATAATAGACTGAGCAAGGTCATGCATAAGATCATGCATTTGACATGTTATGTTACTAGGAGAATCCTCCACAACATCTTGAAAGAAAGATCTCCACACTAATTCATTGAAGATAATAATGCCAACGTCATGCAGCTCCAGTGATTCTTTAAAGGGAATAAAACCATTAGCCATCCATAATTGTATCAACCTATCCCTATTAAGCTTGTGATCTTTGGGGAATATACAGCAGAAAGCAAAACATTGCTTTAGATGTGGGGGTAAATGGTGGTAACTCAACCTTAGCGCAGGCAAGATGGAATTTTCACCTTCTGGTAATTCCCAAATTTGACTTTCTTTCACAGATAGCCACTCACTTTCCCTACTTTTTAAGCTCATGAGGCTTCCAAGAGTCTTTATTGCTAGAGGTACCCCTCCACACTTCTTCACTATTTCCTTGCCGATTGATTCCAATTTTGATCTCTCCTTTAGCCTTCCCATCCCAAATGCACATCTTGTAAACAAGGACCAAGAATCATTCTCTGACAAACATCCCATGTGGTGTATAGGTAGTGTGGCCATCATAAGCGCTACATTCTCAATCCGGGTTGTCACTATAACCTTACTTCCGTTTGACCCACACCTCAACACCTCTTTTAAGCCATTCCATTTGTCATGGTATTCGTTCCAAACATCGTCCAAAACAAGCAAAAATTTCCTCCCACGCAATTTTTCCTGCAAGCATTGCTGTAAAGGGTCCAACTCTGAAAGATTACATGCACTACCATCAATGGATTCAATGATTGCTCTCACCAATTTTCTTATATGGAAATCATCTGATACACACACCCAAATTCTCATATCATAATGCCTCTGTACCCTTGCATCATTGTAGATCAATTGTGCAAGTGTTGTTTTTCCTAAGCCCCCCATGCCCCATACGGCATAAATGGCAAGATTATCTTGATCAGACACATGAGTGAGCAATACTTGAATGATTTTTTCTTTCTCTTCACCTCTTCCATAAATCTCACTTTCATTCACAAGTGAGCCAGTTTGTCTTCTTTCTATATCAAAGACTTCCATGTTTATATCTAACTCTCTCAAGTGAAACTTAGATCTCTCCATAGAAATGGCTTCTAGTCTATCCCTCACATTCTTCAGTTTATGTGCCATCTTCATGCGAAATATAAGTCGGTTTTGAAGAGAAAAGAAGCTACTTACTTGGCTTTTCACACCTTTCTCTTTCTCCGTCTTTTGTATTAGAGCTTCAGTTGCAAACTCGTCCAGAATATCATCTGCATCATAAGCTCCTTCTTTGAGCTTTCTCAGCCAATTCCTGATAGCCTCACTCTTCCACTGCTTCTCCTCTGCATCTTGCAGAACAGCTTGGATGGTGGAAAGTGTGCTCTCAAGGTTGTCAAGCTCAGCTCTTAGGTCCAAAGCAACTCCGAATTCTTGAAGTGCTGAAGTATTCAAGTTACCCACCATAGAGCTCACCAGGGCAGATAGAAGTATGTCCGCCATTCCCTCTCTTCTCTCTCTCTCTCTCTCTGTCTCTCTTTCTCACTCACTCACTCTGGCAACAAAATGCTATTGGAATACAGGATGGATAGCTCAGGGGAAGTGAATTGCCAAAAGGGAATTGCTTAGTTACTTTACGCGTAAAAGTCTTTCCAGCTTTGGCTTCACACGGTGTGGGCTTGACTCAGGCAGCATATTCTGCTTTGGATGCTAAATTGTTAATGTCCTTTGATTGGCTAGAGAGTCTACATCTGGCTCCACACGGGATTGACTTTACGACCGATTGATCAGTGATAGCCCACGCGGGTTTCTTTCTTCTTCAAAAAGTCTCGTTACTTTGGGACCTTGAGAGGAATTTTCCTGCATCATTGGTTTTGTAATTCCATTAGTCATCTGATTTATGATTTTCCGTGTGTATAATCAATTGCTTAAGATAGAACCGTGCTCCAAATTATTAAATCTGCCACCAATTCTGTCAAAGAATTAGCACTCACAGCCTTTTTAATTACGTAAACCCCGATGTAGTTTAAAACACACCAAATTCATTGATGCGCGCAAAGCAATATCAATCTACGTGCCATTCAGTCCTTCAAATATTTAAAGTAAATCATTTAAGTCCTTTTTTTCCTAAAAAATTTGACTACAAAGTATTTGAAATTTATTTAGAAACGCGGTTTCTGCTAAGAAAATTTCATGTCCATGCTTTTTCTGTGCCATTTCACCGAAGTATCTTGCAGTGTTCTGAATGTATGAGACACGTTAATAAATGTAATCTTAAGATAAGTGGCCAACATGATAGAAAACAGATAATCAAGTAAATAATCCACGAAATTCTTTTTTGCTTCGCATGTTAATAAATTCTCAAGGTGGACAAAAAGTAGCAATAAAAAAAAGGAAATGCTAACGAGTGCTCTTAAGGCACTGATTAATAATCCATTTAAAGAAAGTTTTTATGAGAAATGAAAAAAAGTAATTAATATTTTGACAATTTTTTTCATTTCCCATAAAAGTGGTATCAAAACTTTTTTAAAATGGATTATTGACGAGTGTCCTAAGGGCACTCGTTAGCATGACCCATAAAAAAAAGTAGCAATCTTAATTTGGCCTCTCAAAGTTAAAATCTTAATCCTTTCAGTAATACATACAACGTTAAGGGTTTCACATTTAAGAATTTAATTGTTAAATCTAATGGCTTATAAAATGTTACCTCTTTAAAATTTCAAATGACATGACATTCAATATATTTTTATTTTTTAGATTAGTAATATTTAATCTAAGTCATAACACATATCTGTTTAATATGAAAAAGATTATTTTCTAATAGAATACATGTATTATTTTGTCAAAAATTTTATAGTTCAATTGACACATTCTGGATTTTATAACAGAGAAGTTTATGGTTCAAAATTCCCCTCTTTCAACTATAGAATTATGACACAGAAAAAGATATAAATATTATTTCGTCTTTAAATTTCACAGAGATTTTTTTTTAATAATTCATTTAACGCATAAATATGTCAACATATCATTTTACACTTTTTTTTTTTATATGACTTGCACGTTTGCAAAACAATATTAATAAAACAACTACAATTGGGTTCATTATTTTTTAGGGCCACCAAATGGGCTGGTATGAATCTTTGTATAATATGTTGGGCCTTGTCTGTCTTTCCAGTTTTTATAATTTCTCTCTTTTAATTTCTTTTGGACCTTGACCGCTTCTAGCTCATCCAACTAATTACTAGTTTTCTCAAAAAAACTAATTACTAGTTTTTTTTTTTTTTTTTTTGAGAATCAATCCAACTAATTACTAGTTACTACTTACTACCCCATTTTTACACATACGGGAAAATAAGTGGACTGTTCTATTTTTCTGCTACAGTCAGGATGAAATATGACTTTTAATTATTTTTTTATTTATAGAAATGCTATGTTGACAACTTTTTCATAATAATTTTAACATTTTTCTATAAATCCTAAGTGATAGGTTGTTAATGATTGTTGCTGTTAAGTAAAAAGGTAATTACGATTATGAATTCAAATTATAACTAGTAATATATATTTATAATTTGTTGTGAAAGAATTGTGAACATAAACCTTTTTATTTATTTATTTATAGATTTACCTGAAGTATTAGGGATTCAGTATTCACAATACTAGTTAAGATTCAGTATCCCCTTGTTGAATTAGGCAAGATTTAACCCCAAAGAAAGAATATATGCCTTTTTCCCCCCTTCCTGCCATGGTCTTGGACTCTAGGCACCATTTGGGCCATTGGTAATAGTAAAACTTCCACAGATCCTGGTTTGATAGGATTGTTGCCTGTTGGTGCAGTCAGTTATACAACTGCATTGGAAATACATGCTTTCATTCCCTTATTAGGTATTCGCACACGCCGTGATTGTGACTCATGAAAGTGCCACATCCTATAGAAAAGGATACCCTTTTTTTTTTTCATTTTTTTAATTAAAAATTTTAGGCTACACATTTAAAATCCAACATTTAAAATCCAACATTTTTATGTGAATCACACAAAATCAAATAAAAACAACGTGTTTTCACATTTGGTTAAAAAATTATAAATTTTTTTTGGAGGATTTAAATGAAAAGTATAGTAGTGGGAGCTTCATACTTGGGTTGAGCTTAGCAACACCATCAACATCACTGGGTATACTCTTTTTCTTCCTCTATTTCGGAACGCTTGGGGTCACATTTGGTTAAAAAATAAAACAAATACCACGTGTTTCATACTTGGTTAAATATTAAAAAAAAAAAAAATGGAGGATTTAAATGAGAAGTAGTAGTGGGGGCTTCATAAAGACTTGGGTTGAGCTGAGCAGCTAGCACCATTAGCATCACTAGGTACTCTTTTTCTTACTCTATTTTGGCTTGCTCAGGGTCTATGACTATGAGGGTGCTTATTACAGTGGGTGGGGAGGAGTTGGCCTAGTTGGGCACTAATGCTATGTTCGGATGTTTGGAGGGAGAGGAGAGTAAAGGGAAGTAAAGGGGAGGAGAGTAGAGGGGAGTGGTTATCCTCCACCTAGTTTGGATATTTTTAAAATTAAGTAAAGGGGGAAGGGGGGGTATAATTAGCATTTTCATAGTTTGTAATTTTGTTGATATGGTAAAGGTAAATTTCGTAATTCATTTGATCAAGCATTTCTATGCTCTACTCTCCCTCCAAATTTTTCTAATTTGGGAGAATTAAAAATGAGAGGTTAGAAGTAGTTAGAACCCCTCCAAATCCCTCCCCCTTTTCCATTAAAAAACATCCAAACAAAGTAATTTAACTTACTCTCCTTCTTTCTACTCTACTCCCCCTCCATCCAAACTAGTTATAAGAGTGGTGGAGAGTGGTGAACCTAGCTAGTGTGGCTGGTGGATTTGGTGGTGGTACATTCATAAAAAGATGGCGACATGGTGGTAGCATTGAAATGATTAGTTTTCATCTAATTGACATGCACACACTATTTAGGAATCTCAACAAGAGCCACTGCAAGAATATCTTTTGACAAAATGTGTCATTATAAAAGCACCTACACTCTTGAGTAATTATAGAATACTCTAAGAGTACCACAAATACGTTCTCTCCCTTAGGTTTCTACTAATTAAATTTATGATGGGACACACAATTTATATGAGAGGGTGAGAGTACGCATTTATGATACTCCTAGAGTATTTTATAATTTTACCTCACTGAGTATCTCTTGGTAACCAAGTTCTATCAAATTACGCTTTTCTCTATTATCCATAAACTTATTTTTGTGGATCACATTGAAAAATAAATAAACATATTTTTTATGCTTTACATGTAATCATGTGTAAAATTTATATTATTAATTTGGGAATAAGTAAATTCGATGGCATAGCTAGGATTTTAGGTGGGAACATTTTTTTTTTAATATAATGTGGACTACTAGGAAATATGATCATATAAACAATATTGTTAAATGGGTAAACTAAAAAAAAAAAAAAAAATTTGGAAGAAAATGAAAATATTAATTACGTATTTTCTACAAATATTTGCAATGTAAGTAAATAGAAAAATATTTATATAAAACTAATAGAAAACAATTTAGTTAGAGACAATAATCTAATATTTCTAAAAGTAATGACAAAGAAATTTTAAAAAATTAAAATTGATGAAATTGTAGCTAAGATTGATTATATCACAAGAACGAGAACAAATAAGTGGATTAGTCATTATTTTAATATATGAGAAAAATTTAGAAAAAGTTGAATAAAATACCTTAATTGGTAATGCCACATCTCGAAAAATTATAAACAAATCTTTTTAAAAAAATAAAATTTAATTGATATATATATATTAATAGCCAAAATTGAGAGAAAATTCGATTAAATTTTAAATTGGATTCTAATTTTGTATCATGTGTCTCATCTAATTTTTAAATTTGTGTGTCAAGTGAATTATTAGGTGTGAAAATCAAAGAGTTTAAATTCAATTAGATTCTAAATTGAATCTCAGTGCTCCAAGTTTTCTTGGTCTTTTCAACAAGAAGATTTTTCTCAAATCTCAGTGCTTCAATGGTTTGATTAGCTTCATCGACCTAGGTGGAGAGTTCCTCACGTTCTAACTCCACTTCACTGAGCTTTCTCGTTGCTAACCTGTAGAGCTTCTTATGCTTCTCAGAAACCTTGTACAACTTAGTGTAGGCAGTGTGGATGTTATCCTGATCATCCATTTTCTCAAACTTTAATTCTATCAGCTCTTCTTTTTCATCAATTATGTCTTCTACTTCCTCAGTAGACTCAATAGTGGCTGTGAAAGCACTCAATATCTCATCTTGGTCACTTTCATTAGAATCTGCTTCTGGTTCTGTATCACTCAAGGGGACAGCTAGGACTTTGCTTTTGCCAATGAATTTGAGATATGTGGGACACTTTTGCTTCATGTGTCCAAATCCTTGACACCCTTAGCACTTTGGTCCATAGTAACACTGTTACCTTGACAAGCATCCTTGAATTCTCTCTTGCCTTTGTCTTGGAACTTAAATTGAGAGAATGCAGACTGTTTGCGATCCTTATCACTTGCTTTGACATTCGCATTTTTGATAAACTTCTTGAATTTTTTGGTGATATAAGATTTTAACTTGGTATCCTCATCATGAGACGACTCATCGTTATCATCATTCTTAGTCTTCAAGGCCATGTTCTTGCCTTTGTCACCCTTGCCAACCCTTGCTAACCCTAGTTCATTGGTTTGTAAGTTTCTAATCAGCTCTGTCAAAGGAATAAAGTCAAGATCCTTTGATTCTTCAATGGCAGTGATTTTGACATGAAATCTCTTCGGAAGAAATCTGAGGATCTTCCTAACAATCTTGGGTTAAGGAATTTGTTTTGCAAGATTGAAGGCTGAATTCACTATGTCATTAAGCTTGGCATAGAATTCATCGAGATCGAACTACTCGTCCTCATCCATCCTTATTTCCTCAAAATTGGTAGTGAGCCTTTGGAGCTTGGAGTTTTAACAGCTTTTGTGCCCTCGTAGGTATTCTGAAGAATAGTCCAAGTTTCCTTGGCATTTTCAGTGGAAGAGATCTTCTTGAATTCTTCATTGGTCACAGCACTAAACATAGCATTCAGTGCTTTGCTGTTAAAGTTTGCAACTTTGATCTTGGTATCGTCCCACGTTGCAGGTGGCTCTTCAGGTTTCTTCCAACCTATTTCAACTGCAAGCCATACTTTCTCATCTAAAGACTGCAAAAAGGCTCTTATGTATACTTTTTAGTATGCATAGTTAGTACCATCAAATAAAGGAGGAATAATCAGGGATTACCCACGATTCATAACAGCAGAGGTCAATGGATCACACAACAAAGATTAAAACCTAATCAGAGTGTGCTCGCTCTGATACCACTTGTTGGGTTAAGATAGCTTAACCCCGGTTAATTTATTCAATTACCCAAGTTGATTAATTAGATTCAATTGCATGCAAATTGTGAAGGCATCAACAAATCACCAAGAATACTAAATGCAACAGAAAATAAATTTGACACGATGATGATTATGTGTTCTGTTGATGCGGCTTTGGCAAGACAGTCGGCTTGCTCGTTGTCTCCTCTTGGGATTTGAATAATCTTAGCCTGTAGGTCGTCCACCCTTTTCTTCACTTGTTCTAGGTACTTCTTCATCCTCTCTCCTTTACATTCGTAATCACCGTTCACTTGGTTTGTGATGACCTGGGAATTGCAATGAATAATCACACTCTTAGCCCTGGTCACTTTAACGAGATCTAGTCCTGCTACTAGGGTTTCGTACTCCGCTTCATTGTTGGTTGTAGGGAAGTCGAGACAAACCATGCATTCGACCTCGTCCCCTTCTGGGGAACGAAGCACAATACCTGCCTTACTAGCTAATTTGTTTGATGATCTGTCTGTGTGGATGTTCCACTGAGGGTATTCTTCCGCCTTTCGGCCTTCTATATTAGTGAACTCCGCAATGAAGTCTGCGACCACCTGTCCCTTGATAGCAGTAGGTGGGTGGTACTGCACATTGAATTCGCTCAACTCTATTACCCATAGTGCCATTTGTCCAATGACTTCAGGATTGCTTATTGCTGGCCGTAGGGGCTTATCAGTTAGGACGATCACCGTGTAGGCTTGGAAGTATGGCTTGAGCTTGCAGGTTGCTTATCAGTTAGGACGATCTCCATTGGTGGGTATCTTTCCTCTACACCTTGGAGTGCTCGACTTGTGTAGTACACGGGTTTTTGCACCCTATCTTCTTCCTTAACTAAGACTATGCTGACGGCCACCGATGATACTGCTAAGTAAAGGAACATTTCTTCCCTTGGTTGGGAAGGACTTAGCAACGGAGGGGATGAGAGGTAGGTCTTCAGGTCCTCGAATGCTTGCTGACACTCGGTCGTCCATTCAAAAGATTTCTTCAACATGTGGAAGAAAGGTAGACACTTATCCGTTACTCTGGACACGAACTTGTTCAATGCTGCTACTTTGTCGTTGAGGCTTTGTACTTCTTTCACATTCCATGGGGGTGCCATTTCTATTATGGTTCGGATTTTGTTAGGGTTGGCCTCAATACCCCTCTGAGACACCATGAATCCTAGGAACTTTCTTGCCGTCACCTCGAAGGCACACTTGCCCGGATTGAGCTTCTTATTGTAGGAATGAAGGGTGTCAAATGTTTCTCTAAGATCCTCTAAGTGATCTTCCTCCTTTTGGCTTTTCACCAGCATGTTGTCAACATAAACCTGGACATTTCTCCCAATCTGCTATGCGAACATCTTGTTCATGAGCCTATGATATGTCGCGCCCGCATTTTTGAGGCCAAATGGCATTACTTTATAGCAAAAGAGGCCTTGGCTAGTGACGAACGAAGTCTTTTCCTAGTCTGCTTCGTCCATTCTGATTTGGTTGTAACTCGAAAAAGCGTCCGTGAAATTTAATAACTGGTGTTGAGCCGTAGGTAACTAGGATGTCGACTTGTGGGAGGGGGTAGCTATCTTTGGGGCATGCCTTGTTCAGGTCGGTGAAGTCTACGCACATCCTCCACTCCTTGTTAGCTTTCTTGACCATTACCACGTTCGCCAGCCAGTCGGGGTAGTAAACCTCCCTAATGAAGTTTACTTCCTGTAGCTTGTGAATTTCTTTCACTATAGCTTGGCCTCATTTTGGGGCAAATACGCGCTTCTTCTAATGGATAGGTGGAAAGGAGGGCGATACGTTAAGTCTGTGCACCATAACCGAAAGGTCTATTCCCGGCATATTTTCATGGCTCTAGGCAAATACATCCCGATTATCTTTAAGAAAAGTTGTAAGTGCTTGGCGAACCGTTGGGCTGGTGAGGGTACCAATCCTGGTAGTTCGATCAAGCTTGGACTCGTCAAGAAGTATCTTTTCAAGCCTTTCAACGAGCTCTGTCACCGTCTAGTGTTCTTCTATGTTCATGGCCTGGAGGTAGTTGTCCATCTTTATCATAGCTATGTAGAATTCGTGCGTAGCCACCTAATTTTCGTGCAATTCCCCTACTCCATAATCTATAGGGAACTTGATCATTAAGTGGTAGGTTGAGGTTACAGCCTTCCATGAATTGAGGGTGGGTCGTCCGAGAATGGCATTGTTAGTGGACGAGTAGTCGACCACAAGGAATGTTACGTCCTTAGTGATCTGCTGGGGGTAGTCGCCAACCATCATAGACAATGTGACTGCGCCTAGGGGGAATACCCCTATTCCTCCAAAACCAACGAGTGGAGCGTTCGTTGGAACTAGTCACTCTCTGTCAATCCTCATCTGTTGGAATGCTAGGTAGTAGAGGATGTCAGCTGAGCTACCATTGTCAACTAGAACCTAGTGCGTATTGTAATCCCTTACTCGTATGCTAACGACAAGTGCATCGTCATGCGGGTGGTGAAAACGTTGAGCATCATCTTCCAAGAATTCGATAATGGGGTTATTGATCCACACCATCTTTGGTATTGAACCTGTTAGCTGGACGTTCTGAACCATCCTGAGGTAAGTCTTATAGGCTTTTTTGGACGATCTAGTAGCCGTTGTGCCCCCTACAATCATTCTTATATCTCCTATAGGCAGCCTAGGATGCTCGTTCTCCCGACAGGGAACCTACTCTTGAGGTGGATACGCTTTTTCCTTGTCAACGAACCTTTGTAGCATTCCTTGCCTGATAAGAGCTTTAATTTGTTGCTTTAACTTGTAGCAGTTGGTTGTGTCATGACCATGGTCACGGTGGAAGCAGTAGTACTTGTCTTTAGACTTCTTATTGGGATCTCCCTTCAGCTTGCGGGGAAATGTCAAAACTTCTTCGTTTTTTATTTGCATCAAGACTTGGTTGATCGGGGCAGTCAGCGGGGTGAAACTCGTGAATTTCCCTGTGGGATGCTTGGAGCGCCTGTCTTCCCGCCATTCTCTAGTCCTAGCCATCTCCCGTCCCTTATCCTGCCGTACGTCTTCCTGTCTTTCCTTTTTCTTAGGCTTCTTTTCTCGGGCTAGCAACGCATCTTCTGCGTTCATGTACTTGGTTGCCCTGTACAGCACATCTGACATAGTTTTTGGGTCATTCTTGTATAGGGAAAATAGGAACTTATCCTTCCGTAGTCCATTTGTGAAGGCAGCCACGAGTATCTTGTTGTCTGCTTCGTCAATTGAGAGAGCCTTTTTGTTAAAGCGAGTGAAATAGGACCTCAGCGTCTCGTCCTCCCACTGCTTAATGTTCATTAGGCATGTAGTGGACTTCTTATACCTGTGCCTCTCGATGAAGTGTGAGGCAAACTGGGCACTTAACTCCTTGAAGGTACCAATGGAGTTGGGTGTCAGTCTGTTGAACTAGATCCTTACGGATCCCTTCAGCATGATGGGGAAGGCTTTGCACATGATCTCGTCTAGCACCCCTTGAAGGTGCATCAAGGTCTTGAAAGATTCCAAGTGATCTAAGGGGTCTTTGGATTCGTCATAGTTCTCCACCTGTGGCATACGAAACTTCGGTGGAAAGGGGAATAAAGTGACGGACGCTGTGAATGGCGAATCAGTTCGATGGACCAAGTCATCGAGATCGCTAGACACCCATCCTTTAAGGGCGTTCATTATGAAGTCCATCTATTCCTTTATCATCTGAATCTCAGCGACTATGTGAGGTGGAACTGTATCGGTGACGGATGGCTGGCTCGTGTCCTGTCTTTTTGGTTTGCTTGGTGCGTTGCTTCCTTCCGGTCCTTCTTGGTTCCTTCTCTCAGCGTTGGTGCCTTCTTGGTCATCCTCTTGAGTATTAAGGTCTGCATTCTTTTAGTGCAACTATTCTTTTAGGTCGTGGTTTTGTTTGGTGAGGCGCTCCATGGCAGCGACGAGGGTTTGAACCTATCTCTCGAGGGCGGTCGTGCGTGGTTCATCTCTTTGAGTGTCGTTGGTGGTTGCCATCGAGTGAGTGAGCACTATGCAACTCTTTGTCTAGGAAGTGATAGTATGGCTTACAAGTCGCAGCTTTCATATAGACAATGCCAACTGATGATGCTGAAAATCGTCAGTAAGCCACACAATACTCACATGCTTGAAATAAGACCTGTGAAACAAAAACAAAGAAAACCTTGAGAGAGTACCAGTGCGATACCAGCCGAAGACCTTCCGAAGGTTAAGTTAGAGAACTTTTCACAACTCTAGAGTGCCAGAGCTAGGAGAATTATGCGTACCTTGGTTTGTGAGGGTCTCGAGGTTTTTATAGTAGTGTAGGGTTGACATCCGTGCCTTGGTTAAGAAGATGTTTCCTTGTAGAAGATATCCTCTTTAATTTGTATATTTTGCGGAGTTCTTTCCTTATAGAACTCCCCTTAATTAGGGATAATCGTGGGGCACAAGGCATTCCTAACACACTTATGCCATGAAGGCCAAGTAAGGCCATGTCAAACTCGTCAGAGGTCCTATCATTCCCTTTAGCTTCCTCCCGTCAGCTACTTATCCCCGTCTACACATTCCAGTCGTCACCTTTAGGTGTTTGATGACCTAAAGGTGATGTCGTCAGCTTTAAGGTGGGACCGTCGACCTTATCCTATCGTCACTCAGGTTATGGACGTGTGGGTGAGGTTGACGAGTTCATTGGGGTCGTCTACTTCGCTTAATATGGACGATTTTATCAATGTTACTAAATTTCCCTTATCAAGCATTATACTGAGTCCAGCAAATCTCAATTGCCAGAGGATTTGGAGGGCATCCCCTAAACCATGTTTCCAAGATATTGACAATGAAGAGATATGTTGGATACTTAGGCAGAAGAAATAAAAGACATTGGGTGGGAAATAAACTCATTAAAAGCTTCGGGCCTTGATAGAATGCCTATTGGAAAAGTGATCATTGTTAAGATCATTGCTTAAACCTTGTGCACCATGTTGGAAAAGTGATCTCTCACTATCAAGCTGCTTTAATTCCTTACAGATCCAAGAATTCCATAATAGTTCGGGAGTGTATAAATTCAAAATGAGAAAGAAAGGGAATGGCATGTTGGGAGTGAAATTGGACATGCAGAGGGATTGTTGGATGTGCTAACGAATTTTGGCTTTAATGAGAAGGTCGCTAAACTATACTAAATTACAATTTTCACTCTTAAAATTTGAGTTAATTTTGATTTTGCCCAAAATATTTAAAAATTTGGATTTAGATCCCCAATGTTATATAGTTTTGGTTCATCCTTTTGTCTTCGTCAATAGTTGAGGTGGCTATTAAGTGTCACGTTAGTTCAAAACAACGCAAATGAATATGCTAAAATTAAGTAGTTTGGTAATTTGGAATCCTAGTCTAAGGTAAATAGTTTGTTAAATCTTATATTAGGGTCAGTGAGAAATTTATAAACACTCGATGGATCATATAAAGCTTTAGGGGTTTTGAGGATTCTGCTACGCTTTTGATTTCTATGAAGATCTCCATTGAAATTTACTATTCTTAGTATTTAATATCCATCAAAATTATATAAAATAAGGTTTAGAAGGTTGCAAGATTCGTTATAGGGTGCTACATTATAGAAATTTAAGAAACCAATCAAAGTAAGAAACTCTAATCATGATAGGATATGTTTAGTTGACTATCTTGTATTTTCATTTTGCTTGATTTATGAAGTTTTTGGGGGATTTCTTCCTAGATGTATTAGGATTCAATTTACTCGAAATAACTTATGAATAATATAATTTAATAAAATCTTAAGGGAGAAATTGATTAAAACTAGGAAAGAGATTATGTCTAAAAATCTGTAAGACTTGACTTTTCTGGTTGTATCCTATGTAACACTAGTTAGTAATGGAATTTCTCTTTGAACATTTGGGCATATAGAGTTTATATATTGAAATTTAATTCTGTAGAATTGAGTAGTTTTCCATTGTCAATGCTGAGTGCACTATATTGATCCCTTAATTAATGTGACTTAAAAAAATTGATTTATGGCATAACATTTTGCATTTGATACAATTTAAACAAATTAGATTCACACTCATGAAAATGATTATCTTTACTTGGCTATCGACTTTGGATAAATTTTGGTATTGACAAAGAAGTTTCTAAGTTAAAGATGTTTGGTAAGAGTGTTTTTTTTGGAATGTTTGAGTCACAATTCTCAATTAGGAAAATAAGTTTCTCAAAAAAAAAAAAAGAAGAAAAGAAAGGAAAATACTATATTTAGAAAACTCTTTATACTAGTTTTTAGTTTTCAAATAACATTGTTTAATAGTATTTTTGTAAATACTTAGAAAAGCTTGAGACTCATGGATTTGACAATACTTATAAATTTCTATCTCTCTAGACTTTTCTCTTTTCTCTTTCTTTTGCAAACTGTTTCTTCTTTTCTTTTTTTTTTCTTTTCTTTTTTTCCTTTTTTTTTTGGGTTTCGGTCTTCTCTTGTTTTTCTCTTTTCTGGGTTTGGTTTCTTTCCTTGTATTCTCAACTAAAAAAAAAAAAAAATAGCATTTTGGCCTTGATTCAGTTGGGTTTGCATTGATTCAGTGAATTGTTCAAGCTCAGACTTGCAGGGAGAGAGATGGGACGTAGAGGAAAGAGAGAGAATAAATAAATAATTACATTTTACTGTAATTAGACATATTTGTCAGAAAATTTACTTTTTTTTTTCTTAAGAACACCCACGCCTATCAAACACAGAATTATATTTTTTCACTTTTAAAAAACTGTAATTAGACATATTTGTCAAACACATTTTTTGCATTATAAGTAATTTAAACACGTGTTTTCACAACACTTTTTAAACCATATTTTTCACACCATTTTGAACAATAATACTTGAAATCTGCTACTAAATAGGTTTAAGTTTTGTTTAAGACAATGTTGATGAGTTGAACTTAGTGTGCGTTTGGCTACCGATTAAAAAGCCAGCTTATTTTATTATTCAGCTTATTTTTGTTACTATTCATGGGTCTTACTGCACTTTTTAGTACTATTTATGGGTCACACTATACTATTTGAGCTAACTTTTACATTTTTCTACAGTACTTTCAACAAAAAGTTTTTAGTTTCAGCAAAATAAACGAATTCCAAATAAACCCTTAGACGTCTTAAACTCTATAAGTAAGAACCTTATTTTCTAATTATTTTTTTTTTAAGGAAAGAAATTGTTAATTCTCTTTCATTTTCAATTCCATTCAAAATAGTTTTATTATTTCGATATATTTATGCTAAATTGTTGATTTGTAAAATTAGTCTTACCAAGAATTATAATATTTTTATTACTGATCCTTAATTTAATTGAACTTATAAAATTTAGATATCGTCAATTTAATAACTATTAATGAATTTTTAAAAAGAAAATATGTCGACAAATTAAAAGCTATACACCTTTGCATTTTAATGTTGAAACTTCAATTTCCAAAGTTTCCTTTCTAATCTCGAAGGATGATGTTTTTTTTTTTCAAATAATTTGGTTATATGTATTAAAATGGTAATTATTGAGAATTCCAATTTAGAATTATTATTATTATTATTTTTATTTTTATTATAGATAGTTTAGTTTGATTCTTACTTAGTCTTTTTATTAAAAAAAAAGGATTTGACACTTAATTAGTTATTTTAGTTATCTAAAAACATGCAAGCTACAAATCTAACGAGGGATATTTAAGTTTTTGTTTGTTTGTTTTGTTTTGTTTTGTTTTGTTTTTTTTTTTTTTTTTTGAGAAATGCAGTATGTTTATAATTATTATGTATCACAAAGAAATCCCAAGTAGCAAATTTATTATTTCCTTAAATTTACAAAAATATGATTAAATTGTAATAGGGTAAAAATAAGTTCAATACTTGAACGTGTTTAGTATCAAATTTGAACTAAAAACAACTAATTAAGTGTCAAATCCTCCAAAGGCCAAGACAATTGATCAAACATAAGTAAAAGGCGTCTAATATTTTTATTTTTTTTGAGAGAGTTTTAACCTATGGCGTCCGCTCCTGATAATAACTCTTTATATTATCAGACCAAGACACCAATCAGTTTTTGGTGTAGATGGGAATTGAATCCTAGATCTCTTATACAACCATCAGAGACTTTACCAGCTGAGCTAACTGGAACCCACAAGGCGTCTAATATTATTGAATATTGATCTTGTTAGCACATATTTGTTAAGTTAATAGGTTTATACATCTATTGGTTTATAAACTATTTAATTTGTATCTTAAATAATATTTCTAATTTTTCATGACTTACATATTAGCAAAACAATATTCATAAAACAACTGCAAATGGATTAATTATTTTTTAGGTTCACCAAATGGGCTGGTTTGAATCTATGTATAATAATGTGTTGGGCCTTGGTGGTCTTTTGAGTTTTGATCGTTTCTCTTTTTTAATTTCTTTTGGACCATGACACTTCTTGCTCATCTAGCTAATTGCTGAACCTTTTTCACAGCTTCTTGTGATTTAGGCCTGTTTGATGTGAGTAAAAAATGGTGTATTTTGTATTCATTTTTAGTTTTTTCGTGGGATTCACTACTAAAAAATTTGTTTAGCTTTGTATTTACATTCAATTTTCATTTTCAATTAAAAAAAAAAGAATTTGAATACAAAAACTGAATACAACTTTTAAGTGTTTTCATTTTCTTGAAAATAAATACAATGATATTTTCATTAAAAAAAAATAATTCAAATCTATGGGTTCCACTAACACTAACTTGCCCCATCAAAAAACCCACTCTCAATTGTGTTGAATTTTTAATTGAAAAATATAAATTGAAAAAAAGAAAAAAAAAAACTAGACCAGAAAATAATGGCAAACATGAAATGGATTGGATAGAGAAAATGAATACAGGATTTGAAAAACAAAAAAATGCGTTCAGATAATGAAGAGAAAATGAGGATAAACCCCTTTTTTTTTTCTCTGCCACGGTCTTAGCATCATTTGGGCCTTTGACTTGATATACGGCTTACCAATACCAGATCTTCCACAGATGCTGATATGAAAGGTTTGTTGGTGCGGTCGGTATTAGAATTGCACTTGAAATCCATGCCTTCACCATCAACTATTAGGGGCACTCACCTGTGCCATGATTGTGACGGAGAAAGCATCATTCCCATTTAAATCTTCTCATTTTCTCTAATTTTAGTCTAGATATAAGAATTGTAGCATTTGAATGAAAAATCCAATAATCTTACGCAAACCACTTGGAACTCTTTTTATTCCTCTTTTTCAGCACTGGAAGTCTACGAGAGCACTTACTAGAGTGGGTTAGGGAGTTGGGCACTAAGAGTGGTGTGGCTGGTGGTACATTAATCATAAATAAATAAAAAGATGGCGACGTAGTGGTGGTATTGGAATGAATGAATGAATGATTGGATTTGATCACCCCCACCATTTTATTTATTTAATTGATGTGCACAGCTGCACGCTATTTTGCAATCTCATGGAACAAGGCTGGCTGGCTCTTCCACTAGTCTATTTAAGCATTTGAAATGGAACAAGACCGGCATTTGTTTAAGGGTTTTGTTAATGGGTGTCATTAGAGCAATTATTAATAAATCATTTTCAAAAGAGTAATGTTATAGAAACAAACTATTTTACAATATTTTTACAAAATACTAGTGTAACCAACCTATTATTGGTTTTCATCTAGGCACACCATTAATATCATTTTTTCATTTACTAATAATCATTCACCACATCAATTTTGTAAATTTTTTTTGTAAAATAGTTTGTGTCTTTAACATTATGCCTAATCGTTGTTGCAAATACTTGGAGAATTAAAAAGGGAAAAGAAATGTTTAAATCTGACCTTAGGGACCAAGAATTGGGCTGCATCGCTGCTATATTTTGTTCCTGCTATTTAAATATGGAGATATCTAGGGGGTTTGCTCCTGTTCAAACATGAAAGGTGCATTTGCTATTGGATGATGACCAAAAGAATGGCCTTTATGGTTTATACTTGTATTTTTCTTCCTTTGGGCTTAATCTTAGTCCCAAATGGAAATCTTCATCAAATTTCATTTCTAATTTATTAGAACAAAACTTAGAAACTTATAGACCAATGGCTATGAATATGTATGGATAGAGATGATGTAGTATGTTCATGATAGAACAATATGTATAAATTTATAGAGTGGTCCCAAAAAGGCACTACTACTCTTTAAAATAAATGAGTAGAATGAAATAAATAATTAGTTGGATAAATTATTCCATAGTGCAGGGTGATATCAATTCAATTTGGAGGAATAAATATGAAAAATACCAAAAGGTGAAAATTTGTGAAAGAGAGTCAAATTTGGGAATTACCAAAAGGTGAAAATTCCATCTTGCCTGCGTTGAGATTGAATTACCACCATTTACCCCCACATCTAAGGCAATGTTTTGCTTTCTGCTGTATATTCCCCAAAGATCATGTGCTTGAAATGGATAAGTTGATACAATTGTGGATGGCTAATGGTTTTATTCCCTTTAAAGGGTCATTGGAGCCGCATGATGTTGGCATTATTATCTTCAATGAATTTGTGTGGGGATCTTTCTTTCAAGATGTTTTGGAGTATTCTCCTAGTAACATAACATGTAAAATGCATGGTCTTATGCATAACCTTGCTCAGTCTATTATGAGGCTTGAATGCGCTGTAGTGGAATTCGGTAAAGGGGTGAAAGTTCCAACAATGATTCGTCACTTGTCTTATACTCAACGCACTTTTTGGGATGTTGAAGTATGCAAAGTCCGATCTATACGCTCATGCATTACGTCATCAAATTATTGTAGTGAGTATAAATCTCCTCTATCCTTCTTTTTGAAACAAAAGTATCTTCGGGTGTGCGACTCTACTTATCAACCATCAGAAAAAGCGCCAAGATCAATCACTAGTTTAAAACACCTGAGGTATCTCGACATGTCTTCTTCCAACTTCAAAGTTTTACCTGAATCAATAACTTGCCTCTTGAACCTGCAAACGCTGAAACTAGATTATTGTCATTCTCTTCATAAGTTGCCCAATGGTATGAGGCACATGAAAAAACTTATCTATCTTGGGCTTAGATTTTGTGATTCTCTTACTTGTACACCTGAAGGGATGGGACAACTAATGCACCTCCAATCATTAAGCATCTTCATCGTTGGCAAGGTAAATGGTTAAAAAATAAGTGAGCTTAAAGGACTACACCTTCGAAATGAGTTGTCAATAAAGGAACTTGATAATGTCAGAAATTTTGAGGAGGCAAAAAATGCAAATTTGATTGGAAAACAAAATCTTAATTTGCTAATGGCCTGTTTGGAAGTTTAAAAAAAGAGGGGAATAGAGTAAAGGGAGGGTGAGTAATTTAATTACCTTGTTTGGAAGTTTTTTAAGGAAGGAAGGAGAGGGATTTGGAGGGGTTTCAACTACCTCTAACCTTTCATTTTGAATTCCCCCAAATTGGAGAGATTTGGAGGGAGAGTAGAGTAGATAAATTATTGACCAAATAAATTCTCTAATTTACCCTTTCTAAATTAACAAATTTACAAACCGATTATATAAATAATTTTTGTTTGTTTCCTGAGAATATTTAAAATGAATGAAAAAAAAAAAAAAAAATCTCACTTTTCACTAACACTGAAGATAAACATACATCTCTTTGATGTGTGTGTGTGTGTGTTTGTTTGTGTGGCGATATTTTTTTTCTGTCGCGCTGAAGTAATCGAATGAGATATTTGATCATCAATGGTGATTGGAGGAGATGTTCATCGTCGGCGGAGGCAGAAGTGGAATTAGTTTTACCGTCGGAGGTGGAGGACCGAGTAGCTCCGGCGAGTCGGTGGTAGCTGTTGGTAGCAGCGTTGTTGTTGTTGTTTTAACTGTAATCGTTACTGTATGGTTGTGGTGAAGATGAAGAAACTAAAGGCAAAGAACAACGGTTTGTTATCGAACTCACTCAGAATCATATCATCGTGCCTCAAAACAGTTTCCACCAACGCCAGCATCGTTGCCTCCACGGTTCGCTTTGCCGGAGCCTCGATCGCTGCTTCCATTTCCTCATCTTCTTCCGAGGATCACAAAGATCAAGTTCATATCTTTTTGATCCTTCAGGTCCCCTCTTTACTTTATTTCTAAATTTTTTATTATTTAATTTTGATTTTTTTTTTAAATTTTTTGGTAATTGTTAATATATTATCACTTGGGTGATATCTATATGACAATTATTAAATAATTAGTGGTAATTAATTTTTAATTTTTTTTACTTTTATCAGTAGTATTTGATGGAATGAGAATGTTGATTAAATAATTATTTAATCTAATAATTTAATCATAGACCAATGTTGCAAATCCATTTTCAAATAGAGGTAAATTTGTCTATTTAAATCATTTCCTCTCTTTTCTATCCTAATTTTTAAAACATCCAAACAAGAGGGAGGGCTAATTACTCCCTTCCTCCTTACTAATTTTAAAAATATCCAAACAAGGTGGAGGATAACCATTCACCTCTACTCTCCTCCCCACTACTCTCCTCCCCTCTACTCCCCTCTACTCTTCTCCCTCTCTAAACTTCCAAATAGGCCATAGGTCTGGTTTGGCAAAAGGAAAGTCAATGTTGTCACGACCCAAATCCATGGAACATGAATTCAGATGCATGACTAACTTGCTAATCTTACATAACTCAGTAAACATGATTAATTTAAACATAATTCAAAACTCCAAATAACCAATGCTATTGGTAAATCTCTTACAATAACTAAAATCCACAAATTTAGAATAATCTCCAAAATATTGTGAAATCTAAAGTGGAATAAAAAAAAATAATAACTAATAATCTTTTAAGACTTCAAGTATTATTGACTTCGCCTAAAACTCCCACGCTCTACCTTGCACCTTACGAAGCAATCCAAAGGTTCTATTCTCCAACTAAACTTTAATTTGAAAATTTTAATTGATGGGGTGACCCACACATCCAGTATGTAATTATATAGAAAACACAACAGAATAGAGTCAAGCCAGGCACGAGTATTTTGATTTTTCACAAACTCATTCAATGATATCAAAAATAATTATTCCAAAACATATAATTAATCACTTAATACAATTGTAATCACATCTTAAAATCATAAGAAAACACATACCTATAATTGATTAGAGCACAGTGTCACATATACACATCACATATTCTCACATACAATCCTGTGAGCAGATACCAACATCTAACCCCTGCTAGTGAGGGATTAACACATGTTCTCACATACAATCCTGTGAGCGGATTTACACATATATCTGATATATCTGATCAATTCTAAAAAAAACACTTATTTTGAGTCACATATCACAAAGCAAAATTTATACAAAATATAATAATTTACTTGATATTAACAATTTCTTTTCAAATACAAAGGCATATCAAAGATCACAATATCGAATAGAACATAAATCAAAGGATGCTTGACTCTCTTAGGGAATGAATAAGAACTGAAGAGTTTATATAAATATTTTACAATTTTTGAGTAAGTTTGAAAGCTCAATTTTCTAAAAGAAAAGTTTCAAACACCACTTGGAGAATAGGAGTATGACTTTGAAATCACTTGGTTCTTCACAATTTAAAGAACAAGAACCTTTTTTGAAAACTTACTTTGAAATTTAATTATTTTCAGAAAATAGTTTAGTTTAGAAATCATCTTTTAAATGAGATTGGGACATTCAAAACGTCATTTAAAATTTGAAGTTTCTCTTTAAAACATTGTCTAAAAGTCGAAGTTTCTCTTTCAATGATATAAAAATAATGCTTTCGATAAACTTTAGAAAACGTAAGCTTTAGAAACATAACTTTTGAAAACTTTTGACTTCTAAGAACCTAAAGAATAAAACTTGTGCAAATTATGCATAATTACTTACAGCACTTGAATCACTCTGACAGTCCAGCTGAAACAACCTCCAAAATGCCTCAAAACACTCTTAAATAGGACCTATCATCAATCATAAAAATTACTTAATATCCTCCACAAAATATAAAGCTTATAAAACTACACAAATGGACTCACTAGGATTATACTTTGCTGAACTAATAATACTTTCAACACTAAATTAACGTTTCTCTAACCAATAATATTTCTTGCATTAATCGAAACTCATATTGCCATGAGGAAGGCAGTAGCCAAAATATCATTGACCTGGGATTTAATATAAAACCCCAATGAAAAAGTAAGAGCCATATACCTGAATAGAGATTTGTAATCCATGGCTTGTTCTAGAGACACAGTGGGCAACCTAGGATTTAATTAAATAACTCTGATGAAAACGTGAAGGCCATATTCATGAATAATATTTGATCCATTACTATGTTCTTGGATACACACGGTGGCCCAAAACTTGGATTATATATATATATATTCCAACGAAACAACCTTAAAGTCATCCTAACATAAGCCATCCTCTAATATATATATATATATATATATATATATATAACCCAAGAAACACGATAAAGCTACCTAATATACAAACATCTTTCTGCCAAAACCATAAATATATCTCAAGGTTTATAACAGTATAGTAATATTAAGATGGAGTTTTCACCTTGATTTTGTTGCCAAACCTTGTGCCCCTAAACAATTTTGTCTCCTCCTACTGTCACGCCACCTCTCTCTCTCCCTCTCAAATTTTCTTTGGCATCCACTTTTACTAAGAAACCCTTCTAATGAAAACCCTAATTTATCTTTTCCTCTACCTTATATTTTAATGCATCAAAGATGTGGGCTTGGTGGGATAGTAGGCTGGAGTTTAAAATCCACTTGAGCTTATCTCTTTAGTCTCCAAGAAGCCCATAAAACATCTTCATCTTTTATTTATTTATTTATTATTTTAATTGCCGCACCAAATTGTATGCACTAAAAATTTAATTTTCTCACCTATTTGTAGCACCACAAAATTGTCCACTCCCATCTTATTGTGCACACACATATAGCACCTCAACTCTATATTAAAAATGACAAGATGCACTGATAATCATAAAAACAAAATTGTGGTATTAGAAGTGCCCTGTACCAGAACAGTTTGAAGATGTTCTTGATGGTCTCCAACCTCATTCAAACCTGAAAGTGTTGCACATTCATAACTATTTGGGTTCAAAATTTCCAACATGGATGCAAGATTTACTCCTTCATGATCTGGTTGAAATTTCTCTAATTAAGTGTGAAAGATGTGAACGTCTGCCACCTCTTGACAAACTACCATTCCTCAAGGTTCTTGAAATAAGTGGCATGGATTCTATGAAGTATCTTGGCAATGAGTTACAGGGAGATAGTGAAATTTCGTTCCCATCATTGGAGAGACTGAGTTTAGAATGGATGGCTAATTTGGAGGAATGGCGAACAATGGATGGAAGGGAGAAATGCTGCTTTTTCTGTTTTGGCTTTTGAGAGTTTCCCTTCTTAGCCCTAGGGTTCTTAATCTCTTTCTTATCAAGTTTAGGGGGTGCTCCTAAGATAGATTTACCCTTGTCTACGTTCTCACTAGGTAATTCATTCTTAACATCATTATTCTCAGTTTCAACATTATTAGCAGGAGGAACAAAAATAGGAGTACTAGTAGAAGCAATAATAGGATAAGAGAAATCATACCCTAAACTAGTTCGATCAGAAGCAGATTTTTGAAGACTAAGCATCTCATTGAGCTTAGCGCTTGAAGTCCTTTCCAATTGAGCTCTGACTTGGAACAATTCTACCTCAAGCTTCTTGGTCTTCTCAACCAAGAAATTATTTTCAAATCTCAGTGCTCCAATAGTCTGATTAGCTTCATCAAATTTGTAGAGATTTCTTCTCACTCAAGTTCCACATCACTAAGCTTCTTGGTGACCAACTTATACAACTTCTCATGCTTTTCTGAGACCTTGTATAACTTTGCATAGGCTGTGTGGATGTCATCTTGCTCATCCATCTTTTCAAACTTAGATTCCACCAATTCCTCTTCTTCATCCACATCTTCAACAATCCCTTTAGTATGATTTACAGTGGCAGTGAAGGCATTTAGGATTCCATCATCCTCATTATCGGAGTCATCCTCAGGCTTAGTGTCGCTCAAGGTAGCAGCAAGTGCCTTACTTTTTCCAATGGTCTTGAGATAAGTAGGGCACTCTTGTTTCATATGACCGAAACTTTGACACCCAAAGCACTTTGGTCCTGAGGGAACAGTGTACTGACCGCCATCCCTAGCATCCTTCTTCCTTTTGTCTTGGTTCTTAGACTGAGAAGAACTCGACTGTCTATGGTCCTTATCGAAGCCCTTTGCATTGGCATTCTTCATGAACTTCTTGAATAGCCTGGTGATGTAGGACTTCATTTTAGAATCTTCATCATTGGAAGACTCATCTGTGTCACTACTTTTGGCCTTTAGTGCCATTCTCTTGCTTTTGCTCGATTTCCCGATCCTTGTCAAACCCAACTCATAGGTCTGCAGATTGCCAACCAATTCTGTCAAAGGAATTTTGTCAATATTCTTTGATTTCTCAATCGCGATGATCTTGGCATGGAATCTCTCGGGTAGAGATTTGCGCACCTTTCTCATAATCTTGGGTTCAGAAATGGTTTCTCCAAGATTAAAAACTGAGTTCACAATGTCCTTGAGCTTGGCATAGAACTCATCAAACGAATCATCCTTCTCCATCTTGATCTCTTCAAAGCTTGTAATGAGTTTCTGAAACTTTGAATCCTTAATAGCCTTAGTTCCTTCATAAGTTGTCTAGAGAATGGTCCATGCTTCCTTAGCAGTTTCAGTAGAGGATATCTTTTTAAATTCCTCATTAGTGACAGCACTGAATAGAGCATTCAATGCCCTGCTGTTGAAGTTTGCCGCCTTGATCTTAGCATCATCCTAGTCGGCCGACACTTCCTTTGGCTTGGTCTAGCCTATCTCCATAACTTGTCACACCTTTTCATCTAATGACTGCAAGAAAACTCTCATGCGTACTTTCCAGTGTACATAGTTAGTGCCATCAAATAAAGGAGGTATAATAAGAGACTGTCCACTATCTATGATAAACAGGGGTCAATGGATCATACAGCAAAGATTAACATTAATCAGAGTGTGCCTACTCTGATACCACTTGATAGGCCAAAATGTATTGACCCCTTATGATAATTTAACCAATTAATCAGCTGAGTAAATTAATTAGTTAATTTAACTTGAAATAGTATGGTAGCACAAACAAATCACCAATTATACTAAATGCAGCGGAAATTATATTTGACATGGGTGATTTATTTTCGAATAGGGAAAACCTACATGGAAAAAATCCCACTGGGTGATTTTAAGGTCACCACTCCCAAGAATCCACTATTATCAAAACAAGCGGTTACAAGTAAAGAAATCCCGATACCTTATACCAACCTACAGTTGAACCCTTACTTCAATACACAATTGGACTTGTTCTGTAGTGACAACCTCTCATTTTCAATGCATGAATCCCAATTACGTGACTAACCAATTGCGCGGATCCCAGTACGCGACTTGATCTCCAACTTAAGAAGGATGTTGGCTGCAAAGTTCTTTTGTTCATCACACGATGAAGATCATGAAGTTGCTTGGTCACAAAACCCTATGGTGTAAAACACAGTAGCTTCTTGAAGAGAAAGAAGAACTAGGGTAAACTAGGTTTCTGGTTACACTTTTCTTCACACTTATGGAATTGTGCTCTTGTGCAACTATGTGTAACTTTTTACAGCTCCTAAAATAATCCTTATATATGTTTAGGGTTGTTAGAAAAGAAAGCCTAAACATATACCTACGGATTGGATGAAAAACAGAACAAAAAATCTGAATTTTATAAACCTCGATAGATAGCCATCTATCGAACTAGCTATCAAGCCATGGGCTTCAGCAGCTTTTAAACATCGATAAATGCTAGCTGTCGAGCATTAAGATCCTGCACTTTCTAACTTGATTCTTGGACAGACTTGCATGACTTTAACACTTGAACTTGAAACCTCGTTTCTTGAAGCATTAAACACATCTTAGATCTACCCAATTACAAGTAAAGTGTGTTTTGTCAAAAGATTAGCCAATTACATAAAATAGTGACATATGTTCCCAACATGATTCACATATGTCCTAACACTTTACGTGTAAAAGTCTTTCTAGCTTTGGCTCCGCATGGTGTGGACTTGACTTAGGAAGCATATTCTTCTTTGGATGCTAAATTTTTTATGGAATTTGGCTCCACACGTTATTGACTATTGACTATACTACCAATTGATTAGTGATTGCCCACGGGGTTTCTTTCTTCTTCTAAAGGTCTTGTTACTTTGAGACCTTGAGAGGAGCTACCTGCATCATTGGTTTTGCAATTCCATGAGTCATCTGATTTATGATTTTCTGTGTGTATAGTATAATCAATTGCTTAAGCTTAAGATAGAACTGTGCACCAAATTGTTACTATGCCACCAATTCTGTCAAAGAATTAGCACTCATGGCCTCTTTAATTACGTAAACCCCAATCTATATATATATATATATATATATATATAAGTTAAAGTGTAGCATTTATTGTTACTACACTCTAATTGAGCCACATTAGCGTCACATCATTATCCTATTTTTTTCTTATTTTTTTAATAATTTTTTTAACATTTACTCATTTTTTTAATATTTACACTTTCTCCAACCTTTCTCGTTCTCTTGCCTTTTCATCTCTCCATTACCCTCTACTTTAATATCACTCTTCATCTTTCCCTTCGCCTTCCCTTCATCTTCCTTTATTTTGTCTCTTCTTATTCACACAATTTTACTATAAGTTTGTTATTCTCTCTTCCATTATTTATATAGCTTTCCCTCACAAAAAGGTTATTTCTCTCTCTCAGTCTCTCTTAATTTTTTGGTTGATTTTATTTATTTTTCTTGTATCTCTACTTTAGGTTGATAATTTTTTTGTATTATTTAGAACTCTACTTTTGGTTGATTTGATTTAATTTTGTATTTCAAGTTGTTATTTTTTCTTCTCTTTGATTGTTATTTTACTCTAATCGAATATTATTTTTAAATAATCCTAATACATTAATTTAGTACAATAACAACCTTCATATCCAATAATTGTTAACTATGTTTTTATTTTTAATCTCCTATCATCTATAATGCAATGTTCTATTTTAGTGTTTCGATTCAAGTTATTGAGCCATGTTTCAATCTTTGAAAGCAAATTTTATCTAATTCTCTCTTATTGGACCAACTCTTTTTTAGATCATAGAGTGAAGCCAAGAGGTACATTTTTATAAGACAGACAATACAATAAATGATGTTCTCTTAAAAAATTTGACTTTCCAAACAGGACAAACAAATTGGGGCGGAGGGAGTAATATGCATTTGATTGTTTATGATTCAGCTTCATCAAATGCAGTTTTATTTTTCCTCAGAATTTGAGACTATAAAGGCAATGAAATTGTCGATGTTATATGATTTGGTGGAATGGGTTGTTGGATCTTGTGTAGGGGTTGGATCAAATAAACATATTGATAAAATTTTGAGGGCCGCAACCACCATCAGACTCTTGAAACCTATATTTTTTTCCCTAAAAATAATCTTTGTGTATTAGATTATATAAATACCTACATGTTAGCTTCAAAGTTCAAACCCATAATTGATATTTTGATAACCTTTACCATCCCCTTTGGGGAAGTAGCTACTTATGCACACGTATATTAGTATATGTGTTTGACTAAATGCTCAAGTTAAAATCTAGTCAAGCAACATAATTATGCATGCAAAGAATTAGTTTGGCTATCTATTTGGTTGCAACACCTATATGTTCTATGATATCTATTTTTGATGTCTTTGTTTTAGACTAGGTTGAGAAGTCTACAAACAATGACTCTCTGTTTTGTAATTTTTATCCCTTTACAAGATATGGTTTTTTTTTATGGTGGAATGCTTGAAATAAATAATGGAAACCAATAGGCTTTGATAGTTCTTCATGCATGAGAAGAGAAGAGAGACCAACCCTTCACCCTCAAAGTGTTCAACAAAATGCTTGAGCCAAACTGGAAAAAAGGGGCTTAGGCTTGGAGGTGTGGCTTATAAAGATAGTGTTGACATTAAGCATCGACCAAGTTTTATTATTTATCATCTTTAAAGGATGCCAACAATGTTGATCTTATGGGAAAAGTTACATAAAATATTGAGAAAAAAAAAATTTATATTACAATCTACTAAAAATGGTTTTTAAATATTTAAACCTTTCTATTTTTTTATATCACTAACATATTTTATAGCTACCACATATACATGTGGTAACTTAAGTTTTAATATTCTTAAGTTGTTTTGGCAAAAAGAAAAAAAGAAAAAAGTTGTCACAAAAGAGGAGTTCATGTAAAGCTTTTTGCAAAATGATATACCTATTCTATAAGGCCACCAAACTTGATGATTTGCAAATGGTGGCACCACTCGCAACAATATTTGCATAGTTATATAGCTCAAGCTAAAGCAATCAAGCATACTTTTAGCTTTCAAAGAACATATATCTATTAGTGGTTAAACGTTCATCTTGGTTAGTTTTAACTTTTCATATAATTTACCTTCACATATTCATCTATTTTAATTTATATTTTTCTATAAAAAACTTTAATTTAGATATTTATAAGTAAACAATGAAAAAATGATTCATGAAGAATCAAAAACAAAAAAATATTATCTATATATTCATCCTGTGCAGTTGTAAGGTTACATATAATTTTACATTTATATATTCATCTATTTTAAGTTAGATGTTTATAACTAAATAATGAAACCTATGAACAAGGTAATTAAAACAATCATATTCCTACTCTTCAAAAAGTCACCAATTTTTGTTCATTCTGTTAGGTTCTAAAGACTTAGGATCTTATGTATTTAGAACTCTAATGTGTATTGTTGGCAAACCATGATCAAAACAAGATGTTTAGTCATGTTTAGACGTGCTCAAAGTTGGTTCATTTATGTAAAGTTGGATTTAAGTTGTTGCAGATGTATTAAAACATTTCGGCCTGGTTCAATCGATCAAAGCTTAGGCTCAATCAATCGAAATTCGGGCAGAATGCGTTTTCTGCAGAATTCCAACTCAGCCCTAGTTTATTTAAAATGTTTAGGGTTTTGTATTTTTGCCCAAGGTATATAAGGCAAACCCTAGCCACGTTTTAGTGTTGCACATATTGCGGTTTGTGTAAATCTCTTGTGAGATCTGAGAGGAGCTTTCCTTTATACAAACTTAGGATTATCAAGAAGGAGATTCGTTCAAGAACTTGATGATCATTCAGTTGCTGCCATAGAAGCTTAAAGAAACACAAGCGGGTGTGCTTGTACTTGCTGGAATCCAAGAAAGAAGGAGTTCGTGGTCTCGGAGCTTGCACGTGGTCGTGTAAGTAAGTTTCTACTGGTGGGTAGCAATAGGATGTTAGTGGTCTAAGTCCTGTTGAACAACTTCGATTCTTTTATAGTGGATTCAGGTTTACCTTGAGGATAGCTAGGTTAAATCCTCTCTAGGTTTTTACCGGTTTGGTTTCCTGGGTGATCATATCATTGTGTTATTTACCTTTCCGCTGCTTTGCATGATATGATTGTTTGATTGTGATAACCTAGATTTGGAATTTGGACTAAGTAACAACTTGGCTAGTTACCTAGGTTAATCCAATTGTGTTTTTAAGGGGTCTAAAAACTATCAAGTGGTATCAAAGCGGGTTGCTCTCTTGTTGTTGATCTTTTGATAATTGAGCTGATCCTTGGATAACTGAGCTGATCCTTGACCCCTGTTGTTATGGATTCTTGGAAAATATTTTTTCTTATTTATCAACTTGCTTGCTTGTTGTATTTGTCTCTTGTTGCTTTTGTTAAATCTTTCCTTGAACTTTTTGGTCTTATCACATGTGATAATAATTACTTGTGTTATACTACCTTAACCGCCTTAACGGCACATGATTCTTGTCTTTGGTATTTGGATAGTGGTTGTTCCAAGCATATGACAGAAAACAAAGGATTATTCAAGACTCTCTTTGAAGAAAAGATTGGGACAATCACTTTTGGAGATGGAAGCAAATCTGTGATCAGAGGCATTGGAACTGTGGACATTCCAGGGTTGCCGGTCTTGAAGATGTTTGGTATGTTGATGGACTGAAGGCAAATTTACTCAGCATCAGTCAGATTTGCGACAATGGACTGAATATTCTCTTCACTAAGTATGAATGTGAGATACTTGATGGAGGAGGTGACTGTATGTGTGTTGGTGTAAGGACAGCGGACAACTGTTATGGTTTAACACCAAGTATAAGCAACAAGTGCTTTAGTGCAAAGATTGATCAAGTTGATTTGTGGTATCAACAGTTGGGGCATGCAAGTCATAAGCAGTTAGAGAAGATTTCCAAATGTGATGCAGTTGTTGGTTTACCTAAGTTTGAGAAGATAGATAAGTGCATATGTGGACCATGTCAGATAGGTAAATAGATAAAATCTAAACATCCAATTGTAGCGAGTGTTCAAACTTCAAGACCTCTAGAGTTACTGCACATTGATCTTATGGGTCCTGCCAGAGTTCAGAGTTTAGGTGGAAAGAAATATATTCTAGTGGTTATAGATGACTTTACTAGATATACTTGGGTTGTGCTTTTGAAAGATAAAGTTGAGGCTCCTGAGAAGATGTTATATTTATGCAAGAAATTGCAGGTTGAGAAAGATACTGTGATAGCCAGAATCAGAAGTGACCATGGAAGAGAAGTTGAGAATACCAAATTGGCTACTTTCTGCAATGATCAAGGCACACATCAAGAGTTCTCTTCACCCAAGACACCCCAACAGAATGGAATAGTGGAACAGAAAAATAGGGTTGTTCAGGAGATGGCACGTGTCATGCTAGACAATAAAAATTTGCCCAAATCCTTCTGGGGAGAAGCAGTTAACACAGCTTGCCATACACTCAACCGGGTGTATTTCAGACCTGATTCCAATAAGACTCTCTATGAACTCTGGAGAGGAAAGAAGCTGGTTATTAACTATTTTAGGATATTTGGTAGTGATTGTTACATTTTACGTGATAGAGAGAACCTAGAAAAATTTGATGCAAAGAGTGACAAGGGATATTTTCTAGGGTACTCCTCTACTAGTAGAGCATATAGAGTGTATAATCTGAGAACCAAAACAGTCATGGAATCTTCAAATGTTGTGATCAACGATGAAGTATCTTCAGAAGCACATTCAAAAATTATTGCTCCGGTTCAAGATAAGCCTATGGAGGTTGATGACTCACTTCCTGTTGATTATGTTGGGAAGCATAGTGATGAAGAGTTGATGGTTCTGAATGATGCAGTTTCTGTGCCATCAAGTTCGGAATCATCCACATCGGTACATGAGACTCAACATGCACAACATGAGTTCAGTCCTTCATCAGAACAGAAAGGTACCTCCACATCTCTAGTCAAAGGTCCTTCCTCTAGAGTAAGGCTTAATCATCCCTCCATAAACATATTGGGAAGTTTGAATGATAACATGAGATTAAGATCAAAAGTCTTAAGTGTAATTACACATTCATGCTATCTGTCCCAATTTGAACCGAAAAAGGTAGATAAAGCACTTCAAGTTGCTGATTGGGTAAACTCTATGCATGAAGAACTTCATCAATTTATTCGGAATGATGTGTGGGAATTAGTTCCTAGACCAAAGGGTGTAAATGTGATTGGAACTAAATAGATCTTTAAGAACAAGTCAGTTGAACATGGCACTATTATCAGAAACAAATCAAGACTTGTTGCTCAAGGTTACACACAAGTGGAAGGGATTGACTTCGATGAGACCTTTGCACTGGTAGCAAGATTGAAATCCATTAGGATACTTTTGGCTATAGCTAGTCATCTAAATTTCAAACTATATCAAATGGATGTCAAAAGTGCTTTCTTGAATGGAATGTTACAAGTTAAAGCCTTGTTTAGCCTTGATGAACTTACTTATTGCACCTTACTAGTTAAAGCTTTGTAGTGCATGTTGTGTGGGAAAGATGTTTATGGTTTTGATCACTTTGTCTTGATCTTGAAGTCACATGTCTTTGACTGTCGGACTTGAACCTTTAGAGAAAGGCATAAATAACCATCTCACCATTGTTCACTTGCCAATCATGAACACCTTAGTGCATATCGTAAGATTTTGTGCTTGAGAAAGTATAGCACATGCACAAAAAGATCATAAGGTGTAGCCTCGATTTAAATGCTAAAATCGGTGTGTACATTATTGGACTTAAAGCTAAATCAAATAATTGCTAAAATTGGTGTGTACATTATCCCGGCTATTTTAATGAGTTTCTGAATAATTTAAAATTTGTGTGTACAATATAAGGCAAAATCAAGAAACTTACATGATTGCAAGCTTATGATCTAGGAGATGTGAGAGTTATATGAGGTAACTTTTTTGGTAATAGTCTCTTTCAAATTCTTTGTGATGAATTTTGTAGACCTTGTGTTTTATTGCTATACATGTATCACCTCACATGTATCTCAAATTTTTGCTAGTTGCACACACTACACAAGTTACTCTTTGCTAAACATTGTACATGTTATTATGTGTGTCTTTGGTCTAACCAACCAAGTTTGCAAATACTTTGAGTTTTTATGCAAAACATATTTGATGCTTGAGAAATTATGGAAAATGTTTGGTGATCTTAATTTTGGGAAAACTGGGTTTAAAACTTCGTTTTTAAAATGCATTTCATCACAAACTCATGCATTTTGTTAATCAATTTCAATGCTTTGAGTGTTTCTAAAATGTGTCTTTGATTTTTTCAAAACTGTGTTTTTTCTCAAAAAGTTTGTGAGCCTCTGTCCTCTTCGATTGATCCAATCTGTTCTTTCGATCAATCGAAAGTGTTTTAAAATATTTAAAGAAGCCTATGTTTGCTTCGATTGATCCAAACTGATTTTAGATCAATTGAAATTGTTTGAAATTTTTTAAAGAAGCCTCTGTCTGTTTCGATCAATCGAAACTTGTGAATCAGGTTTTTTAAAAATTCAAAGTTTGACGTTTCAAACTTACTTTTTAAAAAGGTTTTCAAACTTTTTCTCTCTCTCCGAATTGGACAAGGCTAGCCCACAATTTTTTGTCGTTTTCCTCCGGATTTTTAGCAAGATTTTCCTCTCTATAAGCTGGTAAGTCCTTTTTGCCCTTCCTTTTGCATTTTATTTCATGTTTTCATGCAATTCATTGGGTTTTTCGGAACTTTTCAATTTGGGATTTTTGTTGAATCAATCCTCTTTTTTTGAAATTGATCATTTGGTTTTGTTCCTATAATGTTATATTCATGATCTATGATGGTTAATTTGATCAATTTGGTGTGTTGTGCGAAATTGAAAATTCTAGGGCTTGTATCTATCCGAATTTGGGGATTTTGTTTAAATTGATTTCAATTGATGAAATTGGCTTGTTGAATTGATGTAATTGTTCATTATTTTATATAATCTATTTTGTGTAATGATCAATTGGTCAATTTTTTACAAATTGAACAAGTGGTTTTTTCAAATTTTTGGAGTTTTTGTTAGAAACTCTATGCTCAAGCCTATTTGTGAACTTGAATTTAATTTGAACTTAATTGCACTACATTAGAACATGCATCATGACATTTAAACTATTCATGCATTGTGTAGATCTTTGTTTTTTTTTTGTGCTAACTTACAGTCTGCCCTTGGTTTTTGTTTTTTTTGCTTTGTGTCTTTGTCCTTATCCTAGCACCATGCCTAGGAAGACTAGAGCCCGTAGGACCCCCTCCACTTCCTCTAAGTCTCCCTCTAGGAGTGAGTTGTTTAGGAATGACAAAAGCAGAGAGGTCTATGAGAAACTGAATTGTAAGCGTAAGATTTGGGCTGAGCGTTCTGTTGTGTTAGATGAGGTAGATCCTGCTATTAGGGCAAACCTTGAGAGTCGAGGTTGGCTGTCCTTGTTAGAGATAGATCATCCACCCCCGAGCGCCCTGATTAGAGTGTTCTTCTCGAATCTCTCTTGCCACGTCTATGATTCCAACACCCTTGTTAGAAGTTGGATACGAGGTGTTGAGTTCAACATTACCCCTTAGATAATGGCTGATGCTCTTGGGGTTCCAGTCGTTAGGGAGCTTGTCTATCCCTATGAGGAGTCTCCACCCTTAGATGACGTTATGTCATACATCACTTGTTCTTCTATCCAGTGGGGTTCTAATCCTTGGATCACATCTACTGAGCTTACTGAGACTGCCTATCTTTTCTTTAGGATATCGTGTCATTCTTTGTGGCCTATTTCTCATCTCCACACCATCCTTCTTGAGCGATGTGTATTTTTGTATGCTTTTGTTTTTGGTGCATCTATCAGCTTTCCTCATTTGTTTCTTCATTCTTTGAACGAAGATCATAGGAGTTCTGCCGTAGCGCATGCTCTTATCCATCCTATTTTTCATTCATAGGATTTTATTGTTTCTTGGTCTAGCTGATTTCCCTACCGGCGAGCCTGTTCATGTCATAGCTCCTATAGGAGCCACTTTCCTTAGGTAGAGGGCTGCTCACTTGAGAGTTGGTTCTACGCATCCTAGAGGTGCGTCATCTGGTGTTGGTCCCCCTCCTCCCTCTTCTACAGGTGCTGATACGGTTGAGGCGTCTGGTGCTGCTGCTACTGATGCTGATGTTCCTCCACCAACTACTTCGGATGATTCGGACATTCGACGTACGTTGGATCATGTCTTGACCGTTCAGGCGACTTATGGATAGATTTTGGTGGATGTGCTCGATGAGATCAGTGCTTTGCGCGCAGAGTTGGCACAGTTTCGACGATCCTTACTGCCACCTCCTTTTGATGATGGATTTTGATTGCCTTTTGGCATTCCGTCACAAAAAGGGGCAGTACATATTGAGCACTTGTAGAGTTAGTGTTTTTTTTTTTTTTTTTTTTTTTTTTTTTTTTTTTTTTTTTTTTTTTTTTTTTTTTTTTTTTTCGGGAGAGAGCATTTTTATTGGAGCTTGTGGAGATTAGATTGTATCAGCGTTGCCTTCACTTTGTATTTACCTTTGTAGGCTTCGTTTTGTGTTTGGACTATTCATGTTAGGGGGAGATACTTTTATTGTTTTATATATTTCTTGTTTCAACTGCTTATTGATTTATATTTATGAGTTATTCATTGATATATGTCTTTATTGTGTGTTAGTTGAAATCAAGATTTTATTTTGTTTACTTGTATTTTCCACACATGCGATTATGCATTTTGTTTGAGTGTTTCAGGAAATATACAAGTTGATTCAATTGAGCTGCTGTCTACACTTGCAACTGATGGATAGTAGTTAGGATTGGATTTGTTTTTATGAGCATTTTTATGTAAAGGGCTTTTCTTTGTAAACTTGGAGCTTTTAGTTGTGTTTTGTCACGGATTGCCAAAGGGGGAGTTTGTTAGACTCTAAAGGCTTAGGATCTTATGTATTTAGAACTCTAATGTGTTTTGTTGGCAAACCATGATCAAAACAAGATGTTTAGTCGTGTTTAGACTTGCTCAAAGTTGGTTCATTTATGTAAAGTTGGATTTAAGTTGATGCAGATGTATTAAAGCATTTCGGCCTGGTTCGATCAATTGAAATTCGGGCAGAATGCGTTTTCTGCAAAATTCCAACTCAACCTTAGATTATTTAAAACGTTTAGGGTTTTGTATTTTTGCCCAAGGTATATAAGGCAAACTCTAGCCACGTTTTAGTGTTGCTCATATTACGGTTTGTGTAAATCTCTTGTGAGATCTGAGAGGAGCTTTCCTTTATACAAGCTTAGGATTATCAAGAAGGAGATTCGTTCAAGAACTTGATGATCATTCAGTTGCTGCCATAGAAGCTTAAAGAAACACAAGCGGGTGTGCTTGTACTTGCTGGAGAATCCAAGAAAGAAGGAGTCCATGGTCTCGGAGCTTGCACATGGTTGTGTCAGTAAGTTTCTACTGGTGGGTAGCAATAGGATGTTAGTGGTCTAAGTCCTGTTGAACAATTTTGATTCTTTCATAGTGGATTCAGGTTTATCTTGAGGATAGTTAGGTTAAATCCTCCCCAGGTTTTTACCGGTTTGGTTTCTTAGGTGATCATATTATTGTGTTATTTACATTTCCACTACTTTGCATGATATGATTGTTTGATTGTGATAACCTAGATTTGGAATTTGGACTAAGTAACAACTTAGCTAATTACCTAGGTTAATCCAATTGTGTTTTTAAGGGGTCTAAAAACTATCACATTCAAAAAAAGACCTTTTACATTTCTTTAGAAAATCATTAAAAAAAAAAAAAAAAAACTTTGACATACCACTAACCTAACCACTTCATACTTTAAAAAAATTAAGGCTCATAATTACTTCTGCTAAGATATTAATTATGGGTGTCTTAATTGACATCGATGATATCTATTTCTTATTGATAATCAAAAAAATTACAGCTAGCAAGAGAACATACAAAGTAATAAAGAATAAATGAAGGAAAAAAAGAAGAGAGAAATCGAACGTCAATTAGTAACCATTAAATGGAAAATAAAGAAGTGGTCAAGAGGAGTAAAAAAATAAAATAAAGATAACCATATAGAGAGGACATTAAAAACTTTACAGTACAATAAAATCAATAATTAACAATTAAACATAATAATACAAAATTTAACTTAAAATTAATCAAACTCTAACTAGGAAAATTATATTTCCTATCATAACTAAAAATGAGAAGTTCTCCAATTAATAATAATAGAATTCATATAAGAAACAAAGTTGAAAAAATTTTATAATCTCATTTTTTGACATTTCATTTAACCTTTTATATATATATATATATATATATATTTATATAATCTTCATACACCATGACTTTTAAAAATCTAATGAACAATTCTACCTCTCATTTAAAGTCTATGTTATGCAAATCATCAACCAGTAAATATATGATAGTAGTAAGAAACATTATAGATGAGAACATGAAAAATATGATAAAAATAATTATAAAAAATAAAAATAAAAATAAAACTCTTTACAAAATTTGAGGAGCAAAATAATATTTTAGCTAAAACATTATCACACACAACATGCAGGTCTGCAACTAGTGCTATTTAAAACACATTGCTTCTACCATTTCATTTAACAACTAGTGCTGAAGTTTTAAAAAACATATTGTAGAGATGGAAAATTCCCAACCTATCACAAGCTGACACATCATATTACCAAGTCCACAAAATACAACCAATTACAAAACACCACGTATTGTTGCTAGGTTTTACTATCACTGCTCAGAAACCAATAGAAATTTGCCGAGTGTCATGCAAAAACCAATCACACATCAGTATGTGTAAGCGATGACATAAGCAGTCTAGCACGTGTATGCGATGACATATGCAATCCAACGAGTGTAAGCGATGACATAAGCAAACCAATCAGGCTGTGACATGTGTCACTAATCAGATTCTGCCATGTGTCGCTCACCCACCCCCAAACTCCTATAAATAGAAGCCTTCCTAAGGCATTTAGAAAGGAGACCAAGCCATCTAGAGCACAAGCAGCATCAGAGAAGATTTAGAAGCACTCAGAAGTACAGAAGCTTTGTAGGAATCAAGCCTCAAAGCCTTCAAGAACTTCAACCTCAAAATCGAAGAACATTCGAAGCAGAATCATCCAAACTATCTGCCTAGATCCTTAAGTTTGCTGGAATTAAGCTCAAAAGCCTCCAGAAACCTTACCAAACCATAAATCAACGAAGCTCTACGGATTCAAGCCTCTAAAGCACTGAAGAACTTCCACCACAAACCTTCAAAGAAGAAGAACACACGGAGAACACAAAAAACGTGAAGAACAAAGAATTTCTATCAAGCTCATAGCCAGAGATTCATTGTAATTCTGTTTCAAAGATCTTCGATCCATTCCTCAGCCAAATTGAAGGATATTTTGTGTTCGAATCAAAATCACATTACCACAATTCCAATCAATAAGTCTTGCAAGGAGATCGAATCAGAGGATCACTCTTTTGTAATTTCAAAAAATTGTACCACACATTCATCAATACAAATTCGCATTTGTGAAACTACTTTACTTGTTTGATTTATTTCAAACTAGAAATTTAGTCATCTACACATATCTAAAGCTAATATACAAAACAATCAATTATATATATATATATATATATATATATATATAGCGCTAGCATATGTGTTTAGCATTCATTGATATCCACAAAGCAACATCAATCTACCTGCCATTCAGTCCTTCAAATATTTAAAATAAATCATTTAAATCTTATTCTCCTTAAATATTTGACCACAAAGTAGTTGAAATTTATTTAGAAACGCGGTTTCTACTAAGAAAATTTCATGTCCAGGCTTTTTCTATGCCATTTAACCTTAGTATCTTGCGGTGTTCTGAATGTATGGGACATGTTAATAACTGTAATCTTAAGATAAGAGGCCAACATGATAGAAAACAGATAATCAAGTAAATAATTAATCCATGAAATTCTTTTTTGCTTCACATGTTAATAAATTCTCAAGGTGGACAAAAAGTAGTAATAAAAAAAAAAAAAAAAGGCAGCTATATTAATTTGGCCCCTCAAAGATAAAATCCCAATCCTTTCAGTAATACAAACAACGTTAAGGGCGTCACATTTAAGAATTTAATTTTTAAATCTAATGGCTTATAAAATGTCACATCTTAAAAATTTTAAATGACATGATATTCAATATATTTTTTATTTTTTAGATTAGTAATATTTAATCTAAGTCATAACACATATCCGTTTAATATGAAAAAAAAAATTATTTTCTAATAGAATACATGTATTATTTCGCCAAAAGTTTTATAATTCAATTGACACATTCTGGATTTTATAATAGAGAAGTTTATGGTTCAAAATTCCTTTCTTCCAACTATAGAATTATGACACAAAAAAAGACAGAAGTATTATTTCGTCTTTAAATTTCACGTATATTTTTTTTGATAATTCATTAAATGCATAAATATGTCAACATATCACTTTACACTTTCTTTTATATGACTTGCATATTTGCAAAACAATATTAATAAAACAACTACAATTGGGTTCATTATTTTTTAGGGCCACCAAATGGGTTGGTTTGAATCTTTGTATAATATGTTGGGCTTGTCTGTCTTTCGAGTTTTTATATTTTCTCTCTTTTAATTTCTTTTGGACCTTGACCGCTTCTTGCTCATCCAACTAATTACTAGTTACTACTTACTTCACCATTTTCACACATACAGGGGAAAATAAGTGGACTGTTCTATTTTTCTGCTACAACCGGAATGAAAGATGACTTTTAATTATTTTTTATTTATAGAAATGCTATGTTGGCAACTTTTTCACAACAATTTCAACCTGTTACTTAGGATTTATTGTGAAAGGTTGTTAGTGATTGTTACTGTTAAGTAAAAAAGTAATTACAGTTATGAATTCAAATTATAACTAGTAATATATACTTACGATTTGTTGTGAAAGTATTGTGAACATAAAACTTATTTTTTTATTTATAGATTTACCTAAAGTATTAGGGATTCAGTATTCACAATACTAGGCAAGATTCAGTATCCCCTTGTTGAACTAGGCAAGATTTAACCCCAAAGAAAGAATATATGCCTTTTTTCCCCCTTCTTGCCATGGTCTTGGACTCTAGGCATCATTTGGGCCATTGGTAATAGTAAAACTTCCACATATCCTAATTTGATAGGGTTGTTGTCTATTGGTGCTGTCAGTTATACAACTGCATGAGAAATAATGCTTTCATTCCCCTATTAGGCACTCGCACACACCATGATTGTGACTCGTGATAGTGCCACACCCTCTTTTTTTTGTTTTTTCAATTTTAGGCTACACCTTTAAAATCCAACATTTTTATGTAAATCACATAAAATCAAATAAAAACGACGTGTTTTCACATTTGGTTAAAAATTTTATAATTTTTTTTGGAGGATTTAAATGAAAAGTATAGTAGTGGGAGCTTCATACTAGGGTTGAGGTTAGCAACACCATTAGCATCAGTGGGTTTACTCTTTTTCTTCCTCTCTTTCGGCATGCTCGAGGTCACATTTGGTTAAAAAATCAAACAAATACCGCGTGTTTCACACTTGGTTAAAATTTTTTTTAAAAAAAATGGAGGATTGAAATGAGAAGTAGTAGTGGGAGCTTCATAAAGACTTGGTTTGAGCTGAGCAGCTACCCACAATTAGCATCACTAGGTACTCTTTTTCTTACTCTACTTTGGCTCGCTTAGGGTCTATGACTATGAGAGTACTTATTACAGTGGGTGGGGAGGAGTTGGCCCAGTTGGGCACTAATGCTATGTTTGGAAGTTTGGAGGTAGAGTAAAGTAAAGGGGAGTAGAGGGGAGGAGAGTAGTGGGGAGGAGAGTAGAGGGGAATGGTTATCCTCCACCTTGTTTGGATGTTTTAAAAATTAAGTAAGGGGGAGGGGGAAATAATTATCCCTTTCATAGTTTGTAATTTTGTTGATATGGTAAGGGTAAATTTGGCAATTCATTTGGTCAAGCATTTCTATGCTCTACTCTCCCTCCAAATCTCTTCAATTTGGGGGAATTAAAAATGAGGGTTTAGATGTAGTTAGAACCCCTCCAAATCTCTCCCCCTCCTCCCTTAAAAAACATCCAAATAAAGTAATTTAAGTTACTCTCTCTTCCTCTACTCTATTCCCCCTCCATCCAAACAAGCTATAAGAGTGGTGGAGAGTGGTGAACCTAGCTAGTGTGGCTGGTGGATTTGGTGGTGGTACATTCATAAAAAGATGGCGACATGGTGGTAGCATTGACATGATTAGGTTTCATCTAATTGACATGCACATGCTATTTAGGAATCTCAACAAGAGCCATTGCAAGAATATCTTTTGACAAAATGTATCATTATAAAAACACTTACACTCTCGAGTAATTATAGAATACTTTGAGAGTACCACAAATACGTTCTCTCCCTTACATAATTGTAGGTTTCTACTAATTAAATTTATGATGAGACCTACAATTTATATGAGAGGGTGGGAGTACGCATTTATGATACTCCCAGAATATTTTATAATTTTACCTCACTAAGTATCTCCTGCTAACCAAGTCCTATCAAATTACGCTTTTCTTTGTTATCCATAAACTTATTTTTGTGGATCACATTGAAAAATAAATAAACATACTTTTTTATGCTTTACATGTAATCATGTGTAAAAATTCTATTATTAATTTGGTAATAAGTAAATTCAATGGCGTAGCTAGGATTTTAGGTGGGAACATTTTTTTTAATATAATGTGGACTACTAGGAAATATGATCATATAAACAATATTGTTAGATGGGTAAACTATATAAAAAAAATGGAAGAAAATGAAAATATTAATTACCTATTTTCTACAAATATTTGCAATGTAAGTAAATAGAAAAATATTTACATAAAACTAATAGAAAAAAATTTAGTTAGAGACAATAATCTAATATTTCTAAAAGTAATGACAAAGAAATTTAAAAAAATTAAAATTGATGAAATTGTAGCTAAGATTGATTATATCGCAAGAATGAAAACAAATAAGTGGATTATCCATTATTTTAATATACGAGAAAAATTTAGCAAAACTTGAATAAAATACCTTAATTGGTAATGCCATGTCTCGAAAAATAATAAACAAATATTTTTAAATAAAAATAATAATATAAAAAGGTAAATAAATAATATTTAATTGAAAAATTATCAAAAATAATATTTAATTGATAGCTATATATATATATATATATATATATATATTAATAGCCAAAACTGAGAGAAAATTCGATTAAATTTTAAATTGGATTCTAATTTTGTACCATGTGTCTCATCTAATTTTTAAATTTGTGCATCAAGTGAATTATTAGAAGTGAAAATCAAAGAATTTAAATTCAATTAGATTCTAAATTGAATCTCAGTGCCCCAAGATTTCTTGGTCTTTTCAATAAGATGATTGTTCTCAAATCTCAATGCTCCAATGGGCTGATTAGCTTTATCAACCTTGGTGGAGAGTTCCTCACATTCTAACTCCACTTCGCTGAGCTTTCTCGTTGCCAACCTGTAGAGCTTCTCATGCTTCTCAAAAACCTTGTATAACTTAATGTATGTAGTGTGGATGTCATCCTGATCATCCATCTTCCCAAACTTTGATTCTATCAGCTCTTCTTCTTCATCAATTATGTCTACTACTTCCTCAGTATACTCAACAGTGGCTGTGAAAGCACTCACTATCCCATCTTGGTCAATATAAAAAATGCTTTGGAAAATATTTTCTAGTGTTTGGTTGTGTTCTGAAAATGTTATTTTTCTACTAGTTTCTCACATTTTCTCAACCATTTTCTCAACTTTCAAACAAATTTCATAATAGAAAATTTCAATATATAAACTTAAAACAAACAAAAATCAAAACAAAACCAAACAAAAATCAGAACAAAAAATTTGTTAACACCAAAAACTCGGTCAAATGGAGAGAAAGAGGAAGAGAGAGTGATTGACAAAGTGAGGGAAAGGGAGAGGTAGATCGAGAAAGAGAGAGATCGGGCATGGGCGGGTCATGTGGATCGGAGCTCATGGAGGAGGGATCGGAGCTCTTGGATGTGGATCGATCTCGCCGATGCTGGGGTGCGGGTGTGCGATCTTAGTGGTGCTTGGATGAATAGAGCACTCACCGTCGCGTGGAGGGGACGAGGACGGCGATCTGACCGGCATGATCGTGGGTTCGACGACGCGATCTCTCTCTCTCTCTCTGTTTGCGCGTCTGTAAGTCCTTCTTTCTCTCCCTCTTTCTCTCTTTGCGCGTCTCTAGAAATGGTTTGAAGTGAAAATGACAATGAAAAATATTTTACGCCCCGTTGCCCTTATTTTATAGTCAACACTGAAAACATTTTCAGTTTGACCCAATTTTAAATAACAACCAAACACCCACTTTTACAGAAAAGTATTTTCGGAAGTGGTTTGAAGCCAAAACAAACGCACCCTTAATGCACATTTGACTCCCTCAACTAGGAAACCAGTGTCTAATCTCTCTCTTTAGAGACGATTGGTTGGCAGCTTAGTTTATCTTGCTGTCACTCATCCAGACATTTCTTATGCTGTTCACCAGGTGAGCCAATTTCTGTTTGCTCTACGATCGGCTCACTATGTTGTTGTCCTGCGCATTCTTCAATACTTGAAGGGCGCTCTCTTTCATGGCTTTTCTACTCTGCTTAGTCTCGTCTTGTTCCCCGTGCATTCTCTAATGTTTATTAGGCAAGAGTATTTAATTATAACTCAATATGTGCTATAAACAAAAGTGTATTTAATTAAAATTAAAAAACCATGAGACAAGATCGACAAATCGATTTAATATCTTTAATCAACTATGAAATGGGCAAATTCACAAAATAAAAAAATTCAAAGTACCCGAGAAAGAGTTAAAAAGAAGGGGTCAACTGGTTAACTAGGGGCATAGGGCACTGCACAGTTAGGGGATAAGGGGCCCACGACACGAAAGTTTCAATCTGTCACTCTTTCTTATCTAGTTTAGTCACACAGTACAGAATTTTTACTTTTAAACAATCTAGAGCAGTAGTGAGAGGGAGGAAAAGGAAAGAACTGAAAAGGTAAAAAATAAAAAATAAAAAATAAATAAATAAAAAGAAGAAGAAGAAGAAGAAGAAGGCAAACGCCAAGTCGCCAACGAAGAGAGAGAGAGAGAGAGAGAGAGAGTCACTAGTGTGAGGTAAAATGTTTTTGCAACTGTGTGAGGGACTTAGTGGTGCGGCACATCAACAAAATTTTTGACTTTTCAATCTTTCTACTGTTATGTACAAGTAAGCCCTAGATGTGCTGGGATGAAAATTAGAATTTGTTTCCCTTCTATTTGTTGAGGCAAGTGTTAAAATACCCATGTGTTCGTTTTAAAGATGCTAAATGTTTAATTATAGTAATTTGTTGACATATGTATTTATGGATTGTATTTTATTTAAATGAAAATTATGTTTATTTTTAGACTTTCTTAAATATATATACATATATGCATATTATCAGGTATGGGGGGCCAAAATGATAAGGTTATTTAAAAAATTTCAAATTATTTAGGGGACAAAATTTAAGTACAGTACCTTAAGTGTTGTTTCTTAGGTTCCCCTCTTAAGATTCAGCTATGTGGCTATTTAACTAAAAAATATACTTCCTTCCTATGAGAAAAAATCCACATGGCAAAATTTTAAGATGAGAACCTAAAGAATAACACTTAAATACTGTACCTAAGTCTTGCCTTTTATTTAGGATATTTCCAAAAAAAGTTTTAATTTTTTCCAAAAATTTATGGGGGCCATGGGTCCTCAAGTGGTTTTGCCACTATCTCAAGTTGTTCTCAATCTCTTTTAAAGATCAACTTGTAGATATCTTCACCAAGTCACATCCTAAGAGATGCCTTTGTGCTTTGGTTGATAATCTCAAGTTGGTCTCACATCCACCTTGAGTTGGAGGGTGGCTGTTAATGTGTAATAGACTATGGGCTTTAGGCCCACCTTATTTACTTGTATAGCATACATATTTGTACTACACACTCTGTCTCTTATATAATTGTACTCATGTATATTTTATTACTTGATAAATACAATATATTAATTTAGTATTTCTAACAATTATTATAAAGAGCATTCTTCAAACAATGATTTTCATTCCATAAAAGTCGCCATTTTCTCAAAGAATCTCAAATTGGGTGGGGGAGGGGCACTAATAGAAATAGTGGAAGGAAACAAAATGCAATTGTTGGGAACTATACATAAGTGAGTGAGGATTACTGAACCTGGTGGGCGGCTGGTAAAAAGATGGCGACATATACTCTGTTCTATTTGATTATTACCCCAAGGTTTACCTTTTAATGCACTCAAAATGACATTGGTATGATCACAATCATAGCTCATGCTTAAATGGTTTTTTTTTTTTTTTTTCCAAAGTGTGACTACTAGTGCATTAATATATTTGTACTTTGAAAAAGTGAAAAAGTGAAGTAATTTTGATTTGGACAAGATTTTCTCTAAATCAATTTAGAAGAATTTCCTTCAACTCACTAACTATGTGATGATTTATAAAAATACTCACATAAATTATTTAAATAAATCACATGACTCGTTAAAATAATCATCTGATTAAAAGTACATGTAAATAATAGTGTTTTTAACCGTTATCTAATTGGTTAAAAAAAGTTCCCTTCAAACCTGTTTGGAAGCTAACTTACTGGGAATTTTCTTTTTCTTTGGATTTAATTTTTTAGTCCTTCTCTATACTCCAATTCTCACCTCTTTGTCTCGGCTTTGACAGTACTATGCACGCTTCTTAATCATTGGCCTTTATGGAGTTATTATTTAATTCATTGAATTGGCACTCATCTTTTAAATTTATCACAGAACTAAATATCAGTAAAAAAAAGAAAAAAAGAAAAAAAAAAAGGAAGTTCAATAAAAATATGCTTTGTAGTTAGAAGTAATTTTTTAGTCAAAAATATTTCTTGTCCCTAAAATTTTTTTGAAGTTTGATTTTCCTACTTAATTTTTTTTTTAAATTCAATATATATATATATATATATATATATTGTCTCTAAACTATTAAAAACATTACACTTGATATTTACTGGCCTTCGTCACCTATTGCTCCTACATGACTAACCAGGTAATATTATTTTTAATAGTAAAAGAATTTGATACCACTAATTTGGATCATTATATTAAAAAACAAAAAATATAAGGTGAACAGGTGATATGAAACTATTGTCACATACATATACACTATATAAAAGAATACCTACTTTTTTTAAAGTTAAGGGACAAAAGAAATTCAATAAGTTAGAGAGAAAAAGGATTTTTTTTTTTAAAAAAAAAAAAAAACAAAAATTGTATCTCATACAAGTAAGAGAATCACAATAACTAAGCCCAAGATAGATTAGGCTTTTCATGTATCTCATACCATTGGGCAACTTTTGAAGACAATGACAATAATCTAGTTTCAATGTTTGCAGGTTCAAGAGGCAAGTTATTGATTCAGGTAAAACTTTCAAGTCGGAAGAAGACATGTCGAAGTACCTCAAGTGTTTTAAACTAGTGATTGATCTCGGTGCTTTTTCTTGTTAACGTTGTTTTAGTAACGTTTGTATTTTTTGAAAATACATGTGGGTGTAAAGTGTGTAAAAATACATGTAATTTATATATTATCTATATATATATATATATATATATATATAAAACCGAAGCCTTTGCTGGCACCACAATTTTCCACGTCAGCACAATATTTAAAAAATAAAAAATAAATAAAAATTATAACTCCTCAAAACCCTAACAACCTTACCCCTTTCTCAAGTTAAGAAATATAAAGCCACGGTTTCTGCAAACTCTCTCTCTCTCCAGACGTAGGAAGCCCTAAAGCATTCAAGATCTACAATGCACGGTATAGATTTTAGCTTATAAAGTTCAGCTTTTGTAAGGTTAGTTTTGTTTATATATTAATTAATACATAGTACTTTGTTCACCATTGAATACTCATATAATCAATTTCCAATTCAATGTTCAAGAATTAAAACAAAATTCTAATTGCGCTATCATAAAATATTATTATTAGTATGAATTTTATGGAGTTGCGATGTTCAAGAATTAAACCAAAATTCTTTTAAATTATCTATAATATTTTGTCCTCTGAAAATTTTATCTCTTTGATTTTATTATATTGTGTTTCTTAAGCTATCGAGAGATTTTCTTTGGTTTCTGCAAACTCTCTCTCTCTCCAGATGTAGGAAACCCTAAACGCACGATATAACATTCAAGATCTACAACTCACGGTATAAATTTTAGCTTATAAAGTTCAGCTTTTGTAAGGTTTGTTTGTTTATATATTTAGTCCTTACGTTTAGGTTTAGGTTTAGGTTTTAAGAGATTTATATATTACTACTATGTGGCTAAATTTCCCGTGACATTAGTTTTATATTTTTAACCAAATACATCAGGAAAGCAAGAGAAGGCGCATAAATATTTAGTCCTTACGTTTAGGTTTAGGTTTAGGTTTAGGTTTTAAGAGATTTATATATTAATACTATGTGGCTGAATTTCCTGTGACATCAGTTTTATGTTTTTTTTTTTTTTTTTTGTTTTTTTTTTTTTTTTTTTTTAATTTTATTTGTTTTATGTAAGGTTAGTTTGTTTACATCAGTTCTTTATTTCAAAGATAATACTTTTATTTCTACCGCAAGAACTATTTAGGTATGTATCCCTTGAAAGCATACATGAACTTAAATTGTCTTTTAATATATGCATGCTTTATCATTTTCTAATAGTTTTCCCGTGTATCGCACGGGTTAGCGACTAGTATATAATATAGTTAAGTTGTCAATGTTTTCATTATTAATCCAAGGTATCAAGCATCTATATGAAATGAAGTTGGCACACTTCCGATCCCATGAACTCCTGTGTCGCATGAGGGCCCAGATATCGATTTCAGATACTCAACAAAGGGAGGTTGGTCGCGTTCGTGATGCCATCGTCCGTGCAACCAAGGAAGGGAATTTTGAGTTTGTTTTTGAAATTGTGAAAGCGGATCCACAACTTGTGTGGAGCAATGATGGAAAATCAAAAAACATTTTTTCAGTTGCTGTCCAATATCGTCAAGCCAAAATCTTTAGCCTTATCTATGGTCTTGATATTAAAATCGCTTTGGCAGATACTAGAGATGACTTCTACGACAATAACTTATTACATATGGCCGGGATGTTAGCACCTTCTACTTCACTTAATGACATCGCAGGTGCAGCTTTGCAGATGCAAAGAGAACTACAATGGTTTAAGGTTATCTCTCTCACTTTTAATTTCACGGTCTTTTAAATATTAGCTATATGTTCACTTAAACAACTATTAGAGTCTTTAATCAAGCAGTAACAGAAGGCTACAAAATGTTACTGTGACCCTTTTGAATATTTTTGGGTGTGGTACTTTCGCTGGTACAGAAATTTACAAAAAATTTCTATATTTTTATGTAAATACTAGATAATAAGTTTTAATTCATTACTTCAAAATAATAATACAGAAATTTAAAATCAACCTAAAAAAACACAATCAAAATAAAATGATTGAGAATTAAACTAATATTAACAACAACCAAAATAAGAGTGCAACAACAAAGAAATGCTAAAACAATTAATAAAAACTATCAAATAAACTTACACATTCACATGCAAAATTACAAACGCTTGAAACTTATAAAAGGGCACTTAAAATTTGATTTTGTGCTACTTTTAAAAGTTTGAAGGCGACTCTTAAACTTTTGAGCAATAACATGATTATTTTGAAAGTTCATGAGGAATTTTCGTTGTTCAATGGTCTTTTAGGGTTTTTATTTTTTTGGAATAATTTTGGGAGGTTGTAGGGCATTTAAGTAATTAATTTTAGAGATTTTGATGGTATTTTAGTCATTTGGAGAATTCAAGAATATTTTGATCATTTTGTAGGTTACTTTGATTATTGTGTTTGGTTTAAAATTATTTTGGTTATTTTGAAGACTTTATAGGGTTTTCTTTAAAAAAAAAAAAAAAAATCATTTTATAGGTTTGCTAGGTCTTATTTTAAAGGATACAATGGGCATTTTTATCAATTTTGTGGTTTTAAGGGTATTTATCTTGAAGGTTTCAGGAGCATTTGGAAGGTTTTGAGTGTATTCTGTCATTTTGGATATTTTAAGGGGATATTTGGATTATTTAAAGGTTCTAGGGTTTTTGATCATTTTGAAGATTTTAAGGATATATAAAATCTTCATAACATCATCATCTTGGAGGTTTTTGTTGGGGGGAGGGGGGTGGATTTTCACTTGGGAGTTGAGACTGACAAATGTATTACACTGATTTATTAGGCCTAAAGTGAGAAGTAACCTAGTTTGTATACCATTAGGGTAAGTGTAAAACATTTGTTAGTTTCAACTCTAAAGTGAACAAACAACCAACCCCCCCCCCCCCCTCCCCCCTCCCCCCTCGAGGTCGCACCCCGCCCAAAAAAAAAGTTGTCATATCACGAAAACCTCCAAGATGATGGAGAGTTAGAACAAGTACACTGGTTATTTACAATTCGATCCATAAATTCATATTTCGTTTATAATTTTAAAATATAAAAAATATAAAATTTCAACATTTATAAATAAGATTTTTTATTTTTTTAAAAAAATTTGAAAATTAGGGGTGAGGTGATTTGAGCTCTAGATGTGTTATTGAAAAAGATCAAGAGGTGACAACTGAGCTATAAAACTTTTGGCATAAATGAAATAATTATTGATCTTTGATTATCTTGAAATTTTGCATCTTAGGGGGTCTAAGGGGATAATGTCGGCAAGAGCCTTTTGGCTTAACTTGCACCTCCTAGTATTTCCAATGAAGACGTCCACTGTTCAAATTCTCCCTCATCCATTGTTATAACTGTCAAATTATCCACACATAAAAAGAACCAATGTAATCTAATTGTAGATTTTTCAAACTACACATCCAATAGATAATTATTGAGTGGTGTAAAATTATCAAAAGCTACGCAACATATAATTTCAACAACTCACAAATGTGCAAAGCTAGTTATAATATGACAATGCACTATGCCATAAGTACAAAGGTACTAGGCTAAATACAAGCTATATGTGATTAACCATATCTTGGATAAGGTCTTAGATTTTTAATTTTTGTGATTTTAAGCATTAAAGACACACAAAAGAAGTAGAACCACAATGCAAAAACACAAGAAATATTTGATGCACAAAAGAAACACAAACATGTAAAGAACACAAAGCTTTAACAATAGTAAAGACAAAGGGATCTAAAAGCTCATTAATATAAATACTAGAATAAGTTAAGACCTCCAAATTTTAAATTATAGCTTGATTGGTTTTAATCTACTCTAAAAAATGCGGAATAAGAGAGATAAACACATAATCAATCGGGACAACCAACTAATGCACTGATAAACATAATTTAACAATTAAGTAAAAGCGCAAGTAGTAAGGGAAGAATAGAGCAATCACAAGAGAACACCCGGAGTGTTATTGAAGAGGAAAACTGGAAAACCCGGTGGAAAAAACTCTCTGCGGCTCGACAATCCTAAATGATCCACTAGCAAATTACTTGGAAAACATGAATACAAATAGACCCTGTAAGCCTAATCTACCCACTGTACTTAAACCCTTCAAGTTACAGCTACCAACAAACTTCTCCGAATTTTGTCCTTGCTAGCTTCCCAAATCCCACAATTAACATCAATTGCTCCTATCAAAGATTGGCATGATACCAATGCTTTCCAAATGCTCCAAATCATTCCTCTATATGGAAATTGAGAGGGAAGAGAATGAAGAAAACAAAGACAAATGTGTACATGATTGATGAATGAAAATCTCTAATTCTCTAATGGATTTCTAAAGTTTCTATCTGGAACTCCCCTTACAATTATGTGGGTAATATGGGTTTTTATATTGAGCATAAAGAAATAAAGGCAACACACATGATTTCCAGTTTCAGTGAGTTTTGCAAGCCAGTCACGAAGTACCTTTGACATAGTAATCGTTTGAACTGATAGGCCAAGAATGTATTGATCCCTTGGGTAAATTAACCAATTAATTAGCCAAGTAAATTAATTAAGTCAATTTAACATGCAATAAGCGTGGTAGCACAAACAAATCACCAACTAAGTAAAATGCAGGGGAAAATAAATTTGACACAGGTGATTTTACAAATGGGGAAAACCACTGAGACAAAATCTCACCGGGTGAATTTAAGGTCACCACTTCCGAGAATCCACTATTATCGCAACAAGTGGTTTACAAGTAAAGGAATCCTAGTACTTTATACCAACCTACAGTTGAACCCTTACCCCAATACACAATTAGACTTGTTTAGTAGTGATAATCTCTCCTTTTCAATGCACGACTCCCAGTACATGACTAATCAATCGATACGCGGATCTCAATACGTGACTTACTCCTTTGCACGAATCTAAGTACGTGACTAACCATCAACTTGAGAATTATGTTGGCTGCAAAGTTCTTTAGTTCATCAGCATGATGAAGATCACAAGCTCCTTGGTTACAAAACCCAATGGCGTACAAAACGCAGCAGCTTCTTCAAGAGATGATGAACTAGGGAAAATTCTATCTCCGGTCACAATTTGCATGAACAAAACTTTGCCTCACTCTTGCGCAACCTTTGATAGCCCTTAAAATAATCCTAATATATGTTTAGGGTTATGATAAAAGAAAGCCCAAACAAATATACAAGGATATGTGCGAAATTAGATCTGAAAAACTGATTTTCGTAAATCTCAGTGGATAGGCTATCTATCGAGCAGTTGTCGGGCATTGGGTTGAAGATCCCTTTTAAATTTCGATAGATGCTATTTGTCGACCTAGTTGTCGAGCAACGAGCAAGTTGGAAATCCCTTGTTCTTCACCAAGCGAACTCTATACCTATTACATTTAATCCTACAAACAAACTAGGTAAATGATTGAATAAAATACAATCAAATCTGACACAGAAATAATGGCAACATGTATAAAATTGAAAATCATAATTTTACAATCTCCTCATTTGGCTATTCTGTGATAAAACCTCTAGGACAAGCTTCAGATTTAAACGTGAGTTTGGGAACAAAGGAAAAACTCACTCACACCTAAATCTAAAAACTGTGAAGAACTTGATGAGAGGCTAAAAACGAATTGACCATTTGATAAATTAACCAATTAATTTAGCCAAGTGAATTAATTAAGTTAATTAACATGCAAACGTGTGGTAGTACAAACAAATCGCCAATAAACTAATTATGCAGCGAAAAATAAATAATACGGTGATTTGTTTATGAATGGGGAAAACCTAACGGTAAAAACCCCATCGGGTGATTTTCAGGTCACCACTCTCAAAATTTCTCTATTATCAAAACAAGCGGTTACAAGTAAATGAATCCCAGTACCTTATACCAACCTACAGTTGAACCCTTACCCCAATACCTAATTGGACTTGTTCTGTAGTGACAATTTTCCCTTTTGATGCATGGCTCCCAAGTACGTGACTAACCAATACGCGGATCCTAGTACGTGACTTCAATCACCAACTAGAGAAGGTTGTTGGCTGCAAAGTTCTTCAGTTCATTCCAACGATGAAGATTAAGAAGATGCTTGGTCACAAAACCCTATAGTGCACATACACAACAACTTCTTCACAAGAATGATGAATTAGGGTAAAACTTTGTCTCCGGTTACAAATTGCTTGAACAAACTTTGCTCAACACTTGTGCAACTTGTGTACCCTTTGACGGTTCTTAAAATAATTATTTTATATGTCTAGGGTTAGAAGAAAAGAAAGCTCAAATACATAATCACAGATTAGAGTCAAAACAGAACTGAAATTTTGTTTTTCATAAAGCTTGACAGATACCTGTCTGTCGAGATATTGTCGAGCAGCTGTCGAGTCACGGGGCTGGAACAGCTTCTTAAGCTTGATGGATAGCTAGCTATCGAGCTTTAATGAACAACACTTCTTCAACTTGAATCTTGGACAGACTTGCATGTCTTCAACACTTGATCTTGAAACACAGTTTCTTGAAGTATTAAACACATCCTAGATCTACCCAAATACAAGTAAAGTGCGTTTTGTCAAAGGATAAGCCAATTACATAAAATAGTGACATATGTTCCTAACAAGTGAATCACATATGTCCTAATACTTGAAACATATATACCTGTAATATGAAACACTTGCACAAAAACAAGTAAACTCATTAAGATTAAGAAAAATGGAATTCAAGGCAAGTACAGAGGACCAAGTACATTCCGATCAAGTAAACAAGTTATAATCTACATGAGCAACTTGATCAACCAAAGAATAGTCATTATTAAGAAATGACTACAATGAACATTTAACTGCTAAATGATTATTCAGACATGCAAACAAGTAGACACAGAGCAATAAGATATGTATGTCCAATAAGAGTATGATCAAATAAAGCAAGCCAAAGCAAGAGAGCTAAAGAAAAACTTAGTGCATCATAAAAAGGTTATAAAAACCAAGTACAAAAGTAAATAGCGTACTAAAGTAAAAGTAGTTAAACTAAAGTACTTAAAATTAAAAGCAACTACAAAAGATAAACAAGTTAGAAACAGTTAGAGATCTTCTATCTTGTTCTTTCTCTTCTAAATTGACCATTCACTTGAGTATCCATATGTGTATCCATTGTGCTCCCCCTTACTATATGCTCGCCCTGACATTATGCACAATCTTTCTCCCCCTTTTTGTCATGAGTGGCAAAGGAGAAAACTTAATCGAAATTCCTGAATCGCATCTAACTGTAACTCAATACCAGTTAGGCGAGCTTGGACTTGATTCTTGTTAGCATATATGAGGCTTGATAACTAAGAGATACAACCGTTCATGTCAGCTATCATAGATACAATATGGTCCAGTTGAGGCATAGATGACTAAGAAGATGTCTGAGGATGAGGAGGATGAGGAACTACCGGTTGAACAAATGGAATTTCAACTTTAGGCTGATGAGGGGAATTGGGAGCAGCAATAGATGCTTCACCAATTTCAGCACGAACTAGACCTCCTAGCTTCATTCTTTAGAGCCTGAAGAGAAGCTTTCTTCGCCCTTTCCAAGAAGAATGAGTCTTGCTGCTATGCATGGATTGAAGAGAAATGAGATTAGGTCAAACAAGAACAATACCCACTAATGGAGTATGAACCCCCTTTAACTTCGGTATTTTCATCACAAGACTACGAAAGGGAAGGCATGTCCTAGTAGCTGATCTGGTAGAAGTCTTGGGCAATGTTTGAAAAATATGAGCACATATATCTATGGGTGCTCTAGACATGAGTTCAAATAGAAACCTTGCTCTGGTAATGATGAATTTGTTGTTGGTTAGTGGATACAAATTGAAATACATGATGAAAGCAAGAGTTTTAAACTCTAGAGAGAAGTTATCATTCCCAACAGATGTGCCTTTTGTTGAAACATGAAGATCAGTCCCAAGCAAGACTAGAATTGGGCTAAGAGATCCTGATCTCTCACCATATGTTGTCCTATTAGCTTCCATAGGATGCTCAATTTGGAGTCTTTACCAAATAGTCTGGAGTGATGATAAAGGCTTTTCCACGAACCCAACACTTTAATTCAATTCCATTGTAGAATGCATTTGCAAAGAATTCTTTGATGAATTCCTTAATGGGGACTTCAAACATAATTGATAGATAAGACCAATCCTTGTTGGCAAAGATACTTGGGATGATTGTAGATCTAAGAGAATCAAGCTTCACCATGCGTTCCACAATAGTTGGAGCATTCTTGAAATGATCCAAATACGACTTGTTGTCCAAAATGGACTTGAACTTCTGGGAATCAAAACTAGCTGTTCTTGCCTTGTTCTCTTAGATACAAGAGTAGTAGAGACCATAGTTGTCAAAACGTGAATCGTATCATGAATCGATTTTTAATTTTTTTGTATCGTGTATCGTATCGTATCGTGTATCGTAAGATACATAAACACTTAATAAAATTTATAAATATACATATATAAATGGTATATTCATTATAAATTTTGAATATATTTAACTAATAACTAATTTATTAATCACTTATGTAATAATATTTAACAAGCTAACTAAATAAATCAAACTAGCATTTGTTCATAACATTCACATTCAAATTACTTAAACTCAAAAGTGATAATATATTACAAATGACCCAAAAATAATAATTTATTTTCATCATATTTATCAAATTACCTAGTCAACCCCATCTAAGTCAACGCTATTATTATGTTTATAATTTTGAAAATTTATTTCTTTATTAAAATTTTCTTCATTGTCATTAACATTTACTATCTTTTCTTGTTCTTTTTATTTTAATAATTTTTTATAGGTTTTTTTTTTTTTTTTTGGCATTCTAGTTTCTTGGACTTGTAACAATAACGATAAAAACAAAATTAAAATAAAATTTTAAATATTAAAGTGAAAGATAAGTGTATACTATGTGGTCCAATTGTAGGAGAGAGGGGAAAAAACTTATAAATATTTTATTTTAGTAGGCAAAATTAAGTAAACTAATAATTGTGTGTTAAAAACAAGTCTAACAACTTGTTAGATTCAAATAAAAGTACAAATTTTAACAAAAAATCTTATTTTAAAGTATTTGTTTATTTATTGTACGATACGTACGATTTTACGATATGATATGATTCATACGATACGCACACTGTATCGCACGATTCATGAGCACTTACGATACACTGATATGATACGGAACTTTTTACATACAATACGATACGTTTTGTACGATACGTATCGCATATCGTACAATACGTATCGCATATCGTATGATACTGACAACTATGATAAAGACTACCACTGCTAGTTCCTTTCCACGAGATGACTTTCGAGACATCTACAAGACAACAACATCAAGAACCATACACAAATGGCAACAAACATGGTTAACAAACAACTAATACAAAAACTAATAACAAACACACCCTATAAACTGAATATATAAAGCATAAAACAAAACAAAATGACATGCTAAGGATACTAGAAGATCAAAATGATGTAAAAACATGATTAAGAACATGGCATGGCATAGGGTGACAAAGTGTGTGCATGTGGTGGCTATGTGCAATGCATGGCCAAGGCATGGAAAATGCACATGTGTAGCAAGGTGTGTAGAATACATAACCAATGAACCAAACATGTTCCAAATGAGGAAACATGAAAATTCCTAAAGTTTGGTACTCATTGGAGTCCAAACAAGTGAGAAAATATCATAGAAGCATTTTATCAAACACCTAACATGCAAGATAACAATTAAAATATGATGATATGCATGAACAAAGTGAAATCCACCCTAGATACATGTTAAAATGCCACAGGAGGCCAACATCCAAAGCAAATTCACAAAAGAAATACAACCCATACAAAAAAATTGGCAAAAATTAAGTTTTACTAACCCCCATTCCAAAAATAAACTCAACCTAGGTTTTTAAGAAATCTAGAACTAAATCTAAGGATTTGTAAGAGATAAAGTGTAGAGATTACCATAGAGTAGTCCAAGATGTAAAATGCAAATCATTTTGGTTGAGTTTTGATGAAGAACAATGTTTTGGGAAGTTGGAGTAGTGAGACAGAAAAAGATAAATTTTTCAAAAATTGAAACTACCGTGTCATTTAAAAACTGAATTTCTAGGCATTTTGTGAGTTAGGCAACTCATGACAGAGTTACAACATTACTCGTGAAAATAGCAAACCTAGAGATTTTACATTGAAAATCTTGGGGGTTAGAGTCAACTTGCGACATAGTCGCAGTTGACTCATGGAGGCTACTATCCAAAAAATGAAGTTTTTAAGAAAAGGTTTTAGCAGCACGCAACTTGGGTGAGTCATGAGACACTTGTGACATTACTTGCAAGAACACCCAAACAATAGTTTTTCAAACACAAAAACAATTTCAAAAACTTCAAAACATGAGTGACAAAAATCACTTCGAAAAACAAATATAAAGATAATTTTTTTTTTATTTATTTAACCATAGTAAGTTTAAGCACACACACATCAAATTCAAACACTTACAATCACACAAATGGAATAGATATTTATTGAACATTAGACTTATGTTTTGTGTGTGAATATCAAGTATGAATTATTCTATAGTCTAGTACGGGGCTTTAATGATCAATTCAATCAAGTCATATACAAATGATACGAAGTTAAGAGACCTATAGCATGCATATAAATGAACTTATATGACCCCTCACGAAAAGGATTTACATTGATTGAAGCTTTTCATTTAGCATATTTTTTCATACTTTGAACAAGATTTCTCAAACTTTTTAAGCAAAGATGCCTTGAAATTTTTTATATTTCTTTGAGGAATAAGCCTTTGCTTTGGCATCATATTTTTAAATATTTTTTACTCCACCTTTTCCTAGTCTAACTAATTTTCGAAGTAAGGTTTTTGCAGCTCTTTCTCTTTTGAGATTGAGAATTACCTAATCCAACTTAGGTAATGATTTAGATCATAAATCTTAAATTTATGCCTTAATTACTTTTAAGCTAAATTAAAAATTAATGCTGAATTTAAGTGATTTCAATGTTCATAAACATCAAGGTAAACAATTAAAAGCATATGAAGTACAAAAAAGAAGCCAACCACAAGGGGAAAAAAACTACAAGATAACACCAGATATATTATTGAAGAAAAAAACCCAAGAACTTAGCATGGTTTTTTGTGGCATTTAAGCTAGAAATGATCCACTATGAATACAAATTTGCAGTACAAATTCAGCTTTTGATGAATACTCAACCCAAATAAAAAAAGATTCACAAAATGCAAAATACAAAATATTTAAACATGATTACAAGTAAATATGCCAACACAATACAAAACTTAACATCTGACATAATATTTTTCGGTTGGTAATAAATAATAATATTTTTTTGTTGTGATTTTTGGACTTTGATTTCTAGTAGTAAAAGGCTGGGATAAGGATCTGTCTTGGACCAATTCAATTGTCTTCTTCTTTTTCTACCCCTTTTTATCCACATTCCTGAAGTATAAATCTTGCACTTTATAAAATTTCTCACTCTTCCTCTCTCTCTCAAGGCTCAACTATAAATAAACTGATTTCTTATTAAGAGAAAGAATCAATTAAGATAAGATTACAAGAGAAACTCTGTTGCTATATATGTACTATTCCAAACTAACAAACTATGCGGCATTATTATTTACATGTGTACTATTCCAAACTATGCGGAAACCACTTGAGCCACGTGTTACTACTGGATTAGCTTTGATACCACACATGAGAAAGCCAGTTACAATTCCATTATAACTCGTGTCTAGTACCTATCAAAACGACGAAGCTTTATCACATGTGTGGCTCGCATGTCCTACTTGTTCTTTAGTGGAATGGCATCGGTTGGTGTTGTGTGTTTTGGGCCTTTTGGCTTTATTAGAACAACATCGTTTGCCAGATATTTCTTATTAACTTGAAACGAAGTCATTTTACTGGTATTGTTTATATTTTGGTATTGCCAGACACTTCAAATAAAAGGATGCCATATTAATAATATATGAATGAGGTAAATATCGGTCTTTTCTAATGTTGTGATTTTTATATTTTGGTTTCTAAGACTTTGTTTAACAAATGCAGGAGGTGGAGAGCATTGCCACTCCTAAGGCTCGTGGATTTGTAAACAAAGAGGGTTTGACTCCTCGACAATTGTTTACAATGAACCATGAGGACATGATGAGCAAGGGAGAGAAATGGATGAAGGATACAGCATCTTCTTGTACTGTGGTGGGTGCTCTCATTGTTACCATTATGTTTGCCACAGCATTTACCGTTCCAGGTGGTAACGACCAAAATACTGGCTTCCCAATTTTCTTAAATAAAAAATTATTTATGGTCTTTATAGTATCCGATGCTCTCTCACTCTTTTCTTCCTCAACTTCAGTCTTGATGTTTCTAGGAATCCTCACATCTCGTTATGCAGAAGAAGATTTCCTTGAGTCCTTGCCTAGAAAGATGATAATAGGCCTTTCCACCCTTTTCTTTTCTATTGCAGCCATGATGACAGCCTTTTCTGCTGCACTTATACTTATGCTACATGAACAATCATGGATTTTCAAACCTATCATTTGTTTGGCTACTATTCCTATCACCCTCTTTGTATCGATGCAGTTCCCCCTCCTTGTTTCCATGGTCAAATCAACTTACGGACCTAGCATCTTTGATAGGAAAATGAAGCGTTGGTTTTAACATATTCATTAATAGTACTATATGATGTACTGGTGTCTTGTTAATAATTGGCATATACTAGCCAAACATGAAGATTTTTCTTTCTTTATTCTTTTTTTCTTGGAAGGTAACTTTTGAATATTCCGATCCATTGCATACTTTGTGATTTTTTGGACTAGTACATATTATAATTACATTATATAAATCATACATCTATGTTGCTATTCTTTAACATTTATTCTTTTGGTTACTTTTAGGGAAGGATAGAATAATGCCTAATATTTCAGTAGATTATCCCCTCAACATTAGAACTTCACCTAGGTTACAAAGTTATCAATGTCCATCATTTAAAAACTATTTTTTTTATTTATATAAAAGGAATCTTTGATATCATATGTTGCTTATGGTCCAATTTGATATGCTACTATTCTCTATTTTAAGAGGTATTTTTTGATAATTCAATAGTTATAATGGGGAGGGAAAATTTGAACCTTGGAAGTGCCAACCAATTGAGCTACAAGGTTTTTGGTAGGTCATTTACTAATATAGTGGTTAAAAATTCACTTATTTTTTTGCTTTGGTTCATTTGTGAAAAAACTTAGACCCGATATGATTTATTCATCAGAATTGTTGAATTTAGTGATAAATCTTACATGATATGAATCAAACCACGTCGATAAACAACTAACCACATATATCAATACCAAATCTAAAAGTAATAAATATGAAAGCAATATAAGTAAGTCACAAAATTTGATAAGAAAAATAGAAAACCAAAGAACTTTTTCAATGGAAATACCACTTCGACGACAAAATCTTGTAAAAAATTCACTATAGGCAAAGTAGTTAAGATAATCTACTTACAAAATATTTGTATGGCTAGACTCTCTATTACAAATTCTGCAAATTCTCCTCTCGCCATTTTTTTTTTTTGGTAGTGACCCTAAAACATCTACAATCTTGCTAAGCAAATCTTCTCCATGAACTCTTTATTTGCACAAATCAAAACCTCTACCACTCCAAAGAATCTCGTGGAAGATTTTGTTATAGTGAACCTCATCATGAAGGATTTTAGTTTACAAACTTACAAGAAGGTTTTTCATAGTTAAGCACAAGGAGAGTAGGCACGTGGTTTTCTATGAAAGCTCAATGTGTGGCTTTCTTTTATCTATAGAACAATCTTGCAAGGTATAGGTTAGGTACACAAAGTAAGGTAAAAGACCTTGTTGGAAATTCTTGTCAAAATAGAAATAAAAAACATGCGGTTTCCGCAATCTTACACAAACGAGCATTGAACAAATGATAGGTGAAGTATCGAGTTCCTTTATTATTTCGCATGAGCAAGATTCACTCATTTGAGTGAAGTATCTTTATCACTAGAGCGAAATTCTCTAAAATACACTTCTTCAAAGTAGCTTTTGTAAAGATAGCAAATCAAGATCAGTTGTAGAATCAAGATCAGTTGTAGAGTCTGTTAGGAGCAAGTCTAAGAAGAAGAAGAAGAAATTGAGTGAAGATAGAATTGAAGAATCAAATGAGACTTAAGCTACATGTCGTATAGCATTGTATTGTATGAGAACTACAAGTCATATAGCTATATTTATCAGTTATGAGTTAGCTAATTTTGTTTCTGGGAAAGTTAGTTAGTTATTACTTTCCTTTCTCTCGTTGTATATATATAGAAGTTGTAACTATACTTGAATCAATGAATTCATTTTTCATTTTTCTTCCAATTCTGTTTTCTAATATGGTATTAGAGCAGTTTTTGGCTTCCGCTTAAGTTTCTCAAAATTCCCAATTCTTCTCCCCAAAAGTTAGGGTTTTCTTCTTCAGAGTCTTGAAGCTTTATCAATGGCTTCCTCTGGTCAAGCTTCTACAAGCATCACCATTGATGAATCGCATCCTTTCTTTCTCCATCACACTGAGAGTCCTGGTGCGATATTAGTTTCACAACCATTTATTGGAGGTGAGAACTATCCTACGTGGGCACGATCTATGGAGAGAGCTCTCAGGATCAAGAGCAAGTTTTGGTTGATTGATGGATCAGTTTCTCTAACTTCAGCCATGGAGAAAGTTCCTCTCTTGTTTCAAAGCTAGGCACGATGCAATGATATTGTGGTTTCTTGGATCATCAATTGTGTTTCTCCCAGGATTACCACAAGTATGGTGTATCGTAAAACTGCTAAGGAAGTTTGGAATAAGCTTCAGAGCATATTTTCCCAGGGTAATGGACCTAGGGTTTATCAATTGTAGAAGGATCTAGCAAGTTCTTCTCAAGGTGAGCTGTCTTTGACTGAGTATTTCACCAATCTTTCAATTATGTGAGATGAATTACAGAATTATGAAACACTTCCTACCTATTCTTTTGAGAAGTGTGTGTGTAATATGAATGAGAAGATCTCTAATATTCATCACAGAGAAGCTGTTGTGCAATTTTTGATGGGTCTTAATGATTCTTTCTCTCACATTCGGGGGCAAATTTTGTTGATGGATCCTATTCCATCTGTTGAGAAATTGTTCTCTTTGCTGATTCAAGATGAGAAGCAAAGATCAGTTGGGCAAGGCAGCAACAATGGTCCTTTTGTGGAGTCTAATGCTCTTGCAGCTAAGGGTATTAGCATTGGTTCCAAGAACAACAAGGGTAAAGGCAAGGAAAGGCCCATCTGTAGTCATTGTGGTTTGCAAGGTCATACTGTGGAGAAGTGTTACAAACTCCACGGATATCCTCCTAGTTACAAAGCCAAAGGCAAAGCTTCTTTGGCTAATCAAGTGTCTGCTCACCTTGATTCTCAAGATTCATTCCTTCATGCACAACCACAGACTCAATTTCCTTTCACTTCAGATCAATATCAAAAGATTCTTGCTATGATTGGAGCTTCACCTCAAGAGTCTCAGAATTCAGTTGCTATGGCTAACAATGTTTCTTTTGCTTCTCAAGCCACCACACCTCTATCAGGTATTGACATTTTGCCTCATGATGTGTTTGGTTCCAAGCATTCAATTTTTTTTGCTAAGGTCATAAATAGGATAGCTTTTGAGAGTCATGTTTGGGTCATTTACATTGGAGCTTCAGACCATATAGTTTGTTCAGTTTCCATGTTGACCTCAATCACTTCTATCTCTCATTGTGTTGTTAAATTGCCAAATGGTGAGTCTGCTACTATCACACATGTTGGTACAATACAACTTTCTGCTTAATTTACTCTTCACAATGTTCTTTGTGTTCCTAGTTTTACTTTTAACCTTTTGTTAGCCAGCAAACTCACAAAACAACTTCCCTTTTGCCTTCTTTTTCTATCTCAATTCTGTTTCATTCAGGACCTTACCTGCTGGAGGATGATTGGAGTGGGTGAGATGCATCATGGTCTGTACTTGTTGCAGAGAAAGCTGAGTTCTTCTTCATCCAAGCACCCTTCATTGTCTTAGTGTTTGTCTCAGATCAAGTCTATTCTTATTGTCAATTCTGTTGTTGATATGTCAAAGTTGTGGCATTCTAGGTTAGGCCATCCCTCTTATAATAAATTGTTACCCATTAAAGATGCTTTACCTTCCTTTTCACAAACTTGTGATGATATTTGTACTATTTTCCTTTTGGCTAAACAGAAAAGATTACCATTTCCTACTCATAATGAAATTTCCAAGTTTCCTTTAGATCTTATTCATATTGATGTATGGGGTCCCTATTTTGTTGTTACTCATGATGGTTATAGATATTTTTTAACCATTGTTGATGATGCCACTCGTTCTACTTGGGTGTTTCTTTTGAAATCTAAATCTGATGTCAGACCAATCCTTTTTTCTTTTCATGCAATGGTTAAGACTCAGTTTAATGCTTGTATCAAGATCATAAGATCAGACAATGCCCCTAAATTTAATATGCCTGATTTCTTTTCTACTCATGGCATTTTGCATCAAAAGAGTTGTGCTTATACTCCACAACAAAATTCCATTGTGGAGAGAAAGTATCAACATATACTTTTAATTGCTAGAGCTTTAAAGATTCAATCTAATTTGCCTATATCATATTGGGGTGAATGCATTCTAACTGCAGTTTTCTTAATCAATAGGCTTCCCTCTTCTGTTTTACATAATAAAACCCCCTTTGAGCTTCTCTATCACAAAGCTCCATCTTATTCTTTTCTTAGGTCTGTTGAGGTCTAAAAAAGGGTCATAGTGAAATAAGCCCAAAAAAAAGAACAAGTCAAGCCCAAAAGGAAAATTCAAGCTAAGCCCAAAGTAATAGATACGGGAGACCCATGAGGGAATAAAAGAAAGGCCCAGAGGATCCTGAAGCCCAGAAAAAAATAAGCATCCAAAAAAGAGGACCACGGCAAAGTATAAGAAGCAAGGATCCTCAGGAACCATCAATAAACACGGATCCCTTCAGGCACAAAGAAAAAGGAAGACTGGGACAGATCAATAGAAAGAAGACAGAAGAAGAAAACAAGAAATAAAAGCAAAACGCGAGCGACCTCTCATGGCACAGACAGAAAAGGCCTCGAGGAACCAGGACAGGGAAGAAGAATGATAACGAACGACTTTCAAAAATGGCAGAACAGGATTCCACCCAAATAGGAAAGAAAAGGGAAAAGTGGAAGACGCCAGAAATGGGGATGCCGAGAAGGGCATACCTCAGCACGTCCCAAAGAAGATGGCCAACCAGAAGCTTTCAAAAGAATCAGAACTGAGAGAAGGAAAGAATGAGAAAAAACGGAAAAGGGACTTACCGAGACAATAGGGACAGGACATGCTCTGTTTGCAAAAGAGCAAAACAGGGGAACCAACGGTTCCCCGGGAAGCCCAGAAAACTCCATTATAAAAGGAGGGGATAGGTTGTGAAGAAGGCAGCGAAAAAAAGAAAGAAACACAAGATAGAAGAAATTCTCCAGAAAAAAAAACTATCAGAAAATCTGTGTAGAAAGGAAAATACTAAGGGAAAAACAAATATTGCTTCTCGGTATCCTATAAAAGCCACTATTGCACATACTCGGATTCAACGAGAATCAAACTTTGCAAGTTTTGAAGGCTGAAATAGCCATTCAAGACTGCAATTTTTGAGCTTGATTGAACCTTGTATCACGTCCTAGTGAGCTTTCTGTAATCAAACAGATAATGTATTAATGAAACATTGCTTCATATTTCCCAGGATCCCCACAGCACTAATTTTTATCGCTTTGTTAATCCTGTTTCTTTCCTTCTGAATTTACCTTGTTAATTTTTGGCACTCTTCGATATCCTTGTTTTTCATTTTCTTTATATTTTCAGGAGTACTCTTTGCATTTCACTTGATTCTTAAATAGCTCGTTAGCTGCGGTGAGTCAAGGCCCGGTCCACCAAATCCTCCTTTTCATTTAGGCCCGGGATCCTTGGGCCTGAGTGTCACGAAAAGGGCACTCTCACACGGTCTTTTGGCTGTCTATGCTTTGCTTCAACCATTGCTGCCCATAGAATTAAGTTTGATCCTAGAGCTAGAGAATGTGTTTTTTTTGGTTACCCTTATAACATCAAAGGGTATAAACTTCTAGATTTAAAGTCTAGATGCATTTTCATCTCTACAGATGTCATTTTTTATGAGTTTACTTTTCCTTTCCTTTCTAAATCTTCTTCTCCTTCTGTTCCATCTCAGCCTCCTTCTACCACTAATCCTTTCCTTTTTGAGCCTTGTTCTTTTCTTGGTTCTAGTCACCCTTCTTCTCCTGTCATGCCTGCATCAGCTTTTGATGTTCCTTCAACTCCTGTGTCAGTTGCTAAGCCAATTGTTGAGCTCCCTACTATTAAGCCAGCTATTGTACCTCCTATTGAGTTAATTCCTGAGCCTATTGTTGAGCCAGCAATTGTGCCTGCTGCTATGTCTAATGCTGAGCTAGTTGTGCTAGCTCCTCCTTTTAGAAATCCTATTAGGAAATCCACTAGGACTTCTTCTAAACCAACTTATTTACAGGCTTATCACTGCAATCAGGTATCTACTATAGCTCCACCTGCTTCATCTTCTTCCTCAGGTACCCCCTATCCTCTCTCTTCCTATTTGTCCTATGCTAACCTTTCTTCCAACCATAGACATTTTTGCAATGCCATTTCTTCAATAGTTGAACCAAAGCATTATGATCAGGCTATTCTTGATCCTCAACGGAGGGAGGCTATGGCTAGTGAGATTAAGGCCTTAGAGGCTAATAATACTTGGTCCCTTCAGCCTTTACCCCCTGGTAAAAAGGCCATAGGCTGTAAGTGGGTGTATAAGGTGAAGTATAAAGCTAATTGTACTGTGGAGAGGTTCAAGGCTAGGTAGGTTGCCAAGGGTTATACTCAAAAGGAGGGCCTTGATTATATAGAAACTTTCTCACCTATTACAAAGCTTGTCTCTGTGAAATGTTTGTTGCTTGTTGCTGCTGTGAAAGGGTGGTCTCTTTCCCAACTTGATGTCAATAATGCTTTCCTGTATGGTGACTTGCATGAGAAAGTGTTTATGACTTTACCACCTGGCTTCCACAGCAAGGGGTAGGTAGTTTGCAAATTACAAAAGTCTCTCTATGGTCTTAATCAAGCCTTACAACAATGGTTTGTAAAGTTTTCTAGGGTTGGGATTTAGGCAATCTAAGGCAGATTATTCTTTGTTCACCAAGAAAACACCAGGGTCTTTCATTTCTTTATTGGTGTATGTAGATGATATTTTGATTGCAAGTGATAATCCTAAGTTAGTGGCAGAACTGAAGATTCTTCTAGATCAGCAGTTTAAACTAAAAGACCTTGGAGATTTGAAGTTTTTCCTTGGGCTTGTGATAGCTAGATCACAGAAAGGCATCCATTTGTGTCAAAGAAAATACACTCTGGAATTGATAAATGATGCAGGTTTGCTAGGTTGTAAACCAGCCAAAGCCCCCATGGAACACAATTTGAAGTTAAGTAAGTACCAAGGTGAATTGTTGACAAATCCAAGCTCTTATAGAAGATTGGTGGGCAGGCTCTTGTATCTTACAATCACAAGACCTAAAATAACCTTTGATGTTCATAAATTGAGTCAATTTATGTCAAAGCCTCGAAAACCACATCAGCCTACAGCAAATAGGATGTTGTAGTACCTCAAAAGTTGTCCAAGACAAGGGTTATTATTCTCAAGTGCATCTGAATTACATCTTAAAGGCTTTGCTGATTCAGATTGGCCTGCTTGCCCTGATACAAGGAGGTCAATAACTGGTTACTGCATGTTCTTGGGAGATTCATTAGTTTCTTGGAAGTCTAAGAAACAAAACACAGTGAGTAGGTCATCTGCAGAAGCTGAGTATCGTTCTATGGCAGTAGCAGTGTGTGAGATTGTGTGGATTCTTAGTTTACTAAGAGATATACAAGTTGATCACTCTAAGGCTGCATTACTATTCAGTGATAGTCAGTCTGCTCTCCACATTGCAGCCAATCTAGTGTTCCATGAGCGCACAAAACACATAGAGATTGACTACCATGTTGTAAGAGACAAAATGGTTCAAGGAGTAATACAGTTGTTGCACATTAGGACTCAATCACAGCTTGCTGATTTGATGACAAAGGCACTTAGTGCACATCAGTTTCACAATCTGCTATCCAAGATGAATGTGTTGAATGTGCATTCCCCACTTCATCTTGAGGGGGAGTGTAAAAATAGCAAATCAAGATCAGTTGCAGAGTCTGTTAGGAGTAAGTCTAAGAAGAAGAAGAAATTGAGTGAAGATAGAATTGAAGAATCAAATGAGACTTAAGCTATATGTCGTATAGCATTGTAATGTATGAAAACTATAAGTCGTATAGCTATATTTATCATTTATGAGTTAGCTAATTCTGTTTCTGGGAAAGTTAGTTAGTTATTACTTTCCTTTCTCTCGTTGTATATGATGGTGTTATAAAATAAACTGGCTTCTAAACTCGTCCATATGGCTCGTCTAGGGGAAGAGTTGAGTTGTATAGGGCATGTTTGTCCAAGGATAAGCTCGTCCGTTCGTGAAGTTAGTTGGACGAGCACCTTGCGTCCTGAACATGTTCCTTGTGTACAAACTTGAAGCAACCCTTGTTTTCTTGTTAGGCTACAAACCCTTCCTCCAATAAATGGTTATGGAAAACGAACTCCAAATGATGTAACTTCCATGACAGTTATGGAAATTAACACCGAGTCTTTCGAACTCCACAACGGTAGGAGAAGTTATTGTACAAATAATTGCCTCAGACAAGCACTATATAAGGGCTCTTCTACAGGAGGGTAGGGCATTCAGACACTTTCATTATACTTGGAATTCTAAAAAAGACTGACTTTGCCATCGGAGGATTCTTGACCGGTCTCCACCGGTCTCCTCTGATTTTGTGTGTGCTTTTTCAGGATATACAAACAGCCTTAGAGATCATCAATGCCCGAGATTTTCAACCTACTAATTTCCTAGAGTTCATCAGTTGGCGCCATCTGTGGGAAAGTAATTTTTTTGTACTAGAATTTCATCTTTGAGTTCTGCAATTTCTTTCTTCGACAAAGGGCTGAAATGATTTAGACAAGATCAAGGGCTACTAGTCCAGGCCCTCAAAAGAGTAGGGACGCCTTTAGTAAACCCCATCGCGACTGACAATCGGCGCCTACCATGCAACCATTTTCTGTTCAAAATGTGCAGTCCATGGCTGTCGCCATGGCGGAGTTATCCCATCAGAACCAGGAGTTGACTAGGGAACTTAATTTAAGGAGGCAGCATCACAAAGGGAATACTAAAGGACAAGCCCAGAGTCAAGAAGATAGAAGGAATGTTAAACTCGAAAGCCAGTCAAAGGTTACCACTTCACACAGGGTACCACACCTAGAAAGAGAAATGGACCAAATGAGAAAGGCTATGGATGAGATGAGGGAGAATATGAGAAGGGCGAACCCTGTAGAAGATCTAGTCTACAGAACTGACTCCCCTTTTACGGCCTCCATCAACAGTCACCCCTTGCCACCGAAGTTCAAGATGCCTTCTTTAGATTCGTATAATGGGATGCGTGACCCATTTGATCACATTGCCACCTTCAAGACCACCATGCACCTTCAAGGGGTTCCAGATGAGATAATGTGTAGAGCCTTCCCCACCACCCTCAAAGGGCCCGCACGAGTGTGGTTTAGCAAGATACCTCCGAATATAGTGAGTTCCTTCGAAGAGTTAAGCATGTTATTCGTTAATAATTTTATCGGAAGACAAAGGCACAAGCGTTTTTCGTCTAGCTTGCTAACCATAGAACAGGGAGAAAATGAAAGTTTTCTGTCCTTCATTATGCATTTAAATAGGGAAGTCCTGACAGTGGATGAAATGGATGACAAGCTACTACTGGCGGCCTTTCATAATGGGACTAATTCTGACCTATTCACCCATAAACTTTATGAGCAACAGCCCCAGACCATGGCAGAACTCGTCTATTCAGCCCAAAATTTTATGAACACGGAAGATGCAATCATAGCCAAGAAGAGGAAGAGAGTTGAGAAAATGGAAGCAAACCTCTCGCGCCATTCTGAACAAGGTCCTCGTTCTAAGAAGGGACGAACGGAAGATAAGAAACACTAAGATAAGAAGGCCGGTCCTTCAGCATGGAGTCAACAATACATGCCACTGAACATGCCGTTCGAGCAAGTCCTTATGCAAATCAAGGACGATCCTTCCCTGAAATGGCTGGAGAAAATGAAGGGCGACTCCAATAAGCGCAATAGGAATAAGTATTGTCACTTCCATAGAGACCATGGGCATGATACAGACGAGTGTTTTGACCTAAAGTAGCAAATTGAGAATCTTATAAGGTAAGGAAAGTTGAGAAATTTCCTTGGACGAGACCACAAGGATGAGAAGTTGAAAGGGAAGGTGGAAGAGTCCTCACGACCACCGCTTGGAGAAATAAGAATTATCATAGGAGGAAGTTCAGCAAGCTAGTAGTCCAAGTCAAGGAAAACATATCTTAAGGTAGTGCAAAACGTTCAACTATCTGGATGATCACCAAGGACGAGGAACATGGACGAACAAGCCATCACATTCACAGATGATGATGCTAAAAGGATTCACCACCCCCATGATGATGCCATTGTCATCACTTTGCTTATTGCCGACTATACAACAAGAAGGGTGTTAGTGGACAACGGAAGCTCAGCAAATATTTTGTATTATCTAGCTTTTCAGCAGATGAGTCTAGGACAAGACTTACTTTGTCCAGTGAACTCGCCCTTGGTAGGTTTTGGTGGAACGAAGGTGCAGCCTGTAGGCACAGTTACATTACCTGTGGTGGTCAGGGCATATCCGCAACAAGTAGACAGACATGTGAATTTCCTTGTGATAGATTATTTGTCCTCCTACAATGCTATAATTGGAAGACTGATTTTAAATAGTTGGAAGGCGGTTACATCTACCAATCACCTGGCAGTCAAGTTTCCAACAGAGTATGGAATAGGGCAAGTATAAGGAGACCAGCTAGCAGCAAAGAATGCTACCTGGCCATGTTGGCAATGGACGAACAGGTTCAAATGATGAATATTGAAGAAAAGAGAGTTGTGGCAGAGCCCATCGAAGTGTTGGAAGATATTTCTTTAGATGAGAATAACCCTAAGAGGTGCACCAGGATTGGAGCAGATCTAGAAGAGAAGACTAAGAAGGACCTCATCCGTTTTTTGAAAAAGAGCATTGATGTGTTTGCTTGGAGTCATGAGGATATGCCCGATATAGATCCTAGTGTCATTACCCACCGTTTGAATGTATGTCCCTCCTCTAAGCCTGTGCGACAAAAGAAAAGAGTATTCGCCCCCAAGAGAGATAATGCTATTAAGAAGGAGGTCCAAAAGCTGATTGCAACGAAGTTCATTAGAGAGGTGTATTATCTGGATTGGCTAGCCAATGTGGTAATGGTCAAGAAGGCAAATGGCAAGTAGAGGATGTGTGTAGACTTCACTGATCTAAACAAGGCTTACCCCAAGGATAGCTATCCATTACCGTATTGATTAACTGGTGGATTCCACTGTCGGTCATAAATTACTTAGTTTTATGGATGCTTTCTCAGGATATAACCAAATAAGGATGGACGAGGCAGAACAGGAGAAAACATCCTTTATTACTAGTCAAGGCTTGTTCTGTTATGAAGTAATGCCTTTTGGCTTGAAGAACGTTGGGGCAACGTACCAACGACTGGTCAACCACATGTTCTGTCCTCAAATTGGACAAAATGTTGAAGTTTATATGGATGACATGTTGGTAAAAAGCTTCGATGAGGGAAAGCATCTAGATGACCTGCAAAAGACTTTTGACACGCTCAGACGATACAGTATGAAGTTGAACCCTAGCAAATGCGCTTTCAGAGTATCGTTAGGAAAATTCCTCGGCTTCATGGTTTCGCATAGGGGGATTGAGGCAAATCCTGAAAAGATTAAAGCAATTCTAGATATGAAGCCTCCACAAAATATTAAAGAAGTCCAATCCCTTACCGGACGAGTTGCTGCCCTCAATAGGTTTGTCTCTAAAGCTACTGGCAAATGCTTACCAGTTTTTAAGGTTTTTAAGAAAGCGTTGAGTGGACGGATGAATGCCAAAAAGCCTTCCAAGACTTGAAGACGTACCTCATTACGGCTCCATTGCTAAGTTCATCCATAATGGGAGAAGATTTGTATTTATACTTAGCAGTGACCCCACATGCCGTTAGTTCAACATTGATAAGGGAGGAAGGAAGAGTGCAAAAGCCTATATACTATACAAGTAGAGCACTGATGGGAGCGGAAGGACGATATCTGCTAATAGAAAAGCTAGCTTTCGCGCTAATAACGACTTCCAAGAAGCTAAGGCACTATTTCCAAGCTTATGTAATCAATGTCATGACAAGCCATCCGCTGAAGAAAGCCATGAACAAGTTGGAAGCTGCAGGACGACTGATCCAATGAGCTGTTAAACTCAGTGAGTTTGACATCAGGTACCAACCAAGGAATGCGATAAAGGCTCAAGTCCTGGCAGATTTCATTGCGGAGTTCACACCAAGCTATGATTACTTAAAAGGGATGGAAGATAGTAAGAAGTGGGTCGTCCATATGGACGGCTCATCCACGCAACATGCAGGGGGAATAGAAGTGGTTCTACAATCTCCGAAATGAGATAAATTGAAGCATAAGATCCATTTGCAATATCAAGCAACCAATAATGAAGTTGAGTATGAAGCCCTTCTTGAAGGGCTATAGCTGGCTAGATCAGTAGAAGCAAAATCAATACTCATCCTGTGGGATTCTCAGTTGGTCATGGGCCAGATAAACGGGACGTGTGAGGCTAAGGAAGAACGAATGAAAAAGTACCTTGAAAAGGTATTGCGGCTTGTGAAGAAATTCAAAAAAGCTGACTTCGTTCAAATCCCGAGGGAGGAGAACATGGAAGTGGATACCTTAGCGAAGGAAGCCTCAGAGAATGAAGCCCTGGACGAGTTTGATGAAGTTCAGTATGTCCCAAGTATAGATCTTCCAGAAGTGCAGCAAATAGAGAATGAAGAAAACTGGATGACCCCAATAATATCATACCTGAAGGACGGAAAGCTTCCGAAAGGGAAGGACGAGACTAGAAAGCTTAGGGTTAAGGCAGCCAGGTATGTCCTTTTGGACGAAGTACTATACAAGAGAGGCTTCTCTCAACCTTATCTCAAGTGTTTGGCTTCGGACGAGGCAAACTATGTGTTGAGAGAGATTCATGAAAGAGCTTGTGGAAACCATTCGAGGGCTAGATCATTCATCCACAAGGTCGTCCGTGCAGACTACCACTAGCCAACTATCCAAGCAGATGCAAAGGCTTATGTCAAGGTATGTAACCAATGTCAACGATTTAGCAACGTCCCCGGACAACCATCAGAGTATCTCACACCGATGATGGCCCTATGGCCCTTCGCACAATTGGGGCTAGACATTTTGGGCCCCTTTCCACTTGGGACGAGGCAGGTGAAGTTTCTGATGGTTGGCATTGATTACTCCACCAAGTGGGTGGAGGTAGAACCCTTAGCGAGTATCACGCAACAAAATGTCAAGAGCTTCGTCTGGAAGAACATTGTGTGTAGGTTTGGGGTGCCCAGAGTATTAGTGTCAGACAACGGACGACAATTTGACAATGCACTTTTCAGGAACTTTTGTGAACACTTTGGAATTCAAAATCATTATTCCTCACCTACCCACCCCCAAGCAAAAGGTCAGGCTGAAGTTGCAAACCGATCCTTGTTGAAAATCATCAAGACTCAGCTTGAGGGGGCGAAAGGAGTATGACCAGATGAGTAACCAGGTGTTCTGTGGGTGTATAGGACGATAGTGAGAACCCCCTATAGGGGAAACTCCTTTCAAGCTAGCCTATGGAAGTGAGGCAGTCATACCTGCAGAAGTGCACATGGCCAACCATAGGGTGACGACATATTACGATAAGGATAATGAGGAGCAACTCTGTTTAAACCTCGATCTAATAGACGAGGTAAGGACGGACATAGAACATAGGACGACAAGGTACAAAAACCTTATGGCTAGGCAGTATGATGCAATGGTGAAGCCAAGGTGGTTCAACATAGGAGACCTCGTCCTGAAAAATTTTTCTTTGGCAACGAAGAACCCAGCTTATGGGAAACTGGGACCTAATTGGGAAGGACCCTACAGAGTTATCAACTGTAAAAGGCAAGGATCCTACTACTTGGAGGCCCTGGACGGGAGAAAATTGGAGCATCCTTGGAATGTTGAGCGCCTGAGGAGGTATTATCAGTAAAATGGTAGCTTGGACGAGTGTTACTATGGACGAGCTTGGAGCCTGTTTATCTACATATTTTTAATACTACTTTATTATTATTATGTTGTGGTTATGAACGAAATTATGGATTTTTTTGTATTTATTAAACTCCCTGGAAGGCATTTGCTTCAAAGCATATGCCTCGTCTGTGAACAATATTTATGCCATGTACATAATGTTGTGTGAATTCCTAGTTTCCATGCTATTTTCGTTCAAATTAGTCCATAAGAAGGCTAAGAGCCCAAGACGAGTACATTCTCTGGACGCAGAGATGTAATGTTTGTAAACTCTCCTAAGGGTAGCAAAGGCATATTCGTCCAAATCATGAACGAGCAGAAGCCTTAAACTCTTAGGTGAAGCATGAAAACGTCCTAATAATGGACGAAGTAAAGCCCGTAATGCCTTAGTCCAATCCATGGACAAGGAAATACATAAGCAAACGCTTAACCTATTGATAAAGATGCCTACTAAAACAATCCAATCTATGGACGAGAGAAAAGTTGGTCCTACATGAAGCGTGAAAACCAACTAAGTCTAAGGACGAGTAATGCTGATAATTACCATTTCACAAACGAATTACACTTGGTGAAATTTAGAGAATGGTAAAATATATATATATATATATATATATATGAAGAATGGACGAGCTAAGCTTGAAATCTGTTTATGGAAATAAAATTCTCATCCAGACCATGATAAAAGAAAATAACATTCATTTAATTGTTCAAGGGCGGACAACCAATGTCCAAACACCCTTACAAAAGTAAAACAAATTGTTGATAACTCGTCCTAAAACTATGGACAAGCTTAGTGTACTCAAGCTACATTAAAAGGTCCCAAAACCAAGGACCAAATAAAAATCAAAAGAAAAAGAAAAATACAGGGATATTCAAAAGATTTAAGCAGGGGGGGGGGGGGGCACTAATGTTGGGGTCGTCCTAGGATAGTTGGGTAGTAGCATCGTCCTCCACATTAACATCCTCTGAGCTGGCCTAAAGAAGAGAACTGCTAGCAGCAACAATGTTAAGTTTAATGGAGCTAAAGTCCACTTCAGGGAAGTTTTCCATAGCATCCATCCTAAAATATTCAAAACCTGCTGTGTAATTGGCATCTAGAAGATCAGTATATTGTTTGGACGCCTTGAACTCAGCAACTGCATCTTCTTTTGCCTTGGAGAGAAGGGTACTCAACTCGTCGTTCTTTTTCTGTAATTGATCAAGACGAGTATCTTTCTCCACTATTAGTTCTCAACTCCCCAATCAAGTTTTGTTGCTCCGTTGCTTCCTCCTTAGCTTTAGCAGCCACCTCAGCCCATTTCTTGCATTCGCCCCTCATGTCTTGAATTCTCGTCTCCAGCAAGATCTTCACCTTGTCCAATTTAGTGGCTTGCCTGGATGCTTCGAAGAATTTTGACATGCCCTATAAAAAGATGGACCCAAAAAATGCTGGTTAGACGAGGAAAAAATTATGAAGTAATAAAGATGAAATAAAAGTACAGTTACGTACCTTAAAAAGATCATGAACACCTGAGTGCTCAAAATCCTTTAGGGATATGTCATAACAAACATTTATGTCCTCATCCTTCACAGCTTCCCTAAAGCATTCCCAAGCCAAGTCCTCATTTTTAATAATGTTTGTGGGAACCCTGGGAGGAGGCTGGGATGAAACAAGCACAGTCGTCCTAGGTGGAGAAGTCTTAGATGAGGTAGTCTCGACTGGAGTGGACGAGTCAACATCAACTATGTGGACGGGAGGCTAGGATTGAGGAAGCTTAGGCTTGACTACTTGGGACGACCCACGCTTAACTCTTTTATCTCATCGGTTGGGAAGGCTTCCCAAATCTATATTCTTGGACAGGGATTTCCTTTTAAATGTAATGTTTGTCTAAAGTTTAAAAACTTACTTCTTCTTACTGTGATTTCGTGAGCGAGTGCTTCGTCGGATGAATTAGGGCTTAATCCCCACTTGGCAAGTCGTCTAAGCGTGACCAAGGAGTGGAAGCTCTTATGCACGTGTAGATAAGCCCTGTGGACATGGTCTCGATAAAACTTACTCAAAAACGGTCGTTCAACAACTGTAAGTAAACAAGTAAGAAGAGGTTAGACATGAATAAAAGAGAACAAAGAGAAGAAAAAGGGGAGGGACTTACCCTCAGAACGAAGGTTCCTTAGATCCTCGGTGTAACGACCGAAGGTGCCCCGGCCAACATCCATAGGATTCTAGGCCCAGAAATCGGAGACGAAGAAAAATTCATTCTTCCAATTTCTATCAGACGAGGCCAAAGACTTAATCAATCTACAGTCTGTGCCCCTAGCTGTGAATTGGTAGAAGCCAAGGGATTGATGTATTTTTGAGGGTTTGTAACAGTAGAGGAACTCGTCCACAATAAAAGGATGGTCCCCTCCAAATACTTCCCTCCACAAAATTTGCATGGAGACGATTAGTCTCCATGCATTGGGGTTGAATTAACATACTCCTAAACCTAATCTAACTAACAATTCTCTAGCGAAGGCATTCAAAGGCAACCTTAAGCCCCCCAAAAAATAAGCCTTATCGTACGGGATCTAGTACCACGTCCTAATGTTTTTGAGCCTTTGTTCATCCGTTTTAGAAGGGATATCTATCGCACAGCTATAGATAGTGATTTCCGCCTTGTCCAAAGGACTAGACAGATGGATGTTGGACGAGGTACCAGCTTGGGACCCCGAAGCCTTCCTAAGTTGTTCCTATATGACTTCTAAAGGAAACTCGGGGACACAAGAAGTATACCCCTTGTCTGTGGAACTCCCCCCACTGCTGCTATGGCTAGTGCTATTGTTAGAACTACTATAGCCAGTTAAGTCACGGTACTTGTCTATAGCTTTCTCTATGCTATTACTAGACGAAGAAACAAACATTTTTTTTTTCTGGCAAAAATGAAGGAAAACCTAAAGATGAGAAAGGAAAGAATACCTGGCTCTAAGATGGAAGAAAGCTACGAACGCGAAGGGACTTCTAGACGAGGCTCTAGACGAGTAGTGTCCGGAAGGAAAATTTTAGAAATGTGAAGGGTAGAGGAGGAATTCCACTATTTATAAACAGCTAACCTGGGCATTTGAAACGACACAACCAACCAAGAGATGACATGTAGCTTACCCCTCGAAAAAATAAATCGACGAAACTGGTCACTGATGAAATTATGACACGTGGTACATCTAACTGTAGGCATTAAATACGTACGTCCAGGGAAATGATGCCAAGCTACACATTCCCTTAGACGATCCATATGGACGAGGGGGCAACTAATGGTGTTATAAAATAGACCGATTTCTAAACTCGTCCATATGGCTCGTCCAAGGGAAGAGTTGAGTTGCATAGGGCATGTTCGTCCAAGTATAAGCTCGTCCATCCATGAAGTTAGTTGGACGAGCACCTTGCATCCTGAACATGTTCCTTGTGTACAAACTTGAAGCGACTCCTGTTTTCCTAGCAGGCTACAAACCGTTCCTCCAATAAACGGTTATGGAAAACGGACCCTAAATAATGTAACTTCCATGGTGGTTATGGAAGTTACCTCCAAGTCTTCCGAACTGCACAACGGTAGGAGAAGTTAATGTACAAATAACTGCCTTAGACAAGCACTATATAAGGGCTCTTCTATAGGAGGGTAGGGCATTCAGACATTTCCATTATACTTGGAATTCTAAAAAATACTGACTTTGCCATCGAGGATTCTTGACCGATCTCCACTGGTCTCCTCTAATTTTGTGTGTGCTTTTTTAGGATATATGAACAGCCTTAGAGATCATTAACGCCCGAGATTTTCAGCCTACTGATTTCCTAGAATTCATCAATATATATATAGAAGTTGTAACTATACTTGAATTAATGAATTCATTTTTCTTTTTCTTCCAATTCTATTTTGTAATAGCTTTTTAGGCAATTTGTAACAAACTTTTAATTGAAATAAAATACATCCTAATGACATGAATGATTATAACCAATGTCATAGAGCTGATCTAGGGACAGAACCACCATTGGACTAGGGGGGGGGGGGGAATGGTCCCCCTAAGTTATTTTTTTAAAATATATTCTTATATATATGTGTGTGTACTAATTTTAGCAATTTTGTTCTATAAAATTACATTTTGTTTTCCTTTAACAGTATCATTGATTCTTTTAAGAGTAATTATATACTCACAAACTTTTTTATAACATTTTTACAAACTGTTTTAGTAGCAATTTCTTATTAGTTCGCATATAGGCCCACCACTTACATCATTTTTTTACTTACCACTAACCACTTAACACATCAGTAACTTATAAAAAAAGCTTGTAGCTCTAGCATTTTTCTCATTTTAGTAACCATAAAAACAATTTATAAATCTAAAATCTAAAACAAAATATACAAGTCCCAAAAAAATAGCTCAACAACAAAAATTACCAGTAAAACTAAAAAAAATTAAGCTCAATTAACTAATTTTATCCAAAATAAATAATCTTGCCCATTAAAAAATTCTAAAAAAAAAAAAAACCTGTTCTTACCCACAAAAAAAAAAAAAAAAAAAAAAAATCTTAGCAACTAAGTAGTAGAGTCAGAATTTGAAACCGCCGCATACAGCCAACAGTAAAGCCGCTTCTCCTAACTCAAAGTTCTGGCTCCATCCTTGAGCTGACCAGTACTGAAATCCAAACAATTTGGCTTCAAACACTACTGTGCACAGACTGGTGCTTGAAAATAATAGTTACAATTCAGCTTATTAATTTATTTTAATAAAATATCGAGATTTTACCCTGTGGATACGCAATTTGTTAGTTGGGAGGTGGGCTTGTGTTGGAGTTATTTGTGTGTAATGTTAACAAGCTTAATTGAAGTTGCGACTTCTTCTAATTGCTTGCATTTTTGCGAACAGTGCGATTTTTTTTTTTTGGACAAACTAAAATTTTTCCGGCTGCATTTGAAAATATCATAGAACGGTTTGTAGCTCCATTGACACTTTTTAGTGTTTCAAGAAAGACGCTCAAAAAATTCAAATTCCTCTCCCCAATTATAGTTACTACCAAATTTATAAAAAATAAATAAATAAATAAATAATAAAAAATAAAATAAAATAAAAAGTATATGTTTGTAAGCACGCCACACCATTAAGAAATAAAGGACTCCAATAGTACATAACAAAAGCATTACAGCACAGCAATTGATTGTTAAATTCACCTCTAGGGGGCAAATATTTTACAATTATTCCTGTATTTCATTTCATAAATTTATATATATATATATATATATATAACAATTTAATGTTTCAGAAAATTTAGCAAAAGAATCCACATGCATTTGTTTGTCAAGACAAATTGGTCTTTTCACAATTGAAATCGCTCCTATATGACAACCTTTGTGGTAAATAACTAAATATATCTGGTAAAAATATATACTTGGATCGCCACCAAACCAAAGTACACAGCCGTTTTGTGAAAGAATGAAGAGTCACACTCCTATTTAGTATTTTACATAGCAAGTATTTTACACAGCAAATGCATACAGTATAATCTGCTTTCTTTTATTCTATTCACCAACTTTTTCCAACGATAGGTAGACACATACATGCGATCACCTACAACGCAGGGTAGAAGCATGGCACTGTAAAAGGAACCTCTCAGGGCCTAAACCACAACTCTCTACAAAAGGAGAGTGATGTGTACCACCATGGCAGAGGTTAATGGCCATATCATCTTCATTATCACAAACACAGAAGGAGAAAGAGATCAAATCTACCGCTTAGGTTCATTCAAGTTCTTTCCCTCAAAAAATTCACCCAACACTCGTTCAAGATCCTCCGCTTGGTACTTGATGTACTTTTGAGGGTTCTTGCCACTCTCAACTAGAGGCCTGTAAAACAACCAAAAGCAAGTGTAAACAAGAAAGTAATGAGAGACTAATGAGGAATCATTAGACAGCCAATGAAAATACAATCCATCTGCATGTATTTTGCATAGCTTTGGGTCAAGTACCCCAAGTCATTTGTGTAGGGAATTAACCTGAAATTCCCAACCTGTGAGAAACAACAAATAGAGAAAACACACGTCAAAGAAAAACAATCAAATGCACAAGACAATATTTACGTGGTTTAGCAATTTGCCTATGTCCATGGAGTTGCAAGGATTTCACTATAATCAGGGAAAAAATACAAGTGTAGTCGTACAATTTTTTTTCCTCTCTAAAAAACTACAACAACAAAACCCTAATCACCAAAGCTACGTTTTTTATATCCTACGCACATGATTCACAATGGGCTACAAAATAGGCCAAAAAAAAAATTCCCGAGGGCGTTGCCCCTGGACCCCTAGGAGGCTTGTCCATGAGCACTACGGCTTGGGCTTGTTAGCCCAAGCCAAGCCCAAGCCTCCGCTCCATGGACTAAGCCTCGGAAAATCTCCCATTAAAAACCACGCAGCATTATTCAAGTCAGGTCATCAACCGGATCAAATAAAACTAAACTCCACAAAGCCCAACAAATCTCCCACTAGGAGAGTAGTTCAATCACCAACATCAGCCACAATCCTCCAAAAACAATCCTCATCCTCGCAACTCATCCTCCTGTACTCAAGTTAGAAGACCAATTGAAACTGTACACAACTTCAGCTTCTCAATAATGACACCCTTAGTCAACATGTCTGCCGGGTTCTTAGATCCACAAATCATCTCAAGTATTACTAGCTTATCTTCAATAAGGTAACAGATAAAGTGGTATTTTATCTATATATGCTTCGAATTTGAATGAAAAGTTGAATTTTTAGCAAGAAAAATTGCACTCTGACTGTCACTGTGTAGAATGCCCATCTCCTGCTTCTTACCTAATTCATCTAATAAGCCATGTAGCCAAATCATCTCCTTTCCAGCTTCAGTTGCTACAACATACTCAGCTTCTGTAGTAGACAAAGTAACAATCTTTTGTAGATTTGAAGCCCATGATATAGCTGTACCACTAAGAGTAAATACAAACCCAGTAGTACTCGTTCTACTATCAATATCATCAACAAAATCAGCATCTACATAACCCTGCAGTTTCAAACTTGCACATGTGAAGCAAAGACATGTATCTGATGAACACTTCAGATATCTTAGAATCCACTTGACTGCCTCCTAATGCTGCTTTCCAAGCCTACTCATGAATCTGCTCACAACTCCCATTGCATGTACGATGTCTGGCCTTGTACACACCATAGCATATATCAAGCTGCCAATAGCTGAGGCATGGGGCATCTTACTGATATGGTCCCTTTCTTCTTTTATCTTCGGTGATTGTTCCTTGCTTAATTTGAAATGACTACCCAAGGGTATGCTCACTAGTTTAGCTTCATTCATGTTGAACCTGTTGAGAACTTTCTTCACATACTCTAACTATGAAAGTTTCAGTGTACCATTAGCCTTGTCTCTAATGATTCTCATACCAAGGATTTGCTTTGCAGCTCCCAAATCCTTCATTACAAACTGTTTTGACAATTGCTTCTTTAAATCATTAATCTCCTCAATACTAGACCCTGCAATGAGCATATCATCCACATACAATAGTAAAATGATACAAGAATTGTCAAAGAACTTAACATTGCAACAGTGATCAACTTCACATCTCTTGGACCTAATTTTATGCATAAAACTATCAAATTTCTTGTACCACTGTCTTGGAGCTTGTTTTAGGCCATATAAGCTCTTTCTCAATTTGCAAACTAGATTTTCTTATCCCTGAACAATGAACCCTTTTGGCTGAACCATGTAGATGTCTTCCTCCAAGTCACCATGAAGGAATACCGTCTTCACATCTAATTGCTCAAGATGTAAATTTTCTGCAGCCACCATTCCTAGTACTAGTTTGATTGTTGACAACTTCACAACTAGAGAAAATATTTCTGAGTAGTCAATGCCCTTCTTCTGCTAGAACCCTTTGATAACTAATCTGGCCTTGTAACGCTTGCTGCCATTATGCTTATTCTTTATTCTGTATACCCACTTGTTATGCAAAGCCTTCTTTCCTACTGGCAATTCAGTCAATTCCCATGTCTGATTCCCTAACAAGGAATCCATCTCATCCTTCATGCTTGAATTTTCATCTTCCAAGGCTTCTTCATAACACTCTGGCTCACCACCATCAGTCACCAGGAGATAATTTAGAGTGGGTGAATAACGCTGTGGAGGTCTAATGGTCCTGGAAGATCTATGAACTTCAACTACAGGTGTACTCTGATCTACTTGTGAATCTACATTTTCCTTATTTTCTTCACCCCTTTTCTGGACAGTACTTTCGGTCAATTTATCTAAGTTGACAAACTCAAATTCCTTTTAATCTACCTCTGTAACATCTAACACTACAGTTGACCTATCCTTGTACATAACCCGTTCATTAAATATGACATTTCTACTTCTGATGATTTTCTTGTTTTGTTCATCTCAAAACCTATAGCCAAATTTCTCATCACCATAGCTAATGAAAAAACATATTTTAGACTTTGCATCAAGTTTACTACGAGCATCAAAATCAATATGAACATAAGAAACACAACTAAAAACTTTTAAATGTGAAAATTTTACCTCTTTACCACTCCAAATCTCCTCAGGAAGTCTGAACTCCATGAGAACTGATGGTCTTCGGTTTATCAGGTAAGCTGCAATGCTAACAGCATCAGCCCAGAAAGTTTTTGGTAATCCAGCATGCAATCTCATACTCCTAGCACGCTCATTGAGACTTTTATTCATGCATTCAGCCACACCATTCTGTTGTGGTGTCCTAGGAATGGTCTTCTCCATCCTAATTCCATGTGTAGCACAATACTCACTGAACCCTCCATCTATGTACTCTCCTCCATTATCTGACCTCAAACATTTTACTTTCAAACCTGTTTCTGTTTCAACCATGGCCTTCCACTTCTTAAAAGTTTCAAATACATCAAATTTATTTTTCAGAAAATAAACTCATACCTTTCTGATTGAGTCATCAATGAAAGTGATGTAATACCTTGAACCTCTAAGGGATGCAATCGGAGAAGGCCCCCACAAATCAGTGTATACTAACTCCAATTTTTCAGCCTTCGGTGTCCTGCTAGTTTTCAAGAAGCTCACATTTTTCTACTTTCCTAAGATGCAGCTTTCACACATATCAAAATCAATGGACTTCAATTGTGGTAGTTTTCCTCTTGACAACAGCATCTTCATCCCTTTCTCACTCATGTGACCAAGTCTACGGTGCCATAGGCTTGTATCAGTACTTGCCTTAGCAACTGCAATTGTGTCTCTTGGACTTGAGGTCATATATATAGTACCGGTCTTCTTTCCACGAGCCAATACTTTGGCTCCCTTTGTAACCTTCCAAGTACCACCAACAAATAGTATTGCATGCCCTTCATCATCAAGTTGTCCAATAGAAATTAGATTTCTCCTCAGGTCAGAAATATGTTGAACCTTCTCCAGTAACCAAACAAACCCATTGGGCAACAATATACGAACATCTCCCACACCCACAACATCCAAGGTTGTACCATCAGCCAAATACACCTTACCAAAATCACTCGCAGCAAGTTTTGTATGATTTCTCGGTGTGGAATGGTATGAAACGAACCTCCTGAGTCCAAAATCCAATCATCAAGTGGACTGTCTACTGCAAGAAGTAATGCATCCTATACCTTTTCTGTTACAGCATTAGCAGAATCATTATCATTCTTCTTCTTAGGACTTTTGCATTGCTTCCTAAAGTGACCCATTTTTCCATATTTCCAGCATTGTACTTGTTGGCTTGATCTAGATGTACTTTTATTCCAATTAGAATTTCTGGATTTTGATTTGCCCCGATTTGAATTTCTATCATTACCTTTGCCTCTTGTCTCAAGGTTTAGGGTAGAACTAGATCATGAGGTTTCACCTACTGATAGGCCAAAAATGTATTGACCCCTTGTGATGAATTAATTGATCAATTAGCCAAGTTTATTATTAATCAAATTAACATGCAAACGCGTAGTAGCACAAATAAATTACTAATTAAACTAAGTATGCAACGGAAAATAAATTGACATGGTGATTTGTTTACGAATGGGGAAAACCAACACGAGAAAAACCCCATTGGGTGATTTTAAGGTCACCACTCACAAGAATCTACTATTATCACAATAAGTGGTTACAAGTAAAGGAATCTCAGTACCTTATACCAACCTACAGTTGAACCCTTACCCCAATACCTAGTTGAACTTGTTCTGTAGTGATAATCTCTCCTTGTAATGCACGGCTCCCAGTACGTGACTAACCAATTGCATAGATCCCAGTATGCGACTTCAATTACCAATTAGAGAAGATTGTTGGCTGCAAAGTTCTTCAATTCATCCAGACGATGAAGATCAAGAAGTTGCTTGGTCATAAAACCCTATGGTGCACAAACACAGTAACTTCTTCACAAGAAAGATGAACTAGGGCAAAACTCTATCTCCAGTCACAATTTGCTTGAACAAGCTTTCACTCAATACTTGTGCAACTTGTGTTCACTTTGACGGCTCTTAAAATAATCCTTTTATATGTCTAGAGTTGTGAGAAAAGAAAGCTCAAACATACAAACACAGATTGAATGAAAAACAGAATAGAAAATCTAAATTTCATAAATCTCGACAGATACCCTATCTATCGAGCTGCTGTCGAGCCACAGGGTTGAACAGCTCTTTAAGCTAGCTATCAAGCTTTAATGACAAGCACTTTTCAGACTTGAATCTTGGACAGACTTGCATGACTTCAACACTTGATCTTGAAACAAAGTTTCTTGAAGTATTAAACACATCCTAGATCTACATAAATACAAATAAAGTGCGTTTTGTCAAAAGATTAGCCAATTACATAAAATAGTGACATATGTTCCTAACAAGTGAATCACATATGTCCTAATAATCTCTCCCTTTGGCAATCCGTGATAAAACCACAACAAACAAATGAACATATGAGAGAAGTTATAAATAACTCAACTCATATTCACTTGTTGAATACGATAAAATCTATACTAACACAAACTCTTGAAAAACTTTGCAAGAAAAGAGTCTATGGCAAGAAAGACTTTGACAACCTGTATTTTTGAAACACTTTAAACAAAACTCATCAAGGCATCTTAGTGTGAAATAGAAATAATAGATTGCATACAAGTAATAAGAAGCATGTGCATAAAGAAAGAAAAGAAACAACACATATAAGGATAGGTGAAAGAAACATACATCAACATATAAAGAAGATAAGTACAATGTATGTCAATAATGGTCATAAAACCCATATACAAGATGAATGTATCTTGAATAGAAAGAAAAGAAAAAGATACATAAAAAGATACATGTAATCCTCACCACATTCCTCAAAATATCAACACTCCCCCTAACAAAATGGTCCTATACTAACTCCCCTCCTAAGTATGACTACTCTCATATACCAAAACTACTTCCCCTTTTTGTCACGAGTGACAAAGGGTAAGAGTGTCAAGTAGACATCTCATCTACACCGGAAGAGCTAGCATCTTCATCATCATCACCCTCAGAAGCAGTAGCATTATCATCATCATCCTTAGCATCAAAAGCCTCTAAAGTATGTGGACGAGAATCAATGAAGCCACCCATGACCGCCTTCTGTCGAGTAATACGACCAACATGGATGTTCACCTAATACAACTCAGTGGAGAGTGTATCAAGACGAGCATCCATGCGCTAAAGCTGTGCCATGATGTCTCCAAGAGTCACATCGCATATAAAAGAGGAGGGAGCGGATGTGGATGGAGCAGAAGGAGTGGGAGGAGCTGCCGTACTGGATCACCTTAATCGAAACTATGCCTCGCTCCGTTTAATGATAGCGTAGTCAATAGCACACATGACAGAGAAGTGGTCGGAAGAGGGAAAAGAAACAGAAAAATGGCATAAAATCCGCATGATAGCTGAAAGGAAAATGAGCTTATCATGGGTAGTTGTATCCCTATACACATCTATAATAGAAAGAATAAAATGTGAAGGAAAATTTATAGTGAGATGCTTTAACAAGGAAAGCAAAAATTGAGCACGAGGCTCTATGTTAGAGTTATAATGAGATAGTGGGTGCAAAACAAAAGTCATCACCATATTCATGAATTTAATACTTTTAGCAAAGGTCGAACATGGTGTAAACTAACGATCACCCCAATTCGCGGGATGCTCGCAGAAAGCGGAAATCATCTCGTCTTTGGACACAATCCTCATACGCTCACAACCAGGGTAGTCAGGATGCTCTACCCTTGGGACACGAAGCACATTGGATACCAACTTCGGTGTGACAACAATTTGCGTATCTCGAATGCGAGTATGAAAAAGAGATAGTAAAGAATCAATTCCATGCATGTTAGAGTAAAACTCCTAGATCAGCACGGAAGGACATATGACCAAGATATTACACAATGACTCCCAACCCCGACTGTGAATGACATCGGGTAGGTCAGTGTAAGTGAAATCCGACAAAATGACTTTGCATTCCAAATGAACACCTCGTCGAGAAAAGTTCTCCAACAAGTCCTTTCGGGCATCCTTATCACAGAACCGAATAAAAGAGGGGGTGGGATCAGAAGAAGATGATGCCTTGGAACGAAAAGGATTCCGAGACGGAGCAGATTTACATTTTGATGCCATTGACACAGTAACATAAACAAGAGAGAGAAAGGGGGAAGAAAGAGACAATCAGAAAAGCTCCAAACAATTCAAATATACAAAAATATATTGAATGTAAGGTACGTATGCATGAAAATGCAAGAGCATGTGATGTGCAAAGTAAAAAGCATCATGGGCTCAGCCCAATCCAAACCTACCAGTACACAATCAGTTTAACATATATAACACACATCTAAATGCATGAAAATATAGTTATAATGCATGTGTGATACAATTCATGAGGTTTAAAGATCATTTAAACAAAAACCCATCCCAAAATTTCAATAAACACTCAACAATTTTGAAAAACCCCAAAATTTTTCAAAAACCCCAAAACCTAGGTCTAAATGCATGAATTGCATGAATAATGAGAGAAAAAGAGATCATACCAAGTGATTTGAAGCCAAGAAAGGCCGAAAATCACGTGGGTTGAAGGTTTTGAGAGAGAAGAGAGTGTTTGGGAGGTGAATAGGTACGGATAGATCGAAAAAATGACGATCGGATCGCGCTGAAACATATTTATAAGTGTTCAGTAATTCTCGATAGATCGAGGTGTTGAGAGGTATCGAGGAAGGTGTCGAGCTTTAAAAGCTTTGATAGATTCAGCTATCGAGAGGTGTCCAGGCAGGTGTCCACAGCAACCAAAGCTCGATGGATCAAGGAGGTATCGAGGAGCTATCGAGGGGATAGGAGATTTCTCGATCAATTCACCTAACTATCGAGAGGTGTCGAGATTGCGATAACAATCAACAGAAGAGCTCGACAGATGGGCTAGGTATCGAGAGGTATTGAGGAGGTGTTGAGATTGCTTAAAAATAATTTTTCAAGAAGGGAAAAACATAGATATGAATGCAATCAAACATGCAACTCAACCAAGGATCCAAATAACATTTTAACCTCTCAAAAACATCTCTTAACAATAAAAATGTTAAGCACATAGATCCCAAAACACACACACACACACTAAACAAGTTTAACCCATTTTATATTTCAAAAACAAGTTAAGATGGTTTAGTGAGCATACATTAACACATGTAAAACCTTGTGATGGCCAAATCATATTGTACTCGCACATGTATCAAGAGTAGCAAGGAATATTGTGTGTAGTGTGTGAAAAACATCGCAAGATTGCATAAGTGTATACATGTTATGACGAGTTGAGATATGAGAAAATCATTTTAACTCACACACAATCATAACTATTTGATAAGGACAATTATCTTCGAGGTATATCCTATAACTCTCACATCTCCTAGAATACACGTTTGCAATCATATATAAAGCATTTTGATCGTTTTCTTTTTATTTTTCTTTGCATATTTTTCTTTTAAGCAAACCATGCATGGGCATATAAGAGATAGAAAAGAAATACGCAATTATGTTAAGCATTTGACATTCCAATTTTGCTATGTCGAAGCACACAAATGTCATTCATGATTGGCAGGCAACAGTGGTGAGATGATTATTTATGCCTTTCTCTTAGGATTTTCTAGTCCTTCCCATCAAAAAGAGTAATACGAGTGTTAAATACAAGAGATCACTTAACCTTACTCATCACAAACACGAGCCACAAAACTCACTTGCTTAGTTGTACATAGAGATGCTCATCTAAACTACAAAAGATACAAAGTTTAGAAAACTTCATTTCAATGGCCATCCAAGGTACACAAGTACCAATGTACACAAAACACACACTATTTTTGTATTTTTCTGATTTTTCAATTTTTTTTATATGAAAAAAAAAATAAACAAAACTGAAAGCAAACAAAAACAGGTTAATCAAAGCAAAGCATAAAAACTAGACTGACTCAAAACTTGAAAGCGAAACACACAAGCAATGCAAACAAAAACAAGAAGGGAGAGAGAGAAGAAGTGACAGAATCACTTGGAACCATTTTCCTTTCACACTTTGGAGGAACCTTTCCTTTGATTAAACCCTTGAACCGGCAGTGAGGGGGAAGAATTGAAACCATTCAAGTTCGAAAGGAACATGAGGACTTTGAGAAGATCTCCAAGGGGAGAAAACGAGGATGGAAATTGATTCTGGTTTCTCGATGCGATCATGTCATTGCTTTATTGAGTGGCTAGCCACTTATAGCAATTAGGTAGAGTATGACCGGATACTACACAGTGATGATAAAGATGCTGCTTCTTTTGTTTAGGCTTTTGAGAGTTAGTCTTCTTAGCCATAGGGTTTTTAACTTCCTTCTTATCTTGCTTAGGGGGTGCTCCTAAGATAGATTTACCCTTGTCTATGTTCTCACTAGCTACATCATTACTAGGAGGAACAAAAACAGTAGTACTAGAAGAAGCAATATTAGAAGGAGAGAAATCATACCCTAAACCGGTTTGATCTTCATCTCTTCGAAGCTAGTAGTGAGCCTTTGAAGTTTCGAGTCCTTGACAACCTTTGTTCCTTCATAGGTTGTCTAGAGAATGGTCCATGCTTCCTTAGCAGTTTTAGTGAAGGATATCTTGTTGAAGTCCTTATTGATGACCGCACTAAATAAAGCATTCAACGCTCTGCTGTTAAAGTTCACCGCCTTGATCTTGGCTTCATCCCAATCTGCCGGCGCTTCCTTTGGCTTAGTCTAGCCAATCTCTACAGTTTGCCACACCTTCTCATCCAGAGACTGCAAGAAAGCTTTCATGTATACTTTCTAGTATGCATAATTAGTACCATCAAATAAAGGAGGTATAATGAGAGACTGTCCTCTATCCATGACAAACAGTGGTCAATGGATCAACACAGCAAAGATTAAAACCTAATCAAAGTGTGCCTGCTCTGATACCACTTGATAAGCCAAAAAAGTATTGACCCCTTGTGATGAATTAATTGATTAATTAGCCAAGTTTATTAATTAATCAAATTAATATGCAAATGCGTGGTACCACAAACAAATCACCAATTAAACTAAGTATGCAACAGAAAATAAATTGACATAGTGATTTATTTATGAATGGGGAAAACCAACATAGCAAAAACCCCACCGAGTGATTTTAAGGTTATCACTCCTGAGAATCCACTATTATCACAACAAGCGGTTATAAGTAAAGGAATCTCAGTACCTTATACCAACCTACAGTTGAATCCTTACCCCAATACCCAATTGAACTTGTTCCGTAGTGACAATCTCTCCTTGTAATGCATGGCTCCCAGTAAGTGACTAACCAATTGCGTCGATCCCAATACGCAACTTTAATCACCAACTAGAGAAGGTTGTTGGCTGCAAAGTTCTTCAATTCATCCAGAAGATGAAGATCAAGAAGATGCTTGCTCACAAAACCTTATGGTGCATAAACACAGCAACTTCTTCTCAAGAAAGATGAATTAGGGTAAAACTCTGTCTTCGGTTACAATTTGCTTGAACAAACTTTGCTCTAACTTATCTAAGTGCGGAAACAAGAGTAAATGAAGTGTAATCAACCGATACTACTCTAGTGCATAAACAAGAACAACAAAAAATAAACGTAAAGCACAAGAGTAAGGGAAGAAAGATGCAAACACAAGATAACACACCAATGTGTTATCGAAGAGGAAACCGAAGAACTCGGCAAAAAACCTCTCCACCGCTCTCCAAGCGGTAAATCGATCCACTAGACAATAAGTTGGGATGCACGAATGGCAAGAGACCCTCTAAGCCTAATTTACCTAATGTACCTAAACCCTCCAAGTTCCTACTCCAACAAGACTTCTTGGAATCGTGTCTTGTCTAGCTTTCCAAATTCTGCAATACGCCCGATTGCATCCACCAAGCCTCACTGACTTCTTTTGGCAAATCCCCAAAGCTTCCCAAGCTCCAAAGTAGTCACTACACTTTGAAAAGGTGTGGGTTGTGTTTGGGTACAAATCTCCTCTAAAGGTATATCAATGGGAGAGGGAAGGAGAAGAGACTACAATGATTTCTCACTAAGGATGAATAGCTCTCTCTCTCTAAAGGATGGGTATGTGTGTTGTAGAAAACCTATTTAGGGTTTTTCTCTCGGAATGGCCTCCACTATATTTATGGGTAACGAGGGTATGTATAGTATAGGTGAAGGGTAAGAAAGTCACACTTAAAATTTCTTCAGGTAGAATGTTTCCCGACTACCTCGTGGGAAGGCCTTACCCGTGAGACACTCGCGAAACTGACAGCCTGGCACGACTCTTCAACTTCCAGTCATGTGCTTCTCACGTGGCTACTTCGTAGGTTAGCTTCTTGCGAGCTTCTCGTGAAATCCACTTGATCTTCAATTAAGCTTGAGTCTTCATTAACTTAATACTAAACCCAATACAATAAAATCCCACAAAAAACAAGGAACAAAATTAAAGCAATTACAACACTTTTTGTCATGGAATAAAGCCAACATAAAACATAATTGTAAATCACAAACTTTACAGATCTCATCATCAAAATCAATTTCTACAGACGACAATTGATTTGTGATAGTATTAAATTCATTCAGATGTTGTGCTACTAATGCGTTCTTTACCATCTTCAGATTGAATAGTTTCTTCATCAAATGCACCTTGTTGTTTGTTAACGGCTTTTCATACATACCAGACAAAGCCTTCATCAGATCTGCTGTGGTCTTCTCCTTTACAACATTGTGTGCAACAGATCTAGACAAAGTTAACTTGATAACTTCTAGTACCTGTCTGTCAAAAAGAGCTCATTCCTCAGCCTTCATAGTTTCAGGTTTTATCCCTAAAAGTGGCAGATGCAATTTCTTCCCATAAAGATAATCTTCAATCTGCATCCTCCAATACATGAAGTCTGTGTCATCGAACTTTTCTATTCCAGACGCTTTTCCTGTTTCCTCTGCCATTGCTCCCACTCAAACCTAACCCTAGGCTCTGATACTAGTTGTTTTGAATTAACCCGAAATTCTCAACCTATGAGAAATAATAAATAGAGAAAACAGACGCCAAAGAAAAACAATCACACGCACAATATAATATTTATGTAGTTCGGCAATTTGCTTATGTCCACGGAATTGCAGGGATTTCACTATAATTAGGGGAAAAAATACAAGTGCAATCGTACAGTTTCTTTTCTCTCTCAAAAACTACAACAACAAAACCCTAATCACCAGAGCTGCATTTTCTATATCCTATGCACAAGATTCACAATGGGCTACAAAACGGGCCAAAAAATATTCCCGGGGTTGTTGCCCTCGGACCCCTAGAAGGCTTGTCCATGAGCGCTACGGCTTGGGCCTGTCAGCCCAAGCCTTCATTCCATGGACTAAGCTTTAGAAAATCTCCTATTAAAAACCACGCAACATTATTTGGGTCGGGTCGGGTCATCAACCGGATCAAACAAAACTAAGCTCCTCAAAGCCCAACAATTTGTAGCTCTTACATAGAGTTTTTCTAGAATTTTAAATATGACCATTTAAAAAATGTGAAGTATGACAACATTCAAGCGTTTTATTTATCCATTAATGTTGTTTGAAAGTTTCTAAATAGACCTCATTATTGACTTTGTAATAAACACATCCTAAAAGAAACATCTTTTAACACAAACACATACTTGTGTGTGTGTGTGTGTGCTACTTCAAGTATGAGAAAACGCACCCAAAACGTTTTACAAAAGATTTGTAGGCAGGCAACAACACTTCAGCAACCGCAAGCCTTAGAGACTCGCAACTCAGCGTCAGGAACTGTCCACTGAGATCGCTTTTGAAGAAGTTCCTCGTATTGCATATTGAACGTCTTGAACCTGAGAAATCCCACCATGTCCGAACATTTGTGACAAAAATTACTTGAAAAACTTCCATAAAGATTTTACTCGTTATCAACTTGTCTTTCACCAAAGCTCTAGAAACTCCACTACTATTTCCTCCATCACCACCTAGTGAACTCCCACCTCCGGATGAGGTTAGGCCTTGGATAGTGAGGCACTGAAGAATATGCAAAGGAAAAAAGCACCTACATTTAGCAATACGAAACCAAGTTCCTTTCCATATCAATATTTTAAAGAGAAATAAGTATTCCAATGCATTAAGCATATTCAGGACAGGTTACATATCGAGGGTGTTCTGATTCTCAACCATTTAGGACAGCATAAGATGTCAAACTTCAGAGTATGAACTCAAATTAACAATGTAAGCTCCTTCAAGTTTGATTGATAGCTGTAAAAATTTGGTAAATAATCTTAAGTCAATCATTTGATTGACATTAGTAGTTAAATCAGACAAAAAATTAAACTGCTCAACTCTCCAAAGGCAAAATAATAATAACCTAACATATAGGATTATGGCAAGATGAAATCTCATAAAAATATGTGCAATTTGACATATCTGAATTCTTTGTGGGCTATAGTTCTAGGCCATGGGTCTTTAGTCTAATAGCATGTAAGCTCAGTAAATGAGCTTTCAAGTGTGTTTGGCATCCGCTTATAAATTAAGCTTTTAGGTTTTTTTAGCTTTTAGGTTTTTTTAGCTTTTATGTACAAATTTTTAAAACCTCATTTTTTCTCGTCTTTTCTAACACTTTCAAATTTTATTTAAGATACAAGTATACTTTAGCACACTTTCAGCAAAAAGTTAAATAAGTTATTCCGAAACAGACACTTCTTTTGGCATTTTTTAGTTTCTCAAAGTTAAATAATTTTTTAATTAGAATCCTAATGTCTTCTCTTTCTCTCTCCCTTTAGTGTTACTGTTCACAAGCCTGAACAACTTCTAATTTCAGCCTTTTTCTTTCCCTCTGCTTTTTCCTACCAATTTTAATGTTTTTCACAACCTTGCGATAGACTCAATTTTTCAACTCTCTTCCAACCCTAAATCAAGCCTTTTTCTCCTACCAATTTAAAACCCTTAAATTCCATGCATTTTCTTTACCCACTAGCCACCAAATAGCCCCTGATCATACTTTAGAACACTTTTTTAACGGAATGCTTGATACTATAAATTCTTCCGGTATAAAAATGGTCGCCTGTAAATACCCACCAAAAAAAGAAAAGGAAAAAAAAAGCCAAAGAATAGTTGCTTGTAATCCAAGAGTTTTCCTTTCCACATACTTCTTAGGAACTACCAAAATTGCCCTTCAAGTCTCCTTTCTAGGATCTTCTATAAATATTCCTCACAAGGCTTTCTATTGAATTGTTATGTCAATAAGAGAGAAGCTCTCAACCTTATTTTAAGGCAGCAGCACCTCCCAACAAATTAGAACATGAAAGCAAAGTCTGACACAGCTAAAAAATTAAAAGTGAAAGAACAAATATAAAAGGATAAGAATAAAAAATAAAGATTTAAACAATGAAAGATACTAATATAAAGATACATTTTTATTTTTGTTTTATAGGTGGATACACGTGAAGTCACTATGGCTTTAATGGCTCAATCATCAACAACTAGAACAAAATAGAGGGTCTGTTTGGATACAACTTATTTTTGCTGAAACTGAAAACTGAAAACACTGTAGCAAAATAATTTTTAAATGTATAAATAGTGCTGTGGGACCCATTTTTAATTAAAATTTGGTTAAAAAAAGATGTTTGTGGGTCCATGAACAGTACACGAGACCCACAAACAATGTCATTTCAGACCAATATGTGGATGTCCAAAGTGCTAGTGGGTCCCACGCACAGTGCACGGGACCCACTGGCAGGTTTGTCCCCCAACGTGAAACCAACTTCAGGTAAAAAATAAAGAGAAAACGTGAAGTAGAAAAACGCAAACATAAATAAGTCCAATCCAAACCGCACCAGAATGTATGAAACTAGATTTTACCCTGCCACAAAAAATGGGATTATAGGAATAACATAGCTTGCCAAAGGATGGATAGTTCCATCCAAGACAGTAGTTTTAGTTGCATCCTTTTCAACAGCTTCTTCAAAATTTCCAATGGTCTTCTGAGCTGTCTGAGTGAGCTGTTTTCTCAAACCAAATGCGGAATCTCTTATTTCACTGCAAGCCTTACCTTTGAAAATCATTTCAATCTGCAAATAAATTCAGTTACCTAAGTTAATAAACTGATTTGTAGGTAGCACTATTGAAATATGACTGCATACAAAGGGCAACTACTAATTAAGCATAAGAACCTGTTAAACCTTGAAATCCTTTACAACTGAAATAAAAGGTAGATATTATGTAAGAAAGACATGATTAAATGATATATAGTGTAAATTATTTCATCGAATATAATCACATACCCAGAATTAGGGTAATGTAGAAACCATACCATTCTATATAGGACCGAAACAAAAGGGAAGCCTATAGATGATTTCAAAATTAAAGAATATTTAAATTGATATCTTTAAAAGATTAATAGGTAGCACCAAAGAATAAAAGGCTTTTTGCAAAATTTATCTTCTTCTCCTGGCTCTCATAAATTGTCAATTTCTTTCTTCAATTAAAAGAAACACATTTTGAATTTTTTGGGAATAATTTACATAATCAAAGAAAAGCATCTGTCTAAAGAACCAAGTAAGTAAATACATACATTTTAAGCAAAATTTATCCACCTCATATTGAACAACAGATTGGGAGAGAGGGTTGCAAAGCTCTTTATTCTAAGAGTAGAAATTTTATCAAAATATCACTCCCTACATCCTTTTCTTAATTGGTTCTCTATCCCATTTTATAATGTCCAAAAATATGATCTTTTAAAAGTTAGATATATAAGGATATATAAGGTACACAAGATATGTACAAGAAATTTCTTTAAAGAGGGATTCTTTGAAAACTATGAATGGATTACAATCAAAATGAGAGGAATTCTATGAAGTATACGATAGAATGGATACCACTGGCTCCAAGGATCCTAGACTTTTTAAACAACAATCTCAGAAACAAAATTTTCAGCACCATCCAAAATAAAATGAAATAACTATGAATTTTCCCAGTAGCCTTGTCATCTTCCCTGGTCCCAATGAGTCATAAGCAGCAATCTTAGTGCAGGTTTCTATGGATTAGTAATATTTACTGTTGGTGCAAATACAATGATAATGGAAATAACACAATGAGAAACTGAATAGTACTTCTGAATATTATTAATTCAATGAGAAAAATTACACAACACTATTTGGATTGAGGCGTGGCACTCGCTCTTTTTAAGGAGATTCAAGCCCACCAGAAAGAACACCTTTCCTTGCCAAGAACCTCTCTATTTTTTTTAATGTATATTGTAGTAACTTGGATTGGGTCTGAATGAGTCTATTCAAAGGCTCAATGGGCCTCACGAAATTACAACCCAATTTATTTTGATTAATTAGGTCCATTATTCTGCTGTAGTGGGTATTATAAGATTAATTGTTGGATATTAATCTAATGGGCTGGAGTTACACAATTAATGGTGAGATAAGGAGTTTCTGAAGAATGAAAAGGCCCAAACGGATAGTCCACTAAGTGGGTTAATGGCTCTTCATTGTCCATAATAAAAATGGAGTATTAATTCGGGCCATTTACTCACCAACGAAAATGGTAATTACTTTGAATGGGCTATCAAGTAGGAGGATCCAAGAGGCTAATTCATTTCCATTTTTGATACCTCCACCCTTCACCTCCCCTTTGCACACATATCTAGCCCAATATCTGAGACAATTCATGTTAGCCCATTAATCACCACAATTAAAAAGAATAAAATAGTCTCTCTCCTTTTCAATGTGGGATTAAACATTTTTACTAATTCCTCATCTTTCATATTCACTCTCATATCTTTGCATTTATGTTCTAACATTTATTCATTTTAATTATTTAATATTAAAATGCTCCAACAATCCCCCACTCATTTTAATATTAAATTTTTTAGTTAAAGAGAGATTACCAGGCAAAGATGGGACACTATGCATCATGAAGGTGTGCTCTACATTGAACCTTCACTTAGTAAAACAGCGATCTCAACTCTAGGGTTGTAGTGGTCTCCGACTTGAACTAGGGCTGCTTTAGGGAAATTAAGCGTCACTGCTTACACATAACAACCTAGGTGTTGACATGAGCTTTTATAGCTAGCACTTTATGGCCGTATGTTGATCCCGGTTCCATGAGTGTATTTGAGATTAAGTCCAAATCTCATAGGGAGCGGCCCTACCCCCACACTCACATAGGTGAAATTTTGTCAAGGGTGCTCTTGTAATTCTAACAACCCACTCATACGATCTACAAATTTCATTAAGAGTTTTTTACTCATCCTCTTCACATTGCAGAATAAATGCACTTACATTATAGGGATGAATAATTAAAAAATTATTTACAAAATAAATAATTAAAAAAATAAATAGTGCATTTTTTACGACCATTGTATGATTCGTTTTTCCCATTGAACCTAATTCTCAAGATCTCTGGTCCTTGGGTTGGGTATCCTCATATATGGCTCATGATTCTATGGACTTTAGTCCCATCCCCCTCAACTCCAGACCCTATCTTTTGCCAAGGCCTTAGTAAATGGATCTACAAGATTATCATTAGATTTAATACAATCCACAATTATAATGCCACTACTTAAATAAGATCGCACGGTACTGTGCTTTCTTCTTATAGGTCTGGATTTAGCAGTGTAGTAATGGTTTTCAACTCTACCAATTGTGGCAGTGCTATCACAATGAATTAATATAGGTGGAATTGGCTTTTCCTAAAGTGGAATTTCATATAACAAATCTCTGAACCAATTTGCTTCTTCACTAGCTGAAGCTAATGCTATTAATTCAGCTTCCATTGTTGAATTAGCAATTATTGTTTGCTTTTTAAATTTCCAACAAATAGCACCACTACCTAAGGTAAAAATATAACCAGTGGTAGAGAAAGAATCACCTGACAAAGTATTCCAATCAGCATCACTAAAACCTTCAATCACAGCAGGGTACTTTTTATAAAATAAGCCATAGTTTTTGGTACCAATTAAATATTTTAGGACTTGCTCAATAGCTAGCCAATGATCTTTACTAGGCTTGCTAGTAAATCTACTTAGCACTCCTATTGCATATGCAATGTCAGATCTAGTACAATCAGTAGCATAACGCAAACTACCAATGATGCTAGCATAATCCTTTTGATTAAAAATCTCATCATCATTATTCACAAGAAATAAATGAACACTAGAATCAAAAGGAGTAGCTACACTTTTATGATCATGAAAATTATATTTTCTCAATATTTTCTCAACATAATGTGATTGATCAAGAAATATTCCATCACATGCTTTTGTAATTTTCATGCCCAAAATAAAATTAGCCTCACCAAGATCTTTCATATCAAAATGGCTTTTAAGCATATTTTGTCTCATTTATAACAAGCATATTTGAGTCAAAAATCAACATATCATCCACATAGAGGCTAATAATAACATGTAAATTATTCCATGATTTAGAATAAATACATTTATCACATTCATTTGATTTATAACCATTCTCAATCATGCAGGAATCAAACTTTTCATGCCACTACTTAGGTGCTTGTTTTAAGCCATATAGGGATTTAGTTAGCTTACATACCTTGCTTTCTTGTCCAGGCTCTACAAAGCCTTCGGGTTGATCCATATAAATCTCTTCCTCTAGATCCCTATTTAGAAAAGTAGTTTTTACATCCATTTGATGAGTTTTCAAATCAAAAATTGCAGCAATAGCAATTAACAATCTAATAGATGTTATTCTTGCTACTGGAAAAAATGTATCAAGGAAATCAAGAACAGCTTTTTGTTTAAAGCCTTTTGCAACAAGTCTAACTTTAAACTTATCTATTGATCCATCTAGTTTCAACTTTTTTCTAAGGACCCATTTACAACCTATGGTCTTACAACCCAGTGGAAGATCTACTAATTTCTAATAAAACTAATTTCCAAGTTCTATTAGAAATTAGAGATTCCATCTCATCATTTACAGCCTCTTTCCAAAATATAGCATTAGGTGATGTTAAAACCTCTTTTAAATTTTGGTGATTTTCCTCAATGTTTAAAACATAATAATTAGGACCAAAATCCTTTTCAACTCTAGCTCTTTTACTCCTTCTAGGTTCCATTTCAAAATTTTATTGATTTTGTAAATGTGAAGTAGAAGAACTAGGTTGTGACAAAATATTTTCTTCACCCTCACTATTTTTAAATTTAAAAGGAAATTTTTCTTCATGAAAAATTGCATCACCAGACTCAAAAATTATTTTGTTTTCAAGATCAAAAAAATCTATAGGCTGCACTATTAATCACATAACCAAAAAAAGCACAGGTAGTAGCTCTTATACCTAATTTAAGCATTTTAGGGTCAGTAAGCCTTACTTAAGCAAGACAACCCCATACTCTCAAATATCCCAAATTTGGCTTATGTCCTTTCCACATCTCAAAAGGTGTGGTGTGTGACTTTTAATGTGGCACCCTATTCAAAACATGACATGCAATTAAAATAGCTTTACCCCTAAAAATGTAAAGGTACATCAGATTCAATTAACGTGGCATTTGTTAACTCAATTAAAGTTCTATTTTTTCTTTCAGCCACACCATTAGAAGCAGGTGAATATGGTGCAGTAGTTTCATGGATAATTCCCAAAGACTGAACAAATGAGTTGAATGAACTTGATTCATACTCATGGCCTCTATCACTTCTTATTCTTTTTATTTTTCTACCAAATTGATTTTCAACTTCTTTTATAAAATCTTGAAAATTTTCAAAAGCATCACTTTTATTTTTCAACAAATAAATAGTTGTATATTTTAAGAAATCATCAATAAAAGTGATAATATATCTATTTCCTCCATGAGTTAAAATTCCCTCAAATTCACATAAATCGGAGTGAATTAACTCAAGCAATTCGGTATTTCTTACAACACTTTTATGAGGCTTTTTTGTAATCTTAGCTTGACTACAAGTTTCACATTTTTCAAAATCTTTTGACAGTCTTGGAATTAATCCTAAACTACTCATGATTCCCACATATCTACTATTTATATGACACAAACGAGCATGCCAAAAATTAATAGAAGAAAGCATATAAACTAAACTGGTAGATGCTTTATTATTCTCAACATTCAATTTAAACATTCCATCACAAGCATAACCTCTGCCCACAAATAATCCCTTTTTAGTGATTACATAATTATCAGATTCCATAGTTTGCTTGAAGCCAGCCTTGTTAAGCAAAAAACTTGACATCAAATTCTTCCTCATAGACGGAGTGTAAAGTATATCTTTCAATGTTAGCACACGTCCAGAAGTGAATATCAATTCAACCTCACCACTCCCAAGAACCTTGGCTTTGCTAGAGTCACCAAGCATAATAATTTTTTCTTCTTCAAAAGGAGTGTACAACTTGAGCCAAATTTTTATCACAGCAGGCGTGCCTATTAGCACCAGAATCTGGCCACCACCCTTCAATATATTACACCATATTGATGTCTGTAATCATAACCACTAAAGGCTCTTCGGTTACGTTAGCCTGCGGGACAAATTCACGTTTCCGAAATTTGCAAAATCGAGCAATATGCCCACTCTTGCCACAAACAAAACAGGATCTATTAAATTGATTTTGTGAAGGGGATCCTTGGTTCTTATTGTAATTTTTATTCGGGCTTCCCCTTCCTTGAGGTCTATTATTATTTTTAAAGTCTCTCTTTTTAGGCTTCAATTGACCATTTCTAGGAAAATGATTTTTGGGCATATTATTATTGGCTGAAATAAGGTTTACCGTTGTGGTGGAATTACCATTGCTCTCTTTTGTCATAAGTGTATTTTGTCCTCTAGCCTCCTCCTCCACACAGATGCGTGTGATCAAAGTCTCCAAGGATGTCTCCTTTTGTTTATGCCGCAAAGTCTTTTGGAACTCCCTCCAAGATTATGGTAGTTTATCAATTATGCCGGCTACCACCAAATTGTCTCCAATCTTTATGCCTTCGGATCTCAATTCTACCACGATCATTTGAAAGTATTGTGCTTGATCCACCACCGATTTTCCATCCACCATTTGGTAACGGAAAAATCTACTAGCAGCATACTTCTTTGCACCAGCCTCCTCGGTATCATACTTGCTTTGTAATGCTTTCCAAATTTTCTTAGCAGAATTATAAGTTGTATCATAAAAATCATAGAAATGATCGACAAGACAATTCAAAAGATAAGAGCAGCAATTATATTCATCTTTTTGTATACTTATCTATTTTTTCTTGATGGAGACTATATTCTTCCTCACTCATCTCATCGGTAGGAACTTTTGATGGATTCTTATAAGTGAGGATGTAGGAGACTTTGAGAAGACTCAAGTAGAAGAGGACCTTTCCTTTCCACCTCTTGAAGTGGGCTCCCTTAAAGCGAAAGGGCTTGTTGAGATCTCCAATAAGCTCGTTTGATTTCTCTTGTGTAGGCTCCATGTGTTAAATCTCCTTAAAATTGTTGGTGCAAATATAATAATAATGGAAATAACACAATGAGAAACTGAATAGTACTTCTGAATATTATTAATTCAATGAGAAAAATTACACAACACTATTTGGACTACGGCGCGGCACTCACTCTCTTTAAGGAAATTCAAGCCCTTGATTGACTAAACTTTGTAACTAGTACAGACCTTCTCTAACTTGTCTCCAATTTATTCTGATTAATTAGGTCCATTATTCTGTTGTAGTGGGTATTATAAGATTAATTTTGGATATTAATCTAATGGGCTGGAGTTACACAATTAATGGTGAGATAAGGAGTTTTTGAAGAATGAAAAGACCCAAACGGACAGTCCATTAAGTGGGTTAATGGCTCTTCATTGTCCATAATGAAAATGGAGTATTAATTCGGGCCATTTACTCACCAACGAAAATGGTAATTTCTCTGAATGGGCTGTCAAGTAGAAGGATCTAAGAGGCTAATTCATTTCCATTTTTGATACCTCCACCCTTCACCTCTTCCTTGCGCACATATCTAGCCCAATATCTGAAACAATTCATGTTAGCCCATTAATCACTGCAATTACAAAGAATAAAATAGTCTATCTTCCTTTCAACGTGGGATTAAACATTTTCAATAACTCCTCACCTTCCATATTCACTCCCATATTTTTATATTTATGTTATAACATTTATTCATTTTAATTATTTAATATTAAAATGCTCCAACATTTACTATACCTCCCGCATTATCTCATACATGTCCAAAAGTACAAATAACTTCTCTGGTGATCTCTTGCTCTTGGCAATCACATCCCCAAAACTAAGCAGCACTGAAACACTACTTGCAATGACCTCACCAAAACACTGATCCTTGAGAGAATCAAAGCCTTCAAATATTTGATCACAAACTATCCGCTCTCTAGCATAAAGCAATTTGACCTGTTCATGCATAACCATATATTCAGAACATGAAAACTGCCAAATTTGTTCAAATTCTAGACAAGTACTTACAGCACTACGCATGAAATGAATCCAATTCCCAATTTTGGCCTCCAAAACCTCCCATTGCATCTTCTGAACATCCTCTTTGCTAAGTTTTTCAACTCCCAATTTTTGAAGGCTTTCTTCTAGAATTGAAGAATGAGTATCCCTCAACAAAACAAAAGAGTACTTGTTGAACATCTTGATACTTCAACTTAAAAATAACATGGTTGTGTGGGTACTCAAAATTATGGAGTCCACTAGGGATCTTCATCTCCATCATTCTATGCTATCCAAAATCATATTTCTTTATCACTTCCTTCACTAACATGTCCTTATATTATTACTTTCTCCAATGTTATGTGTGCATCCAATTCTACACCATATATATTATAATGCATATATCATATGGGATTAGATCAATGAGGGAAAATAACAATGCATACATATGTCAATTATCTAGAACGCATCTCTATGAAAATAATGATATAATTACAATGCCAATGAAGGATCAAGCAAACAACATGGGAATTGCATAGTGGATTAGTTTTAATAATCCTAATATATACACAACCTTCAACTGCTAAACAAACTTAGATTTCCCAAATATGAACTTAGCTGAGCATGGTCTACAATTCTCAAATTGTTATCACGGAGTCCTAGTTGTTTACCCCCCCTTTTTTGGCTTACATATAATTTTATTAGATACTCTAAATTCAAAGTCCTAGTAACCTGGAAGAATCCTATTAGGTAGCTTCTCAAGTAAGGTTAATGGAATTTTGAGTAAGAAGATGGTTTCCTTGCTCTATCTTCTCTCCTCTTTGTTCAACTTCTTTTTTATAATTCTTATGAAACTCTATATTTTATTTTAAAGATAAACATAAGTCATGCTTCCATGAAAGAATGAATCCATAACCTGGATGGCCTTTAGTAGTTTCAAATTTTCTTTAGTTTATAAACCATAAATCCTAGTCTGATCAAAGATAGGTAAGAAATCAACCTTTCAGAAAACATTGCAATGAATTTTTTTTTTTTTTTTTTTTTTTTTTTTTTTTTTTTTTTTTAATTTCTCTTAGTGTGATTGGTTTTTTCCAAAATCTGATTGCTAAAATAAACTAGATGTGATTTGTGTAGGCCTTTATATCATTATCCTCCTTTCCTTCATAATTCCTTGCCGAACAAATCTGATTTGTTGGCTATACCAAATCAAACCAGAACCCTTTTGTTTCTTTTATTTATTTATTATTATTATTTTTTTTTTGGATTAGGAAAAACCAAGAGAAATCAGTCAGACAGATTTGTCACCCTATGCCAAAGCAACTGAGAGCCCTTCCATAGTTGGAATTTGAAATTTGATGGGTCAACCAACACAGAGATGGGAATTTGGTATTCAAAGTTCAAGGTGGTCTACACCTAATATTGCCAAAATGTTTTGCATTGCATTGGCTTGTGGAACCAAAGTACTATACCTTTTTCCTTATCTTACCCTTTCTTAAAATAAAAAGTTCTATTTTTTAGAAAAATAATGAAACTATTCCACATCTAAAAGCATTAATATTTGTGCACTCAAAACTAAGCAGCAATGATCCAGGGAAAAAAAAATTGTAAACTTCAGCTGAACCATACCACCTAAATACTAGTGACACCTGGCAGCCTAGAGTTGTAAAGATATATACACTGAGAAGTCTTTTTTTTTTTTTTTTTTTTTTTGGATAGGTAAAATTAAGAACTTTATTAATAGAAGAGAAGCACACAAACTATTCCTATGGTACACAGGACATGTACCAAAGGAAACAAAACATTAAGTAAAAGAACACAAATCTAAAAATTCCCAAAAAGAGGGGGTATGAGGACCGCTCATTGCACTCATCCAATTAAACAGTAAGCACGAAAACCCATTTCAGTTCAAATGAAAGTTCTAAGATTTTTTTCTCACAAAATAGTCCACATGATGGATTGGGGAATTGCTGCCAAATAATTGCTGCCCAACACCTGCCACCCACCCCTCTATTCCAACAAGCTAGTAGATCCACCACTTGCTTAGGCGTCACTCAAGAAACCCCAAAGAGGCTAAACACAAACGTCCACAAATTATATGCATAAGAGCAGCAAAGGAGTAAGTGACCCACTGATTCCCAACTATTCTTGCACATGCAATATCTATTGACAATGTAAATATTCCTCTTCAAATTATCCAAAGTGAGAATCTTTCCCCTAGCCTGTTCAAGTAAAAAAAGCCACTTCAGAAGGAACTTTCACCCTCTAAATACTTTTCCAAGCGAAGGCATGACTTCCTCTAGTCGTTAAGGCTCTATAATATGATTTGAACTTAGAAAGATCCATTCTTTGTAGGCTTCCACACCATTTTATCAACCCCATTCCGATCAATATTAGTGGAATACAATAAAGCAAGGAAAGAATGTAAACTCTCAAACTTCCAATCCCGGATAGAATGAGTAAAATGAATATCCCAATGAATAAACCCATTCTGTCCACCCAAAACAGCAGCTAAAATTGCATCCTTCCTCTAAGCAATCCTATACAACATAGGCAAAGACACTCGAAGAGGAATGTCACTGCACCACATGTCATCCCAAAAATGAATAAGGGAGCCACTTACCACCTCAAACTGTACACTGAGAAGCTTTTATTTTTATTTTTTGAGAAGATTTAAGGAGATATCCTTTAAGAGGAAATTTGGCATTTAGCATTACTTTAGCAACTATTTAATTAGTTGTCAAGTTTGCAAACTAGCATCTCAAGGCTCTGAAACTCGAGTTCAGTGAAGGAACTCGAGTCTCTAAGCCTTGAGTTCAAAGTTGTGGATGAAAAAAATCTACGTGGTACTCGAGTTTCGCTGAAGAAAGATCTAGGTTTGTGCATACTAGGTATGTTCCTGCCGTGGGTCTTTTTCTCTATACACGCTCTATGGAACTCGAGTCTCTACACATGGATTATTTATCTACATTAGCTTGGAACTCGAGTCTCAAAGGCTCGAGTTTCTTCATTGAACTTGAGTCTCAAAGGATTGAGATACTAATTTGCTAAAATGTTTTGAAAATATGCCAACTAACGAAATAGTTGCTAAAATAATGATTAAATGGCAAATTTGCTCTATCTTTGAAAGGTAGAAAGGATAATGTGGCTTCTTACCTGCCTTGAAACTTTGCCAATTCCAATCCCATCATAAATCCCATTTCCCAAACATTCCATAATACTTAGTGCCATTATTCTATTCTAAGTAAGTCTCCTCACACCCCACGTTGAGCCCACCAACTGCCCCAAAAGCCACCAGTCGATGTTGGTGATGGGCTATTTGTTGGCATCGTTTGTTCTACCCATCACCTTGATAGGTTCAATTTGGTTGCCTAGGAAAATAACCACTTACAAGAGTAAAATTCAAATTCTAAAATTTCAGGGTGTAAAATCTAAATACTCCCAAACTTTAGAGGTGTAGTTTGCAATTTAGCTAAGACTTAAAATCATAAGCTTTGTAACTTAACTGGCCATAGCATCCAAAATTTAAATCCTCACTCTCCTGTTGTAACTATCAAATTATAAAAAAGAAAGGATATAGTTTCAAATAAAAGTTAGAAAAAAAAATGTTAAAGGTAATTTTTCACTACTTTTTAACCCTTTTTTTTTTTCAATGATTAGACCGACCATTAACACTACTATTGTGAACCAACCTAAAAAATCAAGAAACCATCCAACAGTCAGGAAGATGGTACCTCTCCAAGCCTTTAAGCTTGGGGTTTAAGGAGAAGACTCAAGGTTCAAGCGACCAAAATACAATAATCTACTATACACGGAAGAATCATAGCAATCCATGTACAAAAATGTGTTTCCTCTCTTTGGAGAACTCCTATGCAAGAAAATGAGGATGAAGAAGTTGACTAAAATGAATGACTAAAGTCCTATTTACAAACATATATGCACTAGTTCAGAACAAGTGCGGAGCCAATAGACACTCAATGTTGAAAAAGAAAATGCACAGTAAACATAAATAAATAAAAATGGCGGAACCAACTTGATGCTGGTGGACAGCCTGTATGGGAAGAGGGGGGCGTGTGTGGGGGTGGTGGGGGGGTTACAAAAACCCACTTTGGTTAAAAGAGTCGCAATTCTTTAAGTTGGAGATTGTATGCTCTTTATTGTTTTCTCTGTTAAACTTGTTTTGTCTAGCAATTGAGCTTGTAATCAATATGGCCCTTTTAGATTGCTGAAGTAGTTGGTTAATATAATTATTCAATCTGGTTTCTTGGACGGAGTTTGACATGGAGGTAGACACCTTCCAAGAAAAAGAAAAAAGGGAAAGTTGAGGAAAGAATTTGAGAAAGAAAAGTGTGAAATATTATGACTTATTCCTTTAACGATGAAATACTATGGATTACAACTTGCATGTCTAATTGGCTAAAATAATATTCGTACACCTGAAGGAGGTCAAGAATTGTGTGTATTTAGGTTATATATATATATATATATATATATATATATATGTATGTATGTTTGTATGTATGTATTTATGTTTGGAGTTTGGACACCATGGATAGTGAGGGTGTTGGTATGGGCTGTTGTCCTCAACTTCTTTAAAAGGCATGTGTAGTGTCAGAACTTCCGCTCCTCTTATAACAAGAGGACCTAGATTCAATAGCATTGCGTTTATTAAAGAGAAATCACTTAGCCAAAGACATAACAGAATGCATCAATTGAGGAAGGTTTAATTGCCCTACAATTGGCCAATGATTTGGCAGGTTCTTTAGTATTTAACGATTTATTTATTGGCTTGGGGTAAAATAATTAAATAAACAATCAACTCAGACAATATTTCAAAGGTAAATTATTACTGTAATACCCGGTTCCAAAAAATAAATAAATAAAAAGGAGTTTTTTTATTTATTTTTTTTTTATAGGGGCAGCTTAGTAATTTTGATATTGGGGTTAGCAATATATATATACACCTTATGTCAAAAAACCCTAGCCAATCCATATATACCAGCCGAACTATTTAACTCCTTGTGCTTAGTTAACATTCTTGATTAAAATTTCTATTGAACCACGTCTTGGCTATACAACCCTCTCTCTTGTTCTCACTTTCTCAAAAACCTGGATATGTTTTCTAAGAGGATGGTGAATAAAATAATGGCTGTTGGAATATGAAATCATTTTCTTGGAGTGGTCTAATCAGATAGTGTTTAGCATGATATGTTTGACAACCCTTTCAAGTCCCAGGATAACCTTTGTGAAATGGAAGAGATGTGATTGAATGAGATCCGGCTTATGGGATCAGTATTTGGGCACCAAACTTTCATAGATATTATAGTGTGCCATCACTGGAATAAGGGTGCAGAAAATCACAATCACTTGTCCTCGAGTTCCAACTCTAGGCCTTGCCCATTTACCGACCCTCTGCTCTAGCTTCTTATTCAGAATTGAGAAAGGATTTCATCGATAGTCTTGGCTTGCCCAAGTCTAGGTTGAACTCCTAATTTTGGTGTCACTTTGTTATGGCTCTTGGAGGTAAGTAACCTTAACCTAATTGATTTTATTTTGCGTATTGTAACTACTGAAAATTGTTTATAGTTGTTACAATTTTATTTCTATTGTATTACTGATTTCAAGTAAAGAACTATCACAAATATATCTGATTACTGAATATATGATGTATTTTATTTAATGGTTTTTAACTATACTAATTCAAAGTAAAGAATAGCGAATTTTCACAAATATATATGAGCATTGAATACAAGATTTATTTAATTTAATTGTTTTTTTTTTCAGCTCTATTGATTTAAAGTAAAGAGCATAGAAATATCACAAATATATTTGAATATTGAATATATGATTATATATATGTATTTGAATAAGATATATTTTTGTTAAAAACTATGATTTCATATATATGATTATGGACAATCTGACTATGAATTGATTCTGATACCCAAACCAATGGGGGTTATTCATTGGTACTCTGATACCCAAACCAATGGGGGTTATTCATTGGTACTTTGATACCCAGCCAATGGAGGTTATTCATTAGTATTCTGATACCCAAACCAATGGGGGTTATTAATTAGTACTCTGATGCCCAGTCACGAGAATATAGTGTGACCATAGTCATAAGATTGTTAAGAATATGAATTACGTTTGAAGTTTTGAACTATTTTGAGTCCTTAAAACTACATATGTGATTTGGCAATGTTTGATGTAGTTGAACTATTTTGAGTTACTAAAACTGCTTATGTGTTTTGGAACTCATTGTAAGTTATAGCCTTTCGTATATGGAAAACTGACTATTTTCTAAACCATCTATGATATATTTGTAAGATTAAAATTTGTGATCTTTGTGTAACTTATTATTTTGAGGCTATGAATCTTCTTTAGTTATTTTGAAAACACATAGTATGTTATAACTTTTGAAGACCCATATTACATCTTATTACTTTACAGATCTATTGCTTGATAGAACTTATTAGGATTTTGGTTACTTATTGAGTTGTCAACTCACCCCCATTTTTCCCCTCCAGTTTCAGATTGTGAAGAATAGCAAGTTTTGGGAGTTTTGATGTTGTGTTGTGAGTAGGAAAAGAAGCTTAGTGATTTTGGGATTGGATGGTCTTCTAATAGTTTTATATTTTTGGCCAATTGGCATTATGTACATGAGGTTTGGATTTTGTTCCTATAAAATTATTAGAGATCTATTTCATAAGAAATTGTTGAGGTATTTTGGATTTATTTGATTTAATTTTTGAGGATAAATTTTAGTTGCTAAGAAGACCTTATACACTTGTAGAGTGCTTACTTTATAAGCGTGCGGCAGTTGTCACGTGCTTGTCTTTATACTTGGGTTCGGGGCGTGACAATTACCTTTGTAGCTAACCATAAAATCATAGATAAAACCCATAGGTAAAATCATCTGAATGGGATTCCTGATAATTTGCCTTGAAAGTTGAATTTTTATAAATTAACACTTATCTCAATAGCCTAAGGCCCTAAGCTGTTAAATAACCGAAAATGTAATCTGTTAAATTTTACTTTAAGAAAAAATATGTAATAACTAATAACCTGTCAAGAATGAAGAGAAATCCCCGCAAACGGGAAGATATTGCCACAAACAGACCTAGTGAATTTATTAATTTAACATAGCAACACGTTGTCATTACAAGGACTTGGACCTGCAAGGTGATACCCGGTATGCATAACTCAGTCAACCATGGCTCATTGAATCATTTTCCTATTTTGAATAATCTCATTCGGTTAATTGAAGGACTGCCCATCGGGAAGCAACCAAATAGTGAATACTATAACTTAAGTTTACTGAAGATATGGAGCAAAAACTGTCATAACTTCCTTGTAAACAGGCTTATTAAAATCCACTGCCTGCACAGAATGGAAAAAAGACCGTGTAAGTAAACCAACAAGACCAAAATACCAATTCTAGCCGTTTTTGAACCAGTAAAGAAGAGTAAAAAGATACTGTCTACCCACAAGCATGGTTTTAAAAACCGGTACAATGAAAAAACCAGAAAAATATCTAATTACTGGTTTTATGGTTGGACCAGGATCCGACTGATGGTCGAACCGGTGACATCATAAATAATTTAATTAAAATATTAAAATAATTTTTGTTTAAAATTTGAATTTTAATAACTTATATTAAGAAAATATAAAAATTAGAAAAAGTGTTTTTTTCTCCATACCATCTTTCTTTACTTGTTAGTAATAGTTGACAAAACTATTAATATTTAAGTTTCATCTTTTAGTTTATATAAATATAATAGTATAACTTTAACTATTTATTTAACCAAGAAAATTTAAATAAATAAATAAAAAACCCAAAGTCAGATGACTAGACAAGTCACTGACTTATGAGTTATGACTCTTTATTCTTTAACAATCCAATTTCCCACTCCGCCACTATTAGCCACACGTTTTGTTTTGTTTTGTTTTTTTTTAATACATCTCGTGAATCTAGCACTCCACTCCGGCACTCCCCACTTTACTTACCATCGAAGACTCTTTATTTTTCCAGTCTTTTGGCCTCCACAAAATCCTTATCTTCCTCTCTATCTTAGGAAGTTAGATCCATTATTTATCTCTGCAATACCATCATCAATTCCTCTCATTTCTCTCTTTCTCACTGAAGATCTGTAGATACCACTCCAAAAAGCTAATTTCAACCCCAAGCATGAATATTCAGGCATTTTCTCTCTCTCAAGCATAGCCAATCTTAAGAAAAAATACTTTATTGCAACAATCTGTCCTCACCATCAACAGATCTGAGAAAAAGAAGATTTTTACTGCAAAAAAAGCTCCATTGTAGATCTCTTTCAACAATTTTACAAAACCGCTTCGGCCTCCAGTTTTTTCAGTTCTCAGGTTGAACCGACCGATTTTTATTGTTTATCAGTTTTATGGTATTTTTCGGTTTTTTATCATAACCGGACCGGATTAGAGGCCGGTTCCAAGTTAAACCGGTCGGACCGGTCGGTCCGGTTCGGTTTTAAAACCATGCCCACAAGTTCACCTATTTGTTCTAGAGATATCCATGACCACTCACCAAACTCAGCTTTCTCAGTCCCACCATCACCCAATAGATTGATTTCTTCATCCTTCCCAGTGAATTTAAGAAGAAACCTGAAAGGGTTTACAAGTTTGACGAAGTTATAAAATCTGAATTGAGAAAACTGAATGATTCAATTAATTATTGTTTGTGTACAAAGGTATATATACCTGTACTGCAAGCTAACAAACAAAACTAACAAAAACTAATTAACTAACTTTCCCTCTAGAAAATGAACTGACAGCTGTAATCCACTATCTATAAACTAACTCCTAAACTATAAGTAGTTTTACAACAAAATACTAAATGGCTTGTAGCTCTGTAACTTGTTTCTTCTTCTTATCCTGTGTTTCTGCAGTAGTAGCAGTAGCTTCTGCAGTGACTTTCCTCTTAGCTTTCTTCTGTTTAGATGAGACTTCCTTAGATTCATCTCTATTGCTTTCACAGAAGTTAAATACAAATTTAAACTCACAGGCATGTACATCTATGGAGATAAATTTAATTCTAAAATTACTTGCATATCCAAATTACTATATTCTACGTGCCCCCAAACAAAAAAAATCTGTAATTTTGTACCCTAGATTAGGTTATGTTAGGTTGAATACACCCAATGGTTACAAGTTGATATTTCAGTTGTCCCGGGTTTGATAAACAAATCCTCAGCTTGGTTAATTCCCTAAACTGAATCTGACCTAACAATGTATGGCTGTATCATATGCTCACCACTTCTGTGCTTGACCCTTCCAGTCTAATCCCCACTGATGTTTAAGCTTTTCCCTGACTTCAGGTGGGAAGTCATATGTCAACCAATAAGGTACCTGCATGTGAAAGTGAAACATACTGGAATGGAATTGTAAGATTAAAATGTGATCCAAAGTCTGTTTGACACTGATTTTATAAAGTGCATAACGCATATATGTTACTCAAGCTTTAACTTATTGCTAATAATGGAATTGTAAGATTAAAATATCATGCATGAGTTGATAGACAACCGTGGAGCATTAGTATTAAAAATACTGAAAGACGTTTTTTTACTTAGGTTAGGTTTTTTTTTTTTTTTTTTTTTTTTTTTCCTTACTAATAAAAAAAAGTAGCCCACGAAAAGAAGTTAAAAAAAATGGGATAATTACAATTTACCCACCTGTGGTTTGCCTCTAATTTGACTTGCCTACCCGTGGTTTCAATTTTGACACTTTACCCACCTGTAATTCCCTCTGTTAATAATCCGTAACCCACCTCCCTTTCAGACATTACTCTAACACATTTTTTCTCAAAAACAAAACCCAAAACAGATCAAACGCTTCTCTGACTCCCAAAACACCCTCCCATTCACGCGTACAAATTTTCAGCATTCTAAGCTTGTTACAAATTACTGTGCTTACTCCCAATCACGATTTATTACAGATATTATTGTGTTTGAAAAATTAATGTGCTTAGATACTTTAAAGTTTCAGTAAAAAAAAACGAAAAACAAAGGGATAATTACAGATAATTCAAAGAAAGGGTCTATTACAGTCAAAAGGGTCATCCCAAAAGTTCAAATCAGAGTTGGGATCGAAGAGATGAACGGAGTTGGGAGACAAGGGCAGAGATCTGGTGCGGCAAGGGGTACACCATCAACGTCAGTACTCAGATAACTTTCTCACCATTCTCTCTGTTTCACAAAACTCCGTCTCTCTATTTCATTGCTCTATCTGTTTCTCACTAACCAAGGAGAATGCGCCACCGTTCGATCTAACCTCCATCCCATCTGAATCCAAGCCATCGCCAGCTATGCAGGCCAAATTGAAGAGTCCATTACCGCCGAGGCCACCTCCTTCAAATTCTCACAAAAGGAAGCTCAGCTTTAAAGGTCATGGGCTCGATGTAGGAAATCGTTGACCGATCTAGTGGTGGATCTGGTGATTCCGTGGGTTCTGGGTTGTTGTTTAGTTTTGAAATTTTCACTTTATTTCTATTATACCCAGCAAATCAAGTAATTTTTATTCTACTATTCACAATGTTGTGATTTTTTCTGGTGGGTTTGTTGTTAGGCTTTGAAACCTTCCTTTCTCATATCTATATTCCCTTGGTCAAGCTTTGCCAATCCTCCCCTTGGGTGCTGCCAATGTATATACAATGGCTTTGTGTGAGTGAGATCTTGGATGTTGAAAATCAAAACTTTAGAAATTAAGTGCTGGAAATTGTTGATCCTCCCTGTTGTCATGTTGTAAATTGTGTTATGCTTTGATTTTAATAAATTTCTTAGTTCAGGCACAAAAAATAAGTATAAGGAAGAAGACAAAGAACTCTTTCTCTCATGGTTTTGCTTCATTTGATTTGTATTAGTTTTCTGGGTGTATGTTCTTCATGTTTGTGAATGATGAGAAACCAATACCATATTTTAATCTTTTTTTTTTCTTGTTTTGAGAGGAGAGAGACATAAAATGGGTGTAAAAAGACTTATTTACCCCTCTTTTTTAACAGAGGTGGGTTATGGATTACTAACGGAGGGAATCACAGGTAGATAAAGTGTCAAAATTGAAACCACAGGTAGGCAAGTCAAATTAGAGGCAAACCACAGGTGGGTAAAGTGTAATTATCCAAAAAAAAAGAAAAAAAAAGAACAATGAGAATTAAAGGGAAACCTCAAACCTTAGATGTTGTGGCACTTCTGCCCCTCATAAAAACATACATAGAGCAGAGTGGATATTAGATATTGGCATACCTTCAAAAACCATGTATTATACTTTCTCTCTTTGTGAATTAAGAAAAGCCAGCCAATAAGAAAAGTGGAAACTGCAGAATGGTAGATCATCAAATCAATTCTGATTTCAAGTCTGGAAGCTCTTGGCACTTCTCCGTTAAATATGAACTATTGTAATAATTCTTGGTTCCAAAAATTAGGTAGAACCTCTGATTATTTGAGCATAAGGGTATATCTGCAATTTCCTAGCTTCTGGCTTTAGTTTTGTGTAACTCATGCGTCAAGGAAGGGTAAGATTTATCAGTTTTGTGTTCAGTAGCAAGTATGTTGACTTTGACAAAACATGGACACCAAGTTTGGTTGGCCATCATCTGTAACAGTTATGGATTTACATACTCTAAAAGAAATGAATGAAGAAAACATGGGAATACTAGCTACTTGATTGATGTGTGACACCCAAGAACCCTAATTAATGTTCAACTCATCTCTCCTATAGTCCTATAATTACTTTCCTTTTTTCTTTCTATGCTCTTTTAGATGTATTCCGGCCCCAAATACAAACAAAAACTTGACATTTTAGCCATTTCTCAAAATTCTTGACCTAAGTCACCAAGCTAGTCATTATATGCAGCTTGGTAAGATTGACGTGGGACAGAGGCGGTGATACCAAATCTAATGTAAGAGTTTCTTGAAAGCATTTGTTGCAGTGTTGAGGAAGACCTAGGATTAGGGTTTAAAGTGGAAAAAAAAAAAGAGGTAAGATTAAGGTTTACTTAAAGAGTAACATGATGAGGATGCTCTGAAGCTCAAAACAGGTGATTTACTGAAGATCACTAAAATCTAGTTCAACAACCACAATCACAAATCACTAAAATCTTAATAGTTAAATATATGATGCTTTCTCCCATCACATATTCAATGGAAGACGGAATGAGAAGTATTAGTTTTGGTTTCAGATCTTCAAAATTACCATAACTATCTACAGACAGACTCACTTCAATCAAGAAAACACTTATGTATCCGCAGTGAAAAATGCCTTGGTGGTTGCTTAAATCTAGAAATGAAAATTGGCGATATAGAGATTATCACAGTGCGTGTAAACACAACCCCCCCCCCCCCCTCCAAATTTCCAATAATTGTGCAGTTCTAAATTTCTAATACCAAACTAGCACGGAGTTCAAGAAAAAGAAACCAAAAGAACAGCTACCACTATAAAATCACTGAACAAGAGCAGAGCAGAAGCAGCACTGAGGTGAGGCCCATGCATGTAGATGAAATTTTGAATTTTTTGTCACTTATCAAAAAATTACAAAAGCAGGTATGGCCCTTACTTAAATGCAATTCCACAAAATTGAATTAATCAGTAATTACACCTTAAAAAATGATGAACACGTCAACTTTCTCTATGATCCCAATCAGTATACAGTTAATACCTCGTGGATGCTATTAAAGTTTTAGACAGACTATGGTGATAATTATATGCGGGCTTGTTCCTAACATGAAGATGTCTTTAAAATCTTATTATTTTGCATTTTGGTACTAGAATATACTTCACATTTGGCACTTCTTTTTATAAAAAGAAATAAACAGCGATTTTCTGGATCTGAAAGTAGTAGCATATTGATATAGGACAACCTAGGCTTCCCATTTTCTATTAAATATGGTAAACTCTTTCTAACTTCTATATTCCCCTTTTATGACTTTGAATCTTTTATCATCAGAACACCCTCCATTTCAATTCCCCAGATTTCCTATTTCAATAATTCAGTGTCGAAATGCCAGCCCCATATGCAATATTTGCATTCAAATTCAAAAATGCCACAGTTACATGCTCTGATCAAACTTTTTTTTCCTTAACAAGTTACACACTGAGATAAAAATAAAATTAGCTTTCTACATGCAAACACCATCATAGTCTTCACAATAAATTTTGCTTTATAGTTCAAAATATTGTGGTTGGGACATAAAATTGGGATTCCTTTTGTTAACACGATATCGACACAAACGTTGTATTTAGCATTCCTTCTTCGTTGTGCGTCATTATCATTGTATCACTCAACTCAAGTCACCAACTCCTCACACAAGAAAGATTTGAAATAGTGTAAAACAATTCCAATTAGAATAAAGTAAAACATGCTGATTAAAAAGAAAACTTGGAAAGAACATAGGTCCATAAAATACAAGTAGGTACTTGTCTACTATTTCTTATTTTATTTTTAATATCATAAACAATCACAGCAAGCAAACACAACAATTTAGTTTCAAAAGCAATCAAATCACAGCACATCAATATAATACCAAAAAAGAAAAAATTACCTGCGGCATTTGCCAAGCACTGGGTATATCCAACCTTGAAGCTGCAAAAATCTGCCACAACCAAAAAAAAGAAAAGAAAAGAAAATTTTGAAAGTCACAACACATACATATAAAAATCCATGTACAGAATAGAGAGATGGGATATATAGTAGACCTTTTCGGAAGGATTGATGAGACAAATACCAACGTTTCTACTATAACCTTGGGGAGAAGAATCCATGGATGATGATGATGATGTATAGGAATAGGAGAGTGTATTTGAAGGTTTTTGATAATGAAGCGAGAATGGCAGTGTCGGGGACTTTAATTTTTTTCTTTTTTTTCTTTTTTTTTTTTGAGAAAGCCAGGACTTAATTTTGGGAAACTAAAGATGAGAATCGGCGGCATGATAAAATTGCCATTTCGTTTATTTTGGCTAAGCGTAAATACACTTTTTTCCCTACATTTTGGATATATCCTTATTTTTGTTCTTAAATTGATTTTGCACCTACCATTTTGATTCTTGCCGTCAATTCAATAACAAAAAAAAATACATATATTACAAATAGAGTGCACTGTTTAGACAATAAATACTGATGTAGTTATTAAAATAATATTTAAAATTTTATTTAGCATTCAAAAATTACCGCATCTAAAAAAATTAAAAATTAAAAAAATAAAAACAAAAAAAATTTTAATTTCATTATTTTAATTTAAACTGGAAATTTTTTTTAAAAAAAAAGTAAAAACAAAAAAAAAAAAAACAAAAAATGCTTTTTAGTTTTAAAATTGGAGAAAATAGTGTATTACAATTTTCTCAAATTTTCTTCATCACCAATCCCAACATCACAACACTATGCTCCAAACCCAAACCCCACGAACCCAACTTGAAATTATATGAGCTTCTTCTTTTCCAAAAGAGTGTCATTGTTTCTTGTGACCAATGGCAGTGGAAAAGGAGTTTCATCTGATGTATTGGCGAGGCAGTGAAATAGAATGAGTTTCATCAAAACCCTTTGACTGCGCAAGTCCATTGCATCTTTTCCCCTTTCTGGCATGAAATCTTTCGGAGATCAATTTAATCTCCCTCTGCCCATTGAGTTCTCTCATTCTCTGTCTCTCTGATTTCTCTTTGATCTACTCCAAACCCAGACACCCATGGCCAAAGACACCAAGCTCCTAACCTAGACAACCAGCTCCAGACCCAGACACCTATGGCCAAATAAAGCAAAACACTCTCTCTTCGATCTACCCAGAAACCCATGGCCAAAGACCCCAAGCCTTGCCTCTCATGACCATGAGCCGCCTTGAATCGGTTGATGAGGACGACGATAAGAGATAGTAGTCATTTCGTGTTCGGGACGGCGTCATTTGACGGAGTGGTTGAGGAGGTGCATTTCGTCTTTTTGGTGCGGTTGGGGTTGGTGGTGTGAAATGGTGCTGTTGGATTCAAGGAGGTAGAAACGGTGGCGTTGAATCTGCTCCAAACCCAAAAACGATAGGATTTGCTGAGAAGTTAAAGAGTGGGAAGTGTTAGGAAAAATTCTATATAACTGTGAATAAATTTTTGCAAGCACAGCGGAAACACAACCACACAAGAACACAAAGATTTACGTGGAAACCCTTTCTCCTTGAAGGGAAAAACCACGGGACAAACTCCGAATAATTTCACTATATTAAATAGAGATTACAACACTTAGAGATACAACTTGAGTAAAGAAAAACTCTCTTTTTCTTTTCACTCACGGCTCTCTTTCTCACTGTGTATCTCTCACAGTTTTCTTTTACTCTCTCTATTTTTATCTTCTCTTTTTACTTGCTCTCACTCACACAATTCTTCAAGACTGCACTTAGTCCTCACACTCTGTGACTTCACTTCGTTTTTCTCTACTCTTCACTGGCCAAATGGCCTCCCTATTTATTTGTTCATCTTTTCCTTCCTTTCTCCCTTTCACACTCTTGACATCAAATTACAATAAATGCAAGCCACTTACTTTGACTTTGCTTCAACCAAAATCTCTTTCTTTAGCTCCTTAGGCCGAATGGCCTTTGCATCTTTCTTTTCTTTTTTCTTCAGCGTGTAAGAGAAGCCAGACTTCTCACAAGTCATGGAAGACAAGGGTGACATGCTCATTAAATGATCTCTTGAAAAAGCATGTGAGCTGGACTCATGGTGCAGTGCACCCAACAATCTCCCCCTCCAGCCCACACTTACGGAGGAGATTCAACTCAATTTTTCAAATAGAATTTATCCCAGTCAAGCCAACACTAGACTCAACCTTTTTCATTATTTTCACCAACACTGAGAAAATATCATTAAAACTAATACCTTTCATTTTCAAATAATTAATTTCACCTTGGCTATCCCTAATCCAATTTCTTGGCTCCCCCTCATCAAAAGCCCAAATATTCTTGAAGCTAACTCCATGATGTTCTTCAATACACCTCCTTTCAAGAGGTTCAACAATCTCTAGTGGAGGATATTGCTCCCCCTACTCAAGACCTTCATGATCTTTCACTTCATCATTCTTCTTAGTATCATGATATTTTTCATCAAATATCACTTTCTCATTTAAATCACTTTCAGGTAGAGAGAATTTTACTCTCTTGGCTGCAACACCATTACTATCAACTCTCAACTATAGAGTTTTCTCAAAAACTTTGACTGCATTGGACTTTTTCTTACAAGTCCTCACATGAGTTCTGTACATGCCACAACAACCACGACCTCTAGCAATAATTAATAATCATTTACAAAGTTTCCATCTTCCATTGCCAAGATGCTTACTATAACCCGCTCAATCCAAAGCCAAAGTAGACAACACATTCATCCTTAAATTTGGAACATGACGCACATCCTTCAATATCAACGTGCAACCAACATTGGTCTTGATGCACACATCACCAATTCCCACAATTTTTGAGTAACTGGAGTTACCCATCTTCACAACACCAAAGTCCCCTGCTTTGTATGTGGTGAACATCCTTTTTGTGGGGATAACATGGTGGGAGGCTGCTGAATCAACAATCCACTCAACTCATTCTTAGAAACATGCTTACTTTTTTGCTCTTCAAGAGAGAGAATCACAACATCCTCATGAAACACAACTGCTGCAGTATTCTTCTCATCATCATTCTTTTCATCTTTGTCTTCAGTTTGTTCTTTATTCCAATGCCAGTAGTTTCTTTTTATATGACCCTTTTTTCCACAATGGAAACATTCTCTCATCTCTTTAAACTGAGATCTACCTTTTGACTGTGACCTGTCATTGGATTTGGCCCGATCATCAAGCCCTCTACTTCTATTTCTACCCTTGTTTTCTATGACAAGAGCTTGATCTTGTGCATTGTTTATACCAGCATCTCTTCTGTGAACCTCCTCACTTAGAATCAAATCTTGAATATCATCATATTTGAGTTTGCTTTTTCCTGCAGAATTGCTCACTGCCATTCTCATGGTCTCCCAACTGTTTGGCAAAGAAGCCAAAACAATTAATGCACGGATCTCATCATCAAAATCATTCTCCACAGATGACAATTGATTTGTGATGGTGTTAAACTCATTCAGGTGTTGAGCCACAGGAGTACCTTCCACCATCTTCAGATTAAACAACTTCTTCATCAGATGCAACTTATTATTAGCCGAAGGCTTTTCATACATGCTAGACAAAGCCTTCATCAGATCCACTGTGGTCTTTTCCTTCACAATGTTGTGTGCAACTGATCTTGTTAGAGTTAATCGTATAACTCCTAGCACCTGTCTATCAAGAAGACTCCATTCTTCTTCTTCCATACTATCTGGTTTCCTTCCCAAAACAGGAAGATGTAATTTCTCCCATACAAAAAATCTTCGCTTTGCATCTTCCAATAGCCAAAGTCTGTAACGTCAAACATCTCGATTCCTAATGTCTTTCCTTCTTCTCTGGCCATTGCTCCCAATCGAACCTACGCTCTGATACCACTTGTTAGGAAAAATTCTATATAAGTGGAAATAAATTTCAATAAGCACAGCGGAAGCACAACCACACAAGAACACAAAGATTTACGTGGAAACCCTTTCTCCTTGAAGCGAAAAACCACGGGACAAACTCCGAATAATTTCACTATATTAAATAGAGATTACAACACTTAGAGATACAACTTGAGTAAAGAAAAACTCTCTTTTTCTTTTCACTCACTGCTCTCTTTCTCACTGTGTATCTCTCACAATTTTCTCTTACTCTCTCTATTTTTCTCTTCGCTTTTTACTTGCTCTCAATCACGCAGTCCTTCAAGACTGCACTTAGTCCTCACACTCTGGGACTTCACTTCTTTTTTCTCTACTCTTCACTGGCCGAATGGCCTCCCTATTTATCTGTTCATCTTTTACTTCCTTTCTCCCTTTTGCACTCTTGACATCAAATTACAATAAATGCAAGCCACTTACTTTGACTTTGCTTCAACCAAAATCTCTTTCTTTAGCTCCTTAGGCCGAATGGCCTTTGCATCTTTCTTTTCTTTTTTCTTCAGCGTGTAAGAGAAGTCAAACTTCTCACAAGTCATGGAAGACAAGGGTGACATGCTCATTAAATGATCTCTTGAAAAAGCATGTGGGCTGGACTCATGGTGTAGTGCACCCAACAGGAAGCAACCAAGAAATTTCTTTACAAAGCTAAGATTTTTTAGAGAGAGATATCTTGGTTGGATTTGGGTTGGTGTTGGGTTATGAAATTAAAGGAGATGAGACTTTTTTTTTCATGTGTGTGTTGTTACTTGTTGCTGTGTTTGGTTGCTAAGAGAGGGGGGGAAAATTTTATGGGTTTTTTTTTTTTATGTGGATTTCTTGATATTTCTAGGTTTTTAGGTTTGATTGGTTGGAGGTTTCAGTGGAGGATTGGGATTTCACATGTATTTTTGCATATTTAGTTGCTATGAAAATGCAAGAAAAGAAAAGAAAATGTAGATTATTTTAATATTCAGGGCAACCATACATGTTCTTCCCTGAAGAACAACAAGAAATGTTACTCTTGTTCTTCCAAAAATAATGAAAAGGAAAAAAGAAAAAAAAAATTTAATTACTATTTTTAATTAGATTGCATTTTATTTTATTTTTTGTTTGTTTTTTATTTTTTCAATTAAAATTAAAATTGATAATATTTTTTTTGTTTTCATTTTAATTAATTTATATGCTAACGTGACATTTTTAAATATTATTTAATGAGCACATCAACTCCATAATTAGCCATGTTAGCATCTAACATGCCAACAATGCGCTTCGTTTGCACGTATACATTTTTTGTTACTGGATTAACGGCAGAGACCAAAATAGACATGATTTTTTTGTTTTTGGGGATTGAGGTAGGCGCGAAATCAAGTTAGGTCCCAAATGAGAATGGACCCAAAATGTAAGGACCAAAAGTGCATTTTTGCCTTTTGGATATTACCTGGTGGGGTAAAATCTATACCCATAGGATTGGGTCTGAAATTCATCCTTAAGAGGTCTCGAGCATGGATATTAAGTGGCTCGACTTGTATATCTATTTAAGTGCTTCTCCTATTTGGACTCTAGACTTTTGGATGTTCAAAATATCCCCCAAATTCACTCATTTATAAAAGTTTAAATAATATGGTTAAATATGTTAAATTAATAATTTTAAGACTCCTAAATTTTAAATAAATTTTTTAAGAAATATAGTTTTTTTCCATCCATATTTTTCCCCATTCCATGTTTCTATGTCAAATTCAATTTTTTTTTTTTTTTTTAAAAATTGTTTTTTAAGAAAATAAAACAGCTCCTAAATTTTAAAATTCCTAAATTTAAGTTTGAGATAAATTATACTATTAAATAAAATAAAATAAAATCCTCCACATTTCTTTCTCAAATTCAAAATTTTTAAAAATATATAAATAAAATAACAATTTTTTTCCCTTTATTCTCTTAAGCATACTCACTCCTACTTTGACACTAACTTTATACTCCCAATGACACGTCGCAACTTACTTTATACTCCTAATAGGAAACAATTATTTCATTTTACATATCTCTCAATCCTTATCATATTTTCTCTTTTTTCTTCAAATTCTAACAAACAGATATAATCCTGTACATCTATTACTATGTTCTCACTAGTCTCAAACATCCCAATAACAAATATTGACTACATTAGAGAAAGCATTTAGGCATATTTAAGAGGGTTGAGAACTTGGAAAGGGTCTTCAAAGGAGGGTAATCACTCAAAACTCAATTAAGAAGTTACATACATACCATTTGTTTTTAATAAATTTCTTTATATTGCTTTCTCTTTCCTTTTGTCTTTCTCTTTGTCTCTCTTTCTCTAATTGCTCACCCTTGAGGCCTTCGTAAAAGTGGGCTCTACATCTTTAAATCTCTCATATTACATATTTCTCTCTTCTGTCTTATTATACATAGAGCAACCATGTTTGTTTTGGACTGATTTCAAATTTTAAATTTGAAAAATCCAAATGTAAGAGTATAAGGAGGCCTGCCTTTGGTATTTGTTTAGTCTGATACGATCAAGGTATCACTTACTACAACCTCTTTCATTTTTCGTATGTCTCTCACTGAACCCTCATTCATTTTCATATATATCTTTTTCTGTGTAGGTGATTTGCAAATTTACATGCACCAAAACAAGATGACCGATGACCCGAGAACCTGCAGTAGAGTGCATCGTCGATTTGATTGGAGTCAAATAGGGACTCTGATCCTGACTCTTGTTACCACATTCCACACTATGCTTAACCTTACATGCGATTTCTTTTCCTATCTTATCTCTAAAGCTCAAGGTGTGGCATTTTTGGCCCACTTAATTTTACCTTTCTCCATCATTTCTAGGATTGTGTATCAAGACAATGTACATCAACGGAGTTCATATGCAAAGCTAGGAGATCAGTTAGAATAGAGTGAGCAAGCCTTAGTAAATGCACCTGCAGTTGAAGATCAATCAGACTTGCTGAGAAGGAGGAGCTAGACCAGAAACGCTTGTAGTTTAGTCTTACTGTTGTATTAGTTATTATAGAAAACGACACGTAGTTTGCTTTCTTTTTAGTCTTGCTGTGTTCACACGTGCGTGAGGTTGTTAGGCTTTCTGTTAGTCTATTAGTTAGGTTGTTTTGCTATTCTTCTTTTCTGGGTTGAGCCCGATCTTGTATATAAAGCCTTGTGCTAATTAATTAATGAAGCAATTCAGTTTTCTCCCAAATTCCATTTTCTCATATTGTGCTTCCGAAACATTTGCACATGTTTTAAAGTTGTTAAATATATATATATATATATATATATATCAAGGACAGACCCAAGTGGGGGGGCTAAAGGGGCCCGGGCCCCAAAAAAAAAAATTAGCAGATTAAATTTTCCAAAAAAAAAAAATATATATAATATATATAGGCTTGGGCCCCTTAGTTTTTTAGCTCAAGCCCCCCCTCCCAAAAATCTTGAATTCCAAGCCCAGCCGACCAGCCCAGGAGGCAAGAGAGCCCATGAAAAAAAAAAAAAACCCTAACGGAGAAAGTGAAAGATGAGGGAAAGAAGAAGAAGAAGAAAGGAAACAGAGAGATAGTGAGGCAAGATAGAGAGATAGTGAAGCGAGACAGAGAGATAGTGAGCCACTGAGCCCAAACGCCGACGCGACGTGAGATAGTGAGCCCAGATGCCAACGCGACACCATCATCATCATCACGCCAACGCTACGCGAGATAGAATAGTTTGTAGTCATACGCCATCATCATCATTCATCATCACTCTCAGCTGTCGCCGCCACCCACATGAGCCCCATCTTGCCGCCGCCCACGCGAGCCCCATCTTGCCGCCATTGCCAGTTGCTCGAGCCTTCACAGGTATTTAATCTATGATCCTTTCCTTCAAAACCTAATAAAATGTTTGTGAATCTTAGAATCTAACAATCTGTGCTTGTGGAGTGTTTGTGTGTTTTACTGATGAGTGATGAACTGATTACTGATGTTGGTGATTGTGAATTGAATTTGTGCTGCAACTTGTGGTGTTTTTTTTTTTTTTTTTTTTTTGGCTTTTTGGCTTTGTGACTCTCTGTCACTCTGTGTTTGTGACTCTCTCTCTTGTATTATATAAATAAGAGAGATAGAGATAGAGTAGAGTTTGTAGAGATTACTCAAATTAGAGAATATTTGTTTGACTGTTTATTTGTGCTTTGTTGACTGGTAGTTGGGCATAATAGGGACAAGTGACAAAAAAAAAAAAAAAAAAGTTAAGTTAAGAAAGTTTTTGTTAGTAGTGCAAAATAAATTTAGAGTGTCGGTAGTGCCGTAGTGGGATTGGGTTAGTGGGTCAATGTTAGAAAGATGGAGACAACACAAAGACAAAGATAAATAAAGGCAGACCAAAGACAAAAAGAAAAAAAACAAATCATATAATATAGAAAATTGTCACACAAATTTAATATACATGATTCTTATTTTATTTGTAAATCATGAAAAAATCAACTACAATGCTTGATTTTTTTCAAAAGAAAAGATTCAAATTCTTCCGAAATCAACGTGGGATTGCCAACAACTAATATTGCTATTCCAATTCTAGAAAATGTGGATGTTCCAATTCTAGAAAATATGCATTCCCCAATTCCGGAAAATGTTGATGTTCCAATCTCTCAAACACAATTTCAAAGAGTTGATCTTGATTCCTTGGATTATGATCCCAGAACACGCAAACAAATATGGAAATATCACGTTAATCAACGTGATGAAATTCGACAGGCTTACATTAAAAATGGTCCGTACCAACCTCCTCTAAAAACGTGATGAAATTCGACGGGCTTACATTTAATCAACGTGATGAAATTCAAACCTATATGGATACGTATTTGAATTTTTTTTTTTTTTCGCTTATCTCCGCCCCCCAAGCTTGAAATCCTGGGTCCATCCCTGATATATATATTATATAGTATAGTACAGTATAGTTTTTATGCGTAAGAAACGCACATTGATCACGTACATCTGTAATCTATAAAAAGACTCACGTCTCTAGTTTTTATCTTTAAAAAGTATAGGTTTATGTTTCCATAGCTTTGTTACGAATTTTTTTAAAAGTTAACGTAATATATTTGTATTATACACGTAGCGTTCTTTCTCCGTTTCCATATTTTTATGCCGATTTTTTGAAACATACTTTTTAAAAAGATGTCGAATTAAACCTGTTCGTATATTTACAATATCAAATGCATACCGTATTTTACTAACTATTTACACACTATTATTTAAGAGACTTCCCTGTTTGGACAGGATTTTTTTTTTTTCAAAAATACCCTTACAACCATAGAGACAATACTAAAGAACAATCCGGTAAAAATACATCTCTAACTTCCACTAAAACATTACCTACAAATAAGGACCATTCTACTTTTGGTTTTTTTTTTTTTTTTTTATGAAATCTCTGTTAATTTTAAAATTTTTTATCCACCTATAAATTAGATTCTAAAAAAAGAGTTATATAAAAATTCAAATGATTTACGTCTTTGTAAAAAAAAACAAAAAAAAATCTATTTCTTATCAAACTGGCCAATTCACAGCCCTCTATCTGTGTCTTTGTACCATAGAGCATCTCCAATAGATTATTCAAAGCCATTTTTTGGAGACTAAACCCAAAAAATCAGCTCCAATAGATTCTCTAAACCCAAAACTTTTCCAAACTTTTTTTTGAAGTTGCTACAGTTGTTCTCTTGATTTAGAGAACACTATAGCAACTCCAAATCATTATTTTATCTTAAAAAAATACCCAGCTAAATAAAAAATAATATTCTCTCTTTCCTCCTCTCTTCTTTGTTCATCTCTTTCTCTCAAATGTATTAAACGATAACACAATCAAAACACAAACACAATCTAAAATCAGAATAGAAACAACAGATCAAGAACACGAAAAAAGACAAATTTAATTAGAACAACAAATCTAAAATCAAAACAAAAACAACAAATCAAGAACATGAAAGCCTATCTAAGCTCCATTGTAACAACAAAGTGAATCAGAACAAGAAACTAAGGAAGAAAAAAAAAGATAGAAGCCGATCTTTCCTAACCAGGTTTGCATGCACTTGGTGGTGAGGAGGAGGATCAGCGGTGGTGAGTGGATGATCTCCACCGTCCTTCGCAGTGGCGACCTCTCTATCTCGGCGATTCTTGTGGGAAGATTTCTTTGATTTTTTTTTTCTTCTCTCTGAAACATAAAAGGAAGGGGTGGAGAAAAAACAGAAAACGTGTGGTGTGGTGGAATGGTTTTTAATGATAATAACTATGTTAAGTTTTTTTATAAGGAAATTAATTATAATTTAATGAATAATAAAAATTAAAAGGAATTGGTCTAATCCATGTGGTGTGTGGTGGACTTTTTTTTAACGAAAAGAATGGTAAGTTTTTTTAAAAAGTAATTAATTAATTATAAGTTAGTGAATAATAGCAAAGAATTGGTCTGAACATTTGGGAATAATGCTAGAGATACAAATATTTTTACAAAGAAAATTACAAACTGCTGATGTGGTGAGTAGTTATTGGTAAATAAAAATGTGGTGTTAATGGTAGGTTTAGATGAAAACCAATAAAAAGCTGGCCTTATCAACAGTTTATAAAATTGTTGTAAAATAATTTGTGACTGTAACATTACTCATAAAAATAAAAATCCTTTAAGAAATATTACCATTTGAGAAATTTGATTATTGAAAATTTTGAAGAAGTTTTTCTTTTTAAAAAAAATATAGTTGTTAAAATTTTTTAAAATATGGATCCGTTTGGTACGTGTGTTTAAACAACAGTTTTCAGTTTTTTTGGAAATACGTATGGGTGAAAAGTATGTGGAAATACGTGTAATATTGTTTAAAAACTAAAAACATGTGTTTAAGATCATGTACCAAATAGGGCCATAGTTGTTGGGAATGAACATAGGAAGAATACATGATGATTAAAAAAAGAATAAAGAATGAATGAAGAAAGAATATTTAAATGAGATGGAGAAAATGATAGAGAATTTGTTGGAAAATATATTTGAAAAAATAAGTAGGTAAAAGCTAAATGTCAATGTTCATTATCCAAACAGTACAAAAATTTAGATAAACTACTGGAGATGTTCTTAACCGTAAGAACCATTACCTCTCTAAGAGTATGTTTTTTATACGCCCAGCATGTTAGCTCCAGCTCCTCTGTCTACATCTCTGTCGTCCTTGAATACCTCGCTGCTAAGGTTCATTAAAATAACGTTGTTTCGTTTTTCGTTTTCTAGGATTTGTTGTTTTTTGTTTTTTGTTTCGGATGGTTTGGGTTTTTTTTTTTTTTTTTTTTTTGGTTTCAGGTTTTGGAGTTGGCTAGGAATGCAATGAGGGACAACAAGAACAGGATTATCCCAAGGCATATTCAGCTTACTATGAGGAATAACGAGGAGTTAAGCAAGCTTATGGGGTCTGTGACCATTGCTAATGGTGGTATTTTTGCCTAGTATTCATCAAAATTTGTTGCCCAAGAAAGCTGGGAAAGGAAAGGATGATATTAGGTCTACTTCTCAAGAATTTTAGGTGTATTAGGTTTGTTGGGTTTCATTAGGTTATGTGTATGATAGCTTTGTAATGAAGTGGCTTTTTGTTATGTAAAGCTTCATTTAGAATGATAATGAAATATTGGGTTTTATCTCAAATTCTCCATTTGTTTTTTGTGAATGGTATTTTTTTTTTTTTTTTGGTTTTACAATTTGGAAATTTTGGGAATCTGAATTTCGATCAAGCACATAACATGGCAAGGTGATTATTGAATTTGAGCTTTTAGATTGAATGTATTTGATTTGGAGTAAGAATCTGCAACTGAGAATTGTAATCGGTATTTCTACAACCATTTCTATGACTAGATTTATTCATCTTTGTAAATGTTAATTTTTGTTTTCAAAATTTGGTAATTTTAGGAATTGAAAATTCAATCGAGCGTATACATTGGAAAAGTGATCAATGTAGTGAGTCTTTCATATTCACTACACAAAAAAAAAAAAAAAAAAAAAAAAAAAAAAAAAAAAAGGAACTATTGCAGCAGGCCAAAATTGCCGCAAAAGGTCCATTTGGCCTATTGCGGCGGTTCCACCCACCAGCCTTGCATTGCTGCAATAGCTCTATTGCAGCGGTAATAAAAAACACTACTATAAATGCACCTTTTAGTGGTGCTTTTGGTTTTTTGTGGTGAGCAAAAAACCGCCACCATATGCTGTCAAAATTCATGTCAATTGACTTTTAGCAGCGGGCAAAAGGCGCCACTATAGGGAACCAATTAAAATGGATCATTGAACTTTTAGCGGCGGGCAAAAACACCACTATAGGGCATCATTCAAATCATAATATATGCATCTTTAGCGGCGCTTTTTGACTGCCGCTATAGGTTCTTTTTTTTTTTTTTTTCCAACATGTATTAAAACCACTATTTTTTTTACAGACCTGTTACAAAGAACCTGTAATAGTTTTAGCTCTACTAACACAATACCACAAATGAAACTAATTAACAACACCACAAATGTCTCCAAACTAACGTAATATTAACATAGAAATATATTATCAAATACAGATAACATTGTCTATAACCATTATCAAAGTTCCAAGGTATTTAAACAAATCCTTCAACACTTTTGCAAGAAGATGCCCTTCGTACACTTTTGCAAGAAGAACCAGTAGTCTCAACTCCACACCTGCTAGTAATAGTATACTTAGTAGTGGTAACTCATTCTACAACTTTCTGCTTCAACTTAGCCACATTTGCTTCGGCAAGTGCAATCTCCTCTAGCTTAGCCCTTGGCTTCACATCAGTTTGAAGTCATAAGCATGTGTTATACAAGCATTTAACATGAAAGGGAAAAGAAAACTACCTTAAGATCTATACAAACCTTAGAATCCGTGCTACGTGAACTGGAAAATTGTCCAGAAGACATGCTCAAACCGACTTCAAGTGCAGCTTGAAGATCTCTTTCAGCTTGCAAGTGCTCTTGCAATCTTGAAACCTATAGTCATTTAAAAGTCAGAAGACACAAACGAAGTAGAATGTGCAATTAATCAATGGTATTAAATATGCTCCACATGAAAACAGACAAGGTCGATATGGCTTCAACATATAAGTGCTTGTGTGTTAAAAACATGCAAAAAATAAAAATAATAGTTACTTATGTCTTAGTGTGCAAGCACTAAAACATATAATTTTGGCTTCAATAAATCCGATGGTCCGAACCATAGGAATCATTTAGTTCAAAGACAACATATTCATGCGTATCCGTATGATGTGAAAAGCAAAGCAAGTGCTCCCAATTTAGTCTCCATTTCCACCCTTCGTTTTTTCCACCAACGAGGAAAAAGAGCAAACAACTAGAAATAAAGAAAGGCACAAAGAAGAAATATACAAAACACTATTTTTGTAGGCCTGCTGCCTTGCAACTGTGCTTACTAAAATGATTATAGCTCTCCTAAAAGCTCTGAAGATTTATCAACTTTTAAGAACTCTATCTAGAGCAAATTCTCTGTCTCTCTCTCTTTTTCTTTTTTTTCTTTTTTCTTTTTTTTTAAATAATAATTATTGAGAAAGCAATTTCTTCCTAAGACTATTTGCATTGATGGATGTCCCAAGAACATTCCTAAAGTTCAAAATCAACCATTTTTCAATCATAAACTAACCAAAATAAGATGTCCATCATGGTAATGGATGCTAAAAATGTATTCTTGGAGTAGGGTAATGAGGAATCCCTTACAAAATATGGTGGTTCGGTTAAGAATCCCTTACAAAATAGCTTCTTGGAGTAGGGTAATGACGAAAGAAAATAATGAAAATGCCTAGCTTATAGAAATGGCAATGGCAGCAATATTTAATCCTAAATTATTATATAATGGTTTTTTTAACCATTCAGCTCCTCTCAAATTAGAGAATTCACCTTCCCTAAAAATTACAAGGAAATTAGAGGCATATTTTCCTCCAATCAGTTTGCCTGTGTTAGTACTCAGTTCCATTCTGGCATCAGGTACCCTATGGCCAGACCAAAACAATAAATGAAAAACTAGAAGAATTTGAAGAGTAATTCCAGTTCCAGAACAGCAGAAGCTCAGTCAATGCAGGCAAAATCTAAAGAGTAGCTAAGAAAAGCTTATTTTGATTTGGTGGAATCATGATTAAGATCCAAATACACTCCAACAAATGTAGGAGCCAAATTAGTATACACCCATGTATTCCTATTAAATATTTAATGTCTACAATGTTTTAAACACCCCCCACAACCCCAAACAGGACCAAAAAAAAAAAAAAATAAAAAAAAAAATAAAGGGTACCTGGTTTATCGTCCACAAAATCCATCTTGGTCCCAATTACATGCAAGAGGGCCTTTGGATCTATTAATATCTTTACACCCTTGTCCTCAACCAATTCGTCAAACTTCCCTTTCTCATCTATCATATTGATACGCAGTATAAAATTAAGAATCAATTCAACAAAATACTCTCAAGGAAAAAAAGAAAAAAGGATGATCAGTTCAACCAATCGTATATAACACCTTCTAGTATAACAATAAAAAAGAATGGTTAGTATAAGAAAACAGACGTCCATATGGCTGCAATTTCTCATGAAAATATTTAGCTCATTTGCATGCACAATCACTTAGATAATTTGCTGGTAACTCTTAACATGCTTTTCACATTATGGTTTCAGATTTGCATCCATTGACGAGAAAGATTGAGAAACAAGTTTGACCTTAAATATGGATTCAAAACTACTCTCCTTAATTGAAAATCAATTGGAAAAGAGATATTGAGTTCTCAAAATTATGGACACTGAGCATAATCAGCATGCTCAAAATTATGTTCTATCTGCAAACTTCACACACTACAACATACTTTTTTGGGCAGTAATATCTTTGCACTGCCTTAGCTGGACCAACATTGGCTAATTGAATTATTGATATGTTTTCACTAATGAAAATGAATATCTATGCTTTTATCCTTTCCCTTGATACAATTGTTGAGATATCTAAAAGGTTATGAATATTTGTGTATACGTCATAACAGTTCAGTAAGAAATTTCTAAGTTCCAAAAGTATACCTCTGAATCCACAAAATATAGGCAATCATCTACAACATGATAAAATGAAGCTGCTGGACGGACCAATTTGGCAGACTCAAATGCTCCATCCTCAAAACCAGGGGAAGAACCAATTTGACACATAAATAACGAATATCAGAATATAGATTTAAAATTTTTTTTTCTTGCAACACAAATTTTACACCTCTTACAAGAAGATACATTAGCTGCAATAATACAGCAAAGAACTCATATGGACAATTAACATAATACAAACCCAAAAAAAGTGAAAGAATATGGTTGCCAATGTAAAACTAGATCAAGAGTTTCCTTCAGTTTTAGGTATTGAGAGAAAAAAGAATTTTTCTTTTCCTGCAAATCCAAGAAATGTAGGTGCATCTTTTTTTTTTTTTTTTTTTTTTTGTTGATGATAAACTGTAGAGCATCTTCTTGATTTCTGATCCATCAAATTTCCATGCGTTGACCCCAATGAGTAGCTCAGGTCAAGAAGAATATTAAAATTTAGAAGACCAAGCCAGATTTGCCAGTTTAACCAGAAGAATGGTAGCATGGCCTGATCATTGGTTCAGTCAACAAAAAGTAGATAGTATCACTACAACAATCCACTCAAACATGCTTCTCCCAACTCCATTCAAAGGTTACCATCACTCTCCCCATCCAACTCCAAACAAGGATCCTCAAATCATTGCAAAGCTTCATGATTGATGTTCATAACAAATCACAAATTTCAATTTATATGGGACAAAAATCCAAAGCTATCAAAAGTCCTTAACTAGAGTAAACTTTTGTAGGAAAAACAAATTCTTTGGTCCCAACTTCAACACCTAGACAGCCATTACAAAAGCCTGGGTGAAAGTACCTTACATTGAGTTGAGGCAATTTCTCCCACTGAAATTTAGAAAATATTTGAGTGCTATATGTTCAGCACTAGAATGCCCCTCATAGTTTGCACCCAAAAAAACATTTGTGCGGGCCAACTATAAAACTCTTTAAAAAAATAATAATAAGAAAAGGTGGCACTTCTTAAAATTTAATAAATTTAATGGTACATTATACTTTAAAATAAATTAAAGATCTTACTAAAAAAGAGTTTACCGGCTGAACCATTATCATAAATTCAGTTTTTGTACCACAAATTTAAGAGATAATAATGGTGGTCCAACTTCATCCCAATTTATGCAAACATACTATAAATTATTTAGATTCATTAACTCTAGGAATGTACTGTCCACTCTCTTAAAGACAACTCTTTTGAAGGGTAAGGTTTTTGGGTGGTGGTTGTGCCTCAGGTTCTTGTATGTTAATAGAATATTCTCCTTTATCCAATAAAAAATATAAAAAATATAAAGGAACTATAGCAAGTGAACATCTGTGGTGTTGCAGTAGTACCTTAAAATGGATCCTGGCAATAAAGTCCTAGTGTTATTAAACAAAACAAGTACTACCAAAACATCGAGTGTTCCTTGAATCTACCCTTCTTCAGAAATGCACAATTGCAAACATATTAAATTCTGTCCCATTCAAAAGATCAAGGTTTGATTGCCTCAAGATACAACAATAATTCCAAGGTCATAGTGGCTGACAGTAACTAGCTATTTAAACCGAAATATATGAGAAGACTACGGTGCCATGCATAATCTCTGAAAATGGCATAAGTAAAAAAAAAACAAATCGGCAAATATATATATATATATATATATACACACACACACAAATAAAGTACAGAGTGTTGGAAAATCTGGTTTTGCATCTCATACAAAACCCACAGCAAAAGTAACAATCATGGATCTACTTCATTCATGAGAGATAACATGTAACCTTGAATTCTAGAACAAAGAATAGGAAGCGTACCTTGATGAAGTGAAATTCAAAACCAAGACTTGACAATACCTTTAATCTTCATCTCAATTCCACATGGTGCCCAAGAAGTGTGGTCTCTCAATCAGTCCTTTTGTACGTTGATTCTCAAAGAAAGTTCTTCTTCTTCTCCTTATGGAGAAAAACTTTTTCTTTTTTTCATCATACGTACATAAAATAACTACCTTGGTATTTTCTTTATTTAATAACTCTTATTAAAGAAAAATTGATTATCTAATTGGGTTAGCCTTTTGGGCCTACCCAATTGAGCTTTTGTTTGTGGCTTGAGATAGGACCAAAGGGAACAAATAAGACTCTAGCTCCAATAGGCCTTGGGCTTTTCTGTCAACTGTTGACAAATCCAAAGTTACCATTAATTATATTCAATACCACTATAAGAATATAATTGCACTCTAGGCCTTATTAATAAATTATATCCCAAGACTTTATTATACATGCAACCCCTTCATTAAAATATTCGTAGTAATACAAAGTCATGAATGTAGACTGCCACTTTGAAGATTATTACATCTTAATCCTTGAGTACCCAGTTTAATCTTTTATGTTATTCATTATATATTTATGAAATCCAATTTCATAAATATATACTTTAGTAACTCCTTACTAAAGTGGTTAGGCCCAACATTTTGAATAACCAAACTCATTAAACTTATCTCAAATGAATATTTTATATCTCCGTTAAAAGATTATGAATTCCATCTTGAGAACATATGTTCTATCAACACTAAATGCGGCTGCCCAACATACTGAGATTTTGATCACATCTTATAGATCTCACTCCTGATATATTAAAACAACCTACACCTCATGATTAGGTCCATTATTCTCTCAGGATTTAGAGTTGATGTAAATAGAAGTCGTGAGATTTATTATTCATTTGACAGTCATTAGAAGAATAATAAATCTCACAGTGGTCCAGTTCAATATGTCTTAACTCTTAAAACATATCAACATATCAACTAGAAGTCTTTACTTCCATGATCAAGACAAAATCATATTAATTGATATGTTATAGTCTTCGCAGATGAAATGCCCAATTTCATCACCGACTACGAACTAAAATTCTGAGTTTACAAAGAACTTTTGATTTATATCTTCTGTGACTTTTCACATAAATCACATACAATGCATCTCATGGACTAAGATAATGTCCTATTAGTTCATTTATAGATAGTCTCATATAATTAAACTATTTAATTATTTATGGCATGCCAATAAATTGAATTTTAGGGCATAAACCCCAACACAGAGATCAAGCAAAACAAAGCTACCATAAACAAAATTGAAGATAAGAGAGAGAATGGAGTACCGGCACTGCAAGAAGTAGGAGGATCCTTCTGCAAATCCTTGAGTTCCTTCAAGATCCACTTGGAAGCCATATCGAGAAACCCTAATTTCACAAGATCCCCAAACCCTCAGCAAAAGATCACCAATTCAAAATCTAAAACACGCACCACTACTCTTGTCTCGACCATAAACACCAATATATATATATATATATATATAGATAGAGAGAGAGAGAGAGAGAGAGAGAGAGGTTGATGAGGATGAAATTTGGGATGACCAGAACCCAAGGGAAGGAGTTATGGTCTGGGTTTAGTAAAAAACAATTAATTGAACCAATCCATTATGAGTAGTTATGGTTTGGGTCTAGTAAAAAACAATTAATTGAACCAATCCATTGTGTCCAAAAATTTGGGGAAGAGAGGAGAAGCTGAGAGTAAGAATGAGTGAGGAAGAGAGATTGACTAATAAAAATTTGGGGAAATTTTTTGCAGGAAGGGAAAAAAAACATTTCCGGGGGGGGGGGGGGGGTGGGGGGGGTGGGGAGGAGATTAAAAAAATAGGCATTCTTTTGGTCCCTACATTTTGCACTTTTTCCATTTTTGTCCCTACATTTTATTTTTACCACTTTTAGTCCTTAAACCAATTAACGTGTGACATTTAAGTCCTTACCGTCAGCCAACTAACGGGAAAAGCTAAGGTGGCAAACGAAACACCCTACTAACTGACGTGGCGCTGATGTGGCGATTAAAATATTATTAAAAAAATATTATTTGGCATTTTTATATGCCACGTCAGCATTTTAATTTTTTAAAAAAAGCCATGTCAGACAGCTTAAACCAAAAAAGAAAATAAATTAAAAAACAAAACTTAAATTTTTTAGTTATTATTTAATTATTTAAATAATAATTAATAATTAAAATAAAATTTTCTTTTCTTTTCATTATTTTGTTGGAAGATCATCTTTGTGTTCTTTGTGTTCTTACCGTTCATATTCTTCATGTTTTTAGTAAATTAATTCTTATTTTCTTGTCTTTTCTTTTCTTTGCCTTTCCAGTACTTTCTTTATAACCAAACAAATCAAAATCAAAACTTAGATCAAACAATAATCAACATACACCAACCAAAATCTAGAAATCAACATACACCCTCCAAAATTGGAAACCTAGAAATCAACATACACCCATCAAAATTAAAAACACAAAAATTAACATACACCAACAATCAAACCCAGAAACAAATCTGCATATTCAGAAATTTTAACCTAACATACACCCACTAAAATCAAAAGACATGCATCCTCTCATACGTTTTGTTTTTTTTTTTGTTTTTTTTTTTTTTTTTTTTTTTTTTTTTTTTTTTTTTGGATTTGTTGAATTTTAGTCCATCTGATTTGGTGCTATTGCCAGTGATTCCCTTTGTGGATGAGGTAGATGTTGCTAGGGTTTCCATGAGCACGGTAAGCACAATAAGGCTTGATCTTCGCCACGAATCTCTGAAATGGAGCGATCGGCGGTGAGATCTGGCAGAGGCACATGTCGGTTGCCAACGTTGAAAACCTCGGGGTGGTGCCGGTGGGACTATGAGACAGAGATGAAGTGGAACACGATGATGACGACGATGATTTCGATGAAGACGTCGAGGAGTTAAGGATTGGAGGAGGAAAAGGAGAAGAGATTGATTTTCTAGGAGGTTTCGGTGGTGAGAGAAACGCTCTAATCTTCAGAGACGAAGGCGGTGACGTGGCCTTGTCGTACTCTTCGATGAGATTCGCGAGGTCCTCATCGGAGGTGATCGATACTAGAGCATCTAGATCCTCTGACGGCAACTGGCAACGAAGGCTCACAGATGTACCACACAACTCTCCAGAGTTTAGTTTGAGTTTTGTGTTTGGTTTTTGTTTTTTCTTTTTGTGTTTGGTTTCAAAGCATAAGAAAATCTTTTTGAATGGCTTTGTGTAACTGTTGAATGTCTCTGTGTTTTGTTTTGTAAATTTTTATAGGCATGTCTTTTTATTTTGTAAATTTGAGTGATTTTATGGGTTTGGTTGCTAAGAAAATGCAAGAAAAGAAAAATAAATTTAGAATTTTTAATTTTCTGGGCAAGCTTAGTTGGGGAAGAAAATGAAGAACACATAGTTCTAAGTTCTTCATGTTCTTCCAAAAAAAAGAAAAAATAATAATTTAACTAATTTTTTTTTAAAATAATTAGGTTAGAAATTTTTTTATTATTTTTATTTGACATGGCCTTTTTGAAAAATTAAAATGCTAACATGGCATATAAAAATGCCAAATAATATTTTTTTTAATAATATTTTAATCGCCATATCAACGCCACGTAGCTAATAGGGTGTTTCGTCTGCCACCATAGCTTTTCCCGTTAGTTGGCTGGCGGTAAGGACTTAAATATCATGCATTAATTAGTTTAGGGGCAAAAAGTGGTAAAAATAAAATGTAGGGACCAAAATGAAAAAATTGCAAAATGTAGGGACCAAAAGTGCATTTACGCCATAAAAATAGTTAGGCATGGGAAATTTTGTGTGGGAAGGGTAAAAAAAAGGGGCATAAATGCACTTTCTTGTCCCTACATTTTGGGGTTATTTTTATTTTGGTCCCTACTTTTTTATTTTATCATTTTTATTCCCTAAAATGAAAAATGCATTCTATTTTGGTCCTTACCGTCATCCCACTAACGAAAATTGCTTACATAGCAAATGGAGTGTACTATTTGCACACTAAATGCTGACATGGCTATTAAAAAAATGTATTTAGCATATTAAAAATTCCACGTCAGCATTTAAATAAATAATAAATCACATAAAAAATTAAAAAAAAATTGAATTTCTAAATTTTTTAAAAAATAAAATAAGATAATTAAATTTATTTATTTATTCCTTTCATTATTATTAATTTTTTGAAATCTAACCATTGAATTCGAAGAGTGTAATGAAAGTTTATTCTGGTAAATTATGGTCACAATCAAACGATTGGATTTAGAGAAAGGCACGATCAAAGTTTAGTTAAAGTTGGTTAAACCCAGTTAAACTAAAAAGATGGTCACGAGACCACTAAACTTGGTGAAATTCATATTCAAATCTTTATCATTAGAATTAAAGAGTATGGTGACATATTGGTGTTGATGAAATTTGAGACCAAATGGATGGTCAAATTGAGAGAACATAGCCATATAGGTACACAACACATGTCCATCACATGCCATACTTAGATTTGAAATCTAATCGTTGGATTTGAAGAGTGTAATGAATGGTTAATTCTAGTAAATTATGGTCACAATTAAATAGTTGGATTTAGAGCAAGGCGCAGCCAAAGTTGGTCAAATCCGATCAAACTTAATAGATGGTCCAGATACCACTAGACTTGGTGAAATTCATATTCAAATCTTGATCATTAGGATTGAAGAGTATGGTGACATATTGGTGTTGGTAAAATTTGTACTAATTAGATGGTCAGATTGAGAGAATATATATAGCCATATAAGTACACAACACATGTCCATCATATGCCATTCTTAGATTTGAAATCTAACCGTTGGATTTGAAGAATGTAATGAAAGGTTCATTCTGGTAAATTATAGTCACAATTAATCGATTAGATTTAGAGAAAGACGCGGTCAAAGTTTAGTCAAAGTTGGTCAAACCCAGTCAAACTTAATAGATGGTCCTAATACCACTGGACTTAGTGAAATTCATATTCAAATCTTGATCATTAGGATTGAAAAGTATGGTAACATATTGATGTTGGTGAAATTTGAGACCAATTGAATGGTCAAATTGAGAGAATATATAGAGCCATATAGGTATACAACATATGTCCATCACATGCTATACTTAGATTTGAAATCTAACCGTTGGATTTGAAGAGTGTAATGAAAGGTTCATTCTGGTAAATTATGGTCACAATTAAACGGTTGGATTTAGAGAAAGGCGTGATCAAAGTTAGTCAAACTCAATCAAACTTAATAGATGGTCCCGATACCATTAGACTTGGTGAAATTCATATTCAAATCTTGATTATTAAGATTGAAGAGTATGATGACATATTGGTGTTGGTAAAATTTGAGAAAAATTAGATGGTCAGATTGAAAGAACATAGTCATATAAGTACACAACACATGTCCGTCACGTGCCATTCTTAGATTTGAAATCTAGCTGTTGGATTTGAAGAGTGTAATGAAAGGTTTATTCTGATAAATTATGGTCATAATTAAACAGTTGGATTTAGAGAAAGGCGCGGTCAAAATTTAGTCAAAATTGATCAAACCCAGTCAAACTTAATAGATGGTCCCGATACCACTAGAATTGGTGAAATTCATATTCAAATCTTGATCATTAGGATTGAAAAGTATGGTGACATGTTGGTGTTGGTAAAATTTGAGACCAATTGGATGGTCAGATTGAGAGAATATATATAGCCATATAAGTACACAACACATGTCCATCACGTGTCATTCTTAGATTTGAAATCTAACCATTGGATTTGAAGAGTGTAATGAAAGGTTCATTCTGGTAAATTATGGTCACAATTAAACAATTGGATTCAGAGAAAGGCACAGTCAAAATTTAGTCAAAGTTGATCAAATCCAGTCAAACTTAATAGATGGTCCCGAGACCACTGGACTTGGTGAAAATCATATTCAAATATTGGTCATTGGGATTGAAGAGTATAGTAACATATTAGTGTTGGTGAAATTTGAGACCAACTGGATGGTCAGATTGAGAAAACATAACCATACAGGTACACAACACATGTCTATCATGCGCTAGACTTAGATTTGAAATCTAACTGTTGGATTTGAAGAGTGGAATGAAAATTTAATTTTAGTAAATTATGATCACAATCAAACGGTCGGATTTAGAGAAAGGCACGGTCAAAGTTTAGTTTAAGTTGGTCAAACCTGGTCAAACTTAATAGATAGTCCCAATACCACTAGACTTGGTGAAATTAATATTTAAATATTGATCATTGGGGGCTTCAATCAGCTAGCAACGGTGGTGAGTGCTAATAGAGAGAGGCCCAATCTAGGGTTTGAGAATGAGAATGCATGGTGGTGGTGGGAAGATCAATCTTTAGGTATTGAGAACAACGATATGTGATTTTAATTTAAGAGAGAGAGAGACAAAGTGTGTGTTTTTTTTAGAGGGATACAATTCGATAAGAAATGAAAAGGTTAGGGTCTAAATTGATAGATTTAGGTGGGGGGGGGGGAAGGGAAAAAAATTGGACTAATTATGGGCAATTCAAAGGTCTATTGCGGCGGTCACAAAACCACCGCTATAGACTGAAACAAATGCCGGTAAATCTTAGCTATAGCGGCGGGTTTATGGGGCGCCACTATAGCTAGGAATAATGCCGCTAAAACATACATATTGCAACGCTCCATCAACCTACCACTGTAGTATGTCGCAAAAGACCAAATTTATAGTGGCAGTCCACTTGAATGCCGCAATAAAGCTGATGTATAGCGGCGGTCCGCAAAAGCGCCGCAATAGGTGACATATTGTGGCGGTTTTCTATATTGTCACTAAAGTATTTGTGCAAAATGATATATTTACTGCGGTGGGATTTTGAAGCACTGCTATATCTAAGTTAACACCACTAAAACATATATATTGCGGTAGTTTTATGGCTCACCGCTGTAGGACACCGCAAAAGACTAGAGCTACTGCGGCGGTCCTAAAAAACGCCGCAATATGTGACATATAGCGGTGGTTTTTGCACCCGACGCAAAAAAACCACCGCAATAGTACAAATTTCTTGTAGTGATTGAATATATTGAAAAAGAAAGAATCTGGGTTAATTATTAAATTTGCTCTCATCTTTTGCAATGTAAACTAGAAATCTTGGTCAATATGTTAGCAGAAGAAAATTACCTTAACCTGTGTGATGTTTATTGGGGTTGGGATCACTCATTTTGTGAAACTATTGGGTATACATTAAGTTTGCTTTTCTATTGAAACTAAAAGTATAAGTGGGGATGCATGTGAGAAGTTCTATGACAAATTTGATTGGTAATTGGATTTGGCAACCTAGAAAATAAGCACTTTATTCTTGCCTTCAAGTTGCTTATATTTTATTTTTCCTTTAAGTTTGGACTGTTATAGTTATTGGATTTTAAATTCTTAGTTAATTATAGACTGTCTGAGAGTTTGTAAAAAGAAGGGAACAAATTTACTTCTTTTCTAAATAATTGAAACTATTTTAGAGAGAGTAAAAAAACCCATAACAAAAAACAAAACCATTATAAATTTCAACAATTACAAATATGTTCTCTCTAATGAAATCCCAAACTGCCAAACTCACTTTAACCAACAAAAACAGAGAAAAGACCCTAACAAAATAAAGAATCCCCTGAGTAATTCTACTAAATCTCCTCACAGGCACAGCCAAACTCAATTAATTCAGATGATATTTCATTTCCAAGTTGATAGCTTGAAGATTCTTCACCACTAGGCAATTCAAAAATTCCCAAGGATGATGCAATTTTCAACATCCAAAACAGTAAAAACAAACTGAAAATGAGAGTCAAGGACAATGTGATATTAAAGCAGGTACAAATCATTACCACATCTACTTATAAAAAATAAATAAATAAATAAATAACTTAATTAGATAGTTTTTATTTAAATTTTTTTATAAAAAATTTTGTCATTGAATGACAGTTTTTCAAGTCTCAAGCTAAAGTAGGCCATTTCACATACATGGAGCTATGCAATATCATCACAAGGTCAGTTCTAATATTTCATTTCACAAGTTTATGCTTGATTTGTATTGTACTTATCATTATTGTGTACTTCTCATTATTGTGTACGTTTAAGTGTCTATTAATAACACAAAGTAACACATTTTGTATCATATGTTCATGGCAAATGCTGCTAGAAAGCAATTAGAATGTGGAACAAAAAACATTGCCCCACCAACTTCTCCACCATAACCAGCATAATTTTCTAGTTTTACCGTATGTAAATATTTCAATTTTCTACATTGATTTATCAACTTCTTCATAATAGCTTTTGCAGGTGAAATAATTTTTCATCACACCCCTAAGTTTTTTTGTAATTGGAAAATATAGTAATCTCAAATTATAATGAATACAAATTATTAATTTTTTCCCAAAAAAAATAGAAGAGCCTTTGAGCACACACATAAGCGCGTGCTCATAGGCTAGTGTGTATATATATATATATGTATGGTCCAAGAATCAAGTACAGGCCAAAGACCAAGGCCCACATAAGTCAAACCCACCCAAATCGTACCGAACAAGTGATGGAGGGTCTGAGCACGGTATTTTATAAACCAATCCAAGGCATCAACGAGAACGTCACATAATGCCTTGGGGATATCCACCCGTCAAGCATAGATTTGGAGGTTGGCACAAGTTCCAACAAGATCAATTCAGAAATGTGCAGTGAGTCCTATCCGATTAGGAATATACGTTAGAATGGGCCAACTTTTTTAGGAAAACCACCACTCATGATGGCAAACCCGTTAAGGGAAGGCTATAAAAGGGGGAAGAGATGGGGTGGGAGGAGGTTGGCAAATTTGGGGAAAGAGAGAGAGTATGATACACGAGAGGAAAGAGAAGAGAAATAGTAATAGGGAAAGAAGCTCGGTACCTAGTCCAAGACTCCACGGGAAACACACAGAAGGGGATAAGGTTCAAGTTGGGTCATAAACTCCTTCATTTGGGTTGTTAGGTTAGCCTCAAAAGGATTTACCCATAGTAGAAAACTCTTTACCCACTCTAAAAAAATAAATTGGGAGCCCAACCTCCACTGAGTACTGCGGGCTAGGCCGCCACAAAAAAAAAAAAAAAAAAAAAAAAATTATATATATATTTTTTTATTATTTATTTATACATGTTGTTATATAATTTTTTATATTTATTTTTAGAGAGTAGTTTAGATGGGAAAAAATAGGCTTTTGCCCCTTTCAAAAAAACAATCCAGCATTTTGCCCTCTTTCCTAAATTAATTAGGGAAATGCCTCTCTTTTGAAACTCGATTTTCTCAAAATCGAGTTAAGCCCTATGGTGACGTTTTTAAGGATCCTATATTGACGTTTTAAGGACCTATAGTGGCGTTTTATAATCCGATTTCCATGAAGTTGAGTTATAGGTAAAAAAAAGAAAAAAAATTGCATATAACTCGACTTCATGGAAATCGGATTACAAAACGCTACTATAGGTCCTTAAAACGTTACTATAGGCTTCTTAAAACGCCACTATAGGGCTCTAGAATTTTTTTTTTATAACTCGATTTTGAGAAAATCAAGTTTCAAAGAGGGGCATTTCCCTAATTAGTTTGGGAAATAGGGCAAAATGCTAGATTTTTTCTTTTGAAAGGGGCATTTGCCCATTTTCTCCAGTTTAGATGATTATGGGAAGTTTGAATGTGTATGTGGCTAAACTAATTTGAATTCAAATATCTTGATGTGACTGTTTTGATTTTTGAGGAGAATATCCAAATGTGACTCGCATTTAAAAATGAGGAAACATGTGGATGTGGATAGTAAAAGTAAAATACGAAAGTGGTGAAGGTGTTTTTTTTTAATCCTTTACAAAGGATAGTGTCTTCAAAAAAAAAAATAAATAAACATAGACATTGAATGATGCTTATTTCTATCCTGGGTTTTTGATTTTATTAATTTTGTAAAATAATTAAAAGAAAGAAAAAAAAAGTTAGAAATGTCGTTTAAATTAAAAAGAAAAGATAGAAAAAATTGAAATGAAAACATGCCATATTTTTGTGAAATAATAAATAAATAAATGAAAAAAGAATGGTAGAGATGTGGGAATAGAAGTTGAAGAAAGTTGGAGTGGTATATAATTTGAAGAAAATAAAGATTGATGAGGTGCAAACTCGTCAGTCACAGTAGGCAGACGGAACTCCCTCTCAGCAGCTGATTATCTACAGGTAAGGTGGTCACCGGTGTGGTGCCTGCCACAGCGCCTCCGATGCCAAAGTTAGAACAATATAACAATTCACAGAGCTAGAAGATAATAGGTATTTTTAGTGAGCTTTTGTATATATGTACCTTCTGCTGTCAATGTGAGGACTTTATATATGTGAGCTTGGCTGCTAGCCGTTGGGGTGTTAATGCCTCTTTCTTGTAACGCCTTCAGCCCAATTAAGGGGCTTTTATTAGGCTCCAACGGTCTGCTTTGCTGGTTTCGTAACTGTCCAGGTTACCTGCTGGTGCCATTGAATGATTTTCTTTACCTCGTCGGTGATGACTCGTTTGTCGTCAAGGTTTACCCTGTCACTAGTGTTGATCTCGTCAGGGTAACGTGATCTCGTCATTCCCATCAGTTGCCCCCCAGGTTCTGTGGTCGTCAGTGACATGTCATGAAGGCCATAGAAGGTGAAGAGTTTCTTTTTCTGGATTGTTTGTGACGCTTGGGGTTTCGTTCCGAATTTAATGTGTGATGGCGGCGCAGTATGGGAAGTGGCCACGTGGCATAGGTTGATTGGCATGACCCCTTGGATTTCCCGCTACTTTTCAGTTTCCTTGAGTTATTGGTTTTAAAGATCTTTCATTTTTCTTCACTCTGATTTTTCTTTCTTTTTCTGCTCCGAGTGTTTGTCCTTTTTTCTTTGCTTGTTTCTGCCACCATCCCAATCCTGCTCCGGCGACTCTGACCTTACTCCGGCGACGAATTTCTTCGGCCTCGACTGTTTCATTCATCAAGGTACGCTACTTTTCGATTTCTCAGATTTCTTCTTCAAAGTCTCTTTATAAATCTCTGATTTTTCTCCTTTTGTCTTTTTATTTTCTTGTTTGGTATGTTGGGCATTTAGATTTGGGTATCCCCTTTCATGGTTAATTCCTTTAAGGTTTGGGTAGCTTGCCCCTCAGTTTCTTTCTTTTTTGCTCACTTAGGGGCGGCTTTGGGTGTTTCTGGGGACTTTTTTCCTTTGATTGGGGATTATCTATTTGAAGGTAGTGGTTTGAGTGTGGTTTTAGGGGAGTTATCTCCGATTTTGGGTCAGTCATTGGCTTGGTTTGAGAGAGAGACGAAGAGGATGTCTGAGGTGAGATCCAGTGAGTTAGATACTGGGTTGTCGCCTAGCGGCGACCCAGTCGAGGGTGATACAGCCGTTTCTACCCCTCGTCAGGTTAGGTCTTTTTACGCTATCAACGAAGAGTGTGGGCTGGACGCTGATACCGTGGCCAGGTTCAAGGACAGGTTCCAGTTCCCTGCGCGGGTCCGGGTTCGTCGGCCTGGTCCTAAGGATTGGGCCTACCATTTCTTCCCAGGTGAAGTGTGCTTCTACGAGGCTGCTTTCACCTCTGGACTTAGGCTACCCGTCCATCCTTTGGTGATGGAGCTATTGGATCATTTTGGCATTGCCCCCGGGCAACTCATGCCGAAATCTTGGAGGATAGTCATTACTTGCATGGAGATTTGGCTAGTTGCCAACGAGGATATGATCAAAGTGAGTGAGTTCGTCCATATTTATCGTTTGAAAGAATCAAAAGAGTATGGGTACTACGAATTAGTCCCTTGGACGAGGAGGACTAGAATCATTAAGGGTCTAGCCTCGTCATTCAGGTACTGGAAGTCCCATTTCATTTTTGTGTCCGAGGATGACTTTGAGACCCCTTCCAGCGAGGCTTGGGGTGATATCCCAAGGTTACTTCGTCGGTGGGGAACCCCAAACTTAGGTGCGTCTATGTTCCTTCTCATCTGTTTATTTTTTGTCTTGCATGTTTGGTCGTCATTAACCACTTATTCACTTCCTTTTGCAGTTAAACAGTGTCCCAAGTTGAAGAGCAAATACCAGGAGCGTCTTCAAAAGGCAATCGAATATTCCAAGTCGATTGAGAGTTGGGACGATCTCCTTGACCCACGGACACTTGCTTTCTACTACTTGGGCCCAGATCCGTCTCCCTACGTTTTGCGCAGCATCAGCATTGAGGAGAAGAAGAGTAAGTGTTTACTTCGTCCATACTGACCTTCAATCGCGTACTTTGGATTTCTTAGTCCTTTTTTTTTTTTATAGAGATGACGACCAAATTCAATAAGGATATGTACGCCAAGATGAGGGCCAAAAAAGACGAACCCTTGGCTAGTATCGGCAAGAAAGTGGTTCGTGTGACGGGGAAGGGTCCTTCCGCCGTTCCTCCCGTGGATGCTACCCCAATCATATCAGGAGTAGAGGGAGCCCGAGTAGCTTCGCCTGCTACCTCGGTCGAGGAGATCCCTACTCCGTCATCAAAGAGGCCGAGGCTGTCAGCCAAGGACAAAGAGAAGGAGAAAGTAGGCTCATCCGTCTTTGATGACGAGGGTGTGGCTGTGGAGCGGGCACACAACATTGTGAAAGCTAAGGACCTTAAGGTCTTTTCTGGGGTACCTGTCAACGTGGTCGCGAGTCAGCACGTCCACAAGATTGTGCAAGTAAGGCTATTCATACATTTTTCCTTGGCCTCTCTTTCCATTTTTTTTTTTTTTTTACTGACGTTCTTATCTTGCTTCGTCAGGTGTTGGGGGAGAGCCTTCATCTGGCTTCTGAGTGTCTTACTCAAGAGGCTAAGGTGGCTTCTTTGACTTCTAGGATGGAGGCTCTGGAGAAGGAGAACTCAACTTTGAAAAAGGACCTTATACAGTCGATGGACGAGTCTGCCACCTTGAAGGAGAAAGTCAAGGCTCTAAATTCTGACCTAAGGGTTGAGCGTCAGCTGAATCTGGAGAAGGATAACCAACTTCAAGCGGCCAAAGAGAAGTTGAAGACAATCGCTGCCAGGTCCGTCGAGGCCTTTCAGCAGACGGAGGAGTATTCCACTGTACTTTTTAGTTAGTATTTCAAGGGATTTGAACTCCTCCGTCGGTACCTCGTCAAGTACCCTACAGGGGTTGATCTACCAAATCTGGATTTAGAGGTGGTAGATCAAGTGATGGCTGCTGACGAGGCTACCCAGTCTTCTGTTCCTGACGGCGATGCCCCTGCTGCTGACGACGCTCCTGTTGCTGAAAATGCTCCTGCTGCTAACGATCATGTTACTGCCAAACCTGACACTTAGGAGATTTTATCTTTCATATCTGCCAGTTGTGTTTTGGGCCCTTTTTTGGAAATGTACATATATTTTTTGTTTTTATTTTAATTTTCAGAACAATATCTTTTGGCCCAGTTAAGAGAACAAGGATAATTGCCCTATGTTTTTGGGCTTCTCTACGATTTAATGTTTCCCTGCTTTTGTGGTTACACTACTGTCTATGTTTGTGAACATGTGCGTGATTTAGCATAAGCTTCTTAGCGTACCTTGTATTTAGCTGGTACTTAGTGCAAATTCCTTGTGATTTGCTTGTCATTTTTTATTCTTGTTGTGGGTTTCTATCCTTCTTCTTCTTCTTTTTGTTCTTTTCCTTGCGGGTTCGTCAGTGTCCTTAGTTCGTTCAGTGGGACTTTGCCATTCGCGTAGGCCTTAGGATTATGTTTATATCTCCAGCACGTCTCGTGTGCCTTCGTCAATGATTTACATCCATCTCGGCGGAATCTTATCACTTAGGGCTTTGTCAGTGATTTACATCCGTCTCGGCGGAATCTTATCACTTAGGGTTTCGTCAGTGATTTACATCCGTCTCGGCGGAATCTTATCACTTACTTAGGGCTTCGTCAGTGATTTACATCCATCTCGGCGGAATCTTATCACTTGGCCACTTTCCTTTTTTTTTTATGGTGACTTACATCCATTAAGGAATCTCGTCACTTACGACTTCGTCAGTGATTTACATCCGTCTTGGCGGAATCTTATCACTTAGCTTTTTTTCTTTTTCCTTTTTTTTCTTTTTTTTTTTTTGGTGACTCACGTCCCATTAAGAAATCTCGTCACTTAGGGCTTCGTCAGTGATTTACATCCGTCTCGGCGGAATCTTATCACTTAGCCTTTTTCTCATATTTGTTGGTGTTGTCGTCGGTAACATGCACTTGTCAAGGTGTACTCTTGTTAGTTTGACTTACAATTGACTGGACCTGTCTGCATAAAGACATCAAAGAATAAGAATTTTTTATTGAATTCAGGAGTAATCGCCTTTGTCTATTACATTTACTGGTGGTACTTTTTTAAATACTCAATATTCCATGGTCGAGGAAGCCTTTGTCCGTCCATGGTTTCCAGGTGATAACTTCCTTGTCTTGAGTAGTGAATGACTCGGTAGGGACCTTCTCACGTAGGACCCAGCTTTCCCTAGGTAGGGTCTTTAGTTGCCATGGTGGTCCTGTGTAGGACGAGGTCACCTATGTCCAGGCGTCTCAGTTTGACCCTTTTGTCATAGTATTCGGCCATCTTTCTTTGATACTTCGTCATCTTGCTAGATGCGTTGACTCTTACTTCGTCAAGAAAATCTAGGTTGAGTCGCAGTTCGACGTCATTGATCTCTTCGTTGAAAGTTCCACACCTGATGCTTGTGACCCCTACCTCGACTGGGATTACTGCTTCTGTACCATAGGTAAGCCTGAAGGGGGTTTCTCCTGTTGGGGTTCTGGCGGTGGTTCTGTAAGCCCACAGGACATTTGGTAGTTCTTCTGGCCAGGCACCTTTCGCATCATCCAGTCTGGTCTTGATAATCTTGAGCAGCGTCTGGTTCGTCACTTCCGTTTGCCCATTTGCCTGAGGATGCCCTGGGGATGAGAACTGATTCTTGATCCCAAGGTTTGAGCAGAATTCCCTGAAGCCTTGACTGTCGAACTGCCTTCCATTGTCTGATATGATCGTCGAGGGAATCTCGAACCTGCAGATTATGTTCTTCCACACAAAGTTCTGGATCCGAGCCTTAGTGATCGTTGCTAGGGCTTCTACTTCAACCCATTTTGTGAAATAGTCAATAGCAACAAGAAGGAATTTTACCTGACCTTTACCTTGGGGCAGAGGACCGACGATATCGATTCCCCATTGTGCAAATGGCTATGGGGAAGCTATGGTCGTCATTTTCTTTGCTGGAAGCCACTGCACATTCCAGTATCGTTGGCATTTGTCGCACCTCCTGACGATCTCAGCAGCGTCCACCTGCATGGTTGGCCAAAAATATCCTGCCCTTACCACTTTGCTTACTAGGGATCTGGAGCCGGCATGGTCGCCACAAATTCCTCCGTGTACTTCCTCTAAGATGTATTTGGCCTCTTCCTCGTCGACGCACTTCAAGTAAGGCATAGAGAAGCCTCTCTTGTACAAGACGTCATTCAAGATCGTGAACCTGGCTACCCTCTTCTTGATCTTTCTGGCTTCTTCAATATTTTGAGGTAGGTGCCTGTCCTAGAGGAAGGACATTATGGGCGTCATCTAGGTATCAGTGCTCTGGATGGTGAATGTTGCAACTTCCTCGATACTAGGGTGTTTTTGGACTTCCATCGCCAGGTCCGTGCTAGTCCCTTCTTCTTTTGATGACGCTAGCTTTGACACTTCGTCAGCCCCCATATTTTGACTTCTTGGGATTTGCATGAACTCCACTGTTTCGAATTCCTGAGCTAGTTGTTTTGCTAACTTGAGGTACTTCTGCATCCTTTCTTCTTTTGCCTCGTATTCTCCCTTGATCTGTCCAGTCACTAGCTTTGAATCACTTTGGATCAACAAATTTTTGGCACCAAGAGCTTTCCCAAGCCTCAGTCCCGTCAGTATTCCTTCGTATTCAGCTTCGTTGTTGGTGGCTAGGAACTTTAGTTGGACCCCATATTTCAGCACTTCTCCGTCGGGGGTGGTTATGATGGCCTCTACTCCCCCCTTCTTTTGGGCTGACGAACCATCAGTCTATATTATTAATTTATCTGCTTCGTCGGTAATCCTGTCTTCGTCAGGGGGTGTGAATTCTGTGATGAAGTCCGCCAGAACTTGTGCCTTGATCGCTATTCTTGGATGGTACTCGATGTCAAATTGACTTAGTTCAATTGCCCACTGGATCATTCTCCCTGCTGCTTCTGGCTTGTTCATTGACTTCTTGATTGGTTGGTCCGTCATTACGAGAATAGGATTTGACTGGAAATATTGCCTGAGCTTGCGCGAGGCCACTATTAGTGCAAACGCAATCTTTTCGATCCTTGGGTATCTGGACTCAGCCCCTTGGAAAGCCTGGCTGACGTAGTAAACCGGGAGTTGCTTCTTGCCTTCTTCTCTAATTAAGGCTGCACTTACTGCCAAGGCTGACACTGCTAGGTATAAGTATAAGTTTTCTCCTTCTTTGGACGGGCTTAGGAGAGGTGGGCTGCTCAGGTAGTGCTTTAGCTCTTGGAACGCTACCTCGCACTCATCGGTCCAGGCAAAAGCCTGCTTCAAGGTTTTGAAAAAGGGGAGGCATTTGTCTGTAGCCCTAGAGACGAACCTGTTTAAAGTCGCTATCCTTCCTATGAGTTTTTGAACATCCTTGACGGTTTTGGGTGAGGCCATGTCGATGATGGCTCGCACTTTTTCTAGGTTTACTTCTATTCCTCTCTGGGACACCATGAATCCCAGGAACTTACCTGAGGCTACTCCAAAAACGCACTTAATTGGATTCAACCTCATCTGGTGTTTTTTGAGGGTTGCAAAAGTTTCCTTCAAGTCGTCCAGATGTGCAAGCTCTTCCTTGCTCTTGACGAGCATATCGTCCACGTATACTTCCATGTTTTTGCCAATCTGCTGGCTAAACATTTTGTTCACGAGCCTCTGATACGTAGCTCCAGCATTTTTTAACCCAAAAGGCATTACCTTGTAGCAGTAGAGTCCTTGATTTGTGATGAAGGCGGTCTTCTCCTGGTCTTCTTTAACCATTTTTATCTGGTTATACCCTGAGAAGGCGTCCATGAACGTCAGTAACTTATGCCTGGCAGTGGAATCCATGAGTTGGTCTATTCTCGGTAGAGGGAAGCTGTCTTTTGGGCATGCCTTGTTCAGGTCGGTGAAGTCTACGCACATTCTCCATTTCCCGTTCGTTTTCTTGACCAGGATGACATTGGCGAGCCATTCAGGGTAATACACTTCCCAGATGAATCCAGCTGTCAAGAGTTTGTTAACTTCCTCTGCAACTGCTTGATCTCATTCTGGAGCGAAGGTTCTCCGTCGTTGCTGGACAGGCTTCCGTTCTAGGTCCACATTCAGCCTGTGCTGGATGACTTCTGGAGATATGCCCGGCATGTCCTCGTGACTCCATGCAAAGACATCTAGATTCTCCTTTAAGAACCTTATGAGTCTTGTCCTCATCTCGGGGCTCAGCGTCGTCCCTATCTTGGTCGTCTTGTTCATGCTTCCTTCTACCAATTCCACTGTTTCCAGGGCCTCTATCCCGTCTTCCTCTTTTTCTTCAATCATCCACGTGTGGTTTTCTTTTCCAGCTAGGACAGCTTGATAACATTCTCTTGCCAGGACTTGATCGCCCTTCACTTCACCAATGCCGTTATTGGTCGGGAATTTCACCTTCAAATAGTAGGTTGACGTCGCCGCCCTCCACTTGTTGAGGGTGGGCCTCCCAATGATGACATTGTAGGATGAGGGATAATCTACCACCAGGAAGTCTACTTGTTTTGTCAATTGTACTGGATAGGTCCCTACAGTCACCGTCGACGTTACTATGCCTCTGGGGTAGACCCTGTCTCCGCTGAAACTGACGAGTGGAGAGTCGAAAGGGCGAAGTCTTTCTGGATCTAATCTCATCTGCTGGAAGGCTGGGAAGTAAATGATGTCCGCGGAGCTTCCGTTATCAACGAGGATTCTCTTGGTATTAAACCCTTCTATATTCAGCATTATGACCAGGGGATCATTGTGGGGCTGCTTCACTCCCGCGGCGTCTCCTTTGCTGAAAGACATATCCTGGTATGTTCGTCGGTGTTTTGACGGAGGTACAGCATGGACGCTGTTCACCTGTCTCTGGTATGCCTTTTTGAGTGATCTGAACGATCCTCCTGAGAATGGTCCTCCTGTGATTGTGTTTATCTCCCCGATCACCTTGCGTGGAGACTGGGATGTATGGTCGTCATCTTGAGAGAAGGCTTCATGCTGAGTTTTATTGTCGTCCCTGAACTTACCATATTCTCCTTTCTTTACATACTTTTGTAACTTCCCTTTCCGTATTAACTCTTCTATTTGTTCCTTTAGATCTCTATAATCCTCTATGTGGTGGCCATGGTCTCTGTGGAACCGGCAATACTTGTTTTTGTCCCAGACATTAGGGGATGAGTGTAATGGCCTGGGCCATTTGAGATAATGCTCGTCCTTGATCTGCGTGAAAATTTTATCAACAGGCATAACCAGGGGAGTAAATCTTACCGTCCGAGGGCTCTTATCATCCTTCCTCCTATTCCCGTCATTGTTCCGACGGTCTGGTCGATCTCTCTTTTGCCCCATACGGTTGTCTTCCCTCTTGGCCTTGTCTCCTGGCTTCTCGGTATCTTTTATGGCAGCTAGAACATCCTCCGCATTCATGTATTTTTGTGCCTTCAGGTGCATCTCTGCCATCGTCTTCGGGGGGTTCTTCACGAGAGAGGCCACGAGGTCTCTGGACCTCAGCCCTGCTTTGAAAGTCGTCAGCTGCACCTTGTCATCAGCTTCGTCTACCTCCAGAGTTTCCCGGGTGAATCGTTTGACATATGATCTCAGGGTTTCCTTCTCCCCCTGTTTTATAGTGAGTAAGTAGTCTACTGGCCTCCTTGGGCGTTGCCCTCCTATGAAGTGGCGCAAAAAGGCGCTACTTAGCTGATCGAAGTTGTCTATGGACGAGTTTGGCAACTTAGTAAACCACTCTTTTGCAGCTCCTTTGAGAGTCGTTGGGAAGGAATGGCACAGTATCTCATCAGGTGGTTGTTGAAGTCCTAGAGTCGTCTTGAAGGTATTAAGGTGATCCTAGGGGTCTTTTAGCCCGTCGAACGGCTCAAGCTAAGGTAAGCGAAATTTTGAAGGCACAGGGCATTCTAGTACTGCGGTGGTGAAGGGTGAATCCGTAGCTCTGACCATTTTGTCCACGCTTCGGTCCGTCTTTTCTTTAATGGCGCTCCTCAGCTCGTCCATTTCTTTCCTCATTTCTCAAAGGAGGTCCGAGTTTTGCTCATCCGGAGTAGTTGGTCTATGAGGGGTTCCTCTCTATTGACTATCCCCTTCTTCCTCCAAGTTATCTTTGGATCGGTTTTCTTCCTGTTGAGCCTGTTAGACTTGCTGAAACCGTAGCTTCATTTCCTGGTTCTGTTTGGTGAGTTCTTCAATGGTGGCTGCAAGGGCTTGGACTTGCTGGGCCAAGGCTGCTGAGTCTAGGTTGGATTCCATCTGAATGTAGAGGGTTGATGGGAACTACGCTCTCAAATATGAATCTGAAAATATCGTTCCCACAGACGGCGCCAAACTGATGAGGTGCAAACTCGTCAGTCACAGTAGACAAACGGAACTCCCTGTCAGCAGTTGATTATCTACAGGTAAGGTGGTCACCGGTGTGGTGCCTGCCACAGCGCCTCCGATGCCAAAATTAGGACAATATAACAATTCACAGAGCTAGAAGATAATAGGTATTTTTAGTGAGCTTTTGTATATATGTACCTTCTGCTGTCAATGTGAGGACTTTATATATGTGAGCTTGGCTGCTAGCCGTTGGGGTGTTAATGCCTCTTTCTTGTAACGCCTTTAGCCCAATTAAAGGGCTTTTATTAGGCTCCAACGGTCTGCTTTGCTGGTTTCGTAACTGTCCAGGTTACCTGCTGGCGCCATTGAATGATTTTCTTTACCTCGTCGGTGATGACTCGTTTGTCGTCAAGGTTTACCCCGTCACTAGTGTTGATCTCGTCAGGGTAACATGATCTCATCATTCCCATCAAAGATCATGTGCAAAAGTTATGCCAAATCTTTTTTTAAACGCGTTAATAGTAAGTTAGATATTTTAAAACCATGTTTTTGTCCTTAATTGTTTTTTGCAATATATCTTATATAATTAAGGATAATAATGATAGAGTCCTATTTTCTTTATACACAAACAAGTGAACAACAGATTAATTGGCCTGCTAACAAATGTAGTACAAGTAAGTGAACAACTAAATAGACCCCACTAAAATAAGAGTCCTTTACACTGCCTTATTTATTTTACACTACCACTTAACAATATATCTACATCACATCCTTCATTTTACATCTCATCACACTAGAACAATATTAGCCTCTAAGCAGCTCTTCTATGAGATTTATACGGAAAAATTATTTCACCCATAAACACATAAATCTTAGTTCTATACTTGTGTGATCTTTGTAATATGATATTAGTGATTCATTTCAATATTAATAATATTATTATTTTATGTTTTGTTTCCGCTGTTCTTGGGTTGATTTATACTTTTGAAAATCCTATTGGTTTGGGTCGTGGTAGAGCCCTGTTTTGCATATAGTGTCTTAGTGCAACATCTAATTTAGTGTCTTTGTGCAACATCCCATTTAGAATTAGTTTGTGCTCTTAAATACATTTTGTGTGGATTTCGTGGGTTTTGCCATTTTTGATTCGTCATGTGAGGAGGAGAGACAGAAAGGCAAGGTTCAAGAGAGAGAATGAGGCAAAAAATAGGGATTCCAATACTGATCTAATGCCTATTTACTGGCAAAAACACAATATATTTCTTGATATGGCCGAAACTCCCCAGTTTTGATCAGCACTCAACATAGTACGATTTAGGGGTGTTTTCGACTTTCCGTACCATATTGCATGTCGATAGGGAAAATATCAGTAATACTAGCCTACGAAATCAACCACCTTGCTTGTGATTCAAGTGATACCTCTTAGTATTTCAAAAAGAAATATTTAGAGTTCAAGTCCCTCTACTTTTAACTATATATATAAACCTAATAAGATATAACTTTTTTTTTTTCTTTTAAAGATATAACTATAAAAATAAATAAAGAGAAGAATTTACATTAAAGTGTGTGATTGTATAAGAAAGAAAAATGACTTTTTGAGTGTTGAGGCCTTAAGAAGAGTGAAGACATAAGAGCTCAAGAATTAGGTGAGTCAAATGATAAGTTTTTAGCATTTGGTATACTAAACACCAAAAATCAAACCACATCACATGTGTTATATGTCAAATTATTTTAACACATGTTACCGTAAACTTCTACTAGTAGAGGTGTACTTAGCTAATCTAATTTCAATTTTGAAAAGAATAGTAGTAGCAGGGAATGGTCAGAACTTTTGTCCCTCCTTATTTCTCTTTTCTTTTTTTTTTAAATTAAATTTTTTTTATGTTATGTTTTTTTTTTCTATAATAAAAAAAATTAAAAATGGAACTTTTTGACTTTTGCATAGTGTTTGTTTGGACTTTTGTAGAACGGAATAATTCTAGGGATATACCAAATCTTACATCCAATTTAAGAGATTTTTTTTTTTTGGCTACATTGCATGGAATGTGTGTTGTTCTTAGCATATGGGAAAAAACGTGCACTTTTCTGTACAATTGATATGGAAGGCTTATAGCAATGAAAAATAAAAATAAAAGGGTAAGTGATAAATATAAGCTTGATTGATTAAAATTTGCATCCAAGATTCAAATGCTCCTATAAGTTTATAATTATCGAATTATTAAAAGAAAAAAGGTAATTATACTATTTTTCTTGAGATTTGGTGGAATGATATTTCACTCCAAACCTTGAGGGAAAAATATTTTTCTCCTTTGACATCCATTTGACTATATTTTATTAAATTTATGTTAAAAATGTTGTGTATTAATGTGCTATTTGCTCAAGGGCATGTTTCCAAAGTTAAAAATAGTATTTTAAATAATTAAGTATGACTTTTGTTTTTTTTTTTTTTTCAAAGGATTGTGGAGAAATTTGTCGTTTCAACTTTTAAATCTATTGGTACTTGACAAATTTTACATTTTTATTCTAAATTTATTAGTCATATTTTTATTAACCATAATTAAACTTTGGTAAAGAAAATTTTTATAAGAATTTAAAATTTTCCATTACCCATATAAACTCAGAAAAGTGAAATGTTATTATTATTATTTTTTAAATTTGAAGTTGAGTTTCATTCTTTAAAATTTTAAGAAGAATAATGTATTTAAAAAAAGGGTCATTCTATGGTACCCTTACTTTTTTTTGTTGGGTATGGTACCCACCTAAATTTGAACCGTAGATTTCGCTTGTTATAATGCTGACCATGGATTTAATTTTAATAGGAGACCAATTACCGGTCAAGCAGGTAACGTATATTAGAAAAAATAAAAAATAGACAGTCTTCTATTCTCTTTCGCGTTCCCTTCTTGGAAGTCTGATAATCTCTCTCGCGTTCCATCTTTGGTTTTTCTGTGTTCGGTGAATTTCCTTTCGGCATCCTGTCACATTAGAGTAATTGGTGAAAGCTTTTTGAGAAAGATCAAAATTGCTTTGCCTATGGTTGAAGCCTTGAAGGTAAAGATCAAAACGACAAACCGTAATTTCTTTTCAAATTGGGAAATCTTTTAATTGGGATATCACATCACTGCTCTCTCTCTCTCTATTTGATATTGTCTTCGCTTTTCATGAGATGGGTATTTTGTACTGGGAGAAGCAATCATGAGATGGGGTAGCAACTGGCTTCAAACTGCCTTCATCATGCTCCCTGAAATTGCAGATTATGCAGAATGGAACCCATTCTTTTCCTCTGCTATTGATATATTAATTATGTTTTTCCTATTTTAATCAATTTCACAATACATATTCTCGATGGCTCGTGGTACAGTGTTGAAGCACCCCTCAAAAAATCAAACAAGACAGTCACTTCTCAAAAGGAAAAGGGAAAAAGTACAAGAATGCAACCACTACTGAATTCTGGTATGCCTTTATACAAGCTGACTAATGCTCGGTTTAAACATTTGCTATTACCACTCATGCACGATCAAAATCATTTTTAGCCAAATAACACTTACAGAACATAGGCAAACATAAAATTAGAGTTTTACATTATGTGATACAAATATCATGATTTTCTTATAGAAAAATTTGAGGGTGAGGTACAAACACTTGTTGATGCAAGTTCTATGTAGCACTAATTTGCTTTACTAGTGAGAAAGTTTGCCTCTGCATTCAAAGTGAACACTAAATTAAGTACAATCTTCTTAAGCAAACTTATAAACAACTGAAGAGGGAACAGACATTGTAGGATATTATTTCCTCAATGTAAGGCTCGCGAGGAAACTCCTAATCTTATTCGAATCATATGCTCTTTGGCTCAAGCTGTGTGGTTTGGTTCTGTATTATCAATCCTAGTAGATAACTTGATTCCTGAACTCATTAAAGCTTGGGTCTCTACCTAGTTGACTGGCAATTTGTTGAAAGATGTGCTTTGGATGATTTTCTATAATCTATATAGCTATTATCTGGTCTTTATGGAAATTTTGATATAAGGCAGCCATCAAAGGTGAATAGGTGATATAGTTTCATCAACTAGTGTCTGTGTATTTCATTTTTAAGTCATCTATATGCAGGCAGTGGAGCACTGCAGCCACAGAGGCTAGAGCTCCAAATAAGCTGGTTTGCAATAGAATAGATGGCATATTTCAGGTGGAAGAGATGGTGATGTAAGCAAGGCTGGTGTTAGCAAGAGAACCAAGCTTCAGGCGACTAATAGAGGAAGGTGATTCCAATATCCTTATTAACTCTATCATGAAGGGGGAGGATAGGGGCTCATTCTATGGTCATTTGGTACAAGGGATTGTGCAGGAACCACAACTTTTGCCTAATGTTTGGTTGAGCTGGAGAACTTAATTTGGAATCTTTCCACCTTTGTTTAATTTCATGTATTGCTTCCTATTATAGTCACCTTGTCACACTCATGGCTTATATTCAGCAACAATTATGGCTAGTCTTATAAAGTCGACAATGGTCATATTTACAAAGTTCCAATAAATATAGTTGTGTATTTTACTAACTATATGTTTTTCTTGTGTTACTAATATGGTGTTCAACCTTCTGCTAATGAATTGTGAATTTATGGATTTTGTACTTGTAGATGGAATAAAAAAATATTGCTGGTTTAGGGAAAGTTATATTATTTTGACAAGTTCAAGAAAGTTGTTGAAGCTTTGAGAGTATATTTCTAAATTGATTACCTCAACTAAAACTATAATCCAAATATTGACCTTTTGCAAGTGTTAATTTTCAAATGTATTGTCATTTGATTTGTATTTATGAAGGTTCTCCCTAGTAAATGTTTCTCAATTTGAAGTCTTTTGTATTAAGTTTTTTTTTTTTTTCTTCTTCGTTGGGATGAAAATGATGTATAGAAATCAATTTATGTAATGGTCTATGGTGAGCCTTTTTGAGATTGTGGGTTGGGCTACTTCTTGCCACACTACAGCCCAAAGGTTCTAGGTAGGAGAGTCAGGACCGGCCTGATTGCAACTCACCTCAAACCAGCTTGTGCGCAAACTAAAGCCCCTTTATTGAAACTTTAGTCACATGCCCATGGCAGATGAGACTGTTACAAGAAAGTTATGGCAGGCAAGTATAACATAACAACATTAAAGGAAATGTGCTTACTGTTAGCCAAGACAATCAGAGAATTCCTAATTAAAATAAAGAAAAGAGCAGCACAACAATAGAAAACGCATTATAAATAAAATAGCAATGATGAAAAAGAGATAACACCGATACTTAATCAATAAAATCAAAGAAGAAATGGTCAGTCTGCCATGCTTAGTTGCATTACGGAGCTAAGAATAAGGAGGGAACCACTTCCTCAATGTGGATAACCTCACAAGAAGGTCCTGCTGTAGAAATTACCCACTTTGAGAGAATGGGCCTAAATGGCTTATGTCCAAAAATCTTTAATCCTTAATAGAGGGTAGGCTTTTAGAGGAAGAGAAGGGATTAGCCTATTGGTGCATGCTTGCCATCCTACTTTCTCTGTTTTTCTTTCTAACTCTCTTTCTTTTTTAAGATTTTGTTATTCTGTTTATCACTCTATTCTTTCTTTTTACTTCTGTGTTCTTGGTCTTTTCGTGGTTGTTGTTCTGATGTTGTGATGTTGTTTTACTGTGCACGGCAGAGGCTCTTTTTATACTGCCTGTCATGGCTGGGTTTTTACCATTTCACCCTTTAACCACTTTTGTCTAGGTGTGGGTGTCCTTCTAGACCACCTACTGGTTTGTCAGCTGCCTAGTCATCACTGCTTACCTATGCCACATCCCATTACCAAACAAAGGGTCTTATTTTGTTTGCTTGTTCACTGTGGCATTCCCATCCGAATAAGGGTGGGCATTCTCTCTCACTATCCCTCATGACATGCACCTAGTGATTTCAACTCATCTTTCCTTCTTTTGGGTGATATGTCATCCTAACAGGACATTTCCCCCAAAAGAGTTTGAGCAGGAACCCCAAAATAGGCTCCCCCTTTCTCCCCACGGCTAGACCATACCCTCTCTTACCTCTAACCCATGGCTCACCACTCCTGTATTGGCTGGGTACAAGTTGGTGGTACTTGAGCCTTATGCGTGCTCCACTTCCATGTGTGTCCATAGCTTGTCTGTTGCTCATACGTTTGTCATGACCTGAAGGCTTGTCTATGCATCCTGCTACTCATTCTTGACCTCTTATGGTGTGAATGGGTTTCTAAGCCTTTGTTCTTTATGGCTCGCTTCCTTCATGGGCTAGGCCTTGCTTGATTGTGGGTTTTCATTTCTTTAGCCTATTCTTTGCTTTTTTTTGTAGGCCTGCTAGCGCTTCTGCCTTGCCGTTCTGTTATTCCTGCTGTAGTATTGTTAGATCTGTGCCTGCTGGGCTTCTTTTAGGCCTGCTGTATGCTTTTCTTTTATTTAATTCCAGTGGCCCAGTATTATTATTGGGCTAGCATTCATGCTATTTCGGGCTTTGTTGACCCATTCTATTGCTTACGAGCTTCCTCGGCCCATTTCCTCCTTCTTGGGCATCTACGACCCATTTCCTTTCCTTAGGCATCCTCGACCCATTCTAATTCTGCATTCTCATGAGCCTTTGCTAAGTCTTTTAGGCTTTCCCGGCCCAATTATCATATCATTTACTTTTGGGGTTCATGGGCTTCCCATCAACCCCTTACTCAATTAATTCATTACTTTGGGTCTTCTTTTGCCCATTATTGCTTACTTTCTATTTCACATAATGCTCATGGGTTTATTACTTCTTTCTCTAGGCTCCTTTAGGCCCGCTTGCTTCCTTTGAGGCCCATTTATTATTTTCTAGGCCTATGATCCATTATTCTTGCCATTTAGGTTTAATGGTTTTCTTCTCAATTTACTAACTCTTTTCCTCCCATATTGTTGGGCTTCTTCCTGCTATTGGGCCTTCTTGCCAAAGTGAGCATCAACATGGTCAAATTGTGTAATTGTCAAATTAGTAGATAAATTGATGTGATTTTTAAGAAATAAATTTAATGAGCCAAGAAATAATCATCTATATCCTTTCGATTTAATTTCTCATGTTTGCTTAAAGGTTTTTTTTTTTTTTTTTTTTTTTTTTTTTTTTTTTTTTTTTTTGGCGTAGAATGATGTAACTTATTCTAACCCATTTTACCTTTAATTTCATTATTAAAAAAATAAATGATCCAATGCATTTCTCTAATTCTGAGATGACAACGATGGTGATATTTTGGAATTTATACAAAATCACTATCATGTTTATTAAAATTGATGAACAACAACAATTTATGCCACCCATTCCAAATAGTTACTTGGAAAGGTCGAGAAAGTGAGTGAGTGATAGACATAGCAAAACTCTTTATACAGTCTAGTCATATATGATGTTAATACTGCGGGTCATTCTATCGTACCTCCCCTTTTTTAGGGGTATGGTACTAAACTAAATCTGAACCATTAAATTAATGGTGTTTTGATATTGACCATTCATTTAATTCGAGTGGAAATTGGTTACCAGTAAAGCAAGATATATATATATATATATATATATATATATATATATATATATATAAAATATATATATATAAAAGAGAGAGAAAACAGCAAATCAGATTTCTCTCTATGCTTCGGTAATTTTTTAGGTTCTAGAGGTTTTTCAGTCATGTTTTAGGTACTAAAGATATTTTATTCAATTTTTAGGTTTTAGGGTCATTCGGTCATTTTTTAGGTCCTATGGGTAGTTTGATAATTTTTTAGGTTCTAAGGGTATTCCGATAATTTTTGAGGATTTCAGGGGCATTTTGGTCATTTTCAAGTTTTAGTGGTATTTTGGTCATTTTTAGATTTTGAGGGTATTTCGGTCATTTTTTAGGTTCTAAGATTATTTCAACAATTTTTTAGGTTTAGGGGCATAGAGTCATTTCTTAAGTTTTAAGGGTATATTAGTCTTTTTTTAAAAAAAATTTAGGGTCATTTGGTCTTTTTTAGTCTCTAAGAGTATTTTGATGATTTTTTTAGGTTCCAAGGGTATTCTGGTAATTTTAGAGGGTTTTAATGATATTTTGGTCATTTTTAAGTTTTAGGGTTATTTTGGTAATTTTAGAGGGAATTGGGGGAATTTTGATCATTCTTTAGGTTTTCGAGGGAATTTTGGCCATTTTTTAGATACTAAGGGTATTTTGGCATTTTTCAAGTTTCTAAGGGTTTTTAGGTTTTCGAGGGAATATTGGGGGTGATAATGCACGAGAATCAGTAGGCTGAATGCATAATGTGAGGATAGTACCATCAAATATGAGAAAAAAAATAAGGGAACCACCGAATATGACAAAAGTACAATCACATGTGATGTTGGTACTGCACAATGTGATGATGGTATCATCAAATGTAAGAAAAAATAAGGGATACAGTCACATGTGATGTTGGTATTGCTCAATGTGAGGATGATATTATCAAATGTGAGGAAAAAAAAAAGGGAATCATCGAATGTGACAAAAGTACAGTCACATGTGATGGTGGTATTGCACAATGTGAGGATGGTACCATCGAATGTGAGAAAAAATAAGGGAACTACCGAATATGACAAAAGTACAATCACATGTGAAGTTTGTACTATGCAATGTGAGGATAGTACCATCAAATGTGAGAAAAAAATAAGAGAACTACTTAATGTGATAAAAGTATAGTCACATGTGACGTTGGTACTGCACAATGTGAGAATGGTACCATCAAATGTGAGAAAAAAAATAAGAGAACCACCGAATGTGACAAAAGTACAGTCACATGTGACGTTCGTACTGTACAATGTGAGGATGGTACCATCAAATGTGAAAAAAAAAAAAAAAGAGAACCACCGAATGTGACAAAAGTACAGTCACATGTGACATTGGTACTGCACAATGTGAGGATGATACCATCAAATGTGAGAAAAAATAAGAGAACCATCGAATGTGACAAAAATACAATCGCATGTGACGTTGATACTGCATAATATAAAGATGGTACCATCAAATGTGAGAAAATATAAAGAAACCATCAAATATGACAAAAGTACTATCACATGTGATGTTGGTACTGCACAATCTGATGATGGTACCATCAAATGTGAGAAAAAAAATAAGGGAACTACCGAATGTGATAAAAGTACAGTCACATATGATGTTGGTACTGTACAATGTAAGAATAATATAATCAAATATGATGTTTTAGTAATATTGTATAACAGGTGATGTTTTAGTAACCTAGTATATAATAGGTGGCCTGCTAATATATTCGTAAAAAAAAAAAAGTACTGTAGAATTACACTTCAAACAAAAAAAGGAAGGTGGAAACGCCATGTGTGTCGGTCTTTCACTTTCTTTCTTCATTGGTTCCCACTCAACTTCTCTCTTTACCCTTTATCTTATCCCCCACTGTTTCTCTCTCAGTGCCTCTTCATTAATCTCTCCTTCTCCTTTCTTTTCTGGTTTTCACACCAATTCTCTCTCAATCTTCAAGAGTTCCTCTTGTCACCTGTTCCTTTCTAGTATCTATACAAGTGCGTGTTTGAATCTTGGGGTAAGTAAGTTAGTAACTCCTCATTTTTTTTTTTTTTTTCCTTTTGATTTTTTGTTCATATTGTAAGGCATTGTTTGTTGGTCATTGAATTTGTGATTTTGTCCATACAGTTTTTTTTTTTTAAATAATTCTGGTTTGTTTCTCGCAGCTCGCCACCCTTTTCTTTTTTCTTTTATTTTGATTACAAGAGAGGAGGCCACGCCACCGCCGTCAGCAGGCCGATCGTCTTTGCCGTGTTGCCGCCTCATCACTGGTATTTCTTCTCTTCTCTCACTTCTTTCACTCTCTCTCTCTTAGATTTGATCTACTTATGGTTTCTCTCTCTTTCTTTCGCACTCTCTAATCTCATCTCTTCTCTTGCTCAACTTTTATCGTCTCTGTGTGGGTTGTGACTTTCGTCGGAGTGTCTTTGTGCCTTCCTTAGTTCTTAGTAAAGTTACTAGTTTGAGGCTTTATTTACTAGTGGAACTGGTAGTAAATTTTTGGAGCATTTTTATTGGATTGGTTATATTGAATAAATATATACTTTACTAAATGTCATGTAGACACATACCTTTGGTAGAGCAGATCACCAAATTGCCGGATCTTTCACTTTGCTTGCTTTACGAACTCCTCACGATCTCCTTTGTGGAACACCTCCAAGTCGCAGGAAAGGCTACTAGAGTCTCTCCTAATTTCCACACTCCAAATTCTAGGGAACAGTAGATGATGTCCCAGAGAGACGGCTTATTTTGAGAGAGCACTCAAAACTATACGTATGTTTACTCACTGTGTCTTAACCACTATCTGACTGATGTAGGAGTATTTAAATACTAGTAGAGATTCACTTGCTATCAGATATATGTGATTGTTAGGAACCCGGTGGTTCCTAATGGAGATTGATGAGAATTATAGGGAAATGGATGGGGATTGTAGGGAAATTGACTTAATTCGAGGTAGTCACCCTCCATAGAGAAAGAGAGAGATTAAGAGAGAGAAATGCACTAACAAATTGGTTTATTCTTCATTTATTCCTCATATTGGATTACAATCATGTATTTATAGGAGACTAGCTCTAATCTCATTAGTCCACATGGCCTCATCCTATTGGTTCTATTATTCCCCATGTGCATTAATAATTCCAACATGTGCTAAATGTGATTAACATGCTTGGAATTGTAACTAACTAACTAACTAGGTTCTATTATTCCCCATGTGCATTAATAATTTCAACATGTGCTAAATGTGATTAACATGCTTGGAATTGTAACTAACTAACTAACTAAATCTCAATACAACAATTATTATCCATATGCTTATAGCATTCCTAACACCTTGCCCACAAGGTGTTGTTGTGAAATAACATCTTCATCAAAGGAAATCTTCCAATGGACCAATACCGTAGTGACATTTTGATCACCATATTCATGCATTTCTCTTTGACAAGCGGTCCGGTGCACATGAAGGTTTCTTCTTCGTAGATCTTCAAACTTTGCTCAAATTCTTGAGCCTTCAATGGTTCTTCAATCTTCAAGGTCTCATTGGTTCTTTGAACCTTGAAATGTTCTAGTATCCTCAAGACCTCATTTGATTTTAGAACCATTAGAATTCTTGGAGCTTGTATCTTGGATTCTTGGATCACCGACACTTGGATTGCCAATTCTTGAATCATAGACTCTTGAATGGAAGCCTCCATTGGTGCATCAAGAATGGGTTCTTGGAAGATCGTCATCACCTTCTTTGTTGATTCTTTCGATTGAACTTCAAGGGCAGCATGTACATGTATATCATCATCCACTTTGACACAAAAATCAACATCTCGGCTTGCAACAACAGTAGTAGATTCTTGGAACTTGATTTGTTCTTCGAGTTTCATTGAATCAAGAAATTGTAACTCCTCTTCCGTCATGTTCTCGAGACCCTCTTGCAATCTTGAGAGCTCCTCCTTCATGGCCATGTTAGATTCATCCAAGACCTTCATCTTCTTTGAAATATCCTTAGCTTCTTCTAAAGCTTTGTTCAACATTCCTTGTATTTTTTTCAAAAGTTTTCTTTCATCACAATTGCTCGTCTCTGGATCAACGGCTCTGATACCATTGGTTAGGAACCCGGTGGTTCCTAATGGAGATTGATGAGAATTATAGGGAAATGGATGGGGATTGTAGGAAAATTGACTTAATTCGAGGTAGTCACCCTCCATAGAGAAAGAGAGAGATTAAGAGAGAGAAATGCACTAACAAATTGGTTTATTCTTCATTTATTCCTCATATTGGATTACAATCACGTATTTATAGGAGACTAGCTCTAATCTCATTGGTCCACATGGCCTCATCCTATTGGTTCTATTATTCCCCATGTGCATTAATAATTCCAACATGTGCTAAATGTGATTAACATGCTTGGAATTGTAACTAACTAACTAACTAACTAAATCTCAATACAACAATTATTATCCATATGCTTATAGCATTCCTAACATTTCCACATAGTTGCAGTTGTGTGGCGTAACAATTGGCCACCGTTCAGATGTCCAATGTGTTTCTCATCTTTAGAAAGCTTGCAAGTCATGGGTCTCTTCCAATCCTAGTCCCAACATAGTTCTTTTTTTTTTTTTATTTTTTTTTTAACATCTTTTTAAAAAATTCCTTCAATTCTGAAATTATTTAAAAAAAAAAAAAACCAAAACGGCGTCGTTTTGAGCCTTTAACGGAAAACACTAACAAAGCTCTAACAGAAGGCTACATTGAAAAAAATTGAAAGTTAAAGGACTAAAATGATAAAAGCTGAAAGTTAGAAGGTCAGTTTTAGATTTTTGCCAATAATTAATTTCAAATGACATAAAAATTCAGTGCATTATGAGAATAAATAAATTTATTGTATGGTTGAATAATTAGTTGCATGAGTGATGTTGGAAATATTACAAAATTTTTTTGTTAAAAAATGTTATAAATTGTTGGATCACTCGTCATAAAAGGTAATTAATACATTATTAATTTATTATAATGATTTATTATTTTATTAAAGTGACATCGTACATTGACATAATTTCTAAGTTTTTTATAGTAAAATTTGTAGTAACTTTTAGCATTTTCCTGATTGCATAATATCACACAAATAATTAATTACATAATGTGAAAAATTAAAAGTTTTAAAATTTTAATTTGAGAATAATTAGTGCATTTTTGCACACTGCCCACATTCTTGTATTATTCTTTACATAGTAACAATAATTAGGCTTTTTGCTAGAATATTATTGGACATAAAACGAGATAATCAATATAAAATTTTTATTTGATTTGTAAATTAAGAGAAAATCACCTGTTGAAAATAAAATATTTTAATTATGTGAATTTTTCAAAAGAAAATATTTAAATTATTTGAAATTCAATGCTAGTGATGCAGCACTGCCGACCACTAATATCCATGTATCAATCTCTAAAAATTTTGACATCTCAATTCCAAAAAATGTCGATACTGACTTCCAAATTATTATCAAACAAAATTTTAAAAAGTTGAATTTGTAGCAGATACGATACAACCAAATCTTCATTTATTTTCTTTCAGACACAATTTGGTTATATTGACAGATCAAACATGGAAACAAAGCCTGCCTTCAGTGCAGCTGTGGTTGAAGTTCTTAAGCAAGACAATTATTTGGATTGGAGTGTTCGGGTGAAGACATATTTGATGGCTCAAGATATTTGGGACATTGTTGAATCTAGGAGCAATTCTCCTACACCAGAAAATGAAGCTGCCTTTAAGGTTTGGAGCAAGACGAATGACATGGCTTTACATGTGATCCAGATTTCATGCGGGCCGGACACATTTTCTGATATTAGGGAGATTACTTCGGCCAGAATTGCTTGGGAAACTTTGGCAGGAAAGTACAAACCTAAAGGTCCTGACCCAAGTAGCAGGTAATTTAGATCATTCAATTCGTTAATTAAAAGTCAAGTATTTTTCCCTCTCACGTGATTTTAAAAACCGGTTTTACTTTGGACAGTATGGCTTCAGTTCCTTTAGAAGAAGGCAAGCTTGACTCAAGTATTAAGCCAGGTACATCTCTCTCTCTATCTTATTTTCTGTGTGTGCGGGTGTGTAAAACAGGCTGTAAGATAACCAAGACGACGACAAAATTACCAAAAAAAAAAAAAAAAAAAAAAAAAAAAAAAAAAAAAAAAGCTTGAAAGCATTCCCTAAAAAGTGGGGGAAAATATGAGATAGGTTGTGATTGCGTTACAGCCTTGAGGTCACGTTTTAGGAAGAAAGTCCCTCACATCCAAAGAATTGGAAAAGACAGTGACGTGCTACATTGGAATTAAGGTCCAAATAGTTACCATTGTCACCATCTTCTTCATTGTTTTGTTCATTTGTTGTTTTTGTTTAGTACAAATCTTACAAATTGCACTTTGCGCGCAGTTAATGGTTAAAATTTTGGAAGTCCTCTCCATTTCATTAGAAATAATTAGATTCTCATATATATATTGTTATATGAACTGTTTCATTAGTTAAAATTTTAAATAACATGATATTAGATATAATTTAAAAATTGTAATATTTAGTATCTGTTTGGCAAAGATTAATTTTGCCAACTTATTTTACTATTCAGTTTATTTTTACTATTATTCATGGACCCCACTGCACATTTTAGTACTATTTATGAGTCTCACTATACTATTTCAGCTAACTTTTACATTTAGCTACAGTACTTTCAGCAAAAAGTTTTCAGTTTCAACAAAATAAGCGGATTCCAAACAGACTCTTAGGGTCTGTTTGGGATCCGCTTATTTTGCTGAAATTGAAAACTTTTTGCTGAAATTACTGTAGATAAATGTAAAAGTTTGCTGAAATAATAAAGTGAGACCTATGAATAGTATCAAAAGTACAATAAGACCTATGAATAGTAGCAAAAATAAGTTGAATAGTAAAATAAGCTAGCTTTTTAATTTGAAGCCAAACACACACTTAATGTGTGAACCATGAAATTGATCCATTTTAAATGTTGTAATTAATCTGATTTAATTTACATAAATCAAATTTATTGATGTAAAAATTCAACTAATTGAAAGATTAAAATAATCTTATTAATTTTTTGTATATATTAAAATAATCCTATTTATTTTTCAAGTTTAACTTATTGCAATTTGTGAAACGCTCCTTCTCAAAAAATAAAAAAAAAACCCTTACTGCGAAATGTACAGTGGATGAGCTTATGGAACATTTGAAGACTGTTAGAAACACAGAATGATTATATTGTATTTCATAATCAAAGAATATACATGTGTGCCTTTATATAAGAGGCATATGTGTGCAGTACAAGTAAGCCTATGTGTGCGGTACAAATAAAGTATAGTACAAGTACAAGTGTGCTATAGAAGTAAACTAGCTGGGCCTAAAACTCATAACATAATATACATTAACAGCTTCCCTCAAACTCAAGGTGGATGTGAGACCAGTTTGAGGTTGTCAACCAAATCACGAGTGTGTCCCTTAGGAAGTGACTTGGTGAAAATATCTGCAAGTTGATCTTTGGAGGAGACGGAGAAAAGCTTGAGAGCACCATGGACAAGATGATAACAGATAAAATGACAATCAATCTCAATGTGTTTAGTCCGTTCATGGAAGACATCATTGTGAGTAATATAAATGACACTCTGGTTGTCACAATAAAGGGGAGTAGCAGAGGATGTGGACACACCCAAATCCTTAAGAAGCCATTGTAGCCAAAGGAGCTCAGATGTGGTATCAGCAAGAGCACGATATTCCGCTTCAGTACTGGAGCGGGCCACAAAAGTTTGTTTCTTACTTCGCCAAGAAATCAAGGAAGAACCAAGGAGAAAGCAATAGCCTGTAGTGGACTTACGATCAGTGGGATCTCCTGCCCAATCAGCATCAGAGTATGCACAAAGTACAAGAGGAGACTGAGCTGAGTAGAAAAGGCCATGGAAGAGAGTGCCCTTCAGGTATTGAAGTATGCGCAGAACAACAGCATAATGAGTTGATCGTGGAGCAGACAGATACTGGCTTACCTGATGAACAACATAAGAAATGTTTGGACGAGTAACTGTGAGATTAACTAAGCTGCCATCCAATCATCTATAAAGAGAAGGATTAGACAATAGTTTCCCCCCCGAGGGTGTCAAATGCGCATTAAGCTCAACTGGAGTGTCAACAGTTTTGCTATCAATGAGTCCAACTCGAGACAAAAGGTCAGAAGCATACTTAGCTTAAGTAATATAGAGACCATCTGTGGAATGAGTAATTTCAAGACCTAAGAAATAGCTAAGATATCCAAGATCTTTCATATCAAACTGCTGACTGAGAAAATCTTTCAGTTCTTGAATGCGTCTGAGGTCATCACCAGTTATGATCATATCATCCACATATAGAAGAAGCAAAATGGTGCCTTTATCAGTGCGACGAAGAAATAAGGTAGAATCATATGGACTGGCAGTGTAACCCAAGCGAAAGATAGTGGAGCTAAACTTGGCAAACCAAGCTCGTGGATCTTATTTAAGGCCATAAAGTGTACGTCGAAGATGACAAACCTTATTTGATTCAATAGAGAGACCAAGAGGAGATTGCATATAGACTTCTTCACTCAGATCCCTATTAAGGAAGGCATTTTTAACATCCATCTGAAAAAGATCCCATTTACTAGCAGCAACAACAACTAAGAGAGCACGAACAGTGGAGATACGAGCCACTGGAGCAAAGGTCTCTTCATAATCAATCCCATACTCCTGTGTAAAGCCTTTTGCAACAAGACGAGCCTTGTAGCGCTCAATGGGCCCATCAGAACGAGTCTTGATCTTATAGATCCACTTACAACCAACCACAAACTGTCCAGGAGGGAGAGTGACCAAATCCCAAGTATGGTTTTTGGTTAATGCATCAAGTTCCTCTTTCATTGCAATCTGCCATAAAGGGTCAGTGGAGGACTCACGATAGGTCTGAGGCTCGTGAAGAGTAGCAAGGGCAGTGTAACAATGATAGTCAAGTAAATGTGGAGGAATGGATCTTACCCGGGTTGAGTGGCGAGGCGGAATGTCTTGTGGAGGATCTTCGGGCGGAGCAGGAGCAGGAGACCCAAGCTCAAGGTAGGGTAGCTCGTCATCAACCTATTCATCTTCGACCTGTCTAGGAGAAGTATCAAAAATATCTGGAAAGAAGTTCAAAGGAGGATCAGAAGTATTTGTAGAAGGAACAAGAGACTCATCTGGAAATATTTCTAAAACAGAGGAGGTAGTTAAGGAATAACAAAAGTGAGAGAGTTCAACAAATAATCGATGTTCCTAAAAGACAACATTACAAGAAACACGAAGTCTATGAGAGACAGGATCATAACACTGATACCCTTTTTGAGTTTCTAACCAAGGAAACAACAAAGTCTAGATCGAGGCTCAAGCATAACACTGATCAGGGTTCAAGTTTCTAAGAGGGAGCTTCACACATATATACACTTAGATAAGGTTAGAGTAAAATTTCTATCTCGTAAAAATAAAATAAAAAAGAAGACAAACCCAGCAATGCTCTTTCTATCATCCATAATTCCATATCTTTAGCCCTTTCATTATCGCTATATCCCAAAAGTTTAAATTCTTTAAAAAGTGAATAAGGAAATCTAACATAAAGCGTAAAAAAGCTCAAGTAGCAATAATTCTATTAGCAATCTTTAAATGTGTCCTAGTAAGAGCTTTTCATGTTGTGACTTTCGAGTTCAATACCAAAGAGAATGTCCTCTATTGTACATGTTAGATAACTCAGGCTTTTAGCCAAACTATTTAACAATTTTAGGTTTACTTTATCTTCATTGTTATGACAGGCTATAAGCCCAACCGTATACGTATATACAAACCATTGCTTTTTTTATTTTATTTTTTATATATTGAATTATTCAAACATATTTGGTCCGTTGCTTGTCAAAATTAAACCATTTACATATATATAAAAAAAAAAAAAAAAAAAAAAAAAAAAAAAAAAAAAAAAAAAAAAAAAAAAAAAAACACACACACAAACTCAATCAAGATATCTCAACTCATGTGACTTACAAAGGAGTGTATTATTCAGCTAAAATCACAATTGAAAGTGCACTTTTATTTGTATTTAAAAAATGTCCTCCTTCTACTTAAACTTTCTCCCACACTTTTCGACAAGGCATTTCTTTCTCACACACTTTTCAACAAGGCAATGCCTTAGTTCATGCCTTAACCCAGAGAGCGAGAAAATCATCTCCTTTATTGGTATTGATGGGGTCTATTTCTTCTGACCTTCATCTACAGATAACAGTATTTCTTCTAAAAAATTAAAAAAAAATTAAAAAAAAAAAAAGAAGAAGTCTGCCATCTACTCAAACTGGTATTGACAAAGATGATTTGGTGACTTAAAAAGAGAGAGTCATGAAAGTGTAAAAAAGCTCTAATTTCCACTACCGATCGAGGTTGTTCTTCAACCTTACTACCCTATATGAAAATTCTTAGCCTAAGTTGTCCTCTATAACTTCTTGAATTTTAGAGGATATTTCTATTATTTGTTAAAGCTTTCATACTATTTCTGTTGTTAGTGTTCCTTTAGAATGTTTCTCTTGTTTCTCATTGTAAATATATGTGAACTCTTAATTCCTTTTGAGAGTATAGCCCATGGCAACAAAGTGGAAAAACACTTCTTCCTCCAGATAAGCATTCAAAAAGCATATTTATCATAATTTTGATATCTATATATTTATTTTACGCTATTCTAGTAATTATTAGTGGTATAATTTCCAAACAAGAAATTGAGGCAAATATCTCATCCTAATGAATACCCAACGCTAGGCGTACCATTCTTGGTTTGTATCTCTCTACCTCATTTTTTTTTTTTTTTCGTCTTATACACCATTGTACATCAATAGCCTTTCTTCCATATAGCAAAGTTGTTACTTCCATTTATCATTCTTTTCTATTGCCTTGATCTCTTTGTTGATAACAATTCTCTATATTCTATAGGTCCTCAAACAGGAAAAAAAACATGTTTGATTATTGATATTCTCTAATTGAATCATTGAGATCTTGTATACTTCCCATTTACCATAGTATTTCACTAGAACTTCTTTCTAGTGATGATAATGAAAATATTTTTATGAATAAGAGATTTTGGTGATGGACGTGGATAGGAAAGTACTTCCAAACTTAATTAACATGTTCTTCTCTAGGTAAAGAAAAAAAAAAAAAAAAAACAAGATATTTCCCATCATCTTGGGTGTTCCTATTTCATGTTGATTGATTGGTCCAATTACATGGAATGCCCAATTGAAGGTACAACTACATTGCTAGTCTAGACTCTAGAGTTAAGTGTAGTAGAAAATAAATTTGACATTGGCAATATGGTTATGATAGGAAAACCAATGCAAGAATAACCCCAATGTGTAACATTTAGGTCACCACTCCTTGAATAATCCGCTAACAAATATTGAGTTTACGAGTACAAGAAATATTACATGATCCTAAAGTACCTACCTACCTATACTAGAACCTACTTACTTATCCAAGCCCATATCTAACCTAGTTGGACTGCTCTTTTTAGTAGACTTCTTCAATGTACACGAATCTACCAATGTGTGGTTGAATCTTACAACAATCCTCGATTGATGCAGTTGATTTGTGCAAAGTTCTTCACAGTAACATGCTCCAATACAAATGGTAGTAGCTCAGTACAAAACCTTAGGCACACAAAGTCGTAACAACTTCTCAATATGCATGTCTCTTCGAAGTGCAGTAGAGATGCAAAATTCAGCACTCTCAAGCAATTTCTTGAACAGTTTTCTTCATTCTTCAACATGGATATCCAATACACTTTTGGACACTAAAAAATTTAGACTCCAAATGCATATAAAGTGCATTTTGGAATGGATTTTTCAACACATACAAATAATGACGATAACACCATGTTATGCTCCTAAACACATGTAAGTCGAAACTATATCTTTTATCTGCTCTAATCTTGGATCAAAGCTCTCGATCAGTTTAAGAATTTAACAAATCATTCTTTCAGCTATGCCATTTTGATTTACCGTTCTAAGGACTTTTAAAGATGACCAATAATATATGTTTCATAAAATTCTTTAAATTCATTTTATCTGAATTTGCCCTTCTATCGAATCACAAGGTCTTAATTTCATAACTACTATACCTATCTACAACAGTTTAAACTTTTTAAATAATTTTAAAATCCTCATAATTCTATGTTAGAAAGAAAAAAAATCATCTTTTTGACTAATCAATGAAGAGAAGAAAATAGTTATTTGTACAAAGCAATGATGGTTTCGGTCCAAACACATTGCTATGAATAAGCTACAGTGGCTTAGCTTCTCTCTAAAAGCTATTTCTTGATTGCTTAACAATGATACATCTTCATAAATTTGGTCAGATTTTCAATGGAAGACAATTCTCTCATCATCTTATTTTTTTCACCATAAATTGTAAGTCCAGCAAAATTTAAATGTCATCAACACCTTGATTATCACAATTTTTCCGTAGTCCCTAACCAACTACAATCCCTCAAGAGAATATCATAGTCTGTTTAGGTAATGGAAACTGTAGGGGTTCTTTAAAGGGAACCGAGCCCCCAGAGATTAAGAGGGAGAATGAGAGAATTTAGAGACTTAGAAGAGAATTCACTTAATTCTTTATTGCTTAACTTCCATGATTACAAGAACTAGCCTCTTATACTCAAGGCTTGGTTAGGAACTTCTTCTAGAGTACTAACTGTAGTAACTAACTCTATCTTTCTCCTAACAGCTATCTAACTACTATTATAGCTCATACTAACACATGTCCTGATTCAAATACGCATGTGACCTAATTGAAATAAGCACGTGCGGATTACAATTAACCATATGCCACTAATTGCACATTAACTCAATGCTGTTATTGAGTTGATACTGCTGTTGTACTACTTGCTGCAACAATTACTCTACGGCAATTGACCAATCAGTTCATTCTTGACATTTGGCCTAGTCTTAAATAATAGTTTTCAAACTAAGCATATAAATATATAATAGACATCATAAATAAAATGGCGATCTATATTTTCTAAGCAAATATGAACCTTTACTTTTTGTTTGGCAGGAGAAAGTGACAAAAAGGGAAACATTGATGATGGCGTTGAGATTTATATGGACTTATACAAAGCTTTGCAAATTGGTAATTGGAATGCTGCCAAGGAGTTCCTTAATCGCCATCCGTGTGCAATAAGTGCAAAAATCACAGTTAGGGACCAGACCGCACTTCATGTTGCTGCTAAAGCTGGACATGTGCATATAGTGGAGGAGTTGGTAAAGCAAATGTCTGGAGAAAATTTGGAAATAAAAGATATTTATGGTCTCACAGCTCTAGCTCAGGCAACTTATTTTGGAAACTACCGTATAGCAGAATGCATGCTTGGAAAGAATGAGAACTTGATCAGTATTGGAGATGACGATGGAAATATTCCAGTTGTTCTGGCTCTTTACAACGGGCATTTAAAATTGGGTTGTTATCTCTATCGGCGCACTCCGCTAGAAATTCTAATGCCAGAAAATGGCACCATGGGGGCTTCAGTTGTTTGCGAGGCAATATATAACGAAGCTTTGGGTAAGAATTAACTCTTCGTCTTAACTGTCCATTGAGTATTATTTCCTACTTGAAATTTTCGCAATATAATTCTGTATGATTGATTAATTTCTCTGTCCATATGGTACAACACAATATAGATATTGCTCTGGATTTAGTCAAGCGTTGTCCACGTTTGGTTTTTGCTCAAGGCGTAACTGGTGACTCCCCTTTTTATGCACTGGCTTGTATGTCCGATTATTTCCCAAGTGGAAATCGGCTCGTATTTTGGAAACGATGGATCTATTCCGGTTAGTACCATCCCTTTTACTCTTCACTCTTCACCCTTCACCCTTGTTTTTCGTTGACTTGTTTTAGTATTATGCAAATAATGGATGAATTTAATTATATCAATGTGAATTATGTGATGATATCCCTTAAAAAAAACCTATGAAAAAGGGGGCCCTTGAGGCCCAAACCCATATCCTTCATTTGTAGATCCAGTATAGCCCAAAAGAGAAGAGAAGAGATGGTGCAAGGCTCTAAGCATTACAAGAGGCCCATTTGGCAAATGGATTTAATTTTATTAAGGATATTTTAGGTAACATCATGCAATAACAGTTTTTGTTTATTTAAGAGGGGGAGGGGGGGGGGGTGCTTGTATCATCCAATAACGGGTTGAAATTTGGAATATCATAGATTCTAATTAATAATCCATTTGATTATATGATTAAGTTAAGATTATATGAATAATCCATGTGATTCATAAGCCTAGATACAAAATAATAATTCTAAAAAATTAAGTTAAGATTAATAGTCTTAAATATTATTTGAAATTAAAAAAAGTAAGATTTTACATTGATAACTTGATTTCATTGATAGCATTGGAAATGAAAAATAAGTATGTCAAAATATGAATTTTGACATGGAAAAAACATACAAGAATTAGAAAAATTAAGAGGATTTTTGGAAGAAATTATTTCTATAAGAGACTATTTCTATAGTTGGTTATTGCATGAATCTATTTTTGAAATAGATAATCCTAATTTAATATTTTAGGAATGACCAATTGAACTAAAAAACTCTTGGCATATGATCAGTCATATTTTAAATTCATTAGAATTCTTAGAAAATCATTGTAGCTAAAAGGAATACAAGTGAAATGACGCCATTTTCGTTATTATAGTATACGTATGCTTATGCAAAGTACTGGTTAACTTATATGAAAGCTATAGAAAATATTTTAATAAAATATTTGAAATTAAAAAATTAAATAGATAATAGAATTATAAGGTTTAAAATATAATTTTTCCAAATTATTTAAATAATATATTGTGTAAGTTTAGCTTTTATCAAAACCAAGAATTATTGTAGATTATAATTTATAATAAATGGTGAAGCTCTTCTTTAAAATTTTTGATAGATTTTGATAATTAAATTTAAATTGGAGTCATTTTTTTTTTAATTTCTTTAAATTTAAGTGGAGTTTAATTTATAAAAATCTACCTTAATAAATTTAATTTCATAGTGCGGTACATTGAGAAAGCACGCCCTACAAAGGATAATACTTAAGTCAAGTTGCATAGCACAAGCACAATGCCCAATTTTTATTATTAATACAAAAAATTATTAGAAATAATCAAAATAAATTAAAATAAATAATGATTTTTTTAGATATATAGAATTTTTTTTATAATAGAATTTTAATTAGAAAAGCATTTCTAAACCTCTTAAAGCTTTGATTATAGGGTTTCTATAATTTTAATGTGCTGTGTCCACACAGTGAAAGTATATTTTATGACGTGTAACACTTACATCAAACCAAAATCATATTGCACAAGAACAACTTAAATCAATGTTGAAAAAAATAAACTTCTACTCATATATAACATTCTAATAATTTACTATTTTTAGACATGAAAAAGAAAGTAAAAGAAAATGTGAGTAAGCACATATAGAATATAACTAAGATTTATTATAAATTAGCTTGTTTATATCTTAACCTTGTAATTATATTACTTGAAAATTTTTTGTATAAATACATAAAAAGTTGATTCTCAAAATAATAATAATAATAATAATAATACTCACTTTGAAACTTATATTAATATGTCCGTTTGATTTGCTTATTCCTAATAGCTTATTTTCATAGTATTTATCAAATGTGTTGTAAAAGGCTAAGGTTGCTTTTAGCACCAGCTTTTTATTGGCTTTTTGCTAAAACTTATTGCTTTTTTCCAATGCAAGTCCCACAAAAAATACAAGCTTATTTTGGCTCAAGTTTAGGATTCCATGTTATATGTATTCTACTACAAAGTTTTGGTCAAAAAGTTAACAACAATCAACTATTTATGGGTCACATTTTATGATTTTTGCTTATTGCGAGTCGAGTGTTCCACTTTACACTTTTGCTATAGTATTTTCAACAAAAAATCAATTAACTTTGTTTTTTTTATTTTATTTTTTTTGAGAACCAGACTCGGAACATCTTGGGCTTTAGTTTTTTTTTTTTTTTTTTAATAAAGTTTTTAGCTTTTAATTAAAATACTTTCAGTATCAACTTTTGTTTTTTTAGGTTTTAGCTTTTAGTTACAAAACTTTCAGCAAAAATCTTTTAACAAAAAACTAGATAAGTTGTTCTTATAAAACAGACACTAAAAACTTCTTTATTTCAAAAAAAGATGAAAGTTAGATTATTTGCAAAAAATTTGAAACAAAAAATAGTTTGTCTATATTTGCCCATATATGTAAATGGGTAACGTCATTGGATTGTATTAATTTTAACTGATTTTAAGAGATGTCTGTCTTATCTATAAATTTATTGAATTAGTTCTGAACCAAAAACAATTCCAATAGTACATGTTAAAATGGGAAACGTCTTGACCAGAAGTTTTATAGTTTTGACTCGTACCTTCTTATATTTCCAAAAAAGAAAATTAGGATTTAAACTTCCTTTCAAACTATTAAATTATACAAAAACGGATAAAAATTAAACAAAAAATGGGTAACACCCCACAAATGTTAATGGGACGCTCCTACTAGTTCCACAACTATAATGTAAGTCCCTTACTTAAAGATTTTAATATTTTTTACAGTATTACTTTTGTTTCCAAATTTCAATATTTAAAGTGTGTCAATCAATTGTTCGAAGAAATCATTTCCCATTAATCCAATTCGTAATTTTCTTGATTCTGTATGTGTTGCCCTTTGAATATTGCTACAAATCTAAGATAAGGGTTAAATTTGTTGTACACAAACTTAAGTCATGATTGTAGTTAATTTTGGGGGTGTATAAAATTGTGTAAAATAATTTGTATGTGATAAACATTACTCTTAGATGAAGCCAAACTGCAATAGTTAATGAATGATATTCATTTGAACATTCAAAAACCTACGGGAAACGAAAGCCGAAGCAATGGTAAAGAAATTATTGAATCAGGTATGTCACTGTACATAGTTCCTTTTCTCAAGATTTTGGTTGTAAGAGCATTCATAGTAGTGGTGCTAAAAATACCCACAACATCAAAGATATTATACTTAAAAAAAATTTAACTCTTAGCTACAGTAAATTGCCATTTTTAGCAACTGATTGTAGATGGAAGTTAAACTCAAATAATGTTGTTTATTTGGTTCACGTGCTACTTCTCTCTCCTCCCTTTTCTCTCTTTTTGCTTCTCCTCTATTTCTAATTTTCTATCACCCACGCCTTTATGCCCAGCCTCTCCCCTTCTCCCTCTCCACTGAAATCAATTTTCTCACTCTATCTTGTCACTCTCTCCTTTCTTGGGTTTGCTTGTGGCAGTTAGGTTGGGTTCCGATCGGATTTACGACGGTTCGATGTGTGCTTCGATGGTCCGATCGGATTTATGGTGGTTTGATATGTGCTTCAGTGGGGCTTCGTGGGTCTGATTAATTTTAGTTTTTCTTTTTCTTTTCCCGGTTGATGGTGGTGATGGTGATGTGGGTTTGGGTTTGTGATTTGGTTGTGATTTTGGTGGTTGGAGGATGTGGTTCTGGGTGGTGGTGACAGTGGCAATGGTTGTTGTGGCTGTTTTTCTTTTCTCTCTTTTTGCTTCTCCCCTGTTTCTAATTTTCTATCACCCACGTCTTCATGCCCAGCCTCTCCCCTTCTCCCTTTTAACTGAAATCAACTTTCTCACTTTATCTTATTCCACTCTCCTCTCACAAGTTGGCTTGTAGTAGTTGGGTTGGGTTTCGATCAGATTTACGGTGGTCCGATCATATTTATGGTGGATTGATATGTGCTTCAGTGGGGCTTTGTGGTCCAATTGATTTTCATTTTTGTTTTTCTTTTCCCAGATGATGGTGGTGATGTGGTTGTGGGTTTGTGATTTGGTTGTGATTTTGGTAATTGGGAGTTGTAGTTTTTAGGGGGTAGTGATAGTGGTAGTGGTTGTTGTGGCTGTTGTTGTTTCTATCTCTTGCCCTAATTGCTCAGCAACATGTTCCTCTTATATCACGAGGAATATTGTTAGGTACATTAAAACAGGTGTCAAGCTCTCATTCCTCCGTTCAAACCCTAATACAACTACTGTACTATACTATGGCTGGAAGAGAGAGAAAATTCACCGATGTCAATGTAGTGGGATGAAGGGTGGCATTGTGACACTGTGAAGGACAAGTAATAGACAAGGAAAGGGGCATCAAGGAGGTCAGGAGTGATACACGCGTTCTCAGCAGTGGTCCAACATAGCTTCAGTCAATGAGGAGTGTTCTACAGCCGTTGACCATAGGAAGTTGCTATCTCCCTTTTACACTAGTGCTAGGTGTCCATGCCAGGCACGTACTTCACTCTCCCCAAGGGTAATCACCATTGGCACGATCCATGGATACCCTCTCTTTGCCAACGTCTCATTTTCTTTCCTTACAGCTTGTCCACCTATAAGGTATGGATTCAGCTAGGTCAGCACTCATGTTTGCCTTGGCTGGTGTACTGTACACTCACCAACACATGCTGTCACCGTCAGTTCCACTCCTGAACAAAAGTAATAGAGCTGGAACATAAGCTAATGTCCCTAGTAAAACACAAATGATAAACTTTATAAAGAAATAAAGCCACCACATGTCTCGACAAACAGAGAAATAAATAAAAACCTATGAAAAGGGGGGCCCTTAAGGACCAAGCCCATCTCTTCTATCTGTAGATCCAATCTAGGCCAAAATAGAGGAGAAGAGTAGAGATGGTGCACTGCTCTAGGCATTACAAGAGGCCCATTTGAGAGGGAAGGGGAGGGAGGAGGTGTGTTTGATATATATATATTTTTTTTGGTAAAAGTTTTTCAACTTTGAATCATCAAATAATTGGTTGAAACTGGGAATATCATATCTTTTCATTCTTCATATCTAAATTTACAAATCCCATATCTTCCCCCCCCCCCCCCACCCACCCACCCACCTATTTATAAAGCGATAGTTACACTAATGGGAAGAGAGATTTGAACTACAGATGCATCTTTTTTTAAAAATATAAAGAGGTGCTTCCAAGAGCCTTATAGCTTAACAAGTTGGCACCTTGGCACCTAATTACACTAGGGTTCAAACCCACCATCCCTATTGTAACTATCAAATTAGGAAAATAAATAAATAAATAAAGAGATGCCAATTGAGTTACAAAAACCTTGAATGTTAAACAGCATATCTAATAGGTTGTAACACCCAACATTATTAATACTGCATTAGGGAACACATGTAGTGGTACTATACTGCCATTTTGATCTAATGAAAATGATTTTTATCAATTGAAATATGAATATATATATATATATATATATATAAATCAATTGAAATATGAATATATTTTAGATTATCCATATGATTCATAAGCCAAAATATAAAATAAAAATTCTAAAAAATCAAGTAGTATTAATAGTCTTAAACATTAATCGAAATTAAAAAAGTAAGATTTTATGTTAATAAATTGTTGATCTCTTCGATAGCATTATAATTGAAAATAAGCATTTCAAAGAATGAATTTTGACATGCTTATGGAAAAAACATGCAAGAATTAGAAAAATTAAGAGGATTTTTTTAAGAAATTATTTCGATAGTCAATAATTGTGTGAATCTATTTTGAAATAGAAATCCTAATTTAATTTTTTAGGAATAATATTAATTTATATAAATTAATATGTAATTTTTTTATTTTTTTATTTTGTTGAGAATTTGAATGTAATGTGAATTTGTATCGTGAATTTTTTCTTGGGGGAATAATTCGATAGTTACAACATGGAGGGAAAATTTGAATCCTAGATGTGTTGAAAACATCAAAATACTAACTAATTGAGTTAAAAGGCTTTTGGCATGTGAGTCATATTTTAAATTTGTTAGAATTCTTAGAAACTCATTGCAGTTAAAAAAAGACAAGTGAAATGACTTCATTTTAATTATTATAGTATCTGTATGCAAAGTACTGGTTAATCCAAACTTATATGAAAATTAAAGAAAATATTTTAATAAAATATTTAAAATTAAAACATTAAATAGATAATAGAATTATTGGGTTTAAAATATAATTTACCTAAATTATTTAAATAAAATTGTGTAAATTTTGCTTTTATCAAAACCAATAATTAGTGTAGATTATAATTTATAGTAAATAGTGAAACTTCTTTAAAATTCTTGATAGTTTTAGTAATTGAATTTTAATTGGAATTGTATTTTAAATTTCTTGAAAATTTTAAGTAGAGTTCAATTTATAACAAACTAACTTAATAGTTTTAATATTTATGGTGCAATACATTGAAAAAGCACGTTTTACAATGGATAATACTTAAGTCAAGTTAAATAGCAGAAGCACAATACCCAATTTTTATTATTAATACAAACTGTGGGGCCAGAGAACTTATGACCCGGCCCACTTTCCATTAGGACCCAGGGCTCGTGCCGAGGAAAGTAGTTACTGAGGACAAGTGGTGAAAGACCAAACCGCCTAGAGATGCAGCTGAGGATGACCCTATCCTCGGCATCCCGAGACTTCAAAGGGAAGAGAGACATGTCGTCCAAGGCAGCCTCCGAAGCGCCCTAGAAGAAAAGGCAAATAGCATGGGACTCACATGGGGGTGCGGAGTGGGAGTGGGAGTGGTTCAAGGAAAAGACGTCACCTCCGCATTGAATGCGCCCACAAACGTCCAGGCCATATTAATGGGAAAAGACTCTGAACAGTGTGGTTTCGGTTATTGCAACTAATAGCAAGTAGGGAGAGGCGGCTGATGGGATAGATACTCGAGTAGGTACCTACCTGATCAACAGATGGAGGATCAGGATCAACCGTGAAGGGCTATATAATGTAAAGGCTTAGGCGCCAAAGAGGGGGGGGGGCCAAGAGAAAGAGAAAGGAAGAATATGAACATTAAGCTTGATGGGCAAGATCCACGGACAACCATGGCTCGTCCTTGCGTGTCCACCACGAGTACCATGACTAACCATCGTTCGGTAACCAAGGTCTAGCCTTTCAAACCCACGCTCTACAAATTATATTGTTTGGGCCCTTAACGTGCGAACCCAACATCATTTTGGGGTCGTTACAAATTGAGTCCTTACAATTGGCGCCGTTTATGGGAAGGCTTGTGCGTTGGCACAGGCGGTGGGTCGAGAAAGTCCCTCCACCACTTCCAACGGCCCGTTGTTATGCCCTAACATAAAGTTCCACTAGGGGCTGCGTTTCGAAGCACCAGTGGCACGGGCAGTTCTTAGGGCTTCCAACATCAGATCAACGTCCCACACCTTGGCCGAGGGGCTAGTCCCCCCAAATTTAAAGAAAATATCTAAGTTTTGGACAGAACCAAGGTATTGTATGGTCCTCAGATTCAAACCTATGGGGAAACCAACTACTTAATGAAAATATCTAAGTTTTGGACAGAACCAAGGTATTGTATGGTCATCGGACTCAAACCTATAGGGAAACCAGTTACTTAATGAAAATATCTAAGTGTTGGACAGAACCAAGGAATTGCATGGTTCTCGGACTCAAACCTATGGGGAAACCAACTACTTAAAGAAAATATCTAAGTTTTGGACAGAACCAAGGTATTGCATGGTCCTCGGACTCAAACCTGTGGGGAAACCAACTACTTAAAGAAAATATCTAAGTTTTGGACAGAACTAAGGTATTGTATGGTCCTCGGACTCAAACCTATGGGGAAATCAACTACTTAAAGAAAATATCTAAGTTTTGGACAGAACCAAGGTATTGCATGGTCGTCGGACTCAAACCTATGGGAAAACCAACTATTTAAAAGAAATCTAAGTTTTTGACAGAACCAAGGTATTGCATGGTCCTCGGACTCAAACTTATGGGAAAACCAACTACTTAAAAGAAATCTAAGTTTTGGACAGAATCAAGGTATTGTATGGTCTTCGGACTCAAACCTATGGGGAAACCAACTACTTAAAAGAAATCTAAGTTTTGGACAGAACCAAGGTATTGTATGGTCCTCGGACTCGAACTTATGGGGAAACCAACTACTTAAAGGAAATCTAGATACCAGGCTCGGCCTAACAATGTGCATGACATCTCGGATGATGCCTATATCTCCCCAGAAGTGTGTTCAGACACAAATTCAACGTCCTATGGGCGCGGGTAAGTTAGAATTCCAGGATATGATCCCAAATATATCATATGCGCAACCATTCATACATGTTAAGATAACTAGTTCAAAAATCAGGAGATCCGCAACAATAGTAAGCATCAGCAAGGGCAACTAACATGTAATTTAATGGAAGAAAAGAATTTCATATATGTGGTTAATAAGTTCAAACTGCAATCAAACTATAAAGTTTTCAAAACAAAAGGGAAACTAATTAAATAATTAAACTGGAAACAAATACGAAGGTTGGCCAGGGCTGCTACTTCTTCAATGTTGTTTTGTCCACGTCCTTGGAAGGCAGAGCAGGACTAGCCTCGGGGCCCTGTGAGACATCCCCTTCTTGGGAAGGCTGAGCAAGGTCGGTTTCGATACTCTTGGGGACCTCAGTAAGGGGAATTTCCTGTAGGGGCTGAACAAGGATGGCTGGCTCCTCGGCATCAGGGATCTGGGCGCTGACCGTAGGCTCGGCACCCTCTTTGGGCATCTCGGGATTCATACCTCCAGGTGCTTTCGTCGCATCATGAGGCTTTCCTCCTTCAATCGACTCGCCAGGAGGGACGATGATCTGTGCAGTTTCTGACTGAGTAACCCCTACCTCGTGTTGATCGCTCATAACCTCGGAGTTGGCGGAGGCGGTCTTACGGATGGCTGGAGGATAAAATATGCTCTCCGCCTTCCACAAGTCAGATGAAGCATCCACCCCAGCTTGTTTTAAGGCCTCTTCCCAAACCTGAGAGCAGTATAGTCTGCATACTCTAGGAATTTGAGCTTTAAGGGAGGCCTGGGTTTCAGCCATCCCCGTCTCGTAACCCTCCTCTTCGGCCTTGTTCCTAGCAGCTTCGGCCTCGTTTCTGGAAAACTCAACCTCCTGCTTGGCCCTCACGGCTTCGTCTCGAGCCAACTCCGCTACACCCTTAGCATTCTCTGCCATAATCAGTTTCTTCTTCAAGTCACTGATCTGCTCCTTAGCTATCTGCAATTGCTCCTCGGCATCGAGTAGGCGCTTTGTCTGTTCGTCGGCCTGTGTTTGGGTGCCAGTTAAACCTGCCAAGGCACTATCACTCTCTCGGGTAGCCTCCTTTAAGTCCTCCCTAGCCTTTGCGAGGTCAACCTCAGAAGCTTTGAGGGTCCGCGCAGCATCTATGCGTTTGGTGCGCTCATCCTCGGCGGCCTTACTTTGCCCCTTCACTTCATCCTCCATCCTATAGGTGGCCTGGATAGCTTGCCAATTGAGACAAGTATATTATGAATGAAAATCTAGGAGACAGAATTGACAGAGCCTTAGGTTTCAAGAGTCCTACCATGCCCAGGTACCTCTTCACGCTAAGGAAAACCTCCTGCATCCTCATGTTCTTTAACTCTTCCACATCAGTAGGAAGCAGCATGGTTCTCCCTAATGCGTCGGCTACATAACCGCCATCGTCGTCCCCAAGGTCCCTCATGGACGCGGTTTCCAGCAATGGCTCCCCATGGAGCATTGGGGCGGGAAGCCAAGTGCTCGGTGCAGATTGGGCTTCGATCCCCTTCCCCTTGCTTTGGGCGGATTGGGCTTCGATCCCTTTACACTTGCTTTGGTGCCCAATCTTTAATTGTTTTTTAACTCGCGAGGCTTCATCCCTCTCTTGAGAGGATTGAGATTTTCCCCCATCCATGGGTTCCTGCCCCTTGGGACTCCTCTTTCTCTTTGAGTCAGTGGGCTCCGGCCAAGGAGGCAGAGCTGATTGAGGAGGAGCAGGAAGTTTGGGGCGAGGAGATTGTGGTTGCGACTTAATGGAGGATGACCTAGTCTGGACGGGTTGGGGCTGAGGTAGCGGAGACGGAGCATTGGATTGCAGTCTTCCCTGTGCACCCTTCCCCGGCTAGCCCTTAATGAGGTCGAACAGGCTAGTTGGGGGCTTTCTCTTAAGACCCATCTCGGTTCGGGAGGATGTTCCCACTGACAACAGTTCCGCTTCGGACAATTCTGGGTCACTTAGATCACCAGAAGGATCCTCGGATGGGTCGGCTTGGTCAAATGCCCCAAAACCCTCCTCGAACAGACCCAAATTACCTTCGTCCTCCGCTGCGTGATGAGACGACGAAGAGCCCACCAATGGGATGCCCTCTAGGACAGGAGATCCTTCGGAGACCAAAAACCCTTGTTCAACTACGGTAATTTTTGGAAGCCGAGGACGGTTAGCGCTAATCACGTGCTTTGTGTCGGCAAATGACTTCTAAAGGGGAGTGTACCCTAAGATTTTGTGAGCGGCTCTGACTTGACCATCCTCTTCATTTACAAAAACTGCTGCTTGAAGAACAGTTTCCAAATCAACCCGGTTAACCAGATGAAAGTGTTGGTGAAAGGCGTTTGGATCTGCAAAAAAAAGAAAGACATGTACATGGTTAGTAACCGAACCGCATCAAATTAAAACGGCGCAAAGGATTGGCACCCTTCTACTTTCTATACCCCACCTGTTTCTCCCTCCACCATCGGGCATGGAAAGCCATCATGCCATTCCCCGGATACGATAAGAAAGTCCTTGTTCAACCCCTTGTTGGAGTCGGAGAGGCACTAGATTAGCCGAACCCTATTGTCTCTCGTCTTCATGTAGTAGGATTTGCCCTTCAAATTTTGGAGATTGTAGCACCAATTTACGTCATGAAGGGTTAGTCTTAGCCCCATTTTCTCGTTTAAGGCATCCACACAACCCAGAATCCTAAACACATTGGCAGCGCACTAGATGGGAGCTAATCGAAAATGCCTAAGGTAACTCTTCATTACCGGTCCTATGGGGATTCTCATCCCCCCCTCTACAAAGGCGAGAATGGGAATTACCACCTCGCCCGTCCTTCTTCGGAGATGCCACTCTCCCATCTTACAGTGCCTCAAACTCACGTTGAGGGGAATCCTATAATCGGCGATGAACTTTTCCATCGCCTCTTCAGTATCAACCAATTTTCTCAATCTCAATTTAACCATCTCTAAGTGTTTCTAAGAAAACTTAGTGGATGACGGGAGAAGGAAAGGAAGAAGAGAAAAATAAACCCAGAAAAGAAAAAGCACGAGTTAATGAAGGCAGAGAACTTACAGAAAAGAGGAAAAGTGCCTCGAACAGGCTTTTTGTGCTGGAGATAGACTTGAATTTGGATGAAAGTTTGGATGAACCCGGGGTATACACGCTAGAACTCTTAAGTACAAAAGTGAAGAGACAAATCAGTTCCAAAAATCATTTATACCTCCCATCGAAAGTAACTGCACGAATTTTCCTGCCTATAAAGGCAAGTAAATCTCCACCGTTAGATCACCATCGTGCCGTTGAACGTGAGGAGCACAGAGCCACCCGCATTTAATGAGGACACGTTTCACCTTCCAAAGGCTCTAGGAACGTGTCTCGGGCAGACGAAGAGTCTTGGGAACCGATAGGTGACAAGGATTGACAAGCTTTGACAGAAGCCTGATGTCATCAAAACCCTCCTATCCGGCCGAGGATCCGGATAGCAGGATTTTGAAGGGCTATTGTGGGGCCAGAGAACTTATAACCCGGCCTACTTTCCATTAGGACCCAGGGCCCGTGCCGAGGAGAGTAGTTGCCGAGGACAAGTGGTGAAAGACCAAACCGCCTAGAGATACAGCCAAGGATGACCCTGTCCTCGGCATCCCGAGACTTCAAAGGGAAGAGAGACATGTCATCCAAGGCAGCCTCCGAAGCGCCCCAGAAGAAAAGGCGAGTAGAATGGGACTCACATGGGGATGCGGAGTGGGAGTGGTTCAAGGAAAAGACGTCACCTCCACATTGAATGCGCCCACAAACGTCCAGGTCATATTAATGGGAAAAGACTCCTGAACAGTGTGGTTTCGGTTATTGCAACTAACAGCAAGTAGGGGGAGGCGGCTGATGGGACAGGTACTTAAGTAGGTACCTGCTTGATCAACAGATGGAGGATCAGGATCAACCGTGAAGGCTTATATAATGTAAAGGTTTAGGTGCCAAAGAGGGGGGGGGGGGAGACCAAGAGAGAGAAAAAGGAAGAATATGAACATTAAGCTTGATGGGCAAGATCCACGGACAACCATGGCTCGTCCTTGCGTGTCTACCACGAGTACCATGACTAACTACCGTTCGATAACCAAGACCTAGCCTTTCAAACCCACGCTCTATAAATTATATTGTTTGGGCCCTTAACGTGCGAACCCAACATCATTTTGAGGTCGTTACAAATTGAGTCCTTACACAAACAATTATGATAAATGATCAAAATATTTTAAAATAAATAATTTTTTTAGATATATTGAAATTTTTATAATTGAATTTTAATTTTTTTTAAAAGCATTTTTAAACCTCTTATAACTCCTTTTAGGGGAAAATCTGTTATAACTTTGGTTATAGAGTGTCTATACTTTTAATGTGCTTATAATGTGTCCAAAATAATATTTTTATATTTTATGACGTGTAACACTGACATTAATCCAAAATCATATTGCATAAGCATAATGTGTAAGACCCAACTTAAATCAATGTAAAAAAAAAGGACTTATACTCATATATAACATTCTAATAATATATTATTTTTATACATGAAAGAGAAAGTGATAAAAAATGTGAGTCGGCACATACAGAATATAACTATGATTTAATATTAATAACTTGTTTATATCTTAACCACATAATTATATTACTTAAAAAGGTTTTTTTGTATAAGTATATTGCTTAAAAATTTGATTCTTAAAAAAATAAAATAATCACTTAGCAAATTATATAAATGACAAAATTTAGCTGCAAAATTGGTTGTAACTACCTTACTCAATATATTTTTATTAGAGGTGAATTTTGACAAACCCACTATTGGATTACATTTTTTTTTTCTTATATTCTTCATGCTTGCAAAATTTCTAGAAAATTAAAGATTAATAGCTATGTCATCAATAGATTGTTTAAATTGCAAGTTTCTATAGTTTAAAATTATGCATAAAATATAATTTTATAGATCATTTAGTAAATAATATCCGATTGGCACAAAATTTTGACATGTGTATTAAGAGCATAAAGAACATACAATCTAATGATTAGATTTTCAAAATATATAGTAATGTTAATGATATTGAGTAAGGTTAAGGCTACAACCAATTTTGTAACTAAAATTTGTCCTTATATTAATATGTCCGTTTGGGATTTACTTATTTCAGTAGCTTATTTGTATAGTGTTTATCAAAAGATATAGTTTTTGGTAACTTTTATATCAAATGTGCTATAAAAGGATGAGGATATGTTGGCACCCGGGTTTTACTAGCTTTTTGCTAAAACTTATTTACTATTTATTGGCTCCAAGTGAGTCCCACAAAAACCCAAGCTTATTTCGTTTCGCATTTAGCGTTCCACGTTACACGTATTCTACTGCAAAGTTTTGGCCAAAAAGTCAGGTCCAATTAACTATTTGTAGGTCTCATTTTATGAATTTTTCTCAAAAAACCAAGTTTTTTTTTTTTTTTTTTTTTTTTTTTTTTTTTTTTTTTTTTTTTTGTAGATCCTAGTGTCCCACTCTACTTTTTGCTACAATACTTTTATCACAGTTAAAAACAGACATTCAAATCTCTTTTGTTTTTTAAAACTAAAATTTAGATTATTTTCCACACAAAAAAAGTAAATAATTTTGTCACAAAAAATAGGTCCTCCCTATATTTGCCCATATATGCATGGCTACTTTGAATGTAAATGGAGGGAGGGGGGAGCCTTTGGACTAATAATTTTAACCAAATTTAAGAGATGTTTATGTTATTTATAAATTTATTAAGGCAGTTAAAAGTACATGTTAAAATGGATAACATTTTGGCCAAAAGTCTTGTGACTCGTACATTTTTTATATTTCCAAAAAGACATTCCGAATTTAAACTTTCTTTCAAGCTATTGAATTATCAAAAAACAAATAAAAATTAAACATAAAATAGGTAGCACCCTAGAATTGTTAATGGGACGTCCCTACCCACAACTATAACTTTATTTTTTTGAAAAACACCACAACTATAATTTATGTCCCTTACTTGAAGATTTTAATATTTTTTACCGTATTACTTTGGATTCCAAATTTTCAAGATTTAAACCGTGGCAATCAATTGTTTGAAGAAATCATCCCCTAATATAATCTATAGCTGTCTTGATTCTATATATGTTTCCTTTTGAACATTGCAGTTAATAATTTAGGATAAGAGTTTTATTTTATTTTATTTCATTTTTTTGTGAGAAGAATAAGAGTTAATTTGTTGTACACAAACTATTTTATAGTTTTACATATATCTCATAAGTTAGAAATCGTGATTTCATGTCACGAATTCAATAACTTTTTGGGATGTGTGTAAAAGTATATAAAATAGTTTTTTCTTTTTTTCTTTTTTTGAGAAGCGTATATAAAATAGTTTGTATGAAATAACACTACTCCAAAGATAAAGCCAAATTGTAATTATTTCTTTTTTCAAAATATCAATTTATCCTTGGACATAGTGAAGCCTTTTTTTAATTATTATTTTAGAAACATATATGGTGAAGCTTGAATTATATAATTTTGTGCTTTTTTTTTTCCTTTAAAGGTATTCATATTCAATCAGTGGGTTCGATCAATAAAACTCATTTGAACATTCAAAAATAAGTAGGAAATCGAAGCAGTGATAAAGAAACTAGTGGATTAGGTATGTCATTGTCCAAAGTTCATTTTCTCAAGATTTGGGTGGTGAAAGAGCAGTCATCTTGTGTCTCTAAATTTTTCTCCAAATTTTATAGAAGAATTTATTTTTCTTGTTTTAGCTAACAATTTTTCAAAACATCCACATCAGAATCCCTATTTTATAAAAATATTACTTATTTAATTTTTTTTTATTCAACCCACTTTTCAAAATATCATACCACAGTTTTAAAAACAAGACCAGACCGAACTAAACTGGCAAGTTCAACTGAGAATCGAACTATAATTCGGTCCAATCAAAACTTCCAAAACTAGTAAAAAACCAGGAATTGGTACTTTTTTTTTTTTGGTTCTTTGACCATTCTAGTTTTTAAAACTATGCAAAGCACCTTTTTTTCTTTTTCTTTTTCAGTTATAAGACACAAAAAATAATATATAAGAGTTTGGGAATAAACAATGCTTTCTTGAATATAGAGAAGTATTGCATTTGTACCGGTTCATGTAAAATAGCATAAAGTTCTCAATGAAGTCCAAAAATCACCCACATCATATCATGAGCTGATTATGCAAAATATGATTTTGCAAAATGTGCTTGGGCAAATATACAAACAACTGTAGCTTATACAACACACACACACACACACACACACACACACACACACACACATACATTTTGGGCCTTTCCAAGGGTGAAGAGAGACAAAGTGGATGGTGGCTGTTGTGTGTAAACAAAGAGAAAAAAATTTTAAAAAAATCAAGAAAAATGATATTTCAATGAAATAAAGTATAGAATAAAATATCAAAGTGCTTTAGAAATAGTTAGCCTAAACAGTTAAAAATGGTTTTTATTCTAAAATAAATAGTAATTTTTGCATAAGCTGGTGTAAATGCTAACAAAATGTTTATTTAGATGATGTGTTGGGAAGACATTGTGAGTTTTTTTTTTTTTTTTGGGGGGGGGGGGGGGGCGGGGTTCATTCTCTAAATTGGTCTCTTATCCTATTTTAGGGAGACCAATGTGCATGCTAACATTGACAATCAAATTTTGTGATTTTTTTTTCAATAATTACCACTCCATGATTCCCTTTCATCATAGAAAACTGTAATGAAAGCATTCATAACAATGTGAAATTATAAGATGGAAAATAATGAAATTTAAATTTTAGTATTTAATTTGAAATTAGGATTAAAATTTAGGATTTTACATATATAATGCTTATCTTGTCTGTTCTTTTTATGAGAATAATTTTCAAATTTACAATTTAGCAAGGTTTTTACATTGCAGGGCTATCTTCGTTGAGCCGACTAGTTTCAAATCTCCAAACTCTCTTGGGTATTGTACTCTAGAACTCAATTTATTATAATTCCTTAGGTACAATAATTAAATTACATAAGTAAATTCAAACATATAATTGTATTGAGTTATATTGTTTTTGAAATAATAACACTATTTATGTTTTATTTGTTAATTACTATGTGCTTAAATTTAATTAGAAACCCTAATGTACTAAACTTAAAAAACTGTATCTAAGTTTTGCACATTAATTTAATTTTTCTGTGTGTTTGAAGATTCAAAATTCAAAGACTGACATCAACTAAGAATAATATGACTAATTTTTAATTGTTTCTAGTTTAATTATTTTTTTATTAAAAAATTGTTTCATAATGGGAACAAACATATTTACTTAAATAACTATTTTTAAATTGTTTTTCTTTTTTTTCAAAGTTACATTCCCGTCATAATCGAAACTTAAAATTTGTTTCTAACTTTCATATTCCTCCCATTTTAAAAATATTAACATCACATTCACTCCAATTGGTTCTTTATTACATTCCCTCCAGTTTTTTATTTATTTTTTTCTTTTATATTTTCAGTTTTTCACTTGCTTATTATCACCTAATGAAAATGAAGAATACAAGTGGATAGGATTTATAGGTGTTAGTCTTAAAAGCTCACCTAAAAAATAATACTCTTAACTTATTGGGTAATTTTGTTTCTTATTATAAGCACACGTGCTTACTCACTTCTTAACACTATTAAACTAAGTCCATGGGATCGGAAATTGTATTCTTTTTGCTAAGTAAACGAAGGAAACAAGTAAATGAGACTTGTAGATATTAATCTCAAACGCACCTTAAATGGAGTACTCTAATCTTTAAGGTCGTTTAGATAATTTCAATGTTTTGATTATTCACCAAGGTATCAAGCATCTATATGAAATGAAGTTGACCCACTTCCAATCCAATGAACTCCTGGGTCGCATGAAGGAACAGTTATCAATTTCAAATATTCAACAAATGCGGACTGGTCGCGTTCGAGATGCCATCGTCCGTGCAACCAAGGAAGGGATTTTTGAGTTTGTATTTGAAATGGTGAAAGCGGATCCCATATTTGTGTTCAGCCATGATGCAGAATCAAGCAACATTTTTTCGGCTGCTGTCCAATATCGTCGAGCCAAAATCTTTGGCCTTATCTATGGTTTTAATATGAAAAGCGCTTTGGCGGGTGCTTCAGATTCCTCCTACGGCAATACCTTATTACATATGGCAGGGATGTCAGCACCTTCTACATCACTTGATCACATCGCAGGTGCAGCTTTACAGATGCAAAGAGAACTACAATGGTTTAAGGTTATCTCTCTCGCTTTCAATTTCTTGGTCTTTATCTATTGGCTATATGTTACACTTAAACTATTAATTATTAAAGTCTTTAATCAAGCGGTAACAGTAGGCTACAAAATGTTACTGTGGCCCTTTTGAATAGTTTTTGGTGTTTGGTTGTACTACTTTCGCTGGTACAGAAATTTACAAAAAATTTCTATATTTTTATGTGAATATTAGATTATAAGTTTTAATTCATTACTTTAAAATACTAATACAGAAAACTAAAATCAACGTAAAAAAACACAATCAAAATAACAACAATCAAAATAAGAGTCCAACAACAAAGAAATGCTAAAATAATTAATAAAAACTATCAAATAAACTTATACATCCACATACAAAATTACAAACACTTCAAACCTGTAAAAGGACACTTGAGTTATTTTTGAGCAGTAACTTTTAAAGTTTTGGGGGGCGATTCTTTAAGTTTTCAGGAATAGCGAGATCATTTTGAAGATTTCATAAGGCATTTTTGTCATTCAATGGTTTTTAAGGGTTTTTTTTTGGTGATTGAAGGGGAAATTAAGTGATTTAGAGGTTTTTGAAAGTATTTTTTGGTCATTTGGAGGCTTCAAGAATATTTTGGTCACTTTGTAAGTTACTTTCATTATTTTGGATGTTTTTATTATTATTATTATTTGGTTAATTATTTTGAAAATCTTAGAGGTATGTTTGTAATTTTATAAGTTTACTAGGTCTTATTCTAGAGGATTTCAACAGATATATTTTTTCTCATCATGTTAGTGGTTTTACTGGTATTTTGGTTGTTTTGAAAGTTTCAGGGACATTTTGAAGGTTTTGACTCTTTTGAGAGGGTAATTTAATATTTTTGGAAATTTTAGAGGAATTCTGTCATTTTGAAGATTTTAAGGGGATATTTGGATCATTTCACTTGAGAGTTGAGATTGACAAATGTATTACACTCATTTAATAGGCCCAAAGTGAGAAGTAAAACTGGTTACTAAACCATTAGGGCAAGTGTAAAACATTTGTTAGTCTCAACTCTTATGTGAACAACCCCTCCGTTAGTGAGATGACGATAGGGACCAAAACAAAACGGTTTTTTATTTTGGGGATTAAAAGCGGTAAAAAAAAAAAAGTATGGATCAAAGTAGAAATGAGGTGAAAATGTAGGGATGAAAATAGTATTTCCGCCTAATATATAAATGAGGAAAATAATTTATGTCTTTTCTAATGTTGTGATATATTTGTGTGTGTATATATATATATATATATATATATTTGTTTCTAAGATTTTGTTTGACAAATGTAGGAGGTGGAAAGCATTGTCCCTCCTAGGGTTCATGGACATTTAAACAAGCAGGGTTTGACTCCCCAACAATTGTTTACAAAGAACCATGAGGACATGATGAGCAAGGGAGAGAAATGGATGAAGGACACAGCATCTTCTTGTACCGTGGTGGGTGCTCTCATTGTTACCATTATGTTTGCTGTAGTATTTACCGTTCCAGGTGGTAACGACCAAAATAATGGCTTCCCAATTTTCTTAAATAAAAAATTATTTCTAGTCTTTATAGTATCCGATGCTCTCTCACTATTTTCTTCCTCAACTTCAGTCTTGATGTTTTTGGGAATCCTCACATCTCGTTATGCAGAAGAAGATTTCCTTGAGTCCTTGCCTAGAAAGATGATAATAGGACTTTCCACCCTTTTCTTCTCTATTGTAGCCATGATGACAACCTTTTCTGCTGCACTTTTACTTATGCTACATGAACAATCATGGATTTTCAAACCTGTCATTTGCTTGGCTAGTATTCCTATCACCCTCTTTGTATTAATGCAGTTCCCCCTTCTTGTTGCCATGGCCAATTCAACTTACGGACCTAGCATCTTCGATAGGAAAATGAAGCGTTGGTTTTAACATATTCATTAATTGTACTATGTGATGTACTGGTATCCTGTTATTAATTGGCATATACTAGCCAAACATGAAGATTTTTCTTTCTTTATTCTCTTTTTCTTGGAAGGTAACTACTGAATGTTCAGCTCCAATTGTATACTTTGTGATTTTTTGGTCTTGCACATATTATAATTCCATTATATAAACCATACATCTACGGTGCTATTCTTTAATATTTATTCATTTAGTTACTTTGGGGAAGGATAGAATAATGCCTATTATTTGAGTAGATTACCTCCTCAACATTAGGACCTTACTCAGGTTACAAGGTTATCAATGTCCATCATTTAATAACTATTTTATTTATTTATATAAAAGGAATCTTTGATGTCATGTGTTGCTTATGGTCCAAATTGATATGTTACCATTCTCAATTTTAAGAGGTATTTTTTTGATAATTCAATAGTTATAATGGGGAGAGAATTTGAACCTTGGAAGTGCCAACCAATTGAAGTACAAGGCTCTTGGTAGGTCATTTACTAATATAGTGGCTAAAAATTCATTTATTTGTTTGCTTTGGTTCATTTGTGAAAAATTTTAGACCCTTTGTGATTTATTCAACGGAATTATTGAATTTAGTGATAAATCTTACACGATATGAGTTAAACCGCATTGATAAATAGTTAACCACATATATCAATACCAAATCTAAAAGTAGTAAGTATGAAAGCATTATAAGTAAGGCACAAAATTTGATAACGAAGTGGAAAACTAAATAACTTTTTTTATGGAAATACCACTTCAAGGACAAAATCTTGTAGAAAATTCACTACAAGAAAAGTAGTTAAAGTAATCTACTTACAAAATATTTGTATGGCTAGACTCTCTATTACAAACTCTGCAAATTCCCTGCTTGCCTTTTAATCGTAGTGACCCTTAAACCTGTGCAATCTTGCTAAGTGAATCTTCACCATGAACTCTTTATTTGCACAAATGAGCCTTGAATAAATGATAGGTGAAGTATCGAGTTCCTTTATTATTTCGCATGACCGAGATTCACTAGCTTGAGTGAAGTACCTTTATCACTTGAGTGAAGATCCGCCTCTTACTAGAGCAAAATTCTCTAAAATACACTTCTTCAAAGTAGCTTTTAAGGTTAAATAGCTTTTAAGCCAAACAATTTGGCTTCAACCACTACCGTGCACAGATAAGTGCTTGAAGAAAATAGCTACTGTTAGGCTCAGTTCATGAATTAACGGCAATTTACCAAGAGTCCCTATACGACCAAAGAGAGTATTTAACCTTATTAATTTATTTTAATAAATGATCCGGATTTTACCCTGTGGATACGCAATTCATGTTGGAGTCATTTGTGTGTAACAAGCCTAATTAAAGTTGCGACTTTTTCTGGTTATTTTATTTTTTATTTATAAATTCTGGTTGCTTGTTTTTCGCTTACAGTGCATTTTTTTTTTTTTGGAAAAACTACAATTTGTCAGGCTGCATTTGAAAATATCACAAAAGTGTTTGTAGCTCCACTAACATCTTTTAATGTTTTAAAGAAAAACTTCCAAAAATTCAAATCCACCATTATTATTACTACCGAATTATCAACCAAAAAAACTTGTAAGCACCCCAAAGTCCAAACAATTAGAAATGAAGGACTCCAAAATAGTACATAACAAAAGCATTGTAGCGCATCAATTGATTGTGACATTCACCTATAGTAGCACTTTATCCTTCTGGTATGACAAATGGTCTAAACTGGGTTCCCTTCGATCTTTGATACAACGACCCCTCATCCTTGAGGAAAATAGTTTAATGGTCAAGGATGCCATTAGAAATGGGCAGTGGTACATCCCATACCTTTCATTTGTAATACCTACATACCTACTTCTTCCCTTCAAAGCAGTCCCCATCAGGAAAGCCTCGTGTTGCACTGATATGCTTAGCTGGGATGGAAATGATAAAGGCAACTTTGACTCCAATCATGCCTACTATAAGTTAGCTTAGAGGAAGATAGACCCCATTAAAATTTTGAGGGCAAGTGGCTGTGGAAACTCTACACTGCCAAAAATTCATATTTTTCTATGGAAATGTTTACACAATGGCCTCCCTGTCAATGCTAATACTTCACCACAGATGCATATCTGATACTCCTCCTGCCTTTCATGTCCTAATGCAGATGAGACTTGTTCCCATGTCCTTAGGGACTGCCCAATCGCTAGCAATTTCTGGTTAGCTACTAATCAAGCTCGGACCAGCACCACTTTTTTTCACTACACCCCTCAATCAATGGCTTCATCTGAATGCCAATAACCAAAATCCCATACCCAATAAACCTTACACCTGGGGTACCTTCTTCCTCTTTGCAATTTGGAAGCTTTGGCTCCAAAGGAATAAAAGTACTTTCCAACTGTCCCAACCAAACCCTCATCTGCTTGAAGAAGTTGACTTTATGGCAACTGAATTTACTTGCATTGCTCTTAAGTCCCCTAACCCCAACCAGAAATTCCCTATCACGATCAGCTGGAAAACCCCTCAACCCCACTGGCACAAACTTAACTCCGATGGATCTGCCTTAGGCTGTCCTGGTCTTGCAGGGGGGTGGTGGACTCATTAGAGATCACCATGGCAGATGGGTTGAAGGATTCTGCAAGGCCATTGGGTGGGAAAACAGTCTACACGCTGAGCTGTGGGCAGTAAGGGATGGGCTTTCCCTATGCATTCAACTCCAATTGCCCGATGTAGAGATAGAACTTGATGCTAAATCAGTAGTGGACCTCCTTAACAGTAGCAGTGCCTCCATTGCTGACTATGCCCCTTTGGTTGATGATTGCAGGATCTTAATGAACCGGATCCACAGGTGAAAGCTGAAACACTGCTTTAGAGAAGCAAATGCATGTGCCGACCAACTTGCAAGAATGGCACTTCACCTCCAGCAGCCTTTTGTTCTTTTAGACACTCCGCTTGTGGAGGTGTCTTCGCTTTTATTATATGACCTCACCGGTCTTGGATGTAATAGGTTTTGTACTAATACTGGCCCTTGGGCTATGTAGTTGCTGGCTTTGCTTTATATATATTTCCCGATTACCAAAAAAAAAACTATTTTTACAATTATTCCTGTATTTCATTTCATATAATATTTTTTTTATATAACAATTTAATGTTTCAGATAATTTAGCAAAAGAATCCACATGCATTTGTTGGTCGAGACACATTGGCCTTTTTCACAACTGAAATCGCTCCGACATGACAACCTTTGTGGTAAATAACTAAATAAATCTGATAAAAATATATACTTGGATCACCACCAAACCAGAGTACACAGCCATTTTGTGAAAGAATGAAGTCACACTCTTATTCAGTATTTTACATAGCAAATGCATACAATATAATCTGCTCTCTTTTATTCTTTTCACCAACTTTTTCCAACAATAGGTAGACACATACATGTGATCACCTATAATGCAGGGTAGAAGCATGGCACTGTAAAAGGAACCTCACAGGAACTAAACCACAACTCTCTACAAAAGGAGAGTGACGTGTACCACCAAAGCAGAGGTTAATGGCCCGTATCATCTTCATTATCGCTTAGGTTCATTCAAGTTCTTTCCCTCAAAAAATTCACCCAACATTTGTTCAAGATCCTCTGCTCCATACTTGAAGTACTTTTGAGGGTTCTTGCCACTCTCAACTAGAGGCCTGTAAAACATCCAAAAGCAAGTGTAAACAAGAAAGTAAAGAGGAATCATTAGACAGCCAATGAAAATACAATCTATCTGCATGTATTTTGCATAGCTTTGGGTCAAGTACCCTAAATCATTTGTAGCTCTTACATAGAGCTTTTCTAGCATTTTAAATATGACCATTTAAAATTTAAAAAATGTGAAGAATGACAACATTCAAGTGTTTCATTTATCCATTACTGTTGTTTGAAAATTTCTAAATAGACCTCATTATTGACTTTGTAATAAACACATCCTGAACGAAACATCTTTTACACACACATACACAAACACATGCGTATGTGTGTGTGCGTATGTGTTACTTCAAGTATGAGAAAACGCACCCAAAACGTTTTACAAAAGATCTGTAGGCAGGCAACAACACTTCCGCAACTGCAAGCCTTAGAGACTCTTGCAACTCAGTGTCAGGAATTGTCCACTGAGATTGCTTTTGATGAAGTTCCTCAAATTGCATATTGAACGTCTTGAACCTGAGAAATCCCACCAGGTCAGAACATTTGTGACAAAAAATACTTGAAAAAATCCTATAAAGATTTAACTCATTATCAACCTGTCTTTCACCAATGCTCTAGAAAATCCACTACTATTTCCTCCCAGTGCCGACTGAGCAGTGGAGCAAAAAATGCAGTCGCCTAAGGTCCCAAGTAAAAAAAAGGCCCCCAAATTTTAACCAATAGGATTATTTATAATCAATAAATAAAATAATATTTTTTTACCAGATGAAAAACAAATAAAAAATAGAGAAAAATGCAATGTCCACAATATTTTTTACAACACTTTTACAATTATGCTAATTAGTAGGTTGTTACAACCTGTTATTGATGACAAAAAAATAATTATAGTGATATTTTCAAAGAGGGAAAAAAAAAAAGTAACTTAAAACCTAGGATGTGCTATAAAAAAATATTGTGAATGTTGTACTTAACAAAAAAAAAAAAAGAATAATAATAAGAATTTAGTTAGCAAACTTTTACTAGTTCTCATTTAAGTCCACCACTAACACCACTCTTTTACATATTATTATCAATCTACTATATCAACAAGTATGAAAAATTTTGTTAAATTTTTTCTATTTCTAAAATTTCTAAAAAAAGAAAAAATTCTACATAGTTTATGTTAATTAGTAGTAATTTTGCATTTAAAACAAGATAATCAATTTTCGTCTTAGGCCCCCAAATACATCAAGCCGCCCCTGTTTCCTCCATCACCACCTACTGAACTCCCACCCCCGGATGAGGTTAGGCCTTGGATAGTGAGGCACTGAAGAATCTGCAAAGGAAAAAAGCACCTGCATTTAGCAATATGAAACCAAGTTCCTTTCCAGATCAATACTTTGAAGGGAAATAAGAGGCATTAAGCATAATCAGGACAGGTTACATCGAGGGTGTTCTGATTTTCAACCATTAGGACAGCATAAGATGTAAAATTTCAGAGTAAGAGCTCAAATTAACTATGATAAAAATACAACAAAATGAGGAATTTTTTAAACACCATTAGTGCATATGATGAAACTAAATCAAATGTATTTCGGTTAAGAAGGCATTTCTTTGAGTTTGCACTATATTTTTTTAATAGAAGTAATATATTGTGATGCAGATTAGTTAAGAAAGAATAAAATATTTTAATATTTTATGTTGTTTTCTTTTTCCTAGTTGAATTAGGATTTTAATTATTTTTCTTTTCCAAGTTAAATTGTTTTTCCTTTCTCAAGTAGACGTAGGTTTATTATGTCTTTTCCTAAAAGGAGTAAGAGAAATTCTATTTCTATAAATACTCTTTATAGAGGGGTTGATTATTGATGTTATGTGTTGATTAATAAAAGCTTGTTAGAGAGGTTTTCTCTATTATTTTGCCTACTAGCCTAGTGTTCTTGTGGAACTTAGGTTTTGTGGAAGAATTGTAGTAATTGTGTGTTACAGATTCTGCTTCTACACGCCCTACGCTGCATCAGTTGGTATCAGAGCCAGGCTGGGTTCCTACCATGACACAAAGAGGAGCATGTGAGGGAAGACTTGTTGCCATAGATGACGTGTATGAATGCGATGAGGTTGCACGCGATGCGCAATTAGAGGCATTCTTTCAACAAACAGAGGAGTGGTTTGATGCGCTTTCAAAGCAGCTCGCCGCCTTAGCCATTGAAAACCAACCTCAAAACTGCCATCCAAATCCATGTTATGTGGAGGAGTATTTTGATGTCGAGGAGGAGGACTACGATATCAAAAAGGAGGATGAATACATTGAAAGAGTCTGTGTAATAAATTGGGATTCTCCACCAATTTATGATGACTATCCTGAAGATTTTAGTCAAGAAGACAAGATTGAGCTTGATAAAAATAAAGTCATATACATACAAGGTAAGCCCATAACTCACACCATTGATGAGACTTTCGATGTTCAAAGACAAAAGGTTATTGATTTTACTGATTACAATCATAGGTTGGTACAATCAGTTTGTTCAGTAGTAGACGAGTTCTCAATTGATGAACAAAGTTTCAATCTATTAAAGCTTGAACACATTAGACACTATGATTTCATTGGGGTTGATGAGCTTCTCTCAAATTTCTTTGGTAATACAGTTAACATCAATTTAGAATGATTAATGAAAAACGTTATTGATCCCTTCTGGGAGGATTTTATTGAGCAAGAATTGATAGAGGTCAACAAGAGGCGTGAACAAGTGATATTAAGTAATCTTTGTGGAGTAGGCAATATGAAGTTTTTGGATATGTGCATGGATTCTTTTTTAGTACTTGCTTCATATATCCCGCCATAGCAAAAGAGGTCAAGAATAAAAATCCGTACATCAAGATTTATTATGAGTGAGAAAAGATTGATAAGTAGTATACTGATTTGTCTTGTCTTGCACAGAAGAATAGGATGAAGAGGATTATTTGGGGTTCCAATTGATCATGGAAGATTGCCACAAAACTCGAGGACGAGTTTTCCCCAACCCCGAGAGAATGATGCAGATTAGTTAAGAAAGAATAAAATATTTTAATATTTTATGTTGTTTTCTTTTTCCTAGTTGAATTAGGATTTTAATTATTTTTCTTTTCCAAGTTAAATTGTTTTTCCTTTCTCAAGTAGACGTAGGTTTATTATGTCTTTTCCTAAAAGGAGTAGGAGAAATTCTATTCCTATAAATACTCTTTAGAGGGGTTGATTATTGATGTTATGTGTTGATTAATAAAAGCTTGTTAGAGAGGTTTTCTCTATTATTTTGCCTACTAGCCTAGTGTTCTTGTGGAACTTAGGTTTTGTGGAAGAATTGTAGTAATTGTGTGTTACAGATTCTGCTTCTACACACCCTATGCTGCATCATATTGTTTGCCTCATATAGAGTACAAGGCAACTCATCCCAGAGAAAAACGTATCAAAGATATCTGTGATACTATGCTCATATATATTATGACTTAAGATGGAATTGACAAAAATACACAGATCAATGAGTAGAACAGTGTGAGCTTTATTGTATGCATACAGCCAGGCTCATGTCTATCAAATAAAGAAGAAAAGAAACTCTACATACATGTAAGGTTTAGAGTTTAGAGTCTTTAGACATTAAATTGATAGATGGCAATGTTGCTCCCACGGGTTCAGACCAAAAAATTGTAACACACACACACACCCCAAATAAAGCCACATGTTTTTAAAGATAAGATGATAAAATTATCTTTCTAGAAACAAATCAATGCAACACCAGGCAACGTGACATATCAACAGAAGATTCAGATGTAGCTTCATTCGGTAGAATGTTACCTTTGCCCAAGCATTCCTTTTGTATTGATTTGCATGTTGCTGCACAATCCTCCTGTGTCTCTGTACCCAATCGTCCCCTAACAAATCCTTGGCTACTAACCTGAAAACAGATATTAAAGAAGCACCTAGTATTCACAGGCAAGAAAATCATTCAAGATTTAAAATAGAATTCTGATAATATGTACATGACATACCTGCGCACAGATCTGACCATATAATGAATATTATTCATGAGAAATAAATGGGTCAAAGCAGGATCTTTATACTGCTTAGATTTTCCAACCAAATTGGTTTGAAGAGCCTGCATTATTCTCATTGTTACAGAGGCCAACTGCGAACCCGTTTCATCTTTGTTATCAAATTCTAGAAAAAGCAGCTTCAAGGTTGATTGATAGCTGTAAAAATTTGGTGCATAATCTTAAGTCAATCATTTGATCGAGCTTTAGTAGTTAAATCAAACAAAAAAAAAAAAAAAAAACTGCTCAACTCTTTAAAGGCAAAAAAATAATAATAATAACCTAACATATAGGATTATGGCAAGATTAAATCTCATAAAAGTATGTGATAATTTGACATATCTGAATTCTTTGTGGGCTAAAGTTCTAGGTCATGGGTCTTTAGTCTAATAGTATGTAATTTCAGTAAATGAGCTTTCATTTAGCATTGTTTAGTTCCTCAAAGTTATTACTTTTCACAGGCCTGGACAGCTTCCAGTTTCAGCCATTTTCTTTCCCTCTTTGCAACCCCAAATTTCTCTCTCTCTCTCTCTCTCTCTCTCTCTCTTTTCTTCCCACCTATTCCCCCTTTAATGTTTTTCACAGCCCTTCAACAGACACAATTTTCATCTCTCTTTCAACCCTAAATCAAGCCCTTTTCTCCTACCAATTTGAAACCCTTAAAATCCCTGCATTTTCACTACCCACTAGCTACCAAACAGCCCCTGATCATATTTTAGAACACTTTTTTAACCCAATGTTTGATACTATGAATTCTTCCTATATAAAAATGGTCACCTGTAAATACCCACCCCAAAAAAAAAAGCAAAAGAATTTTTGCTTGTAATTCAAGAGTTTTCCTTTCCACGTATTTCTCATAAACTACCAAAATTGCCCTTCAAGTCTCCTTTCTAGGATCTTCTAAAAGTATTCCTCACAAGGATTTCTATTGAATTGTAATGTCAGTAAGAGAGAAGCTCTCAACCTTATTTTAAGGCAGCAGCACCTCCCAACAAATTAGAACATGAAGCAAAGTCCGAGACAGCTAAAAATTAAAAGTAAAAGAACAAATATAAACGGATAGAATAGAAAATAAAGATATAAACAATGAAAGATACTAATATAAAGACACGTTTTTATTTTTCATAGGTGGATACATGTGAAGTCACTATGGCTTTAATGGCTCAATCATCAAGAACTAGAACAAAGTAGAATGTATGAAACTAGATTTTACCCTACCACAAAGAACGGGATTATAGAAATAGCAAGAACGGTTAGCTGAACTTACTCAAACAGAAACTTCACATAGTTAATGACATAGCTTGTCAAAGGATGGACTGTTCCATCCAAGATAGCAGTTTTAGTTGCATCCTTTTCAACAGCTTCTTCAAAATCTCCAAAGGTCTCCTGAGCTGTCTGAGCAAGCCGTTTTGTCAAACCAAATGTGGAATCAATCTCTTATTTCACTGCAAGCCTTACCTTTGAAAATCATTTCAATTTGCACATAAATTCAGTTACCTAAGTTAATAACCTGATTTGTTGCACTATTGAAATATGATTGCATACAAAGGGCAACCGCTAATTAAGCATAAGAATCTGTTATAACTTGAAATCATTTACAAGGTAGATATTATGTACAAATGAGAAGATAAAATGATTTCATCAAATATAATCACATACCCAGAATTAGGGTAATGTAGAAACCATACTGTTCTATATAGGATTGAAACAAAAGGGAAGCTTGTAGGATGATTTCAAAATTAAAAATTATTTAAAATTTTGAATTGATACCTTTAAAAGATTGATAGGTAGCAAAATTTATCTTCTTCTCCTGCCCTCAAAAAATTGTCAATTTCTTTCTTCAATTAAAAGTAACGCATTTTTAGTTTTTTTGGAATAATTTATATAATCAAAGAAAAGCAGCAGTCTAAAGAACCTAGTAAATACATCACATTTTAAGCAAAATTTATCCACCTCATATTGAATTACCTAGTAAATACAAGAAATTTCTTTGAAGAGGGATTCTTTGAAAACTATGAATGGATTACAATCAAAATGAGAGGCATTCTATGAATTATACAATAGAGTGGATACCACTAGCTCCAAGGATGCTAGACTTTTCAAAAAAACAATCTCAAAAACAAAATTTTCAGCTCCATCCAAAATAAAATGAAATAATTATGAATTGTCCCACATAGCCTTGTCATCCACCCTAGTCCCAATGAGTCATAAGTAGCACTCTTAGTTAGGTTTTTATGGATTAGTAATATCAACTATACCTTTGAGTGAAGCTCCCGCATTATCTCATACATGTCCAGAAGTACAAATAACTTCTTTGGTGATCTTTTGCTCTTGGCAATTGTATCCCCAAAACTAAGTAGCACTGAAACACTGCTTGCAGTGACCTCACCAAAACACTGATCCCTAAGAGAATCAAAGCCTTCAAATATTTGATCACAAACTATTCACTCTCCAGCATAAAGCAATTTGACCTGTTCATGCATAACCATATATTCAGAACATGAAAACTACCAAATTTGTTCAAATTCCAGACAAGTACTTACAGCAATACGCATGAAATGAATCCAATTCCCAATTTTGGCCTCCAAAACCTCCCATTGCATCTTCTGAACATCCTCTTTGCTAAGTTTTTCAGCTCCCAATTTTCAGAGGCTTTCTTCTAGAACTGAAGAACGAGTATCCCTAAGAAAAACAAAAGAGTACTTGTTGAACATCTTGATACTTAAACTTAAAAATAACATGTGTGTGTATAATATAACAACAAAACCTTAAGTCTCAAAATAATGGAGTTCACTAGGGATCTTCAATAGACTTACCTAGGTTGAACACATGTATTCATTTCCATCATTCTATGCTATTCATGTCCTTATATTATTACTTTCTCCAATGTTATGTGTACATCCAATTCTACACCATATATATTAGAATGCATATGTCATATTGGATTAGATCAATGAGGGAAAATAACAATGCATACATATGTCAATTATCTACACATCATCTCTGTGAATAATCCAAATCCATTAGAAAAGAATTGTAAATATTAGGTACAGCAGTTCACTAGCAAGCTTTAATATTAATGACATAATTACAATGCCAATGAAGGACCATGCAAACAACATGGGAATTGCAAATTGGATCAGTTTTAATAATCCTAATATATACACAACCTTCTACTGCTAAACAAACTTGGATTTCCCAATACGAACTTAGCTGAGCATGGTCTACAATTCTCAAATTGTTATCACAGAGTCCTAGTAGTTTATTCCCCTTTTCTGGATTACATATTATATTATTAGATACTCTAAATTCAGAGTCCTAGTAATATGTAAGAATCCTGTTAGGTAGTTTCTCAAGTAAGGTTAATGGAATTTAGAGTAAGAAGATGATTTCCCCTTCTCTACTCTTTGTTCTACTTCATTTTTTATAATTCTTTTGAAATCTCTCTCTCTCTCTCTCTCTCTCTCTCTCTCTCTCTCTATATATATATATATATATATATTAAAGATAAACATAAGTCATGCTTCCATAAAAGAATGAATCCATAACCTCACACTCTATCCTTTGTTTATGGGAGAAGAGATGTCATTTGGTGGGTCTAAAGACCATTCGATGCAGAAGAAAGAGATCTAGGGCTTGTTTGGTTTCAAAAAGTGGTGTATCCACTTTTCATTTTCTTTATTCTATATTCAAATCTTGAATTTGAATATAGAAAAAAGCACTTCTTTTCACATTTGGTAGTATTTGATAAGTTGTTTTGAATACATAATTTGGGTATAGAATACATAATACCCAGGTATGGTCATTGTTTTTTATTTCAAAAAAAAAAAAGTAACTACTCTCACTTACACACACTCACATCACTCAAAAAAAGTAACTTTGTGTTTTCACAATATTTACAAATATGCCACTGTATTCATATTCATAGAAAACAAAAATGCTGAAAAGTTGTTTTCAGTTTTTGTATTCAAATCCAATTTTTAGGATACTAAAAATGAAAACTAAGTACAAATGCTAAAACCAAATCAGTTTTTTAGTGGTGGGTCCCACTGAAAATTGAAAATGAATACAAAATATTGCACTTTGTTTAGCTAACCAAACAGGCCCCTAATGCTAAAGTTAGAGCACATAATTCTTCAAGGGAGTTGCAGGAAAAACAAATTGAACAGAGGGAAAAAAAGATAGAGATAAAGATAAACCTAGGAATCAGCACTTGTAAATCTGTCCTGACACTTACTTTATGTCTTCCCTACATCATTTTGTTGCTAGTTAGGTGTTTTGTATGCTCTTATGTTTTATTCTGTTAGGTGCAATTTAATGAAGTTTAGGTATGCATAATGGCTATTATGCGGGTATAGTTATGCTCTACATGGCCTTTAGTAGTTTAAAGCTTAGACTAGTAGTTAACTTTCAAATTTTTTTTAGTTTATAAACCATATATCCTAGTCTAATCAAAGATAGGTAAGAAATCAACTTTTTAGAAAACATTGCAAAGAAGTTCCACTAGTTTTTTTTTTGGTTAATTACTGTGTGATTGGTTTTTTCCAAAATCTGATTGCTAAAATAAACTAGATGTGATTTGTCTAGGTCTTTATATCATTATCCTCCTTTCCTTCATAATTCCTTGCCGAACAAATCTGAATTGCTGGCTGCACCAAATTAACCCTGAACACTTTTGTTTATTTATTTTATTTTTTTTTATTATTATTTTTTTTTTTTGGATTAAGAAAAACCAAGAGAAATCAGTCAGATGGATTTGTCACCCTATGCCAAAGTAGCTAAGAGCTCTTCCACAGGTGGAATTTGAAATTTGATGGGTCAACCATCACAGAGATAGCATCCTACTCTCAGATAGTTAAATATTAGATATATGACAGAATTGTAATAAGATGGACATTAATTTTTAAGTGCCATAGGGAGTTTGGTATTCAAAGTTCATGGTGGTCTGCACCTAATATTGCCAAAATGTTTTGCATTGCATTGGCTTGTGGAACCAAAGTACAATACATTTTTCCTTATCTTACCCATTTTTAAAATAAAAGGCTCCATTTAAAAAAAAAAATAATGAAATTATTCCACATCTAAAAGCATCAATACTTCTGCAGTCAAAACTAAGCAGCAATGATCCAGGGAAAAAAAGAAGTTGCAAACTTTAGCTGCACCATTACCACCTAAATATTGGTGACAGTAAATAGCCTAGAGTTGTAAAGATATAAACACTGAGAAGCTTTTTTCTTTTTCTTTTTGGATAGGTAAAAGAACTTTTTTAATAGAAGAAGAGAAGCACACAAACTGTTCCTATGATACACAGGACATGTACCAACAGAAACAAAACATTAAGTAAAAGAACACAAATCTAAAAATTCCCAAAAAGAGGGGATATAAGGATTGCTCAATGCAGTCATCCAATCAAGTAGAGTAAGCAAGAAAAACCATTTTAGTTCAATGATGGAATATTCCCCATTGAAAGTTCTAAGATTATGTTCTCATGAAATAGTCCACATGATGCATTGTGGAATTGCTCCCCAAATAACTGCTACCCAACACCTGCCGCCCACCCCTCTATTTCAACAAGCTAGTAGATCCACTACTTGCTTAGGCATCACTCAGGAAACCCCAAAGATGCTAAACACAAACATCCACAAATTATATGCATAAGAGTAGCAAAGGAGCAAGTGACCCACCGATTCCCAAATGTTCTTGCACATGCAACATCTGTTGACAATATAAATATTCCACATTATCTAAAGTGAGAATCTTTCCCCTAGCCTGTCCAAATAAAATAAGCCACTCCAGAAGGAACTTTCACCTCCAAATACTTTTCCAAGGGAAGGCATGACTTGCTCCAATCGTTAGGGCTCTAAAATAAGATTTTAACTTCAAAAGATCCATTCTTTGCAAGCTTCCACACCATTTTCTCAACCCCATTCCGATCAATATTAGAGGAATACAATAAAGCAAAGAAAGATTGTAAACTCTCCAACTTCCAATCCTAGATAGAATGAGTAAAACGAATATCCCAATGAGTAAACCCATTCTTTCCACCCAAAACATCACTACAAATGCATCCTTCCTCTGAGCAACCCTATACAACATGGGGGTATTTCTGTCTTTTCACCTGTTAACCCTAGAATGTAGATGCTTCTTTAATGTTGCCATGTGTGCCTTGTCATTTTGTTTAGCCACTCAAGTTCCTCACAATCACAAATAGAGAAAAGGGTGAGATACAGAGATGAGAAAAAAAAATTCAGCTGTGAGCCAATCGATAGAAAAAGAGAAGAAAGAGTAAAAGAGGCAAGTGTTTTGTCTTTTTTTTCTTGCATGTTTTCTTGTTTATCCATATGAACACAAAAATTAATTTTTTCTCCCAATTTATCACCTGGATTACCTCATTGTTAGGTGTTAGGACATATGTGGTTCACTTGTTAAGAACATATGTCACTATTTTATGTAATTGGCTAATTCTTTGACAAAACACACTTTAATTGTATTTGGGTAAATCTAGGATGTGTTTAATACTTCAGCAAATCTTGTTTCAAGATCAAGTGTTAAAGCCATGCAAATTTGTCTAAGATTCAAGCTGAAAAGTGTAAGTTCATTAAAGCTCGACAACTAGTTCAACAGCTAATATCTATCGAGCTTGAAGAGCTGCTCTAGCCCTGTGGCTCGACAGCTACTCAACAAATGGCTATCTGTCAAGGTTTATGAAAAACAGAGTTTCAGTCCTTTTTTAACTCCAATCCGTGATTGTATGTTTAGGTTTTCTTTTCTCACAACCCTAGACATATAAAAGGATTATTTTAAGAGTCGTCAAAGTGACACAAGTTGCACAAGTATTGAGCAAAGTTTGTTTAAGCAAATTGTGATTGGAGACAGAATTTGCCCTAATTCATCATTCTTGTGTAGAATTTGCTGTGTTTGTGCACAGTAGGGTTTTGTGACCAAGCATCTTCTTAATCTTCATTATCTGGATGAACTAAAAAACTTTGTAGCCAACAACCTTCTCTAGTTGGTGATTGAAGTCGCATACTGGGATCCGCGTAATTAATTAGTCACGTATTAGGAGTCGTGCATTATAAGGAGAGATTGTCACTACAGAACAAGTCCAACTGGGTATTGGGGTAAGGGTTCAACTGTAGGTTGGTATAAGGTATTAAGATTTCTTTACTTATAACCTCTTGTTGTGATAATAGTGGATTTTTGGGATTAGTGACCTTAAAATCACCTGGTGGGGTTTTTGCTGTGTTGGTTTTCCCTATTCGTAAACAAATTACCGTGTCAATTTAATTTCCGCTGCACTTAGTTTAATTGGTGATTTGTTTGTGCTACCACGTGCTTTGTATGTTAATTAACTTAATTATTTCTTTTGGCTAAATTAATTGGTTAATTTATCACAAGGGGTCAATACGTTTTTGGCCTATCAAGTGATATCAGAGCAAGCACACTCTAATTAGGTTTTAATCTTTGCTGTGTGATCCATTGACCCCTGTTATCATGGCTGTAACCAGCTTGAAAAGATCTTTGTTTTCAAATACATCTTGTTTTTCTAATCTCTATTTGTTTGAGTGTCTCAGAAAATACAAGTCTAAAAGTTATTTGAATTCTCTTATGATGACTATTGGAAAAGATTTTAATTTGACTAAGAAGAAACTAGACTGTCTCAGAATGAAAATGTGCAAAGGAGTTTGTCTGAGAAGAGTAAAAATTAAAGGCTTAGCTTGTAAAAGGCAGATGAGAGAAAGTATCATTCCCACTGATCTGTCATCTAAGCACGAAGTGTGTTTTATGATGAAGTCCGCATTTAAAGTTATGGACACGTGTTTGTGGTACCTTGATAGCAGTTGCTCGAGACACATGACTAGAGACTGATCTCTCTTTAAAGTTTTTGAGTCTAAGAAAGGTGGCAATGTCACTTTTGGTGATGAGAGCAAATCACAGATTAAAGGCAAAGGAATCAGCTCTCTACCTGGACTGTCGGACATTGCAAATGTTTTATATGTAGAAGGTCTAAGGGTGAACTTGTTGAGCATAAGTTAGATATGTGATCAAGACTTCATGATACTATTCTCAAAGGGAAAGTGTCTTGTCATGGATGAGCCTAGAAAGAAACTCATAAGTGGTGTTCGTACTTTAGACAACTGTTATGGATTGGTTCCTGATGCTGATATTGTGTGCAATAGCATTCGTTTGCCAAATGAAAATCTATGGCATCAACTGATGGGACATGATAGTTACAAACATCTTTCTATTATATCTAAGCATAAATCAGTCTTGGGGATACCAAAGCTTAGTAGAATGAGCAATGTGGTGTGTAGACCATGTCAGCTTGGGAAACAAATGAAAACTAAATATTCGGGCACTCAGACATCAGCTACATCTAGGCCATTGGAGCTTCTACATCTGGATCTTATAGGTCCAACTAGAACCGAGTCTCCTGGTGGTAAGAGTTATATCATGGTTGTGGTAGACGACTTCACTAGGTACACTTGGGTCATTCTCCTACAATCCAAGTCTGATGCTCTTGAGCACAAGACTGTAGAATGAAAAGAGCCTGAAGATTGATCGAATTTGAAGTAACCATGGTAAAGAATTTCAGAACTCATATGGAGTCCTTTTGCACAAGATCAAGTATATCTCAAGAATTCTCTGTTCTCATTACTCCTCAAGAGAATGGTGTAGTAGAAAGAAAGAACAGGGTTATTCAGGAGATGGCCAGAGCCATGTTGCACAGCAAAGATATGGCTAGAAACTTATGGGGAGAAGCCGTTAACACTGCATGTCATACAGTTAATAAGGTGTACTTCAAACCCAGTACCAAGAAGACTACATATGAGTTATGGAAAGAAAGGAAGCTAAATGCGAAGTATTTTAGAATCTTTGGAAGTACTTGTTTCATCCTTAAGGATAGAGAGAATGTGGGAAAGTTTGACTCCCGGAATGATGAAGGTATATTTCTGGGTTACTCCTCCACAAGCAAGACTTATGGGGTATACAACAAAAGAATTATGAAGGTAATGGAGACAGTGAATGTTGTTATTGATGAGTCTTCAGATTCCGGTTCTGAGAAAGGTATTGAGGAATTCCCCAAAGTAACTCTTCCTATTGAGCCTAAGGAAGTTCAAGAAACTGTTGAACAAGAACCTGCATCTCCAAATACTCCCAGTACTTCCAGTGTTATGGAAGATTCTGCAGATATACCCACTTCACCAGATTCTAAATCCCATGAAGAGAAAGACCTTCCTCCAAGATTAAATTAAATCATCCTCCAAAATTTATTGTGGGAAACATGAATGAAGTCACATTAAGGAAACGTACAGTTGATAATTGTGTTGCTAACTTTGTGTCTTATTCTTGTTATTTGTCACAGGTTGAACCCACGAAAGTTGACGAAGCTCTTTAGGATAAAATTTGGGTCAAAGCAATGCATGATGAACTACTTCAGTTTCAGAGGAATGATGTTTGGACTCTAGTACCTAGACTGGAGGCTGAGCACATCATCGACACAAAGTGGATATTCCGCAATAAGATTGATGAGGAAGGCAATGTGACCCGCAACAAGGCTTGGATTGTAGCTCAAGGATACACACAAATGGAAAGAGTAGACTATGATGAAACATTTGCCCTAGTTGCCCGTATGGAGTCCATCAGAATTCTTCTAGCCCTAGCATGTCATTTGAAGTTCAAACTTTATCAGATGGATGTAAAGACTGTTTCCTTGAATGGGCTACTTAAAGAAGATGTCTATGTGGCTCTGTTGGGAAATTTAAACCCCGGTTGATAGAATTAACAAGTTTTAAACTCAAGTTGTTAATTAGATTTATTATGAACAAAACTTATTAAAACAAACAAACATCAATATCATGTCAAAATCATGCAGCAGAAAAATAAATAAGACAAGATATGATAACCCAGGAAAACTAATGAAACAAATTAGTTTCACCGCAAAAAACCTGGGGGAAAACCTTTCCAAAAAGCAATCCACTATAATAAAGAGAAGTTTTAGATCTAGTACAAAACCTTTGTCCCTAGACTCTACAATCCCTGTAGATGAACTTACAGCAAAAACCTTCTACCACTTCAAAACTTCTGAACTCTTCAATATATGAACGCTATCCTTTGATGCACGAATCCCAGTACGTGACTAACCAATTGCGCTGATCCAAGTACGTGACTTCAATCACCAACTAAGAAAATTATTGGCTGCAAAGTTCTTCACTTTATCAACAATGAATATCAAAAAGCACTTGGTTACAAAACCCTAAGGCGCAAAGACGCAGTAGCTTCTTTTAGAGAGAATAAGGCATCGGTCACCTTTTGCATATGTTCTCCTTGTATTCTCTTATGTGACGACCTCTAAAATAAGCTTTATATAGGTCTAGGGTTGTGAGAAAAGAAACCCTACACAAATACAAAAGCCTGGCCCAAAAATCAGATTTGAAAATTTTGATTTTCGTAACCTCAATAGATAGCAGGTGTCGAGCAAGTGCCGAGCTTTAAACCTCGATAGATACAGCTATCGAGAAGCTATTGAGGAACTATCAAGGAGACAAAAGCTTTCTCAATTGATCCACCAGCTATCGAGAGGTGTCGAGCTATCTGTCCACAACTGTCGAGAGGTGCCGAGCACATCGAATGTAGAACAGCTTCCTTAAGCTCGATAGATGCAGCTGTCGAGCCAACTGTCAAGCTTTAATGATTTTGCACTCTGAACTTGTTTTCTTGAACAGACTTGAAGACTTCAATACTTGATCTTGAAACAAGGGTTCTTGAAGTATTTAAAGACATCCTAAATCTACCCAAATACAAGTAAAGTGCGTTTTGTCAAAGGATAAGCCAATTACATAAAATCATGGCATATGTTCTTAACATGTGAAACACATATGTCCTAACAATCTCCCCATTTGGCAATCCGTGACAAAACCACAACAAACAATTGAACATATGAGAGAAGTCATAAATCACTCAACTCATATTCATTTGTTGAATACAATAAAATCTGTCCTAACACAAACTCTTGAAAAACTTTGCAAGAAGAGAGTTTATGTCAAGTAGATTTTGACAACCTGTATTTCTGAAACACTTTAAACAAAACTCATCAAGGCATCTTTATGTGAAACAAAAATAATAGATTGCATACAAGTATAAGAAACATGTGCATAAAGGGAGAAAATAAACAACACATGAAGGGGTAGGTGAAGAAGACATACATCAACATATATATATATATATATATATCTCAAAGATATGCACAATGTATGTAAACATGGTCACAAGACCGGTGTACATGAAAAAGGAGGTAAACACTCCCCCTAACAAGATGAAACACAACTCCCCCTTACAAAGGAATGTATTTCTCCCCCTAACATGTAGAATCTTTTAAAAAAAAAAAAACCACATCACAATTTCTCCCCTTTTTTGTCATGATTGACAATGGGTACAAGAAGCTAGAAAGCTTTACCCGAGAGACATAAAGATGATCAAGGGGGTACAAGAAATCCATATAAATGCATGAATGTAATGAAACAAGATGCTATGGATGACGATAAAAGAAGGATGCAAAACATGTGAAAATCAAATCTCTCAACAAGAAAAATGTTATGCACATAGCTCCCAAAACACACACACACACACTAAACAAGTCTAACCAATTTTATATTTCAAAAACAAGTCAAGATAGTTTAGTGAGCATACATTAACACATGTAAAACCTTGTGATGGCCAAATCACATTGTACATGCACATGTATCAAGAGTAGCAAAGAATATTGCGTGTTATGTATGAAAAATATCGCAAGATTGCATAAGTATATACATGTTATGATGATTTGAGATATAAAAAAATCACTTTAACTCACACACAATCATAACAGTTTGATGAGGACTATCACCTTCGAGGTACATTCTATAACTCCCACATCTCCTAGAATACACGCTTGCAATCATATTTAAAAGTATTTTTGATATTTTAGCTTTTTATTTTTCTTTGCATAGTTTTCTTTTAAGCAAATCCTGCATAGGCATATAAGAGATAAAGAAGAAAAACTCAATTATGTTAAGCTTTTGACATTCCAATTTTGCTATGCTGAAGCACACAAATGTCATTGACATTGAACTTTTGCTAGGTCAAAGCATACAGATGTCATTTCATGATTGGCGAGCAATAGTGGTGAGATGGTTATTTATACCTTTCTCTTAGGATTTTCTAGTCCTTCCCGTAAAAAAGAATGATACAAGTATTAAGTACAAGAGATAACTTAATCTTACTCATCACAAACAAGAGCTACAAAGCTCACTTACTTAGTTGTGCATAGAGGTGCTTATCTAAGCTACAAGAGATACAAAGTTTAGAAAACTTTGTTTCAATGGCCATCCAAGGTACACAAGTACCAATGTACACAAACACACTGTTTTTGTATTTTTCTGATTTTACCTTTTTATTTTTATTTTGAGAACAAAACAAAATAAAAACTAAATAACCAAACAAAAATAGACAAGCAATATGAAAGCATGAAAGAAAGATGCATATGCATGAAGGCATGATAAAAGGGTGCAAATGCATGAAAGCATAATTCCAAAGATAGATAAGAAATCAAGCACAAATAGTCCTACTTTAGATAGAAAGAATTAAAGTAGAGGACAAACAGAAAAGACAATTAAGTCTTAGGCTCCTTTCTTACCCACACAACACAAGTTTTTGGCCGTGAAAATGAAAAGGCACGTGTCCTAGTATGTTTACTAAAAAACTTAAAAGAATTAGAATTCTCCTAAAATTGAGTTAAAAAGCTTCAAGTTTTTAATAACTCTCTAAACAAAGGTGTAGGTCCTTGAGAGGAAACCTGTGACCGTTTGGATAATTGCTTATGAGGATATAACTTAAAACAATTAGGACAAATGTGTCCAGAAACACCACAATGGTGACAAACATGGGGTCTAACAAAGGATTTAGAATTAGTCAAATCAGTTTTAGATTTCATACCTTTATCACCCTTCTCAGATTAGGGCACAAAGACAGTCCTTGATCCAGAAGCCGTGGAAGAGGAGGGGCCAGTGGAAACAGCATATCCTAAGCTAATCTTATCAGAACTAGGCTTTTAAGCACTCAATACCTCATCAAGCTTTGCACTAGACATCCTTTCTATTTGAGCCCTAACTTGACTAAGCTCTACCTCAAGATTTTTGACCTTCTCTTCTAATGAGGCGTTCTCCATAACAAGAGTCTCAACTAACCTTGTAGTATCATCTAGTTTGACTAACAGATTAACTTTTTCAGTTTTTACCTCATTAAGCTCTTTTCTACAAAGATGAGAAGTCTTTTCAGATTTTATAAATTCACTGCATAGCTTATCATAGGCTTCCTAAAAGGTCATCTTCTTGGGTACTTCATCATCAGAAGAATCCTCATTGTCACTAGCACTCTCTATAATCACCTTATCAGTTGAGGCAGTAAAAGCTATAACGTGACTACATTCATCCACATACTCATTAGAAGAGTCATTCTCAGTATCACTCCAGGTAGCAATTAACCCTTTATCTTTTGAATTCTTGGTCTTTTCCTTCATAAGGTAGTTTGGGCACTCTATCCTCATATGACTAAAACCTTTGCACTCATGAAATTGGATGACGGGTTTCTCATTCTTGCCCTTCCTTGAGAATTTAGATTTCCATGGAGGTTTGCCCTTATCATTTTTTCTAAATTGAAGAAGCTTGATAATCTCATCAGCTATGAAGGTTAGATCCTCATCCTCATCATCATCTTCATCTTCATCTTCAGAGTCCTCAATCTCTTCCTCTATACCCTTAAGAGCCAAGTTTCTACTCTTTCCACCTTTTCCCATTAAACCTAATCCCATCTCATAGGTTTGAAGGTTCCCTACAAGCTCAATCAAAGGAAGTTGATCAATATCCTTTACTTCTTCAATGGCAGTGATCTTGGCATGGAATCTTTCAAGTAAGGACCTAAGGATTTTCCTATCAATTTTGGATTCTGCAATAGATTCTTCAAGATTGAAGGTAGAATTCATAATATCCTTGAGTTTAACATAGAACTCATCAAAGGTCTCATCCTTCTCCATCCTTATTTCTTCAAAACTACTAGTGAGTCTTTGAAGCTTCACAATATTTACTACCTTGGTACCTTCATAGGTGGTCTCAAGAATGGTCCATGCTTCCTTGGCAACTTCTGTGGATGATATTTTCTTGAATTCCCCATTAATCACCCCACAAAACAAAGCATTTAAAGCCCTACTGTTGAAATTCGCTACTATGATTGTTGCATCATCCCAATTCACCAGCGCTTCCTTTGGCTTAATCCACCCGACTTCAACAGCTTGCCATACCTGTTCACCTAGAGCCTGGAAAAAAATTTCAAACAAACTTTCTAGTACACATAATTAGTTCCATCAAATAAAAGAGGAATCAAAAGAGATTGTTCACGATCCATGACAACAGGGGTCAAGGATCACACTCAGGAAATTAATCCAATCAGAGTGTACCCCCTCTGATACCACTTATTAGGAAATTTAGACCCCAATTTATAGAATTAACAAGTTTCAAATCCAAGTTATTAATTAGATTTATTATGAATAAACCTTGTTAAAACATACTAACATCCATATCATGTCAAAATCGTGCAGCAAAAAAATAAATAAGACAAGATATGATGACCTAAGAAAACCAATAAAACAAACTAGTTTTACAGTAAAAAACCTAGGGGGAAATTTTCCCGAAAATCAATCCATTATAGTAAAGAGAAGTTTCAGATCTAGTACAAAACCTTTGTCCCTAGACTCTACAATCTCGTAGATGAACTTACAGCAGAAACCTTCTACCGCTTCAGAACCTCTGAACTCTTCAATATATGAACGCCACCGTTTGATACACGAATACCAGTACGTGACTAACCAATTGCGCGGATCCCAGTATGCGACTTAATCACCAATTAGAAGAAGATTGTTGGCTGCAAAGTTCTTCACTTCATCAACAATAAAGATCAAGAAGCACTTGGTTACAAAACCTTAAGGCACAAAGACGCAGTAGCTTCTTTCAGAGAGAATAAGGCATCGGTTACCCTTTGCATTTGTTCTCCTTGTATTCTATTATGTGACGGCCTCTAAAATAAGCCTTATATATGTCTAAGGTTGTGAGAAAAGAAACCTTACACAAATACATAAGCATAGGTCGAAAATCAGATGTGAAAATCTGAATTCCCGTAACCTCGATAGATACCTCGATAAGTACCTCGATAGCTATCTGTCGAGCAGTTGTCGAGCTATCTGTCCGTAGGTGTCAAGCTATCTGTTCAGCTTTAGTGAACAGCTTTTCTTCACTTGTTTCTTGGTCCAATCTTTATGGCATTAATACTAGACTTGAACAACATGTTTCTTGAAGTATTAAACACATCCTAGATCTACCCAATTACAAGTAAAGCATGTTTTGTCAAAGAATTAGCCAATTACATAAAATAGTGACATATGTTCCTAACAAGTGAATCACATATGTCCTAACATGATTAATGCACTAGAAAGAGATTGGATCAAGTCAATGTCAAAAAAAAAAAAAAGAAGAAGAAGAAGAAGGTAGAAGAAGACCTAAAATACCATTAATAGTAGTTAAAAAAGGCATGTCAATTGAGGAGTTAACAAAGATTATGACTTTCTTTGGGAATCTAACTTGAGCTTATTAAACCTGCTCTACAGTCATTATCTTTATATTGGAGTAAAAAATAACCCCAACAGAAGCTAGAAGATCAGATGGCCCTCATCCTAAGAAATGACTGCCCAACATTTGAACTTTAAGCGAATGTCTGTGTTTTGTTAAGGTGATGGTCAAATAGGGTGCTGCCTTTTAATCTCAGCTTAAATTGTTCACATTTGTTGGTTTAGTTGGGTTTTTTTTTCCCCCACATAGGGTTATGGAGTCAACTACAGTGTAGATTTTCAAATTTTCAAATTATGGTTTATTTCTCCTTAAAATTTAGTTAAGTCAAGAAAATTTTTCTTTGATCTTCCACTTGTTTCTTTCTTCAATAAATTTTTTTATTAATGCCTTCAATTTTTGAAAATTTAGGCAGGTTGGTAGTGGATATGGATAATGTTGGGGCATTTATATTGTAGTAGATTACTTCCCCCCTCCCCCAATAAAAAATTAGTATAGTATGGTTATGACTTCTCAATCTAGGCACATTTTCCATGCATGTGATTTTGGACTGGTAGTTCTAGAAAGTCTCTGGTCTACATGTCTACAACTTTAATGTTTTGCACAATCTATTCTTGTTAATAGTCATTGCATTCATTGGATTTTGTTGTGATTTATTGCTTGGAATTTTTTAAGCTACATTATATCTCCATTGCCCTTTTCTTTTACACTTTTGCTTATTCAGATTGGACTTAAAGGGGAAAAGTGAGGTTCATACATCGGGATTTTGCTTGGATGATGAATGTTGGAAACTATATGAGCAGAACGTGCAGAGTCTTCTGAATCAGGGGTTGAATAATAAAGCAAAGTTGATTCGTGTTACCTGGAGAAACACATTGTCAGAATGCAGTATAGAGAATGTATGGAATCTAATTTTAACTTCAACTTCCCATTCCAGTTTGCTTTTGTTTTGGATCGACATCTTCTAATCAGCTTATCACTCCAGGGCTTTTCAATATTAGATAGAGAGCCATTGCTTGTTGGAGTTTCAGTGAGCTCTATGGAGAATGCTTTCAGGGTTGTTGATATTGGCCCAAATGCTGAAAATAAGGAGGAGGTATTTGGGTTTTCTCTTTTAGATTTTTTTTTTTTTTTTTTTTTTTTTGTTGTGTGTGTGTGGGGGGGTGGGTGGATTTGCCTTAGGCCCTCAAATTCCGAAAGTTTTGGGGGGAGAAGGCTGAGCTTAGGAGATTTAAAGATGGTACAATTGCAGAAAGCACAGGTGAGGTATTCCTTCATGCTTCTTTTGGCTGCTGGTAATCAAGTTTAGTTGATTCTGGAGGTTTTGCATGCTTTTTACCCATTTGGCTAAGATCAAGTGTCAAGATGATAAACCTGATGGTTTTTTTCCCCCATTTTTCGTAGTATGGGAATGTGAGCACTGGAATAGACATCTCATTTTGAAAAGAATTGCTGAATATATACTTTTGCGGCATCTTTCTTTATCAAAGGAGAATATTGTGCATATTGTGGATCAACTTGATTTCTCTCTACTTCATGGTGTTCGTGGTAATGAATTGGCCACTGAGTATTTTTAAATTTTGCCAATTCTTTTTATTGTTCTTTTCTCTTGGAATTGCTCAATGCTTTGTAATAAGAAAGTGATAATTTTATTAGATCCTATATCATTTTCTGGAAGCTTGCTTGAGGCACTTGAAGTTTTATCAAAGCGCCTGCGTCTTATCCAAGACATCCCATTGAAGGTATCTAGTGTGCAGCCCTTGGATCCAGGTATCTTTTCATAGCTGGAAATCTCTGTTCATGTTTTGTTATCTTTGTTTAAAAGATTTTTTTGTTGCTTATAGAAGTTATAATGGTAGCTTAGCTCATAAAACTCTATCGAGAATTTGGGTTTGGATTGTTCTTATACAGAGTTTATTTTGTAATTAAGGAAAATTCTTGATTTGGCTTATCTTTTATAGCCAATTAACCCTCCTCAACCAAGAATTATTGTCTTGTGCACTTATCATAAATTGCAGCTTTCAGGTTCACTTCTGTCTTCCCTCCCGAACCTCATCCACTGGCTATTGACAAGGGTGATGTTCCAAGGCTACAAAAGCTCATGCCATCCTGCATTCAGCCTCTGGAAGTTATGATTCAGGCATGATATCTTGTTTATCTGTCTTGATTTCTTTATTTATTCTTGTTATTTAATTTCTGAAAGTTATAATTTTCTCTGATCCAGTTGGAAGGCTCTGGGAACTGGCCAATGGATGATATAGCGATTGAGAAAACTAAAACTGCTTTCCTTCTTAAAATTGGAGAGAGGTAGGTCATGCTGGGGTTCTATATTCACAACAATGGCTATTTTCTTTTTGAAAGGTTTTATCTAATGATACTACTATGGCAGTCTCCAGAATTCTTGGGGGATGACATGTACTGCTACTGAGGATGATGTTGATGTTTTCATGTCTGGATATGTATTTCGTCTTAAAATTTGGCATGAGAGGGGCCTGAGTTTGTTGAAAAGGGAAGGTAAGAACTCTAAGTCTAACATATGACTACATATATATGGGTCTGCTTGTCAGACTTTTATGATGTTGACTTGATTAAACCAATTAATTTGCAGATGGAAGTGACCAATTTAAGTGGGTCAGCTCTATAGACAAAGAACTTTTTGTTCGCAGTCAGCATTCTAGCATGATTAATGGATTACAGGGTCGTTATCCGCTATATGGACCTGTAGTTTGGTGAGCTTTTATTTTTGCCTGCTAAATTATCTTCCTGGTTCAACCACCAACTCTGAATAACTTCCTTTTGTTATCTGCCTGGCATCTATTTTCATCTTGCTTGGTAGAAGAGGCAGTCGAGCTTTTGGTCGCCATCTCTTTTTAAAACCTTTGCCATTTAATGCTCCTTGCTCTCGCATCACTGGATTTTTAAGGATGGTTTATCTGTTCCTGCGTATAAGGAATTTTAACTAATTAGTAACTATGTAAATTACATGCTTGATTTTGCATCTTAAATCATAGATATTAACTTAAAACATTACGAAGAAATAGATTTTCAAGAAACCTTTCTTCCAAGACTTTATAACGTGTAACTCTATTGAATTAGAAACAGCTACTAATTCTTCTGAATCCAATTTTGGTTAATATAAACTATGATGGCTCCATATGTGGGCTTATTTAATATATGGGTTGCTCGGACTATTATATCTACAAACTAGTTAGTCTCCTTGGGCCTGATGGTGTTCTGTCATATGCATTCCAACATCATTAATAGGTTCCTCCGATTACAATCAGAATATGACTGGACCTTTTCTGCTTTGGTTGTTGACATAAACGAAGATTTGAGCCCAAAAGACGAGGAAGAGATAAGCGTAAGTTTTGTATGTTGTAAAATAGTGGAAGCTCAAATTACCAAGATTGATTGTGAAAATATTTTAGACTTGAGAAAGATCTCAAAACTAATCAATAGGAACAAAGAATATTAATCCAAAAGAAAATAGACACAAAACACCAAGATTTACGTGGTTCAGCAATAGCCTACATCCACGGATGACGACGAACGAATTTCACTATATCAAATTTGGGATAATACAAATTGGTGTAGAGGCACTCTCACAAACCCAAATCCCAAATTCACCCAAATAGCTCTCTCTCACAAATACAAAACAAAGAACCAAAGATTCACAAATACCAAATACGAATTGCGCACAAACCAAAGAGAGAGCTACAAATCAAATCCAAAAGTTGTAACACACCAAAAAAGAGCAAATCTTCAAACCGCAGAACCGAAACCAAGCAGCAACAAACCTCTCTCACTATTCCAAATTGCAAACCACAAATATCAAAGAACCAAACCAAGAGAGAGCCTCTTTTTCTCACACCCTCTCATCTCTTTCTCTCTCTCAATTGCTGCAACACCTATGTCCTATTTATACATAGAGATAGTCGGCTAGTAGTGATTGCTTCGCACCAAAATGCTATGAATCCTAGTCTATTACAATTAGGAAATATAGATGCACTTGAAATAGGAAATAGAATCCTACTTGAAATAGAATTCTAGTCTTGCATGCCACTCCAAAACATTCATGGATTAGGATAATCAAGCCATCGATATCACAAATCTCCACCTTGGCTTGAATCCAATCAAACCTCATAAACAACATTTGCAGACCACCAAATACGAATCCTTAACAAGTCTCCACCATGACAAGACATCTCTCAAACCATAAATGCAAAGCGCTCAATCAAATTAGAACCTAACAAAAAAAAAATGCAAACTATCCAAAACAACTTCCAAATACGCCAATGGACGCCAAATGCACCCAAAGATGGTGCCAAATAAAAATAAGAGTCCAAAACAAAGTGCATATCAACACAAACGAAACTTCTCCGTCACCACCACCAAAAGCCCCTACGGGTGTCACGACCCAAATCCATGGAACATGAATTTAGATGCATGACCAAACTACTAAACTTATATAACTCCATAAACATAATTAATCCAAAATAAATTAAAAACTCCAAAGAAACAATACTCTTAAATAAAACCTCTTACAAAATCCAAACTCCACAAATTTAGAATAATCTCCAAAATACAGTGAAATCTAAAGCGGAATAACAAAAAAAATAAATAACTAATAATCTTTTAAGACTTCCAGTATTATTGACTTCGCCTAAAACTCCCACACTCTACCTTGCACCTTACGAAGCAATCCAAAGGTTCTGTTACCCAACTAAACTTTAATCTGAAAAATTGTAATTGATGGGGTGAGCCACACATCCAGTAAGTAATTATACAGAATACACAACGGAATAAAGTCAAGCAAAGCACGAATATTTTGATTTTTTTTCACAACTCATTCAATGATATCAAAAATAATTATTCCAAAACATATAATGAATCACTTAATACATATGTAGTCACATCTTAAAGTCATTTGAAATCACATACATATAATTGATCAGAGCACAGTTTCACATATACACATCACATAATCTCACATACAATCCTGTGAGTGGATACCAACATCTAACCCCTGCTGGTGAGGGATCAACACATATTCTCACATACAATCCTGCGAGCGGATTTACACATATATCTGATATATCTGATCAATTCTAAAAACACTTATTTTGAGTCACATATCACAAAGCAAAGTTTATACAAAATATAATCATTTACTTGATATTAACAATTTCTTTTCAAATATAGAGGCATATCAAAGATCACAATATCGAATAGAACATAAATCAAAGGATGCTTGACTCTCTTGGGGAACGAATAGAAACTGAGGAGTTTATATAAATATATTACAATTCTTGAGTAAATCTGAAAATTTAATTTGCTAAAAGAAACATTTCAAATACCCATTTGGAGAATAGGAATAGGACTAAAATCACTTGGTTTTAACAAATTTAAAGAACAAGAACCTTTTTAGAAAACTTACTTTGAAACTTAATTATTTTTAGAAAATAGTTTAGTTTATAAATCATCCTTTAAAAGAGATTGGGACATTCAAAACGTCATTTAAAATCCGAAGTTTCTCTTTAAAACATTGTCTAAAAGTTGAAGTTTCTCTTTCAATGATATAAAAATAATGCTTTCGATAAACTTTAGAAGAAACATAACTTTTGAAAACTTTTGACTTCTAAGAACCTAAAGAATAAAACTTTTGCATATTATGCATAATTACTTACCTCTCTTGCTAATATATTCGAACACAACTGAGCACTTTTAGTCTTCCGTAAGCTCTAAACAGAAAATTACTTTAATCAATAAGCAAGAAATTTCATGATCATAAACTACTTCCTAAAACACTATAATACTCCACAACCTTCTCTTTCTATTTTATTTTATTTTTTAATTTTTTTTCCTAGAGTCATAATATAGGCAAAACTAGTTCCCACACGTAGAAACATCAAATCTGAATATATCTATTAGTTTATTCTAAAACAATCATCCAGTATATCAAATATCAAATTTAACCAACTACAAGACTTCATGTTATGATTGACCGCCACCTTCTCTTTAGGGTCAATCCTAAACTAGTGATATAATCAAGGAAAACGTGGAAAATCTAGTAGGACCTAATATACACAAATCTAATAGAAGACTTGATGGCAATATATATAATTTGTACATGCAAAACCGAAGAGGATTTAGCCAAAATTACGGATTCTAGAAATTCCGTGGCTCAATCTAGGATTCAAGGACCAACTTTTAGGAAAAGATATCTCTTAGAAACAATTCTACATATCGCCAATGTTTCTAAGATAAAATTTTAATCCTTTAATTCTTTGTTTCTAATGGATGAAAAATCATACCTGAAACAATCAGCTGCCTCTTCAATTAACTCCACGGAAAAAATACCTCTTAGCCTCCTTAGTGATGAAACCCTAATTTATCTTTTCATCCACTATATATTTTAATCTGATGTGGGCTTGGTGGAAAATGGGCTGGACTTTAAAATCCTCTTGAGCTTATCTCTTTAGTCTCCAAGAAGCCCATAAAACATCTTCATCCTTTTTATTTATCATTTTAATTGCTGCACCAAATTGTATGCACTAAAATTTTAATTTCTCACCTATTTGTAGCACCACAAAAATTGTCTACTCCCATCTTACTGTGCACACACATATACTACCTCAACTCTATAATAAGATTGACAAGGTATAGTGATAATCATAAAAACAAAAATTGGGGTATTACAACGGGCTAATTCAATTTGCAAATACCGAACAAGTCCAAGCAACACTTGAACTTGTGCAAATGCTTAATCACCATGTCACCACCAAAAATAACACCGTGATTCCTATCTCCAAAAGAAGTCTCCTTAATAGGCTCCCATATATCACTATGTACATAATCAAGCAAACCCATAGTATGATGAACCATTGTACCAAACTTGACCTTTGTTTGCTTCTCCAAAGCACGAGGCTCACAAACTTCAAATTTGTAGTTCTTGACACTCTCAAACAAAGTATTATCATTGGCATGCTCCAAATGTCTAATAGTGCCTGAAGTAACCTACCCAATTGCTACTCCACCTAAAACAGTACTCCCTTTGAGAAAATACATGTTCCTACAACGTGTGGTCATCATCACTACCAAAGCACTATGTTGTACCTTCAAAGTACCATTCTCCATAGTAATCTTGAAACCCTTGGATTCTAATAAACCAACTGAGATGAGATTCCTTTTCAATTTAGGTACATATCGAACCTTATTCAGAAAACGAATTGTTCCATCATGCAATTTTAGCTTGATTTTACCTTTCTCCAAAGTCTCACAAGTTTGATCATTACCCATGACGACTGAACCAAGTTCCAACTCTTCTAGGTTGTAAAACCATTCCTTTTTCGTACACATATGGAAGGTGCAAGCTAAATCCAAAACCCATTCATTTGAATGGCAAACAAATGATGAACTAGTCAATGCAAAATCAGAATCCTCATCACAATCATGTGCTACATTTGCATTAGAATCCTTCTCGTCTTTGTTTTGCAACAAAGGACAATCTTTCTTCCAATGCCCCTTTTTGTGACAATAGGCACACTCATCTTTCTTGAGTTTCTTATCATTAGACATGCCCTTAACAATCAAAGCCTCAATCATCGTGTCCCTTTGAGCTTGCTTATCTTTCATACGATACTCATTATTAGTCAAAGCATTGGACACATCATCAAACTTAATTTTATCTTTTCCGTACAAAAGAGTAGTAATTAGATGATCATAAGTATCAGGCAATGAATTCAATAACAAGAGAGCTTTATACTCACTGCTACTATCAACTTCCAAATTTTGCAAATCAACAAGTATTTTATTGTAATCATTCAAGTGTTCAGACATAGAAATACCTGCACAATATTGGAAACGAAAGAGCTTCTTCTTCAAGTAGAGACGATTCTCCACACTCTTGGTCATATACTTGTCCTCTAATTTCTTCCAAAGCACTTTAGCATTCGTCTCCCTCATAACAAAATACTTTTGATTCTTGGCCAAAAACAAACAAATGGTGCCACAAGCTTGTCTATTAATCTTTTCCCAATCCTTGTCTAACATCCCTTCAAGTTTGTCTTCCAAATTAATATCCAAAGGACCAAGACAGCCATAACTTCGCATTGCCACATGCCAAAGTTATTCATTCCATCAAATTTCTCTACTTCAAATTAGGCATTAGAAACCATTGTCCTAACCGCCAAAGGTTTTGCAGAAGACTCTGACAAAGATCTTTCAGAAGAATCTGCCGAAGATTTTGTAGAGGAATCACTTGATATCTTTCTCCCCAATAATCAGATCCACGAACCAATCACCAAAATCTCCAAAGAGAACAAATCCAAATGCCTAGGTAGCGAACCTTGGCTCTGATACCAGTTTGTTGTAAAATAGTGGAAGCTCAACTTATCAAAATTTATTGTGAAAATATTTTAGGCTTGAGAAAGATCTCAAAACTAATCAATAGGAACGAAGAAAATTAATCCAAAAGAAAATAGACAAAACACTAAGATTTATGTGGTTCGGCAATAGCCTACATCCACAGATGACAACAAACGAATTTTACTATATCAAATTTGGGATAATACAAATTGGTGTAGAGGCACTCTCACAAATCCAAATCCCAAATACACCCAAATAGCTCTCTCTCATAAATACAAAACAAAGAACCAAAGGTTCACAAATACCAAATACAAATTGCACACAAACCAAAGAGAGAGCTATAAATCAAATCCAAAAGTTGTAACACACCAAGAAAGAGCAAATCTTCAAACCACAAAACCGAAACCAAGCGGCAACAAACCTCTCTCATTATTCCAAATTGTAACCCACAAATATCAAAGAACCAAACCAAGAGAGAGCCTCTTTTCTCACACCCTCTCATCTCTTCCTCTCTCTCAATTGCCGCAACACCTATGTCCTATTTATGCATAGAGATAGTCGGCTAGTAGTGATTGCTTTGCACCAAAATTGCTATGAATCCTAGTCTATTACAATTAGGAAATATAGATGCACTTGAAATAGGAAATAGAATCCTACTTGAAATAGAATTCAAGTCTTGCACGCCACTCCAAACATTCATTGATTAGGATAATCAAGCCACCGACATCACACTGTATTGAGTGAATTATTATTGAATAGTATACAATAATTTTGGTTCATTCTTACTTAAATTTGTGATCTTATTTTTCACTGGATGTCCATTATCATTTTTTCAGAATAACTTTATGTTGACTAGAAAAGGTTACGAAGAAAACAAACAAAATGTAAATGCAGCAATGTTCCTGGCTACAGCTTATGACAAGGCATCTAAGGCTTGGACCAGATTCTCTCCAAACGTATCAGTTGGTAGTTCCTTTAAATTCAACTTGGTTGCCTAATTGTTTAAAAGCTGAAGCATCTTCTCATATGTTCGTGCTTGCTAATTTATGGCATCGGTTGGTAGTTCCTTTAAATTCAATTTGCTTGCGCTTATTTGACAATATTGTTACCTTTCCAATGGATATTCCTTTTCCATTAAAACATTTCTTGCGAGTTGTATTGTGAGAGTATCTTGGTAGCTTTCCTGCAAACATTGACTTAGCCAAGAAGAAATTCTTTGGTATCATCTAGATTTTGCTCAGTGGAGACACTCTCAACATCTATTTGCCTGCATCCAGTTCTTGTTTTTGTATGTGCAAATAGTGTTAGATTTAGTATGGATTGTGTCCTATTCTATATTGACACATGGAAACTCTTTTACTCAAAAGGAACTTAAAAGGTTGGTGGCTTATGCTAGAAGCAGTGCAAACTTGTTGAACAAACTCATCTTGCAGGATCAGATTGATTCCTATAAATGGGAGGTGAGTCTGAAACATTTGTCAGGTTTTAGAGGATTATGGTTTTTTAATTTTTTGATTTCTATGTACATGAGTTGTTACAGGCTTACAGCATCATTTTTTTCTTGCAGTGCCTTCTCCGAACTCCTTTGAACAACTATGATGCTGTCATTCTTCTCCACAGGGACAAATTACCATACCCCCAACGTCTTCTCTTTCCTTCTGAGCTAAACCAAGGTAAACTTCTGCAGCCTTTTTCACTAGCATTGCTGAACTTTTTAGTAAATTGAGTTCCATAACATGCATATCCTGAGCAGGGAAGCATGTGGCTCGGGGGAATGCTAGCAAGGTTTTCCAACCCTTCATGTCGCCTGGAGACTTCTAGGGTAGCTTACAGGAACTGAAAAATAAGCTATTGGTGAACTTTGATCCACTGAGGTTCTTTGTTGGAGATTTAGAGGCAAGCATTTTCACTGGTTTGATGTTAATCTTGAAATCATTGCTCTCCTTATTATTTACATTACATTTTCTTTTGACTCATGCAGAAAGAATTTTCCAACATGTTCAAGGTCTATGAGGGGGCACATATCTTTTATAGCATTCGACTGTGTGCCTTACCAATCCATGTAATCACCAATTGGTGAAGGATGAGGGGGCACATATCTTTTATAGCATTCGATCGCAAACCAAGCCCATTGGTATTGGAGCAAATTGTGAAATCCCTCACAATCCCTCCCTCACAATGCGGCTCCAATGACTTGAACCTATGACCTTGGCCCTGATACCACTTGTCAGACCGTGTGCCTTACCAATCCATCCAACCACTAATTGGTGAAGGATGAGGGGGCACATATCTTTTATAGCATTCGATCGCAAACCAAGCCCATTGGTATTGGAGCAAATTGTGAAATCCCTCACAATCCCTCCCTCACAATGCGGCTCCAATAACTTGAACCTATGACCTTGGTCCTGATACCACTTGTCAGACCGTGTGCCTTACCAATCCATCCAACCACTAATTGGTGAAGGATGAGGGGGCACATATCTTTTATAGCATTCGATCGCAAACCAAGCCCATTGGTATTGGAGCAAATTGTGAAATCCCTCACAATCCCTCCCTCACAATGCGGCTCCAATGACTTGAACCTATGACATTGGCCCTGATACCACTTGTCAGACCGTGTGCTTTACCAATCCATCCAACCACCAATTGGTGAAGGATGAGGGGGCACATATCTTTTATAGCATTCGATCGCAAACCAAGCCCATTGGTATTGGAGCAAATTGTGAAATCCCTCACAATCCCTCCCTCACAATGCGGCTCCAATGACTTGAACCTATGACCTTGGCCCTGATACCACTTGTCAGACCGTGTGCCTTACCAATCCATCCAACCACTAATTGGTGAAGGATGAGGGGGCACATATCTTTTATAGCATTCGATCGCAAACCAAGCCCATTGGTATTGGAGCAAATTGTGAAATCCCTCACAATCCCTCCCTCACAATGCGGCTCCAATAACTTGAACCTATGACCTTGGTCCTGATACCACTTGTCAGACCGTGTGCCTTACCAATCTATCCAACCACCAATTGGTGAAGGATGAGGGGACAAATATCTTTTATAGCATTCAATCGCAGACCAAGCCCATTGGTATTGGAGCAAATTGTGAAATCCCTCACAATATCTTTCCTAAGTTCTGATGAGAAACTTGATGAGATGCAATGTGTAGTGTACTGATCTTATTAACTTGAATCTTCTGCCCTGAATTTATATATTATTCTAGAAACGGGGTCGAGAAGAAGGAGAAGATCCAGTTGATGTATTAAAATCTGTTGGTCAATTCGGTAAAGGATTTGTGAGGAGTGTTTATTCCCTGAAGTCTCCAAGGCTTATGAATTAACCATGTACTGAATGAGTAATAGTAAAGAAATCACAAATAGCGTGTTGTAAGTTTTTTATTATTATTTATTTTTAATATATTAATATTTATTTATTTATAGTTGAATGGTATTCCCCATTTTCCAATTGACAAAATAGTTTTGAGGAGCATTGTGCTGTGATTTTTGTTTCTTGTTTCTAGTTTTTGGTTGGTTAGAGAAATAAGAAATAGAGGGGAAAGAGAGGGGAGGGGGTACAGCTGTACAAGGTTATGCTACATGTACTGGTGACTGCAACACGCAGGAGTTGAAAAAACGAAACCGTTCGGCAATATTTGTGTATTTTTGCTTTATAAAAGAAATAATTTGATTTGTAGTATTAAACTCCATTTGATATCTTCTCAGCAATAATATATGGAGATATCTTGATGAATGCATTACTATGGGGCTGTGATCAATTACGTGCACCAATATATGGATTCAATCAAAACTCTGTACTAAAGCTTTAAAAAGAAGATAAAGGTTATATTCATAACATTTTTATCATACTTTCACAACAAATCTTAAATCATAATTAAGTTGTTATTAGTTCTGATTTAAACTCATTATTGAAATTACTTGTTTTGCTCATCAATAACAATAAATAACAATTTGTCAATTAAAATTTGTTTTGAAAGTGTTATGAACATAACATTTCTTAAAAAATAAAGGTTAAATTATAAGTTACACCTTATTTATTTATTTATTTATTTATTTATATGTTATCAATTCGTTCCTTTAAATTTTGACTGGTTTTCAATATAGGCTCTTTGTCTAAATTGTTAAGTCTTTTAAAATGATGTAATTTTGAAAAGTAAAATATGCTAAAAATAAAAAACCCTAAAGAATTGAAATGAGAATAGGTCAAATTCATTCTATGAAGTAATGGGGAAAAAAAGGGTTCATAAGTGAAGAGAAGACAATGGGTTATGACTTGTGAGCATAGTTATTAAACCCAAATTGACTTAGCCGATTGGACTGAAAACCTAGTGACTTGGCACCTAAATCGGTCCGGGTATTTAAATGGATGATTTTGCATATGACTTAGTCAAACTTGGTGGGTTTGTGACAACTTGAGTAACTTGGATTTTAGGAAATCTAGAACTAAATCTAAGGATTTAAAACAGATAAAGTGTTAGAGATTAGAGTAGTCCAAGATGTGGAGTGCAAATGATTTTGGTTGAGTTTTGATGAAGAAGATCAAGGTTTTGGGAAGTTGGAGTAGTAAGCGAGAAAAAGACAAAATTTTCAAAAATTGAAACTATAGTGTCCTTTAAAAATTGAATTTCTACGCATTTCGTGAGTTAGGCGACTCACGACAGAGTTGCAACATTACTCGCGAAAACAGTAAACCTGGAGATTTTACATTGAAAATCTTGTGGGTTAGAGTTTACTCACGACACAATCGCGACTGACTCATAAAGGCTATTGTCCAAAACTTGAAGTTTTTAGGAAAAAGTTTCAATAGCACACAACTTGGGTGAGTCATGAGACACTTGTAACATTATTCGTGAAAACACCCAAACAATAGTTTTTCAAACACAAAAACAACTATAAAAACTTCAAAATATGAGTGATGAAAATCACTTCCAAAAACAAATATAAAGACCAAAAATCTTTTTGATTTAATCACAATAAGCTTAAGCGCACACACATCAAATTCAAACACTTACAATCATACAAGTGGAATAGATATTCATTGAACGTCAAACTTGTGTGTTGTGTGTGAATATCAAGTATGAATTAGTCTATAGTTTAGTACGAGACTTCAATGATCAATTCAATTAAGCCATACATCAATGGCATGAAGTTAAGAGACCTCCATACTTTGAACAAGATTTCTCAAACTTTTTAAGTAAAGACACCTTGAAATTTTTTATATTTCTTTGAGGAATAAGCCTTTGGCTTTGACATCATATTTTTAAATATGTTTTGCTCTATTTGTACTAGTTTAACTAGTTTTCGAAGTAAGGATTTTGCAGCTCTTTCTCTTTTGAGTTTGAGAATTACCTAACCCAACTTAAGTAATGATTTAGAACCTAAATCTTAAATTTATGCCTTAATTATTTTTAAGCTAAATTAAAAATTAATGCTGAATTTAAGTGATTTCTATTTTCATGGACATCAAGGTAATTAAAAGCATGAAGTACATAAAAGAAGCCGACCACAAGGGGGAAAAAACAACAAGACAACACCAGATCTATTATTGAAGAAAAAAACCAAGAACTTGGCAGGACAACCTTTTTGCGGCATTTAAGCTAGAAATGATCCACTATAAATACAAATTTGCAGTACAAATTTAGCTCTTGAATCCTCAACCCAAATAAAAAAAGATCCACAAAATGTAAAATACAAAATATTTAAACATGATTACAAGTAAATATGCCAACACAATACAAAACTTAACATCTGGCATAATATTTTTCGGTTGATAATAAAAAATAATATTCTTTTGTTGTGATTTTTGGAGTTTGATTTCTGGTAGTAAAAGGCTGAGTTGGGATAAGGATCAGTCTTGGACCAATTCAATTGTCTTTTTTTTTTTTACCCCTTTTTGTCCACATTTTTTTTTTTTTTTTTGCTGAATTTTTTTATCCACATTCTTGAAGTATAAATCTTGCACTTTATAAAATTTCTCACTCTTCCTCTCTCTCTCTCAAGGCACAAGTGTAAATAAACTGATTTCTTATTAAGAGAAAGAATCAATTAAGATAATATTACAAGAGGAACACTGTTGCTATTTATGTACTATTCTAAACTAACAAACTATGCGGTATTATTATTTACACGTGTACTATTACAAACTATGTGGTAACCACTTGAACCACGTGTTACTACTGGATTAGCTTTGGCACCATACGTGAAAAAGTCAGTTACAATTCAGTTATAATTCGTGTCTAGTACTTATCAAAACGACCAAGCTTTATCACACGTGTGACTCGCATGTCCAACTTATTCTTTAGTGGAATGCAACCGTTTAGTGTCATGTGTATTTTGGCTTTATTAGAACGACATTATTTGCCAGAAATTTCTTCATTAACTTGAAACGAAGTCGTTTTGCTAGTATTGTTTACATCAAATAAAAGGATGCCATATTAATAATATATGAATGAGGTAAATTTCCGTCTTTCTAATGTTGCAATATTAATATTTTGGTTTCTAAGACTTTGTTTAACTAATGCAGGAGGTGGAGAGCATTGTTTCTCCCAAGGTTCGGGGATTTTTAAACAAAGAGAGATTGACTCCCCGAAAATTGTTTACGAAGAACTATAAGGACATGAGGAAAGACGGAGAGCAATGGATGAAGGACACAACAATGTCTTTTACTGTGGTGGGTGCTCTCATTGTTACCATTATGTTTGCTGCAGTATTTACCGTTCCAGGTGGTAATGACCAGAATAATGGCTTCCCAATTTTCTTAAATAAAAAATTATTTATGGCCTTTATAGTATCCGATGCTCTCTTACTCCTTTCTTCCTCAACTTCAGTCTTGATGTTTATCGAAATCCTCACATCTCGTTATGCAGAAGAATATTTTCTTCAGTCCTTGCCTAGAAAGATGATAATAGGCCTTTCCAACCTTTTCTTCTCTATTATAGCCATGATGATAGCCTTTTCTTCTGTTTTTTTTTTCTTATGCTACATGAACAATCATGGATTTTCAAACCTGCCATTTGTTTGGCTAGTATTCCTATCATCCTTTTTGTATTGATGCAGTTCACCTTTCTTGTTGCCATGGCAATTTCAACTTACGGACCTAACATTTTTGATAGGAAAATGAAGCCATTTTAACATATTCATTAATTGTGCTATATGATGTACTAGTATCCTGTTAATAATTGGCATAGCCAAAAATGAAGGTTTTTATTTCTTTATTCTTTTCAAATTTTCTTTAGTTTATAAACCATATATCCTAGTCTGATCAAAGATAGGTAAGAAATGAATTTTTCAGAAAACATTGCAAAGAATTTCCACCATTTTTTTTAATTCCTCTAAGTGTGATTGGTTTTTTCCAAAATCTGATTGCTAAAATAAACTAGATTTGATTTGTCTAGGTCTTTATATCATTATCTTCCTTTACTTCATAATTCATTGCCAAAAAAATCTAATTTACTAGCTGCACCAAATTAACCCAAAACCCTTTTGTTTCTTTTATTCTTATTTTTTTGGATTAAGAAAAACCAAGAGAAATTAGTCTAAAGGATTTGTCACCCTATGCCAAAGCAACTGAGAGCTCTTCCACAGGTGGAATTTGAAATTTGATGGGTCAACCATCACAGAGATAGCATCCTGCTCTTAGATAGTCTCATATTAGATATAGGGTAGAATCGTAATAAGATGGACATCAATTTTGAAGTGCCATAGGGAGTTTGGTATTCAAAGTTCAAGGTGGTTTGCACCTAATATTGCCAAAATGTTTTGCCTCACATTGGCTTGTGGAACCAAAGTACAATATCTTTTTCCTTATCTTACCCTTTTTTAAAATGAAAAGCTACATTTTAAAAAATAAATAATGAAAATATTCCACATCTAAAGGCATCAGTATTCATGCACCCAAAACTAAGTAGTAATGATCTAGGGAAAAAAATGTTGCAAACTTCAGCTGCACCATTACCACTTAAATACTGGTGATAGCAGACAACCTAGAGTTGTAAACATATAAACACTGAGAAGCTTTTTTTTTGGATAGGTAAAAGAAATTTTTTAATAGAAGAAGGGAAGCACACAAACTGTTCCTATGGTACACAGGACATGTACCAAAGGAAACAAAACATTAAGTAAAATAACAGAAATCTAAAAATTCCCAAAAAGAAAGGATATAAGGACCGCTCAATGCAGTCATCCAATCAAATAGAGTAAGCAAGAAAAACCATTTCAATTCAATGATTGAATGTTCCTCCCCTTTGATAGTTTTAAGATTCTATTCTTGTAAAATAGTCCACATGATGCAATGTGGAATTGCTCCCCAAATAACTACTGCCCACCTGCCGCCCACCCCTCTATTCCAGCAAGCTAGTAGATCCACCACTTGCTTAGGCATCACTCAAGAAACCCCAAAGAGGCTAAACACAAACATCCACAAATTATATGCATAAAAGCAGTGAAGGAGCAAGTGACCCGTCGATTCCAAACTGTTCTTGCACATTAAACATCTGTTGACAATATAAACATTCCTCCTCAAATTATCCAAAGGGAGAATCTTCCCCCTAGCTTGTCCAAGTAAAATAAGCCACTCCAGAATGAACTTTCAACCTTCAAATACTTTTCCAAGGGAAGGCATGACTTCCTCCAGTCGTTAGGGCTCTATAATAAGATTTAAACTTTGAAAGATCCATTCTTTGCAGGCTTTCACACCATTTTATCAACCCCATTCCAATAAATATTAGTGGAATACAATAAAGTAGAGAAAGATTATAAACTCTCCAACTCCCAATCCTGGATAGAATGAGTAAAATGAATATCACAATGAATAAACCCATTCTGTCCACCTAAAACATTAGCTACAAATGCATCCTTCCTCTGAGCAATCCCATACATCATGGGAAAGGACGCTTGGAGAGGAACGTCATTGCACCACACGTCATCCCAGAAATGAATATGACACCTCGATCTATATATTGAAAAGCTTTTTTTGTTTTTTTTTTGGAGAAGATTTAAGGAGATATTCTTTTAGAGGAAATTTGGCATTTAGCATTATTTTAGCAATTATTTAGTTAGTTGTCAAGTTTGCAAACTAGCATCTCGAGGCTCTGAAACTCGAGTTTTGTGAAGGAACTCGAGTCTCTAAACCTCGAGTTCAAAGTTGTGGAAAAAAAAAAAGAAATCCACGGGAAACTCGAGTTCTTGCTAAAGAAAGATTTGGGTTTGTGCATGCTGGGTTTGTTCCTGCCGTGGGTCTCTTAATTTGTATTACACACTCTATGGAACTTGAGTCTCTACACGTGGATTATTTATTCGTATCAGCTTGAAACTCAAGTTTCTTCACTAAATTCGAGTCTCAAATACTTGAAATACTAGTTTGCTAAAATGTTTCAAAAATATGCCAACTAACGAAATATTTACTAAAATAATGCTTGAATATAAAATTTGCTCTATCCTTGAAAGGTTGTAAGGATAATGTGGCTTCTTACCTACCTTGAAACTTTGCCAATTCCAATCCCATCATAAATCCCATTCCCCAAACATTCTATAATACTTAGTGCCATTATTCTATTCAAAGGCAGTCTCCTCACACCCCACATTGAGCCCACCAATTGCCCCAAAAGTCAAAAGTCGATGTTGGTGATAGGCTATTTGTCGGCTTTGTTTGCTCCACCCATCACCTTGATATCTCTTTTATATATCTCTTTCCTCTCTCTTTATTATTATTTTTTGTTTTTTAATAGATAGTGGGTTTATTTTAGGTTATTTTAATGCTAATGCTAATCTATTTTGAGAAGAATAGTAGCAGCAGGGAATGCCCAAAACTTTTGTCATTTTTTATTTATTTATTTTGTTAGGTTTTGTTTTGTTAAAAAAAAAATGGAACTTTTGACTTTTGAATAGTATTTGTTTGGACTTTTTGCGGAACGGAATAATTCTAGGGATATACCAAATCTTATATCCAATTTAAGAGTTTTTTTTTGGCTACATTGCATGGAATGTGTGTTGTTCTTAGCATATGGGAAGAAAAGTTCACTTTTCTGTACAATTGATATTGAAAGTGGCTTATAGCAAAGAAAAAGAAAAATAAAAGGGCAAGTGATAAATAGCCTTATAGCTTAATTATTAACATTTAATTTGCACCCCAAAATTTTAATGCTCCGATATAAGTGTATAACTATTGAATTACTAAAAGAAAAATGGTAATTACACTATTTTTTTAGGTTTGGTGGAATGACATTTTACTCTAAATCTTGAGGGAAAAATATTTTTTTCCTGTACATCCATTTGACTAAATTTTGTTAAATTAATATTTAAAATTTTGTGTTTTTTGTACTATTTGCTAAAGAACAGGTTTTCAAAGTAAAAAATAGCATTTTAAATTATAAAGTATGACCTTAGCTTTTTTTCTTTTTCTTTTTTCAAGTGGAGAAATTTGCCATTTCAACTTTTAAGGCCTTTAATACTTGACAAATTTTACATTTTTATTTTAAATTTAATAGTTATGTTTATATTAACCATGGTTGTAAAGAAAATTTTATAAAAATTTAAAATATTCCATTATCCATATAAACACAATAGGGGAGTGTTATTATTATTATTTTTTTAATTTTAAGTTGAGTTTCATTCTCTAAAATTTTAAGAAGGATAATGTATTTAAAACAAAAAATGGAAGGTGGAAACGTCATCTGTGTCAGTATCTCTCTTTTTTTCTTTTTCTTTTTTAATTTTAAATTTTATGGGCGTACTCATTTTGAACGCTAGAAAATTTCCAAACCTGCTCTTTTTTCTCACTTGTTTTTCCATAATATATGCCCCACCCCAATCTCTCTTTCTACTTTCTTTCTTCATTGGTAGACGTGGCAAAACGGGCGGGTCGGGTCGGGTTCGGGTCGGGTCAATCGGGTTTGCGGGTCAAATGGGTCACGGGTCCAAACGGGTCATTTTTAAAACGGGTCAATCGGGTTGCGGGTCAAATGGGTCGCGGGTTGAATCGGGTCGTGAGTCGGGTCGAGTTGACCCGTATTTTTCAAACAATTTTTTTTTTTTTTTTTTGGAAATAGATGCAATCTGTCAATTGTTTATGAGTTCCTTAATTGTGATTAGATTCTCATTAGTGATATTGTTACCAATTACCACTAAACACTTGAATTGATACCCAAATTTGGTGCAACTCTTGTTCCAGCTTTCTAGAAACTAATCTTGGTATAATCTTCAATCTATTTAAAGTAGGAAGAGAAAATAAATGTGACAAGTAAAAAATGACAAACTATAATGGAGTACATAACATATTAAGTAAAAAAGAATAAGTAAATATTTTATAAAAATTACACCTCAATCTAAATCTACTCAACATTGGTAAAAGTGGCAAACACATGCGGGTCGGGTTCGGGTTCGGGTCGGGTCAATCGGGTCGCGGGTCAAAACGGGTCATTTTTAAACGGGTCAATCGGGTTACGAGTCAAACGGGTTGCAGGTCAAACGGGTCGGGTCAAAACGGGTCTGACCCGTTTTGCCATGTCTATTCATTGGCTCCGCTCTCAACTTCTCTCTTTCCCCTTTATTTTTCCCCACTGTTTCTCTCTCAGTGACTCTTCAATATCTCCTTTTCCTTTCTTTTTTCGTTTTCACACCAATTCTCTCTCAATCTTCTAGAGTTCCTTTTGTCACCAGTTCCTTTCTAGTATCTATAAAAAGTGTGTGTTTGGATCTTGGAGTGTAATATCCACAGAAAAAAAAAAAAAAAAGAAAAAGAAAAAAAAAAAAAAGAGGACTTTAAAGATGGGGTATTTAAGTAAATCTCTTTGTAAAGTCAAGTTTATAATTAATATTATTAAGGAAGTTTTTAGAAAACTAGTTTGCAACCCTAGCTATATACAAGTTAATCAAGTTAGCTTATAACTATAGATATTTTTGAAGAAGGACTTCTTAGTATATTTATGTAGAGAAGGATTGACGGCACACTTGAAGTAAGAGCTTAAAAAATCTCATCATTCTAGACTACTCCTTTGAAATCTCTCTTGCAGCCAAGGATAGGAAGATACATATTACTGAATTCTCTAAATTGGTCACATCAAAACATTGGACTTGCTCATTAATGAAGTAAACAACTAATGAAAAGAGTTTTTTTTTTTTTTTTTTAATAAAGCGTTGAAGATGAGTGTACCCTTGCTTCTTCTTTATTATTATTATTATTATTATTAATTTTTATTTTTATTTTTTTAAGTGTTGAAAACTTCATATGTTCATTGTTGTCAATAAGCCTCTAGAGTGCTTGGTCCTGTTTCAGATAAGGTTCTCCAGATTTTTGGAGTATCAACATGCAGGGATAGTAGGCAAGTTGATAGTGAAGTGTAACTCATACTATATTATAACTTTGACATCTGTGAAATATGTTAATCTCATAAATCTATATTATTTTGTCAATCTATATACTTGTTTCAACTAGTTTGGTATTTGCTTACTTATTAAGTAGTCAACTCACCCTTTTTTTTCTCCTCCAATTTCAAATTATGAATTAAAAATAGTAAGTTTTGAAACTTTTGCTGAGGGTGTATGCTTCAATAGAGATTAGGAATTTGAAATAAGATGATGAAGTATATCTTTTGTAATAATAGTATATCTTTTGTTTAATAATAGTATATCTTTTGTTTAATAATAAGATGATCTAGTAATAATAGTATATCTTTTATTTAATGGTCATGAGGTTTGGATTATTGTTTTTATTAGTATTTTGGAGATTTTTTTGATAATTGCACTATTGAGGATGGTTGTGGATTTATTGATGAAGTTTTCTTTGAGTATAATTTTTATTTACTAAGAAGAACTTGCACATCTGTAAGATAAAAATTTATAAAAGTGTGGTCATTCTCATGTGCCTGTCTGTATTGTTGAGTTCGGGCGTGACATGGAGTGAGTACGTTAGTAACTCGTCACTTTTTCTTTTGATATTTTGTTCATATTGTAAGGCATTGTTTGTTGGTCATTGAATTTGTGATTTTGTTCACACAGTTTATTTTGCATTTTGGTTTGTTTCTCGCCAACCTTTTCTTTTTTCTTTTATTTTGATTCTAAGACAGAAGGCCACGCCACCGCTGCCAGCAGGCCGATCGTCGTCACCGCCTCATCACTGGTATTTTTTCTCTTCTCTCGCTTCTTTGACTCTCTCTCACTGTCTTTTGGATTTGATCTGCTTTTATGGTTTCTCTCTCTTTCGCACTCTCTAATCTCATCTCTAGCTCAACTTTTACCGCCTTTGTGACTTTTTATCTTAGCGTCTGTGTGGGTTGTGACTTTTGTCTGAGTGTCTTTGTGCCTTTCTTTAGTTCTAGTTTGAGGCTTCATTTACTAGTATAACCTTTTTTTTTTTTTTTGGATAAACTATTTACTACCACAGAACTAGTAGTAAAGTTTTGTAGCATTTTTATTTGATTGGTTAATAGTGCCAGCAAATTGCAATCGGTGTGGGTCTGTGACTGTGGTCGAAATAATTTTTTAATTAATAAAGTTGCGTGATTAGGTCATAGGTAATTTTTGTCTTTTTGTTTAATTGAATAATTAATTTCTAATGACATAAAAATTCAGTGCATTATGAGAATAAATAAATTTATTACAGTATATCGTTGAATATCAAATAGTAAAGTGCATGTCAAGATAATCTGATTACAGTACAATTAAAAATATAGATTTAAAATTGTAGACATATGTGAGAAACATTTACGAGTGTGAAAATAGTGAAACCAAAGTATCAAATTAACATAAATTATGAATGCTTAGACCTATTTCTGAACAGTTTATGTCCAAAATAAACGGCTTTTCAAAATAAATTATGATATTTCCTAAAGTGTGTGTTGCTTAACAATGATATAATATTCATAAAAGAGATCATATATAAATAAGTAAACAATCAAATTTTAATATATATTTCAAATTGAAATAGAATGCCAACCACAATTGACAATAGATTATAAAATTAATTTTTAATATTTTAAAATGAATTATCCAATAAGTTATTTGTAATTTTGTTTTATATTTTGGGATGTTGATATTGTGTAGAAATAAAATTTGTATATTTGTTTTACTTATCTTCGTGTTATTTTGTTTTAGATAGCAATGTTATTGTGGGGCCAGAGAGCTCACAACCCGGCCCACTTCCCATTAGGACCCAGAACCCGTGCCAAGGATAGGTGTTGCCGAGGACAAATAGTGAAGGGCCAAATGGCCCATAGGTGCAGCCGAGGATATCCCTGTCCTCGGCTTCCCAAGACTTCAAAAGAAAGATCAGTTTATCGTCAAAGGCAACCTCTAGAGCGCTCTCAGAAGAGAATGCGAGTAGAATGGGACTCATATATAAATAAAGTGTGTAAATGGTTTAAGGAGAAAACGTCACATCCGCATTAAATGCGCCCACAAACGTACTAACCGTATTAATGGGAAAAGACTCCTGAACAGTGTGACTTCGGTCAGTGCAACTAACAAAAAGTAGGATGAAGTGGCTGATGGGACAGGTACTCGAGTAGGTACCTGCCTGATCAACGGATGGAGGGTCAGGATCGACTGGGAATGTTTATATAACGTAAAGGCTGATGCGCCAAAAAAAGAGGGGGACAACCAGTCTTCCAAGCCATGGAGTCCTAGAAAAAAGGAGGATAACAAAAGCACAAATCTCCACAGACTCCTCGGACGAGATTCACTGACCGGAGCCACCTAAACCACTGTCCGGAGACCAAAGCCTAGCCTTTCAAACCCACGCTCTACAAATTCTTTTTGGTGTGTGAACCGGTGGACTTGAGGGAAGACTCAAGAGAGCTTCCTAGCACTTTCCTTGGGAGATAAAGAGAGCAAAGTGAGAGCTGAAATTTCTGATTTGTATGAGTACCCATGGAAAATGAGAGCAAGAGAGTTTATGAGATGTCCTAGAGCTTGAGAAAGTCAAAGAAGAGATTATGTGGAGCTTGCTCATTGCATGTCTAAGTCTTGGTCTATGGGGTTTGTTATCATGCATGGTTCTTTGGCTTTACATGTGTTGGATTTCAATTGATTGCATGTGGGTGGAATTCTACTATACTATCTCATGCATCATGCTTAGTTAAAATACCAACAACTATATATATATATATATATATATATACACATATATATCTCATAACTTAACCACTTATTATAGTTTTGCACATACTAAATATATATTTATAATACAAATAACCATTTCAATTATTTATAATCTTTACAATTCTCATTCAATGACATTATAAAATAATATGTTTATTAAATACTCTTATATTAATTTTTGTAAGTAAGTGGCTTAAAATATTAATAATACTTAACCACTTAAATACAAAGTTTAATTATAAAAATTGGGTCGGGGTGTTACAGCATGGTCCTCGGACTCAAACCTATGGGGAAACCAACTACTTAAAAATCTAAGTTTTGGACAGAACCAAGGTATTGTATAGTCCTCGGACTCAAGCCTATGGGAAACCCAACTACTTAAAAGAAATCTAGGTACCAAATTAGGCCTAGCAATACACATGGCATCCTGGATGATGCCTATATCTCCATTGAAATATGCTCAAGCATCAATTCGGTGCCCTATGGGCGCGGGTAAGTTAGAAGGCCGGGACAAGATCCCAAATGTATCATATTCATAACCATTCATACATATTAAGATAGAAAAAAAAAAAAAAAAAAAAATTCATCATGAGATCTGCAACAATAATGAGTAACGGCAAGGGCAGCTGACATATAGCTTAAAAGAAAAAAAGGAAGAAAAGAGTTTCATACATGTGTTCAATGAGCTCAACTATGAGCAAAATATAAAGTTTTCAAAACAAAAGGGAAACGAGTTAAGTAATTAAAATGAAAACAAATACAAAGGTCGGCCAGGGCTGCTACTTCTTCGATGTCGTCTTGTCCATGTCCTCGGAAGGCAGAGCAGGACTAGCCCCAAGGCTCAGGGAGACCTCCCCTTTTTGGGAAGATTGAGTGGGGTCGGTTTCTCTGCTTTGGGGCACCTCAGTAAGGGGAATTACCTGTAGGGGCTGGGCAAGGATTGCTGGCTCCTCGGCACCAGAGATCTGAGCATTGAGTGTAGCCTCTGCACCCTCTTTGGGCATCTCGAGAGTTAGACCTACGGGTGCTTCCATCGCATCTTGAGGCTCTCCTCCTTCAGTCGACTCGCCAGAGGGGACGATGATCTGAGCGGCTTCGGGCTGAACGACCCTGGCCCTCTATGGATCACGCATAGTCTCGGAGCTGGCGGAGGCGGTCTCACGGATGGCTGGAGGATAAAAAATGCTCTCCGTCTTCCACAAATCAGACGAAGCATCCACGCCAGCTCGTTTTAAGGCCTCTTCCCAAACCTGGGAGCAGTATAATCTACATACTCCAGGAATTTGAGCTTTAAGGGAGGCCTGGGTGTCAGCCATACCTGCCTCGTAACCCTCCTCCTCAGCCTTGTCCTTGGCAGTTTCGGCCTTGTTTCTAGCAAACTCAGCCTCCTGCTTAGCCCTCATGGCCTCGTCCCGGGCAAACTTCGCTATGCCCTTAGCATTCTCTGCCATGATCAGTTTTTTCTTCAGATCGTTGATTTGCTCCTTGGCTATATGCAGCTGATCCTCGGCGTCGAGTAGGCACTTTGTCTATTCCTCGGCTTGTGTTTAGGCGCCAGTTAAACCTGCTAAGGCACTATCCCTCTCTCGGATAGCCTCCTTTAAGTCATCCTTAGCTTTTACGAGGTCAGTCTCGGAAGCTTTAAGGGTCCACGCGGCGTCTATACGTTTGGCGTGTTCATTCTCGGCGGCCTTACTCTGCTTATTAACTTCCTCCTCCATCCTATAAGTGGTCTGGAGAGCTTGTCAAGTGAGATAAATACGTCGTGAGTGAAAATCCGGGAGCAAAAGTTAATAGAATTTTAGGTTTCCAGAGTCTTACCATGCCCAAGTACCTCTTTGCACTGAGGAAAACCTCCTGCATCCTCATGTTCTTCAATTCTTCCATATCGGTGGGAAGCAACATGGTTCTCCTTAATGCGTCAGCCACATAACAGCCCTCGCCGTCTCCTAGGTCCCTCATGGACGCAGTTTCTAGCAATGGCTCTCCGTGGAGCATGGGGGCGGGAAGCCAAGCACTCGGCGTGGATTGGGCCTCAGTCCCTTTCCCCTTGCTTTCAGTGGATTGGGCCTCGGTTCCTTTCCCCTTGCTTTGGTGCCCAATCTTTAGCTGTTTATGGGGTCGTGGGGCCTCATCCCTCTCCTGAGAAGATTGGGACTTTCCCCCTTCCATGGGCTTTTTCCCCTTGGGACTCCTCTTTCTCTTTGAGTCGGAGGGCTCCAGCCGAGGAGGCAGAGCTGATTGAGAAGGGACAGGAAGTTGGGGACAAGGGGATTGTGGCTGCGACTTGGTAGAAGAGGACCTAGTTTGGATGGGCTGAGGTTGAGGCGGGGGAGTTGGAACACTGGACTGTGGTTTGCCCTGTGCATATTTCCCCGGTTGACCCTCTAGGAGGTCGAGTAAGCTGGTCGGGGGCCTTCTCTTCAGACCCATCTCGGCTCGGGAGGATGTGCCCACTGATGACAATTCCGCCTCGAACAAGGCCGGGTCCCCTAGATCACCAGAAGGATTCTTGGACGGATCGGCTTGTTCAAACGCCCCAAATCCTTCCTCGGACAAATCCAACTCACCCTCACCTTCCGCCGCCTGAGGAGATGGGGAAAGATCCACCAATGGGATGCCCTCTAGGACAAGAGATCCCTTGGAGATTAAAAACCCTTGTTCAACTACGGTAATTTTCGGAAGCCGAGGACGGTGAGCGCTGATCACATGCTTCGGGTCGGCAAACGACTTCTGAAGAGGAACGTACCCTAAGATTTCGTGGGCGGCTCTGACTTGACCGTTCTCCTCATTTACAAAATCTGCCATATTGAGAACAGTCTCCAAGTCTGCTCGGTTAACTAGGTGAAAGTGTCGATGAAAGGCGTTCAGGTCTGTAAAAAAAAAAAAAAAAAAAATGTACATGGTTAGTAACCGAGCCACATCAAATCGAAATGGCGCAAGGGATTGGCACCCTTCTCCTCTCTGTACCACACCTGGTTCTCCCTCCACCATTGGGCATGGAACGCCATCGTGCCATTCCCCAGATACGATGAGAAAGTCCTTGTTCAACCCCTTGTTAGAGTCGGGGAGGCATTGGATCAGCCGAACCCTTTCATCTCTCGTCTTCATGTAGTAGGTTTTGCCTTTTAATTTTTGGAGATTGTAGCACCAGTTCACGTTATGATGGGTTAGTCTTAGCCCCATTTTTTCGTTTAAGACGTTCACACAACCCAGAATCCTAAACATATTGGCGGCGCACTGGGTGGGAGCCAATCGGAAATGCCTAAGGTAATTCTTCATTACTGATCCCATGGGGATTCTCATACCCCCCTCTACGAAGGCGAGAATAGGGATTACTACCTCGCCCGTCCTTCTCAAAAGATGCCATTCCCCCATCTTACAGTGCCTCAAACTAACGCTAGGGGGAATCCTATAGTCGGCGATGAACTTTTCCATTGCCTCTTCAGTATCAACCAATTTTCTCAGTTTTCTCAATTTAACCATCTTTAAGAGCTACTAAACAAATTCAGTGGATGGTGGGAGAAGGAAAGGAACCAAAGAAAAATAAACCCAAAAAAGAAAAAGCACGAGTTAGTGAAGATAGAGAACTTACAGAAAAGAGGAAAGGTGCCTCAGACAGGCTTTTTGTGCTGGAGATAGACTCGGATTTGGATGAAAGTGGGGATGAACCCAAGAAATATGCGCTGGAACTCTTAAGTGTGAAAGTGAAGAAACAAACCGGTTCTAAAAATCATTTATACCTCCCATCGAAAGTAACTGCCCAAATTTTCCCGCCCATAAAGGCAAAGGAGTCTCCACCGTTAGATCATCATTGCACCATTGAACGTGGGGAACACAGAGCCGCCCGCATTTAATGAAGACACGTTTCGCCTTCCAAAGGCTCCCAGAACGTGTCTCGGGCAGATAAAGAGTCTCGAGAACCGATAGGTGACAAGGATTGACAAGCCTTAGCAGAGGCCTGATGTCATCAAAACCCTCCTATCCATCCGAAAAGCCAGACAGCAGGATTTTGAAAGCCTATTGTGGGGGCCAGAGAGCTCACAACCCGGCCCACTTCCCATTAGGACCCAGGGCCAGTGCCGAGGATAGGTGTTGCAGAGGACAAATAGTGAAAGGCCAAATGACCCATAGGCGCAGCCGAGGATATCCCTGTCCTCGGCTTCCCAAGACTTCAAAAGAAAGATCAGTTTATCGTCAAAGGCAACTTCCAGAGCGCCCTCAGAAGAGAAGGCGAGCAGAATGGGACTCATATGGGAATAAAGTGTGTAATTGGTTTAAGGAGAAAACGTCACCTCCGCATTAAATGCGCCCATAAACGTACTAACCGTATTAAGGGGAAAAGACTCCTAAACAGTGTGGCTTCGGTCAGTGCAACTAACAAAAAGTAGGGTGAAGCGGTTGATGGGACAGGTACTCGAGTAGGTACCTGCCTGATCAACGGATGGAGGGTCAGGATCGACTGGGAAGGTCTATATAACGTAAAGACTGATGCGCCAAAAAAAGAGGGGGACAACCCGTCTCCCAAGCCATGGAGTCCTAGAAAAAAGGAGGATAATAAGAGCACAAAACTCCACAGACTCCTCGAACGAGATTTACTGGCCGGAGCCACTCAAACCACTGTCCGGAGACCAAAACCTAGCCTTTCAAACCCACGCTCTACAAATTATATTATTTGGGCCCTTTACGTACGAGCCCAATATCATCTTGGGGTCGTTACGAATTGAGTCCCTACAGTTATAATTTCTATAATTTTAAAATTATTGAATAAGTATTAATAAGTGTAATTCATTCTTGATATAAATGATGAATTCAAAGTAATGCATTTTACATCAAGTAATTTGTTGCATGATTTTCTAAATGACAAATTCATGTTTTCTTTAAAAAAAAAAAATTCATGTGAAAACTACGGGTCAACCCGACCTAGCCCAAACCGACCGGTAACCTGATTAACCTGAATCCATTTTTAACATGCTTAAAATGACCATTTTTAACCCGTAACCCAATTGTCCTACAATCTAATTGGCCTGACCCAAACCTAACATGACCCGCCGGTTTTGCCATGTTTAATTGCGTTGGTGATCGAAATGAAGCTGGGGAGTTGGGGAGTTGCTTGGCCTTCCCCATGCAATAAGTGCTAAAATCACAAATGGGGGCAAGACGGCTCCTCAGATTGCGGACATGTGCATGTAGTGGCAGAGTTGGTCTCACAGCTCTAGCTCAAGCATCTTCAAAGTTTGTCTTGTAGTAAAATTTTCCAGAATTTGTGTGATTAAAAAAATAAAGGAAAGTGGAAAAGCCATGTGTGTCGGTCATTTTTTTTATTTTATTTTTACGGCCGTGCGCGTTTTAAAATTTGAACATCTAAGAAATTTCCAACAGCACTCTCTTTTCCCACTATTTTTTCTCATCACGCATACCTAAGAACCTAAGAGCCTGTTTGTGTAATGATTTTTCATCACTCAATTTCCGTCACTCAATTTCCCTCACTCATCACTCATCACTCATAACTCATCACTCATTACTCATTTTTTCATACTCATTTGGCAACATCACTTTTATTTTCATCACTCAATTTTTTCACACTATTCATGGGTCCCACACCTATCAGCCAGTACAGTTTTTTTTTTAGTACCCAACTCACCGAAGCTAATATATATATATATATATATATATATATATAAACCAAACCGAACAGCCAACCCAGGAAAAAAAAGAAAAAAAAGAAAAAAAAGAACAACGCCAACCCAAAAAAAAAAAAAAAAACCGAACAGCCAACCCAGGAAAAGAAAAAGAAAAAAAAAGAAAAAAAAAAAAACAACGCCAACCCAGAAAAAAAAAAATCCGAATAGCCAACCCAGGAAAAGAAAAAGAAAAGAAAAAAAAAAAAAACTGAACGGCCAACCAGGAAAAGAAAAAAAAAAAAAAAAACAGCCAACGCCAACCCAAAAAAAAAAAAAAAAAAGTCAAAAGGTGGTCAAAAGTTGCGGCTGTGGGTCCCTCATGTGTGTTTATTTACGGAAATGTCATTGAATAATGAGTTATGGAAACTGAAAACAGCCTTTTATTGTTTTCAGTTTCCATAACTCATAACTCAAAAATCAGAGAATTGAGTGATGGAAACAGAGTTATGGAAACAGAGTTATCGTTTGGCCAAACAACCTTTTTACTATGGGTCCCACCATTTTTAAGTTATGAGTTATGGTAACAGAGAATTGAGTTATCAAAAAACTCAATCCAAACAACCTCTAACCCTCCTTTCTTAACCTTTCTTCGTTGGTTCCCTCGCAACTTCTCTCTTTACCCTTTATTTTTTTCCCACTAGTTTTTCTCTCTCAGAGTCTCGGTGATTCTTTATTAATCTCTCCTTGGTTCTCTCAGTGACTTTTTATTAATCTCTCGTTCTCCTTTCTTTTTTGGTTTTCACACCAATTCTCTCTCAATCCTCAAGAGTTCCTCTTGTCACCAGTTCCTTTCTAGTATCTATACAAGGGCGTGTTTGGATCTTGGGGTAAGTACGTTAGCAACTCGTCATTTTTTTTTTTTTTTTTTTTGTTCATATTGTAAGGCATTGTTTGTTGGTAAACAGTTTTGGTTTGTTTCTCGCCAACCTTTTATTTTTTCTTTTATGTTGTTTCCAAGAGAGGAGGCCACGCCACCGCTGCCAGCAGGCCGATCGTCTTCGCCGTGTCGCCGCCTCATCCCTGGTATTTCTTCTCTCTCTCTCTCTCTCTCTCTCTCTCTCTCTCTTTTAGATTTGATCTACTTTTATGGTTTCTCTCTGTTTCGCACTCTCTAATCTCATCTCTAGCTCAACTTTTACCGCCTTTGTGACTTTTTATCTTAGCGTCTGTGTGGGTTGTGACTTTTTTGATGATCTGTGGGTTGTGACTTTTGTCCGAGTGTCTTTGTGCCTTTCTTAGTTCTAGTTCGAGGCTTTATTTACTAGTAGAATTTTTTTTTTGGATAAACTACTTACTACCACAGAACTGGTAGTAAAGTTTTGGAGCATTTTTACCTTCTTTAGTCAAAAAAAGTTTTGGAGCATTTTTATTTGATTGGTTAATAGTGCCAGCAAATTGCAATGGGTGTGGGTCTGTGACTCTGTGGTCGAAATAATTTTTTAATTAATAAAGTTGCGTGATTAGGTCATGGGTAATTTTTGTCTTTTTGTTTAATTGAATAAATTTTTTTTTTGGAGAAACTGTTTAATTGAATAATTAATTGCAACTGATATAAAAATTCACTGCATTATGAGAATAAATAAATTTATTGTATGGTTGAATAAATTTTTATTTATTTATTTGAGAAACACACACGACACTTCTACTCTGACTCATACTCACGCCCAACCCAATAGGAAGATGAAGACATGGCAAAACGGTCGGGTCGGGTCGGATTCGGGTCGGGTCAATCGGGTCACGGGTCAAAAACGAGTCATTTTAAGCGGGTTGAAATCGGATTCGGGTCAATCGGGTTGCGGGTTGGGTCGGGTTGACCTGTATTTTTCACATGAAATTTTTTATTTTATTTTTTTTTTTATAAAGAAAACAATATGTATTTGTCATTTGGATAGTTATGCAACATATTACTTGATGTAAAATGCATTATTTTGAATTCACTACTTAGATCAAGAATAAACTCAGTTAAACTTATTAATATTTATTCAATAATTTTAAAATTATACAAATCCTAACATTGCTATCTAAAACAAAATAACACAAAGATAAGTAAAACAAATATACAAGTTTTATTTTTACACAATATCAACATTCCAAAAAAAAAAAATTACAAATGACTTATTGGATAACTCATTTGATAAAGAATAAAAACATATATGAAAGTTACAATTTTAAAATTTAATTTTATAATCTATTATCAATTGTGGTTGACACTCTATTTCAATTTGAGATATACATTAAAGTTTGATTGCTTACTTATTTATACCTAGTCTCTTTTATGAAGATCATATCATTGTTAAGCAGCACACACTCTAGGAAATATCATAATTTATTTTGAAAAGCTGTTTATTTTGAACATAAATTGTTAAAAAATAGATCTAAGCATTCATAATTTATGTTAATTTGATACTTTGGCTTTACTATTTTCACACTTGTGAATGTGTCTCACACATATCTACAATTTTAAATCTGTTTTTAACTTTACTGTAACCAGATTATCTTAGCATGTACTTTGCTATTTGATATCTAAAAATCTTTACTCATTACAGAATGCTCAACCATTTATTTTTCAATTAATTTGCATGCAGTTATGTAAATGTATCAATTGTTTCCTTAAAACTCATAATAAACAATTAAACTAATATTGTCTTAATTTCACTATTTTTTTTACCCAAAAAAAAAAAGTTTTAAAAAAATGGTTCGGGTTCGGGTCGGGTTGACCCGCACAAAACACGGGTCGGGTCACGGGTCAATCCGTTTTTGCTTCGGGTCAAAAAAATCGGGTTCGGGTCGGGTATTTTTCGGGACGGGTCAGAAAATTCTGACCCGTTTTGCCATGTCTAGGAAGATCTCAGAGAGATATTTCAAGTATGAGAAATTTTTGATCTTGTTTTGGGTTTGAAAAATTTTTGATCATGTGTTCTGGGTTTGAAATTTTTTTGATTTGAGTCATGTTCTAAGAGATGCCCATTTTGATCTTGTTTTATTTTGTTTTTGTTTTTTTTCTTGTTTTGAGAGAAGAGAGACATAATTTTTAACAGAGGTGGGTAACAGAGACTAAACGGAAGTAAGTTCAGGTGGGTAAAGTGTAAAATTTTAAACTATGGGTAAGTAAAGTGAAAACGGACCAAACTCAAGTGAGTTTGCTATAATTATCCCTAAAAAAAAAAGAAGTGAAATGCCATGCGTGCCAGTCTTTTTTTTTTTTTTTTTAATTTTATTTTTACTACCCACGCGATTTTCACATTTGTGTCAGTTTTTTTTAAAAAAAAAAATTATTTTTACGGCCCACGTTTTTCCCACTTTCTTTGCCATCATGCATGCCAACCCTTTTTTTTTAAACCTGTCTTCATTGGTTCTCTCTGGACTAGCTTTTTCCCCCTCTATTTATGTTCTCTCCCATCCCCTGTTAAGGCTCTGTTCGGTAGAATTGTTAAACAATTTATTTTCAGTTTTTATATAGCATTAAATATATTTTTACACTTTTTTACTTACATGCATTTTAAAAAATTACAAACAATATTACTTATACTCTTCTATCAAACCGGTCCTAATTCTCTTTCATTGACTCACTTCTTTTTTTTTTTTTTTTCCACACTAATTCTCTCTCATTCTTCAAGAGTTCATGTTCTATCTTATTGCCACCAGTTCCTTTTTAGTATCTATACAATTGCGTGTTTGGATCTTGGGGAAAGTACGTCAGTAACCCGTCATTTTTCTCTTTTGATTTTTTTCATATTGTAAGGGATTGTTTGTTGGTCGTTGAATTTGTGATTTTGTCCATACAGTTGATTTTTTTTTCGTAACTTTGGTTTGTTTCTCTCCACGCCACCCTTTTCTTTTCTTTTATTTTGTTTCCACGAGATGAGGCCACACCATTGCCGCCAGCAGGCCGATGGTCCTCGTCGCGTTGCCACCCTATAATTGGTGTTAGAGATATATTAATCTAATAGTATAGAATCAAGCCCATCCTACTTTTTTGTACAATATATTAACCCCCGTGCTTTTGGGTTTTTCTATTTTATGCTTTTATTTTTGGACCTATTTCTGTATATTTAACGTGATTTATCTCTAACAACTGGTATTTCGTCTCTTCTTTTGTTCTCTTGCTTCTCTGGCTCTCACTCTGTCTTAGATTTGATCTAGTTATATGGTTTCTCCCTTTTGCACTCTGGTCTCATCTAGCTCAACTTTTACCGTTTTTGTGACTTAAGTACTTTATTGTGATTTTGTCTGGGTGTCTTTGTACCTTCCTTAGTTCTTATAATAGTGGGTCCGTGGTTGAATAATTTTTAATTAATAAGGTTGAGTGATTGGGTCATAGGTAATTTATGTCTTTTTGTTTGATTAATAAATAATTGCATGACATAAAAATTCATTGCAATATGTGAATAAATAAATTTATTGTAAGGATGAATAATTAGTTTCATGAGTGATGTTAGAGATATTACAAGTTTCGTTATATGAGATTTACAAATTCATGCGTCACCAATGAAAAAAGGTAATTAATACACTAATAATATATTATTTTATTAAAGTTACACCAATCAAATAAGGATTTTGCTAATATGTGCTCTAAGGACACATAATAATTTTCATTTTTGGAAAAATATTTCTCGGTAATTGAAAAAGTATTGATAATTTTTTTTAATTTCTGCGAAAATGTTTCCAAAAATGGATAGCTTAATGTGTGCCCTTGACCCATCAAATAAATTGATACAAAAGTTTATAAGTTTTTTAAGGTAAAATTTGTAGTAACTTATAGCATTTTTCTAATTGCATAATATCACACATAATTAATTACGTAATAATGAGAAAAATTAGAAGTTTTGATTTGAGAATAATTAGTGCAATTTTTGCACACTGCCCACATGCTTGTATTATTCTTTACATTTTAACAATAATTAGTCTTTTAGGTAGAATATTATTGGACAAATAATTAGATAATCAATATAAAATTATTATTTGATTCGTAAATTAAGAGAAAATCAACTACAATATGTTACCTTTTGAAAACAAATTATTTTTTTATGTGAATTTTTCAAAAGAAAATATTCAAATTATTTAAAATTTAATGCTAGTATTGTGACCATGATTTTAAAAACTGAATCGGTCAAAGAATCGTAAAAGGGATTGGTTATCGATTTTTAGGTCTGACTGGGGTCGGATTGAAGGTTAAATTAGTGACGTAATAAATAATTTAATTAATGAATATATAATTATAAAAAATAAATTTAAATATATAATAATTTGATAGCTATCAATATTTACTAAAAAAAAAGATATAACATTTTAGAAGTGTTTTTATGTCAAATTAAGCTCAAATTAAAAGAAATTAACCTAAAAAAATTATCAAATAAAAAAGGTTATGTTTTTAAAGTTTTATGAAAACGGGGTTTAAGGTTTTATATTCATATATAATTTTCTATACTTTTAAGTTTTAACAAAACCATTATTTATTTAGAAAAATATTTACCAATGTTAATATAATTTTACACCTAAATATTTCTCCCAAAATTATTAGTCTCTTCTCTATATATTAATTAACTTATCTTTATTCCTAAAACATAAAAATGAGGTTAAAGCTATAAATTGATAAAAATTAAAAACAAATAACTTACCCATGTTTAGAAAACCATCCTATATTCTATAAAACTTCTCACTACCCCATTTACAAAACCTAAATTACCCCATGTTCATTTTAAAAAAATTACCCTAAGTTCTTATTAAAAAAAACTATTTAAATAGTCTCATTATACGCACAAAGTACGTGCGGTGAGGTTTGTATTTATTATTGAAATATTTTATGTTTGTCTTGCAAGATATTGTACGCTTTTCTTATCAATGTTGTTTTTATTTTTATTTTTTTTTTGATGTGAAAATATTTCATTGCAATTCGTCAACTCTTGATTAAATTTTAGCAATTCTACTTCGATCCACCGTATTTACTTGAAAATGCTAAAATTAATTGATACACAACTTGAGCATAGGAATGAGTGTCCCTAAATATTACTTCTCTATAATTGCTTGTAGGTACCTGACCTAGGTTGCACGGACACGCCATTTTTGGCGTTGTGTCCGCGTCCGACACGTGTCGGACACCGGAACGGGGACGACGCGCTAGATTTCGGTGTCCGGCGGTGTCCTTCTTTCTTTTTTTCTTTTTTTTTTTCTTTTTTTTTTTTGTTCGACACGGCTTCGAAACGGCGTCGACGCGGCTTCGATGCGGCGTCGACGTGGTTCCGACGGCGCCGACACGCCAGCAGAGAAAAAAAAAATCACAAGTTTTGATCGGTGAACTTACCAATACCATCGATTTTGTGATAACCCTAAAATAATATAGCAAGTTTAGAGTCTCTTAGACTGAAAATTGAAACCACATCTCAGTTCTTCTCAACCCATACTGTCGCTGCCGTTGCCCTCTGTCCCTCGTCGGAGTTAGATCGGGCCGATCGGCGAGCTCCGACGTCGACGTCGTGCCCTCTGTCCTCTGTCCCTTCCGATCTCTCTCTTTCTCTCGGCGTGGGCCGATCTCTTCTCTGTTCTCTCTCTGTTTTTTTTTTTCTTCTTTCTTTCTTTTCGATATTAAATTGAATGTACTGTTACCTGAGCGATATACTGGATCGGGACTGTGTCTTATGCTTGTGAATTTGCATTTCGTCGGTGTCTTTCTTTTTTTTTATAATGCTTGGAGCTCGGTGGCCTGCGTAGTGCCTCATGGTTTCGAGCCTCTTTTTTAATATAGCTATTATATACCTGAATAATGGATTTGTTAGTAGTTAGTTCTAATAGTACGAGTAGTATGATCCATTTGGACTTGTTATGGTAAGTATGTGAGACTTAGTTCCGATACTTATACAATTAGTGTTTTGTCGTGTCCGCAGTCATAAGATGTTTATTTCAGATATTATTGACATATAGTTGACAACTAATGTAGGTGAATGTGGCTAGCTTATGAGGTGTCACTGGTATGATGTATCGAGTTCTTTCTTTCGCACTCTGAGGCAGTCCTTGGTGTCTGATTGACCTTCATCTTATGTCCTGCTCGCCAGCTCCTGTCTGTCTAGCCTCCACCTCCTTCCTCTGACCAGCACAGCTTCTCTCTTGACCTGTCCTTCTAGGCCTTACCGGCTCAGTCCAGCTCGTCCTGCTCGTTCGACCTGCAAGATTTCTGTCTGTGCTCTTGGTTAGTCGCCTATCATTTTCGTAGTTTATAAGGCAACGATTTATCAACCCCTTTATCATTAACATCACCTGAAAACAGAAGGGTTAGTAACGAGGCAAGTAGAAGGGAAGAAAAAGAGAAAGGGGACGGACATAGTTACCTGAGTAATGCTAAAGAGCCCCGTCTCCCCCATGGCTTCAGTTGCGTGGTTGCTCAAGTCCTCATAGTTGTCAACTGTGATGATGGAC